>NC_139469.1:32300500-33673500 GCF_057233095.1 Heloderma suspectum | reverse complement strand
CAGATTCACTTCGATTTAAGACAGAAGAACAGCACCGTAGCAGATTAACAGGCACATAATGCAGTGTTTGCCTTCTGTGCATGTATGGGATCTGGTGCAGAATATAGTAGCCTCAGAATCTGTGCGTGGGTGGGGTGAGGGTGTATATATGAGGGGCCAGGTAGCCCCCTCATAGGAGACACCAGTTCCAAGGCTTCAGGGCTAGAGAAAAAAAAACCTTTGCAGGTAGAGCAATGCTTTCCAACCCACACTCTGGTTTGTGCTCTGCACGATTTTATAAAAATTTGGTATGCAGTGTAGCAGCCTATGAATCCTGGCTTTTGTTTACCAAAAAAAGGGTGGGCAAGTTTCTAGGCCTTATGATTTAAAAATATAATGGAAGACCTATGTATTTCCAGTGGTATGGTGCCCGTGCAGCTCATGTCCCCAATCCGATGGATAGCATTCTCTGACCACAGTAATTTCTTACCTCTAATCTCCAGTTTTCAGCAGGCACGAGTCCCCAAATACAGACTACCTTTCTTAACAGCAAAAAGGAGGAAGAAGGCAATGCCTGCTCTCTCCTAAGGCTTTTGTCTCTGGTGGTTGCATGGGAAGAACATTCAAGGTGTTTCACTCACCTTTGCTGCCTGCAGTGAGAAAATGAGTGCCTGATTTCTTCACTCCCACATTTGAAAAATCCCCTTCTTCTGGTAACAAGACCACAGATTCGATGCTCTAAGATGGATAAAGTCAGTGAGAAGAATGGAGACGAGCAAAGTATTTAGGAATGTTCAGCAAATGTGATGCATATGCAAGATGGATGCCATGGCGGGATTTATACTAAAAGACACAAGCTGAATTAAGTCCCGGGGGCGTGGGGTGTGTGTGATCAGAACCATCTGCCTTACTTCTGCACAAACATGCATGCTCCACAAGGAATATTATGTTCAGTGAAGTCACGCAAGAGGATCCTGGAGTTCTCCTCTGCTCTACCTCTCTTGGTAGGAAACAGTCCTCCTCACGGTGGCGGGTGCATGCATTCTGAGAGGGTTGGGGCAGATGCAAGTGTCCTGAAGCAGGGGTATGGATTTCATTTCTTAAACATTGTCAGCGTCCTCCTTCAGGCCAGGCCTACATAGTGACCAGGTCTGGATGATATGCTACGGCTTGCCATCTGTTATTTAACTCACGACATGCTGTGGAGCCCGCAGACACCAAGCTGAATATACAACCCCCACATGTGAAGGTTATATAACCTAGAAGAGACTACGGGTTATATGAGGGTTGTTTAATCCTCACATAACCCACGCTCACTGGGCACGCATGACACGACAACCCAAGATGAGCTTGCAAAAATGGCAGCCAAACACAGCTTCAACCTCACTGTGGGTCAAATAACCCATGGTAGGCTGTTGTGTCATGCAAAAAACAGCTCCGCTACCTTGAATGTCATGGTTAGCTCCTTCTCTACAGTTGTTCTCATGCTGATCTCATGTCCTGCTGTTGTCACTACTGCAGTGTGGCTCAAAATGCTGTCATACCAGCAAGGCCACAGAAGAACTCAGGGGGCCAAAGTTCCAGATGTTCCCGACAGCAGAGGAGTGGTCCAGCAAAGGAGTCATGGACAGCATGGCAGGATAAGGTCTTCCTTCGGCAGTGGCCAGGCCCCAAACAAACAACTCTGTACACAACATGTTCCCAGGATACTGATTTGGAACATGTGAGAAGTCTACCTCCTTCCTCAGGACTGGGGCCCTTCCACTCAAATATGCCCCGGTCTCTGCTCTTAGGGGGACAATCTTGGAAGGTCAGGATGCACCAGCTCTCCTGAAGCTGCAGGCTCCTCTCAGGTGGCTGTTTCAGGAGGGAGGGGCTGTCAGTGTCCACCGACTCCCCTTGAACCTTGTGGGCACTAGAACGAGTGATTAGATCCTCTTCTTCTTCCCAAGAGAAAGTTGGTGGGGAAAGTTGGTCAGGAACTTCTTTTGCTTGTGTGATTTGGGTGAGTTACATGCATACATACATAGAATCATAGAATAGTAGGGTTGGAAAGGGCCTACAAGGCCATTGAGTCCAACCCCCTGCTCAATGCAGGAATCCAAGTCAGAGCATCCCTGACAGATGGCTGTCCAGCCTCATCTTGAACGCCTCCAATGTGGGAGAGCCCACCACCTCCCCAGGTAATTGGTTCCATTGGCGTATTGCTCTAACAGTCAGGAAGTTTTTCCTGATGTTCAGCCAGAATCTGGCTTCCTGTCACTTGAGCCCATTATTCCATGTCCTGCACTCTGGGATGATCAAGAAGAGATCCTGGCCTTCTTCTCTGTGACAACCTTTCAAGTACTTGAAGAGCACTATCCTATCTCCCCTCACTCTTCTCTTCTCAAGGCTAAACATGCCCAGTTCTTTCAGTCTCTCTTCATAGGGCTTTGTTTCCAGTCCTCTGATCATCTTTGTTGCCCTCCTCAGAACCCTCTCCAGTTTGTCTGCATCCTTCTTAAAGTGTGGTGCCCAGAACTGGACACAGTACTCCAGATGAGGCCTAACCATTGCTGAGTAGAGGGGAACTAGTCCTTCCCGGGATTTGGAAGCTATGCTTCTATTAATGCAGCCCAAAATAGCATTTGCCTGTTTTGCAGCCACATCACATTGTTGGCTCATATTCAGCTTGTGATCGACAACAATTCCAAGATCCTTCTCGCTTGTAGTGTTGTTGAGCCACGTATCCCCCATCTTGTCACTGTGCATTTGGTTTCTTTTTCCTAGGTGCAGAACTTGGCATTGATCCCTATTAAATGTCATTGTTTTCTGCCTAGCGCTCCAGTCTATCCAGATCACCTTGAATTTTGTTTCTGTCTTCCAAAGTATTAGCTATCCCGCCCAATTTTGTGTCATCTGCAAATCTGATCAGCATTCCCTGCACCTTCTCCTCCAAGTCATTAATAAAAATGTTGAAGAGTACTGGGCTCAGGACTGAGCCCTGCGGTACCCCACTCGTTACCTCTCCCCAGTTTGAGAAGGTCCCATTGATAAGCACTCTTTGAGTCCAATTCTGTAGCCAACTGTGGATCCACCGGATCGTTGTTTCATCTAGCCCACTTTGAGCTAGTTTGCTCATCAGGATATTATGGGGCACTTTGTCGAAAGCTTTGCTGAAGTCGAGGTATATGATGTCTACAGCATTCCCACGGTCCACAAGGGAGGTTACCTGATCAAAAAATGACATCAGCTTTGTCTGGCAGGATTTGTTCTTGACAATTCCATGTTGGCTTCGAGTAATCACGGCATTGTTTTCAAGGTGCTTCCAGATGGATTGCTTTATAATCTGCTCCAGAATTTTCCCTGGGATTGATGTCAGACTGACTGGTCTGTAGTTCCCAGGTTCCTCCTTCTTACCCTTTTTGAAGACAGGGACCACATTAGCCCTCCTCCAGTCATCTGGCACTTCCCCCATCCTCCATGATTTCTCAAAGAGAATAGACAGCGGTTCTGAGAATTCTTCTGCCAGTTCCTTTATTACTCTAGGATGCAGTTCATACATACAGGCTACAGAGATGGCAGCGACTGCATCACTCAAAGGCGCATGTAAACCATGCCTAGTTATGAATAGTAAAACAGTTAAGACTCTGGTGATAAACTGAGTGAACTGTTTGCATGAATTCAGGCTGGTATTTGAAGGGGAAACAAAAATTAAAACTGTGAGAAGTTCCCCTGAGGCACCAAGAAACCATGCTCATCTCCCAAGACATTTTGGCTCCATGCAAGAAAGGAGAACATCGTGTGCATGCTCTCTGGCGGCCCAGCCTCTCCTCTCCTTCTCACAGCACAGACCCCTTCTGGGCCAGGAAGGCACGAAAAGCAGCCTCACCTCATAGACGGAGATAGTGCCCTTGGGTGCTCTCGTGTTCAGGTCCCAGACAGTGCAGATTTTATCACGGCCGGAGCTGCAATGAAACACAGGGTCACCATCAGCATTTTGCAACCCAAAAATCCTGGTGCAATTAGGGTTTCTATTACTGCCTTGAAAGCCGTTACCGTGAGATTAGGGACTACTGCAGTGCCCATTTGACAGGTGAAGAAGCTCAAAGACAGGCTGACTGGAGTTGGATCTGGGTTCAAGTCTCTTATGAGGATATAGGCAAGAAATTTTGTACCAGCTTTACACCCATAGGGGCATGCCGAGGTAAAAAATAACGCTCCCTTTTTTGTTTTTAAAGCCTCGGTTTTTTAAAACTTTTGTTTAATTGCATTCATTTCATTTGTTTTCAATTTTGCACCAATTTCAGTGGTGCCTACCTGGTCTCTACAGTGTGAAATTTGCAGTTTTTGTACTATTCCTTCATGGTATCATCCCTGTCAAATTTCAGGCAGATTTGACAAAATTAAGGGGAAATTAAAAAAAAAAAACATGCCCAAACTTTTTTTATTTTTCACCTTCGTTTCAACATTAAAACATACATAAAATGAAAGGGGCACGTGTGTTTTGTTTGTCATTCATTTTCAGATCAATGCATACCCCCACCCCTGGTTCCCCATCTGAAAAAAATGGAAACAAGCACAGTGACCTACTTTAGAGCTCTCACAAGGGCATAAACCACATTAAAAGCGAGAAGCACTTTCAGATTTGGAGCACAATAAGTGATGAATAGTAGGAGGCCCTGCCCTGACTCGCAGGAGGGAAAGAGAAGATGCAAGGAACCTCTTCTAGGTTCTCACCTGATGAGCGTCTCATTGTTTGGAGAGAACGCCAAAGAGGTAACGGAGCTGAAGTGGTTTTCCAGCTGGCCAATGCACTGGCTGGACTTCAGGTCCCAAACCCGGATGATGTTGTCCATGGAGGAGGAGAAGAGCTGCAGCTGAGAGGTATCTGGATGGAACTGGACAAGGCTAGGCAAAGAGACAGACCGGAAGCATGGAAGGGCTTAGTAAAAAAAAAAGGCTGGCGCAAACTAGCCAGCATTCCTTTCCGTTTACCTGCTGCATACTGTCTGAAGTGGCTTGACAAATAGAAAGGCACAATGATTCAACTGATGCCTTCTATTCAAGGCCCACAGTTTGCAGTGCATTGTTTGCAATGACTCAAAGGAATTAGCGGGATGTTGAAGACGCAACTGCCTGATCTACACCACTTTTAGTAAGCAGAACAGGAAGGCAAGATGAATCCTCACCCTGAACTGGAACAAGGCCCACTCACGAGTAAGTGAATTTGCTGACATTCATCCCCTGTGACTCCCACCTCTCCCTCCCCTGTTCTTCGTCCACTGTCGAAATTTAGACTGTAAGCGCTCTGAGGGAAAGGAATCTGATCTTTTGCTTGTGTAACGCTATAAAGTGCCAGATGGTTATGACAGAGTATTCCTTTTCTGAGGTGTAGGCTTAAACCCTGATCTGAAGCCTCCCTTTCAGCCACTAGTTCAACACCAGTTCATTTAAGTCAGGGGTGGGCAGAAAGTAGATCTCCAGCTGTTTTGATCTCCAACATCCCTGACTACTGGCCATGCTGGCAGGAGTTTCTGGAAGTTGGTCCAAAACTTCTGAAGATCTACTTTCTGCCCACCACTGCCTTGAGTGACCGATAATGAAGCAAAGAGCTGCCAGTGGTATTTGACCATGTTCTTGTATACAGGAATTCCAGACAATTTGCTAACTCTAAATGGGCAATAGGAAAGACATAAGGCCTACAATTCTGGTTCAGCTCCTTCTGGGTTGGAGTACTGAAGCTGGTGAACACTGTATTTAGGAAAATATCTACCAATCTTTCAGCCACCGAAGCAGCTTCCAGATTAAAACCACATTAATACTGTCAAAATGAGATAAAAACAAATAGGTCATTTAAATAATTAAAACAGCAACACGAGAAAAGCATAAAATAACTGAGCCAGTTTAAAAATACATGACTTTTAGTATCTGGGGGTTAACATAAGATCACAGTCCTATTTGCCTCCCTCCTACAGAGTGTCACCCGGTAATAAGTCGCATGGGCTGAAGAGTGGGTTGAAAGAACTGCTTCCTTACTGGACAACCCCCGACGAGCCTTTCAGATTGTGCGTGGAGTACTGCCTGGGAATGTCCCAGACCTTTATGGTGCTATCACAGCCACCTGGAAGAAAGAGGGGAAAGAGAAGTGAGCCACCCAGATAAAGCTGGCCAAGCGCTGGGAAGCCTGAACTTGCAGGCCAGTTCTAGCTGCCGAGGGACACCCAGAGGAGGGGGCTCCCGTCCCTTCAGCCCCACAGACCCTTGGAGAGATGCCCCCTCATTAACAGGCAGGAGCATGCGCTGATCCAAGCCATTTCAGAGACACGCACACAAAACGCGCACGAGCGGGCCATACCTGTGGCTAACAAAGTGGAGGATGAGTCAAACGCCATGCTGGCCACAGGTGCTGTATGCACGGCCTTCCATGTCCGTGTGCACTTATTCGCTGGCCAGTCCCACTGCTTCAGCAGTAGTGCTTGGCTTGCTGTCACAAGAACCTAACACAAGAAAAAAAAACACCAGGAAATTTAGGGGAAGTGTGAGAAGTGGGCTGCCTAATCAGTATAAACTCACAATGCCCTAAAATCAGGGATAGCCAACTGTATTACAGGGGTCACTCTATTCTCTATATAGCAGCCTGGGGGCTTTTGCCACATAAACTGATCCCCTTCGGAGTGGTCACGCTCCATAATGAAGTTCATGCCATGTAATAATACAAGGATCATAGTTATGGCGTATGTTGTGGTCAGGCACAGAGTTCTACAAAGATTACATACACACCTCTTCTTCTTAGTTATGTAACATTAAAGCACAGAATCTTCATTTTCTTACAACTTGGAAACATGTTTCTTTTCCTTGTGAAAAAAATGTTTATGAAAGTAACTGTGGGCATTTTAGCCACACCCTAATTAAAATTAGGAAGCCTATTGTGGGGTGCAGCTCCCATTAATTTCAATGGGGCACATGCAGGACAAGCAAGATGCTGCATTCAATCCTTTGCAGCTTTTAAACTGTTTGATCCCATCCACCATCACACACTGCCCCTAGATGACCCTCTGGGTCCCTTCCTTGCTCTGGGATTCCCATTTGGCAAAGCTACAGTCTTGATCACCTACTTCGTCATCATTGCTGAGAGCAAACGCTGTAATTTCCGCTTCATCATCCTAAGAAGAAAAAACAGAGGCAGGAAAACAGCCATTAGATGATTTGTATATACCAGTTGCTCTGTATACTCCTTGATGCAAGTAATTCCTCGACACTACTTCAGCAGCACAGAAAGAAGCCTTTTCATAACTCTGACCCACCCCATAATACTTTTTAACTGGAATCTACAAGTGATCCATTAATAAGTGAGCATATATAATTTCAATGGCAAAACAGTAGGATGCTTCATACTAATTACAACAACTTCTTCAGGTAGGCCAATATTCTTTCTCCCATACTGCTGGTGGCTGAGAAAGCGGCAGCATGCCTGCGGCTACCTACAATGTTCATGGCCGAGGCAAAACTTGAAACAGGGGCCCCCTGGTTCACAAAGCTACCTTTTAGCTTCTATGCTACATTCTACTCAGAAACAAGAGTAGCTCTTCTGGGGATTGGGATGGATGTGTTTGAAAAACCATCAATGGAGTAGACATCACTTGAAAGTCCTCTCAAGAAGAAACATTCAGGGCTGGGGAGGCGGACAGGGAGAGAAAAGAATTTTTCAGTCTTATTACCTGTTCGATACTGTGGACAAGATCTCCGCTTGCTACGTCCACTATGCTAACCTTGCTCCCACAAGCACAAAACATATATTCCCCATCTTGGCTTATCTGAGAAAGAAACACATGAGAGTAGAGCAGGCTTTTTGGCACATCATAGCAACACGTAGTAGAAACACAGCACTAAAGGGAAATGGGACTTCAGTGTTACCTGAATTGGTCCTCCTTTGTAGAAAGGTTCTATTGTCCTGAACAAGGAATAGCTAAAAAGAGAATCAGAGAAACACCAACAGCAAATTGAGAGGGAGCACACTTTGCTTCAGCTCAGCCAAATTAATGCCTCCAAATCAATTCTACAAGAGCAGTGAAAGTCTTCTCCCTGATCCTAAAGGCTTACATGCTAAGAGAAGACACACAGGGCTCAAACCTGTGTGGACAATGTCCCATACATTATCCATGCCCCCCTTGCCCAAGCCACTTGTGATAACTTAGCGGAGAAGGACAAGCACTCTGGGTGCATTCCAGGATTCTTCTTTGCTACATATATTTCAGCACGTCTACCCTGCTACTCTATGGAAAATATTCAGTGTGGCAAAGAATATAATGAATAAAAAAGCAGAAGCCCATTTTAACAATCCTGGAGTTGGAAGGGACCTTGGAGATAAGAACATAAGAAGAGCCTTGCTGGATCAGACCAAGGGTCCATCTAGTCCAGCATTCTGCTCACACAGTGACCAACCAGCTGCCTGTGGGAAGCCCACAAGCAGGACATGAGTCTCACAGCACCCCCCTGCCCATGTTCCCCAGCAACTGGTATACTGCCTCTGATACTGGAAGTAGCATATAGCCATCAGGACTAGTAGCTATTGACAGATTTATCCTCCATGAATTTGTCCAATACCCTTTTAAAGTCATCCAGAGTGGTGGCCATCACTACACCCTGTGGAAGTGAATTTCATAGTTTAATTATGTGCTGTGTGAAGAAGTTCTTCCTTTTATCTGTCCTGAATCTTCCACCAATCAGTTTCATGGGGTGACCCCAAGTTCTAGCATTATGAGAGCGGGAGAAAAATGACTCCTGTCCACATTCTCCACACCATGAATAATTTTGGACACCTCTATCATGTCGCCCCTTACTTGTCTTTTTTCCATGCTAAACAATCCCAGCTGTTGTAACCCTCTCTCATAGGAGAGTTGCCCCATCTAGTCCAACCCTTTGCTCAATGCAGGCTCTGCAGTGCAGGATGCAATTCAGCATCCCTGGGAGATGGCCATCCAGCCCCTTACTCAAATGCCTCCAGTGAAAGAGAACTTCCCACCTCCAGAGGTCATCTGTTTCACTGCTGAACAGCCCTCACTGTTAGGAAGTTTCTCCTGAAGTTTATTCTTCTCTTCTCCAGGCTAAACATACCCAACTAAATATATTCCACGCTAAACAAGAACCTAAAAGCCTGTCAAAAGAGCCTGTTAGATGGTCGTCGAAAGGCCAGCAGCAATGAGGCCAAGCAGATGTCTTCTGGCACCACCACCAAGAAGGCCATGTCCCTCATGCTCATCTGCCATACTCCAGAAGGCAGGGGAACATAGCACACAGCCTCAGCCCTTCATCTTAAGAATCTGGCTGCAGGGAGCATAATATAGGTGGGGGCATTTCTCAAGAAATATTGCACATTCTGCACTAACAGGAATCACACACTACCCCATTAATTCCCCACCTCACCACATAAAACTCCTTGTTACAAACTCCTACCTGAAAATATCCAGGGGCTGATTGTGACCCGACAAAGATGGATTTCCCTCTAAAAGTCACAAACGCATGGGACAACATGCAGAGACACCTTCTCCTGTCTTATCCTGTGAAACTTTTAGCACAGCCCCCTAGTCCCCATACCCCACTGGAATGAGCCTTAAGTATGTCACATGTGCTTCCCCAGCGACCATTACCCTCCTCTGTCGTCTCCCCTGTGCAGAGCTTTAGACTGTGAGCCCCTCGGAGCAGGAGCCTCTCCTCTTGTATCCTGCAAAGCGCCACGCGCATTTCTTTCATTTAATGCATTTACATCCCCCCTTTCCTCCAAGGGTGGCTAGACGGCTCTTCTTGCCCGTCCATTTGACATGAGGCGGAGAGCAAGGGCGAGAATAACCAGCCCACGTACACCCACGGAGCTTCAGGGCGGGGGCGGGATTCGAGCCGGGGCACTCTAGCTGCTCCTGGACCCGCTGGAGCAGGCCCCCGGTTCCGCCCGGCGCCAGGAGAAGGAGACGCGGCAGCCTCGCCGTCTCCCGCTCAGCGGCGCCGCTCTTCTGAAGGAAAGGCGGCGCCTCCAGGAGGCGCCCCGGCAACCCGCCCTAAGCAGGGCTCCCTCGGAAAGGCACTCGGCATATGCTCAGAGGCACTCTCGCCTGCGATTATGACGCCACGCGCCCAAGGGCGCGCCACAAGAGCGGGGAAGGCCGAGCGAGGGCGGCGCGCGCGACGAGCAACCGATCCCAGCCCCGCCCCGCCCCGCCCCGCCCAAGAGGCGACGTCGCCATGGCGACAGCGCGCCCCGCCGCCGCGGAAGCCCGGCACCCGCCCCCGGCACGACCTCCCCGCCCCCGGCCTTCCTCACTTGGTTTTGAAGCTCGTCGAGGAGCTCGGAGCCGCCATGTTCTGACCCCGGCGCGGCTCCTCTCCCTGCTCCGCCCCCCGCTTTGGCCGCCCGACACGCGCTTCCGGCAGCGACACAGTTTACTTCCGGCGTGTCAGGCGAACAGAGAGATAGGAAAAAGTAGAGTAGCACACCCGGTTCTCCGGAGGGATCACTTCCTGGTCCACATTTATTTATTCTATCTATCTATCTATCTATCTATCTATCTATCTATCTATCTATCTATCTATCTATCTAATTTATCAATCGCCCATCTGGTCGGTCACCCAGCCACTCTGGGCGATGTACAAAGTTTATAATAAAACAGTTTAAAACAATAAAATTCTACAATAAAAACATTTTCTAAAATACCCTAACCCACCCCAAATGCCTGCCTGAACAACCACGTTTTTAAAGCGCGGCGGAAGCTCATTAAAGAGGGGGCATGGCGGAGTTCCCTAGGGAGGGAGTTCCACAGAGTGGGGGCCACTGCAGAGAAGGCCCTCTCCCTCATCCTCACCAGCCTAACTGTCCTGGCTGATGGGACAGAGTGAAGGCCATCTGAGGCTGATCTTGTTACGCGGCCTGTCTGGTGTTGCTGGAGGCGCTCCTTGAGATAGGCTGGGCCAGAACCGTATAGGGTTTTAAAGGTCAAAACCAACACCTCGAATTTGGCCTGGAAAACAACCAGCCTTTTAAGGCCTTTCCTCCTCCAGGGGGGGAAATAGGAGCTGCCCGTGGAATAAAAAAGACCCTTTCGACATGTGCGTGTTCCCCCTGCCCGTGGCTTGTTGTGGCACTTTCAAGACCAGCCTTCCCCAACCTGGCGCACTCCAGATGTGTTGAACGACAACTCCCATCATCCCCAGCCAGGTTGGGGAAGGCTGTTCAAGACCCAACAGATTTCTTACAGCAGAAGAGAAGGTGGAGTAGATCCCGCTTGGCCAGACCCTAGTCCACAAACACTTTTGCTACCAGATTAATAAGATTAATACTATTAATAATATTAATATTTCTGTATTACATTACTATTCCACCCAATAGTCGAAGCTCTCTGGATGGTATTTAATAATATTATTAATAACATTATTAAATAGCAATATTGTTGATAATTTTTTATTCATTCAGTCACTTCTGACTTTTCATAACTTCATGGACCAGCCCACGCCAGAGCTTCCTGTCGGCCGTCACCGCCCCCAGCTCCCCCAAGGTCGAGTCCGTCACCTCCAGAATACCATCCATATTGTTGATAATACTCCCCATTTATATGGGGGTGAGCCCCATCGATGTGATTTGGAATTACTGAGTAAATGTGTTAGTCTTCCAAGTGCCACGCCAAGTCTCTCTGTTGCTTTCAGCCGCTTGCACATCGCCAAAAAAAGGAAATACATCACCAGTGAAGAGGGCACAGAGTTGCATCAAATCTGTATATATTAATCTATATGTATAGATGCAAATTTAGTAAGAATTACTACAATTTAAGTAGAAATATCTCGCCACAGTGGGGAAGACTGTGATTCGGCAACCTCTGTGCCTGCTTCATCCGCTGATCCGGTGCTAACAGCTGAAGGGCAACTTCATGGGCCCTGGGCTATCTCTTCTTAGGGTTCTTTCTCTTTGACCTAGACTTGGATTGGACAGCCCTTCAAATAGAGTACTGTCCTCTGTAAGTAGGTTAAGTGGCAACTCAAACAGGGGCTAACTCTCTGATTGTTTCTGCCCATAGAAAACTACGGAGAAATCCAGGAGTTGAGTGTACCTGTGAAACAGCACAAGGGTCTCTCCCTACCCCCACAAACAGGTAGCAGCCAAGACAGCAGATACCATGCTCTTTCTAAATTGGGTCTTATTTTGTGTGGAAAAAAGGTTCTTTCCCTAGTTGTCACATAAAAGTAGAAAATACACTGAGAAGAGGCTCCCCTGCAGATCCTAAGACATGGGCAGGCTGGTATAGGGAGTGGTGTTCCTTTCGGAATATGAGTCCCAAGCAGTTTAGGGCTTTAAAGGGAAGCACCAGCATCAGAAATTGAGCCCTGAGCCAAATGGGCAACCAGTGCGGCTCCCGTAGAATGGGTGTCACGTAGCTGCATCCATTAACATTCTAGTACCTGCAGTCTGCATTAGTTGAAGCTTCTGGTCATCTTCAAGAGCAGCCGCATGTACAACACATTACAGTAGTCCAATCAGGTTACCAGAGCATGGACTACCATGTCCAGACTATCCTTATCCAGGCACAGGTGTAACTGGCAAACTTCCAAAGCTGGTAAAAAGCACTCTGAGCCACTAAGTCCATCTGGGCCTCCACTGATAAATCTGGATCTTACCCCCAAGCTACACACTTGTTCTTTCAGGGGGACCCTATCTAGGGCAACAGGCCACACACCCATTTCCTAGACATGAGAAACACCTACCTACAGGTCCTCCATCTTGCCAGGATTCAGCTTCAGTTTATTGGCCCTCATCCAGACCATTACAGAGCCCAGACACCAGTTCAGCACCTGCACAGCCTCTCCGGACTCAGATGACAAGAAGAAATACACCTGAGTGTCATCAGCATATTGATGGCCCCTGAGGACTTCATCTAATGGTTTCATATAGGTATTACAGACCATCAGGAATAAGATGGAGCCTTGTGGGACTCCACAGCACAAGCACCACAGAGTTTACCAGTATCCCCCCAACGCTATGTTCTGAAACTGACCCAGCAGACAAGAAAACCCCTGTAAAGGGATCCTGCTTGTCCTCAACACTAGTCACCTTAGCTATGTTAAGTGTGGGCAGATGACACCCTCACCACCCTTTGTTCTTGGATCCATCAGGTATTCAGCCTCTGGCTGCCTTCACAAGTCCAGTGAAGCTCTACAATAGAAACATAGGAAGCTGCCTTATACCGAGCCCAGTATCGCCTGCAGACTGGCAGCAGCTCTCCAGGGTTTCAGGCCAGATTCTTTCCAAGTCCTACCTGGAAATGTCAGGGATTGAACCTGGGAACTTCTCCATGCAAAACATGTACTCTGCTATTGAACTACAGCTCCTCATGAAGGTGCCTGTCTCAGAAGTGGCTCAAAGTATTGGATTTAAAACACAAGAGTCTTGCAGCACCTTAGAGGGAACAATCTTATGTGGAGAGGCAACCGCTTCCGAACTCGGAGGTAACCACCGATCCAGTGCACGGTGGAAGGAGCACGGAGGGGATCCTCTCCTCCGCGCTACAGCCACCTTGAGTTTGCAGCTAGACAGCTTATTGCACATGTCTTATTTCACATGCTTATTGCACATGCTTATTGCGGCTGTCTAGCCGCAGGACATCAGAGCGCAGGGTGGGGAGGCCAGACAACACATCGGAGCTGTCGTACCGACACTTTGACACTCCCTGTGCCCGGGATGCCCCCTTTTGCCCCATGCTGCTCTTACAAGCACTAGAGCATGAGGCTCATCTGAGCCGCCTACAGGATGGCGGGAGAGGGGAGGCAACTCTCTGGGAACTGACCTTGGAGCATAGGCTCTGAGGTCGATTCCCGGAAACCGATCAATGCTATAGGACTGGGCCCGAAGTAAGAAGTAGTACTTGCACTCTCAGCCACAGCCACCACCTTACACAGAGGAGAGCTGGATGCAAGAGTCAACAGGAGTTTAAACACAGTGCTATATCCTCCAGAAGGATTGACAGTTGTAGTAACTGGGAGCACCCCTATCTTGTCTAGGAAAGGAAAAGTTCCTCCTGTGCAAGCACCGTGCCATTACTGGCCCCCAGAGGGACGCCGCTTGCGCTGGCATTTTCATGGCAGACTATAGCGGGGTGGTTTGCCATTGCCTTCCCCAGTCGTGATTACCTTTCCCCCAGCAAGCTGGGTCCCCATTTTACCGACCTCGGAATGATGGAAGGCTGTCAACCTGAGCCGGCTACCCAAGACCCGGCTTCCACTGGGATCGAACTCAGTGGGGAGTTTCGGTTGCAATACTGCCGCCTACCACTTTGTGCCACACGAGGCTTGTCTAGAATCAGATTCAATTTATTTGTTCCTATCCAATCCATCTATGCCACCTACAGGCACGGATTCAGTACTTCAACAACCTCCTGGAATTAGATGGAGATCTGAGTTGGGTGTTACTGATGATACTAGAGTCCAACTCCCCAGGCAATCTCTCCCAGTGGCTTCATGCAGATGTTAAACACCGCATGGGGATCCCTGTGGAAGACCAGAGCCCAGTAACCAAGGAATCGAACATCACCACAGATGCCCCTCCCAGAAAGGACTGGAACCTCTGCAAAACAGTACTCCCAAGTCCCATCCTAGCCAGGCAACCTGGGTCAATGATACTGAAAGCTGCTGAGAAAGCCAGCAGAAGCAACACAAAATGTACTCACCCTGTTCCATTCCCAGCATGCAGGAAGACATAGATTCACCTTTCCCTTCCAGCTATGATCCCAACAAACCCCCACCCCTTAAAAATAGGCTCATTACAAATGGCTTTTTTCAAAGCCTCATAGCTGTGCCACAGGGGGCGTTGTGTGCAATTTTTGTCAAGATCACAGCAGGGGATTACCTCCCTTCCCCATACACTGCAATCCCCAAAAGAATTCCCAATCCCAGTTATTAAATAAAAAACAGAACTTCCTTCAGCACATGTAGTTTATTACTAGGGATGTACAAAAGTCACTTACCTTTTCGCAGCTTGGATTCGCGGTGGGGGGGAGGCGCTCTGTCCCTCCCCCTGGAATCCTCCCTGGGCCAGCTCTGCTCTGTGGAGCCGCCGGCCAGGGCCGAACGCAGCCGGAGTTCTGGCCAGGGCCGTCTACTGTGGCCATTTGCATCCTGCCAGGCTGCCGTGATAGGCTACGTAAGTATTTACGTAGCCTATCACAGCAAAGAGCAGGGAAGCAAACGGCGGCCGCTATGCCATTTGCGCTGCTGCTCTTTCCGTGATAGGCTACGTAAATACTTATGTAGCCTATCACAGCAGCCTGGCAGGACGCAAATGGCAGCTGCAGCAGCTGGCCAAGAGAACAGCTGCCAGAACATCCACCCCAGGTAAGCTTGGCCCCGGGGGGATTCCGTGGGGTGGGAGGCCATTCTGCCACGGGTTTCGGGGGGCCGAATGCCAGTGCATTCGGCCTCACTGAAATCCATGGCGGAATTCTCCGCCATCCCTAATTATTACTCAAGAGAATTAAGTCTCATTAAGATAAGTGGACTTGCCTCTACATAAATATGCAGGAACAGTCAACAGAATCTGGAAGAGTAGTCCCTTTAAAATGTAGCTGCAGTTTTATATCTAACTGCTAAAAATCCTGCAATATATTCACTGTATTTGTTGGATTTTATTGATAGAAAGCTCACCCTGCTTCTCCTTCTTATTCAGAAACCCCAAGCGATCAATAAAACTGAATTACACATAACATGAAAACAATTTTTATTATGTTTACATCTTGCGACTTAAAGCTAGACAGATTATACAGCTGTAACAGTTACATCTGCTGTCTTCCTGTTGAAGACACTCAAGAAGTATGCATTGTCCTATACCATTGGTTCAAAAAGAACTTTGTACAACCAAATGGTGAATCTTCTCCAGTCTGAAGCTTTTGCTCTTGGCTACTGTGGCACTTTCCAACTCTCCTCTTTCACAGTGATACGTACATACATTTTTTACGATACTGCAGCATGAAACTCTTCAAGATGTACACATCCTCAGAGATCCTGAAGGAGAAACAGATGTTAGCATCCTGAGCTCTGGCTTGCAGTCCTCCAGGTAGTAGAGGACACAGTGCCTGCGGCATTACGTGGCTCCTTTCCCTTCATGTGACATATAGGAGCATGGGTTTTATTGCCCACACTTTGTACTTATGAGCAATAAGCTTAATGTTCCCTTTGCTGTGGGCACTGTTATCTCACCCAAGGCCACTGAAGGAAGCCAGGGATGATTTTCAGACAGTGCCCTAAAACTTGTGGACATAGCACGGAACGTAAAGCCCCACAATACAAACACTCCCTCTGGGTTTTTTTTAGCACCTGAGAGCCACAGTGCTCATGAAATGGGGAACTAAAGACCCAAATCCAGCTCAGCTCCAACTCCAAGACTAACCCCAGAGCATCTCTCTCACATGCAAACTAAGATATAGGCAGAGTTCTTAATGAAGTGACATAGGCTCTGGCAGAAATTGACCCTATGACCAGACAAACAGAACTGAGAAGTTGAAGTACACAAGGAAAGGACAGCAGCAGGGAGAACTCTGCCCGTATCTGAAAATGTGGGGCAGCATAATAAGATACAGGGATCAGCCAAAGGCAGCTGCTGTTCATAGGAGGAGGGCACTCATGCGCCTGTTGGCTGTCTGGCTTCATGCAGTGGGCAGCACCAGAAATAAAAGTGGCTGGATCCACCATTTTCTCTTTCTGCCACTCCTTTTCGCCTCTCCTTTTTTGCCACCCCCTTTTCTCTCTCTTCCTCCCCCTGCAGCAGGAAGAGATAGGTTGCTTTTGCCAGAGGTCTGAAATGACTTTTGAAACAAGGCCAAGAGCTGCAGGTTGCCACCCCTGGTCAAATGCAAAATCCCCCTAGCACCTGGGGACACTCAGAACATTCGCTTTGTGCCCAAAAGCTGGTGCTAAAGTTCTGCTTTTGATTCTCTTATCCAAAATGGAGTCACAGGGAAGACCACAACAGATCAGAGCATCTTCTCGGTAGCCACTACAGTTGTAACTCCCATGAGCCCCATTTCAGACATTGCACAACTTGCTACCCTCCAAATGTTTTGGATGACAACTTCCACAGTCCTGACCATCTGGCAGGGGCAGATGGGAGTTGCAGTCCAACACATCTCTCCATGCTCTGCACACAGAGATCTACATGGAATGGGACGCAGCACTACAAACCTACACGCTGTTACTTGGAAGCTCAGCTCAGCTCTTATTCAGAATAAAGATGCCCAGAATTAGGACGCAAGGAAGCACATGGCAGAACCTTACACGTGGCCAAAAGGCAGGCCAAGCAACTACAAACCCCAGAATCCCCTGCCCAGCAGTCCTATATACCCAAAGAGCGTATCACTTTAGTGCATATCAGGTCATGTAGCTCTGAATACACTACTGCTATCTCCCCCAACTTGGCACCTTCCAGATGTGTTGGACTATAGCGTCCATAACTCCCAACCGATTATGGTGATTGGGGATGATGGGAGTTGTGGTTTAACACATCCGGAGGGCGCCGGGTTGGGGAAGGCCGTACTACAGCCTATGAAATACCTACTCAACGTTAAATGCAGTCAGGGTTGCCTTCTTAAAATAAGTTATGCTATATACCCCTCACTCTCCTTACCTCCCGGCTGCTGGGCGGGAACAGACTCCTCGCCTGCTTCCGTCGGGCCTTTTATAAACTTGGCGTTTTAACCCATGCTCGATCCAGGGTTCCCGCCTCCAGCATAGCACATAACAAGCCTTCCCACGCCTGCGCATTCGCGCGGATTAACGGAGCGGGGAGGAGGAACGTGCCCATCGCGGGATGCGGGCGCAGCTCTCGCGAGATGTGCGGTGCGTAAATAGCGGCCGCCGCGCGGTTTCGGTCTTCTAGTCTAGAACACGTAAGTGGTTGCGGGTTGTGTTTTTGGCGGCGGTAGGGGGGCTGTGGGAATCCGCCGCCATCGGCTGTGTGCGGCCCCGGGGCTGGTGCAGATCGACCACGGCGGGCTCGGGACGGGTCTCCGTCTCCTGGGAAGGAGGGGATTTCTTTCGTTTTCTGCGCCTCCGCTAAGGCTGGGCGGGCCCGGGCCCGAGGCCTGTTTCATGCCGGCAGCACAATCCAGACCGGAAGCGTGTTCTTGGGGCTGTACCACCTCGGAGCGCATATGGGGGTCGGCGTGTCAACACACACACACACACACACACACACACACACACGGGCTCGCTTGTATAGAAGTGTAGCAGGCCAGGAAAGCTAATTCTTTCTGTGAGGCACCATTGAAGAGCATAAATCGCCTCCAGCAGCCTGAAGTGGTACAGTCCTGGCAGTGTATGGTCGATGCTGCTGTAGGAATGAATTGGGCCCTCGTATCCGGCGATAAGAGACAAGAAAAGGCCTGGTTTTAGGGGAGAGGTTGACAAGAACAGTGGGGAAGTTTCAGCCCTGGGGTACTTAGGGAATGGAATGAGCAGAGGGCATGGTGGCGTCCCTGCTGGGATGGGATTTGCCCCTAGTAGGGGTGGAGGTGTGGTGGGGAAACGGACCATTAAGGGAGAACAGGGCTTAGAGGATGAAATGAGCGTGGTTCAGTTTGTAGCAGGACTGTGGCATCCGTCACATTTAACATTAATGCTGCACTCCTAATTGTGCAAACCGGTTTCTATAGCTGAATTAGAGATGTGAAAGCCCGGGAAAAACCCGGAGAGCCCGTTCTTCTGAGGACTGTTTTTGATTTTTTCTGAAAAATCGAACAGCATTGGATTATGAAATACTTTCTTTTAGAATTTAGGACAAAGTATTCATATATTGTTACCCACCCTTTACTCCCCCCCAAAGTAATGTCTAAAACTATGTAATAACACTTTTATAGGAAGACTAGAGATGTAAAATGTCTGGAAATAATGAAGCCATGGGGAAAAGTATTGTTTTAATCCTCTTTGTAGTATTCCCAGTATAATTGGTTCTTTCATTTCTTTTTAAAATTATTGATCTAAAGTATATTTTACTGATAGACATTTATGCTCATTTCCCAACATGTGAGCGGTGCTACCATTGTGCATTCTTGACGGTAAATGTGTGTTCTTGACAGCTTGGGTTTTGTATAGATTCCTGTGTTTCTGATGCTGTAGCACTCATTTAACGTAGTTCTAATCAGACAATAATTACACATTTACTAACTGAGCATACTTTTAAAAGTTTTAAAATACGATAATTTTATGAGCAAACTAAGTCATACATAAAGTAACTTTAGGAGCATAAAGTTCCTCAACCTGGTGTGCTCCGGATGTTTTGGACGACAGTGCCCAGCATTCCTGACTGTTGGCCATGCTGCCTGAGGCTGATGGGAGCTGAAGTCTGAAACCTCTGGAGGGCACCAGGTTGGGGAAGGCTGCCTTAAAGCAACAAGGTGGCTTTAGATCTGTAAAGAGCGCTAAAAAAAATAAGTTGCTTATTTTTCAATTTTTCCAAAATTTCAGGTTTTTCCAGCAAAAAATGTTTTTTTTCCCCATGGCCTCAAAATTTCTGGAAATTTTACGTCTCTAGGGGGTGGTGGTGTTGTGGGGAAATTAAACTTGAGGGGAGAACAGGGCTTGGTGGTGAAATAAGCATAGTTCAGTTTGTAGTA
The DNA here is from genome assembly GCF_057233095.1 of Heloderma suspectum. NCBI lineage: Eukaryota > Metazoa > Chordata > Lepidosauria > Squamata > Helodermatidae > Heloderma > Heloderma suspectum. The sequence goes on along the minus strand of NC_139469.1, from coordinate 33,653,902 downwards.
GGACTGTGGCATCCATCACATTTAATACTAGTTCTCTTTCATTTCTAATTGTGCAAACTGGTTTGTGTGGTTGAATTCTATGGATTTTACTTGGAAATAAGTCCTATCGAGTTAGTTGGGCTGTTCTCTGGGGTATGTATAGAAGCGCTCTCTTGCTATAGTGTTTCAAGAAATGAAATCCCCTGATGATGCCTACTAAAGATTGCTTAAAGTAGGGTTGCTTTCCTTTAGTTACACTTTTGTGATCCTGGCTTGGGTGAGAGGTGCCCCCCCTTTTTTCCAATGTAAAAATACAGGGTGTGGTGAATTTAACATTCTGGCAATTAAGGGACCATGGAATGGTAACTATCAAAGGAGCTGGAAGAATTCTTAGGTACCAAGGACCTACTATTTTGGCATTGGTGCCTGAAAATTTTGATAATTTTCTAATACTGCCCAGAAATAGTGCCTATAACTTCTTAATGCGGGCTCCTAAAATATAATTTGGCATGTAACAACACCCTTAAAAGTATTTTTCCTGCCTCTCACAATCTGATTCAGTTAATCCAGGATGCAAATGTGGTTCTACTTGATGCTCAAGAATGGAAAGTTTCTTCAAAGGTTTCATTCTGCTGCCATTGTCCTAATGTCACTAAAGTTGCAAATGCCCTGTGTTACAGCAAATGGCGGACGACGCCGGTGCTGCAGGAGGAGCAGGGGCAGGAGGAGGGGCAGGGGCAGGAGGAGGCGGCGCAGCAGCAGGGGCTGCGAGGGGCGGCTTTCGAGGAGGCTTTGGCAGTGGAATCCGTGGCCGTGGACGGGGCCGTGGTAGAGGCCGTGGACGAGGACGCGGAGCCAGAGGAGGCAAAGCAGAAGACAAAGAAGTGAGCAGAATTACACTTTTGTTGTAATGTGTGTATCTTTAGGGCATAATCCTCAGCGGAGGGCTTTCCATGGCTTTACTAAAGCGATTGCCAAATGGAATCTTTCCTAACTAGATGTGCTCCAAGGGCTGGCAGTAGCTGACTATTAATAAGTGAATGGCCTTATGACTCAGTCAAGCCATTATTCCCATTTTATAGGTGAATAAGTCAAGGCTCAGAATGGCTTGCCTGTCCCAATGAGTGTACGCTTGAGCTAGGATTTCAAGCCAGTCCAAAATCCACTGTGCTCCAGTAGAGGCCAAGAGGATCTTAGTTATTTTAATTCACTTCCTTATTTTTATGAAGATGTGAAAATTGAAGTAGCGCTGGCAAAGTAAGGCTTGAGTCTACCCATGCAGAAAAAATGTGTAGTAGAATGGGCCATACTCCCAGAAAGCAGATGGGCAAATGCCATATTTGCATGTTGTCCTACATTTAGAAAACAAAACAGCACGAAACTCCCTGAAAGTAGAAAATGAGCACAGCTGAGAGAAGGCTAGACAAGAACCATTCTCTCTGATACCCTTTTTTTGAAGTGGAGGAACTATTTGCAACTTGTGTTACTATTATTTTGCTGGGAGTGTAATCTAGGCTTCAGATGATGATGCTTCTGTATGTGAAGGATAGGTTACAGTTGAATGTTTGGGTGGCTTGAACTGATAAGCTTCTGTTTTTACAGTGGATTCCGGTCACCAAACTTGGTCGCCTGGTGAAGGACATGAAAATCAAGTCTCTGGAAGAGATTTACCTTTTCTCCCTTCCAATCAAGGTATTGCTCTAGGAGCTCTGGAGGGTTTCTTAGAATGGATTGTTTTCCATTAGGGCTTACTGTGAATTACATTGAGAGCTACAAATACAATTATGAGAGGGGGGCATTGTAGAAGTTTATGAAATGATGCATGGCGGAGAAAAGGTGGAGAGAACTTTTCCTCCACTTGTACTAGAGCCTGGGGTCATCCAATGAAACTAAAAGCGGATTCAGGGGGAACAAAAGGAAGGACTTCTTAGTGCAGTGTATAATTCATGGAGCTCCCTGTCACGAGATGTGGTGATGGCCATGGACTTAGGTGGTTTTAAAGAGGGATTACACAGATTTGTGGAGGAGGAGGAGAAATACCAATGGCTTATGTCTTGAGGGCTATTTGGAATCTCCACGTTCAGCAGCAGTATATGCCACTGAAGAGGAGCGGCTTGGGAGCCACAATGGGAGACGGTGGTAGCTGTTATGCCTGGTTTGTGGGCACCCATTGAGAAGCATCTGGTTGGCCACTCTGGGGAACAGGATGCTGGACAAGATGGACCATTGCTATGATCCAGCAGGGTTCTTTCTATGTTACCTTATGCTCTGTAATTGACACCGGCAGTGGCTGATCAGTAAACACTAACCTTGCAGGAGTCTGAAATCATTGACTTTTTCCTGGGCTCCTCTCTGAAGGATGAGGTTTTGAAGATCATGCCTGTTCAGAAACAAACCCGTGCCGGTCAGCGCACCAGGTTCAAGGTAACCTTTTGTCTCCGTTATTCCAGAAACAATCTTCCTTATGTATTCTGGCTGGCCTCTTTGTATCTTGACCAGTGTTGAGCGACCTCTACAGCAGGATTTCCCCCAAAATCTGATACCTGAGGGGCACGTTCACTGTGGACCTGGCTTATTTGTTAGAGTGTGGAAGGTTAAGATTTTGACTTTCCCTTGGAGGAAGTCACTCCCTTGTGTTTCTGCATAACGTAGTCATCTGGGCAAGCCTCGTAGCCCAGAAGAGTGGCTCATGTAGAGATGCAATGGGTTGCCTTTTCTAAGATTGGCTAATCTCATCCTGTCTCACCAGAGTCTCACCTTGGTGCAGAAAGGCAGGACAATTGCCAGTCTCACATTTGAGGCTAATTGGCAAGAGGCAAGGCCAGAACAGTTAATCCTGCAGGGACGCATGGCCTTATCTGGCAGGTGTGACTATTGGCCTCGCAGGAGCCTTTAAGTTACTCAGTTTCTCACAGCATATGGACAGGTCTTTTCTGATGCCATGGTGAAATCACTGCTGTAGAGTAAGCTGTGTTTGGTACTACGGGTCACATGGGGAACTTTGTCCCACTTAATAGGTACCACAACTTCTAGAGAAATGTTTCCAGTTTCTAAACTACTGAGTTGTCATTGAAGACGTCACATAAGTAACATGATTAGGAGGAATGCGTGCTGTCAGGGGTTTTATGCTATGGCAAAGGGATATTTGCATTTCAGCTGCACAACTGATGGCACTTGTTTTCCTTTTAGGCCTTTGTTGCCATTGGTGACTATAACGGCCATGTTGGTCTCGGGGTCAAATGCTCCAAAGAAGTTGCCACAGCAATTCGCGGGGCCATCATCTTGGCAAAGCTGTCCATTGTGCCAGTGAGGCGAGGCTACTGGGGTAACAAGATCGGCAAGCCCCACACTGTACCATGCAAGGTAACATCCACATTCTCTGAAACTGATACTTGGACTTCAAATCAGATGTTGAACTGTGCTGTCTGCAGTAAAATGTGTGTGTGGGCTACTCAGCATGCTCGTTTGTTTGGTTTAGGTAACAGGACGGTGTGGGTCTGTCCTGGTTCGTCTCATCCCTGCACCACGTGGTACTGGAATTGTGTCTGCCCCAGTTCCCAAGAAACTACTGATGATGGCTGGTATCGATGACTGTTACACCTCAGCAAGGGGTTGCACAGCCACCTTGGGCAACTTTGGTATGTGTCTATGCCCCTGTAGCCAGTTGGCCCTGTCTCAAGAAGTGACAGGACAGTGCCATGGACTGCATGCTAGTCTTGCAAATAATTCAGTGTGACACCCCTCCCCTGCTACTTTTTGCCTGTGCTCATCCCCCTATGATGCTTGAAGGAGCAGTGCCCCAGATGCGGCCTTCATGGTGCAGTCCTGAGCTCTGTGTCTCCTAGCCTTCAGTATTAGAAAGGTGAATTAGAGCTCTATCCTTTGAGCAGGGTAGGTGGGGTTGAGGTGTGTCTTGGTTGGAGGGTAGTTTTACATTCAGCAATGCATTGTGATCCTGCATTATACCCCTCCCCTGTGTTTTTGCAAGCTTAGTGGCCTATGCTCCAGGTATCAGGCTTGCAGGAGCCACGTTTTCTTTACAAGAATGTTGAGGGCTACCAGTAAAATGGGGGCTGGTTGACTTTATACAGCCTAGGAATGTTTTTAGCATCTTGCGCAGTCCTTGCATGGAAATCCACTGGTTTTCCTCGAGTTTTCTTGACTGCCCAGAGAACTGCCAGTCAACCCTGATCTTTACCTCTATCGTAAAGGATAGTACAAGTCCTTCTGATCCTGCTTCCTCTGTTTGCTGTGCCTAAGTTGGGGACAGAACTGAGCACTTGCCATGCACCATGATGCTATATAGTGGCCAGGTTCTCACAGAACTATTAACCATGGGTTATTTAACCGATGGGTAGTCAGGGCTGCATGGGGACAAGCATGCTGCCTCCTGACCACTCACCACATCTGCTTTCCAGTTTAGAAAACAACCCAGGACATGATATGCAAACCCGGAACTCTGCGTTGAGGGAGAAACACCAGTTCTAACCAATTGTTGTGTGATCAAAACTGGATGGTTTCTCTCAATGACCCAGAGTTCTGGGTTCGCATGTCATGGAGCACAACCCAGGAACAGGGTATTCCTGGATTGTTTTCTAAACCAGAAATGGAAGCTGTCAGGAAAGAGAGTGCTTGCTCCCATGAGACCCCAATGTGGGTAAAACATGGTTAGTCATGTGCAAACCAGGTCAATGTCTAAGAAACTTGTTTTTCAGATTGACCTAAGTACATGCTTCCCCGATAATTTAATTGGCTTTTCCATCTGTGTCCATCACATGATTTTAAAGAAATCATATAGATAAAAGTTGTTCTGCAGATTGTTGAATGGGTTTTTTAAAATAAATAAAATGGCCCTAATCTTGGCTGTATTCTGTAGCATATATAGCAAGTGCTGCCTTTTGGGATGTGCTCTGTTAAACTCTCTCAGCTCTGCCCAGTTACACCTGACTCTAGTGGTGCAACTGTCGTTTTTCGAGAGGGATAGCGAATGGGTTCATACTTGCACGGCAGTGAGACAGTGAAATGGTCTTCCTGTTCCTTATCAGACCCAACAGGGTTTAATATATGGACACGTATATATTAAAGACAGCAAATTGCTATTTGCCCAGTAACAGCAATTGGTTTTGGTACCTTTTGTTTAACCTCTTGGACCATGGTGATCTATGACCTTTTTTCTAGCCAAGGCCACCTTTGATGCCATCTCCAAGACCTACAGTTACCTGACTCCTGACCTCTGGAAAGAGACTGTGTTCACCAAATCTCCTTATCAGGTAAGGAAAGAGTGGCATTGAGGGTTGAAGCATAAATTCAAGATGATCTTTGGGAATTGGCTTTATCATTTGGTTCTACCCTTGCCAAAGGCTATGGGGGATATACTATTTTATATTGTCCAAATGTGCCAGCTTAATCATTAATCTGCCTTTGAGTCTCTCCCCCTACCAGTCTGCATTTCCTTTAAATGCATGGGGGAGTATATTCAATGGAATACAACCTGCACCAAAACCTAGCTGAAATTTTGCAGGGCTGATTGCTTTGAAATGACTGCCTAGGATAATGGACTGTCTCGGAGACCATGTGATACTTTATACAGAATGCTCAGATTTTCTTCTCTTTTCTTCAGGAGTTCACTGATCATCTGGCAAAGACCCACGCTGCCAGAGTGTCTGTGCAGAGAACCCAGGCAGCTGCTGTGGCAACTACCTAAAAGAATCTGTACGTTAAATAAAGTGACATGACCAAGTCTGATTTCTAAACTGGTTTAACAGATGCTGTATGTTATTCGTTGAATGGGCTACTTAAATTGATGCCAGGGTATCAATGCCTTCAGAGGAAATTTATCTTTATGGAGTGGACAATATAGTTTGGAGCTGTTGTACAAAAGTATATGTGGTTTATTAGCCTTAAAGGTTTTTTTAAGTGTGGGTGCAGAATTGTCCATTGCAGTGAATACAAACAATTAACTACTAGTTTCTTGCTGGATCATATAAAAAGGCCAGTAAGTACAGTATTCTGCTTCAACAATGATCTGCCAGATGTATCTGGAAGTTAACAAGCAGGACATAATACTAATAACCTGCATGCTTTGTCCCCCTGTATCTGTTAGATAACACTAAAACCTAGGAGTTCCAGTTCCAGCTGTCCTAGCAAATGGTTGTTAGATGCAGTCTATGAATTTGTCTAATCTTTTAAAAGCCATATGCATTAGTGGCAATTGCCCTCACATGGTGCTAATTCCAAAACTTAAGTCCTTGTGTATGTGGTATTCATTACAGTCTCACTTCAGAGGATATGAACTTTTGGTTGTTTGGGAGTAACAGGCTTCAGACTGCACAGAACTTTTACTAGACAAATATCCACTAGAGTCAGATGCACAATGGTGGTGGAGGGAGAAAATTGCTTAGTGTGCCTTGGAAGACCAGACTGGGATGACAAACAAGTGCACAATTCTTACAGAGCAGGGACTTAATAGCCTAATAGTGGGCATCTGGCATTTGGACTGGACAATAAAACATCCAGTGACTTAACAGTAGGGTATAGTCTACCTCTCTTATCAACCCCTGCTCTATGCCAGCTGTTCTCTTGCTTTTCATAGATCACTTGTTGCAGAGGCTGAAACTGCACAATTCATATTTTGGGAACCGGATTTCCCCTTTTGAATGTGATGGAGGTCTCTGTCCTTGAGACTAAAAACTATTCTGCAGATCACCAGTGGCCATGGACCAGTTTAGGAACCTCTGCTCCAGGGGTGGGAACCTGTGGCCCTCCGGCTATTAAGACTTCAACCCCAACCATGGCTGACAGTCAGGGATGGGAGTTGCAGTCCAACAGCATCTGGTAGGGTCATAGGTGCACTACTGCTGTTCAGAAAACATATCTGTTATGCCTGGCATTGCTTTTCCAACCTAAAAGGTTCCAGTGCCCTGATCAATTATCCTATGTGTCTTGGGTAATTAGAGGCAGTATTATAAAACACAGCTCCATATGGCTACAGTGGGGAGTTTACTGGCAAAAGGCCAGAACATTCCCCACACTTAGCAAGTGCCTCCAATTATGCTAGCTTACTGGATCCTGTTTGGGAGGAAGGGGGATTCAAAAACCAAGATCCGATCCTCTGTGCTCTTACAGAAGATCTGCTACCACAAGGGTTTAAGATGTCATGCAAGTGGCTGTGTTCCTTTAGAATGCACTTTAACTAGCAACCACCACCCAAAACAGCAAATATTAATGCCTTCAAAAGCATCATTGTAATTTCTCATTAGGTTCCCATTTATCCTACATGTGTATACATGAAAGAGATCATATTATAGATTTATTTTTTTCAACAGTTGAATTTAGGTCTGCCTTGCAGATTTAACAGTTTTCAGAGAACAGCACAAGGGCTGTCATTTAGTTTGCCATCAGTATGCAATGAATAACCACACATTTCAGATGTTTGAAATTCAATCCTAAACTGTAATGCTTAGTTTTGTGCCCCAGCTGCTGCCTGGGCCTTCCTTTCTGCAATCATCCGATGCTTCTGCTTCATTAAGCACTTGCGAGCAGTTCCATAGGCGCCCAGGTCACCATCTAAGATGATAATAGAAGACATGAATAAGCTTTAGTAAGGGCATCAGGAAGGTTGGGCACCACAGCAAGAGCTGCACACACCAAGCAGGTACACTTTTCATCATAAAGTTAAACCCAAATAAGCTCTCTACTTATCACTAATTTTGTACAGTTAAATGTTATGTTAAGTAAATGATTAAGGCTTGCCACCATTAAGAGCAAGTTCCACTGTCACCATGGAGACACTTAGTCCCACAAAAATGTATACTTGCCTCATCTTTTACCCAGAGGGGACAGGTTGGGTCTTGACTGATGCCATGCTGAGCTTGGAAGATACCAACAGCAGACACACCCAAGGCCTTGGGGGGGGGGGGGGGCTCTGCCTTAAAGCCACTTGGAAAATAGACACCTTGCTGCTTTCCGAGGCTCAATGCAAAGGCTGGGTGAAGGAACTTGCCAGGAAAGAAAACTCACTGATGAGAACATCACAAATGTTCCCAGCAATCCCTATAGGGGGGTCTTCAAGACAGCTTCCCAATCCTGCCATTTGAGAGCAAGCTTGGTTCATATCTAGAACTGTGGGAACCGCTAGGTGGGCCACCACTCCTACTGCAAAAGAAAAGCAACATCAGGTGGACTCACATCTGTCCTGATAAGCCTTGGCCACCTCTGTAAACTGCTGTAGCTCGCCTGCACAGTTCTGAACGTAGCTACTTCCTTGCTGCTGCTTGCAAGCACCTAATCTGTCCTGGACTATTTTCACAATTTCCTGATCGACTTTGCTGTGAAATCAAAATGGGGGAAGAAGAGAGAGACACAAACACCTTAAGACTGCCACAATACATACATTTAGCTGGGTCCCTAAACAGCAATGTTGTACTGGGGTTGGGGTAAACAACATTAAGTGTAGTGTGGAACAGCAAAAAAACCACCCCACCAAATATACAGATAGTCTGATGCTTAATAAGCACCACTGACACCCTCAAATGCCTCCATTGGCTTCCAGTCTGCTCTTGGATCCTGCACAAGTTTCTCATCTTTACCTTTAAAACCCTCCATAGCGTTGCTCCTCATCCATTCTTATATCCTGACACATCCCTTCCTGTGCTTTCACTCCTCCAGCTCCACCACCCACAGCCATCCACAGCTCTCCTGTTCTCTGAATCAACTCCATCCTTTCTCCCTTATGCCTAGAACTGCATCCCAGAACATCTCTACTTACTTCACCTTTTCCATGAAGCCTTTGGAGCAACCCACTAGGCCCCATAGCCCCCTGTAACTAAACAGAAGTATTTGTACTTGCAATAACAGCATATTCTTTCCATTAAGCCTCATCTCCATTCTGGCTACACCTTTCCGCTGTTTCTCTTATGTCTGTTTTTAATATCGTAAGCCAAATCTGTTCTTGGTAAAGTACTATGTCCACCGGAGTTCCCTAACATGGTGTCCTCCAGACATGTTGGATTATAATTCCCAGCATTCCTGACCACTGGCCATGGTGGCTGGGGCTGCTGGAAGTCGCAGTTCACATCTGGAGGGTGCATCAAGTTAGGGAAGGCTGATGTTCTCAGATTTTGCTATATAAATAAATTCAGCGCTCTGCATTCACTGGGCAGAATATTGGAAGATGGGAATAGGAGGATTTACAGATCAACTGGCAGAATAATGTCAGCATGTTTTTCCTTATTTCTAAATACATCGGTTAGACTTGCTTTTGAAAAAAAAACAACTGAAAATAATAATGGAAGGATCATAGGATCTCCTTATGGGACTTCTTCCTTTCCCCCCACTCAAACGATGACCTTGGAATCAGCTTAAGAGAAAGTCACAGCCCTAAACTAGTCAGAGAACCTGGTTCCTTTCAGGTCTTGGGAAATTTCAAACTTTGCATCTTCTAGTGACAAGTTGTGACAATTTTCTAACTGATCTATCATGAATACCCAACACAATCCAGAGATGCAGGATTATTCCTGGAAGCAGTTCCACCACTAAATCAGCTACCCAATGACTAGGGAAAGCAAGAATAGTCTCTTGGTTCTCTCCATTGCATTCCCCATGTTGTCTCCACCACTGTCCACTGTTTCACATAGCAGAGACCTGAGGATACACAACTGTAAAGCACTATGTACTCTATGGTGCTATACAAACAACAATTCCCACTTTTTAACTGAGAATACTGCTGCAAGCCATTTAAGCATGACAAGATAGTAGATAATACCCCACCCCCTCGAACCTCCACAGAACATCAGTTGGCAAGAGAAGAGAAGTGCAGAAAGACATAGACATACTAATCTCTTCTCCACTGCAACTCCGCTTCATAGAAGCACATAAAGTCATCCTCCAAGCATTCCGTAAGGTCTGGCACACGGCGGAATTTCTGGTGATAATAATAAAATCTGTTCTTTGCATGCTGCTTCTCGATCCATTCTGCAGAAGTGAAACATTCAGACACCTTCAAGATACATGCTGGAGAGGTCTTTTACGCAGTGAGAACAAATGGGTAGGTTCAACTAGCATGGGAAAAACCAAGGTTCTCGTTAAAGGATGATGATTCCTGCTGCCTTAAGACAGCTTGTTTTACTCATTAAAAAAAATAATCTTCTAAAATCAAAACTATGTAATGCTTTGATTGCTGGAACAGATAACAGCACAATACATCAGCTTTTCGCCCAGTTTTGCGTAAGGGGAAGCACCAAGGGAGCACTCAAAAGTGTAATATAACCCCTTCCAATCTATCTTCCCATTAACCCTTTTGAGCCTACCTCCCTTGCCCCATTTTGTCAAACTCTAGTCCAGCCCTCCCCAGCCTAGAATGCCCTCCTGGTGTTGTGGACTACAACTCCCATCAGCCCCAGCTAGAATGATGGCAATGATGGAAACCGTAGTCCAAAGGGCACCAGGTTGGGAAGACGGTGGCAGGAGTCCTTCTACCAGGGAAGGGGAACATGCGGCCCTCCAGATGCTGAACTGGAACTCCCATCAGCCCTTGCCAGCGTAGTCAAGGGTGAGGGCTGATGGGGGTTGCAGTCCAACAACGTCTGCCCCGCCCCTTTAGCCCCGCCCTCACATCCTCGCCCACATTCTGCCCCCCCTTTCCGTCCCCTCCCTGTGGCTCCGCCCCTCTCACCCCTCCAGGCAGTGACCGGCCTGTCAACCGTGTAGTTAAAGATCTTCTCGAACAGGTCAACCGGGTTGGGGATGGTCGTCTGAGGGTTTGGCGCCGGAGTGCGGCGCGGCGGCCCGCGGTACACGTCCGGGTCCGGCTTCTCAGGCATCGCCGCAGCAGCAGCAGCAGCCCGCGCGAACAAACAGGAGGACAAAATGGCGGCCCCCGGCCAGAGGGACCGGGTCGGGGCAGAAACGAAGCGCGCGTGCGCAGCCGATGGCGACGGAAGCGTTGCATGATGGGATAGGCGCGGCGTTTAAAGACCATTCTCTACGGGTTTCCCCACAAAGGCCTCTAGGGGGCGGAAGACGCGTGCGCAGTAGTAATCCCCACGCGGTGTTTATTAGTGTTGTTTAATGCACCGGGGAATTCTGGGGGACGTAGTATTTGATGCTGCGGCCTGTGAGGCCAGTTTGTTACCCGCCCTTGGCCCAGCCTGAGGGAAGAAGGGAAGCGCCCGCTTCCCGTCCCCCAGGCCAGGGGAAGCGCCCGCGGCCCTGTTGGAGCGGCAGCCCTAGGAGCGGCCTGCGTGCCGTTCGGACACACTCGTGTCCTTGTCATATTTCACACTCCCTTTAGATGGGCATCGGTCACTTTTCCGACCCTTGTGGGCATGATCCACTTTCAGGAGGCAAAAGCTCAGGGCGCAAAGCCCCCTGGGGCTCGAAAGTGCTTCGCTTCGCCTTAGTTGCGCCCTTAATTTCCTCGCGCTTTTTTAAGATCAAAAAAGAGACTCGCCGCAGCCCACGGCCGGATGATACATACAAAAGCAATACGTACAAAAGAGGCCTGTCGCCCAATTCAAAAAACAAGTGAATTGGATGAGGTTTTGTTGTTTTCTTTTTATGATTTACGTACTTCATTTCCATACTGCCTTGTAGCCGAAGCTCTCGGGGCGGATCACAATCGGATTAATCAGTTAACTGATTAAATTCTCACACATTTGGCAGTGTGGTATAGCGGTTAGAACGTTGAACTAGGACTGGGGAAATCCAAGGCTCCTGAGTGACTCTGGGCTAGTCATTCTTTCAGCCTGACATACCTCACACCCACTTGGCGTGTCGGCTGGGAACCAACTTCACCTGCCCTGCAGCTTCTCCCACTGGGGAGAGGACACAGGGCAGGCAAAGCTGAGCTAGCGGCACAAGGAATGAGAAGCAGGAGTGAAGCACACTTGTCCAGCGCTAGCAGGAGCTCCTGCATAGAATCGGAATAGGAGGGTTGGAAGGGGCCGACACGGCCATCGAGTCCAACCCCCTGCTCAATGCAGGAATCCAAGTCAGAGCATCCCTGACAGGCGGCTGTCCAGCCTCGTCTTGAACGCCTCCAGCGTGGGAGAGCCCACCGCCTCCCCAGGTAATTGGGTCCATTGTCGTATTGCTCTAACAGTCAGCAAGTTTTTCCTGATGTTCAGCCAGAATCTGGCTTCCTGTCACTTGAGCCCATGATTCTGTGTCCTGCACTCTGGGATGATCAAGAAGAGATCCTGGCCTTCCTCTCTGTGACAACCTTTCAAGTACTTGAAGAGCACTATCCTATCTCCCCTCAGTCTTCTCTTCTTAAGGCTAAACATGCCCAGTTATTTCAGCCTCTCTTCATAGGGCCTTGTTTCCAGTCCCCTGATCATCTTTGTTGCCCTCCTCTGAACCCTCTCCAGTTTGTCTGCATCCTTCTTAAAGTGTGGTGCCCAGAACTGGACACAGTACTCCAGATGAGGCCTAACCAGTGCAGAGTAGAGGGGAACTAGTACTTCCCAGGATTTGGAAGCTATGCTTCTCTTAATGCAGCCCAAAACAGCATTTGCCTGTTTTGCAGCCACATCACATTGTTGGCTCATATTCAGCTTGTGATCGACAACAATTCCAAGATCCTTCTCACTTGTTGAGCCACGTATCCCCCATCTTGTAACTGTGCCTTTGGTTTCTTTTTCCTAGGTGCAGAACTTGGCATTGATCCCTATTAAATGTCATTCTGTTGTTTTCTGCCCAGCGCTCCAGTCTATCCAGATCACTTTGAATTTTGTTTCTGTCTTCCAAAGTATTAGCTATCCCGCCCAATTTTGTGTCATCTGCAAATTTGATCAGCATTCCCTGCACCACCTCCTCCAAGTCATTAATAAAATGACAAGCACAGAACAAGTGTGCAGCTGCCACTCCCCCAGAGGGATCTCCTTGTTATCTCCAATCTGTGATTGGCGATAACAAGGGGATTTCTCACACACACACACACACACACACACACAAATCCCTCAGTAGCCTCCAGGCTAAGGAGTGGGGCTTGGGGAGAGGGCCCACAAATGAAGCCAAGCTTCCATGGGCTGAATGGGCAACCTCTGTGGGTCAGGTTAAGCCCATGGTGGAAGGTAGCCCATCCATGCCATACACCTTACTCTGACATGTTACTTCAAAATAATAGTTACACCTTTGTCTGTGATACTTTTTTTTTGGTTCTAGCCAACAACCCCCAGCTGGCAACAAAGGGCAGAACTTTTTCCCTTTCCTTTGTCCATACATAGATGGCGATTGCATATGATCATGCTCACGTTTTTCAGGAGGTGGGGGCTGGTGGTAAACTGAGACCCCCGCTTCAGAAATGACCTTTCGTCTCCATCCAACTGCTGGTGGTGTCAGACCCCTGTCAGCTTGCCCGAGTATGAAATGAATATAGCATCAGAATGAAGCCAGCTGCTAAATTTATGTCTTGGGGGCTGAGAAACATCTTTGGTATTAGGCAACCAAGGCACTTGCTGGTAGCCTCTTTCTCTGCTGTCAGCTGGGGCTGAAGACGTCTGATCATGGTACTGACTTGCCGTAGGCCATGTCTATCTTTTTTGGTGGGTGCTGGGCTGATGGTACAGAAACAAGAGCCACTAGGGTGTTTTCTGATGGGGGATCCATCTGGACACCAACTTCCTGTGCTTCGGTGTTGGCAATTTAGCAGACAAACTGCATACTCTCCAACATTTCACAGAGGCTGTCTGGTGTACTTTTAAGGCCCCTCTCCAAGGACCACCGCTCTGCTTCCATTTGCTGTTCGTTTACCCTGCAGTCCCTTGTCCTGAAATTTGGGCCAAAGTAGATGTGATGCTAAACGTGTCATTTGCTGTGTCTGTTTTGTTAATTAATGGCAGGTGCAGGGGGCAATTTTTGTCAGGATCATGATGCATGGTTAATCCTTTCTTTCCCCACAACAGCTGCTATTAGCCAATAGGAACTTCCCTCCCGGGGCTAATAATGGTAGTGTGTGTGTGTATGTTGTGTGTGTGTGATTGCTATCAGAACAGTAATGAAAGATTAAAAACAATCGCCACATACAAAACTTTGGGAGGGGGGCTGCACCTGCTAGTAATCATATTTTTTAAAAAGCAAGCTACAACAGCAGTTTAGTGTCATGTCATGTTTGGTGTAAAGGTATGCTAGGAAAAATGTAATTGTTCAGTAGTATCTTATCAACTGAGTCCAAGTGAACCTGCTCAGCTGTACGTGGTCCCTTAGCATTCTTGTGTGTGGATTTACATATGTACGCACTGGAGAAAGATCCATCTCTCTGCCTTTTCCACTCAAGTTTAACTTCTAAAGATGGGGCATGGGAGGTTGAAACCTGAAGGATGGTGACTCACCATCTTTCAGGTTTCAGCCTCTCACACCCGGTCTTTAGAAGTTAAATTTTGACTGGAAAAAGCACACTAATGAAGTTTTTGAAAGGCTTCTCCGAAATCTTCCCAAAGATAAAAAATGGGACAGTGATATATTAGGGAGAAATAGCAGATAATCCAGACCAAGCATGGTAAAATAAAAATTTAATGCAACATGACATAACATAAATAAAGATAGTGGAAACGTATGTATATATGAAGCTCCGCAATATTCCTTCCAAAGCAAGGACTGCATTTAGTATCTCTGCCTTTAATGTGCACATTAAAAGAGTAAAGAAACCAATAATGTCACAACAGGCTCAAATTGGGGGATATATACATTTGTGTTATTTACTCTTTGAAAGAGGGTTATCAAGAGTAGAGATATGGTACGCCTGCCTCTTTCTGGAAAAAACACAGTAATAAAATACAGTGACCACTGGAATAACACCATTGAGTTTAACTGGCCCTAGATTTAGAGGCCTGAGGCAGAAAATCCAAATGACACCCTTCTAGTTAAGTGGCATATGAAGCTGCCTTGTTTGTCTGTTTGATACCAGTTTAAAAAAATGAAAAACCCTGCAATAAAACCATCACAAGGATAAAAATAGGTAAAAATAACTAAAAGTATCTTAAATACCATTAAAAGCACAAGAGTACAGGACAGACTTCACCTGGTGTCTAAAAGATCAAAGAGATGGCACCAGGCTACCATGTCTAGGAAGAGAGTTCCGCAGTTTGGGTGCCACCACAGAGAAGGCTGTCTTTCCAGAAGCCACCCACCTGGCCTCTGAAGAGGGAGGAGAACGGGCTCCAGTGAAGGTATTAATGGATGGGCAGGCTCATGTAGGAGAAAATGGTGGTTCAAATACTTGGGTCCCTGACTGTTTAGGGCTTTAAAGGCCAATGCCATTAGTTTGAATTGAGCTTGGAAACAAAGTTAAGATCTTGTAGCACTGGCATAATATATAAATGATGGTCAGTACCATTTAGCTATCTGACCGCCACATTCTGCCCCCGTTGTCACTTCTGAACACTTAGCACATATATAACACCTTCCAGTAATCTAGCCCGGGTGTTACTACAGCATGTACCCAGGCCCAAAGGTGGGCAAGGAGAAGGACCTCTGTTGCTGTTCTGAAGTACAGGCAGGCTGATATGGGTGAAGGCGGTCCGTCAAGTAAGTTGGCCTCAAACCATTTAAGGCTTTAAAGGTCAAAGCACCACTTTAAATTGGGCTCGGAAACGCATTGGTAACCAGTGCAGCTGGCACAGTATAGGCGATATATGATCTGACTGCCGCACCCTCACCAACACTTGGGTAGCCGCATTCTCAACCAGCTGAAGTTTCTGAACTGTCTTTAAAGGCAGCCCCATGTACAGAGCATTGCAGTTGTCTAGCATGGACATCGCTAGTACATGGATAACCGAAGCAAGGTCTATCCTTTCTAGATAGGGCTGCAGATGACCTGCACTCCTGGACACCACACCCATCTGAGATTCCCCAGTTAGTGCAGAGTTCAGGAGGACTCCCAGACTATGTACTTGGTCTTTTAAGGGGGGTACAACCCCATCTAAGACCAATTGTAAATGTCCATCCAGAATAGTTAGTTTCTCAACCCATAGTACCTCCATCTTGTCTTGATTAAGTCTCATCATGTTCTCCCTCATCTAGTCCATTACTGACTCCAAAAACCTGTTCAATACACCCAGGGCTACACCGGAATTCGGTGAAAAGAAAGTCAGAATATGTCATTCACATATTGTTCGTACCCAGTGCCAACATTCCAGACCTCTCCCAGCTGTTTCATCTAGATCGTCCTTCCCCAACCTGGTGGTCTTCAGATGTTAAACAGCATTAGGAACATAATAGACCCTACAGAGCTGTATAGCACAAGAGGAATGGTTCCAAATTACAGCCCCTCAGCACCACCTTCTGGAATGTACTCTCCAGACTGAAGTGGAACCACTGAATAATAATACCCCTCCCCACCACCACCACCCCATCCCAGCCAGGTGATCTAGGAGGGATACCATGGTTGATGGTATCAAAAGCTGCAGACAGCTCCAGGAGACTTGGAACAGATGTACCGCCCCAATCATTTTCCTGGCATAGGTCACAAGGACATAAGAAGAGCTGCACTGGATCAGACCAAAGGCCTGTCTAGTTCAGTATTCTGTTCCCATGGTGGCCAGCCAGATGCCTGTGGGAAACCCGCAAGCAGGACATGGGCACAATAGAACCCTCCCACTCATGTTCCATCCCCAGCAACTGGTATCGAGGGTGCTTCCAGACAGACAGGTCTTAGCGCAACTAGTTAGGAGGCCTGGTGCAACTACTCCACCTTTTCTTCAGTATGGAAAAAGATGGAAGAAGAGGCAGACAAGTAGAAGACGCTGACGCTAAGACACACACACCCCTCCCCAATAAAATTCCGTGAATGAGGCAGGGTAATGGCATGAGAAAAGCCTTGTCTGGAAGCACCTTGAGAGGCATGCTGCCTTTTGATACTGGAGGTAGGATCACCATCATCATGATGAGTGGGCCATGATGGCCTTACCCTCCATGAATATCTGTATTCCCCCATTAGAACTATCCATGTTGGTGGCCATCACTCGCCACATCTTCCTTATACCCGGCCATCATGTTCTATTGATGACTCTGCCCGGCAGTCTCTCTCTCTCTTGGCATTTCTACACCAGCCTAAAACCCTGCATTTAAAACAGGGCTTTCTGCTCCTGTTTTAAATGCAGGATCACAACAACTCCCTTTTTAACCTGCTTCCTTTCCCCCCTCCCCTTTCCCCCTCCTTCTCCCCGTATCTGAGTCTTCCATTATCTTTCATTGATCTCACTCCTCTTCTTGCCGCTTTTCCTCTTTTCATGGAGGGAACTCAAGCGGAACACAGTGGGGTAATTTGATAGCTCATTATCTGCGATCTATTTAAAAACAGAACAGAGGGCATTTGTGCAGGAGATGCCTTGGATGGTCATGGCATCATGTAAAGAGCCCACAAAGTTCCGTGAGGGAGCAATCTCAATTGCAGGATAAAAGCTCCGTGTGAAGAAAGCCTCCCTCTCTCTCTCTCTCGCTCTCTCGCTCTCTGGGCTCCTTCAAGGGGAGTTGCTCCAGCCCCTTGATCATTTCAGTTGTCCTTTTCTGAACCTTTTCAGACCCTATAATATCCTTTTGTAGGTGCTGTATGACCAGAACTGTACACAGTATTCAAAGTGTGGGATCTTTTGCATCAAAAGCATATGCTCTATCATCAAGCTATATGGATCCGTCCTTACACAAGCACAGTTCCACCCCAGCTGGACCTGTGGTTTGACTCAATATACAGCAGCTTGATATGTATCTTAAACATATGTAGCTGCCTTGTACCGAGTCACCCCATTGATCCAGCTGGGCCAAAGCAGACTTCTTTGACTGGCAATTGGTTGCCAAACTCCAATGCAAAGACATGTCCTTCCCAGCCCTGAGACCTTCTGCATGAGTTCTACCACCGAGATATGGCCCTTCCCATAAGGAGCATAGGAGGTTCTTGGTAAACAAGAGTCTTTGGAGGAGCAAAGAAATCACTGATCTCTCCTTTTTATGCCCTTTCCAGTCCCATCGCAAGTTTTCGGCCCCGAGGCATGGCCACCTGGGCTTCCTTCCTCACAAGAGGAGCCGCCGTCACCGAGGGAAGGTGAAGACATGGCCCAAAGATGACCCTAGCAAACCTGTCCACCTGACGGCTTTTTTGGGCTATAAAGCTGGCATGACTCACATCCTGCGGGAAATTCACAGGCCAGGGCTAAGTATGTTTTGGATGTATTGATGTGCATTTCCCCAAGGGGAGCTGAGCCTGTTGATGGAGACGGGAAACTAAGGGACTTGAGATGGGCATTTCCACCATGGTCAATTTGCAGAAATTGGAAGGGCACCTGCTTTTCATCATGCCAAAGATCTCAGGTTCAATCCCTGGCATCTCCATTTAAAAGGATTCAGGTATCTCAAAGGTGATGTGAAAGAAGACTGCCTGAGATTCTAGAAAGCTGCTTGCAAACAGAGTAAGCAGAGGAGGGCTAGATCAGGGGTGCAGAGCCTCTTTCAGCCTGATGGCCACATCCCATTCCCGAGAAGCTCTCAGGGGCAGCATTCCAGCGGTGGGCGTGGCTGAAGGCATAATGGACAGGGCCAAAACTCCCGATATACCAACATATCTTAGTTTAAAGCTCTCGCTGCCAGCAACCAAACCTTAGGAGAGGTATTTTGACTTTTTAGAATGGAGAACAAACTGCACAAAAGCCGGGAAACCACTGAATGGTCGGTGGTTGGGGGAAAGGGGGCGGGGCCAGGGAAGGGGCGAGGCCTTCTGGGGAACCTCAGAGGGACGGGTTTGGCTCCTGGGCCTGAACTTTTACACACCTGGGCTAGATGGACCAATGTTCTGACTCGGCATCAGGCACCTTCTTATGTTTGTATGAACCATCCCACCACACAGTCTGCCCCCGGAGGCCCTTTTGATAATGGCAAATTAAGCAGTTTCCACGCACAAAAATGCTGTGTTGAAATGTATTTGTCTATTTGTGTTTGTTACTGCTTTAATTTAACAGTTTCTGGCTCTCTGCTGCAGGGGTTCCCAAGGTGGCACCCATGGGCACCACGGCGTCCGTGGGGACCTCCAACACTGCATGCGAAGCTCTCCACTCCCTTCCCCCTTTGGAGATCTAATTTTAATTAAAAAATTGAAAAAAGTTAGGGTGCCAGGTTCTCTTCCCTACCTGCCGCTGATCAGAGAGCAGGAAGAGATGGAAAGAGTTGCTTCCTGGTCCCACTCAATCTTTTTCTGTCCACACAGAGCTTTCCCCTTTGCCCTCTCTCTGTCTCCCTATTCTCCCCCTTTCTTCATTATTTCTCTCCCTTCCCTGTCCCTAGCCTTGCTCTTTCTCTCCCTTCATAGCCCCTAACCTTGCTCTTTCTCTCCCCACACCCTTTTATCTCACTGTTTCTCTCCCCTCCTAGTCTTTAGCCTCGCTCTTTCTCTCCCCTCTACCCCTTTGCCTTGCAATTTCCCCCTCCCTCTCAGCCTGTAGCCTCGCTGTTTCTCTCCTCACCACCTTTTTTGATAGTCAGGCCCCCATGGCAGCCATTATGTAACTAGCCACATCCTCCATAGGAGCCATTTTGTGGTGGTGCCCACAGCAAATGTGCCCAAGGGTCTGAAAAGGTTGGGGGCCTCTGCTCTACTGTATGCTGTTTAATCTGTACACCGTTCTTTTAAAAAAGCAGGAGTTCAGGGTTTTCAAAATCTGACATAAAAGCTCTGTCAGGAACACAATTAGTCTCACCAGTGAATAATCCTAGGGAGCACTATGTCCTTTTGTGTAATGCATTTGGTGCTAAGTTTGTTTCTTTTGCCTCCCTTTCATTTTCAGAGGTTTCTAAGAGGGAGGAGGTAGAAGCTGTCACCATCATAGAGACGCCGGCTTTGGTGCTTGTCGGAGTGGTGGGCTACATCGAGACGCCCAGGGGGCTGAGAAATTTCAAGACCATCTTTGCAGAACACATCAGTGACGAATGTAGAAGACGCTTCTACAAGAACTGGTGAGAGATTGAGGGTGAAGCAGAGGATGGCTGCCACTTTACGAATGTCCAATCTGCCACCACAGTGTCCGTCTGGAGAAAGGTTCTCTAGCTGGTGGTTATAGAGGCTACATGGCCTGCCTGCCATGTCTTGGAGAGCTGGATGAACAATCAGGCCCTGTGAATTATGGGCACACAGCACACACACTCCTCCCCAAAGCAAAATACTTGATACTGATGTGGCCCAAAGGGATTTGGTGGTGGTGATGCGCCCTCTGGCCAACATTGCCTCCATATTTGAGCCCCCTGGGCTGTTACATACAAACAAGGGTGGAAAATAATGAACAGATTTTTTAAAAAGAGTGATATGCTCCTTGCTGCTTTTCAGTGCTGGCCGAGCAAATCTATTCCAGCCTGATGCTCTCCAGATGTTTTGGACTTCTACTGACATCAGTCCCAGCTAGCATGGCCAATAGTCGGGAATGCTGGGAGTTGTAGTCTGGAGGGCACCTGGTTGGGAAGCGGTGCTATACTGCAATTGTGCTGGGGTGGCGTGGGGAGAGATGCTGCTGCTGTGCCGGCCATATCCTACATGTGCTCGCCGGGAGGGAAGGGAAATCACGCCAGTCAGAAAATAAACACTGCCAAGGCCCACCAGTCAGGGGCTATGCCAGCAGGGTTGGCGTCAGCACCTGGCATTGCTGGGCAGTTGCCATGGTCCCAGCACCCTGGCAGCTCCTACCGCGGATGCCGGCCTGTGTGATAAGTAATTAGAATCTGTTTAAAGTAATTAGAATCTGTTTTAATCTTCTGTGAATGTACAGCCCGCCTTAAGCTCTGCTTTCATGGATGGTTAATGTGTTACTGCCCTTTTAAGTCAAAACCAAAGGGATATGTGGGGATAGATGCAGGCTCCAGGGCATTCAAACAGGAGTTCCAGGACTGTGGTACTTTGTGGAACTGTTGAAGTTGTACTTCTGGATCAATAAAAGTTTGATTTGCTTGGCTCTCCCTGGACCGGCAGGTAAGATTTGGCTAGCTGGGCAGGAGGGTTTGCTGAAAGGAACTTACTGAAAGGACCTGAGAGACAAACCAACAAACCTGTCCAGCAGCCTTCCCCAGGCAGGGGGCTGAGTCCCCTTGCGCTTCTCACAACCACCATTTTTGAGCACAACACACAAAAGGGGGGAGGGAAAGAAAGAAAGAAAGAAAGAAAGAAAGAAAGAAAGAAAGAAAGAAAGAAAGAAAGAAAGGGCACATTAGACTGCATTGTCTTAGCTCCTTTGGCAAGAGGACACACAGCCCTCCTCAAGACAAGGGTTCAAGACCTGCCAAGAGACAAAAATAAACCCTTTACCAAGCCTCCTTGGACTCAGGATAGAAATGAAATAAGTAATAAACGAAATAAATAAAAAGGACTGGCCAGATAAAAAGGTTTTCACCTAGTGCCAGAAAGAAAGTAAAGACAGCACCAGGCAAACCCCGCTGGGAAGAGAATTCCAGAGGTCGGCTGCCACAACGGGGAAGGGCCTGTCTGCAGTCACCACTTCCAATGGCGGGACGACAGTGAGCAGGGCGTGGAGGCTGATCCCAGGGGCTGAGCAGGTTCATGTGGGAGCCGGTTGTCCTTCCGGTATCCTGGTCGCAAGACACTGGCTTGAGTTTCAAGGCTGTGAGTGTGTTTATTTCAAGATGATTTATGTGCACTTGTTTGCTAATTGTTTGTTTGTTTGTTTGTTTGTTTATTATTTTCATCCCACCCCTCAGCCAAAAAAGGATCCTGGAGCAGCTTATAATCAATCAGCAAAAAAGACAGTCCCTGCCCACAGGCTTACAAACTTAAAAGACAAGACACACAAGGAAAAAGGCACAGGGAGGGAAGAGAAAAAAATCAAGAAGGCTGTCAGCAGGGCTGGCGGAATTGCCTTGCTTCCCCTCTCATCTCCTTGGGAGCGGGGGGGGGGGGGGAGTCCAAACAGAGCAGACCCTGATGTTCCCTTTGCCTGCTCCTGCCTCTCTCACTGCTTCTTCTTTCCCACAGGGCAGCTGATGTCAGTTAAAGCTTGGCGGGCAGCGGGGATGTTGGAAATGCACAATGCTTTGAGGGACCCTTGGATGCATTGGCCTGCTGCTCACGATGGAAATGGCCTCTTCTTTTCAGGCACAAGAGCAAGAAGAAGGCATTTACCAAGTACTGCAAAAAATGGCAGGATGAGGCTGGGAAGAAGCAGCTGGAGAAAGATTTTGCAGCCATGAAGAAGTACTGCAAGATCATCCGCGTCATTGTGCACACCCAGGTAAACACTTCTCCTAAGTCTTTGCGAGTGGACGGGAAAAAAATGCTGGCCCTTGGCTGGCCAAACTCTCACAGGGTTTGGATACAGTGCTTCCAAAACCAGGAACATTTGGGAGTTGAAATAGAGGCTGCCTGGTTTGTTTAACAATCATTCTGTCTCCCCAAGGAATCCTGGGAGCAAAAGAATTGTAACAGGATTCTTAGCCCTCTTGCCAAACAACAGTTCCCAGAATCCTTTGGGGGAAGCCATGAGAATCAAACGGGTCCAAAACCAAGTCAGGTTTGTCATATAGTTATGGAATACCCTCCGAAACATATTCACCTGGCAGCTGCTTGATTATCTTTTAGGTGGCAGATGAAAGCTATAATCTTTTAGTGCAGCCTTCTGCAACCTGGGCCCCTCCAGATATGTTGGACCACAACTCCCATCATCCCCAGCCAGGATAGGGGCCACATTGGCGGGGAATGATGGGAGTTGCCGTCCAAGACATCTGGAGGGCACCAGGTTGGGGAAGGCTATTCTGAGGCATCACAGCAACTGGGCCACATTTTGGAAGGGAACCTCCAAAAAGAGAGGCAGAGGGAGCCAGAATGGCAATGCACGGGGGCAGGGGGGGGGACTCAGCCAGCCCCCATGTATTCCAGTGGAGAGCTGTCCTTTTCTAGCTTTCCATTTGCAGGTGTTGTCTCCGCTTTAGGTGCGCTCCTGGGGGCCCTTGCCTTCCATTCTGCAAAGACTGTCGTTGGAACAGGCCTGAGGACCTCCCTCATCTTGCTTTTGACCTCCAGGCGTCATGAGTACCTCTGAGCACAGGCAGAGTAGCCCTGGGCTGGTTTTTAATTTCTAGAAGGCTGTCTGGCTTAACTAGTTCCTCTGAGCACAGACTAGAGGGTGTCTATATCTCATTACTGCTGGTTTTGATTCCCAGAAGGCTGGCTGGGGAAGCTAGAGCCTCTGAGCACATACAGAATGCTGGCTTTGTTCTCCAGAAGGCTACTTAGGGTTTTCCATGGCTGCTTTTCATCACCAGAAGGCTGGCTGCAGTAACTAGTACTTCCGCATACAGACAGAATAGCCCTCTGCTGGTGGAGATTCCCCGAAGGCCGGCTGGGATCGCTATTTCCTCTGAGCACATACAGAGTGTGGCAGCGAAGTTCCCTAGTTCTGTGGCCAGGTGATGGGGCTCATGCAGGCAGGCCAGACTCCAGCACACACGCCCCCGCCCCATGCTAGCATTTCAGCACTGGGCACTCGCCGTTGTGTGACCCCTGAGGGGTAGTGAAACGCTGACCTCCTTGGCTGCAGATGAAGCTCCTGCCGATGCGCCAGAAGAAGGCCCACATCATGGAGATTCAGCTGAATGGGGGCACCGTGGCAGACAAGGTGGACTGGGCCCGCGAGAAGCTGGAGAAGCAGCTTGCTGTGCACACCGTCTTCAGCCAGAATGAGATGATCGATGTCATTGGCGTCACCAAGGGGCGCGGGATGAAAGGTAGGAAGAGGCCGGGCGGGCCTGCGGCACGAACCGTGGCCCTATGGGCTTGGGGCCGCTACTGGCACAGCATTGACCAGGGCGGGGACAGGGTGAGAGCAAGGAGTCGAATGAGGCACGCTGCCAAAGGCAAAAAAAGGCTGCCCAGGACCTTTTGGAAAGCACGTCTCCAGGCCTCGCTGGTGCTGAGAGCGTCTTCCCCCACCTGGCGCCCTCCAGACGGGTGGGACTGCGACTCCCATCGTTCCCAGCCAGCATGGCCCCTGGAGTCCAATGCAGCCAGGGATCCCAGGTGGGGGAAGGCGGATCTGGGCCGCTTCTTCTGTCCGTGGCAGGAGCGCTCCTGGTCCACCTCTGTAACCGTGGGACCTTCTTTGCGCAGGAGTGACGAGCCGGTTTCACGCCAAGAAGCTCCCGCGGAAAACCCACAAAGGGCTGCGCAAGGTCGCCTGCATCGGGGCCTGGCATCCTGCCCGGGTGGGCTACTCCATCGCCCGGGCCGGCCAGAAGGGCTACCACCACCGCACAGAACTCAACAAGAAAGTAGGGTGCCCTCCCTGCCCCCCTCCGCAGCATCCTTCCTGCTCTTTGGAGCGCCGTCAAAAGGGGCTTGAGCCTAAACAGCAAAACTGCCCCCCAGCTCCAGGTGTTGGCGGGGAGGGGCCCCCTGGCCAGGTCCGTCCGGCAGAGCCAGGGTGTCTCTGAGAGCTGCAGAGGGAGGGCGTGACGAGGCCACGGCCCTTGTTCTTTGGGGGTAGCCTTCTCGCCCATCCCCACTTGCTCACCAGGAAGAGGGGCTCGGGCATCAACCACCTCAACCAAGCCAGTGCCAAGAATCCCCAACAGGTGACTGGTCCTCATTGTTGCAAGACGCCCCTAGGCCAGAGCTGGGCAACCTCAGCCCATGGGCGAAAGCTGGACCTCCTGGGGCCCAAATCCAGTAAGAGCTTTAAACTACAATATGCTGGTTATCTTTGGTATTTTGACCTCCCCTTTTGCCTCCCCCCGCATCGCTGGAATGTGGCCCCCCAGAGCTTTTCCAAAACAGAATTCAGCCCTCAGGCTGAAAAAGGTTCCCCAGCCTTCTCTAGGCAGTTTCTTTGAACAGCTTGGAGTGAATCTGCGATGCTGTTGTGTACAAACAGAAATGCCGGCAGCACTTCCCAGAAAGCAGGTCCCTGGCAGCAGGAGGGGGTTGTAGGCATCCTTTGCTGAGACTGACCCTGACCCCCAAGTTAACATCACGATTTCCCTGGTCTTCGGTGTGCCTGGGTCACGCCCACCACCTATGCCTCGCCTGTTTCCCTTAGATTTACCGCATTGGCCGTGGGGTCCACGTAGAAGACGGCAAAGTGTCGAAGAACAACGCGTCCACCAATTACGACACGACTGAGAAAACCATCACACCCCTGGTAAGAGAACAAAAGGGCTGGGTGGGAGGGGCGGCGCAGGATCCGGGCCTGGCTTTGTAGGCCGTTGCAACCTGCTGTTGAATCTGTCGCGTGCCGTCTACAGAATCGCTCCCACTGACTTCTGTTGCCCCTGGGATGGTGGCTGTGAGATTGGGGCTCAGCAGTCCATGACCTGGGAATCACTGGGCCTGAGGCTAAGAACCTGAGCGGCTGTGGTGGCCTGTGTCCACTCAGGCCTCATCGCAGCTGTTGGCCCTCCTGGCTGGGGAGGATGGGAGTTGCAGTCCAACACATCTGGAGGGCGTCTGGTTGGGGAAGGCCTCCTTATCTGGTCAAAAGAGCAGGAGCTCTGGCCTGCATTCTCTTGCCTTTCTGCCCACAGGGTGGATTCCCTCAGTACGGAGAAGTCAGCAATGATTTCGTGATGGTGAAAGGTTGCGTGGTGGGCACCAAGAAGCGGGTGCTCACCCTCAGGAAGGTGAGGCCCTCATCAGAGGCACGGGGCTGTGAGGGGACGTGGCCTCCTGGCTTGATGGGCCCAAGGGAGGGTGACAGTGTTGGAGGGTGGCCCACACCACTTGCCCAGTCTAGGGCTTCTCCACGCCAGGCTTTATATCCTGCAACTTTGCTGGGGCTTCTGCTTCCATATTCTTTGCGGGATTAAGATCACCCCTTTTCCCTCACTTCCGCTTTTTCCCTCCCAGGCAGTTCCTTTATCTGCAGACGCTATATGTTCCATTATACAGCCACTAGATGGTGCTGTGTTATAGCACCACTTCCTATTTTCAAGGGGGGGAAATCAACTCACGATATTTAAATAGCTAATTATCTGCAATCTTTAAAAAATGGATAAAGGTCAGAAAGCACAGAAGAGGTCCTGGAGCTTGATGATGTCATATAAAGCAGCAGTCCCCAACCTTTTTGGGACCAGGGACCGGTCCGTGGAAGACAGTTTTTCCACGGACTGGGGGGGGAGGGGACTGGGCCGCAGTAGGGGTGTGGGAACCCCCCTTACCTTGGGTCTGCGGGGGGGGGCGATCTGTTCCCCCCCCTCGGAATCCTCATCGGCCCTGGACTTGCTGCGGAGCTGCCAGCCGGCTCCGGCCGGGGGAGGACTTCCAGCCGCTGGGACGCAAATGGCGTCCACATAGCGGATGCCATTTACATCCCCATTCTTTGCAGTAATAGGCTATTACTGCAAAGAACAGGGCCGGAGCCGGCTGGCAGCTCCACAGACTTGCCGTGGAGCGGAGCCGGCCAGGGCCGGCAAGGATTCCAGGGCAGGGGGGAGGGATGGATCGCCTCCCACCCTCCACAGACCCAAGGTAAGGGGGGGTTCCCACACCCCTACTGCAGCCTGGTCCCTAACAGGCCACGGACCGTTACCGGTCCGCGGCCCGGGGGTTGGAGACCCCTGATATAAAGGACCTGTAAACTTCCCTGAGTAGCCAATCTTGACTGCAGGAAAAAAGCCCCATGTGGAGAAGCCCTAAGCCTGTGAGGCCACTTGGCAATGGGTGTTCTGGTCTTGAGGGAGCAGGCAGGTTGAGCTAGCAGCTGAGCACCCACGCTCTCCTGGGTTTTGAGGGCTGGAGTACCACAGTGGCTAAGAGACTGAACCCTTGAATCTTGTGTCTGGCATGAACTCATGAGGTGGCCTTAGCAACCCACTCTCTCTAGGCCTGAGCAATATAGGGATAATAATAGTGGCCCACCTTACAGGGCTGTCGTATTACCATAACAAGATAAGGTATGTAAAGTACTATATAAATAGCATTTCATATAAATGCTTCTTGTACGCTGCCTTGAACTCTTTAGAGGAAAGGCAGGATACCTGTTTCAATAACAGCAACGATAAATTATCATCATCCTGGCATGGTTGTCTTTCAGTCAGCATGGGGTTGGCCGGTGGTCTGGATGGAGCTCAGGCTTTGCACATTAAAGGCCTGCCTACATTACAAACATCCATTGTTTTTATGCCACTTTAATGGACATGGCTTCTCCCAAGGAATTCTGGGAACTGTAACTTTGTGGGGATGTTGATAATTTTCTGTTCTAGTTCCTTAGCCGCCTCTCCCTGAGAACTACAATCACGAGGGCTCCCTGAGGAGAGGGAACAGTAATTAAGCCCATTTTAGATAAGCCCTCAGTGCTCCACAGATAATTCATTGTGAAACCCCCTGCGTGTGGGTTCCCGGTGGGCAGCTGCTTGGCCCCTGTGTGAACAGAATGCAGGACTAGATGGACCCCCGACCTGATGCAGCAGGGCTCTTCTTAAGTGATGTGTTGCCGCTTCCCCTTGTCCTTGTCTCTTAATTTAAGCACCCCCTTTTCCCCACTCCAGTCCCTTCTGGTGCACACAAGCCGGAGGGCCCTGGAGCCCATTGAGCTGAAATTCATTGACACCACGTCCAAGTTTGGCCACGGCCGTTTCCAGACCGCCCAAGAGAAACGAGCGTTCATGGTGAGTGGTGTCCTGTTAGCTGCCAAGTATGATACAGGCAAAAACCCTTTGGGAAGGGAATATAACCGAATACGACTTTGGGGGAGGGGTGCGTGTGTCAAGCAATATTTTGGGAGGTTGTGAAGGAAATGGCCAAACAAAATGTCCACATCTTCGCATATTTGTCCTTATAACATAAAATGATACGTAACACTTTTTTAAAGAATTCATTGACGCCACATGTGCTTGACAGTAGCATCCGTTGTCTGTCAGCAGTTAATTTGGATGTTTTTCTAGATGCTGGCCTTTGCCGCCACAGGTGTCATCTGTGCAAATGTGCATATTATCTCTCTCTCAGGTTCCAGGAGACTGATGCACAGATGTTCAGTCTGCTCCCGTAATGACCGCACCCAAGTCCTCTCCCTGTTTACTCTTATGAGTATCTGCGTTGAAGCTGCAATTCTAAACACACTTGCTAGGGACTTCCAGAGCAATCCTCACGGGAGAGGAGTGAAGTGGTGGGCGACCCCGCACTTCCAAAGACCAAAGGATCAGGGGGCGGGGAGGCAGCCAGTTTCTTTTTCTCTTGGTGGTTTATTTTGTAAAACCCTCCACTGATTTCTACAGGGGGTGAGGAGATTAACTAGACCAGCTGCAGGCTAGCGTAGTTGAGGGACTCAGTCCTGGGGTTTCTCAGGTGAACAAAAGGGCTTCGGATCCCATGAGTGCAGGGCCGCCTCTGACTCACCCCTGCCCTTTTCCTGGAATGTCCTGTTCCACTGGTACCTTCACTGCCATCCTAACCCCCTCCAGGCAGCGGATCTGGGGTTAGGATGGCGCCGACTCCTATTGAACACAGCAAGACTTACTCTGAGTAAACAAGCATAGGATTGCACTGCGTGGGTCCCATCCATAACCAGCTGAAATCTTTTTTTGCCAGCAACCTTTTGCTGTTGTATTTATTCTCAGTGGTTTTCTCCATCCCTCTCAGGTTTCTTAACAGAGAACTCCTTTGTAATTTCTAAGTAAGAAAGTGCTGGATCTGCACATATTGTTAAAAGGGGAAATGCTGCTTTCCTCCACTTTTGCCACCAACAAGCTGACTTTGTGACATGATTCCACTTCTGAAATTATCATGCAGAAGCAGCCCAATGTCTTATTCTCCCATAATCTAAAATTATCTAATTTATTATTTAAATATCTTGGATCCTGAATAACAAGTACAAATGGTGAGATATCAGGTGATGTTTTTTTCTCTTTCTCCAGTTTTTCCAAATTGTGTGTAGGATTCATTTTCTTGCCCATTAGGTTCAACTGTTCTTTTATAGGCGTGCCTCAACAGTATTAACACCAGTTTTTGCTCTCAACAAGACCTTCGCACGCTTCAGGGATGGAACCAGTAAACTAGCCAACCAACCTGGGCAGCTTCATGGCACATCTGCATGCTGCATGCCGCTAGCCCTCTTGTTGTCGCACTTATCTGAAGTGTCTTGGGTTGGGCACGTACCTCCTTGCTTGCCCAAACAAACGCATCGGAGCCAGTGTGGTGCAGTGCTGAGCAATTGGTACTAGGGAGGCCTAGGCTCAAATCCCCCTCAGCCAGAACTTTGGGCCAGACACTCTCTCTCATCCTCACAACAACCCTGTGAGGTAGGTGAGGCTAAAATTGTTCCCCAGCAACTGGTTTTCAGAGGTAGACTGAACACCTCTGAATCTGGAAGCTCCATCTATCCTTCCCCAGTGTGTTGCCCTCCAGATGTGTTGGACTACAACTCCCACAGTCCTCAGCCAGCATTGATAGACCTCTCCTCCTCCTCCTCCTCCTCCTCCTCCTCCATATTTTGTCTAATCCCCTTTTAAAACCATCTAAGCTAGCCGCCAAAGCCGTCTCTTGCATTGTGCAATTGTATGAAGAAGTCCTTCTTTTTGTCTGCCCTGAATCTCCCACTGTTCAGCTTCATTGGATGACCTCAGGTTCCCAAATTGTGAGAGAGGTTTTTCTCCGTGTGCACTTTCTTTGTGCTGTGCATCATTTGATACACCTCTATCCTGTCCCCGCTTGCTTGCCTTTTTCCTAAGCTAAGGAATCCCAAGCGTTGTAACCTTCCCTTGTAGGGGAGTTGCTCCACTCCTGGATCATTTTGCTTGCCTTGTTCTGCATCTTCTCCTGCTCTTCAGTATCCTTTTTGAGATACTGAGTCGCTCTTTCACATACTCCTAGGGACGGGAGCCATTTGGGGGTTTAAGAATGAAGGTGTATCTCCTGTTTTAATTCAGAAGAAAACAGGGCCTCAGCTATGGGACATATTTGGGCCATGAACCTGGGGGCAGGGACCTCCAGCCCATGGGCCAATGTGGACCTCCAGGACTCTTTCTCAGGCCAGGCCCCATTTCCCCAGGCCACACCCGCTCGCTGGCCCCACTCCAGCTTATTGCTATTATTTGCTCCATCCACTTGTTCTGTCCCCCAACTACAAAGTTGATGGAGGAAACCTGGGATGAATGGCGGAAGTGTGTGTGTGTTTGGTTGCATACTGAACAAAGGTAAGAGTCACATCTGTGAGCATCTCTAGACCAGCCTAAAATCCTGCATTTAAAACGGGGATTTCTGCTTCCGTTTTACATGCAGGATCACGACGACTCCCTTTTTCACCCACTTCCTTTCCCCCCTCCCCTTTCCCCCTCCTTCTCCCCCATATCTTTCATTGATCTCGCTCCCCTTCTTGCTGCTTTTCCTCTTTTCATGGAGGGAACTCAAGCAGAACACAATGGGGCGATTTCATAGCTCATTATCTGCAATCTATTTAAAAACGGAACAGAGGGCATTTAGTGCAGGAGATGCCTTGGAGGTTCACGGCATCATGTAAAGAGCCCGCAAACATCCGTGAAGGAGCCATCTCAATCGCAGGATAAAAGCTCCATGTGAAGGAGCCCTGTAAGTCTGCTCCCTTCTGGCCCTGACCTTGGACATTGCTGGGATGCATCCCCTAACAGGTTTCAACAGAGGTAATGCACACCTAGGCAGGAAAAAGCCAAGTTCCCCACCACTGCTATACACCAAGTGAAGATACTCCCTGAGGTCTTGTCCTGTTCTCTTTTGCACTCTCAGCCACCTCAGCCAGATCTACACCTTGTGTCATACCATTGCTATCCCATCATGGTAACGCTATATGCCTCTTGTGCATGTATACCTCATAGGACTCACAATGACATTTGTTGCAGTATTTTGGATAACGTGGAATAAAAAACAGGAACTAACATTACAAGATGATTGAAGGTGTAATGTGCCCCAACAGTTATCAGTGGACGTCGATACCACTATAAAGCAGTAGTGTAGATCTAGCCCTAGACAATACAAGGGAGATATGAAAACATTCTACCCCTGGCGTTTCCACCCCCCAGAAAAGCAGCTACAGTAGGCAGCAAGTTTTGGTGGAGGAGTGGAGCGGGGAGCGGCTGCTTAGTCCTTTCCCCTGTTCAGAATTGCCCCCGCTCAGAATTGCCCTCCCTAAGCTGCTTTTCTCCCCACAGGGAAAAGATGTGAGAAACCTGTACATCCCAAGCACGCCCCAGAATGGGAAAGTAGTGTGTAGGGTGGGGCTTTTGAGCAGAAAAGCAGCAGGATGGCAAAGGGTTGATTAGTCCTCTGTCCTCCCGCACTCTCGACTGCAGCCTTGGAGTCTGTCAGTTTTAAAAAACACATTGGCAGATTGCTCATGTATCTCTTGCATATCTTCTGGTGTGGTCCTTATTCTCTGGGGCTGGCACAGTAATTGTCAGGCTGCTAGGAGAAGGGTGTTCTCCTGCCACAGACATGATGCTCTGATGGGAGTTAGGGTCATCAGTGCAATTACATTTCCATGCAATCTTTCCCTTGCCTTTAGGCCAGTATGTTTTCCTGGAGCAGTAGCTAATTGGGCCCTTTGATTGCCCCACTAGGCTTTTCTTGCCAAATTGCTGGAGTTGTGGGAGTCCATTATCCTCCCCATTCCTTAGCCCCATCTACATGAGCCATTTGCCCGGTGCCGCTTCGAAGGGAAGATCTTCGCGACAGATGATGCAGTTGCCGCTTTGCAGCCCAATCATGGCTTCCATGGAGAAATCCGGATCTTCTCAGAGTCCATTTGCTGCAATGTTGTCACTTGCTTCGGGTTCACTGCGGGGGGGTGAGCTGTCTGTCCCTTTCTCGGATTGACATCGCAGCATCGTTAGTGATGGCGTCACTACGTGAGGCCCTTTTGCCCCTCCCCGTTCCTCCTCCACAGCTCCACAGTTACAGGGGCATGAAGAAGCGGGCTGGTGGAAGCCGCGCCGATTTGTGGATGGGAAAGTAGCCTGGGGCGGGGGAAGAGCCAAGGGGCAAACATGTCTACCAGGAAGTAAGTCATTGCCTTCAGTGCCACGTCGCTGCCTCTCACTTTAAGTAGCCGAGCTTGAGCGTGGAGACGTGCAGCTACAAAGGAACGCAGCTGAGAAACGCTGGATGCCGGTGGATTCACAGCTGCGAAGCTCAGGAAGGGCGGGCCCAGGCGGATGGTCTTCATAAACATGTACTCAGAAACACTTCATGCGCTCAGCGCCGGCTCAGTCTCCAGAGGCGGCGGCTGCCTGCCTGCCTGCCGCAGAAATGTGTGTGTGCATGTGGGGTATGTGGGCTATGTGGGGTTTGCCATGAATGTCTACTCATAAGGAGTTTCCAGCTCGGGACATCCGCATTTAGCCCTCCCATCTACTGCCCCAGTTGTTAATTCACAGCGCTAATACTGTGCAGCTCCTATGGAGCGAACAGTGAAATGAGTGCCATGTAGATGCGGCCCTTGTGACAAAGGAAGCCCCCCAGGGAAGGGCAACTTCGTACTGCTGCTGATAAGCAGGGAAGGTGAGGGCTCCTTCACACCGGGCTTTTATCCTGCGATTGAGATTACCCCTTCACGGAAGTTTGCGGGCGCTTTACATGACGCCATGACCCTGCCGTGACCCTCCAAGGCGTCTCCTGCACTAAATGCCTTTTGTTCTGTTTGTAAATGGATTGCAGATAATGAGCTTTCAGATTACCCCATTGTGTTCCGCTTGAGTTTCCTCTGTTAAAAGAGTTGCAGTGGCAAGAAGAG
The DNA here is from genome assembly GCF_057233095.1 of Heloderma suspectum. Taxonomy (NCBI): domain Eukaryota; kingdom Metazoa; phylum Chordata; class Lepidosauria; order Squamata; family Helodermatidae; genus Heloderma; species Heloderma suspectum. Next base: position 33,621,251 of record NC_139469.1, on the reverse strand, counting down.
GAGCGAGATCAGTGACAGATAATGGAAGACTCGGAGACGGGGAGAAGGAGGGGGGGAAGGGGAGGGGGGGAAGGAAACGTGTGTAAAGGGAGTCAGTTGTGATCCTGCATTTAAAACGGGAGCAGAGAGCCGTGTTTTAAATGCAGGATTTTTGGCTGGTGTAAAAATGCCCTGAGAGTCCAGTACTCAGTGAGCAATCTCACTCCTCTGTGGGGGAAAACAAGTGGTGTTTTAGAAGAGATGCTTAGATTGACACGCTGGCCCAGTTTGCACATTCACAGCTGGGGAAATAAGCCACAGTGGCTCATTTCCCCTGCCACGTGGGCCGGTCGTGTGCCGGGGTGAGCATAATTACCCTCATCAGCATGCTTTGTCATGTCATGCAGAACTGGCCAGCAAGCCACCCCAGAACCCTACCACAGCCCACAGCCCAGTTCGCATGTAATGTGAAGCCACCATGGGTGAATTTCCCACCAGGGCTTTTTGTTGCGGAAGCGGCCACCATTTTGAATATCCGGGGCATGGCAGGGGCACATCGTAGCTTCTCGTTATATGTGAACGCAGTGAGGATGGCACATTGGGGTGGTTGACAAGCCACCTGCAAGCCTAAAACAGCCCATGGTTTCTGGGTGGCTTGTTAATCACCCCAACACCCCGCCCTTGCCGGGCTCACATGTAAGGAGAAGCTACGGTGTGCCGCCGCCGCACACGGAATATTCCAAATGGCGGCCTCTTCCGCAGCAAGGAGCCCCACAGGGAGATTCACCCATGGTGGCTTCTTGTTACATGCGAACCAGGTCCATGGGTTCTGGGTGGCTTGTTAATCGCAGCAACAAGCCACCCTGGCTGGGTTTGCACAACGCAACAAGCTGCGCTGCCGAGGGTAATTATGCTAATTCCCCGGCAGATGCAAGTTGGTTAACAAGCCACCATGGCTTTTGAACCACCTTGCAGTCGTGTCAGCCGGGTTGCTCTCTGCCTAATATATCCTTATAATGCACTGGTGGGAAATCCCTTTCAGCCCAAGGGCCAAATTGAATTTTGGAGAAGCTCTTGGGCACTGGATTCCAGTGGTGGGCACTGGGCAGGTCCAAAAGGCCAAGGCAAAGAGGGTGGGACCAATATACACAAAATGCTTGCTTATTTTAGCTTAAAGTTCCAGAACTAAGTCTTAGGAGAGGCATTTTGACCTTTTAGAATGGGGAAAAAATGGCACAAAAGCCAGGAAACCACCAAAGGATAGGTTGCCTGGGGGAAAGGGGCGTGGCCTTCTGGGGAAACCTGGGAGAGCTGGATTGGCCTCCAGGCCTGATGTTCCCCACCCTGCTATAATGTTTTGCATTCATAAATTCAGCTCTCTTGTTCCGCCTCTCCCACACTCAAGATTTCAAGCAGGACTCTGTAAAGCTGCAAAAGATGCAAAAAGGGGGAACAAGCTGAAGGCATTTGGGGCTTTTTAGTTGAGAGGCAAAAAAGATTCCTAAGTGGGGCAAGATAAACGTTTGCAAATGTATTAGTATGGAGAGAGTAGACAAAGGACATATTCTTCCTTTCTGATAATACCAGAATCCAGGGTCACCCAGCAAAACTGGTTTGGAGAAGATTTGGAAGGTCTTACCCTAAAAGTTGGCTTATAAAACCTTTAAACAATTAAGGATGCAATCCTATGCATGTAAACATGCATAGGATTGCACCCTAAACAAATGAAAGCCCTTCTTTAGGCAGCAGTAAACAGAATGTATGAAATTATCTATCACAAAATGTTTTGATGGCCTCTGGATCAAAGGGCCTAAAAATGATGAGCTCAATTAAAAGAGGAGCAGCTGATCACCATGGTAATGAAAGGGAAGCTTTGGAGGCAGGTTGTCTCTGAATGCAAGACATTCGGGATGAACAAGGGCGGAGGGCGGTTGCCTTTGTGCCCTGCGTGCGGGCCTCCTGGCATCTGGCTGAGCAGTGTTGGACTAGATGGGCCCGCTTTGGTCCAATGCTGCACGCTGGGCTCTTCTCATGTTCACCTTCTCCTCCTCAATGATTTTCAGCTGAGAGAAGGTAATAGAAGGTAAATTGTTCCCATAGTACAATGTAAATTTGAGAGCTTGTGTGACTTTTCGTGTTGGGAGAAAGCTGCTCAAATGGCTCTTTCCTCTATGAAGTGGGGCTGGGAAAACCACAGAAAGGCAACTTGAGAACGAAGGCTTCAGTGCCTTTATATCAGCAGGCAGTAGACCAGGTCGCCTTTTCTTCTCAAACCTGTTTGCATCATTACAAGCCCCTAGATCTGATTGACAAGCGAGCGCCATGCATTCTGTCTTGCCGATTCCATAGGCTGCCTAACAACCAACTTTCTGTAGTCACGTTTGTTGGAACCTAAGGCCAGTTCTGCAGCAGTCAGGATAACCAGCTGCCCTTCAATGCTCAGGTACCTCACGCTCCTTGTGGAGACAAAATGGCAAAAGACTAAGGCACGCCTTTCCATATAACCTGTGTAAGCACCGGATGTGAATTGCCATTTCTTGTATGAACGCCACCTGAAGATTTTGGCCATTTCTGTCTGCTTCTGTTTCAGGGCCTACAGAAGAAGCACCTGCTGAAAGGGAAGGTGGAAACCCAGGAGGAGCTGTAAAGGGCTTCTCTTAAGAGGACACCTCAGAGTTCCAGCCCGGCCCAAAATTGTTCCTGTGCTGGGCATTTGCCAGCAGTAATATGCTGAGACAAACCTGGCTCTTGGTGTTCTGTTCTTGAAATGGGACCGTCCTCACCAATCAGCCTCTCAAGGCTTCCAGTACTTTGCATTTATAGCAACACCTGACAAAGGGAAGTGGACACATATTTGGCCAAGAGTCCCTCAGAGGTCTATTTTAATCTCAGGCGTTTACAGGGGACGGAAGCGTATAGAGGAGCAGCCCATCTACATCTGACGCTGGCTTTGGCCAAATCCTTATGTCTTCGCCTAGTTAAAATGAGCTCTTCCCAGTAAGTGAACAAGCCAGCCCCTGGCCCCTGCTGCTTTTAGACCTTTGGACTGCTTTTGGTCAGGTTGTTTTCATCCAAGCTTGTCCCAAGTAATGTTATTGGGAATTAGCATGCATTTTCAAGGTCCACACCTAGAACTCTTGTGCAAGTTTTGAAATAAAAATAAAAATGGCGAGCTCCTAGATTGAAGTGTAACTTCTTGCTTCCTGAATGATAAAGAGATCTTCAGGAAGTCAGCTGCACATCAGAGTCAGAGTTTGCAGAGTATATATTTAGCAGAAATACCAAGTCATAAAAAGGTTGTCCTAAAATTTAGTTTGATTGAAAATGTTAAAATACTAACACTGGGTGCTTCCAGCCAAGCCTTTTATTGCACCATCACCTTGCCTCATTCACAGAATTTTACAGGGTATGGGGTATCTAGACAACGTCCTTCTCCACTCCTGTGTTTTCTTACCATTTCTTCCATCTTTTTCCTTACTGCAGAAAATCTGTTAAGGAGGAAAAGACAGAATAGCTGCATGACGTATTTTGATTGGAAGTGCTAGGAGTAGTACCCATCCCAAAATAGACAGAGCTGTCCAGTTATTAAAGGAAGAGGATATTTGTGCATAAGGTTCAACAGACATGAACTGACATTTACACTACACATGTTTATATGGGCACAACCAGTTTAAACTAGCTTTATGCCCATGTAGCTGCCCTGGCTCCCAGTGAGAACTCTAGTTCTATGTCAAGGTTAGAGATCTTGGATAAAGAATCCTTACTAACTGCACACAAGAAGACATTTTGGGGGAGGAAGCTGTGACAGTTAAATTAGTTTCAAAGTGGTTTAACTCTGTAAGGTAAGTTATACTCTAGGGTGGAAGAGAGACTTGGTTGACCCAGCTCTGCACCTCAGGATTCTATGGCAGATGATACCAAAGCAACACTCTTTTTGAAACAGAAGGAACAGCAAATGCAAACACACTCCTGGGATTGACGCAAACCTTTATTTTCCCTCCCCTCTCCACCATTTCTGGTTCTTTCTGACTTACATGTTATCCAAGGTTTGCAAAACCCTTTGGTTAGAAGTGACCAGTTCATTGTCGCTAACTTGCCCATAGCGATTGCTTTGTTAAAATGTTTTATTGCAAGGAAGATAAAATAGTCCCACAGCAGCCCACTTCAGGCTGCAGTGCAAGTGGTCGCGTCAGATGGCTGGCCCAGCTTCCCTTGGCCTGTGAGATGGCCCTGCTGTGCCACGCCAGGGTTTAGAGACAGGGGTACAGGAATGTGGCCGGGTTCAAGGCAGGCAGCGGAGGGATGTACTTAAGGGAGAAAGGGAGCACACAGCCTTCGCCTGCCTCTCTTTCAGCAGAGCACAGAAGGGCTGCTTTCTATCATGGGCAGTTTGGATCTTTGGCACTCGGGTAACAGGGCCAGGCCTGCCTACACAATCCATACCTGCCTTGTGTCCTCCAGCACGGCAGTCTCGCAGCCATCAGTAACATGCTTCCAAAGGGCAGGCTGTCGCATCGGTGGAAGCCCCCCGAAGACGGTCATGAAATTGGCTACAGCCTCCAACTACAGTGGCAAGCCCTCGGCCTCAGACATTCCCAGGGTCAAAGTAGATGTGATTTTAAGTCCTAAATGTTCCAGTGCTGTAGTCAGGGCTGGACATGATTCTTCTTGAACAGCAGCTGTGTGTGTGTGGGGGGTGTTTTGATATGGATCAGGTCCAGGGGGTGTGGGGGGAGGGGTTTAACCCTTTCCCTCCATGCCATTTTTCTGTCAAAAATCCACCCACCGACACAACCAAACGTCGCTGTTTGCCTTGACTTTTAAAAGTTGGGTAATATTCTTTACTTGCCCTTCAGTGTGCAGTCCCCAGTTTGGTCAGAGGCAGACCAATTTAAAGAAGGGGTGTGGAACCTCTTCCGGCCCAAGAACCGAATTCAGTTTCAGAGAAAGGCCCAGGTGCCGCATTCCAGGAAAAGGGACAAGGGACAGGGGCCCAAAATATCAAAAACACCAGCTCAACACTCTTCCGGCCAGTAACGAAGCCTCAGAAGAGGCATTTCAGCCTTTTAGAATGGGGGGAAAAACACACAACATAAGCCGGGAAACCATCAAACAATGCTTAGGAGAAAGGGCAGAGAAAAGGGCATGGCCATCTGTGGAACCCTTGGGGGCTGCATTTGGCCCTCAGGCCTGAGTTGTCCCACCCCTGATTCAGAGGCTCGGATTCCAATCCTCCAAGTTGCTCCTTCACGTCATGAGCCCCAGTAGGAGGCAGAGCTCATGCAGAGCAAATAATTGTATTACGTTCTGTAGGGAATGCCATATCTCACTGCACACCTGCCAAGGGGGAAATACCCTTTCTGTTAACTCTGGCAGCTTTCTGTCCTCAGGGCTGGAAGTAGCAAGGGAAAGAGCTGAGCCGCTTGAAGGCTCAGGGTTCAAATCTCAGTACTGGTCTCCACCCTCCACTACAAGACTGGGTGGAAGCAGCCGTACTTCACTCTACTTGGAAGAAAGCAAGTTTCTCTCTGTGTCACTTCCAGTCCTCAGCCAGAACCTGTTGAGCTTTTTTGATGCTTCTGGCACTTAAACGATGCTTAACAGTGATGTTATTTGCAAAGACAGGATCTGGAGAGAGAACTCTGAATAGTCAAATGGGTTCTGAGTCTCTCCTGCTTTCTTCACAGCAAAGGTGGCAGTATGACACCAGTTCTTGCTTGTACTGGTAGAATCTGGTGCCTGTTGAGTAGAAAGATGAGTTTCAACTACTGGGAAGATCTCCTCCTTGCCAAATGTCTCCTGCATGGAGGAATATCCAAAGGGAAATTCCTTTGTCCGAGAGCAGGCTGTGAACAGCTGAAGACGTGAGCCAGTAGAGCAGAGACCAGCAGTAGAAATCAAGGGTGGCATTTGGTTTTCAGGCCCAGGTTCTCTCATGGCTGTCAAGTGTCTTGAGCTGGCCAAGTCACTGGTCCTCAATGATCCTTTGCATCCTCTCCTGGGAAATCCTTCCAGAGTCCCTCTGGGGGGAGCTGGGATTCCAAACCAGAATGCATGAGGGGTAAGATGAGGTCATCCATATTTGGCATCACTAAAATTTTCTGGGGGAGGGGGGAAAGGAGAGCAGATTAAAAACAAACCACCAAGTTGTCTGCAAACCCAGGCATTCCCAAAAATGTGTGAGGGCTAAACATGGGGACAGAGACGGGCAGCACAAGCTGGCCCAGTGCCCCTGTGCCCCTGTGCCCCTCGGGCCCCATCCATGTATTCCCTGACCCCTGCATTGAGCAAGCAGGTCTGGATGGAGGTTCTGCTTGTACTCAGCTGAACGGGAGCAGAACCCTGCTTCAGACCTCACTACTGGGGAATGGGGGTGGGGGCCCCAGGGTGCATGTGGACAGGGCCGGCATCAAGCTAGGCATGGGTGGGCACCTGCCGAGGGCTCACGCTCCAGCAGGGGCCCAGTGACCCAAGCCCCCTGGAACTGACCCTCCTCTCCACCACCACCACCTGCTTGTCTGCCTGCCTGTCGCTCCGGCCCAGGCAATGGCGGTGGTGAGAAGGAGGAGCGGGAGATGCTGCGGCCTCCCAGCTCCCTGGATCTCTGCCTGCCAAGCCAGCATGTGGCAGCCATGCGGAGAAAGAGGAGGAGGGGCAAGAGCAGCTGGTGACGATGGGGGCAAGGAGGTAGGCTCCCTGAGGAAGGAGGGCCCTTGGGGAAGCCATGCCCAAGGGCCGTCAAACGCCTGGAATTGGCGCTCGGGGATGCTAGGGATGGGGCCAGCGTGTGAAGCCCTGCCCCCACTTTGAGCCCTCACACTTCTTTTGGAACACCTGAAGAGGGCTGAACGTCTTCAGAAGGCTCAGGGTGTCAAGGTGGTCTCCGAAATGGGGACAGGGCAAGTGGCCTGCTGAGGGCAGGTCCATGCTCCCTGAAGAGGCCAGAGGTCATTGCCTAAACCTAAATGATGGGGGAAACGCACCGCGTAATGACATCAGGACGCTGTCAGGATGCCCCTGTTGCCCGCTGACTTCTCCAACAGCCAGAATCAACACTCAGGCAAAAGGGCTGCTTCCCAAGGCTTTAATTCCATTTATCCTAATGAGGCATACAGATGCTAATTGCTTGAGACTCAGAGGAACTACAAAGGAACAGCCATCTAGGGGTTTCTAAGGGTTAGGACGGCAGTTGAACTCCGTTTGGGAAAAACGTGGCAACTCTCTGAACTTAAGGGGTGGGAGGGGAAGATCTCCCCTCTCCCATGATGCTTCTGGGCGCAGCTGTTGACGTTGAGCCAATCGGGCTGAGCGCCGAAGCTCGGCCCCTGCGATCTCTCGCTTGTGCCTGCGTCTGCGCCTTGCATCTAAAAGTTCAGATTGCCCCTCCCTTTCCACGCCTGGTTCACTGTCGCTCCCAGGGATGTGAGAAGGGAGGGGCTCCCCCTCCAGCTGCGCCTCTGAAGTCTGAGAGAGTTCCTCCCCCATAAGTTTCTCTCCTCCTCAGAATCAGAGCTGCTTTGGGACTCTATGGACTCAGCTCCAACCCTGACAGACACAGGATCGGCTGTACTACCAGTTCTGGGGGTGAGACAGTGAGACCCCTTCCACCAGCCTGGCTGGAACCAGCTGCCATTTGGCTTCTGCCCTCCAAGAGCCATCCCTAGCATCTAGTAGTCACTGGGACCAGAGCTCCATGGTGCAGAAAGTCCCTGGTTCCTCCCATAGCATCTCCAGCTGAATGAGTCTCATGCAGCAAGGCTGAGAAAGGCTGGGAAAGGCCTCTTCTTGAGGCCACAGAGGGTAGATGGTACTGGGTTATACAGACCAACGATCTGACACGGTATAAGGCAGCTTCATGTGTTGCTATGTAGGCATGGAATGTCTCTACAGATGGAGGCTCAGGGCCGTGGCTCAGTGGCAGAGCACCCTCTTTGTAAACAGGAGGTCCCAGGTTCAATCCCTGGCACCTCCAGCCTAGAATCCTGCCTGAAACCCTGCACAGCTGCTGCCAGTCAGTGAGGGTGATGCCAAGCTAGACGGACCAATGGCCAGACTTGGGAGATGGCGTGCAGCAGAGGTGAACAACCTTTTCTGTCCCGAGGGCTGCATTGGGTGGTCTGCTGGGGTGCCAGGAGCCACACACATACATGCACTCATTCACACTCAGACATGCACATGCACTCACACGCAGACACACACACTCAATCACATCCCCCCGCCACATAGATGCACTCTTCCCCCACATGCACTCACAGGCACACACAAACTCCCCGCCCCCCGACAGGGCTTTCCCTTGCTAGCACAACCAAGGGAAATAACGTCCTTATCTCTGATATCCTAGGAGAGAGCGAAGATAAGAGAAGGGCTTCCCTTGCTAGCACGAGAAATCCCAGGTTTTCCTGAGCTAACCCTCGTGCCAGCAAGGGGAACTGGGCAGGGTCCCCACAGCCCTGCAGAATGCACTGGCAGCAGCCCACGGTGCTGGCACGAGCCCTGCAGAATGTGCCCCTGCTTTGCAGCTCCTCTGGCTAACAGCCATAGACAGCGGTACCCCCCAGCCATTTGCCTCGTCCCCTTTTAAAAGCTGCCTAAGCCAATGGGCCATCACCACATCTTGTGGCAATGGATGACATTATCAGCTGGGTCCCACTCCCTCTTTGAGCCCAGATGACCTATTTCTGGGTTCTTCTCCGTCCCTTCATAACCCATATCCAGCTACTGGCGGGCAGGTACCTGGAATTCATGCTGCAGCTTCTTCTCAATCCATTCAGTGACATGAATGAAAGTGACCTCCCGTTCTCCTAGCTTTGGGCGGACCTTCAGGTCCAGCTGTGGTGGGATCCGGAAGCTGTACCTGGCACAGGGAGGCAAGAGCAATCATTGCTGACCTTTCTTGCAGGAACCATGGCCACGTGCCCACTCCTGCAATATGCACCACCTTGAGGCATTAGTTTTCTACCAGATATGAGAAGTTCTGAAGTAGGCTGTAGTCCATACCGCTCGGTTCTGCCCTGCTTGCCCCCGTGCTTCTCCTTTCACGACGGAGGACAGTAGCTGGAGAGGGTTTCCCCAGCATAACAGGATCGCAGCCCCCACCCTTTCTCGTCTGAACAGCTAGAGAGGATGAGCAGAGAGGGAGCAGGATAGTGCGACAGACATCTGCAGGATCGTGAGCTCTGGCTCTTTTTACATCCCCAGCCCCAGCTATAGATAGGCGCCTGGAGCGCACAAAGAAAATGGTGAGGGGTCAGCTGTGGCAGCCTTTGCGCACGCTCGCTGCGCAGGTCATCTGCTTACCCGTAAAGGTTCCGCACAGACCCCAGCGGCCTGAAAAATGAAACGGCGTTGGGGCTCAGACTTGCCACCTGCGTCACCTCCCCTCAGGTGGAAACACTGCTGATTACACCCTGGACCAAATCCCGCTTTGTGAGAGGGGATGCTGAAGCACGGCCCAAAGGCAGCTTCGGGGGCGGGGAACACAGAACTGGCGTGGGAATGAGGGGGGAAATTATTCGCCTCAAAATATGGAGCCCCCTCGCGGTGACATGCAGGCACAGCAAGGGTTTTAGGCAAAGAAAATGACGCTCTTTCACACAGCGCATAACCAGTCCATGGGACTCCATTGCCACAGAATGCTAGGTGGCAAGCAGCGTAAGGTGACTTTAAGAAAAGATGAATGGAATACTTGGGTGACATAAGAGAAAGATGCACGGCCACCATGATTAAAAGGAGGCAGGGGGGTGTTTCCATGAGCGATTTACTCCCAACTGGCTGTGCGTGGTGGTCATTGGGGATACATGATGTCAGGGCCATCCTGCAGCCAACCCGAGCTTATCGCAGAAAAACCGGTTCTCCTGAGACTGGTTGTAGTCCAACTTTTCCTCTTTACTTCGGCTCGGCTACGCTGCTGTTGGGGGGGGTGTCATTTCCTGCACTTGCTTCGGTATCATAGTCCTGCCCATGGGTGGGCGTGTCACCCTGTCTATGTGGGTGTGTCTCTCACCTGGCTGTGACCTCACTGACCCTGGTCAGGGGGTGTTTCCCCCAACCCTTTCCCTCCCTCTTTTCTGGAAGTTTCACCGCCATTTTGGAGCTGGATGCCGAGGGACCAACATAAAAAAAATTTGAAATAAAGCGCAAGTTCACTAGTGCGCATTAGTGTGCTATTATGGGCAAGCAAGTACTCCCACTACAGCCTGAATCTCAGGTTTATCTCTGATAAACAGTCGGTTCCCCAGAACTTGGGTGCCTAGCATCCACGTGGGGAGGTTCCATGCCTAATATTCCTTTTTCAATTTTTTTTTTCAAACCCTGTTGGCCTTAAATGCAGCTGCAGACCCACAAAATGAGGCTGCAAGCATCACAGTCAAGTTCTTATTACACGCTAATATGCTAACATGAAATAGCGCTTTAGTGATCTATCATGACCGTGAAAGAACTACTCCCTGTTCTTCAGGGAGCCCCTTCCAATGGGACAAGGCGCTTACGAATCCCGCCCTGTATTCACTTTGTTTGAATTTATCTTGCGTGTATACGAAGCCCTGGGACCCCAAAACTAAGATTTCATTGCTCTAGGTCCAGATGGAGAGCTCCTCACACAAACGCTCAGAAGGCACAGTGCAACGATGTTGTCTTTTTCTCCTTAGTGGATTTTCCGTGCTAAGAAAGAAATTGGAAGAAGTGGTGGGGAAATATGGGAGGGTTATAAGCAGAAGATGATGTAAAAGACGTCTGGACCATCCATAAAATTCCACGAATGAGGCAGAGCAATGGTGTGGTAAAAGCCTTGTCTGGGGATTCACACAGGAGGGCTATAGCACCATTGTGCCCTGCTTGCGAACTGAGGCCTGCAGTCAGTTGCTCACTGTTGGAGCCAAGAGTACCAAACTAGCTGGACAATGGTCTGAGCTAAGCCTCCCCTTTGCCCTACACTCACTGGCCACCCTACAGAGCCCATCCAAGCAGGTCTGCTCTGTTCCACTCTACCTCCTGGTCTCTTACCAGATCCGATCCGTTGGGGGCGGGGGGATGTTCAGAGTCAAGGTGCCTGTCAATTCTTGGACCTCCACAGTCAACAGCAATGGTGTGTTGGAGACTTCCTCTATCTTCTTCTTAATAAACTCATTCTCAGTGGCCTTCTGGAAGTATTTGGACTTGGCAATCTTGTCCACAAAGCGCAAGATCTTCCGACTGGTGCTGTTGCCACTAACATGGCTACGAGAAGGGAGGATAGGGGTCAGCCTCAGCCCCAAAATAGTGTGTGCCTGTGGGACATGCCCAAGTAAAGGCATGTTTATCGTGCAACTGTAAGTGGCTGAAATGAGTGTGGGTTTGAGTCATCAGCTGTTTGCTGGGAATGAGACTGCATTAACCCAGTTCAGCCTAGCTACATGTTGCAAACCAACCCCTTGAACCCAATAACAGCAGCTTCTCATAAGCTCAAGCTAGGATAATCGGCTTAGGGGTGGGGGAATGGGGCCTCACAATCCATGAGGCCCCCCAGTAACTCCTACAAATCCTTCGATGGGAGCTGTGATAACCCTGAGACCTCTAGACTGAGGAGTCCAAATCAGTACAGCAGCCACTGAAGCCTGTTCTCTCTTCTAAAGGGGGTCCCCATTGGAGAAGGCACAAAGAGCAGCTCGAGGTTGCTCAAGGCATCTGCAGGGCCTGGCTCCAAGCCCTTTCAGGCCCTTGCAGTCTCACTTGAGGGGTTCTGGGAAGCCTCCAGCCTTGCTTGGGTATAAAAGGACTCGGTTGGGACTTGGGTTTTGTTGGGTTAACTTTCTGTTGTACCTGTGAATGTCATGGACCCTGAAGCTTCCTAGATGGGCTAGTTCTCAACTCATTTCCTGCTGCTAATCGTCTTCCATTCTAGGTTGGTTTCCCCAGACCTTGCTCTGCATGCTGTCTGTTCTCAGCCTGGTTGGAACAGGGCATTGGGCAGTATCCTATATGGCTGCTGCACTCCTGCTCATTCTGTTGTGCCAGTGGGACCCACCACTAACACAATGAGGGGTAAGCAAAGGAACCAGAAATTAGTGGAAACACTTGCTTCTGGATTGGGACAGATCAGTGGAGCTCCCTTCTGCAAGTTCTGCTGACCTCCCCTGTTCTGGAAACAAGCGTTTCTGCTCATTTCCAGTTCCTTTATGAAGTGCGAAACTCCCCATTGCATTAGCGGTGGATCCTGTTGGCAGGCAGGTAGCATAGGATACTGCCCTTGTGCTGAACTCCCATTTTGCCATATCAGTTTGGTTGTGTGAACTGGCAGGCTCATGCCAAGAACAACTGTGTACAGCAAGGGAGGGGAAGGTACTCGGTTCTTGAGTCTACTTTCTTAAAGCAATCTTAGCAAAAGCTTTAAGAATTTAAGTGTGTGTGTAGCTAATAATTATAAAAGAGGATGTCTATGTGTCTGTCTATCCTCCAGTGCCATAGCTCCAAGACTCTGAAACCTAGACATATGAAACTTGGCATGCATACCAAGGGGACCCCTAGGAGGGTTATTTGGTGTTTTAAATGCGTTAATTTTAATGTGTCTGTGTGCTTGAATCCTGTGGTACCACTTGGTGGCAGACCCTCCCTAGCCAGCCCATATCTTTGCAGTCAGGACAGGGGCTTGAAGCAATGCGACTGACTACGTGCCGTCTTGATCCTGACCCTTCATGTGAGGCTGTGCAAGTCTTGGATCAGTGCCTAGACTCAGTGATGGGCTGGATCAGGGGCAATTAACTGAGGCTAAAACCTCACAAAACAGAGACCCTGTGGGTGAGTGGTTCCCGAGACTGGGAGAAAGATTTATTGCCTATTCTGGATGGGGCTGCACTCCCTCTGAAAGATCACCATAGTCCGGGGGTACCCCACGGCAGCTTGGAGTGCCTTCTACCAGCTTTGGCTGGTATGCCAGCTATGGGCTTTGCTGGACAGGGATGGCTTGGCCACAGTAGTACAGGTACTAGTAATCTCAAGACTGGATTACTGCAATGCACTCTGTGTGGGGCTGCCCTTCAGGCTGGTCCGGAAGCTGCAGCTAGAGCAGAACGCAGCAGCTCGGCTGTTGTCGGGGGCTGCCCCTTTTCAGCATGTATCACCTTTGCCAAGGGAACTGCGCTGGCTGCCTATTTGCTGCTGGGTCAGGTTTAAGTTTTTGTTATTAGTGTATAAAGCCCTACACTTGGGAGAAGGATATTTGAGAGCACACCTTCTCCCTTACCAGCCTGCCTGGTCACCGAGGTCCGGGTGGTCCCGCATGGACCTGTGGTCCATTTGGAGTCCACTCAGAGTAGAGGTGTTACTGGCTCCCTCTCTGTGGAGCTCCCTGCCTGTTTACGCCAGGCAGGCACCGACGTTGTTTTGTTTTCAGCGCATGCTAAAGACATTTTTATTTAAACAAGCGTTCCCTGACTGACCAGCCATGGCTTTATTGACATCTGATTTTAAATACTTTAATTTTATATTTTGATTCTTTCTTTCTTTCATTCTTTCTTTCTGTTGTTCACTGCTCAGGAATCTAGAGTGGCATATAAATCATGCAAATAAATAAGTACGTCTGAAGCTGGAGGGAGTGGTCCAAGGGACAGAGAGCCCCCTCCCCGCTTCTGGAGGCAGCTCCTCACCGGGGCTGTGCCTAGGGTGCCGGGGGCATGCTTTCATCCAGACCGGGCAGGCACAATGGCCTCGCTCAAAGGCTTCGCTGTGTCAGACCAAGGGCTGTTCCAACCTGCGTTGCAGCTGTGCATGTGTGTGCATTTGAAAGTGTGTGCTGGGCTGGTGGAATGTACCAGGAGAACAGTGCCGTCTAATGCCTGACCACAAGGCAGCACTGTCCACTTGCCAGCCCGAGCCTGAACGCAAACATGGAGCAATGCACAATGGGAAAGTGCTGGCAGAGCAACACGGCTCCGAGTGACTCCGAGCGAGCCAAGGCACAAACCGAAACAGGCAGAGCGTGTGCATCCTGGGCCGGCCTTGCTATGGACTATGTGCAGCAGTTATTTGGGGCAGAAGCTGCCAGAGGGGGCAACATTTCCCTGTCTCTATCCCCCTCCCTGCCCTCCCCACTCCCAGCTTTGTGTGTGATTTCTTCTATTTTAAAATCAGAGCAGGGGAGAAGTGTCAGGCCCACACCCAGAGCAAAGGTCTGCCAGCACACGCGGCTGCCTCCAAGGCCCCTGTCCGTGTCCCAGAGGGTGCTGGTCAAAATTCTCAGGTCACCTCAGGGGCACTCCTAGGCCCCAAGGGACTGCTGGGCCAGCCCTTGGGGTGAGGAAGGGCGCGGCCGGCCAGCATGAGAGCGCGCAGGAGCCCCACCGCCCGGAATCGGGCTGAGCAACAGAGAGAAGCTGGCTTCAGGGGCATATCTACAGGATACACTCCCATCAGTGTGATGCCCTTCTCTGGAATCCTAGCAAAGGCGGTCTGGCTGAGAGCCCCCCCTCCCCACCCCCGAAGAGATTTTCAGCCTGACCCGCACAGAAAAGAACGGCGGTTCCCATTGCTCTGGTGAAGAAGGCATTATGATTAAAGCCATTTAAGGCCGGAGTGCAGACATCCTTAGAGCAAATGAGGCCAAACCCACAGTGCAGGCTGGGGGCGCCGATGTCCGTGGGGCGGTGAATGCGCTCCGGGTTTCAGTCAGAACCAGTCAGAACTCTAAAGGAGCTCGCCAAGGTGCTTTCGCACCTTGGCGAGCTCCTTTAGAGTTCTGACTGGTTCTGACTGAAACCCAGAGCGCATTCACCGCCCCACGGACATCGGCGCCCCAGCCTCCGCTGCAAACTCCTCAGAACAGACGCGAAGAGACGCCACGCTGCCTCTCGCAGGCTTCACCCTTCAGCTCCAGGAGGGGGGTTCCTTTCTCCTGAGGTCCCCGAGGGCTCCACGGCAGGGGTGTCCTCCTCATCGGAGGAGCCGGCGCTGGAGGACTCCGCATCACTGTCAGCCAACAGGACTGAGCGGGGCTTCGCACTGTCAGGGGAGAGAGAGACAGACAGAGAGACAGAGAGGTGACCCTAAGCAACAGAAGCGCACTGCACGGTCCAAGGAAGCCGATCTGCCCTTGCACGGTGTCTGCACGTCAGGAACTGCCTGTGTTATTTAAGTCCCTTACCCTGGGATTCAGAAGGTGACCATGACTTACATCCGGGATGAGATCAAGACGGATTGCCAGCAGTCAGGAGGAAAGGGCTAAAGAGCTCTCAACCAGGGTAACGGTCAAGTCAGCAAGCAGGCCTGCATGAGGAGCAGCGGCATTCCTGCCTCGCAGAACATCCGTGGCCACTGCGTTCGAGTGAGGGAGCAAATGTCTTTCTTCTTTCTACCCACCTGCCCAGATCAATTTTCCCAGGTCAAGTTTTTGTACTTTCTATACTAGCTGCTGGAGAGAGAAAGAGAAGGCACTTGAAAAACGTGGCCGGTGCGCTTACATCTTGCTGGATTCAGGGCTCTGCATTGACCCTGCCTTGGGATTTGCCTTGCCCGCCACTGCTGCTGCTCATCCTCCAACCTGGGATGACGGATAAATGGAAAGGGATGCGCACTTTCACTCAGACTCGGTGGATATTTTAGGAGGGAGGGGATGCTTTCAAATGGAGGGGTCCTAGCACTATCAAGCAACAGACATTGTGCAGCTATTTCATCTTTCCTTCCTTAACAGATTTTCTGTGGTAACAAAAAAAAGACAGAAGCGGCAGCAGGAAAATACAGCCGGGGGCCCCTGAGTGCTTGCCCAGACGACCGGCCAGGGTGCGGCACGTGGGAGCTCCCTTCTGACAAGCTGGGCAAGAGAGGGCTGTCCTCAGTGTGGCGGCTGGCAGCCCAGGAACAGGGAAGCAGAATGAAGATACAAACTTCCCAGGAGGGGACCCTCCCTGCCTTGTGCCCAGACATTTAAGCCTGAGACACAGAGGCAGGGGAGCCCGTCCTCTTCTCCAGGGCTGTGATGCCTCCTAAAAGGCATGGCAAAAAATACAACTGAGGCTGAGAGAGAGCAGCTTGCCTGTGACCACTTAGTGAGTTTGCAGCAGGACTGAGATTCAAGTGAGGAACTTCCTGACCGATAGCTCAGTCGTTTAGCCACACACACCAGCTCGCATAATACCTGGCCAGTATAGATCAACCTAACACGATACAGATTTCCAGTTAAGTTCCAAGCAGTGAGTAGGAACGAATAAAAGTGTATTCAGAGCAGATAACTCAAGCTGGTGAACTCTGCCACAGAAAAGTATTGTTAAGAAATTAAACATCGGGAAGATATTCTAGAAAACAAGTATTCCATTTTACAGATGACTCTCCCAGAGTGGGCTGAATTTCTGCCTGTCTGGAAGTTCTCAGAGGCAACGAGAAGTCAACTCTGCACGCATGGACTGATTGATGCACTTGGCAGCTGCAGAGGGGCCTTACCCTTCCACGCCATTGTCTGCCTTTCCATTCTCCTCTCCCAGGGTTTCTTTGCCTAGTTTGTACAAGTTCATTTTTGTCTCCAGGGTCATCTGCAGGGATCCATTGTAGGTCACTTCCATGTCCACCCAAAGCCCTGCAGAGCAGAGAAGAGGTCAAAAGGTGGCTATTGACAAACAGTGGGGTGCACGGCTGCTGGGGTTCTTGGATGCGCCCTGGCCAGAATCAGTGCCAGGGAGAACCGTTTATCAGACCAGCAGACACACTATTCGATCGGAAACTGGGAGGGAGGGAGGGAGGAGATCAGCTTGGGCTGATGAGCCATAGTAGCACAGGGATGGAGCTTGTGCTCCGCGTGCATAGGTTCCATCCCTAACGTCTCTGGTTAAAGCTCTAAAGTAGCAGAGCTGAGAAAACGTCTGGAGATCTCTTCTCATCACAAATGGCCACCAGTAGGCTTCAGTAGATGAGTCACTGGTTCAACTCAGATGAAGGCAGCGCTTACCTAGGGGTCAATTCACATATTAGATGTCCACTCAAGATTTTGTTTTAAACATATGAATGCCACAAACACGTGTTCGCACGCTCACACATCACTTATTAGGGGGCGCGAACTGGCTGCGAATCCCTGTTCGGTATACACTCAGTGGCAAATCCGGGCTTGTACCTGCATACTAGGTGAAAGGCCCATGTTTTGCTTCCATATGTGCAGCACAAGGCCTCCAGCTCCTACCTTCTTCTTTAGCCAGCCACCCTTCCAGCCACTCCCAGTCGCAGGAGAGGGCCCAGTGCTCAGAGGCAACCACGTGCTTAGCATGCATAAAGTCCCAGGGTCGGCCCTCAACATCTCCAGCTGAATGGATCTTAAATAGCAGGGGCAGGAAAAGACCTTCCTTTCCTGAGGCTTTGGAGAGCCGCTACCAGAGCAGATCGCTCTGGACTAGATGACCAACGGTCTCACTCAGAATAAGGCAGTCTCACAGGTGCTCTGCATACAGGCCCTACCCTGGAGGGAGGTGGCGAATGTCAGTTCCTCGCATGTCATCCCAGCTTACCTCGGTTATCAATGGTTGGGCTGGAAGCACTGAGTACATGCGGGATAGAAGTCCCCATGTCCAGTTCGGTGAGTGTGAGCTCATTCATAAAGTATGGCAACTGGGTTGGATCAAACAACAGAGAAGAAAAACAAACAAAGCTGGTAATGAAAGGCAAAGGGCTTCACCACACCAGGCTTTTTATCCTGTACCTTTACCGCCCATTCTTCTTCTGGATTCTTTGTGGGATTTAAATCGGTTCTTTACATAGCTGGTTTTTCTTTTACTGCATAATGCTACCTGCTATTTACACTGGTGGGTGGAGCCTGGTGGGATGCTATCGGATGTCAGCAGCATTGTACGCCCCCTGTCCACCCCTCTGGGGCAGCCCCTACCCCCTCTCAGCATGCACCTTTCCATTTCAACTTCCTTGCTCCCCTTTTCACTTCCGCTGCCTCCAATCCCTCCCTCAGCAAGTTCTATTTACAATCCACAGTACTTTCGCAACTTCAGAAGTCTGCTCTCCCCCACTCCCATGTGTGCAGGTTAGTATTGTCCTTGTAAAAGCAAGCAGCAACACCTTTCTTGTTTGAGTATACGCTGAGGCTTTCTTCACATGGAGCTTTTATCCTGTGATTGATATGGCTCCTTCACGGAAGTTTGCGGGCTCTTCACATGATGCCGTGATCATCCAAGGCGTCTCCTGCACTAAATGCCCTTTGTTCCATTTCTAAGTAGGGTGCAGATAATGAGCTATCAAATTACCCCACTGTGTTCTGCTTGAGTTCCCTCCATGAAAAAGGAAAAGCAGCAAGAAGAGGAGCGAGATCCATGAAAGATATGGAAGAGCCAGATATGGGGAGAAGGAGGGGGAAAGGGGAGCGGGGAGAGGAAGCATGTGAAAAAGGGAGTCATGATCCTACATTTAAAATGGAAGCGGAAAGCCCTGTTTAAAATGCAGGATTTTAGGCTGGTGTAGAGATGCCCTGGGAGAGGGGACTGAGTGGAAGGGGGCTGCATGTGCTCACGTTTGCCTGTATCACGTAGGGGCCACTGCAAGCTCCCCTCACTGCTCATCTGCTTAGGCATCCCTGAGACGTGGAGCTGAGCATGGCTTGGCTCCATTTCACTCCTGTCCCTGACATGTGGCCAGTTTGCTCACTCGCCAGGAAGCAGCAGCTGCAGAGCAGAGTGGAGCACTGGCTCTGACCCCATTGTAAAGCACTGCTGGGGCCCCCAGGGAAAATGTTGGGGGAGGAAGCGGTGGGCATAGGTAGGTGGGTGGATCAGTGGTGGAGGTGGGAGCAGGCAAGGAGAAATGGAGAAGGAGGCAGCTGCAGCCCTGGATGGGGAGGAGGAGAAGGCGGGGAAAACTCCCACCACTTCCTCACTGCTGACGTCATACCCACACATAGCAGATCTAGGCACAATGGCAGCAGTACATGGGCAGGCAATCGCAGTGTCATTGTGCAACTGCAGGAAATACCGCATTTTCCCCTTTTGGAAATAACATGGGGAAACAGGGGAAGATGCAGGACAGCTGCTGCAGGACGATGTCGTGTAAACCACGTGGAAAATACTGTGACTGAAGAATGACGATTGCAACAGCAGCAGTAGCAGCGGCAGCGGCAGCGGCAGCGGCAGCAACAACCCCGTGTAAAGAAGCCAAAAATGACATTTGCTGTTTAGTCATTATTCATTAGAAACAATAGTCATCTTTGCTGGAGGCAGTGAGACCCCAGCATACGGAACTAGCTACAGCCCCATTCATCCCTCCTCAGGAGGGATGGGCAAGTGGGGCAAACAGCTGTCGGATTTATTCCACTGCACTCGCTGCTGCCTATTAGCAACTCGGCGGGTGGGGGTAGCTGGGAACCACATAGGCTGCGCTTAGGTGAGAGCACCCTAGGGCGGTCTGCGCTCAGGTCTCCTCAAGCCCAGAGAGGGGGCGGGTTCTGCGGGCAGCATGAAGCCTCTGGATTGGCCAAGTCCAGTATAAATATGGTGGACACGCATGGTGCAGCACTAGGGCTGGCGATCCTTGGGCCGATCTGGGTACCTCTCGGCCTAGCCCAGCTTGCAGGCTGTGGTGAGGATAAAGTGGGTGGTGGAGAACCTGAGCTCCTGGCGGAAAGGTGGGATGGAAATGTAATCAAGGGAGCGTTTGGAGGCCGGCCTGCTGGCCTTGCCTGGTCAGCAGAGCTGGCTCTTCAGCCTGGGGAGCCACGGCCAGGCAATAATGAACCAGATGGACTAGTGATCTGACCTGGTATAAGACCATTTCCTATGTAGCTCAGCGGCAGAGCCCCCCTTTGCACGCAGAAAGTCCCAGGTTCGATCCCCGGCAGCATCTCCAGGTAGGGCCGGAAAGACTCCTGCCTGAAACCCTGGGGAGCCGCTGCTGCCGGTCAATGAAGCAGACACTACTGAGCTAGACAGGGGCTGGGCCAATTCCTGGAGGAGCAGGCTATCAATGGCTACTGTGCTACCTTCAGTATCAGAGGCAGTGAGCACCACTGCCAGCTGCTGGGGAACATGGCCGGGAGGGCGCTGATGTGCTTGTGTCCTGCTTGAGGGCTTCCTGTGGGCAGCTGGTTGGCCCCTCTGTGAACAGAATGCTGGACGAGATGGACCCGGCCTTGGCCTGATCCAGCAGGGGTCTTCTGAAGTTCTTAAATGGGCCAAGGGCCTGACTTGGTATAAGGCAGCTTCCGATGTTCATACGGCAGCTTGCCCCCAGCAGTGCAGCTGGGGCTGGACTTTGGGGCTGCGATCCAGGGTCCCAGGGGCCTCCAAATTACCACCCAGAGAGCAGCAGGTGCTGGGGGCAGTGGTGCCTGGGCTGGCAAACTCCCTTTTATTCTTGTAGTCACAGCAGTGCTCTGACTGAAGTGAGTTTAAAATGTGAAACTGCACATCTTCAGAGTATTTCTTTCTTTTATCAAGGCTGGCAAACATTTTTTGTTGCTTTGTCATAATGTATCAGGCATGTAGAAGCATGGGCTGGTAAAGCATGGGCCGGTGGTGTGGAGGACAGAAGTGTTACTTGTGTGCTTCACAAATGAACTAACACACATTACTCACTGAAGACACCCCAGCTGTACCCATCAAGTCCAGGGTTTAAAATTGCCTGGCTGCATTGCTGCTTGCCCCAGAGTATTTTCCCCCAGGGAGAAAGAGCTTGCTGTGAGTTTGCTTGCATTTTCTTGCTTTGGCTGGGAGCCTGGGGCCAATGACACTTGGGTAGATGAGTCGCCTTCCAGGACAGCAGGTCAGGGTGGACTTCTGACACCAGGAAGCAGCCTGGGCCAGTTCTGCCCATAAGAAACAGAACTACAGAGGAAAATGGGTGGCACCTATTTCTCACCTTGATTCTGCCCAATTTCTTCTGAATCTTGTTTGAAACTTGGCCTGCCCAATATTTTTCCCTGAGGAAGTCCCAAAACATTCGCCCAAGCACTGCATTGACCCAAGCCGTGCGAGTTTCACTAGTGACATTTGCATCCCCGAGGAACTGAAAACAAAACAAAACAAAAGGGATTGCTCAGCGAAGCTCAATGGCTCTTCAGGTGTAAATAGGATCACCCAGTAGCAGCGCTGACTCCAGGAGTCAATCTACATGGACAGGGGTTTTGAGGCAGTTCCATTTAAATGCGGATTTTCATGAAATCGGATTAGCTCCTCCCAGGGCAGCCAGTATTGCAATATATACATTTAAAAATTCCATTTGCATGGGGCAGACAAGTAGAACTGAACATCGGCAGAGGGTGGGTGTGGGGAAGCGAGGAGGCTTGCTTTCTCCTCCTCTCCCCCCCACTCCCCCGCGAAGCTTTTAAATCCGCAAGGCTCTGCATACCTTTCCACACGTAGCAGCCTTGCTGTGCTGCCCCCCTCCCCACACAGTGAATAGTCCAAGGGGCAGGCAGCGACTGAGCGCAGGGCCAAAACAGCGTCCTTTCAAAGCAGCAGGGCTGATTCCCACCCCCAAGGCAATGCGTGACTTCTGGGCAGACACAAGCCCCCGCCCCATGCAACGCTTCCCTTCCGCCAATCACGCCACTTCCACCAGCCTGCGCTGAAGCCAGCTGAGATCACACACCGCAAACTGCACTGAAGCCGCTGTGACTGGAAAACCCGCCACAAAGACAGTTTAAAAAAAAAAAGGATTTCGGGCAAGAAACACCACATTAGCTACGGGGAGGGGTGTGTGTCATCTGACATGATCAACTTGGGGGCGGAACAGAACCAGAGTAAAAGCTCAGTCTAGATGACCCCAGGTTTGAGGGGCCCTGGGAAAAGTTCCTTTAGTGCCCACCATGGGCAGTGGTGTAGTGGAGGCAGGGCTCGCAGGGATGCAGCCCTGGCACGTTTTCATTAGCAGGGACTCTGATGTCATCTGCCACCCCCCTCAGAATTCCCTGTTCCCTCTGAGCTTAGCTGCGATCCTCACTATAGCTGTAGGGGAATGAATGTTCAAAGCAACAGTGTATTGTTCCATGTTGGAATGCAACGTATTTGGGATGACTTGGTTTGGAATGGGCAATTAAGACCTCTTCGCTTTACCAAAGATGTGCTCCTGGTGGAGATGAAAACTCCTAGAACTGGTTTGTTGATATGGATCAACACAGCTGCCTGAAATTTTTGGACTGCCCTTGGAGACTGTCACAATGAGCTCCTGCATTTCCAAATTTACCACTATACTACTGTGTGTGTGTGTGTGTGTGTGTGTGGTTCAATCCAACTGGGAGTGTGGACATTTCTGTTGGAGAGGGACGGGGGGAGATATAATGAAGGAGCTTAGGGAAGGCTAATGGGCAATGTTGAGGCGCTAAGGGAGTGTGCAAGGGGGCTGTTTAAATGAGAAGGGATCTGTCCATGAGGGCTGAGTTGAGAGGGTGAAGCTTCCATAGAGTATCATATTTTGAAAATCTAAAATGTATGTGTTTGAATGAGTGGGTGAAAAAGATTTTAACACCCCTGCATTTTATCTCAGACGTCCAATGGAAATACCACAGCCTTTCTCACAGCTGCACTGTTTTTGGATCCCAGCTGACGGCTGTATATCTTACAAGGTGGTACAATCTTAGAAGGGGGCAGGGCTGTGAGGGGGCAGGGCTGTGGCTGCCACGAAGGGACCCTGCACTCCTGCTTTTGCCACTACGCTACTGCTGATGGGAAATCAAAGGTCAGATGGGAAATTAAAAGGGATGCTAGATCCAGCTGCCTGCTTTTCGGAATGCTGGGCCAGAAAAAATGGACTGAAGGCAGGGCAGGCACCAGCAAAGAGCCAGGCCAGGATACTGGGTTGCCCAAGACTGCCAGTTACTATGGACATAAGTAGACATCAGACACAAATGTGCATAACAAAATCCCAATGGTCTTTTTTTTTTTTTAAAGAGAAAAGCCACTTAGGGAAGAGGCAATTTGGAGTGGAGAAGAAGGTGGGGGGACAGGATGGTGTGTGTGTGTGTTTAGCCTTTTGCCCCCTGGCAGGGAACGCTGAAGGCCTCCCTTGGTGTTTTGGTTTCCTGGCTGGCTCAAGTGTTTCTCACCTTTTTTGGCGTCGGGCTTCCTGCTGGACTGGGGCAGGGACTCTCGGACAGGCTGGAGCCATTCAGTTTTGGGACTATTTGGGACATGTATGTGTTGTAATCCAAGAGGAGCTTCTCTCGGACATTGAGAAAAAGGTCCTTGGGCTTGACCACAGAAAGGAGGTCTTCTGTGCTGCCCCTGCTGCTGCTGTGCGTTTCCTTTCCAGATGGGCTGAGCTGGTTTAAACCTAGCAAGAGAAAGAGGGGGAGATTAGATGGTTGCTGTCTTGGATTATCTGGTAAGAATAAGTGGGAGGAACAGAAATAAGCAGGGCTCTTGGCAATTCACAATTTTGGCAGTTTCCAAGTGGCCACCCTATTCTCCTTGTCAACAATAATCTGAAAATTCTGAAAACAACCCAATTGAAACGGAGAGCAATGAGCAACAAATCATGGGTGGAACTCTTCCACAGCAAACACTACTTCTAGTTATAAATAACACAGGCATGACCTCAAGAGCAAACAAGGGAGAAGACGGAGGAGGGAAGAAGAGGCTGAAGTGGGCCCAAATATGAAGTTGTTTATCAGTTTTGTTTCAATTTCCAAGGCCTCTGAGCAGTGAGGCACAGCGAAAGCTTGATAGGGGTAGTTCAACCACCCCACTAATCACCGGATTCAAAGGCAGAAAAAGGTGGAGCAGGCTTCTGTTCCCTCCTGACTTAACAAGGGCAGCTCATCTTCCAAACTTTCACATGAGATTTGAGGAGTCGAAAATGCAAACCCCTATAAAGCTTTGACCTGGATCTTCTATCTGAACTTGCCTCTTGACAAGTAATTGACTCAGGTGGGGAAAAATTGCTTTTCTGGATGGAAAACCTTGGTTATGCTGGTGCAGAATATTTATGTGTTAGAAAAAGGAGACTCCATAACCATTGGCGTCTCAAGTTACGTAAGAGCCCGAGTGGCGGGAAAATATAGGCGGAGCAAAAAGGGAATCATACTGACGCACTCATGACTAACGGCTTGGTAAGCTGATAGTGACTGTTTATTGGATATTAACTTAGTGAGCCGATGTACTAACTGTTTCATTGGTTACTGGTGAGAACAATAGAAGCGATATGATATAAAAGGCTTTTGCACACGTGTCTCGGGGTCCAGACTGCTCTGCACCCGTTTTGCAAAACGTTCAATAAAATAGTGTTGGATCCACTGCTGCCTGCCTGGCATTCTTTTCTTCTAAACCGAAAGCAAGGACTTTTTATCTAACAATTTGGTGCCGTGACTCGGATCCTGCTTCGGGGCGCGTCCCCTTCGCGCTGAGCCGAGGGGCCGCGGAGGAGAAGTGGCCACAGGCGGTTGTTTTATACTGCCTTCTCCTCACGACGGTGGCGGCAGAAGTGCCTGGGGACCAACGCCAGAGGAAGAGGGAGACGTGATCACTCCTTTTAGGCACCGGCAGTGGATCAATAAAGCAGCTGGACGCAGCTGCGGGCGGGACAGAAGAGGCTTTTGGGGTAAGTGAAACAGCTTACATCAGGGGATAAACGCGGGACGGTGGTGTGTTTGTGATTGTGTGAGACGCCTATGGGCGAAGCGAGTGAGGAGCCCCGATCTGCATTTCCTTACCCCGGAGACGGGCTAGGTCAGAGGAGGGCGAAGCGCAAGAATTGCTGACTGAAATTCCCACCGTCATGGGCGGGTCCCAATCTAAGTCTGCGAAGAAGTCCCATACGCCCTTGGAGTGTTGTTTGCGCAATTGGTCACATTTTAAGCAGGATTATGGAACTAAGATGACAAAGGATCGTCTTGTCTTTTTTTGCACCCGGGAATGGCCAATATTAGAACCCAAATGGCCACCCGAGGGGTCTTTTGACCCAACCTTGGTATCTGATGTGCGAACAATAGTAGCACAGAGGGGAAGTTGGGACCAGTTCCCTTATATTGATTCGTGGGCAACTTGTGTGCCCCTTGGCGGCAGGCCTGCTCCGTGGGTTGTTAAATGCATGTCCCTTGCCCTTCCCATGGTGGTCAAAAGGAAACCACCAAAAGAAGGACCACCCAGGGTCGTGGCCACGGCACCGGAGGACCTACTGCTTCCTCCTCCCTACGGGACAGCCGTCGCAGGGCGCTCGTTGCAACCACCACCCTCTCCTGAGGGGCCCACCCAGCGGTTAGATGCCCCCGAGAAGGACCCCTCTCATGAAATAGTACCGGAGGACCCCACCCCTCTAGTTGAACGCCAGGACACTCTCCAAGATCGTCTATATTCCCTAGAGGAAAAATTGGAGGTCCTACAGAGAGAGGCAAAAGGGGGACCTAACTACAACCTGCGAAAGGACCCCCAACCACCGGTGAAGTTCACCTTCCCCATCAGAGAAGTCCCCGACCCTACCGCCCAACATCCTCAAGGGACGATGTTTGTTTATGTCCCATTCACAACATCTGATTTGTATAATTGGAAACAATTTAACCCCTCCTTTGAAGAGGATCCCGGGCCACTCCTGTCTCTGATGGAGAATGTGAGGCTTACTCACAACCCCACATGGGACGATACACAAATGCTATTGAACACCTGTTTTCTCAGCCAAAAGCCAACCATCCTTGCAGGGGCACGAGCCAAGTATAGGGAGGAAAATCCCCAAGCAACTGAGGAGGAGACGGTGGAGGTTCTGCCCACAGGGCGACCCAATTGGGGGGTGGCCACAGCGGCACATAGACGCTTACATGCTGACTATTTTCGACTCATTTTAGCAGGCATGAAGCAAGCCGCGAGAAGGGCCCCCAATTTGCAAAAAGTCCTGACTCTAAAGCAAGACAAAAACGAACCTCCTGCTGTGTTCCTCCAAAGGCTGAGGGAAGCCTTCGCTAAATATACTGACATTGACTTGAATGATCCAAATAATTTAAGGATCCTCACGACTCAGTTCGTGGGAAATAGCTGCCAGGACATCAGAAAGAAGTTGCAAAAAGTTGAAGGAGGGTTGGCAGCTGACTTAGGAGTTTTAGTTGAAGTAGCTCAAAAGGTTTATGAGAGGCGAGAAGAAGAAGAAGGAAAAGAAAAAGACAAGAGGCAGGCCAAGCTCCTTGCTGCGGTTCTTAAACCTGACAAGGAGGGAGCTAGGAAGGGGAGGAAAGGGGGAAGGAAAGGATCTCCCCTGGGGAAAGATCAATGTGCCTTTTGTAAGAAAATGGGGCACTGGAAGCGTGACTGTGAGGCTTTGAAGCAGAAAGAGAGAGGGGAAAATACGGGAGAAGCGCAGAGAGTTCTGTATGAACAGGAAAGAGATTAGGACAGACCGGGGCCCGGCCCCCTCTTAGCCGTCTCTGAGGCAAGACGGGACCCCATGGTCAAAATAAAGGTTGGGGGCCACTCCTACAAAGCCCTTGTGGACACAGGGGCCGCCCTGTCCGTCCTCCCCCTCAGTGAGCCCCCAACGGGAGGTGGGGGGTTCACCACCATAATGGGGGTCGAGGGAAGGGCAACTCAAGTGCCCCTCTCTCGTCCCCTGTTCACCAAGGTTGGGAAAACACACCTAGAACATGCATTTGTCTGTACCCCCTCCTGTCCGGTGGCATTGCTAGGGAGGGACTTATTGACTAAACTCCAAATTGAGATTGCTTTTACTCCTGACGGAAGGATGGAGATACGGCTCCCTAAACAGCAGAGTAGTAACTACCAAATGGCCCTTTTGAAGGTTGCAGAAGAATCCATCCCAGAGGCCACCGAGGACTGGAGCTTAATAGAAAACAGAGTCAACCCTCTAGCTTGGGCCGGGATTGGAGGGGCCTCTCGTGCCAAGTCGGCAGCACCATACAAAATTCCCCTCAAGGAGGGAGCAAGGCCTGTTCATGTGAAACAGTATCCCCTTTCCCGCCAAGGAAAGGAGGGCCTACAACCAGTAATAACAAAGCTCCAAGAAGAAGGCCGGCTCATTCAGATAATGTCTCCCTATAACACGCCCATCATCGCTGTGCCAAAAAGGGGAGGGGGGGGCAAGGGCTACCGCTTAGTGCAAGACCTCCGGCTCATTAATCAGCAGATCGAGGCCCCCCATCCTGTGGTCCCCAACCCACACACCCTCCTTGTAGGAATTCCGGAAGAGCACGCCTGGTTCACTGTCATAGACCTAAAAGACGCCTTTTTCAGCATCCCCCTCCACCCTGATTCAAGGCCTTTGTTCGCCTTTGAATGGGAAAGCCGGGGGGGGGGGGTCAAAAGTTCAATTAGCATGGACAGTCATCCCTCAGGGGCTGAATCTCTCACCGGTGGTCTTTGGCCAGCAGCTCCAAAAGGATCTCGAACCCTGGGTCCAGCAGCACTCAGAGGTGCATCTCCTCCAGTACTGTGACGACCTCCTGATTTCAGCCAAGGCCAAGAATGCGTGCCTGAGTGGGACGGTTTCCCTCCTCAACTATCTAGCGGGGGGGGGGGGTATAAAGTGTCAAAAGAAAAAGTACAGTTGGCCCAACCAACTGTAAAATTCCTAGGCTACCACATAACTAAGGGGACTCGGAGCCTAGGGCAAGAAAGAGTTGAAGTCATCCGTGACACTCCTGTCCCTAAGTCCCCCCGCGAATTGAGGGCCTACCTGGGGCTGACCGGATTCTGCCGACTATGGATAGCAAACTATGGGGAGACAGCGCGGCCGCTGTATGAGGCGCTGCAGAAAGATAGACTGGATAAATGGAAATGGACTAAGGAAATGAATAAGTCTTTTCTCAGTCTTAAAGCTGCTCTTGTGTCACCACCTGCTCTAGCCATACCAAATCCCAGCTGGCCATTTAGACTCTATGTGCATGAAAATAAGGGCATAGCTTCGGGAGTGCTTTGCCAGCGAAAAGGGCCCTCTTGGAGACCAGTGGGATATTACTCCAAGGTCCTAGATGTCGTAGCGCGAGGATGGCCAAGTTGCCTGAGGGCAGTAGCGGCAACGGCTCTGGTTTGCGCTGAAGCGGAGAAATTGACGATGGGAGGACCCATTGAAATTTGGGTGCCGCATGGAGTGCCACAAATTTTGGGATCAGGAGGAGGAAGCAAATTTCTCAACCCAGCCCGGCATTCCCGATATGAAATAGGTTTACTAACAAACGAAAACCTCACTTTTAAGGCTTGCTCCAGCTTTAATATCGCCACACTGCTGCCAACATTACTGGGCACAAACGGATCAGGACTCCCAGATCATGACTGCCTTGAAGTATTAGACCTGGACACCAAAGGCCGACCGGACCTTGAGGATGAACCAATAGAGGGAGACAGAGATCTGTTTGTAGATGGATCTAGCTATATGCTGGATGGAAGGCGCTACACAGGCGCGGCTGTCGTTACTCTAGAGGAGAGTGTGTGTGAGGAAAGGCTGCCTCCTCATTTCTCCGCCCAATCCGCTGAACTGGTAGCCCTGACAAGAGCCCTGCAAGCCAGCAAGGGAAAGCGAGTAAATATTTATACCGATAGCAAAAATGCCTTCGCCGTTGTGCATGCTCATGGGCAACTGTGGAAAGAGAGGGGATTCCTTACAGCAAACGGATCTCCAGTGGCTAATGGCGGCCTAATAGTGGATCTTCTGGATGCCCTCCAGCTACCCTCACAAGTAGCTGTTGTCCACGTCCGAGCCCATGGGAAAGAAAAAGAGGAAAAATGGAGACAGGGAAATCAGAAGGCAGATGAGGCCGCAAAAAGAGCAGCCAGAGAGGGAATCCAAGGAACATTCCTCATTCTACCCAAAAGAAAAGAGCGCCCCACATACTCCCCTGCTGAGTTACGAATGGCACAAGAAAACGGAATAAGTCCCTGTGATGACGGATGGATCCAGATGACAGATGGAAGACTGCTTCTTCCACAGACCCTGCAGAGGGTTGTTCTAGAGCAAGTTCACCATTCTCTTGGACACCCTGGAGCATCAGCCATGATCGACTATTGCAAGAGGCTGTTTGTCTCCCCTGGCTTAACTGTATGCACCCACCGACTAGCCGCAACCTGTGAAGTTTGCCAGAAAACCAACCCTCCCAGGGCACCCCCTCCTCCAAAAGGAGGGCAACCATGGGCCTACTATCCTTTCCAGAGGGCGCAGATTGATTTTGCTGAGATGCCACCATGTAGGGGTTACAGGTATTTGCTTGTAATAGTATGTCAAATGACAGGGTGGGTAGAGGCGTTTCCATGTAGGAACTGCCAAGCTAAAACTGTTGTTGCTAAATTGTTACAGGAGGTGGTGCCCCGGTTCTCCCTGCCCGAAGTTATAGAGTCCGATCAGGGCTCACATTTCACCTCAGTTATTACACGGGGGCTGGCACAAGCTCTGGGAATAGAGTGGCATTTACATTGCCCCTGGAGGCCCCAGGCAAGTGGACAGGTTGAAAGAATCAATCGGATCCTCAAGGAGACTTTAACCAAACTCCAACGAGCGGTGAAGCTCACTTGGGTTGAGGCTCTGCCAATAGCTTTAACGAAGCTTCGAAGGATGCCAAGAAAGGACATAAAATTGTCCCCCTTTGAACTGATGTTTGGGTTCCCGCCTCGGGTACACTGCGGAAGGAGGGAGGAAGTCAAGTGGGAGGTGGGTGATCAGATGCTAAGGGATCAGTTGACTTCTCTACAGTCTGTTCTTTCACAGCTACGAGCTTATTCCGTTCCGTTTCAGAGACTGCTGTTAGATGCACCTATCCATCTCTTCCAGACGGGAGACGAGGTGTTGCTGAAAAAGTGGAATAAAGAAGCTTTAAAGGAAGGGTGGGAGGGGCCTTATTTGGTGGGACCAACCAGCCACTCGTGTGTAAAGCTTGTGGGTTCTAGTAAATGGACACATTGCAGCCGGATAAAGCCATTTAAGCGACCCTCGCTTCCTTCTGTCACTTGGAAAGAACAGGAGGACACAGGCAACGGTCCTTTGCTCCCTGGCACCCCTCTGGAAGCTGCCAAGGACACAGGCGAAGAAGCCATCCAGGAGCCACAATCGCCTGTAATATACAAGTCACAACATCTGGGAAAAGCTCGGGTTCGAATTACAAAAAACTTGTAATATGAAGCAAGTATTGTGGGTGGTGTTGGTAATGTTGGTTAAAGAAATATTAACGTGGATGGTGATACCTCAAGGACTTGGGCTTGACAGCTTTAAGATAAAACCCCGAAATGTCACACCAACACCCCTCAGACCACTTCTGGTACAGATCCCTGAGAAAGAGAGGCGTCCCTGGAGAACCAGGTTAGGGATCCCAATAACAGAGGAAACTGATAATGTGTGGTTAGAGTGGATAAAGTATACAGCCAAGTCTTTAAATAAGTCTGACTGTTTTGTTTGTGCCACAGGGAGATCTGTGGCAAAGGTGCTGCCCTTTCCACTGGGATGGGACACTCCTTCCCTCCTCACCTGCGTGATCCGTTTGTTCCAACACCCTGATGCATGGGGAGAGGAGGAATGCCAAACCCTCAATAAATTATACCCCCCACTCAAATCAAAGGATCGTGTCAGACCTTCCACAGTCTTCCTGCAAAGAAGAAACCATACCGGATGCATACACCGAAACCTTGCAGACACAGAGGGGCGTATAGGGAACCTGACGAGTAAAGTAAGATGTGTTAATTCTACCCGCTTTAGGAATAATTCCCTTTCAATCCCACGAGCTGATCTCTGGTGGTATTGTGGTGGCCTAGAGTTGTATGAGGTATTGCCCTCCAATTGGTCCGGAGCTTGTGGGTTAGTTCAGTTGGCAGTCCCCTTTTCAATTGCATACCATCCAGCAGAGAAGACTGGCCAACCCCGGCAGAAACGATCAGTAACCCCTTTTGATGATCAAATATATATTGACTCCATAGGAGTACCAAGGGGAGTGCCAGATGAGTTCAAAGGAAGAAATCAAATTTCTGCAGGATTTGAATCTACCCTGTTTTGGTGGGTGACCATTAACAAAAATGTAGATTGGATCAATTACGTTTATTATAATCAGCAGAGGTTTATAAACTATACTCGAGATGCTGTAAAAGGATTGGCTGAGCAGCTAGATGCCACCAGCCAAATGGCTTGGGAAAATCGGCGTGTTCTTGATATGATGTTAGCAGAAAAAGGAGGGGTTTGTGTCATGCTAGGTGGACGGTGTTGCACCTTCATCCCTAACAACACTGCCCCAGATGGCACGGTAACAAGGGCTTTGCAGGGTCTCACCGCCTTGTCTGAAGAATTAGCCGAGAATTCAGGGATTAACAACCCCGTGACTGACTGGTTGGAGAGATGGTTTGGAAAATGGAAACACCTAGCAGCCTCAATCCTTATTTCGCTTGTAGTGATGATAGGAGTTTTAGTGTTATTTGGTTGTTGCATTATCCCCTGCGCTAGAGGCTTATCCCAGCGGTTAATTGAAACCGCTCTGTCAAAACAGATGCTCTTGCTTTATTGTGCTGATAAAGAAACTCCGTTTTAAATGCTTTAAGACGTGAATAAAGACTTAAAGGAGGGAATTGTTAGAAAAAGGAGACTCCATAACCATTGGCGTCTCAAGTTACGTAAGAGCCCGAGTGGCGGGAAAATATAGGCGGAGCAAAAAGGGAATCATACTGACGCACTCATGACTAACGGCTTGGTAAGCTGATAGTGACTGTTTATTGGATATTAACTTAGTGAGCCGATGTACTAACTGTTTCATTGGTTACTGGTGAGAACAATAGAAGCGATATGATATAAAAGGCTTTTGCACACGTGTCTCGGGGTCCAGACTGCTCTGCACCCATTTTGCAAAACGTTCAATAAAATAGTGTTGGATCCACTGCTGCCTGCCTGGCATTCTTTTCTTCTAAACCGAAAGCAAGGACTTTTTATCTAACATATGTTTTTAGCACACACATCCCAGGAAATAGGAGAATCAAGGAGCTGCTGAAATGATTCAGGCCAACAGTTTTATGTTGTGAACCACCCAGACAGGTTCAGCTACTGGTATAAAAATGTAATAAATAAAACAGGAAAGAAAGAAAGAAAGAAAGAAAGAAAGAAAGAAAGAAAGAAAGAAAGAAAGAAAGAAAGAAATCCACAGGACTGGGTGTCTGTAATCATTAAGTTCATACAACATAAAAAGGGCCAAGCTAGATGAGACACCATTAATCTGCAGTTGCATGAATGGCTTTTAAAAAGTATATAGCAAGTGCTAGTGCCCAGTCTAGACTGGGGGCCATAGTGGGGTAGTGGTAATGGGACTTTAACCCTTTGCTTCCTGCTGTGGACCTGATCCAGATAGGGGCTCTGCAGCTGCTATTAGTGATTAAAGAAAAGCTCCCATACATGCCCACAGAAGCTTTTCTTCCAATGAAAACAGCAGGTGCAGCCCCCCAACGTGGATTAGGACTGCACTGAAAGCAAATGGTTAAAGCTCCCCTGACCCCCCACGCAGGTCCTGATCCGGACTGGGCTTCTCCCCCGTAATTTACTTTTTAAAGAGGGAGCAGGAAGCAATTCTAGAAAGAGATTCAACCAGATTCCAGACTTTAGTGTCAAAAGGGACAAGGAGACATCATGGTGCTATTGATAATCAAATTACTTCCTCACAGTGGCAAGCTCACTTCTCCGCCTTGTTTAGACAATCTGTTGTGGGGATCAGAGGAGATCCCGTTCATGGCAGGGATTCCTTGTCTTTTCCTGCCCTGATTGGGAACCAGTAACCTGGGATGCAGTGCATGATTTGATTGCCTCCCTGCCTCCTAAAAAGGCCCCTGGAGAGGATATGCTCCCTGGTGAATTGTTTAGATCTAACTCTACTTGGTGGTGCCCAATTCTTGCTAAAATGTTTACTTACATAAACCAGCATGGAAAAATTCCCCAGGGCTGGGAAGTGAGCATTGTTGTTCCTATTCACAAGAGAGGCTCTAAAGCAGACCCAAATAATTTAGACCAATCAGTTTGCTTAATGTTGTTTCAAAATTATATACTAAATATCTTTTACGCAAATTAGAGTCATGGGCTGCTGAAAACTTGATTTTAGCTGAAGAACAGGTGGGGTTTGCAATGGGGAAATCTACAGCAGACCAGTGTTTTGTTCTCCATCACCTAATACAGAAATATTCTCAGCATGACGGAAAAGAGCCATTTGTTACTTTTGTGGATTTTACTTCAGCCTTTGACCTTGTAGATAGCTTTTTCCACAAACGATCTCTATCTGCCACAAACACTGATAGAAGGCTGTTTCTTTTAATCCAAATGCTCCACTCCGACACTACTCTTAGAGTTAGGCTTGGGGCGAATGGATTGTTATCAGAAAGCATTCCAACTGATAAAGGGGTGCATCAGGCATGTCTATTGGCCCCTTTTCTTTTTAATTTTTATATCAACAGCATTGTACAAGAACTGAGTGATTTGGAATGCCTTCCAGCCTCTATTCAGGATGTTAAACTCTCAGTTCTCCTATATGCGGATGACATCACAATGATCCTCCACTACATTAATTGGAATATGAAGGCCCTTGAGAAAGTTGAGTACATTTTGCACAAGAGAGCATTTGTCTATTAATTATGCTAAGACTAAAACTGTAGTATTTGGGAAGAAAAAGAAAACTCATATGTGGAAGCTGGACAATGAATCCATTGAACAAATAAACAACTTTAGATATTTGGGCGTTAACTTCAATGCCCAACTTTCATGGAGACAACATCTAGATGTAATTAATCATCCCAGTCTACTCAATCCCTCCTTCAGTTCTCTAGATCACAAGGGGGAAGCTTGGTTGCCCCTACAGTTGAGATATTTCAGAAGAAGGTAGTTTCACAACTGACGTATGGGGCAGAGGTATAGGGATACACGAATGCCTCTGTTTTTGAGGTGGTTCAGAACTCTTTCATGAGATCCCTCTTAACTGTCCGCCGGGGTACACCCAGGGCACTTCTAAGGGTAGAAGTGGGCCTGATTTCAGTTAAAACATCTATTTACACTGTTCTTGCTTTATATCGGCTCAAGCTGACCCATATGAGTGACTCCCACCTTCCAAAAAAATGCTTCCAAGAGCAACTTCAGACCCCATCCCAAAAGTCTTGGGTAAACCTGACCAGACCTATATTGCAAGCTTATGGAATTGATACTGAGTCCTTTCCTTCTTTTGCTTCTGACAGAGTAAAGCAGATGCTTAAAGAAAAAAAATATTTTTATTTTAAGCGGATGGATTTGGTTTGTTGTTGTTGTTCAGTCGTTCAGTCGTGTCCGACTCTTCGTGACCCCATGGACCATAGCACGCCAGGCCTTCCTGTCCTGCGCTCTCTCCCGGAGCGTGCTCAAGTTCATATTCATTGCATCCGTGATGCTATCTAGCCATCTCATCCTCTGCCGTCCCATTCTCCTTTTGCCTTCAGTCTTTCCCAGCATCAGGGTCTTTTCCAGGGAGTTTTCTCTTCGCATTAGGTGGCCAAAATATTGGAGCTTCAGCTTCATTATCTGTCCTTCCAATGAGCACTCAGGGTTGATTTCCTTTAGGATGGACTGATTTGACCTCCTTGCAGTCCAGGGGACTCGTAAGAGTCTTCTCCAGCACCACAGTTCGAAAGCATCAATTCTTCGGCGCTCAGCCTTCCTTATAGTCCAGCTCTCACAGCCATACGTTGCTACTGGGAAAACCATAGCTTTGATTATGCGGACCTTTGTCGGCAAGGTGATGTCTCTGCTTCTTACTGTGCTGTCTAGGTTGGCCATAGCTTTCCTCCCAAGGAGCAAGCGTCTTTTAATTTCATGGCTACAGCCACCGTCTGCGGTGATCTTGGAGCCCAAGAAAGTAAAATCTGTCACTGCTTCCATTTCTTCCCCTTCTATATGCCAGGAAGTGATGGGGCCAGATGCCATGATCTTCGTTTTTTTAATGTTGAGTTTCAAACCAGCTTTTGCACTCTCCTCTTTCACCCTCAACAAGAGGCTCTTGAGATCCTCTTCGCTTTCTGCCATTAGGGTGGTATCGTCTGCATATCGGAGGTTGTTGATAATTCTCCCAGCAATCTTAATTCCGACCTCTGATTCATCCAACCCGGCATTTCTCATGATGTACTCTGCATATAAGTTAAATAAGCAGGGTGACAATATGCAGCCTTGTCGTACTCCTTTCCCAATTTTGAACCAATCGGTTGTTCCATGTCTGCTTCTTACTGTTGCTTCTTGACCCTCGTACAGGTTTCTCAGGAGACAGGTAAGGTGGTCTGGTACTCCCATCACTTTAAGAATTTGCCACAGTTTGTTGTGATCCACACAATCAAAGGCTTTAGCGTAGTCAATGAAGCAGAAATAGACGTTTTTCTGGAATTCTCTTGCTTTCTCCATGATGCAGCGAATGTTGGCGATTTGATCTCTAGTTCCTCTGCCTCTTCTAAACCCAGCTTGTACTTCCGGTAGTTCTCGGTTCGCATACTGCTGAAGCCTAGCTTGTAGGATTTTG
The DNA here is from genome assembly GCF_057233095.1 of Heloderma suspectum. Taxonomy (NCBI): domain Eukaryota; kingdom Metazoa; phylum Chordata; class Lepidosauria; order Squamata; family Helodermatidae; genus Heloderma; species Heloderma suspectum. Next base: position 33,585,922 of record NC_139469.1, on the reverse strand, counting down.
AGCATCACCTTGCTGGCATGTGAAATGAGTGCAATTGTGCGGTAGTTTGAACACTCTTTGGCGTTGCCCTTCTTTGGAAATGGAATGTAAACTGACCTTTTCCAGTCTTGTGGCCACTGTTGAGTGTTGCAGATTTGTTGGCATATTGAATGCAGCACTTTAACAGCATCATCTTTTAGGATTTTAAATAGCTCGGCTGGAATACTGTCATCTCCGCTAGCTTTGTTGTTACTAATGCTTCCTAAGGCCCACTTGACTTCACTCTCTAGGATGTCCGGCTCAAGTTCAGTGACCCCACTATCATGGCTATCAGGGACATTCAGATCTTTCCAGTATAGTTCTTCTGTGTATTCTTGCCACCTCTTCTTAATCTCATCTGCTTCTGTTAGGTCCCTGCCTTCTTTGTCCTTTATCATGCCCGTCTTTGCACAAAACGTTCCCTTGAGATCTCCAATTTTCTTGAAGAGATCTCTAGTCTTTCCCATTCTGTTGTTTTCCTCGATTTCTTTGCATTGTTCATTTAAGAAGGCCTTCTTGTCTCTCCTTGCTATTCTCTGGAACTCTGCATTCAGTTGGGTATATCTTCCCCTTTCTCCCTTGCTTTTCGCTTCCCTTCTTTCGTGAGCTACTTGTAAAGCCTCATCAGACAGCCACTTGGCTTTCTTGCATTTCTTTTTCTTTGGGATGGATTGAGTTGCTGCCTCCTGAACAATGTTACGGACCTCCGTCCATAGTTCCTCAGGCACTCTGTCTATCAGGTCTAATCCCTGAAATCTATTCCTCACCTCCACTGTATATTCATCAGGGATATGATTTAGGTCATACCTGAACGGTTTAGTGGTTTTCCCGACGTTCTTCAATTTAAGCCGAAATTTTGCAAGAAGCAGCTCATGATCTGAGCCACGGTCAGCTCCAGGTCTTGTTTTTACTGACTGTATGGAGCTTCTCCATCTTTGGCTGCAAAGGACATAATCAATCTGATTTCGATATTGACCATCTGGTGACGTCCATGTGTAGAGTCGCCTCTTGTGCTGTTGGAAAAGAGTGTTTGCTATGATCAGCATGTTCTCTTGGCAAAACTCTATTAGCTTTTGTCCTGCTTCATTTTGTACACCAAGGCCATGCCTGCCTGTTATCCCGGTGATTTCTTGACTTCCTACTTTAGCATTCCAATCCCCTATGATGAAGAGGACATCTTTTTTTGGTGTTAGTTCTAGAAGGTGTTGTAGGTCTTCATAGAACCGATCAACCTCAGCTTCTTCGGCCTCAGTGGTTGGGGCATAGACTTGAATTACTGTGATGTTGAATGGTTTGCCTTGGATTCGTACTGAGATCATTCTATAATTTTTAAGATTGTACCCCAGGACTGCTTTTCCCACCCTTTTGTTGACTATGAGTGCTACTCCATTTCTTCTAAGGGATTCTTGCCCACAATAGTAGATATGATGGTCACCTGAATTAAATTCGCCCATGCCTGTCCATTTTAGTTCGCTGATTCCCAAAATGTCGATGTTCAATCTTGCCATCTCATGTTTGACCACCTCCAGCTTACCTTGATTCATTGATCTGACATTCCAGGTTCCTAAACAATATTGTTCTTTACAGCATCGGATTTTCTTTTCACCGCCAGACACATCCACAGCTGAGTGTCCTTTCGGCTTTGGCCCAGCCGCTTCACTCTTTCTGGCACTACTTGGAAATACCCTCTGCTCTTCCCCAGTAGCATATTGGACACCTTCCGACCTGAGGGGCTCATCTTCCGGCGTCATATCTTTTAGCCTTGTGATACGTTCCATGGGGTTTTCTTGGCAAGAATACTGGAGTGGGTTGCCATTTCCTTCTCCAGTGGACCACATTTTGTCAGAACTCTCTGCCATGACCTGTCCGTCTTGGGTGGCCCTGCACGGCATAGCTTATGGCTTCACTGAGTTACGCAAGCCCCTTCGCCACAACAAGGCAATCTCACAAATGCCTTATTCTTGCTGGTACCCATTATATATGATGTCATTTGGTCTGGAGAGTTACTTTACAACTCTAACTGTGCCCCACTTAAGGAAATCATTTACAGCATTGTGTCTACAGTGCATGCCCTCTGCCTTCCTGGAGGGAAGATCTGACAATACCCCAGTCCATCAGAGACTCTGTATCTGCAGGTCTGGGGAGGTTGAGGATGCCTCTCATTACTTCCTAAGATGTCCTCTCTACAGCCGTCCTAGGCATACATTTCTTGCCATCATTCTCCAGTGCCTCTCAAATGGACCGCCCTCGGAACAGATATGTGCTCTTCTTTCTGGCACTGATGCTTTCACCACTGCCCTAGAAGCAAAATTTGCCTTGGCAGCAAGGAAAATGCAGGCCAAAGCCCAAACAGCCTCCTAGTGGGGATGATTCTGTTGGATGTGTGAATTTATGTATATACAAATATGTGACTGTACTGTACATTTTTTTTCCTTTTTTTTAACTTACATTGTGGTGGCCTATGGCTTTAAGCAATAAAGTATCTATAATAATACTTCTTAAAAGCTGCTCATGCACTTGCTAATTGTGTGAGCACCAGTGTTTGCTCTGCGACCATCTCACATGTTTTGGCCCAAAGCTAAAGTTAAAATGCACCAGAAAGACACTGGAGCTTAATATGCCCCTTTACCTGACCGGAACTCACCTCGATTAGTAGTGTGAGGTTCGCAACTTTCTGCCTGGGAGGCCATCATGAGATGTTGGAACCATTCCTCTTTATCCCTTCCTGTTCTGCCAAAGAGGTAAAGTGTCCTTTCCTGGAGCTCAGCCAGATGCTTTAGCGGGGTCTCCTGGCTTGGTGCCTGCCTCTTCTTTGCACCCTTCTGTGTTGGAGAGTCCATGTCTTGGTCGCCAGACACTTTGCTACTCACTTCAACTTGCTCTGGGAAGAGAATGCAGATGGGGTATTTCTTGTTCCACATCCTCTTCCGGGCCAGCCTGAGTGGGAACAGGAAGACCTGGAATATCAACAGATGAGGTAAAGCCAGAAGAGAATGCAAGCCATGGTGGAGACTGTATATTCTTCAGTGGTGAGGCTGCACTGATATATCCTCCAGGGGCAGGGTACCCAACCGTTTTGGCCTGAGGGCCACATCAGGCACCTGCTGGGGGCCACACATGTGCACGCACGCACACATGCACAAACACACATGCGCGCACACACACTCAAGAGCCAGTGTGGTGTAGGGGCAAGAGTGTTGGACTAGGAGCTGGGAGATCCAGGTTCTAGTCCCCGCTCGGCCATGGAAGCTCACTGGGTGACTTTGGGCCAGTCACAGACTCTCAGCCCAACCCACCTCACAGGGTTGTTGTTGTGAGGATAAAATGAAGAGGAGGAGGATAATGTATGCTGCCTTGGGTTCCTTGCAAGAGGAAAAAAGGCGGGGTATAAATGCAATAAATAAAATAAAAATAAAATAAATTCATACACTCATATACATGAATGTACTCTCTCATTCACACACACTCACACAGTCTAGGTGATGAATTAGGAAGAGTTTGTTTCAAGAAGCTAGTATGACAGCTTTATAAACTACAGCCAAATGTGCAGTGTTCTGCCAGTGTGAATGGAAGTGCTTCTTCTAATTCAAATAGCAGGCACGGGGTACCTAGTCTAGATTGTGACCACAATGAGGGGGCAAAAGGTTAAAGTCCCTTTCACCCGTTCCACCAGGGTCCAGATCTGACCCCCTCACACATCTTTGGTGCCTGGTAATTACTTTTATAAAGCCATTCACACAGTTGCTAACTGAGCAATGTTTTGTTCAGTTTGGTCCTAACTTTCTAGCCCCCATGGCAGCAATAAAAGGTATGGAAATATTATAGCAAAATGCTAAATTATTAGAAACAAGAAAACATGTTGCAGATACACAAAATTGGGCGGGATAGCTAATACTTTGGAAGACAGAAACAAAATTCAAAGTGATCTGGATAGACTGGAGTGCTGGGCAGAAAACAACAGAATGACATTTAATAGGGATCAATGCCAAGTTCTGCACCTAGGAAAAAGAAACCTTTTTTCAGCACAGTTACAAGATGGGGGATACGTGGCTCAACAACACTACAAGCGAGAAGGATCTTGGAATTGTTGTCAATCACAAGCTGAATATGAGCCAACAATGTTATGTGGCTGCAAAAAAGGCAAATGCTCTTTTGGGCTGCATTCATAGAAGCATAGCTTCCAAATCCCGGGAAGTACTAGTTCCCCTCTACTCTGCACTGGTTAGGCCTCATCTGGAGTACTGTGTCCAGTTCTGGGCACCACACTTTAAGAAGGATGCAGACAACCTGGAGAGGGTTCAGAGGAGGGCAACAAAGATGATCAGGGGACTGGAAACAAAGCCCAGTGAAGAGAGACTGAAATAACTGGGCATGTTTAGCCTTAAGAAGAGAAGACCGAGGGGAGATAGAATAGCGCTCTTCAAGTCCTTGACAGGTTGTCACAGAGAGGAAGGCCCGGATCTCTTCTCGATCATCCCAGGATGCAGGACATGGAAGAATGGGCTCAAGCAACAGGAAGCCAGATTCCGCCTGAACATCAGGAAAAACTTCCTGACTGTTAGAGCAATATGACAGTGGAACCAATGACCTGGGGAGGTGGCGGGCTCTCCCACGCTGGAGGTGTTCAAGACGAGGCTGGACAGCCATCCGTCAGGGATGCTCTGACTTGGATTCCTGCATTGAGCAGGGGGTTGAACTCGATGGCCTTGTAGGCCCCTTCCAACCCTACTATTCTATGATTCTATGTAAAACAATGCCTAGTTTTATTATTTTTTGGCTAGAATTATTTTTACATCTACATATGACCATTTTCTCAAGTACCTCATATTTGCAGGTAGTTATATTTCTGAATGAGAATGTTGTAGTGCAGCATTTGGGGTTGGGCATCTGCCTTGTTCATTTGTTGGATATGCAAACTGTGTGTAACTCACTTGCTCAGCCTCCATCCCCTGCGTTTGCCAGCGCGGCCCACTCTTGAGAACGAGTTACTCATGGTTTAAACTTGCCCGCCTGGGTCTTACCTTTGCGCCACTCATGTTATAATGTCGTTGATTCACAAAAGCCACGTCAAAGATCTCTTCCTCAAAGGTGGCCTGCCGGGGGATGTTGTTCTTGGGGTAGGAGAGCTTCATGCTGGAGTCTTCCAAGGTCACAAGCACGGAATGGGTAAGAGATGGGTGGTAGACCTCAGGATCATAGGAATGCATTTCATTCATCCACCCCTGAAAAGAAACAACTCTCTTTAGAGTGAGACAGTTAGCAGCATCTATGTGGCATAAAATCATAGGTTATATCCAATGTCAGTCTTAACCTAAGTCATTCATTGTAGTGTGTATACTCTATGTAGGACTAACATGGGATACAACCCCGGGATGTGTGTGTGGACGATCACGGGGGCAAAAGAAGCCATCGTGGCTTCTCCCTCTGCCCCAGCGTGTGCTGCACACGAGACCGTCATTTGCATGATTACCTGCACTGCAGCGCAGGTTGCTGCGTCATCCGAACCCGGCACACAGCGCAGCGGGGGCGGCTCCGTCCTCACCCTTCAAGTCGTGGGTTGTAGGGTGGGTATGAAGCCAGCGCCGCTGCACCGTGCACCGGGTCTGGATGACACAGCAACCTGCGCTGCAGCGCAGATAATCATGCAAATTACAAATGCGAATGACGGTCTCGTGCGCAGCATACGCCAGGGCAGAGGGAGAAACCGCAATGGCTTCTTTTATCCCCGTGGTTGTCCGAACTCAGACTATGTGTTTTTCTTAGGGCTGTCACCCTAAGATTAACCTTGGTTGATTGATCAACTTAGTAAAGTAAAGCAACTGATTATTTACATCGACATAGATTTGCATCTGACTAAAATAAGAGTTTTGGAGGGAAAGCAACCTTTGTTTTCAGATTGCGCATAGAAAAGCTCAGTGGGACAGGGGTGGGACAGGTGAGTGCAATTCCACTGCCCCTGCATCCTGAAGAGGACTTGTCACTGTGTTTATGAGGTGTTATTATCTCACATAATAATGTGGAAAAATGTATCTATAATGAACAAGGCAATGTTGGGAAGCCTGGAATGCTGCAGTCTGCGAGGCTGTGTGCCGCAGCAGGAGGCCTCAACCTTAGTTGCTTAGCAACAATTATTTCTGTATGTTAGTAAGCCGGAACCTCTTTGAAGCTAAAGATGGGCGAGCTCTCCCAAGCTCGCCTCGGATTAATTTGGGAAATTATCCGAGTTCTTCCCAAAACGTTGGAAAGACTCGGGTAATTTTTCAGAGTGAATTCGAAGGCTTGGAAAAATCACCTGATCATCTCAGCCACACCGTTTAAAACACACCTTCCCTCCTTCCCTTTCGTTGGCAACAATGACAGCAACAGCAGCCAAGTCTGTGTTGAGAGGAAGGAGGTTTCTGCCCCTTTCCTCCCTGATGCGTTGAAGCAACGGCACATTGAGGTACACGGGAGAGCATGAATAATGTACTTCTCTTGAGGGCTGCTGCTGCAGTTGCATGGAAGAGGCGTGCCGCTTCGCCGAGGCAATTCAGCTTCCTTGCCACAAGTGAAACAACGTCCTGCCTAGGGTTTCCAATCGGCCAGAAAAAAATTGGTTTAGCAGTTACTTTTTAGACGCTGGGTCAGTTACCAGAATTGTATGTGTTAAAGCAAGAAAAGTAGGCTGCCGCCAGAATTTTTCAAGTAAAGCCAGATACTCTGCCCTCCCCCTAAACGTCAGCAGAAAAATGTTTATTTAGTGCGCGTGCTTGAAGTGCACATCCTGTGCTAAGGCATCCCATGCTAAGGCATCAGGTCAGTGAGCTAAGTGCCAGAGCACCGCTCCACATACTACAGCATGTGAAACTGCAGCATGCATACGGAGGACCCCCGTAGCTGAAGGAGGCAGAGCCTGGATGAAAAAGGAGCAAATGGTGACAGAATCACATGGCGCTGTGTGGCAGAACCTGTGGAGATTGCTCTCACCCCCACTTTGGTGTGCAACTCCTCTAACCCATGCTGGAACCCAAGTGCAGGCTTAGCCATCCATGCTCACCAGCACTAGACAGCTGTGGCTGTTCACTCCACTTCCTGAACCAGGATTTTGCAAAGATCTGCCTGCTGCTGCACCCTACATTCCCCGCTGTTGCCCCCCCACTACCAGATTCTTTGAAACCAAAAGTTGACAGCCCTAATCATGTCTCCTTTTTCATTTTTGTTTCTACTTATAAATTGCTAGGGGGACCTGATAGCAGAATACATTTAGATGCCCCTTCCTCACTTCAGAGTTAGAGAATCACTGCTTTACACCCTGGGTACTTCTACACAATGTTGGCTTTCATGACGCCACCTGTTTTTTCCCACTGCTTCTTCCGCCTTCTTTCTTAACACAGAAAATCCATTAAGGAGAAAAAGATGGAGCAGCTGCACAAATGCCTTCTGGCTACTAGTGCTGGGAGCCCTCCATCTGAAAGCACCCCCTGTTGCCCTGAATTACCTAAATCCAACAGCATGTATAATCAGAACTACTGTGTTTTTATTTAAACTAGGAGAGTTTAAATGCAGATGTTTGCAAACAATTTAAACAGGACTCTTTGTTTCAGCATTTTGCTTCAAATTGGTTCCAGTGGGAAATCCGTCACACCTCCTACCTTAAGCATGTTGGGTTCTCGTGGCTGCTCTGATGGCAGCTTGTCCCGAGGTGTCTGCATTTTCTGTGGAGACAGGGAATGCTTTGGCACCAGGAGCAGAATAATCAGAAAGCCCAACATGAACCCACATGCCAAGCCAAGGCAGAGGCCTGAGACGTAAGGAGGCAAAGGTAGTACAAAGTAGTTATAGGCCAAGATAGCGATGCAGGCAAGGACTTTACATGGCACTCTGCTACAAGGCTTGGTGGGACGGAGGACATCCAGGGACCGGAGTGTCTGCACTTCCTCTATGCCACCACTCTTGTCCTGAGCCACCTCCACCACCTGGATGACATCCCCATAGGAGCAAATTTCATACTGGCAGTTCAAGCAGGGCCCCCACTTCTGCTCCATGGGAAAACATTCTTCCACTTGCCCCCTCCTAGATGACAGGCCTGAAATGGCTCCATGCTGGTCAGTCTCATGATTGGGGAACTCAGTCTTGGCCTCCAAGATGGTGGACTCCTTGCTGTGGCTAGAAGAGGAATCATGGGCATGGTTGCCAGAAAGGGATGCTTTGTGTTTTGGCGAAGTGTTATTCTCATCTCCCATGATTTTGCTGAGCCTACTAAGGGGTTCCTGCATGGCCTCTGAAAACCGCCTTTTGGTATCCTCAAACTTGGCTTCCTGGGCCTTGAAGAAGCTGCCCTTGCTTTCTGAAGGGGAAATGTTGGGAGAGGAGGGAGCCGTCCTGGAATCGCCATTTTTGCTCTTTGGTTGGGTGATCTGCCGCCACCGGTGGACATTGAGCTTGGAATCAGATTTTGACTGGGTCACCTCAGGCTCCAGGCGGGAAATCTCAGTGGAAATGGATTTGACCAAGCTTAACAGAGGTTGGGGCTTGAGAGAGGAGCCACCACGTGCCTCGATTTCGGTTGAGAGGGACTTCACTAGGTTGATTAATGGTTTGGGGCCTTGAGGGTTTACAAGTCCAGTTGATTTCTGAGGTGGGAAACTGAGTGAGCTGGAAATGGGGAGAGGAGGCAAGAAACCTGTTTCAGGTGGTGATGGGAGAGGGGATTGCACCTGGAAAGTGGACTCTCCTTGGGGTACTTCCTGTTTCCTGATACCTTCACACAGAGAAAAGTTATCTGGTGAGCCAGGAACTCCTTCTTCTTCATCATCATCTAAGGCAAAGATCAGTTCGTTGCCATGTACACCTTCCCAGTCGTCTTCTTTTCTGGAACTACCTAGGTGATTGGCTAAAATTTGGGAGCTAGTAGGAGCATCTCCCTGCTGAGGATATGGTTGGGCAGAAGATCTTGCTGTAGAAGGACCTGAAGCAATTCGAGAGTGGTCAGCCATCTTTCACATCCTCACAGATGCTGATCCTACAAGAGTGAGAGAAAGGTATAGATTCAGAATGACACTGACTGCCAAACAAAGGCCCATGGAACAGAAGGATATGTCCAGCCTCAAAGAACCTTATGGAAGCAAAGTTATCCAGCTCCATAAAGCTTTGAATATTACACTACATACACAATGACCATGTTTGGATGATTGCAGGAGCGAAATAACCCATTGTTGGTTCTTTCCCTGCCCCCATGCATGCCAGTCACACAGCCGTGATTTACATAGCTGCCCGCGATGCCGCACCTGGTGTGGGTTGCAGTAGGGGTAGCTTCGTACCCACCCTGCAACCAATGCAGTAGGGGTTGTGGGATGGGTATGAAGTCAGCTCCTCTGTGCTGTATACCAGGTTCAGATGAAAGGCAACCTGCACTGTATCACGGGTAATTATGTAAATCGCGGTCGCATGACTGGTGCACACAGGTGCAGGGAAAAAAACAATGGTGGGTTCTTTCGTGCCCGCAATCATCCGAGCATGGCCAATATCATCATACCCATATGCCTTGTGGGTATATGTAGTGGATTACCTGCATTGGGAGCGGGCTGGACTGGATGATCTTTGAGATCCCTTGTAATTCTACAATTCTACGAGCATCTCTACACCAGCCTAAAATCCTGCATTTAAAATGGGGCTTTCTGCTTCCGTTTTATTTATTTATTTTATTTATTTATTAAATTTATTAATCGCCCATCTGACTGGTCACCCAGCCACTCTGGGCGATGTACAACCCACCATAAAACAATTTAAAACAATAAAATTTTACCATAATTTTTTTTTTTAAATACCCTAACCCACCCCAAATGCCTGCCTGAACAACCACATTTTTAATGCACGACGGAAGCTCATTAAAGAGGGGGCATGATGGAGTTCCCTAGGGAGGGAGTTCCACAGAGTGGGGGCCACCACAGAGAAGGCTTTAAATGCAGGATCACAACGGACTCCCTTTACATGTGCTTCCTTTCCCCCCTCCCCCTCCCCTCCCCCTCCCCTCTCCTTCTCCCCCTTATCTGAGTCCAGGTCCTCTTCTTGCGGCTTTTCCTTTTTCACGGAGGGAACTCAAGTGGAACACAACAGGGTAATTTGTTAGCTCATTATCTCCAATCTATTTAAAAACGGAATAAACATCATTTAGCGTAGGAGGTGCCTTGGAGGTTAAGGGCCCCGCAAACTTCCATGAATGAGCAATCTCAATAGCAGGATAAAAGCTCCATGTGAAGAAGTCCTACATGCTTATACCTGCTTTACGTCATTTTTATGGCCTGCCCCCCAAAACAGGGAATTGTAGTTTGGTGAGGGTGCTTCTTCACGAACCTACTGGTTCCAGGGTTCCACATAGAAAGAGACTGCTAAACCAGTCTAAGGCTGTGGTGTAGACAGGCCCACAAAATGGAACCTCTTGGATCTCCAAAATACCCCTTGTTTTTGAAATGATGAACAAGGCTTTTAGTGTGCAAACATGCAGTTTTCGGGGGGGGGGGAATGATATTGTCTTCAATTTGTAGCCCTCCCATGTTTTCCCAATGCTTCTATCTTTTTTCTTACTAGAAAAAAATCCAGTAGGGCTGAAATAATGGAATAGTTGCACAATGCCTTATGATTATTTGTGCTAGGCGCTCTCTGTCTGGAAGCTCTTAGAGTGGCAATTCAAGCACTATTCCGTATTTTCCTTCCCTTTCCCATCTGTATTAATTAATCCACTAAGTCTAAATCAATGATGCCACATATCAAAATAAAACACTTCATGTTTCATTAATCTTTACAGCAACATGATATATCACAAGCATTTGGGATTAATGGAAACAAATCTTATTCTTTCATAACCTAATGAAATCACAGCGTTTTGAGTTCACTGTTTTGGTCTGTTGGTTTTTTGTTCACTTTGTGGACTTGTGTTTTTAACAGACTTTAGCTTAAGCAAGAATGACCCATGCATTGTCACATTAATTTTAGATCCCTGGAGGTGTTTAAAAATACAACAAATTCAAAATAGGTTGTGCTGGAAGGAGATCTCTGGTAAGAGTTCTATTGGTAATTTTTTAAAAACTACATTATGTATTCTGATGTTCTGACTTTTAGCAGTATCACCAGGGCCATGTGTATGTTGCAGTTCTACATGAGTGTAGAAAAAGTACTCAATGTTTACTGGGTACAAAATTCACCTTCCTCTGAATCTCATCTTTCATTTATTTAAAAAAAAGTAAATTTCTAGCCTGTTGGAATCTGAGAAGCCAAAAAGGTGACTAAAGAAGATTTATAGTGGTCAGAGAGCATGGATTCAGTAACCTACACACCCCTTTGCCCTCCCCATTAGTGGAACTGGAATTAAAAAATGCAAAATAGTAAGTAAGTAAATAAATAGATAGATAGCACAATAAGTTATGCAAAAGATGAGAAATCATGCAGTTGTACTTCATTCACACAAGTTCTGTAGTCCTGATTCAGATATCACAACGAACCCAGGGTTTAAAAAAAAATGGGAATGAACACACATGCTAGTGCATGCTACCCGATCACTCTTGCTGCAAGCAGAAGAAGCTTTTTTCTTCCCCCAAATAAGTCAGAGTTGGAATGGAGCATCCCTGCATTGCTCTGATATGTGAGCCAGGAACTCTGGCTTGTTTCTCCTCTGTCATGTCAGAGCTGGAATGGAGAGTCCCTGTGCTGTTTAGCCACACCCACTTGCAGTGGGAGCCATTGGGCAGTGGGCTCCAGAACACGGCTACGCTCACAACAACCCAGGGTTGAAAAAAAACCCTGTGTTGTTGTAATGTGGGGCTTTTCTTCATGAGGCTTTTAACCCACACTGTTACCGAGGCTTCTGCTTTCAGATTCTTTGCAGGATTGAGCTCGGCTGCTTTACACATGTTTTTCCCCAAGGTTTTTCTTTTTCTGCCTTTCTATATGTTCCATTATACAAGCACTAGGCACCGTGGTATAGCGGAATTTCACAATTGTGAAGGCTCAATAAAGCAATTCGGAAAAAAATACCACACTTTCCTTGTTAGGAAAAAAAAATATGATAAGGGTTGCAAAGCATGGGAGCTGCCCTGGAGGATTACAACGTCATGTAAAGGACCCGCAAAGAACCATGAGTGAGCAATCATGAACGTACAATAAAAGCATCATGTAGAAAAGCTCATGAGAACCAAGCCATGGGCTACCTGATTTTGCTTTTCTGCACATAAATTGATTATCTTGGTGCAGAATTTTAAAACATAGAGTACAGCTCAAATTATTCCTGTGTCTCAGTGTTTATTTATGAATATATTAATATAGTATTAATAAATATTATTTAATAATATTAATATATTCATGGTACTAATGGGAACGTTCCTCCCATTGCAAATAGCAGGTGCAGGGAGTTGGGCAATTCCAGTTGGGACCAAGGCTTAACGCTCCCCTTGCCACCCCCATGCTGGCATCCTGATCCAGCTCAGTCCCCCGCCCCCCCGTAATAGCAAATTACGTGACAAACGTCCTATCTAGTCTGGCCCTCAGGTGGCCCTGAGATTCCTCATCCCATCACCGGAGCCCTGGCAGTGTTTATTGTATGCGAGGCAACTCATAATTACTCGGAGTCCCAGCAACTCTGGCCTGCTCGTCTTCTTTGAACAATAAGGGACTTGTGTCCCAGGAAAGGTGAGCAGCCCCAGTACCTATAACGAATGGAGAAGTTCCAGCAACACTGGCTTTTGACGCAGCTTTTGGAATGAAACGCACACACCATTTTCAAGAGTGGGTCTGAATTTGGGGCTTCCTCTTCCAAGCACTCTGCAGACACGAATTAATCAGAGGTGATGTTGCTGTTGGCTCAACTGCATTTATAAACTCACACGCATTCACATTCCTTGCATTTTCCTGAGCAAAACGGTGACCCCAAACTATCCAGGGCTCTATAAAGCAATGTCCCCCATTGGGGTGTAGTTTGCTTCTGTCTCCCCCTGGAAACCAGTTTAAATAGCCTTGTTCGGTCTTTTATTTCCCCTGACAAAGTCGACAATAATTAGCATAGATATGATGCATGTTGTGTGCGATGAACTTCACACTAGTTTCATATCTGACAAGATGTCCACCAGCCCATAGGAATGGGGATGGAGTTGCTCTGCTGGTTGTTGCTTAAGTCTTTTGCCCATATTATTTTTTGATCCACTGCTCCTGCCCCTGTTAAGCATGGCTTGTTAAACCTATTAAGTCCTTCCAAAAATATTCTAACAGTGCAATCTTACTCAGATGAAAGCCCCATTGAGTTCAGTGGGATGTGGTATTCCCAGGTAATAATGTTTAGGATTGCAGCCTAAATGTGGTAGTTGATGGATAGGCAGATCAGTCTGAGATGAGAGCGAGGAGTGGGAAATGGCTGGTGACATCCCAAAAGCTCCCTAAAGCTTGAGAAGGTCATGATAAGCCTCTATACCATCCTGATTCCACCCCTACACGCATACGTGTATTGAATTGCAACTCCCCTAATTCCCAGCCAGGATGGTCATGTGTCTGGGAACGATGGAAGTTGTAGTTTAACATATTTGGGAGAGACCAGGTTGGGGAAGGCTGCCCTGTATAGTTCCTTAGGGGGAAAGAATATTTGAAGAGACTCTCGCTTTCCCTCTCCCCAAATCAAAGATTGTAGGTACTCCAAACACAGTCTATTCACTTCCCCCTACCTCTCAGCTTTCAGACTTCTGTCCTATCACTCTCTGCAAAAAAGGAAAGAAGGAAAATGACTGTTTCCAGCCTACAGTTTATATGGGCTCAGCATTTCTCTCTGCTGTCAATCACTGTCACCCTGCATTGTGTGGTTTCTAAGCATTCCAAAAGCAGCCTCCATCTCCTGAGAGATTATTAACTTACTGAAAGCCCAATCAATAGAACAATAATGATGGTCCAGATTTAGAAAGCTCATTCCACCCAGAAGGTACCCACACAGCAATTTGTAGGAGCCACTGAAAAAATTCCACCAGAGGGATGTGTACAACAGCCCTCTGGTATTATGGCAACATGGAGAGGAAAATCGGTTAGAAGAGGACACCAGAGTCATCCAGCAATGTTTTAGGCTATTCATATTGCTGGTTTTGTAGATTTTAAGGCCAGACCTTCTGTCCAAAGTTCCCAAGTTTAACCTGGTTGGTAACACATTAGGAGTTTCTCTACACTGACACTTTTTGTCCTGCAATTTTACCAGGGCTTCTGTTCCTGGATTCTTGGCGGCAAGATCGACCCTTTTCATGAGCTTTCCTCCCCTCCCCGCCCCGCCCCCATTTTTCTACGAGATCTGTTATTATACAGCAGCACGTCCTCCTTCCACATGCAAATTCAGACTGATTGAAAGTGGTTCTTTTTGTTAGCTCATTATTTCCGTTTCAAATTAAGCAGCGGAAATGCTCAGAAAACACTCGAAAGGCGCTGGAGGTCGACGACGTCATGTAAAGGACCCACAAACGTCCGTGAGTCAGCAATCTCAATCACAGAATAAAAGCCCCATGTGGAGAAGCCCTAAGTCCTAAAATTCAACTCATGCCTTCCTACGCCAGCTCCAGAGAAAAGGGGAAAGGGGTGGGACTAGTAATTCCACACCCATCCTACTCTTGTTAGAACTTCTTGCGCTTTAAAGTACCCAGGCATTTACAATGTACCCAGTTAATTCAGGGCATAATTTGATCCAAGACTCAAAAATTCTCAGTCTTGGGATTTATTTCAGCCCTAGGACCTGAGCAGCAATAATAAAGAAGCATTGAAATTGCAGAAGTTTCTCCTTCAGCAACTAGAAAAGTTATCAAACATTCCATGACATTGCAGCAGCTCGAAATGTTATGAAACATTCCATGACATCACAGCAGCTAATGGCTGGCTGGGCAGAGGGACAAGGGCTCCCAGCAAACCAGCAGGCTTGGAGCCTATACAGTAGCAGATGGCCCATTCAATAATAGGCTTTCACCCTTCCTGTCCTCGCTCTTCATTACTACCGGCCCATCTCCACTGCAAACACTGCAAATCATGCCTGCTGTGCAGCAAATCGGGCTGCTGGCAAGATTGGTCCACTTGTGCTGTGAACTGGACACAGTAGGGGTGGGGATGGATGGAAGCTCAACTGAAGAGCAGATAGTGGGGAGATGGGAGAAGAACTCCCTGCCCTTCATCTCTTCAACTAAACAGACACGGTTGTGCCAGGGACCAGTTGGGGGGGGGGGCAGCAACTAGTGCCAGCTCCAGGTTTTGGAGAGCCCTTGGTCAAGACACCCTCCATGGCCCCCCTCCCTTAGTGAGTCTACCTTCCCACCGCCGTAGTCAGCAGCTGCTCTTGCCCCTCCTCCTCTTTCTCATCATGGCTCCCATTTGCTTGCAGGGTGGGCATAGAGCCAGTGCGCAAGTGGGCAGCAGCATCACCTGCCCTTCCTCCTCACCGCCGCCGCCATTGTCTGGGCTGGAACGAGAAGCAGCTGAACGAGAAGCAGGCGGGATGCAATGGGGAAGAGGAGGCACATCTCCAGGAGCCCTTGCCAGTGGGCCTTTGTGGGGGGGGTCCTCGACAGGTGCCCCACCATGCCTGCTCTTGATGCCTGTCTTGGCAGCAACCCAAATAAGTTATTAGAAGGAGGCACTGCGGCTGCTACACCTGTTATTAGGTTGAACACTCAGCACAGGATGCCTAGCAAAGGCTGTGAGCAGGTGGTAGGAGGTCTGTTCTGGACTCATTCTGATTTTCTTACTTACAATGGGCTTTTTATTCCTAGGTAAACCACTGACAGTTCCTCTGTTGTTTGCATTTGATATAAGATACCTGACCGAAAACCTCACAACTGACCATTTCGGGAGCCCCGTGTTTCTTGCTTACAGCTCATTAGGTTCTTTGGTTACAGGTTGTTCACATCAAGCACAGGGGTTTTCCTTTGCTTTGAAGGGATTTATGAATGGTAGCTGAAAGGGTCAGGAATTCCTCATCTAATTATCTTCAACTTGCATCCTTGCTGAAAGCTAATTGGTGCCATTATTAATTCTGCAATGGAAAAACTCTTCTCATTGCCTCTTTGATTAAGCTTAAAACTGGTTTAATGGACATTACTTTCCCTCCACTCCCCAAGGAATCATGGGAATTGTAGTCCTGTGAAATAGCTTGGTACAATCCTGTCCTCAGCTGCCTCTGATGATGACTGACCTGGGACTGAGAGGTCTCAAAGCCTTGAAGCTGACCAGAAAATCTTGTCATATAATGTGCATGTGAGGAACCACAGCTCAGTGGTGAGAGCCTCTGCTTCGCATATAGAGGGTCCCAGGTTCGATTGCTGGAATCTCCAGGTAGGGCTAGGAAAGAATCCTGCTTGAAACCCTGAAGAGCTGCTGCCGGTCAGTGTTGACAATCCTGGCCTAGATGGACCAATGGTCTGTCTCAGCGGTAAGGCAGCTCCCTATGTTTCTAAACATGTTATACTTAAAAGTGAAAACTTAACCTTGCCAGCTGCAGCATGTGAAATGACACATTTACTTGAATGTGTACTTATGTCAATCTACATCGCTTCTCCCAGCTCACAGCACTATCCTATGCATATCTACTCAGAAGACAATTGGTGTTACTTTACAGGTAAGTGTGTCTAGGATCGCTGCCTCCAAGATTTAGCTTCTAGCAGCCCAGGGAACAAATTTGGTGAATGGCAGCTCTCGTGCAGGTGTTGTGCACACTGACATCATTTTTAAAAGGCATAGCCCAAATTCAAAAGAGGGACAGCAATTTACTAGGAATGGGGTCCAGCAAATTGGGGCTGCCTCTGGTAAATATGGACAGCTGGAGTATTTGAGATAAAACAAAATAGAGTGATGTCATTATCATTAATTCTGAAAATTTATCAGGTTAGAATTCAGCGGTCATAGAGCTTGCTTGGCATTGTGCTCCAGCCACTACGCACTGGGGCCATGGCTCAGCGGCAGAGCGTGTGCTTAGTGTGAGAAGGTACCTAGTTCGATTTCTGGCGTTTCCAGCCAAACAGGACCAGGTAGCAAGTGATGGGAAGATCTCTATGCGCAGGACCACGGATTGCTGCTGCAAGGTGGTATCATCAGTCCTGGGCAAAATGGACCAGACAGTCTGACCTGACATAAGGCAGCTTCCTATGTGCCTCTTAGAATGAGCCTAACCTCTCGGCTTTTGTGGAAGCTGATGATGACTTGCATATCTGGTCTCACCTCTGAAAGCTGAACTTTTCGTTGCTCACCAAAGCTAAAAATAAAGGGTGTGCTGGCACCTTTTCTACCACCCCATGTTCATCTTGCGTGCCCCAGCATAAAGTGCAGCTTGCAATGCTAAAAGGGATTTAAAGAATAACCTAGCTCTAAAATCAGATTGAAGTATTTTCATGCAACTGCGTTAAAAAGAGGCAAGAGAACAAGTAGGACTCCTCTGCGAGATGTTTCCGGAGAATCCCATGGATCATGTGAGTCTGCAACGGCAAGGATTGTCATGCTGCTTCCAAGGTTCAGTTTGAGTAGTGCTGTGCATACTTGGTGTTTAAAAAGAGAGAGAGAGAGAGAGAGAGAGAATGAAAGAGAAGCTAAAATCCTGCACAAAGAAAGGCAGGCTGTTATGGCCAGAATAAAGCATGCCTATGTGTAGCACAACCACATAAAGTATTTGCCCCCTAGTAAATATAAAAGGCAAAGATCTATACCAGGGGTGGGCAGCTTTGGGAGGTCCAGGGGCAGGGCACTCCCCTCCCCACAGGCTGCAGTCCCCTGGGTAATCCAAAAACTGATTTAAAAACGGGGTGTGGCAGGGGCAGCGGGAACACGTGTTGCCCACCCCTAATCTATACAATGGCCCCAGTGTCAAGGGCTCCTTGGAGGCCTCTCTCAGTCTAATCCAGTAGCCAAGTCCAGACACAGACAAAGGGATTCTTTTCAAAGCTTTATTCCTCTTTTACAACTTAACAACTCTACTGTTAGCAACTAGATATGAGCAGCAGAGTACCTATGCCCTAAGTTGGAACAGTTGGTCCCCGTTTGAAAGGGAATCACTGGCAGACCCTGAACTTATGGGCTAGGGAGAGTCCCTCCCCTTTTCCCTTGGATCCTCTGGGCACAACCATTGTTTGCGCGCCAACCGGGACCTACGCCTCCTTTCCGCACCCTCCATTTGGCGCCGCTCCCTGCGTCGGCGTCGCGCATCCAGCAAGTCTGCTTCCCGCGCTCTGTCACTCCCAGGACTGCTATCTATGCTAGGAATGCCGGTGGGAGGAATCTCCGTCAGCTGTTGGCCCTGGGAAAGATGAGCGACTCCTCTTCCTCAGAATCAGAACTACTCTGGGATTCTATGGGCTCAGTGTCCACCCTGACACCCAGGCCTCCTCATCTTCTGATAATTAGGAACCCATCTCAGTCCGAACCCATCTTAGTCTTCACCGTTTTCTGCCTGCCTGGTTTCAAGCTTATCTCTGAAGCACTAAGGCAGGGGGGCAGAACTGCTCTCAGCCCCAGGGCCAAATTCCGTTTTGGTGAAGCTGGGGGGGGGGGATTCCAGTGGTGGGCAGGGCCAAAGGCAAAAAGGGTGGGACCAAATACCCCAAATACCCACATATTATAGCTTGAAGCTCTGCCTGCCAGTATCTGAGCCTTAGGAGATGCAATGCAACCTTTTAAAATGGGGGGGGGAATGCACAAACTGTGGCAAACCACCCTATGATTGGTGGTTGGGGAAAAGGGGCGGGGCCAGGGAAGGGGTGTGACCCTCCAAGGAACCTTGGAGGGCTGGGTCAGGACCACAGGTGGAGCAGATTTGGCTCCCAGGCCCAAGATTCTGCACCCTTGCAATAAGTGCTAGAAACTTGGTTTTTGGAAGGAAGGAAGGAAGGAAGGAAGGAAAGCTAAGAGTATCAGGGCTGTGAATTCTGAGGTAGAAATCACATTCTGTGCTTGTGTGGGTGAAAGCTACAGAAGAATAATTAAACAGAAGAAGAAGGAAGTACTGAAGCAGTGCAAAGTGCTTATTAGGCATTGCCATGGTCTGCTCTGCACATCTGGGATTAGAGGGCAGGATTATGGAGGCAGAAGGAAAGTGTGAACTCCCACTACCTTTCTTTTTTTTAGAAAGTAAGCCCTGGCGGCTTCATATTTCAGATTGTAGAGTTGGATAGAGATATTGAGAATGGAGGGAGTTCTCAGATGTCAGCACCGTGATCCTTGTAAAGCCTTTCTACATGAGGCTTTTATTGTGCATTTTATTTATGATTGCTCACTCACACTAGTTTACAGTCCTTTACATTACATTGTCATCCTCCAGGGCCTCGTCCATGCTTTGCGACCATTACTGCAGTTTTTTTTCCTAATGAGGGAAATCTGGTATTATGTAGAAAGGGCAGAATGTCCTTGTGTAATTGTGCAATTCCGCTATACCACGGCACCATCTAGTGGTTGTATAATGAAACATATGGAAAGGGAGAGAAAGAACTCCGCCCAGAAAAAAGCACATGTAAAGGAGCCAATCTTAATCCTGTAAAGAATCTGGAAGCAGAAGTTTCAGTAAAGGTGTGGGATAAAGGCCTCATGTAGAAAAGCCCTAAGAAAGGCCCTCCGGCTGGTCCCAAATGTAGCTGGGACAGAACTAAGACAAGATGTGGGAGGGCAGAGCAGAAGAGAAAAGTTAACAGCTATTAAATGAGCTCCCCTTGCATGCCCTCAGCCCTGCCTCAGCCTCTTTGATGATCTATTGGTCTTTTCTCTCATCCCTTGGAGATGCAGAGGTGGAGGGGAGGTCCCCTCGCTTGCTAAACATTCTCTAGGCACCTGCCACTAATAATAAATTCTGCTTCACACAGAGGGAGGTGAATGCTGCAGAAATCTATCTGGGTTGAATGACTGACCTAATTGAAAATGGCAGCATCCAGAGGGCGTGATGGCTTCCATCGCCTGCTTTGCCTTGCAGATTGCAAACTGCTCTGGTCGCCTCCTTTGGCCAGGTTGCTTCTCAGCTGCAACCACAACAGCTCTCTTTTGGAAGATATGGGATCTGTCTTCAGAGGCCAAGGGGAGCCAGGCTTTACAGCCTGCATGCAGCTGAGTGACAGCAGTTTGCAGCACTGCACTCATTGATCCTGGAGTAATAATTAACCTGGATTTATTTTCCCAGATTAACAAATTGGGATGAATTAACCTAGCATTGTGGCCCCACTCAGATGGCCAACCACAGACTCTGAATAGGGGGAAACACCATCTCTGAGTCCTAGTAGTGACCAGATGGAGGTGGCTGTGGAGGACCCACATAGTCCAGAAAGGACCATTCAGGGGGTTGGGGAAAGAACCCAGGTCATAAGGGGAACCTGTCAGGGTTCCCCTTATGACCTGGACCTCCTGAGCAACTCCTTAGGGATCCCTTGCCTCCTTAATAGTCCCACCTTCCTTCTTTTAAACTTCCCCTTCCCAGTAGCGTGGGGTTTAGGCTGTAGATATGGGGTGATTGGCATTTCAGACACCTGGGTGTTAACCACAACAGTTTACTGGTAAATTAAAGTAAGCAAATCACAACTAAAGGTATTTACAAAAGGCATTAAGAGAAAATAAAGGTTGTAAGTCCCTCTACCCTAGCTGCACTTAAGACTTCTCCAGGCTGCTTCTTCCTGCTCTCTCTTCCTGTTCGAGTCCCGCCGCCCCCGCTCTCTCTCCCTTCTTTCCCCCAAACCGAAAGAACTGTTTCAAACCTAACTCAGGAAAAAAATGAAACCTAACTCAGGAAACTTAAACTTAACTGGGGAAATTAAACTAGTCTTCTCTGGGATACCCCACCCCCAACAAAAAACCCCAGGCTTCTAGGCCTGACCTTTTTACCTTGCCTCTGTAGGCCTTAAACCTTCACAACCCCCCAGACACAAACCTGGCTCACCTGAGCAAGGTGACAACAGGAGCTCCCTGAGGTGCTGTCCTACTAACTGTCCCAGTGGCCACAGTTACCTAGCCCCACTTTCCACAGATACCAGAGGGCCCACCAAGAGATCACCAAATGCCACACTTATGCAAGGCTCGAATCTTCAGTGTTAGGCCCCTTACAGCAGCGGTCCCCAACCTTTTTGGCGCCAGGGACCGGTCCAATTTTTCCACAGACTGGGGGGGGGGGTTCCGCTGGTGGACTTCTGGCTGCTGGGACGCAAATAGCGGACGCCATTTGCGTCCCTATTCTGTGTAGTCATCGGCTACGAAAAGATTTACGTAGCCTATTACTTGTAGAACAGGGATGCAAAAGGCGTCCGCATAGCGGACACCATTTGCATCCCAGCAGCTGGAAGTCCGCCAGCAGCCAGAGCTGGCTGGCAGCCCTGCGGACTCACCTCCCCCCCCACGGACCCCCCGTGGACCCAAGGTGAGGGGGTTGCACACACCCCTGCGGCCCGGTTGCTGACAGGCCACGGACCGGTACCGGTCCGCAGCCCGGGAGTTGGGGACCCCTGTCTTACAGCACTTCTGTCGTTACCCAGCAATGCTGTGGCTTGTCTTGGGCTCTGGGGCCCTCCGTCAGCACTAAGAGCTCCGTCTGGTCTCAGCTCTTGTTGTCAGCCTTGGAGCCGGCTGAGGTCCTCTAGCCCACACCTGCCCAGCCTCCCGACTGGCTGCTTGCCCTCATCCAACTATTCTGGCTATTTTCTGTTGGTCTCATACAGCTTGGTGGTCTCACCCTGCTTCCTTCCACTGTGAGGTTAGATGAGACCACACGGTCCTTGCTTTGCCTTCATTCCAATGGCACAATTCTATGCATATTGAGACAGAAAAAAAGTCCTACAACTCCCAGCATTCCCTAGACAGCTATGATAAGCATAGTCCTACAACTATGTCCTAAGCTGTGGGCAACGTTTTCTGTCTAAACATGCACTGGACTGCGCCCTTATAGACTAACAAATTTATTCTAGCATAAGGTTTCATGGGTTTTTTTTCCACAGGGAGCATTTATCCTGCTATTGAGATTGGTTACTCACAGAAGTTTGCAGGTCCTTTAGATGATCTCATGAACCTCCAAGGCATGTCCTGCACTAAATGACCTTTATTCCATTTTTTAAAAGATCAGAGATAATGAGCTATCAAATTACAGCACTGGAGTGTCACTTGAGTTTGCTCCTGAAAAGAGGAAAACCTGCAATACGAGGAGCTAGACCACAGTGCCATCTAGTGGCTATATAGTGAAACATATGGAAGACTCAGATAAGGAAAGGAGGGGGAAAACAGAGGTGGGGGGAGGAACCACGTGTAAACGGAATTCATCAAGATCCCGCATTTAGTGTGGTGTAGTGGCAAGAGTGTTGGACTGGGAGCTGGGAGATCCGGGTTCTAGTCCCCACTCGGCCATGGAAGCTCACTGGGTGACTCTGGGCCAGTCACACACTCTCAGCCCAGCCTACCTCACAGGGTTGTTGTTGTGAGGATAAAATGGAGAGGAGGAGGATAATGTATGCCGCCTTGGGTGCCTTGCAAGAGGAAAAAAGGCGGGATATAAATGCAATAGTATATAAATGCAATAATAAATAAAATAAACAGAAAGCCCCATTTTAAATGTGGGATTTTAGGTTGGTGTAGAGATGCTCATGGACTATAGCCTATTTCATCAGATGTGCCCTGATGAAATGCCTTTAACGTGCATTCTTAGGGAGGCATTTATCATGTAATTTTTAACCTACTGCATTAATCAGAGTCTGTTTTTTTAAAACATATTTCAACTGCTGTTGTAATGTTATCTTCTGCTGCTTTTTTGTGTTTTAATGTTAAGGGTAAGGATGTAAGGATGTTTTAACTTTAAATTTACAATTTCTGTTGTTAGATGTCTTGAGGTCCCAGGAGGAAAAGTGGGGTATGTTTTAAAATAAACAAATAAGTCCTGTTCTCTCTCTGCACGTTCAGGGTGTGCGCGTGTGTGCGCGTGGTGGTGATGATGGAGGAGACGAGTGAAAAGGGCCATGGATGTTAAATAGTATTTTAAACCTGTAGCTTTCCCTTTTTGAGCAGGAGAGATGCCCCAGCTACAGGGCGAACTCTATCCACATTGAAATCTCATCTTCTTGCTTTTTTCCTTTGTCCTAGGTTTAAGTTTTATAAAAATGTTACAAGCAAGTACTGTAGCTTTCCAGGAATGCTCTTTGCTAGATCAATGCAAAGCACTTTACAAGAAGGTTCAGTTCCTCTGTAAGCTTTGCAAGACCTCTGCTGATTAAGATAACTCAGCTAAATCTGAACTGGCTGAATAGCTCGCTTCTAAGGGCTTGTAAAGCAGGGGTGGGCAACATGTAGCCCATGGCCTGTGTGCATCCCTCAACCTGTTTTACAAGGGGAAATGAAGCTTTTTTTTTTGCCGCTACTGCCTCCATGGCATCAGCATTTGGCAACACAGCAGCAACTGTGAGGGCAGAGTGGTGGTGTGGTGGCTCCCAGACCCTACCCCACTCCTGATGTAAGGAGACCTGGCAACACCTTCAGCTGAGTTACATAGCAGTTCAGCAGGGTGAGTATCCAGGGAGAAGAGGAAAACAGGCAAGAGTTGCATGTTATTATTTTCAGGAAAACTTTGCCTGGTGGAATGTACTGCTCCCTAAGGCATGTAAACAGGCCTTTGTCTGATCACCTCTGGCAAGTAAACATTACTTGCGGGCAGCCAAATGGAAGATGCTTCCTTTTTCCTTTAGGCCATAAATAATTATAATAGGTGTAAGTCAGAAGGCAGGTTAGGAAATTTGTTTGTGAACTATTAACTGTCGTGGACTTATTTGCAAGGTTCTTCTATCTTCACAAATAGTTGCTTTAGAATTCCACGTTTCAGGTTATTTGAGATAGCCTGTTCTTTACTGAAGGAGAACTGTCTAAATTTCAAACAAAACCACACACAGTATAGCTACAATTCATTAATGCTAGCTCTTTGTCCTTCTTTGATTGTCAGATATTTTGAACATAAATACAACACAGTGTGGTGTAGTGGTGAGAGTGTTGGACTGGGAGCTGGGAGAGCCGGGTTCTAGTTGCCACTCGGCTATGGAAGCTCACTGGGTGACTTTGGGCCAGTCAGAGACTCTCAGCCCAACCTACCTCACAGGGTTGTTGTGAGGATTAAATGGAGAGGAGGAGGATTGTGTACGCCGCCTTGGGTTCCTTGCAAGGGGGCTGGGGAAGGCGGGATATAAATGCAATAAATAAATAAATGACGTAAATAAACATAGTCAAGGCATTTGCCTGCATTAAACTGGGCTATAATCTTTGCCACTGAAAATACAACATAATACTTGTTCATAATTTAGTCTAACCAGTATAATATTTCACAACAAGGGAACGGTATATATCACATCTTTTGGTGCTGCTTGGAGAGTGCAGTTAGATGCTCCTGCCCCTTTCTGCCAACCTGTTTCTCTTGACAAATAACATTTACATGGTCTTCCTTTCCGATGAAGAGGGCTTCTGTCAAATTGGACCAGGGCTACTTTGTGGGGCTTTACTGTTTTGTGAGCTAGTAGTAGTAGTAAGGACAAGCATAGCTTTCAGGAAGATTGGAGCCCCAGGATCTTTTGGGGTTTTTTTTGCTGAACTTTGTCCCAGTTGTTTGGCAGCCTTGCCTTCTCCCCTCTGTTTGTCTTCTCCACATGAAAAATGTAGATTGGAAGCTCCTTGGGGCAGGGATCTATCTTTTCGAAGAGAGCTTTGGCTATTGGGCGGTATAGAAATGAAATAAATTAAATAAATTTTTCCTTTATATTGTAAAGCATCAGGTACACCTAACAACAACAACAAAACAAACAGGTTTTGCAGTTGAACTGAACCTACTAGGGCTAATGTTTTATACACTGTCCTATTGGCTTATAGGCAGATTGGCTGCCAACAAGAGCCAGCAAAGACAAAACTACATGGGCAGCTCTCCCCTGTAGAAATTAGCATGAAACCTTTGCGTAACTATGTTCGACAACAATAAATGTAGGGTTTTCACTATGTGAAATCAATTTCCAGTGGCCTTTATGGCATGATTCCTGTTTGTTTGTTAATTTTGATGCAGCTAGGAAAATAAGGCTCTCTGTTTAGTCCTGCTAAGCACCTTTTCCTGCCTGCTTATTATCTTTAAGAAGGACATTTTAGGAAGCAAGTCTCTCCAAGCTCCAGTGTTTCCAAAAAAATTACTTGATCAGATTGGGAATGTGCCAACAGAGAGGGGGTCTGGAGATGCCTGCCCACTAGCTGGTTCCTCATCTTGAAAGATGCCTCGTTCACTCACCAGCTCACAGGAAGAGACACCTTTTCATCCGTCACATCTGTGCGACTCCTCCGGCATGCCGCAATTCTTCGTCAACACCTTTCCTCCTTCAGAACTCCAAAACCTGTGTGTAACAGCCCAGCCAGATGAGACAGAAAGCCAAAGGTGCCACTTCTCCTCAACTGCCTTCTGTGTCCTGGATGGAATCAATGCATAGAGAACCATATGTGACACACACAGCAGACAACCTTGTGATGTGGAGAGCAAAGACTGCAGACAGGAGTCAGGGTGGAAGGTTCTCCTGCTCGGGAGTCAGATGAAGGGGCGTAGGTTTGAAATGTCTCAGGGGATTCACATCTCCATCGCAAACTGCTTGAAGGAAAATCAAGATCCCTTTTCTCTCTCAGTCTCTTTCTTTCGTATTCCACATCCGTCATCCCATGGAATGAGCATTGTATCAGCCCTCCTACCAATCAAATAGGTTACCTATTTAGCTATCTAAATTAGACTATCTTCATGATTTCAAAGAAATATCTTCTTGTGTAAGGTGAACACTGTGGCTACCTACCTACCCACCTACTGAATAGATCTGTCTCTCTCTCTCTCTGTCTCTCTCTCTGTCTCTCTCATCATCTATTATTTATCTATCTAATTTCACATCTCTGTCTATATATCCTTCTCCACTCATTCCTTCACAGTAGTCAGTCCAGTAAAAAGTTAGCCCCTTTTGTATTTTGCCTCTGAAGGCCCCAAAATGCACGCCCTAACCACAGAACTCGCATTCTTAGTGTTACACACACACACACACACACACACGAGACACGTAACATTGCCACCCTCTTCATCAAGCTCACCAGAGTTTTTTTGCCTCTTTCCTCCTTATTCCTTCAGGCACGGGATCTGGACTTCCTGCTGCCCCTTGGGACCAGAACACAGCTCATGGTTTTCCCTTTCACATGGCTCAGCAGCTGCTGACCACAGGATTATCTATGGGTCTGGACAGGAGCCTTGCAGCTTGCATCGCCATCTGCTTGCATCACTCCCTGATCTGATCCAGATTTAAGCTGCTACAGCCATTCCCACCCTGGCCAAAGCAGGCTCCGAGAGGCAGGGAAAATAACTGCAGGCCAGGCACAAAGTGAAGAGTGCCAGGGATGCAGTGAGACTGCATCCTTAGCTCATTCTGGTGCTGATGCTGCAGGAGTGGTCCAATCACAGGGGGGAAGGGATGCTTAAGAGAAATGCCATGCCCTGCAGGTCTTGAGCAAGGGTGACAAATCCACTTGACACATGGGTAACTCATAGCCACACCGCTTGCAATCTCTAGGACAGGAAGGGAAAAACGCTGTGAGATGAATGAATACACCCCACCCCCCCCCATACCAATCTTGCAGGGATAAAAATTAACAACCACCTTGTCCTGGTTTCTATGTATAGAACTAAGAACTAACCCACAGATCCACATGCCACTGTATCAAAGAGGCTAAAAATAGAATCCTTCCCACCCTACCCCCCCAGGTTCTCCAAAGCCCCTGCCACTGATAGGATGCTTAAGCCCATCCCCCATCTTCGCCTTCCACAGCCTATGAATGCATACATTAGATACCATAAAGGGGAGCTGGCCAATCACAACAGAGGGGTGTGTCTTTCTCCCTTTCCCCCTCCCACTCCTCTGCTTGCAATATGGGTCAGTTCAGGACAGCCGTGAGCACATCCTGACCTGGCAGTCTGTCCCATGACCTTGAGGTTAAAAAGGAAAGTAAACCAACCAACAAACTCTGCAAGCAACTGTGAATTCAGATCCATTACAAGGTTTTCAGTTGGTTGTTCCTGCTGTTCTAGAAAAGAAAAAGAAAACTAGATTATTTTTCTGGGCTTCTCTTCCTTACTCTGCAATTCCGTTTCTGTCCAGAGATAGAAAGGGATTAACACCCTGCTGTCACTCAGTGAGTTTCTCTTACATTGTTCTCTTGTGGCATTCAGCTTGAGGAAGAGTTCCTCTGGGTAGCCTGCATCTCTTGCTCCGTTAGGAAAATTGGCCAGTCCTGAGAGATGGGTTCTGTTACTGACCCTGTGAATCTTGCGTCCTGTTGGTACTTTGAAGGGCCTGCATTCACATTCACTGAGATATACAATAACAAACCAACCACTAGATTTATGTGAGTTTAAAATGCAAAACTGCACATGCTCAGAGGTTTAAAAAAACACAACTGTTTATATATAGGGTGTTTTGTCAAATTACTATCAATGTTTCACATAAAATTATGTAAGAAATATTAGCTGCTCAACCAAAAAGGTCTGCATAGTGCTACATATATAATTTATTTTGTTGTTGTTGTTCAGTCGTTCAGTCATGTCCGACTCTTCATGACCCCATGGACTATAGCACGCCAGGCCTTCCTGTCCTGCACTCTCTCCCGGAGCGTGCTCAAGTCCATATTCATTGCATCAGTGATGCTATCTAGCCATCTCATCCTCTGCCATCCCCTTCTCCTTTTGCCCTCAGTCTTTCCCAGCATCAGGTTCTTTTCCAGAGAGTTTTCTCTTCGCATTAGGTGGCCAAAATATTTGAGCTTCAGCTTCAGTATCTGTCCTTCCAATGAGCAGTCAGGGTTGCTTTCCTTTAGGATGGACTGATTTGACCTCCTTGCAGTCCAGGGGACTCGTAAGAGTCTTCTCCAGCACCACAGTTCGAAAGCATCAATTCTTCGGCGCTCAGCCTTCCTTATAGTCCAGCTCTCACAGCCATACATTACTACTGGGAAAACCATAGCTTTGATTAGACGGACCTTTGTTGGCAAGGTGATGTCTCTGCTTCTGACTATGCTGTCTAGGTTTGCCATAGCTTTCCTCCCAAGGAGCAAGCGTCTTTTAATTTCATGGCTACAGTCATAACACATAACATTGCATATTACTTGCATTTACTCCAATAATTTAGGAAATGGCAAAGCAAGAATATATATTAATTTCTATGCCATTGTTATTTTTCCAATATTCAATAAAAGGTTTCCACTCCTCCCTGAATTTGGGATTCTTCTGTCTACCATTTCTCAATCTAACTACCTCACTAATTTTCAATAATTGTGCAATTTGCCAAACAGCAGAGCTTCTTGTTGAGGGTGAAAGAGGAGAGTGCAAAAGCTGGTTTGAAACTCAACATTAAAAAAACGAAGATCATGGCATCTGGCCCCATCACTTCCTGGCATATGGAAGGGGAAGAAATGGAAGCAGCAACAGATTTTATTTTCTTGGGCTCCAAGATCACCGCAGACGGTGACTGTAGCCATGAAATTAAAAGACGCTTGCTCCTTGGGAGGAAAGCTATGGCAAACCTAGACAGCATAGGAAGAAGCAGAGACATCACCTTGCCGACAAAGGTCCGTCTAATCAAAGGTATGGTTCTCCCAGTAGTAACGTATGGCTGTGAGAGCTGGACTATAAGGAAGGCTGAGCGCCGAAGAATTGATGCTTTCGAACTGTGGTGCTGGAGAAGACTCTTACGAGTCCCCTGGACTGCAAGGAGGACAAATCAGTTAATCCTAAAGGAAATCAACCCTGACTCCTCCTTGGAAGGACAGATGCTGAAGCTGAAGCTCAAATATTTTGGCCACCTAATGCGAAGAGAAAACTCTCTGGAAAAGACCCTGATGCTGGGAAAGACTGAAGGCAAAAGGAGAAGGGGACGGCAGAGGACGAGATGGCTAGATAGCATCACTGATGCAATGAATATGGACTTGAGCACGCTCCGGGAGAGAGTGCAGGACAGGAAGGCCTGGCGTGCTATGGTCCATGGGGTCACGAAGAGTCGGACACGACTGAACAACTGAACAACAACAGTAAATGATTATTTACATGTAATTGGTTTTATAGTTTTCTTGGCAATAATCATTTTTGCTGCTGCTGTTAGCAAAACAGCTATAATTGGCTGGTGAATTCTTGAGATCTCAGATTGAAGGAGCTCTAATAACATTGTTTTAGGGCTAAAGGAAAAGTTGTACCCTGTTATCCTAGGTACATGAATATGAACTTGAGCACGCTCCGGGAGAGAGCGCAGGACAGGAAGGCCTGGCGTGCTATGGTCCATGGGGTCACGAAGAGTCGGACACGACTGAACGACTGAACAACAACAATCCTAGGTACATCCCTCATAACATGATTCCAGAAATCTTGAACTTTTGGACAAATCCATCACATGTCGATTGCATCCCACATTTCCAACCTACACAATGATCCTTTCTATATATTTTATTTAATCTAAGAGATGTTAGAAACCAGCAATAAATCAACTTATAATAATCCTCTTTTAAGAATTATACATAAACGTCAACAAAAGCAGCCCAAATATCCATTCACTAGTAGCATTTATATAACAAATATTGAAAGCATTGTTAGGTCCTCAGTCCATTGCCTTATAGGAGGTGAACATTTATCCTTCCAATGTTGTAATATCTGTCTGCCAAAAGGGCATGAATCCATTTGCACTGATGTGTGTTAACTTCCAGGAATCAGATAGATAATTTAAGAGCATATGTACATCAGTAAATATTAAAGAATGTTGCAATCCAAGGTTTATCTTCTCCTAAAAAGAGATAACTATTGGGCATTTTCAAAACATTCAAAGAAGCATTAGCTATGTTATACCTCCAGCAATTAGCTGAATTTTACACCTTTCAAATGCATGCATTAAAACTGAGATATTTAAATGTATGTAGCTATATTTTTCTTTTCCTCTTTTTTCTTTTGCTGAAATTTCACAATAAAAATTAATTAAAAATAATTATTTTAAATTGACACAGATTGCATTAGCCATTCCTGTTGTGAAAACTACTTTCCATTCTGCTTCACTAATTCCTAAAGCTATAATTGCTCCCACTGAGTTTTTAAAAATTATCCCTAATCAATAATCCTTTAAAACATTTTGAGTCCAGAATTAGTCTTTCAGCTTTAGTTAACTGCATTCTTAAATAACCTGTTTTAGATTGAGTATGTAGTTCTTAATTTGACAAAATTGGAATTATTGAGCCTGTTCCAGTTGCATTCTCTTTCTTAACTCAGCCCAGCTCATACATTGCTTTAACACATCCCAGTAAGATATACCATATTTTACCCACAACGAATTCTTGCCGGTGATAGAAAAGGTTTCATTATAAATAAAGGAGGTTAAGGGATGTACAACTGGACTTAATTTTATTTTTCTACCGTGTACCATGCTCACATTATGGCCAAAATAAAAGGATTTTTGAAATTCAAAACTATATTGCTAGATTTACTGAAATGTCCACCGTTTATCCAAGACATGGTCTGAAGGCACATGAGGCAGCCGCCTTGCTGAAGCTAAGCAGATCTGGGTCTGGTCAGTGCTTGGAGGGGAGACCACCTGGGAACCACATTAGCCACCTTGAGTTCCACAGTGGAAGAAAGGTGGGATAAAAATGTAATTAATAACTAACTAAACTAACTTAACTAACTAACCAACCATGGCTGTCAGGGCCTAGATTCAGCACTGCAGTGGGCCTTGTAGGTTAGAGCCGGGATTTGAGTAGAACTAGCCTGGAAGGGTTTGGGCCTATTCAGCCTCTGGACTGTCAGAATCTGTGTGAGCTTCTCTCTTGTCAGTGTTCTCAGAGTAGAGCCAGAGTGGAGTCACCCGACCTCCTGTCCACAGGGAGTCTGGACACTGTCGGTGAGAACCTGACAGAGGTGGGTGGGGTATGCAAAAGAATCATCCAGGTCAAAGCGTCAATGCTACAGGGCCGAACAGAGACACCCTGTTTGGACAGGAGCTTCGCTGAAAGGCCAAAACCCTTGTCTGTCAAGTGGTCCAGAGGGGTTTTTTTACAGTCACGCCTTCCCCTTTTAAGCAGATGCAAAGGCTTTGCTAGGAACATCTCGTTTTCATTGCCTGAAGTCTTCTTGTTTGGATCCATCGTTGTCTGGGCCTCTGCAGGCACTCTGCACATGGACTGTCCTTCTAATTGGAACTTTGGATTGCTAAGGACTTGCCACGAGGAGTATTGTGATGCTTTTCATAGACTTTGAACTCTCGTTTTGCTTTGGACTGTGTATCTTCCTTGTTGTCAGCCCAGAGTGCTGGCAAGGTGGTTTGATCCTGACTCTTGGACTTTTCCCTGTCCGGACTCATGCAGTGTGGAGTTACCAAGGCGAAGGCTGTGGTGTGGAACTCTCTGCTTGTGTGGACTTGCTCTTGGACTTAATAGGCCTCACCCATGTAGCACAGAGATCCCATCAATGGTTCAAGGCTGGATGAAGTCTCTCTGTGTGTGGGTTTGGGCCTTTTCTAGAATTCTTTCCCTTGATTGCCTGGGAAGGATGATCCCAGGAAACATTCCAGTTACTGACTATTGTCCTTGATTGCATGGGAAGGATGGCCCCAGGAGTCCTGAGCACCTTCCCCTGTGTTTTGAACCTCAGAGATTTCAGTGGGGAAACCTGTCATGTGGATCTCTGTCATGGTTGTAGTTTTTAGCTTTGGACTGTTGTGGAATAATTACATAGAGCTACTGGCCATCAGCTATATGACTTCTGAAGAGTGTAACCATTAAGTTTGTGCCGTGGGATTTCCTGCAATAAGGAAGTCTCATTGATTTGGGTGTCCGGTGTCAGATTGCCTGAGCGTGTGTGCTTGAGGGATCGGGAAACCTGGCAATGGCAAATGAGAAAGGGGAATTTTACAAACATTCTGTTCTATCATATTTTTATTTTATTTATTACATGTTTATACCTCCCAATAGCCGAACTTCTCTGGGCAGCTCACACAACAGTTAAAACCATAAAATGACAGACAATAAAATACAGATGATAAAATGCAATATAAAAGTTTCAAAACTACAATATAAAAATAGCGAACGGAAGCGTATACCAACAACTAGAATTGCTCATTATATTCCACCGCACTATCTCCTTTAATCTCATTGTGCGCACATATTTCCAAGCATGGGATGGCGGCAGTGACGGTGTGTGTGTGTGTGTGTGTGTGTGTGTGGACGAGGAGAGAACAGAAATGTTAGTTGTATGTTTTACCACGGAAATTGCCCATCACCTAAATACTTGGGTGTTACATTGGATAGAACACTTTATTTTAAGCAACATTGCCTGAATACTAAGGCTAAAGTATGTGCTAGGAATAACATTATCTGACGATTAACAAACTATACATGGGGAGCCCAGCCAGCTACGTTAGGAGCATCAGCTATGGCTTTGAGTGTCTCTGCTGCTGAATATGTGGCACCAGTATGGAACGCATCGGCGCATGCGAAGCAAGTAGATATTGCTGTGAATGAGGCAATGTGCATAGTGACGGGATGCCTCAAACCGATGCCCGTTAATAAACTATATTCTCTTGTTGGCATTGCTCCACCTAAGATTAGAAGGGAAGTAGGAAATCAACCCTGAGTGCTCATTGGAAGGACAGATCCTGAAGCTGAAGCTCAGATATTTTGGCCACCTAATGCGAAGAGAAAACTCCCTGGAAAAGACCCTGATGCTGGGAAAGACTGAAGGCCAAAGGAGAAGGGGACGGCAGAGGACGAGATGGCTGGATAGCATCATGGATGCAATGAATATGGACTTGAGCACGCTCCGGGTGACAGCGCAGGACAGGAAGGCCTGGCGTGCTGTGGTCCACGGGGTCACGAAGAGTCGGACGCGACTGAACGACTGAACAAGAAGCAGATGCCAAAAGAACTAAGCAAGAGACTGACTCTCGTCACCCTTTGAGCAGATATATTCCCCCAGTCTGTCAACTTAGATGTAGAAAGAGCTTCATGTCAACAACTAATATCCTAGAGGGGACCAAAGAACAGAATTGGATAAGTAAATAGAGGAATGAGCGTGCCGACTTGAGTATTTTAACGAAGGAAGAAATGGCCGCTGGAAATGCTCTCCCTTATATAGTCTGGAGGACAGTGAATAGGATGAGGGTGGGGGTACCGAGGTGTAAGACGAATTTATTTAAGGGGGTGTTGCTGGTTGACGACAATACGTTATGTGAAAGTGGAGAAACCCAAGACCCAGCGCTTCTGATGGCGTGCCGATTACTGCCGGAGTCTTGTACTGCTGACGATTTACAGCAAGCTAAGGACAAAGCTGTGGCGGTGGCTACATTTTGGCAGAGCGAAGTTCGATCTGGACACGAAATAAATAAATAAACCACGGAAACGGTGCGCGCTGGCCCAAAGGCGCCGCCCGCAATCCGAACTCCTGTACTGTCACTGCGCGGGCATATTTTCCAAGCATGGGGCGGCGGCGGCGGCGGGCGTGCCCGCGCGCGGACGCGGAGAGAACGGAAAAGCTAGCCGCGCGTTCCGCCGCGGAAACGGCGCGCGCCGGCGGAGAGTCTCACGGCCTCCCCGGAACGCCGCGCGCCCGGCCCGGCCCGGCCCGGCCCCCGCGGGCGGCGGGGTGTTGTCCGGCAGCGCCCCCTGGCGCCGCCGTCGCGGGAACTGCAGGCACGAGCGGCGGGAGGAGGAGCGGCCGCGGGAGGAGCGGGTGGCCGGTTGCGTAAAGCCGGGAAGCGGCGCCGCCAGCCCGCGGCCATGGCCTTCTGCGCCTTCCCCGGGGAGGAGCGGTATCGGCGCCACTTCGAGCCGGGTAAGCGCGCGCGCGCGCGCCGGGGCGCCAGGGTGGGCGAGCAGGGGTGGGGGAGCCCCGGCCTGCCCCGCAGCTACCCGGGGCCGGCGGGCGCGCTCGGGGGAGGATGCGCCGCGTGGGTCTCCCGTGGCGGTCGCGAGGCAGCCTCCCCGCTGCGTGGTGCCCGCCGGAGGGGTCGGGCGGCAGCGCCCAGCATCCCCCGACAGCTGTGCTGGGCGCTGTCGCCCGGCACCCCCGGAGGGCACGAGGCTGGGCTAGAGGGTCTCCTTCCGCGGTGCGACAAGCGGGGCCCAGACGAATCGGTCCCCTTTAGGGGGAACATCTTCTGCGTGGGGAAAGCTGGCTTCCCCCCCCCCCCGCTGCCCCAGATAGTACAGCACCGCCTTCCCCAGTGTTTTGGACTACAGTTCAAATGTTTTGGACTACAGTTCCCATCGTTCCCCGCCACTGGCCTGCCGGCTGAGGCTGGTGGAAGCTGCAATCCAAAGCGTCTGGAGGGCACCAGGTTGGGAAGGCGCTCGTGCCCACCTTTCTGTGAGCAGAGTGGCGTCATCA
Organism: Heloderma suspectum; assembly: GCF_057233095.1. NCBI lineage: Eukaryota > Metazoa > Chordata > Lepidosauria > Squamata > Helodermatidae > Heloderma > Heloderma suspectum. Next base: position 33,551,535 of record NC_139469.1, on the reverse strand, counting down.
CCGCCCAAGCTAATGACCCTAAACCCTTGGGGAGGGAAAGCCCCCCCCAGCACATGCGCCTTCTGTCCCCCCTTCTTGGAAATGCCAGAGTCCTGTTACGGGCGACATGGCAAAGCGAAACAGACCCTAAAGCTGCAGCGAGAGGGAGCCCCTGTGCGAGAGGGGCTGAACATGTTATCCCGCTCGCAGGATCTAAAAAGGACTGTGATCTCCTTAGTGGGGTTGTGTGGAAGGATCAGGGGATAACAGGGGGGATACACTTTGGGTGGTCCATAGATTTAGGCACTGGGGTGGTGACTCCGCTCTGGGTTTCAGTCAGAACCAGGCCCACCTTGGATAGCTGCTTTAATGTTCTCACTGGTTCTGACTGAAACCCAGAGCGGAGTCACCGCCCCACTGACATCGGAGCCACCAGCCTCCACTGGATTTAGGGTTGGGAGAAACCCACCTATTGACATTCCTCCCCAACCTGATACCCTCCAGAAGCAACTCCCTACCCTCGCACATTGAAGTAGACCATTTCCCCTGTCTTTGGTACCTGTGGGGGGGGGGGGTGTTTCCATTTTAAACTGATTCCATTTTATTCCACCATCCTCCAAAGAGCTTGTATGATGGGACATGGCTTCCTCATCCGTCCGTCCCTGCCCTCCCATTTTACTCTTACCAGGACTCGGTGGGATAGAGGTTAGTTTACAACTTCCCGGTTCCCCGTCAGGCATGACACTGATGCAATGATATTTGCTGTGCTGTAAAGTTTTGTCCCATAGCAGGGGAACATGCTCAAGATTTCTCGGTGGGGATTCCTTTTCACTCCGCATGCCAACACAATCTTGTCACGTGGGGTCTAGGCAGCCATGCACACAAGCCCATGGAATTTGCAATTTGAGGCACTTTGGCAGCCTGAAAGGAGGGGTTGGGGGGGAGGAACCCACTTCCTCCTTATTTGCCACACAGGCCTGCACACAAGCGGCTATTTACAAGTGTAACACAGGAGTGAGCAAACTTCAGGCTTGCAGGATCTACTTTTAAAAGAAAACTAAAACCCCAAGTCCAACTCAGCAGAGCCTGGTGCAAAAGGCATACATTCAGAATGAAAAGAATCTTGAGCTCAGTGGACAGGGAGAAGTTTTTCTCCCTCTCTCATAATACGAGAACCCAGAGTCATCCCCCGAAGATGATGGGTGGGAGATTCAGAACAGAAATACTTTTTCACTCCGTGCTTAGTTAAACTCTGGAACTTGCTACCACAAGCCGTAGTGATGACCACCAACTTGGATGGCTTTAAAGGGGGATTAGACAAATTCATGGTGGATAAGTACCAGAGGCAATATGCCTCTGTAAACCAGTTGCTGGGGAACATGGGTGGGAGGGTGCTGTTGCACTCCTGTCCTGCGTGTGGGTTCCCCGTGGGCAGCTGTTTGGCCACTGTGTGAACAGAATGCAAGATTAGATGGACCTTGGTCTGATCCAGCAGGGCTCTTCTTATGTCTTTATTTCATATACCTAAGCTAACTGGACTGGTGATTGAATCTGCGGCCCTCTGGATGTTTTGGACTACAACTCCAGCCAGCATGACCAGTAGTCAGGGGTTATGGGAGATGGTAATCCAAAACATCTGGAGGGCACTGGGTTGCTTGCCTCTGTCTTGGGGGTGTGGAGAAAGCTGTGTAGTATACACAGCTCTGTTCTCCAGTACTTCTCCGCAGCTCCCTGCCTCCCAGGATCTCTGCCTAGTGGAAGGACCGGCCCTGAGGAGAAGAAAGATTACAATAGGTGGTATAAGACGGGCATAGTGTCCAGAGTGATTGGTTCTCCTCCATATCTATCATTGCCTGCGATGTCTCCAGAAAAGTCAGGCTGATGGAATCAGGTGGAGACCATCAGCTGTAGAGGGTACAGAGAAAGACGGTTTTCCCATAGGAAAAGACTCCTCCCCCTCACTCTCCATTACCACTATTATAGTCCTGGAAGTACTATTATCATTTCTGCATACTGTGCTGCAGGGGTGGGCGGAAGGTAGATCTCCAGATGTTTTGTGCGTCAACTCCCAGCATTCCTGACCATTGGCCATGGTGGCAGTTCCAAAACATCTGGAAATCTACTTTCTGCCCACCCCTACTGCATTGAATACATGTGACATCTTAGCAGGAGTAGTGGCAAAAAGCTTTCTCATTTTCTTTTTGCTCTTTCTTTGGGTTCTTTTTTTTACCTCCTAGCTTAAGTTTTCTTTCAGGGAGATGGGGGTGCACAAATGAATAATGACGAGAGTTATTCCCAGTTACTGGGGCACTTTATAATTTGGCTGTAGTATTTGCTAAGATGCTTTGGGAAAGAATCGAAAAGGAATGGCCCAAGTATTATGGGATGGAACTCTTCATTCCTCCATGACCATTTACTTATAGCTTAATTTGTCACAACTTTTAAGCCTCCACTTTATTTTGTCAATAAACACTGCGGGGACGACGACAACAACAATTTGCTGCTCTCAGATTGGTGCCTTGAGGTTCTAAATGAAAAATGTGATGTCAGAGGGAACTGGTGGCATCAGTTGTCTTGTGTTGCAGGAAAATCTGTTTGCAGGTTACTAGATTCCTGCTGGTTGCTGCTTAAGGAACAGTAAAGCATAAATTCATGTGGATGCCGCTAATTGCACCATTTCCCCCATATGGATACCTTCATGAGAAGTGCTTCAAAAACATTCTGTGGAGGCAAATAGTACTGTTGTCAAAAGGCTGTGGCAAATATTATCTCTCTCCGATTTGGATTTTACAGCCCTGGCACTTCACGATGAACAATAGGGTTCTGATGGCCTTTAATGGCTGGTGGTCCTTCCAACCCATTGGAATATGTGCCACCTCTTGCTTGCTTAGGTGAGGTCTGAAAGCAACCGTCTTGATTTGGCCAGAGAGAAGAAATAAAATAGGGCTGCGTTTGGCGATGACTGGTGAAGAAGGATGCCAAATACGTTCTGGCTGACAGAAGCAGCTGACTGGGATATTGGGATACTGGACTGACACTGCTTTAAGATGAGTGTGGTCTTTAAGCATGCTTACTTCCCCTGGTCAACCTCTGCACAGCCAAGCCCAGTGATAAACCAGCAGCTAATTCATTGCCTATGTAAATGCATGTATATTTTCGTTCCCTGTGACCTCATTCCTTTCTTCCTCCTCGCCTCATCTTTGTCCACAGGTATATACATTTGCTCCAAATGCAGCTATGAGCTGTTCTCCAGCAGGTCCAAGTTCATTCACTCGACCCCATGGCCAGCTTTTACCGAACCTATACATGATGACAGCATCTCCAAGTACTTAGAAAGCCCGGGAGCCTTTAAGGTGAGTACAGAGAAGCTCTTTTGGGGTTGTATTGGAGCCAAAGCTCTGTAAGGGTTCAGCCCTTGAATCTGCTTTCAGGGCGTAAGGGAGGAGTGTGCCCCTGAATCTGAACATGCACAATAGTGGGGCAGAGCTTTTTTCAGCCCAAGAGCTGAATTCCATTTTGGAGACGATTTCAGTGGGCAGGGCTAAAGGGAAAAAGGGCCCAAAATACCAGCATATTGTAGCTTAAAGCTCCTATTGCCAGTCACGTAAGGCTGAGGGATGTACGAGTCCCTTACCTTGCCGTCCACGGGGGGTCCGCTGGGGTGGGGAGGCGAGCCGTTCCCCCCCCCCAGAATCCTCGCCGGGCTGGCTCCGCTCTGCAGCGATTCCACTGAGCTGCTGGCTGGCTCCAAAGCCCCGGAGATACGGCTGCCATGGCCGTATCGCTGGCTGGACTGACGAACTGTGGACGCAAGTGGCGACCGGCATAGCGGACGCCATTTGCATCCCTTCTCTTTGACATGATAGGCTACATAAAGATTTACGTAGCCTATCACGTCAAAGAGCAGGGACACAAATGGCATCCGCTACGCTGGTCGCATTTGCGTCCGCAGTTCGTCAGTTCATCCAGCGATACGGCCATGGCGGCCGTATCACTGGGGCTTCGGAGCCGGCGGCAGGCAGGATCCGCTGGCGAGGACTTCACAGTAGAGAAGGAGGTAGGAGATCCGATCCTCCACAGACTTTGGGGGCCGGATTCAATAGAATCCAGTCTCATTGGGGTCCATGGAGGATTTCTCTGACATCCCTACTAAGGCTTAAGAGAGGCATTTCAACGTTTTAGAATGGGAGAAAAACTGCAAAAAAACCAGGGCCCTGTCTGTATGGCACCGCTTTCACCCTTCACCCCGTTGCAACTGTGCAGCATTACAGCTTAGCTTCTGCTGGGATACACTCGCGATTTACTGCAGGCTTCCCTAACAGACTCTGCCGTGCTCTTTTTTTGCCATTATACTTTAATGTGCAGCTGTGCAGTCCCATGAGCATGGAGGTGTGACACTTCAGTGGCTGTTTTGTATTTTAGAGGTTCTGTTGTGTCTTTCCATCCCTCATTAAGTAAAAAGTGGGTGTCTATGCTCCTTTATTTCCACGCCATCTGATTATCAGTTCTCCAGCCTGAGACTCTCGCAATGGTTCGCGTGAGCAGTACATGCTTACCCATCGCTCCAAAATGGTGGCCGGAGTGAAGTTGGTCCTCCCCCCCAAGACCTTCTTCCCCCCAGCCTTTGGGTACTGAGTCCAAAAGCAACCATTGCAAAGATACGAAGCTGCAAAAATGTGTGCAAGTGTGATTAAATAAATGAAAGCGCCTCTCTGTGCCTCTGTAACTGCGCAGCTGCGAAGGGATGGGGGGAGTAAAGGGGCATCACAGAGTGATGCAAGCACTATGCATGCCTACAACACGCCCACCGCAAAATGTGAAGTTGGTTTGAGGAAAGGACAGATGGCTCGCAACCATGGGGAAACCCACAGCAAAAAAACATCGCAGCAAAACGCCTTCTTGGAAATCTGCATTTTCCGGCAGAAAATCACGGATGGCTGCGAATGGCGACTGCATCATCTGTCCCAAGGGACCTTGACTCGCAGCCGCCCCGGGGTAAAAGGCTCATGTAGATGGGACTCAGGAAACCATCAATCAGCAGTTGGGGGCAGGGAGGGGGGCAAGATTCACCTTCCAGGCTGGCTTGAGTACCAGCACTTCTGTGTTCAGAATTTAAACACTACCCTGACATGTGTTGCTTCCACACTAGCAGTTTCGTCTAGAACTGGTCTAATTTAGACATTTTTTTACAGAGAATTAAGCCAACATTGTTGGCAAATAATTGCATTCGTTTTTGTCATAGTGTCCTTTTAAATACCTGATTTCTAACATTTTCTCCCATTTAGAATGCATTTGCAGCACCAGAATGGAGTAGCAAAGCAGTATTGAAGCATTTTTGTGCTGTTTTGCTTTTAATTAGAAGCTTTCTCCTTGCAGCTATTTTGCAATTAAAAGAAATTAAAATAATGAGAGGGAATCAATAATTAAAGCCCCTCTCCCCACCATGGGGAAGTAGCTGACTAGGTAAGAGGCTATTCATGAGAAAAGCTTCCACATTGAACAGGAAGTGGAAGCCACAAGGAGGAAGCTTCTAATTAAAGTTGCAGAGGACCTTTGCTGAACAGAACGTACTTCTAAGTAAGCATTATAGAAGGATCCATGGTGACAGGCATTGCTGAATAAATAATGTGCTTTATTAAGTCCTGTGTATAAGCACCATTTTAATTCTGCTTTCAGCTGATTGAAGCAAAGCAATGCCTCAGCAGTGCTAACAGGTCCTAGAGTGGAAGCACCCATCGTGTGAGAGAGTGCAGAAGGCTCTAGAGTTATCTCTCACTGTTCCCTCTGTTTTCTGTGCTTTCCTTCTAGGTCTCGTGCGGTAAGTGTGGCAATGGTTTGGGCCACGAGTTTATTAACGACGGCCCAAAGCAGGGCCAGTCCCGCTTCTGAATATTTAGTAGCTCTCTCAAGTTCATCCCTAAAGGTGAGTCAGCCACAAAACTGGGCTCTCTGTCTGTCTTGCAAAATTCCCTTCTAATTGGATCCAGTAAAGTTTTGGAAGGCAGATGATGGTTTATGAGCAGAGCTCTGTAGCGTCCATGCTTCTGCAGTCCCATTGTGCGAGCACAGAAATTGGCACAGGGTGCAGTATATGATATGATTTCATTCCATTTTGGATGGAGATCATACAAACAAGATGGTAATAAACAGTTCACATAGCTTCAGATTCCTACATCTAGTGCTAGGATATATTCTTGGAAAATGGGAAACATCAGCTGTTCATCCTGGCCCTCTGCCTGTCATCCCCCTGCTGGAGGGATCCTCCTCTGCTTCTGAGGAGCTAGAATTCCCTGAGACAGATGAAGCCATGGAACCACCTCTGTCAGGAGACATGTGGGAGCCTGAGAGGACCACAGGTCTGCCTCTGCCAGAAGAGGGGAGTTCTGCTTCAGAGGCAGAGGCTGAGCATCACTCAGTCCCAGATAGCTGCTGTCCCCGATCAGTAGGGCTCCTTTAAGACAAAGTTGTTGTTCAGTCGTTAAGTCGTGTCCGACTCTTCGTGACCCCATGGACCATAGCACGCCAGGCCTTCCTGTTCTCCGCTCTCTCCCAGAGCGTGCTCAAGTTCATTAAGACAAAGTACCTGACTCCAAGGAAGAACTTTTCAGGAGCAAGGGTTGTAATATATGGCAGCTGAGCCATGGGTGGGGCTCAGGAGGCCCTGGGAAGATAACCTTGCATTTTCTGCCTGGACTTCACTGAAAACAACACTGGTTCTAAGCTCCTTGTATCCTGACTTGTGTTTGGGCCTTCACGTTATGGACCTTAGACTTCTGACTGACGCTGCCTCTGGATTCTGATCATACTTATCAGCTATTCTATGTGCTTGACCTTGGCTACGGCCCTGACTTACCTCTGGAAAATCCTTGTTTCACCAGTAGAAACTCTGCTTCGCTCTTGACTTGCTTTATAGACTCCTCCATTGCAATTCACTTCGTGTGTTTGCACAGCAGGGAGCAGAACAGGCGAAACGTTGACCTGGTTCCCATGTACTGACAATACAGAGTGCTGGACAAGTACGTGTTGTTGGTGAATCATGGGTTGTCGTTGCGGGCAAACTCTGCACTCTGTGGTTAACAACCTGTAGTTAAAACAAACAACCCAGAAAGGGAACCCATGGTTTGTTGTTGGGTTGTGAACTCTGGGTTGTTCATGGTTAACAACCCATAGTTAAACCACAGTGCAGGGTTCACGCATAATGACAACTCACGATTCAACGATAACCCATACTCTGCATTGTCATTATGTGAGAACCAGGCCTGATCCAGCACTGGAAATCACCCAGCGTCCCTGACATTAAACAGTGGGATAGGTCAGGCCTCAACTAAAAAGGTGATGAATACTAATACTGAGAAGTTTCGAGGAATATGGCCAGACTTCCTGGAACTCCTTGGGCACTGGCTGTTAGGTTTATTGAAAATTATGATGCCCCTTTATAGGACTTTAAATTGGAGGCTGCCCATTCTTCCACACCCACCAGTATTTATTTTAAAATTAATACCCATCCACATATGACTCCTCAGAACCCTCAGCAGGCAACCCTGAATACATGTGCTTGAGTTTTCAGTTTAATTGCAGGCCAGTCCTATGAATATTGGTCCAGAGGCAAGTCTCCCTGAGTTCTGTGGGGCTTACTCCCAAGTAAATGTGCATCAGTTTCCAGCTGTAGCCACGTAATTCCTAGGGGTCCTTTCAGAAGGGCATCTGCTGACTCCCGCTCTCTCTGTTTTCCAGACAAGGCCGAGAAGAACCAGAGGGAGTAAACAAGCTATGACACCGACTCTCCCACTCTGCCTCTAGCACAGCCATCCAAATGAGGCCCTTCAACATGACCCTACTACATTGGGTGGGAATCTCTTTCTCCCCCACCCCATCTTTTTTTTTTTTTTTTAAGGCAGGCAGGGTGGATCAATGAGAAGATCAATGAAGACGCTTTTCTCCTTGCGATAGCTTTTTACAAATGGCTGGTACCGCCTGCTCAGGGGGGCATTTGCTCCCTGCTGCTTTTATACCTCCCATTTTGACTGTGTCTAATTTGGTATCTTCTTCCCATCAGAGGGACTCCCCTCCTTATTTCTCACTCAGGTGTGAGACCGCGTTGCGCTTGTGACCAGCTACTGAGGTCTGGATGTTTGCCCCACTCTAAGCAGAGAGCTGTCCGTCTCTGCAATGCAATATCCAGGAGAGAGCTCGGCTCTGAACAGAGCTCAATCCAGATTTACTTGGCTGAAGCCAGCCGGGCAGGACTGGATCCAAGGTGGATTTCAGATGACACAAACCCCTGCCTAGCTGTAACCCCCTCAGAGAAGTACTGTAGGCCCCTGGTTAGCAAGTTGTGTTCCTGCAGGCCTGTTTTGAGATGGGAGAGAGACATGATCGGACGGTGCCTCAAACTCCATCCCCTCAGCAGCCTGCTAGCAAGTTCTGCTGCCACAGATGTATTTTTTTCTTCCCCTCGGGCGCCTCAGAGAAGCACAATAGGCCCCTTGTTAGCAACTATGTTCCTGAAGGAGCAGGAGTCAGAAACCTTAAGGGGTCTGGGGGCCAGTTTGCCCTCCAGGACCCCTGTGGGGAGCACACTCACACAGCAGCAGCAAATATATAAAAAAAATAGCAGCTAAGGAGGCTTACTGAGGACTAATTTAGCTTGAAGACAAGCCAAATTGGTCCTCAGTAAATCTCCATAGTGGGTTGCCATCGAAATGTAGTGGTGGTGAACTGCCAGTTGTTAATAATTGTTTCCTGGCTTTTTGCAGGTGACGGGGCAGGAGGGCCCAGGGGCTGTGTGCTCTAGAGGCCCAGGTTGGCCCACGGGCCTCCAGTTGCCAATCCCTTCTGAAAGTGATCATGAAAACGAACGGTTATTCAGGAGATATGCTCCAGGATCCTTTGCGATGTTCCAGACTACTGCAGTCCAGTAGTTCTTCCCCAGTAGCCTCTCTGTCTCTGCTTGGGCTCCTGGACCATGCTTTTCAGGATGGCAGTGCTGCTTCTAGGATGCCCCTAAAAATGCTGCTCCAAGCAACTTCTCCTGTGCCTGGGGCAACATGACCACATCCTCAGAAATTTCCTCGCACTGTCACATGCCACCAGATGACCTTGTCCATTCTTGCCTTCCTGTTGCTCAACACCCTCTCTGTTCTTGGCCTGTTCATGAGCAGGGCTTTGTGACATTCGAAACCATATTCTAGCTTAAATGATTGAGTTGCTCCTCCCTCCCCATTGCTGTGGGGCATTTTCTGGTGTGGTATCATTGTATGAATTGCCCCATGTAAACCCTTCCCGGGGAGCAGGGGCAAGGAAAGTCTATATGAGCTACCCGAAAATGCACCAGGTAATTAACACTGGGTTGCCAATATTTTTTCTGGTAGGACTCTTGTGCTTTTTATGATGCTTTCCCTATAATTTTTTGGCCAGAAAATGTTTAATCGGCTACATTTCTACCTTTGAGGCAGTGCTTAAAAGCACAGGACCTCTCTCAGAAAACAAATGCTGGCAGCCTAGTTCTCATTTTAATTTTTGCATACAATAGAAGTGATTTTCTAACTTTTTTTAAGGTTGAGAAACAAACAAATCTGAGTTTGTACCATTTTAGTTGCCATTAATATCCAGTTTGCATGTTCAGTATAAGCAGGGGGCCATGTAAGGCCTATGAGCCACACTTCTGATTACCTAGTTTTAAAGTAACATCTGGAATGAGGTTCTTCAGATCTCACATGTGCTGAGATCTGCTGAATGCTAGAGGTTACCAACAGTTCCTGGACCGCTTTTCACATGAGAGTCCCCACTTTGGCCAAAAGAGAGAGAGTGCTGAATCAGTAAGCTACTTACTTTCCTGCAGCCCCTGTGTTTAATGAACATACAAAGTGGTTCTTAACTTGGCAGAAAAATGCCTCTGAGTGCACGGGAGGTCAGAATGTAGCCTATTGCATTACATTTAATATTGCTCAGGGAACTAATGTAAGAAACCAACATTACCTCTCAGTGTTCTAAGGGCTAATGCACTGACTTGAACCAGCCAGCATCTATTTCTTCCTCTTTGCCTTGCATCACAACGGTCTTCCTTCCTGGGCCTGGGAGGAGGGCTTCTTGCAAAACATGGGCCTTTTTGATTGGCCTTCCTGCTGTTGACTGACACTGTGAACGTCTACTTTGACAGACTTAGGTTGCAGGTGAGCAAAAGTTTTTCAGAGAGCTGAAAGTGGGGGCAATGGGGGTGTCACTTCCCATGGTGTTCACACACAGCCATAGAACCCTGGCAGAACTTGGGAGCAGAGGCGGTAATCAGATGAGTATGCAAACCACAGGCAACATTAGCTCTCTCTTGCCACTTGCAATTCTCCTGCCTCAGACTGGGTTAGCAGTCACAATTTCTTCCTAAGACTCTCTAGGATTTGTAGTTCTGCAAGAAGGCTGAGAATTCTCAGCACCTTCCTGATGCAACTTGTTTCCAGGGTTCGTTTTAAGGGAACCATGTTAGTTAAACTTCTGCTTGAGTTAAGATGTGGCCTCTGGTGTATATTGGTGACAGCCCCACCTGTATCATTGGCTTCTGCCTATTCTGTAGTTGAAGTCAGCAGGAACCCCAAGTTCAGCCAGGTGGCGGATGTGAAGCAGAATGCTACACATCCATCCTTGGCCACTTCTGTGTACCATTGGCTCTCTCCATCATTGGAGATGGGTTTCTCCTTGTCTATGCCAATAGCTGTGAGCATGGTATGGATCAGGTAGAGGGACTTGCTTTATGCAGGGAGCTGCCTAGCCAACACCCTGTGCTTTGCAAGTCAGAGCCAAACAGGAAGCACAACAGTCTGCCACTACTCAGATGCTCCCTTAGAGCAAATTTATCCAATCCGTTGAATTGAGGTAAAGCTTTTCTTGGCCCGGATCTCTTCAGGTGGCACCTGTGGGGAGGGCTACATGTTTGAAAGGTGTCCTGTATAAAAAGGCAACGTTCCTGCAGGTAGAAAAAGAGCATGACAAGGAGAAGGGTTCTCCTTCTGTCCAATGTGCTCATTTTCTACAACCCGGAAGGTTTTTATACGAAGGGAAGCATTCAAATATATGACTTTCCCACGTGCAGCCAGGAAAAGGTTTACTCCCTGGTTATGCTGATGTGAATTGGGTTTGGAGACAGTCGATTGTTTTGAAGAGAGTTGAAGGAGGCTTAAGAGGCACTGCTCTTTTGTCCTATTGCTGCCTCTGCTCAAAAGGATTTGGCAAGGTTATTAAACGGTATAACAAGTTTATGGACAAAAGCTGTTTTAGCAAAGGCAAAAGTGGGATGGACGTACTCGCTGTGAGCACTGATCCCTCTTTCAGGCTTCAACTGTCTGAAAAGAGCCACGTTTATTGAACTTGCAAAAGAAAGGTGTTGCATCTCAGCTGTAAAAGAAAATCAAAATCCAGAGCTACATTTTGTTCAGATCTTCAGTGAATCTTTGTAGTGGATGTCCCATTTCAATTTATTATATTTCTATACTGCCCAACAGCCAAAGCCACCTCACAGGGTTGTTGTTGTGAGGATAAAATGGAGAGGAGGAGGATAATGTAAGCCGCCTTGGGTTCCTTGCAAGAGGAAGAAAGGCGGGGTATAAATGCAATAAATAAATAAATAAATAAATAAATAAATAAATGCTCTCTGGGTAGCTTACAGGGATTAAAGCCATAGAGATACAATATAGTAGAGCTTGGCCTCCAATTAGCTCTATTATTGGTTAATTTGCAGTCTGGGAGCACCTCGTGAACTTTCCTCTGCTCGTGTCGCCTCCTGTGGCAGACCCAAGGGGAAGTATTTGTGATTTCAACAATTCAGCTTTCCAACTTAGCCTGGCTAGGCTTGGCTGTTCTTATGCCACCTGTGTAAATATGTATCTGATCAATATAATAATAATGTTTAAAACCTTGGAGATAAAGCGTTTGTTTGTGATATGTTATTGAAATGTGATAAATTGGTTGTAAGAGTGCAGTGACTTGGGGAAATTCATTGCTTTGCATCAGGAAGTGGCCACTTTGTGACACCCGAGTTCACTCTGGAAACATCTTCCAAACTGCAGTGGTGTTGTGAAGCTCTAGGCAGCTGACCATGGGGAGAGATGTTGAAAATCCTAGCCTGTTTAGGCTTCAGCAGTGGGGCAGATCCGATAGGAGGCCTAATCGAGGTGGAGTCCATCACTGACCAAGTGTTACAGATTTGGCCTTTGTTAAGTGTTTTCAAACAATAGTTCCAGTATTTAGGAAGCCTCTGGCTGCCAGTTTTTCTAGGTGGATTCAATTTTGGTTTTGTACTAACAAGAATCCCCTTCATGGATCGCTGCCTTGTTGTGGCGAAGGGGCTTGCGTAACTCAGTGAAGCCATAAGCTGTGCCGTGCGGGGCCACCCAAGACGGACAGGTCATGGCGGAGAGTTCTGAAAAAATGTGGTCCACTGGAGAAGGAAATGGCAACCCACTCCAATATGCTTGCCAAGAAAACCCCATGGAATGTATCACAAGGCTAAAAGATATGACGCCGGAAGATGAGCCCCTCAGGTTGGAAGGTGTCCAATATACTACTGGGGAAGAGCAGAGGGTATTTCCAAGTAGTGCCAGAAAGAGTGAAGCGGCTGGGCCAAAGCCGAAAGGACACTCAGCTGTGGATGTGTCTGGGGGTGAAAAGAAAATCCGATGCTGTAAAGAATAATACTGTTTAGGAACCTGGAATGTAAGATCTATGAATCAAGGTAAGCTGGAGGTGGTCAAACATGAGATGGCAAGACTGAACATTGACATCTTGGGAATTGGCGAACTAAAATGGACAAGCATGGGCGAATTTAATTCAGGTGACCATCATATCTACCACTGTGGGCAAGAATCCCTTAGAAGAAATGGAGTAGCACTCATAGTCAATAAAAGGGTGGGAAAAGCAGTACTGGGGTACAATCCCAAAAACGATAGAATGATCTCAGTACGAATCCAAGGCAAACCATTCAACATCACAGTAATTCAAGTCTATCCCCCAACCACTGAGGCCGAAGAAGCTGAGGTTGATCGGTTCTATGAAGACCTACAACACCTTGTAGAACTAACACCCAAAAAAGATGTCCTCTTCATCATAGGGGATTGGAATGGTAAAGTAGGAAGTCAAGAAATCAGCGGGATAACAGGCAAGCATGGCCTTGGTGTACAAAATGAAGCAGGACAAAGGCTAATAGAGTTTTGCCAAGAGAACACGTTGATCATAGCAAACACTCTTTTCCAACAGCACAAGAGGCGACTCTACACATGGACATCACCACATGGTCAATATCGAAATCAGATTGATTATGTCCTTTGCAGCCAAAGATGGAGAAGCTCTATACAGTCAGTCAAAACAAGACCGGGAGCTGACTGTGGCTCAGATCATGAGCTTCTTGTTGCAAAATTTCGGCTGAAATTGAAGAACGTAGGGAAAACCACTAAACCATTCAGGTATGACCTAAATCATATCCCTTATGAATATACAGTGGAGGTGAGGAATAGATTTAAGGGATTAGACCTGATAGTCAGAGTGCCTGAGGAACTATGGACGGAGGTCCGTAACATTGTTCAGGAGGCAGCAAGTAAATCCATCCCAAAGAAAAAGAAATGCAAGAAAGCAAAGTGGCTGTCTGATGAGGCTTTACAAGTAGCTGAGGAAAGAAGGGAAGCGAAAAGCAAAGGAGAAAGGGGAAGATATACCCAACTGAATGCAGAGTTCCAGAGAATAGCAAGGAGAGTGCTATGGTCCATAGCACGCCAGGCCTTCCTGTCCTTTGCTGTCTCCCGGAGTGTGCTCAAGTTCATACGCATTGCATCGGTGATGCTATCTAGCTATCTCATCCTCTGCTGTCCCCTTCTCCTTTTGCCTTCCATCTTTCCCAGCATCAGGGTCTTTTCCAGTGAGTTTTCCCTTCACATTAGGTGGCCAAAATATTTGAGCTTCATCTTCAGTATCTGTCCTTCCAATGAGCAGTCAGGGTTGATTTCCTTTTACTTCTGACAAGACAGTAATGGGTTTGTTGTGGGAAAGAGAGCGAAACCAGCCCCCATTTTAACGTGCAGGATCTCTATATGGAAGCTGTGAATGAGTTACGTCCTAAGGCAATGGACCAAAGCCTCGAGATCGCGCTTAATCGCATTTAAGGAAGTGGGCTTAAAAGTGCGTCATTTCAATTGAGGGGGAATCTCTGTAAGTTCCGATGTAGGCATTCAAAGGCAAGCCTCATTCAGCACAATGGGAGGCACTTCTGAGGAGACGCTAATGGGTTTGTTGTGGGAAAGAGAGTAGTAAAGACAAAGACAGAATCCAGCCCCCATTATAACCTGCAGGATAGCTATAACGAAGCTGCGAAGTACTTTGTTCCTAAGGCAATTCATCTGAGCCTTGCTTGATCACTTAAATGCATTTAAGGAATTGGGCTTTAATGTGTGCCATTTCAACTGAGGGGGAATCTCAGCCTCATCCACCTCAATGGGAGTTACTTCTGAGGAGACACTTAATGGGTTTGTTGTGGGAAAGAGAGCGAAACCAGCCCCCATTTTAATGCACAATATATCTATATGGAAGCTGTGAAGGAGTTACGTCCTAAGGCAATGGACCGAAGCCTCGAGATCATGCTTAATCGCATTTAAGGAATTGGGCTGTGATATGTGCCGTGTCAATTGAGGGGCTTCTCTGTTATTTCTGTGGTCATTGAGAGGGCAAGCCTCTTTCAGCACAATGGGAGAAAACACCCCTTGACTGGGGTCATGGGCTGTGTTCTAGTGCTTATTTTCAGTGATATTTTAAAAGTTGGTCCCTCTGCATCCTGCTCCAAAACAGCGATGAAACTTCTGGAAAACAGGGAGGGAAAGGGTTCAGTCACTGGGGTCAGAGGGACACACCCAGAAAGGCTGGTCTACACGCCCCATGGGCAGGACTACGATACTGGACCCAGTGTGACTGTGGAAACAGGTCAGTAATGGAGCCATGGTAAGCTGGAAAAGTCAGACTATAAGCAGTCTCAGAAGAAGCAGTTTTTCAGCGATAAAATGCAGGGCTGGTGCCGAATGGCCACGATGTCATGTAAACACAGAGACCTGTCGGGTTCTCCACTCAATGAGGAATGAGGCTGGAGGTTGAGGTTGAGTTAAACACTCCTTTATCCATGCACAAAGGTTGATCGCCAACAGGTGGGAACAACAACCTTCTTCTAACAAACTTACACTTATATACCTTAGATATGAGATGGCCTAAAGGTCCATATAATCATACTGTAGCCTAATGGCCAATCACAATACAGCATACTATTAGCATATATCATTACTCAAGATTTTTCCTTATCATATGACAACTTCTCAATTAGTACAGACTTTGTAACATTCACAAAAACCATTGGTTAGCAAGCAGCAACTTCTAACTGCAGGAACAGCAATTTCTAACGGGAAAAACGGGAAACATTGCTCAACTTTCTGAACAGCCTTACTAAGCTCCTTTCTCGAAAAGAGCTCAAGACCTGGAGACTTTGACCCTCAATTTAGGTGAAAGTGAACCAGGCCAAAATGCCTTTAGGATAATCAAATCCTGCTAATATATGGAATAAGCAAAATTCCCCTCAGACCTTACCGCACAGCCAAGTTGAAGTAAATTGCTGGTGGAAACGCAGCCCAGGTGTGAAGAGAGCCCTGGATTGCACTGCTAGATACTGGTTTTATTTTAAGAAATAACCTACATTCAGGGAATATATCGCTATTGGACTCCCCTCCATTTTATTTTATTGTTTAGAGACTTTATTTTTACCTTTTTTGCTTCCTCCCCCTTTCCCCTTCCCTGTTAAATAAATCCTAGATCTAATTATGAAATATAAGCTGTGTTCTGGTTTTTTTGCGACCCCCTTTCAGGGGATGGGGCCTGGTGGGCTGGAGGCATGGCAGGCTAGTTTGGGGTCAGCGTCTTTGTCCCTCATCCACTGCTGAATGTATGAACGCAGGTCCCATGGTTCTCACCACCCCGCAGAGTTGCTGGTAGGGAAAGTGGGGTTACATTCAGAATCATCACTGGGACCTGGGTTCATAGATATAGTGGTGGATGAAGGAGATAGATTTGGCCCCCAAAGTAGCATGCCGTGGCTCCAGCCCACTAGAATTCCTGTTCCCTGAAAGGAGGTGGGAAAAAACCAGTACGAAATAGGATTTAATTAACAAGGAAATGTGGGGAGGAAGCCAAACAAACATCCAAATGTATAAATGACTGAAAGTAGAATTCCCCAGCCTGGTGCCCTCCAGATCTGTTGGACTGCAACCCACATAATTCCCAGCCAATGGCCATGCAGTCCAACACCACTCCAGCTCTGTCATTCTACATGGGTGGTATTGGCGGCTTGCACTGCCCCATCTCAGCAGCAGCACACTCCCCCATCCCCCCCCAGCAGCAATGTGCATTGGCTCACGCTCCCCACCAACACCACCCCAGCGGTGGCAGCTCACGCTCCTCTATCCCCCAGCAGCGGCACAAGCATGTCCTCTCTTGCGCCAGTGTGGAACCTCATAGAATAGTAGGGTTGGAAGGGGCCTATAAGACCATCGAGTCCAACCCCCTTGGGTTAACAAGCTTGCTAATCAGAATATCATGGAGGACTTCACCAAATGCCTTGCTGAAGTCAATATCTTATGTCCACAGCATTTCCATGCTCTACTAAGGAAGTTATTCAATCACAAAATGAAATAAGATTAGCTTGGCTGTGTAGCTTACATACATAGCTCTGTTTCCTTACACTTCACTGCAGCTCTCCGCCTCCCAGGATCTCTGCCTAATGGTAGGGCCAGCCATGAGGAGAAGAGAGGCTATAATAGGTGATATAAGATGGGCATAGGTCCAGAGTGATTGGTCCCCCTCCATATATATCATGTCGCAAGCAATGTTCCCATAAAATGAGGCTGATTCTGTCAGGTATCAGGTACCTGATTCCATTGGGTAAAAAAAGTCCACGCTCTGGGTACAGAGACAGACAGTTTCCCATGGAAAGAGACTCCTCCTCCCTGCCTTTAATAACATTATAGTTCTTGGAATATTATCATCTCTTCTGTATAGTGCATTAAATAGACATGACATCATAGCAGGAGTAGTGGCTAAAAGCTTTCTCATTTTCTTTTTGTTCTTTCTTTGGGTTCTTTCTTTCTCCTCCTAGATTTAGTTTTCTTTCAGAGAGCTAGATGTACACAAATGAATAACGAAGAGAGTTATTCCAAGTTCTTCTCCGTGGTCTCTGTGCATCACACATATGGGCTCTGTGCCTGCACTGAGTCTCATTTGGATAGCTTCTATAGCTGAGGAACGTTTTGGCGGGAACTCTTCCCCCACCGTCCACTGCGCATGTCCCAGCGGGTTCCTGCCCGTTCCCTCAGTTCCTTGAGACCGCCATAGTGAATAGTCCTTTCAGAGCTTCCTCTCTGTTAGAAAACAAATTGCTGAGGTTCTTTCTTTCTGTGTTATATTTCTTGTTCTTTGTCCTTGTTTTTCTTTGTCATCTCCCTCGTCATCGTTGTCCACCAAAAAAAAAATTCCTTCGTCATCTTTGTCATTCATCCATCTCTCAACCATCTTTATGAGTTTATCTAGTGGCTCTTTCTTGTTACAGAGGGCCAGTTCAAGGTTTTTCCCTCTTCACCCACCCTACTACTCGACAGTTCCTGTGGGGGCTAAATAACTTGGCCCCTCCAGTTTGAACTTTGGTTCCTCAATGGAGGGTTTTGGTGGTCTTACATGCTGTCCTCTCAAAGCCCTTTGAACCCTTGGCCACGACAGACCTTCACCTACTCTCGTGGAAAGTTGCCTTTTTCGCCATCACATCCTCTAGATGTGTCAGTGAACTCTGTGCCTTGCGGGTGGACCACCCATACATGATTTTTCATAAGAACAAAGTTGACCTTAGGCCGGTTATTGACTTTCTACCAAAAGTAGTCTCTGACTTCTTCTGATCTGGAAAGGAAATTGCATGCTCTCGATGTCAGGAAGGCATTGGCTTTCTACAAATCCAGGACAGCATTGTTTCGTACCACACAACACCTTTTTGTTTGCTATGGCGGTCCCAAGAGGGGCTCTCCTGTCTTCTCCCAAAGACTGGCTTCCTGGATTGTGCAGTCCATTGGCTTGGCCTATGATTTGTTGGGACTGGAATACCCTCATCACCTCAGAGCGCATTCCACTCGAGCAGTAGCCACGTCTACAGCTTTCACCAGAGGCTTACCACTGTTGGACTTACGCAAGGCAGCGACATGGTCGAAACCGCCGACGTTTGTGAAGCACTACAAACTCAACGTTCAAGCATGTTTGTACTGTGCTTTTGGGTGAGCCCTGCTTTCATCAGTCTTGGCTTAAGACACCTACCCCCCTCCGGTAAGTGAGCTTGTTAATCGCCCATATGTGTGATGCACAGAGACCATGAAGAAGAAATGCAGGTTGCTTACCTGTAACTGTTGTACTTCCAGTGGTCATCTGCATTCAGACAACCCTCCCACCATCCCCGCTTCGGTGTCAGTGTCGCATTTGATGTTGGTACCGAGGCGTGATAGTTTCCTTCGGGTCCGAGGCCACATTAGGCGGTCTCAAGGAACTGAGGGAACAGGCAGGAACCCGCTGGGACATGTGCAGTAGACGTAAGGAAGGGGAAGGGTTCCTGCCAAAACGTTCCTCAGGTATAGAAGCTTCCCGAATTAGGCTCAGCGCAGGTGCAGAGCCCATATGTGTGAATGCACAGATGACCACTCGAAGGACTACAGTTACAGGTAAGCAACCTGCATTTATTGAGGCACTTTATAATTTGGATGTAGTATTTGCTCAGATGCTTTGGGAAAGAATTGAAAAAGAATGGCCCAAGTATTATGGGATGGAACTCTTCCTTCCTCCTTGACCATCTACTTTTAGTTTAATTTGTCACAACTTTTAAGTCTCCACTTTATTTTGTCAATAAACACTGCAGGGGGAACAGGGACTGGTCCCATACAGTGTTTGCCACTCCCAAATTGGTGCCTTCAGGAGGCTCTAAATGAAAAATGTGAAGTCAGAGGGAAATGGTGGCATCACGTATCCTGTGTTGAGGGAAAATCTGTGTGCAGGTTACTAGATCCCTGCTGGCTGCTGCTCAAGGAATAATAAACCATAAATTCATGTGGATGACACTAATTGCACTGTTTCCCCCATATGGATACCTTCATGAGAACTGCTCCAAAAATACTATGCAGAGGCAAATAGTGCTGTTGTCAAAAGGCTAAATGTTTATGGCAAAATATTCATCTCCGAGTTGGATTTTACAGCCCTGGCACTTCATGATGAACAATGATGTTCATCATGATGAACATGATGTTCTGATACATAAGAACATAAGAGCCCTGCTGAATCAGACCAAGGGTCCATCTAGTCCAGCATTTTGTTCACACAGTGGCCAACCAGCTGTTGACCGGGAACCCATAAGCAGGGCATGAGCGCAACAGCACCCTCTCGCCCATGTTCCCCAGCAACTGGTGTGCATAGGGTCACTGCCTCTGGTTCTGGAGGTAACACATCGCCAGCAGGACTAGTAGCCATTGATCGCCTTCTCCTCCATGAATTTGTCCAACCCCCTTTTAAAGCCATCCAAATGGATGGCCATCACTACATCCTGTGGTAGCGAATTCCATAGTTTAACTATGTGCTGCGTGAAGAAGTACTTCCTTTTATCTGTCCTGAATCTCCGAACAATCAGATTCATAGGATGACCCTGGGTTCTAGTAATTGAGAGAGGGAGAAAAATGTCTCCCTATCCACATTCTCCACACCACACATAATTTTGTACACCACAATCGTGTCTCCCCTTACCCTCTTTTTTTCCAAGCTAAACAATCCTAGCTGTTGCAACCTTCTCTTATAGGGGAGATGTTCCATCCCCTTGATCATTTTTGCTGCCCCTTTCTGCACTTTTTCCAGGTCTACAATATATTTTTTTTAGGTGTGGTGACCAGAACTGGACACAGTATTCCAAGTGTGGCCGCACCATCGATTTGTATAGGGGCAGTGTGATATTGGCAGTTTTATTCTCAATTCCTTTTCTAATTATGCCTAACATGGAGTTTGCCTTTTTTACAGTGGCCACACACTGGGTTGACATCTTCATTGAGCTGTCCATCACAACCCCAAGATCTTTTTCCTGGTTGGTCAGTGCTAGCTCAGATCCCATCAGGCTATACTTGAAGTTGGGATTGTTTGCCCCAACGTGCATCACTTTACACTTGCTTACACTGAACCACATTTGCTATTTAGATGCCCATTCTCCCAGTTTGGAGAGATTCTTTTGGAGCTCTTCACCATCCCTTTCTGTTTTAACCACCCTAAATTATTTGGTGTCATCTGCAAACTTGGCCACTTCACTGATGGCCTTTAATGGCTGGTGGTTGTTCCAACTCATTGGAATATGTGCCACTTCTCACCTGCTTAGGTGAAGTCTGAAAGCAACCATCTTGATTTGGCCAGAGAGAAGAAAGAAAACAGGCTGCGTTTGGAGGTGACTGGTGAAGAAGGATGCTAAATACTTTCTGGCTGACAGAAGCAGCTGACTGGGATATTGGGATGCTGGACTGACACTGCTTTAAGATGGGTGTCGTCTGTAAGCATGCTTACTTCCCCTTGGTCAACCTCTACACAGCCATGCCCAGTGATAAACCAGCAGCTAATTCATTGCCTATGTAAATGCATGTATATTTTGGTTCCCTGTGACCTCATTCTATACTGAAACTAAAGGTGTCATCAAAAAGACTCGGGTAGTTCTTGACGTTGTTGACATGTCCGGGAGGTGGGGATGCTTCAGGATTGAACCAAATTTCCCCCAAGGCTCTGTACTGCCCAGTTCAGAGGTTCTCTGCTGGGTTAGTTGGCTGGATGGTGTCATGGCAGTCAGGCAGACATTTGCATGTTTCTGTCATTACAGGGAGCAACTCCCTTGAACCTAATTAGGGAGAGGAAGCAGGTACACGCTATGGCTCCTTCCCTTTGCGGCCATTCAAAGCCTTACTGATGCCTTCTCATGCTGCTTCTTCCAGAACCAAAATGGATCCTTGAGCCAAGGTGTCAGGATAATACCAATTAAATATATCACACACAATATACGTGTCCAGAGAGCCAGCACATCTGCAGCTCCCGACCCACCCCTTATTCCTTCTGGGCCCGGGGATAAGCAAGTAGCCATATAAATATAATCCTTTAAGAAATGACAGGATGAAGAATACTGCCATCGTGGACCATGCAGGGAGCCTTTGTGAAGTGTTGGTTAGCAACAGGGGAGGAGGAGGCCTGGCCTGCCCCGCTGTGGCCCTGAGAGGACTGAGTTTTTGCATGGACACTTACGGATGATTGCAGCGATCTCATTAATGGGTGATCCCATAACTGATCTCAGCCAGTTTTTGCATGAACATTTATGGATGATCTCTCTAATATAATATTCCATTTGTCTGTATTTGCAAAGGCATCATGATATTCATGCTTCAATCAACATTTTGCTTGAATGCAAAACACCCACGTACCCAGCCTCCTTACAGGACTGCTGGACTCTAAGCTATAACGTGAGACCAGCAAGAATCATGTTTTTTCAGTTTTAAACAACAAAAGAGTTTGGAATTTAATTCTTTTTATTTTTACAGAACATTGACATGCAACAGCTACGGCATTCTAGGAATCGTTAACAATTTCACCATAAATTAAGCCCTCTAATGACATTATTTTAGTTCTCTCGTTTTTTAAATTATGTTATATGCAAACCCCATTCCTAAACAATCGGGTTTAGGAATATTTCCCAAGGCCCTTTCAGGAATCTGTTATCAATCTGACAAGCTTAACAGCACTTGCTATGCACTGCTGCTTTAAACAGGCACTGCAAAGTACAGCCCACCAGGCAAATTACATGTAGAATGGATTCTATGCAGTTTGGAACATACTTACTTCAGCTTCTGCTCATAAAATGTCTAGATTGTACATGAGACCCCTGACAACTTGTGTCAATGGTGTATGTAAAACAGCTTTTCCCAGTAGTAAAAATTACGTCATGCTTTGTTGTGAGCTGCTTTGAACATAATGAATAAAGAAAAGTGGTATGCAAATAAAATGACTATGACTAGAATGCTGTCTCACTGGAAAAGACCCTGATGCTGGGAAAGACTGAAGGCAAAAGGAGAAGGGGACGGCAGAGGACGAGATGGCCGGACAGCATCGCCGATGCCATGCACATGGGCTTGAGCGCGCTCCGGGAGAGAGCGGAGGACAGGAAGACCTGGCGTGCTGTGGTCCACGGGGTCACGAAGAGTCGGACACGACTTAATGACTGAACAACAAAGAATGCTGTAAACAGTAGGGCTGTGCACCGCCTTGGTCCGAAGCCTGACTGCTTTGGAGGTGCCTCCATGTGAAATGAGGTGGAGCAGAATAGCAACGAGACACCCCAGAGTGAAGCAGCTTATTTATTTATTTGTTGGTTTGTTTATTATTTGCATTTATATACAGCCATATTTGCTAAAAAGCCATCAAGGCGGTGCACAGCAATTTAAAACAAGAAAACCTTAAAAATAGAAGAATGTTAAAACAGTAAAACATTTTAAAAAACCTCTACATAACTGAAAAGACTAAATTTTAAAAATGCATCTTCACACCATTTCCCAAAGCCAAGAGGCTGGGGACTAATCGTAGTTCTTGAGGAACTGTATTCCATAGTTTGAGAGCAACACATGAACAAGCCCTGTGTGCCTGGGAAATGGACCTCCGTGGGTAATGGTGGCCTCAAAAGGGCTTCTTATGCAGATCATAATACCAGCAAGACAAGTGGTCTCTTAGATGTTTGTTTGTTTATTTAGGGCTATAAAGGTTAAAACCAATACCTTGTATTGAGCCCTGAAAGCAATTGACAGCTAGTGCTTGTCTTTCAACCCAACTCGGTGATTTGTTCTGAGCAACCCAGACAGCCTGCCGCCAAAAGTATCAACTCAATAAAGTTCAGCGAGGGGATGAGGAGGGAGGGAGGAGGAGGAGGAGGGAGGGAGCTTTGGTAAATGGAAACTCTAGTTGCCAAATCAGGGCCGAATGTAACCCAGCAATCTCCAGTCAGAGACAGTGGTGGAGGAGGGGGGAAGACTGACTAACTGGAGAAAAACAGCTACATTTCAGAGACAGATCATTCTAGTGGTGTTACTTAGGGATGTGAGAACCCACCCCCGTTCCGGTTCTCTGAATGCCCCAGCCCCTGCTCCACTCGCTGGTCCCTCCGCCTCCGCTGCGGTCGCCATGTTTTTAAAAAACATGGCAATTGGAAGTCTATATGCACATAGACTTATATGCAAAAAGCGCCATGAATCTTGAGTATATGGGCGATTCACAGCACTTGTGCAAAAAGCACTGTTAATCGCCCAGGCAGGAGGAGGAAGAGGCGAGGCACACGTCCCCACCGCTCACTAGCTGTCTCCTCCTCGTGAGCAGGAGAAGGCTAGCGTGGGGGCGGGGGCATGCGACGTACCTCTTCATCCTCCTACCTGGTTGGCTGTCAAAGAAAGTAAAACAAAGATCCATGAAATCAAAAAGGGATCCTCTTGATTTCATATGATTTTTACAGCGCAAATCCCCCAAGCCACCATCATATCACAGAGCATATCTGCCTCCATGGGCTGAACCAGAAAAATCACGGATGCGCCACTCGTGGATGCAGCCATGGTGCAGAAACAGGGATCTAAGGCAGGGATCCCCAGGGATCCTCATGATTTTCACAAGAAACATATCCCAAAACACCATCATATCACAGAACACATCTGCCTCCGTGGACTGAACCAGAAAAACCACGGATCTGCCACTTGCGGGTGCAGCCACGGCACAAAAACAGGGATCTGAGGCAGGGATCTTCTTGATTTCATATGATTTTTCACACCATTTGAGGTGAAGTAGAAGATCTGGGATCTGCTGGGAAGCAGCAGATCTGGGATTTTTAATGTGCATACTAGGACAAAGATGAGTTCTGTGCTTTGATTGGGGGGGGTTGGGCAGGGGGGACCCAGTGTAAAAATTCAGAGGATCCATATTGAATTGGGCATCGCTTTATAACAAGATGATGCTATGAAGCCCCAAAATCTATGTTTTTTGTCACTCACTCCATGGGCATAGATGTGCTCTGTGAAATGACGGTGTTTGGGGGTATCTTTCTTGTAAAATCATGAGGAACCCTAAGAATCCCTGCCTCAAATCCAATTCTTTCCACTGTGGCTGCACTCACGATTGGCAGATTTGTGATTTTTCTGGTTCAATCCATGGAGGCTGATGTGCTCTGTGATATGATGGGGGGTTGGGGGATTTGCTCTGCAAAAATCATATGAAATCAGGAGGATCCCTGCCAAGGAGCCACATTTTTGAGCTATGGCTGTGCCCACGAGTGGCAAATCTGTGATTTTTCTGGTTCAGTCCATGGAGGCAGATGTGCTTTGTGATTGGATGGTGGTTTTGTGGGTCTCCATTTTAAAAATCATATGAAATCATGAGGTTCCCTTTTTGATTTTATGGATCCTCGTTTTACCCAGTCCCCTTTGTGTTTGCTGCTGTCTTTCCTAGCAGAAGCATATGTGTGTCTGCTCGGAAGTAACTCCCATTGTGCTCAGTGAGGCTTGCTCCTGAAATGCAGGTGCATCTGAACTTTCAGGGGAAAGGAGAAAGGGGAAGAGAGAGGGGGAAAGCCTCTCTTATTGGTTGAGCACACCTGCCAGTCAGATGACGTTCACTCCAACCCCCACCCCCACCAGGAAGTATGTTCTGTGAAGTGATTTTTACTGCTCCGGAGTACCTGCTCATGGAGCCCTGCGTGGACCACATCGCAGCAAAGCTGATTCCTTTAAAAAAATACGGTACTCTTCCGTTAGCTTCGGCTTCCATTGTCATGGAAACATGGCCATAGACCACCGAGCAGGCAGGAGGCGGAGGTGGCGTGGCGCTGAGAGGTATAGCTCTTTGCTTTGAGAGTTTTTGTGGAAAACCTCAAATTTCAGCTGCACCTAGCACAAAATGTACTGGGCCAAACTGCCTGAAATTTGGCAGGTGGGATCTCCTCCATGTCAGCAGAGAGGCCACCAAGTTTCATGTATTGATCTAGAAAACTGAAAAAGTCATGGCCATTTGTGTTTTCCCATGCAAGGCACAGGGGAAACGCCCAAACCAAGTGGTCCGGATATCCGAATCTCACTTTGGATCTGGAACCAAGTCGAAGCAGAGGGGGTGTGAATCAGTCCGAGCTGAAGCGGGGCTGCTTAGGAGAGTCCATAGTGGCATTCGAAGTGAAGTGCAAGGTCTGTGCACAGCCCTAGTAAACAGGGGCCTTTGCAAGGTAATTCGTTGCTCCTTTTTCATAGATCACTATAGTTTCATAGTGCATGAGATGGTGCAGTCACCGCCAGAATTCTCAACACAATCCTCTACATGTCTACTCAGAAGTAAGTGTCAGTGAGTTCAATGGGGCTTACTCCCAGGTAAGAAAGATTTACAGACAGCCAATTTAGTGCAGAGCAAGAGCACTTCAGGGTCGTTTGCAACAGATGATGCTGTTGCCAATCTGCAGCCACCCCACAGCTTCTTTCTGGAAAAGGCACATTTTCGGAAAGGCCTTTTAGTATGTCTTTTTTCCTTAAATGCAGCTCCCACATGGTTCCCTGCAGTGTGCCTCATCCCCCCACCTTAAATCCTGGGCATGTCTCTGTGATCTGGCTGTGACCTGGCCAAGGCGTGGGGCCATCCCTTCCCCCCTTCCTTCTTTTTCCCCATTCACAGTAGGGAGCTTTTGGACACAGGTTTTCTTTCCCACTTAGCACTACTTTGCACTGTTTCAACCTTTCACGATATCACAGTAGTGCTGTTTTCCCACTGACAATGTGTAGTCTAGCACAGTAGCCGCTTTACCCAGTCACAGTATCCCGCTTGTTTTTCCCATTGCTAATAGCGCAGTAGCGCTGTTTCAACCATTCAGAATAGCGCAGTAGCTGCTTTACCCATTAACAGTATGTAGCTTGTTTTTCCGATTCACAATAGTGCAGCAGCTGCTTCACCCATTCAGAGTATGTAATCTGTTTTTCCCAATCACAATAGTGCAGTATCTTTTAATCTTTCACAATATCCCAATGGTGGATGAGAGGGGAGAGGTGTGGGGTAAAGTACAGGGGCTTAATCCAGTGCCTCCAGTAAACTTCCCTGAGCAGGGGAATGTGGACATGGTTGGGGAAGACGCCTCTCTCATTTGCTGAGCAGCACCTAAAGGGCTGATGACGTTCAGTTCTACTATGCCCACCCAAGCCCAAAGTATGGGGGTTTCAAGTGCTGTCTGACCTGTGAAAGCGGGTTTTTTTGTAGTGTATACTCCGCTTTTCTTGTTTCATGTGCCCCTGACAGACCAAAGTGATTTCATGAAAATCTGGATATAACCACTTCTCATTCTGTTTCCATGTAGATTGGACCTGTGGATTTTGGAACTTTCCTTATGGACCAACACGGCTTACTTTGTTTTATGTGTAACTTGGAAGGAGCAAAATTTTGCAATTTTCCACTACAGCATTTGGATGGTCCCCATGAGGGGACTTCAGCTGTGCAATTTCACCCTACTCCAACAAACCGTCAAGGAGCTCCCACCTCCTTTTTTCTGTTCTGACCATCTGCACTACAGTACAGCCTTCCCTTCTGGCAATGACAGCTTCCCCTGATCTTGCTGTCGTGCTACCACACTACAGTGAAGTCATGCAATGGCAGACCTCCCTGATCGCTACTGTGAAAATGTGCAAATGCTAATTTGCGCATTTCTGACTAGGAGAAAGAAAAAGTAGAGGAAAAGTTCCCTGATTGCTACCGTGCCAATCTGTGAATGTGCAAAAGTGGAAAGGAGGAAAAAAAGAGGCAACTGCAAAATAAGGGAAAATAGGTGAATAGGGGGGAAAACTGCTCACTCTTCCATGAACAAGCAAAATTGTGCAGTTATCCAGTACAGCATGTGGAGGCTCCCCATGAGGGACTGTGGAATTTCGCCCCAATCCAGCAAACTGTCAGGGAGTTACAACTCCCACCCCCCTTTTTACTTTTATACGTACTTTCCATGAACAAAGAAGATTGCACAGTTATCCACTACAGCTTTTGGAAGCTCCACATGGGCGCACCCCACCAGTTCTGTTTTGCCCCATTCCAGCAAACTGCCAAGGAGTTATAGCCCTCACCCGTTTCCCTTTTCTGGCCACTTCTCCATGAAAAAGCAAAGACGGCCAGTAGAGTACAGGCTTCCCCAGTACAATGACAGCCTTCTCTGAACGCGCTATCGTGGGGCTGTGCTACAGCTAAGTCACACAATGACAGACCTCCCTGATCACTACAGTGAAAAATGGAAAAAGAAGAGGCAACTGCGGAACAGGGGAACATAGGTGCGTGGTACAGCACAGCCTCCTCTGATCGCCTGATCCCGCTACTGCGAAGTGTTGCATTTATAGCCCTCCGTGATGAGACAGACACTGCTCACTTTTCCATGAAAACTGCAACAGAAGGGAAGCTGGGATACTATCTGGCAGAGCGGGAGGACTGGAGAAGGAGCAGGGAAGAGGGTGGGGAAAATAAGCTACTCCCAGTAGCTTATTTGGCCGATTGTATGGGGCATAACAGTAACTTATTTTCTAAATAAGAATGGTGAGTAGCTTATTAAGCCACCATGGCTTAAAGGGACATATGAACGCAGCCTATGTACACAAATATGTTTCCAGGAGACATGGAAAGCTCGACATACATTCTGCCTCTTGAACAACGTGTGAGAGGGTGTTCTAGAGGTGGGTGGCCCTACTTATGTGGGCCTTATGTGCTGTTACTCGGTGACACTCTGTGGACCAACACAGCTTACACTCTTTAGATCAAAACAGTTGCTATATATGAGATATTTACCCTTTTCATCATCATCCCCTGCTGGTTCCCAGGGAATCGCAATAATGTTTAAAAAGGCAGTTTTAAATATTCATTTATATTTTAAAAGCTCCCAAGACAGCAGACTGCACGCAGCGTGCTGTCCGACTTCACACAGTCGAAATAAATTCAATTAAGATCACAACAGGAGCAACAGCAAATCAAATAACAACATCACACCGTCAAAAACAAGGACAGGTACAAAAAGCAGCCAAATATAGCAGCAGAACCAGATACAGTACATAGAGACCAACAATTCCATTTGAACTTGGGGGGAATAATACAGTCCTGCTATACAGGGGTGTTGTGTCATTTTAGACTCAAGAAAGCTATCCTCTTGTGGGGGGAGAGGGGAAGGAAGAGAGTGTTTGTGGAGGGTCTGTGAGACATTGCCTAGCAACAGGGGAGTAGGAGACCAAACCTTAAAGCTGTAACCCTATGCCCACTTAGGGAGTAGGCCCCATTGAACTCAATGGGGCTTACTTCTGAATAGCTACTTCCCCGAGTGGTGGGAAATTCCTAGGGGCGCAGCAGTTGACCTGGGTTTGGTTTCCTTTAAAAGGAGGCCACTGGAGGCTTAGTGGCATTTTGTAATATTTGAGTTTATTTACCAATATACAGCTTGAGCATTGGCTGAGGCAAACAGCTTAAACAAGCCTTCCCCAAGCTGGTACCCTCAAAATGTTTTGGATTACAACTCCTAGCATTCCTGACCATTGGCCGTGCAGGCTGGGGCTGATGGGAGTTGTAGTAAAAATGTAACCTAAAAGCCATTGTATGTGTCTTAAGCAGCACATAGTACTGTAAGAGCTGCGCATGCCTGGAATGAGTGAGCAGTAACCCTAAGATAAGGTTGCCAAGCAAACTGCTAGCAACCAATCAAAGTGACACGCCGGCTGAGGAATGCAAACTGAGGTGACAAAACTGCAGCGCGGGGGTCGCCCAGGGTCGACTCTGCTTTGAGCGTGAGCTCCTTTGTCGAACTGTTTGCAAACAATAAAATCGAGTTGGACCCAGCCTGCAGTTGACTCTCCTCTTTGGGGCAAATTGGACTAGCCTCCGGGGGGCGAAACTAGCATTTTGTGCAACAAACTGGCGAGCAGCCAGGAGTCCCTTGGACCACCCTGGGGTCAAACGACAGAACCGGCAAAGGTGCCTGTGGGGCGCGCCGGACCGCCTTTGAGGTCTGCCACGGCACCAGAGAACGGGGGTCGGGACACCCAGGAGGTTAAAGGCGTGGACTCCATTGATTGAGTCAACCAGGCTGAACGGGTCTGAAGAGACGGCACTAGGGTGCTGGGCAGAGTAAGTACTTGATTTCCCTTCTGTCTTTCTGTTTGAGTTGCCTTCGGAGCGTCTGAGGTTTGTCAGACTCTGTGTGAACGTCTGAGGTTTGTCAGTCTCCGTGTCAGCGTCGGAGGTTTGTCAGGCTCCGTGTATGGTTTCAAATAGAGGTAGGCACAATGGGGGCGGGTAGCTCCCGTTCAGAAAGCTCTGCCACTCCCTTGGGATGCATGCTAAAGAACTTTAGCAAAGTCAAGCGTCTGAGGTTTGTCAGACTCCGTGTACTAAGATGTCGAAAGGCAAGCTGGTTACACTCTGTCAATTGGAATGGACAGCATTTGGAATTAGTGGGCCAGACATAGGATCCTTTGGTGTAAATCTTGTAAATGCTGTATATAAAAATGTGGTGAATAATGGGCAATGGGATCAATTCGCCTATATTGATGGTTGGTTGAATTGGTGCGGAAAGAATCCCCCTTAGTTACAGAAGTGTAAATGTGTAAATGTGTTACTGGCAAAGGACCACAGGGGCAGGAGACCCCGGGTGGTGTCTGAATCAAGCAGTAAGAGATAAATTTGCCTCAGGGAAAGTGAGGTTATCAGCATTTGGATGAGTGCAGACCAAAATCCACTGAAGGCGAGAAAAGGTTGAATATAAAGTTCAATATTGTAAAGTCATGATGGTATGCTCCGAGGTGAAGCCCAAAGCCCCTGTTCTCCCTGATTCAAGCCCCACGGAAGGAGCTTGAAGACTGGGAGACCCTGCCCAAGGTGCCCTGAGCTCCCCCCGGTCTGATTCGGCCTGTTAGGTTGGGAGGAGAGGTTGTTGGGGGGAGGGAGGGGGCCCTCCAGAGACAGTTTGTCTGCCACCGTATCCAAGTTTGTTAGAAGAAACAAAAGCAGTTGAAAAAGTTGCAACTTCTGAAGAAAGAGATTTGTTTGACGACTTAAAGACTGTGGCAAAATCCAAGAAACAAAGACAGAGCAAGTTCTTAAAATATCAGGGTCTGTGTAAGCTTATCTCTGTCAGCCTGCTCAGAGCAGAGCCAAGGGGGACTTGCCTAACCCCCCTTCGCCGCGGCTGGTTTAGCCTTAGCAAGCAGAGAGGCTGGAAGGTGTCTGTGAGGACCTGACAAAAGAGTGAGATTTGCAAAAAAAAACAAGAAAAGCATCACAGCTGGAAAGCTGAGCAGCACTGCTCTGTTCTTATCTGTGGAGGAATCTAGAAGAGGTGTAAGGTTACACCTTCCCCATTCGAACTGATGAAGAGACACAGAGCTTTTGTTAAAACGCATCCCTTCTTTATGGCCCAAAGCCTTCTTTGTTAGAGGCACTCTGCACATGGACTGGAACTTTGGCCAGTTAAAGACTTGCCGTAAAAAGTACTGTGAGGCTTGTCATAGCCTTAAACTCCCGTTGTTGTAGATTGTGTGTTTGTTTGTGATCAGCTCAGTGTACAGTTTGATTTGTGATTTCAACACTCAGATAAAAAGCTGCATTTGACTGAAAGAACTGGGTATATTTAGCCTTGAAAAGAGAAGACTGAGAGGAGATCTGATAGCACTCTTCAAGTACTTAAAAGGTTGTCCCAGAGAGGAAGGCCAGGATCTCTTCTCAGTAATCCCAGAGTGCAGGACACGGAATAATGGGCTCAAGTGACAGGAAGCTGGATTCCGGCTGAACATCAGGAGAAACGTCCTAACTGTTAGAGCAATACGACAATGGAACCAATTACCTGGGGAGGTGGTGGGCTCTCTCCCACCCTGGAGGCATTCAAGACGAGGCTAGACAGCCATCTGTCAGGGATGCTCTGATTTGGATTCCTGCAGTAAGCAAGGGGTTGGACTCGATGGCCTTGTAAGCCCCTTCCAACCCTACTATTCTATGATTCTATGATTTCCAAGGCTTTGATTTCATTTACCCTAATGAAGCATACAGACACAAATTTCTAGAGATTCATAGACTACAAAGGAAACAGCCTTCAAAAAGTTCAAAGAGAAACTACGAAAGTTAGTTTCCCTTTAAAAAGGGGGTAGCAAATTCTCTTAACTTAAGAGGTGAGAGAGAGAGAGTCCCCCACTCTCCCGTGATACTTCTAAGCCCAGCTGTGTTTCTGAAGCCTAAGAAAGTTCCTGCCCCATGTGTTCCAGCTCTTTCTCAAAATCTGAACTGTTCTGACGTTCCATTTGCTCAGAGGCAAACCTGACACTCTGCCAAAACTCATGCAGTGTGGAGTTGCCGATGCAAAAATGGTGGCTTGGAACTCTTTCCACATATGAGAACGCCCTTCCCTTAATTTTGATGGGCCCTGACCATGCAGTCAGAGGAGCAGTATAATGGTTTGATCTGCTCCACCATGCCCTACTATACAAAACAAATGTTTTCCAGTCATGGTGTTAGATTTTAATGATATGAAAAAGGTATAAAAGAAGGCAGAAGAAAGTAGCAGACAAAAAGGCTTAAAAAAAAGAAAGAAAGCTTATTCCAAATTTGTGTCGTTGAAATTAGTAAGATCTAAGCAAGCAAGTCTCTGTCGAAGCAATGGCAAACAGCCTAACTTGCAGAGAAAACAAAGAGTTAAAACTGGTGCATGGCACAGAGAATTTAAAACATGATTTGCAGAACAGGCAAGCCAAAAGATAAGTGTGCCTGTTACAAGAGGGAGGCTATAGTAGCCATAAAAAGGGGTGAAGCCCCCGTATGAAGCTTTAACAAAAATATTACCCACTAGAAGTGGACAATTAAAATAAAAAAAGGCTTTTCTTAAATTGAAGCAAGCCTTAATATCACCGCCTGCTTTAGCCTTATCAGACCCCAGATCATAAAGTTTTTAGAGCTATGGTGCACATGAGAGCACATAAAAAAGTGCCATTCCTGGAAAAAGGAAAAGGCAATGCTGGCAGCCACCATGGGCGGAGATATAAACAGCAGCTTGAGAGCACAGAAGCGACCAGAGGGGGCGGGGGCAGAAAAGGAAAGGGCCGACCGAGGCTCAATAAATGTGCGTATTGCCGAGAGAAGAGACATTAAAAGAAAGATTGTCCAGAGCTGAAAGAAAAAAGAAAAGAGACTCACCCTGAAGGCTGCCAAATGCTGGCAGGGTCCTCCAGTGGGGGGGAGTCTAGCTGAAGGGCCACCACCCTACGAACAAATGCTCGGGAGAATCCCAAGGTAAAAGTAAGGGTTGGTGGCGAGGACTATAAAGCCCTAGTAGATACTGGAGCCACATTTTCTATGATCCCTGTGTAAGCCCCTCCTCACAAAGACTGGAAATAACATACTGGAACATGCCTTTGTAGTTTCATCTGCATACCTGGTTGCCCTCATGGAGCGGGACTTGTTAACAAAACTGCAAGCTAAAATCTTCTTCAGTGATAATCAGATTGTAGTACAGCTGCCAGCAATGCAGGGCTCAAATTATCAAATGGCCTTTCAAGCAATCAAGATTGTGTCAGAGGCCAAAGAGACTGAGATTTTAGAGAATGTTGATCCATGTGTGTGGGCAGACAGAACCCCTGCCCAAGCAAATGCATGACACCAGTTAAAATCTTCTTTAAAAAGGGAGAGCCCTGTGTGCGTGAGGCAGTATCCTCTGAAAAAAGCCACCTGTGCAGGCTTGAAGCCGCTCATTGAAAAGTTCAAAAATTATGGTTAGCTAATAAAGGGATCGTCCCCCTTTAACACCCCAATTTTAGGTGCGCCCGAGGCAAATAGCACCTCCTTCAGGTTAGACCAAGACCTGAGAACAGTGGCTGATTGCCCTTTGTGCCTCAAAAATGATTCAAAGATGTTTGAGCCCCCAGCTCAAATGAGAAGTCGCCCATGTGCTTACTATCCTTTTCAGAGATTTCAAATTGACTTTTCAGAGTTGCCCCAGACTCATGGCTATCGGTACCTGCTAGTAATGATAAAAGCAATTGACTGCACTGCTCAGACAGTAGCCAAGATCCTGTTAAAAAGTAATCCCTAAGCTCTTGTTACCTAAAGAGAGTGAATCAAATCAGGGGCCCCATTTTGTTGGACAAGTGACGCAAGTAGTGGCCCAGGCATAACAAACTAACTAGAAGCTACACCCCCCTTAGAAACCTCAATCTACAAGTCAAGTTGAGAAGATGAACCGCACCTTAAAGACAATGCTCATTAAAATTTGTTAAAAGATTAAGTTGAAAGGCCACAGGCCTTGCCAATCACCTTGACTCGAGTATGGTGCGCCCCCAAGGGAAGTATTAAATTGACACCTTTTAAACGTTCCATAAGTGCCCACCTCGAATATTACCTATGGCTAATAGCTTAAATGTGAATTTAAAAGTAAAAGTTTTAAGATTCAAGGTTATGTTACTGCTTTGCAGTCTGTTTTGTTTTCACAGGTTTGCGACACCGCACCAATCCTGGCCTTTAGATGCTCCAGTGCATAATCTCAATCCCAGCGATTGGGTGCTAATCCAGTCCTAGAAAGATGAACCACCTACCAAGAAGCAGAAGGGTCTGTTTCAGATCCTACTTACCACTCCCATTGCTATGAAAGTCGCCAAAGAAAAGAAGTGGATCCATCACACTGAATAAAGGCATCACCTGCACCAGAGAGGGTCACACCGGAAGCTGACCCACCTGAAGGTCACCGTTGGAATAATGAACCCCTGAAAGGACTCAAGTAGCTCTACAGAAAGAGGGTGCTCTCGTCTCAAGGGTTCCTGATGAACGGAACAATACTGAGTTCCAAAAGTTCAAAAAATAAAGTGTTTTTGTTGTCAGCATTCTAGTAGCTAGAACAAAGGCGTCCCAGGCCTCACTTGCTGTTTAGAGAAAACCGTCAATGCCACAGCAATAATAGTTTGCGCCTTTAAGTGCGTAGTCCACCGCTGGACCAAAGAGAGTATAAATTTGAGAAAAGCCTTTTGAGGGGGGAATTGTAATAAAAATGTAACCTAAAAGCCATTGTATGTGTCTTAAGCAGCACATAGTACTGTAAGAGCTGCGCATGCCTGGAATGAGCAGACAGTAACCCTAAGATAAGGTTGCTAAGCAAACCGCTGGCAACCAATCAAAAGTAACACGCTGGCTGAGGAATGCAAGCTAAGTGATAAAACTGTAGCGCGGAGGTTGCCCAGGGTCGACTCTGCTTTGAGCGTGAGCTCCTCTGTCGAACTGTTTGCAAACAATAAAATCGAGTTGGACCCAGCCTGAAGTTGACTCTCCTCTTTGGGGCAAATTGGACTAGCCTCCAGGGGGCGACACTAGCATTTTGTGCAACACGCTTCCGGACAGGGCTTCCGTGGGGCCAAGGCCCTGCCGCCTTCACGGGCACCTCGCGCAGGGCCCAGACCCGGCCGTTCTCCGCGCGGATCCCGAGGAGCAGGAGCCGCCGGCGACAAGGCCGCAGGTGCCCCGAGGTCTTGCCCGAGGCCCCCGAGAGCCTGGAGCCGCCGCTGGCCACAGTTCTTCTCTCCCCAAGGCGCCTTCCAGATTTCTGACTGCGACTCCCATCTTCCCCACCTAGCAGGACCGTGGCCGCTGGTCCTGTGGCCGGGGCGATGGGAGTTGTAGTCCAACACCACCGGAGCGCACCTTGGGGAACGCTTCTCAGCGGCCCCCAGCAGGCTACCCTGAAGCACGCCCGTTTTTTCATAGGGCCCGAGTAAGAAAGACAGTCGCCCCCGTTTAATTTCATTTATCTATTTACGGCACGTGTAAAGCACCCCCGGGCCGCGCACAAGCCATTAAAAACACGCAGGGCGAACATCCACACGAGACGCCCCGTGTCTTGTTTCTGAGGTGAGGTGGGGTGGGGGCGATGCTGTCGCCCGGCCCACAGACCGCTGCTCTGAACCCCCGCTCCCTCCGAGGGCTTCGAGGGGCGGCTCGGCCTCCTTCTGCCCCGGGGACCCCCGCCCAGCCCCCCAAGACAGGAGTCCGAGGCCAACCCGGAAGCGCGCTCTCCCCAAGGAGGTGCGTCACTCTGCTTTTCTTACCTCTGCGCCTCATCCTCGCAGACCGCAGAGCTGGGAGTGGCGCGGGGCGCGCCCGGAAGTGACGCTGCTTGGAACGCTTGGCGCGGGAATCGAAGCCGCGGAAGGTGGTTGGAAGCGGGCGGCGGCGGCGGCGGCGGCGGCGGCGGCGGCGGCGGGAGGCCGAACGGGGGGGGGGGAGACGAGGGGGGGCCTCTTGCTCGCTGATTGGGTAAGGCTGTGCAGAAGGGGAGGGGAATAAGAAAGGGGGCGAGGCGGCCCCTCGCTCGGCGGGGCTAGGGAGTGGCGGGCAGAAGGTGAGTGGGTCGCACGGTCCTGAATCCGTCTGTCTGTGGGGTGGGGAGAGGAAGGGGGTAAGCGAGGAGCCTGCAGCCTTTCCCCACCTGGCGTCCTCTAGATCCTCTGGACTACCACTCCCATCCTCCCCGGCTATTGGCCGTGCTGGCTGTGGCTGGTGGGAGCTGTAGTGCAAAGCATCTCGGTTGGGAAAGGCCGCCTGTAAGGGTTGCCTCTTGGACAGGCTTTCAGAGGAGGGCGGCGAAGATGACCACGGGACTGGAAGCAAAGCCCCGTGAGGAGAGGCCGAAAGAACTGGGCGTGTTTAGCCTTGAGAAGAGAAGGCTGAGGGGAGATAGGATTTAATAGGGATCAATGCCAAGTTCTGCACCCAGGAAAAAGAAGCCAAATGCGCAGTTACAAGATGGGGGATACGTGGCTCAACCACACTACAAGCGAGAAGGATCTTGGAATTGTTGTCGATCGCAAGCTGAATATGAGGCAACAATGTGATGTGGCTGCAAAAAAGGCCAGTGCTATTTTGGGCTGCATTCATAGAAGCATAGCTTCCAAATCCCGGGAAGTACTAGTTCCCCTCTACTCAGTACTGGTTAGGCCTCATCTGGAGTACTGTGTCCAGTTCCGGGCACCGCACTTTAAGAAGGATGCAGACAAACTGGAGAGGGTTCAGAGGAGGGCAGCAAAGATGATCAGGGGACTGGAAACAAAGCCCTGTGAGGAGAGACTGAAAGAACGGGGCATGTTTTGCCTCAAGAAGACAGAGGGGAGATAGGATAGCACTCTTCAAGTACTTGAAAGGTTGTCCCAGAGAGGAAGGCCAGGATTTCTTCTCCATCATCCCAGAGTGCAGGACACGGAATCATGGGCTCAAGTGATGGGCAGCCAGATTCTGGCTGAACATCAGGAGAAACGTCCTGACTGTTAAAGCAATAGTACAATGGAACCAATTCCCTAGGGAGGCAGTGGGCTCTCCCACACTGGAGGCATTTAACATGAGGCTGGATAGCCATCTGTCAGGAATGGGCTGACTTGGATTCCTGCACTGAGCAGGGGGTTGGACTCGATGGTCTTGTAGGCCCCTCCCAACCCTACTATTCTATGATCCATGATTCCGTGGTTCTGTGAATGAAAACTGGCCTTCTGAGGATTGGGAATTCGGCACCCAATCCCCCCCCTTGCAGTCTCGGGGAGTAGAAGCATGGGTTACACCCCCCCCCCCCAACTTCATTGTCTAATTTGCTCCTTGTATGTGTTCTTCATGTTTCCCTTTGTATGTTCGCAGTTCTCTCAGACATGGTGGCTAAGTAACTGGTCAAAACTGGGCTGGTCAGTTTTACTGTGGAGGCAGAAAATCAATGGCAGTGCCTTTAGTTTTCTTCTCACTTTCTCTTTCCAGCATTTGACCCTGAAGCTTTGACCGCCGGGAGCCCAGTGGTCATGGGGTCCACCGAAGGAGAGGAGAGTGTCATCCTGATTACCAGTGACAAAGCTGAGAACGCTTTGGAGAGTTCCATTTTGTTGGTTGAGTGTTCAGGTAACTGCTGTGGCTCCCCCACCCCGACCCCAAATATAATGCTGCACGCAGAGTTCTTGGGATCTTCCTTGATAACTTTGCACTTTCAAAATACGTATGTGTATTGGGTATTGCTCCCAAGTAAAGTGCATGAGGTGAAACAAAACAAAATGGAAGTGTGGAGTAGTGGTTAGAGTTTTGGATGGGGATTCAGGAGATCACGGTTTAGTCTCCAGTTGGCCATGAAGCTCAGTGGTTGACTTTGGGTGAGTCGCTAACCCACCTCACATGGTTGTTGTGAGGACCTTTATTTTCATGCATATCTAATCGCTAGCATATTTTGTATGTAGTACAGATGCATAAGAGTCGTTAACAGAAAGGCACTTTTACTTATATGTTTTTTACATATTGGGCTTACTTCTATAATTTCCAATGCATTCCTCAGCCTGTTTTGGATTGGGCCTATTTTCTGCCAAACTGAAAGAGGCTTTTTAATTTAGTCCTGACTCCCAGCCTTTTTAAAGGCTGAGCAAATCGTGTCTTTTAAATTGCAACTTTAGTCTTCTTACAGTGAAATGATCCCCTGTGTTTGCCTTTCCAGAAGAGTTTTCCTTGGAAGAGAAGAAAACGGATGAAATTGTGGATGATGAATGCGAGCTGATAGTTACTTTCTGCAAGCAAGCAAAAGTGATGCCCCATGCAAGATATGACTGCACTGCCCACCCATTTGAGTATGTATCTTGTCTCGGAGGAGAACAAAAGGGAATTCCCCAGCTTTCCATTGTGAGAAATAATGTGGTGTCATAGAGAAACCATATTGGCTGAGGCCGGTGGTCTCTCCCCTAGTGGCCTGTTCCACCGCACTGTTAATAGTCTAGTAAACTGAACG
Organism: Heloderma suspectum; assembly: GCF_057233095.1. Taxonomy (NCBI): domain Eukaryota; kingdom Metazoa; phylum Chordata; class Lepidosauria; order Squamata; family Helodermatidae; genus Heloderma; species Heloderma suspectum. Next base: position 33,513,665 of record NC_139469.1, on the reverse strand, counting down.
TTCTCTGTTCCCTGTTGTTCATTCTGTCTATGCGTATCTATAGAGTTGGAAGGAACCTTAAAGCTCATCTAACCTAATCCTCTGCTCAGTGCAGGATGCATCCCTGACAGATGGCCATCTACCCTCTGCTTAAATACCTTCAGTGAGCTGGCTCTGTGGTGGTCGTTTTCACTTCCCTGCTCTTGTGAGACTATTTTGACATTGAGTTGTCTGCCAAGGAACCCCTGCATGTTGCCAAGGATTCTGGGGTACAATCTAGAGCACACACCATGTGCATCACAAAGCCTCTTGGGATTAACTGTCACTTAGCTCGAGCTGAGTGCGCCTTAATAAGACTTCCTGTGGATGTGGAAAGCAGAGGGAAGACCAGTAATGGTGGATCAAGCAAGCAGCATGTCCACTGTTACTAATCATTGAGGAACCCAAATAAGCTGCTGAGAAACTCCGGAATTTGTAGAAACACAGTTCAAAAGATTTTGAACAAAGGCATTAGATATGCCTTAAGGATAAAGATAGAGAGCTCAGGACATCTATCTCATCACTATAAATATTCCTGAATTCCTCTAAGGAACATGGAGTTGGAAGGGGATTTGGACATCTTCTAGTCCAATCATCTGCTCCATGCAGACATCTTGCAGCAACAACATCCCTGACAGATGGCTGTCCAGCCTCTGCTTAAGTACCTCCAGAGAGCAAAGGCATATTTGCAATGATAATCTAGAAGGGATGTGTGTATCATCACTTGTGTAACACGTTAAGTGTTCAAAGTGCTTCACATGCATTTTCTAGCTGTAATTCTTCGAACAACCTTATAACGTAAGTCAGCATTATTATCCCACATGTTAGAGATAGAATGCCTTGCTTATTGTTGTCTTTATTGCTGTTTTTATTGTATTCTTACTGTTTTTGTTCTTAATATCATACTGGTTTTATGTGTTTTATTGCTGTACGCTGCCATAGAAGGGCTTCTGTCATGAAAGGCAGCCAAGAAATATTTTAAATAAATAAGAGTGCAATCCTATGCATGTTAAGACTTATTTCTGTCTAACAACTCTCAGTATTCCCCAGCCAGCATGGCAGGCTGGGGGATACTGGGAATTGTAGGGCTGATTTCTGTCTTAACATGCAAGGGATTGCACCCTAAATAAATTAAGGCCACCTACTGAGTTCAGCACAGAGGTGAGATTCAAACCAGGGGCTTCCTATTTCATAGCTCAGTCTATGCACCCAGGTATGAGAGAGATGCACCCAGTGCACAAGACATAAAGCACTTCATATAAAGTTGCTTTACATGGGGGCAGTCTGTCTAGCCCTGCAGTGTCCACTCTTGACTGGCAGTGGCTTTCCAGAACAGTGAAGTATTTCACAGTCCTTCCATTTTATATCTTTTAAGTGGCAATGCCTGGGATTGACCCTGGCTCTTCCTCCACTCCACCTTTCCTGGCTTTTAATTGAATGTGTTTCAAATGCTGTTTTTCAATTGAATGTTTTTAGTCATTTATTATGGTCATTCTTCCCATTTTCTTTTTATCACATCCGTAATGCATATCATGCCATGTGGCCCATGGCTACTGCCATATTGCGACCTCCTACCTGCCATAACACACCGAATTTCTGTACTCTATCTTGTCCCCAGATAGTGACTTTTCCTGTCAGAAGCCAGGGGATCTGGGAACTGTAGCTGTGGTTAGTGCTTTTACTACCCCTCTTGCCATACTGTGGTTCCCAGGATCCTTGCAGGGAGAAGCAAGATAACATAGTTGAAGTTTATAGTGAGGACATGGCTGAAGTGGAAGAACAGGGAAATTGCTGATGGCTCATGCTTAACAATTTAGGGCTACGTCTTACTTCTAGGCGTGCAGAATGCGAGACATCGTGTCCCCTTGGGAGAAACGCGGAGACGTGTGGCCAGTGCTACTGCTACATTTGCGACGAGCTTGCTGCAGAGGTATGGAGGGATTCTGGGATGTGGACAGCAATGGGCGATTCCTGCTTTTTCAGTGTCCTTTGTCTCCCTCCAGTGGTTGGGTTACACAAACGTAGTCCTCTGTTTCAGAGTTGGGAGTCATTGGGCACTGCTACAGCTATTGGGCTAAGGGCTGTGTTTGTTTTTTGTAATAGGTTTTGCTCCAGTTTTGGGCTCTGAATTATTGAATCAACCTGAGCCTTTGGAACAGAGCGGGATGGGATAAAAATCTTAATAAACTGCAGGCTGTAAAATACGTTTTGGGAAAGTTGAACCTCTCTTTTCTGTCCCAGTGTAAAGATTGGGTGACCTCTTCATTTTGCCACTGTAACGCACACAACAAAAGCAAGTACTGGAAGGATCAGTGGAATTTTGCCCGCACTGGTGGTCTTGCCATGTTCAACTTGAAACTCTCAGAAATAGATGTGGACATTCAACATGGGGGTGAGTGGCTCACAATGGAAGTGCATCAGTGCTGCCAGGCATTCATTGAGTTAAAAGCAAAGGCAATTTGTTGCATTTATACCCTGTCTTTCTGTCAGGTTGCTCAGGGAAGTGTAGATCAGATTCCTGGGTATCCTCCCATCCAGGCAATGATTAGGCTAGACCCAGAGGCCCATAACTACAGCACTTGCAGAAGGAGGTGGAGGCCAAGAGGGGAAGGCAGCTATGCCTCCTGAAGTTAAAAAGAGAGCCTTAATTAAGAAGCAAATGTTTACTTAATTGCTTAATATACAAAATGTCTTACTTTTTAAGAAGATCTGAAGGTGCATAAACAGTTTTTCCCTTTCCTAAACTAAAGTCAATCCAAGGGATAGAGGAGGAGCAGGATCTGGAAAAAACATATTTTCAGTTTTGGGACCACTTCTTTAAGTCAGGGGAGTGATAACTCCCCCATAGCCTATACCATTAGAGAGCAGGGCTTCCCAGATTTTGAATGGCTGAGAACTGTCTTTTCCCTGAATTAAAATTGGAGCACCACTTGATTCGTAGACCTGAAAAGATTTACTTTCAGTGTATGTAAGAACTACCTGCCCATAGAGGAACACACCTACTTTGACTCTGCATTAGTCCCTGTTGTGGGTAGGTATCCTCTATAATTGTGCAGTGTCTCTGTATCAGGACAACTGAATGATCCAACCTACTTGATTCAGCAGCTGCTTAGAGGCAAGGCCAGAGCAGCAGACCAGTCAGATAAGCACAGGACAGCTTCGTCTGTGTGTGCATACTTCTAGCACCCAGGAGCTTTTGATTATTTTATTAGCTTTTCATGGTCCATGATTTGGAAATTGCTGCATTAGCATTTTGAGATTGCTGTGGATGGGGCGGTTAGCAGCAGCCCCACATCTGTGATCGTGGAGCTCCAGCATTGTTGGAACAGCACAGGATAGAGTCACAGGGAAGCAGCACATTTTTAAGTGGAATAAATGTGAAGTATTTATTTTTGCCTTTTCCCTATTTTCTGCCATAGGAGTCCTCCTGCAGAAATTCTTGCATGATATTTCTGTGGAATATAATAAATACCTGTCCGGTGAGAGAATTCCTTCAGATTGCTACAGATGTTTTTGTCATCAGAATTTGGGTCCTGGGCAGTGTGATGCATGTGGCCTCCGCCAGGTGTGTGTCATATACAGGTAATGCCCTGGGCGACTTCCTAGGAAACCCTGTCAATGCATTTGAACATAATAAGCCTCAGAATCTGCTGTGAACATTGCAGCTGCCATCCTGTGGATGGACAGGAGAACAAGTTCCATTGGACATCGTGCATAGAACTTCCTCCTTTCCCTCCCCTAACCAAGCTCTAATAATCACTCCCCATGGTAAGTGTGCAGACCATCTCACGCACTGTTGCGTGCAGTTTGAGGGCTGGGTTCATAATACAACACTGGCATCAGAAGAGCAGTGGGAGTGGACCTCTCTGACCCCCCCCCCCCCAAAAAAAAACAGATGCAGAGGAAAACATACGGACAGCACATCAGCTTTGGTGGGGAAGAAGAAGACTCCACATTTGTTTGTTGGTTTAAAGTATTTTTATCCTGCTCCTCAACCCAAAAAAGTCTCCTGTAGACAGTCCTGCCTGCAGGCTTACAATCTAAAAAAGGCACAACACTCAAGGAAAAAGGGATGGGGCGGGAAGAGGGAAAAAAATTAAGTAGACTTTCAGCAGGGCTGGTGGAATGGGTGGGGACAGGCAGTCCAACTGGAACAGGTCCTGATGTTCCCTTCTCCTGCTTCTGTCTCCCTCACTCCTTCTGGGAGTGGTTCTGGATCTTCTTCCTGCCTAGAAGTTTGTGCACAGCTCTTCTCCATGCACAGTGCACATGAGAGCACACCCCAAAAGCGTCCTGCCTGATAGTTGGTGAAGCTCTGTTCTGTGTTGATTTTACATGGTGTGGGATCCCAAGTGGCATTCAGAGGTGGGATTCACTCTGCCCCCCACTCGGTGGCGGAGAGATCCATGAATACCTAATAGGCGGGTAACCCCACACTTAAACTGCAGGCTAATTCAATTTGGGGAGGTGTTTCTATCTTAAAAATAAAAACCTGTCAGGATGCATTTCTGCGTAGGTAGCCAAGAATCTTGATGATATGTAGCAAGAAAAGCATGTGTTCGTCTTCTGCATCAAAGCCACCTTGATCATATCAAATGCAGTTGGAAATGGGGAGGGGATAGATTTCTGCACCAAAATTTGAGTTGGGGAGTTTGGTGTGGAAGCCGGCTGTTCTTGCAGCCTGGGATGAAGTACAGCTGAGTCAAGAGGCCCTAATTATTCAGGGTCTCTTTCTACCATTCTTTTAACTCTCTTTGACCTCAGGGACAAATTGAAACTTTAACCTTTCCCCTCCCCACGTTTCCTTGACTATTTCCCACCCCAGCATCCCTTGCCAGAAAAGACAGGTTCAGTATGAGTCTCTTTAACCTTAAAACAAAAACACAAGAACAGATTTCCCTCCTTGACTAATGGCAAGTCTGGGGGCCAGTGAGCAATTTATATAGGTAAAACAATGTGGGGGAAAGGACAACCCCCTTCTTAGCACCATGGCCCCAATGCTAATCCCTCCTGCAAATATCTGCCTTAAAGAAATGTTTTATTTGGCCCTCTGGGTATTGATCTCTTGGATTTCTTCTCTAATCATTGCAGTTAATTTAGCAAGAGCTGCCTGTAGAAGTATGTTGATTCATCAACTTTTGGTTTCCACTGGCAATATTTTTCTAATCTCACTGTGCTGAATGTTGCAAAAGCTGCTCCATGACTCTGAAACTTTTTGATTTTCTAGGTATACACCTGTTTTTGATCTTGTAATGGCCTTTCTAAATCAGGCTGAAAAAGAAAAGCCCAAAACAGGGGCCATCATGCTTTTGGGAGCAGCCAGCGAGATTATGCTCCACAAGGACCTTTCTTCGTGAGTATCCCAACTGATTAGCTTGGCCTAGTAACCTTTGCTGGTGTTCTCAAAGTTTCTGCGTGACCTTTATCCTAAAATATGCCTAGGATTGTCAGCCGAAGAGGCAGAAATGTTAGCAAAAGAGGAAGAAAATGGCTCTACTCTTGAGGTTCAGGACATGTGATGATCTTACCTTTGGGCATCTTTACAGCATGGCAGAAGGCTAGGCTATTATAATTATTGCTTTTCTATACCGCCTCATAGCTGAAGCTCTTTGGACGGTTCGATAAAGGTTAAAAACATCAAAAATACAATATGCAAAATTTAAGAACATAAACACACAAACAGACTGCATACACGAAGACAACATATATCTAAAAACAACTTTGAGCAATCAGCCAGACCATAAAACAAGTCCCAGATAAATTAAAACTCATCACATGCTGCCAAATGCCTGGGAAAAAGAGAAGTCTTGACCTAGCACCGAAACGATAACAATGTTGGCACCAGGCAGGCCTCATCAGGGAGATCATTCCACAATTGGGGGTCCACCACTGAGAAGGCCCTCCCTTGTTGCTGTCTTCCGAGTCTCCCTTGGAAGAGGCACCTGGAGGAGCGCCTTAGATGTTGAGCGTAGTGTATGGGTAGGTTTGAGCTGAGAGAGGCTCCGTCAGGTATTGCGGTCCTGAGCCATGTTAAACTTTATAGGTTAAAATCAGTACCTTGAATTGGGTTCTTTAGCTGAATCTCGCCTGTGAAGTAATCTTTCCTAGTTCCTTGCAGTTCAGTTGGATTTTAAATACTGTGTAAGGGAGCAATCCTATGGCCGCTAGACAGCGGCTAGATGGCCATAGGATATGTTGTTTTCCAGGAACCAGAGCCCATGCTCTGAGGCCGGTTCCCGGAGAACTGACCTTCCCCCACTTCCGCGTTGCCTCCGAGGCAGTGCGGAACAGCCCTGTCCTCTGCGCTTGCAAGGGGAGTGTGGAGCGGCCGAAAGGGGGCGTGTCTGTGGGCGTTCTGGGGCAGGGAGGGCTGGAACTGCCTGTCCGACACATCCCCAGCAGCAGCCGCCGCCTCCCCCGCTCCGCCCTCCTGCGGCTAGACGGGAAAAAGCGGCCGAAAAAGCAGGGCAGGAGAATTGTGGTGGGAACAATCCCCTCCGTGCTTCTCCTGCCCTGCTTTGGATAGGCGGTCGCCTCCCAAGTTCAGAGGAGGCCACCTGTCTGGATAGGATTGCTCCCTAAGTGATTTAAATAACGTGTAATTTTAAATAATGTGTTCACTTGTAAGTGAAATGCACTTGTATGTAATCTTTCTCTGGATGAATTCATACAAACCAAAATGGGCAGAACGGGATGCTTCTGTATGGTTCATTCTGGAGCGAGGCCCTTCTGTACCCTTCATTTACCCTTACTGTACAGGAGTTGATTTCTCTGGAGGATCCAAGTTTGCGGAAACTGAGTAAGGACACCCCAGAGTTCTCCTCAGAAAATGGAGACAGAGGCATTTTGAGAACAGTTGGGGCCAGCTCTACTCTTGCAAAAAACAAAGGACTAAAGCAAAATATCCACTAATAAAAAATGCTGGAAAGCTGAGTAATGGAATTTTTCTTTTTCGTTCAGCTCCTCGCAAACCTTTGATCCCTCTGCATCAGTGAACCAGGCTGTACCTTGTCTGATGGCCAGGTAAGGCATTGTTTAATCTGCCCTGCAGCACATCCTATACACCTTATCCATTTATGTATTTTGTATTGTATTTATTTAACCATTTAAATTTATATCCCAAGCAATGTGGCTCTTGATGAATAAGATAAAATACAAAATAAAACAATCCTATAAAATACATAACAATAAATAGAAGAGCAGGTAAAAAAAAAAACCCAGTTCAATAAAACAGCAGCCTGTTACTAAACAGCAGCAGCTAAAGGCCTCTCTCAAAGATTTAAAAGCTCAGGAGGTTTGTATGGGAGAAAGTGGTCCTTCAGGTAACCTGGTCCCAAGCTGTCTAGAGCTGCATTGGTCATAACCAGCACTTTGAATTCTGCCCAGAAACAAACCGGATGTCAGTGAAGCTGTTGTCACACCATCAACAGTATGGCTGCAGCTTTCTGAACCAGTGGAAGTTTCCAAACACTCTTCATCAGGCGGCCCTGCATAGAAGGTATTACAGTAGTCCAAACGGGATGTAACTAAGGCATGTATCATCTTTCTGCTTTTGCATAGGACAACCTTTTCCAGTGGCCCAAAAAGTTTGCCTACCCCTGATCTAGGGCAGCTAACCTGTGTCTTGACAGCATGACAGGGCATGTTTTCCCTCCCGTTCTTCATGGCAGCAAACATGGTGGAGCAGAAGCAGAGAAATGCGCTTTGTGACATTAGGACATGGGCAAGCTGTCGACCATCAGCCTCCCCCAATCTGGTGCCTCCCAGATGAGTTGGACTGCAACTCCTATCATTCCCAGCCTGCATGGCCAGATTGGGGAAGGCTGCTGTAGATGTTACACTGTGTGTGTGCGTGCGCGCATGCGCTCACAGGGAGAATGAAGCATGCAGTTTCTGGTTTGGTGACAGCTGCCTGTTTCATGTTGTGTCTGAGATCATCACAAACTTCAGAACCCTGAAAAAAGGCCTTACCAAGCCTGTCCTTGGCTCTGCTTTCGTCTCTGATCTATTTTTTTTTAAAATGACAATTCTCTTCTCCCCGCCCTCCCCTCCGCCCCCTGGAGCCTCAGAAATGAGGACATCCAAGTATGCTTTGCCTCATGTGACTTTCTAATTTCAGTTTTTCCATTCACCTTTAACACCAAACAGAAGGGTAGCAAGTTGTTAATGAAACCAAAAATATCAGTCCTTTTTGAGGAAAGCTGTTCTCTTTTCTTCCTGCCTTTAAATTAAGCATGGCTTTCACCTATCCTCATTTTAAGTGACTCTGCCTTGCAACTTTAATTTTTGTGAACCGCCCAGAGAGCTTTAGCTATGGGGCGGTATAGAAATATAATAAATGAATAAAATGAAATTGTGTATGGTAAGGTGCCTTGCAAAAACTTAATTCCTGACATTTGTGTGACTTTAAACGAATGGTTGAAAATGTAAGATCTTTATCCTATTGGTCTGTCTAGGTGCAGATAACAAGGGAAGCAAATCTTGGTGGGCAGGGGCACTGTCAGAGTGGGAAAAGGGCTCCACATATGGTAGAGGCTGCTTTCTCTTGCAGAAAAATAGTGCGGGACACAGCCCTTTTCTCCCCTCAACTGAAACACCCCTTAGTGCATGTATGTGTGAGCTGCCGACTAGGCTGCTGAATCCCAGGTACTGGCCATGAGCTGGTTTTGCATCTGGGGTTAGGGACTTATTGGAGTGGAGGACGTGAGCAGCTTGCTGCCCAACCAGTCCCTCTATCCAAAGCTTCCTACTATGTGGGCAAGGAAGGCTCACAGCTTGCAAGTCCATGGAGCTCTTCCAAGGCCAGCAGCCTCACAGCAGCTGATGCTGGGTCTTCCTGTCCTGCTGGCTCTGGAGCTGGCAGCAAAGAGGACTTGCTGGCCGGCAGGGTGCCGCTGTATGTATTTATTTATTGGATTTTAAACCAGCCTTTCAGGGTGCTCAGCCCTCACTGTCTGGGGAAGGGCCATTGTACTGGAGGTTGGGCCCGAAGGGCAGTCTGGGGATTCTGCTCGCGTACCGTCCACCCTGCTGCACGACTGGCTCCCTGGCCGAGGTGCTTGAGGTGGTCTCTGATGTGCGTGTACAGTCCCCTAACTTACTGGTGTTGGGGGACTTCAACGTACATTCGGAGGCCATCCTCACAGGAGCACCTCGGGACTTCATGGAGACCATGGCCTCCTGGGAGCTGCACCATATTCTAACTGGGCCCACCCATGTAGCCGGTCATGCACTAGACCTTGTGTTTGTTTCTGGAGAAGCGGGGAGTGATCTGGAAGTCGAGGGTATATCCACCACCCCCTTGTCATGGTCAGATCACTATCTGGTGATGTTGGACTTCTCGGTTCCACAACCCCTCCGCAGGGGTGGAGGACCCATTAAAATGGTCCGCCCCAGGCGTCTTATGGATCCAAATGGATTCCTGAACGCGCTTGGGGATTCTCTGGGGCATGCCAACGGCCACTCGGTCGAGACCCTGGTGGGTGGCTGGAATGCCGCAATCACTGGGGCATTAGATCGGGTGGCTCCGAAACGCCCTCTCCCCCTGAACAGGGCTCGGACTGCACCATGGTTCAATCCGCGGTTACGAGCTCTGAAACAGGAGGTGAGACGGCTAGAGCGCCGGTGGCGGAAGTCTCGCTCCAAAGACGATCAGACACGGGCTAGAGCTATATCTTCAGCCTATCACGTGGCGGTGAAGGCAGCAAAAAAGGAATATTATGCTGCCTCCATCGCGTCCACAGAGTGCTGTCCCAGGAGGCTGTTCCAAGTGGTCCGGAGCCTGGTCGGTCCTGTGGCTCCGGAACCACTGGAGCATTCTAAGGCCTCCTGTAAGGCTTTGGCAAGGCACTTTGCAGATAAAATTGATCAGATTAGGTGTGTTACTCTGCACACTGTGGATACAGTTAGTGAGCAAGAGGCGGCCTGTGGCAAACCGGTTTTGTGGGATCGGTTCTAGCTTCTTCCTCCTGATGAAGTGGACAAGGTGCTTTCATCTCTAAGGCCAACCACCTGCTTACTTGATCCTTGCCCATCTTGGCTCATTATGAGCTGCAGAGAGAGACTGGGTGAGGGGATCAAGGCGGTGGTGAACGCCTCCCTTGAGGAGGGAGTGATGCCATCAGCCCTCAAGGAGGCAGTGATAAGACCGCTCTTAAAGAAGCCCTCCTTGGATCCTCAAGTTCTGAACAACTTTCGCCCAGTCTCAAATCTGCCATTTTTGGGCAAGGTGATTGAGCGGGTGGTGGCGGTGCAGTTGAAGGCACACTTGGAAGAAACTGATTATCTAGACCCATTTCAGTTGGGCTTCAGGCCTGGGCATGGGACAGAAACGGCCTTGGTCGCCTTGGTGGATGATATGAGGAGGGCTCTGGATAGGGGTGAATGCTCCTTCCTTGTTCTCCTCGACCTCTCAGCGGCTTTTGATACCGTTGACCACGGTATCCTCCTGGACCGCCTGGAGGGGTTGGGCATTGGAAACACTGTATTGCGGTGGTTCCAGTCCTTCCTCTCTGGCAGGTACCAGAGGGTAGCACTGGGAGAGGAGGTTTTGGACCCGTGGCCACTTACTTGTGGGGTGCCACAGGGTTCCATCCTCTCCCCGATGCTATTTAACATCTATGTGAAGCCACTGGGGGCTATCATCAGGAGGTGGGGTGCAGTGTCATCAATATGCGGATGACACTCAGCTCTACCTCTCATTCAAATCTTCACCAAGGTTGGCCATAGAATCCCTGTCCAAATGTCTGGAGACGGTGAGTGGCTGGATGGGGAGGAATAAGCTGAAGCTCAACCCTGACAAGACCGAGGTACTTTTGGTGGGAGACAAGAGGAGGCTGGGGGATGTTGACCTGGTGTTGAATGGGGTACAGCTACCCTTGAAAGACCAGGTCCGCAGCCTGGGGGTCATTTTGGACTCCCAGCTGTCCATGGAGGCTCAGGTGTCAGCTGTGAGCCGGACAGCGCTGTATCAACTCCATCTGATACGGCGGCTGCGCCCCTTCCTTCCCGACCATCTGCTCCCATCGGTAGTACATGCCCTGGTCTCCTCTCGTTTAGACAACTGTAATGCGCTCTACGTGGGGTTACCCTTGAAGACGGTTCGGAAACTGCAGCTGGTACAGAACGCGGCGGCTCACCTGATTAAAGGCAGCCGCCGGCGAGATCACATCACTCCAGTGCTGAAGGAGTTGCACTGGTTACCAGTTGTTTTCCGGGCCAAATTCAAGGTGTTGGTTTTGACCTTTAAAACCCTATATGGTTCCAGCCCAGCCTATCTTAAGGAGCGCCTCCAGCAACACCAGACAGGCCGCTTAACAAGATCAGCCTTGGATGGCCTTCTCTCTGTCCCATCAGCCAGGACAGCTAGACTGGTGGGGACGAGGGAGAGGGCCTTTTCTGTGGTGGCCCCCACTCTGTGGAACTCCCTCCCTAGGGAACTCCGTCATGCCCCCTCTTTAATGAGCTTCCGTCGTGCATTAAAAACGTGGTTGTTCAGGCAGGCATTTGGGGTGGGTTAGGGTATTTTTTTAAAAAAAAATTTATGGTAAAATTTTATTGTTTTAAATTGTTTATGGTGGGTTGTACATCGCCCAGAGTGGCTGGGTGACCAGTCAGATGGGCGATTAATAAATTTAATAAATAAATAAAAATTATGCAGAGCACCTGCTCTGTCTGCAGACAGTTCCTGGTCCAATCTCCAGGTAGAATAGGGAAAGACTCCCATCTGAATCTCTGGAGAGCAGCTGCCAGGTGGTGTCAACAGTACTGAGCTAGCTGGACCAATGGCCTGATGCAGTATAAGTTTTTGCTTGCCAACTCCATAGGTTTTCCCTACCCACCAGCTCTCACCTTCCTCCACCTCCAAAATTCTGTAAAGGAACAATCCTATGCATGTTTAGACAGAAAAGAAGGCCTACAACTTCCAAGATGCCCCAGCCAGCATGGCTGGCTGGGGCATGCTGGGAGTTGTAGGCCTTTTTCTGGCTGGGGCATGCATAGGATTGCACCCTAAAGCAACTTCTGCCTCTGAGTAAAGCAGCCACTGGCAGACTTGGTCAACGATGGGGATGTGGCGCCAGTTGCTGGTCCCCTCTGGTAGGGTGAGGCAAAGGCAAGCCAGGGCTTTGAGTCTCTCCTGCTCCCACCAGCTCTCTGGGTGGCTGCTTCAGGGGAGTCTTCTTCCTCCTTTGGGAAGGTTGAGGGGGATCCCAGCTCATAAACCTCCTCATTAGGAATGGTGGCTTGCCGTTGTGGATTAAGCAAGGAATCTGATGCAGGCTAATTGGCTTTCTTTTAAAGGCTCTTCTTTTGTTCAAATCAGTCATCATGGTTTTCCTTTATATTTCAGGATTACAAGACAACTACAGAGGCTGCTGGTACTGCATGACTTTCCGAAACCATTGCATAACAAATTAATTGTCTTTTACCAGTCTATTCCTTTCCCAGTTTGCTGCTTCACCTTCTCAAATAGGTACGTTTGTTAAGCTGTGTGTCTGGATCACATTTTCTCTGGTTCATTTCTTTACTAGAGAAATGCCCATAATTGGAGAGAGGGTGTGTGCTTGGAGGGAGGATGTATATTTTAGGGACCCAAGGGGCGGCGTTGTTTTCTGTGTGCAGAGCTATCTTTCCATCCACCTTCTCCTGCCATGGGATTGTTTTTAGTGAAGCTCGGCCCATCCAGAGAATTTGTTCTCACTGCAATAGTATTCTCCAGTCTTCCCCCGACCCCCAGAACTAATGGCAACTATTTATTTAATGAGAAAAACTAAAGGGGTGAATTTGGGACCATCATTGGGGAGGATTTATATTTCCTAGATGCTGCCAGTGTCCCTTCCAGCCATGGATAATCACTGCCTCTTCTACCTGCAAAGACCCACCTCTTCCTCCAAGTTCTGTTTCTTGTTCACTTTTTGCTCCTGGTCATTAGTTGCATTCATCGACTGTCCAGAGGTCACTCAGTTTGCTTTTTTAAAGAATGCTTTTTCCCATTCTCAAATTGCTGAGAAGGGGGCATTCGAAGAGAAGGATAGTGAGGGAGAGCCACGATATACTGATTAGTTACAGGCCATTTAAATAATGGGTCCAGAACATTTTTTTAGATGGTGTGCCTGGTCTGGAATCTAGATGTTGTTCTCAGCCAGCAGGACAGCAAATAGGAAAAGCCTATGTTCTCCTGTAACCCAGAAGTCAGGGCTGGAAATGTAAGGCCCTCTTGCAGAAAGGAGTTCTGTGCTAGCTCCCGCCCTGCCTTCTGGTAGAAGAGCAGAGTCTCTTTGTGGCTCATAGGCCTTTGATCCAGGATTCAAAGTTTACTCAGCCATAGCTTGCTCTTTATGGGGGACGAATCAACTTGTTCCCCCTTTTCTCCACTCAATAGCTAGCGTGGTGTAGCGGTTTGAGTGCTGGACTGGGAGCTGGGAGATCTGGGTTCTAGAGTCATGGAAGCTCACTGGGTGACTTCGGGCCAGTCACGGACTCTCAGCCCAACCTACCTCACAGGGTTGTTGTTGTGAGGATAAAATGGAGAGGAGGAGGATTATGTATGCCGCTTTGGGTTACTTAGAGGATAAAAGGTGGGATATAAATGCAATAAATAAATAGGAATGGTTTATAGCAAAGAAGGCAAGGAAGACAGCAGTGAAAGTGCTGGCCCCACATACACCACATAATTCTTGTTTGCCAGTCTTGGCACTGCCAGTGTGACCTCTGAGACATCCCCCCCCCCCCCGCCCATGCCACCTAGCCTGGGGCTCAGGGAGTGAGGGAGACAAGACCCCTGGCCACAGCGTTGCGCCATCTTCATTTCAATTCTACCTCCTTTCCCTTCCAGCCTGAATTTCATGCCTTGGTATCATGGCTTGCTGACCTCGGTCTTAAAAGGACAAAATGTCACTGGTCAAAGAACACAGAAAAGGAAGAGGGAGTGTCTTCGTGAAATAGTTCCTGTGATAGAGGCACGCATTGAGAGAATGGAAAACCATCAACAGTAAGTCTATAACATAAGACCCTATATGGAGCTATGAACACATAAGCATGAAACAACTGCCCTGCTGGACCGAATAAAGGGTAGGTCTGGTCCAGTGTTTGAGCTTCAACTGCAGTTGGTCAGGTGCCCCTGAGCCAAGTTCACAGGTAGACTGTGATGGAGACAGCCCTCTCCTGTTGTCTGCCCCATTATGTGGTACTCCCAGGTGTACTTCTGTTCCTCTCCAGTGGCTATAGATCCGTACCAAAAGTATTCACCATTTTTCACAAACATATCCAATGTTTTATAGCAAGTAATCTAAGATGATGGCTATATGTTGTAGCAATAAATATGCAGGGAAATTGGAGAGTATTAGAATGTTTCCTATCAATTTTATTATTTACTTCTTTACCTATGAGGCTGGGAACATCCCCCCTCCCCCAATGAAAGCTGAGAATTTCAGAAGAGACCCTGTGAAGAACCTGAATATCTTGGGGTCACTTTTAGCCCCTGGATTGCACACTGTATGCCTTGGGCTAGTAGGGGGTTCTGTATCAAATCTTCATATGGCATAATCTCATGTCGGGTCCAGGTTCTCTGAAAGACTGTATTTTCCCCTATGAGCCTGCTTGTGCCCTGAGATCTTCAGGGGAGGCCCTTCTCATGGTCCCGCCACCATCACAGGCTCGCCTGGTGGGAATGTGGGAGAGGGCCTTTTTGGTGGCTGCCCCAAGGCTCTGAAACTCCCTTCCCAGGGAGGCGAAAGTGGCACCCTTCTTGGTATGTTTCCACAGGCAGGCAAAAACTTTTTTGTTTCAGCAGGCCTTTGGGGATAGCTAGTCTGGACCTGTGAGAATATGACGGATGGATACTATATTTCTTGTTGTCTTTCAATGTTTGGATATTTTATACAATTTTAATATTGATGATTTATTTATATTTTTAACTTTTGTATGTTGTTCAGTCGTTAAGTCGTGACCGACTCTTCGTGACCCCATGGACCGTAGCATGCCAGGACTTCCTGTCCTCCGCTCTCTCCCGGAGTGTGCTCAAGTTCATATTCACTGCATCGGTGATGCTATCCAGCCATCTCGTCCTCTGCCGTCCCCTTCTCCTTTTGCCTTCAATCTTTCCCAGCATCAGGGTCTTTTCCAGGGAGTTTTCTCTTCGCATTAGGTGGCCAAAATATTTGAGCTTCAGCTTCAGTATCTGTCCTTCCAAGGAGCACTCAGGGTTGATTTCCTTTAGGATGGACTGATTTGACCTCCTTGCAGTCCAGGGGACACGTAAGAGTCTTTTCCAGCACCACAGTTCGAAAACATCAATTCTTCGGCGCTCAGCCTTCCTTATGGTCCAGCTCTCACAGCCATACATTACTACTGGGAAAACCATAGCTTTGATTATGTGGACCTTTGTCGGCAAGGTGATGTCTCTGCTTCTTACTATGCTGTCTAGGTTTGCCATCGCTTTCCTCCCAAGGAGCAAGCGTCTTTTAATTTCATGGCTACAGTCACCATCTGCGGTGATCCTGGAGCCCAAGAAAATAAAATCTGTCACTGCTTCCATTTCTTCCCCTTCCATATGTCAGGAAGTGATGGGGCCGGATGCCATGCTCGTAGTATTTTAATGTTGAGTTTCAAACCAGTTTTTGCACTCTCCTCTTTCACCCTCAACAAGAGGCTTTTTAGATCCTCTTCACTTTCTGCTATTAGAGTGGTATCGTCTGCACAGAGTGGTATCGCCTTACACAGGTAGGTGTACACATTAGAGTGGTATCGCCTTACACAGGTAAGGTGGTCTGGTACTCCCATCTCTTTAAGAATTCGCCACAGTTTGTTGTGATCCACACAATCAAAGGCTTCAGCGTAGTCAATGAAGCAGAAATAGAAGTTTTTCTGGAATTCTCTTGCTTCTCCATGATCCAGCGCATGTTGGTGATTTGATCTCTAGTTCCTCTGCCTCTTCTAAACCCAGCTTGTACTTCCGGTACTTCTTGGTTCACATACTGCTGAAGCCTAGCTTCATAATCTTGCATAATCTTGCTGGCATGTGAAATGAGCGCAATTGTACGGTAGTTTGAACACTCTTTGGCATTGCCCTTTTTTGGAATTGGAATGTAAACTGATCTTTTCCAGTTTTGTGGCCACTGCTGAGTGTTCCAAATTTGTTGGCATATTGAGTGCAGCACTTTAACAGCATCATCTTTTAGGATCTTAAATAGCTCATCTGGAATTCTGTCATCTCCGCTAGCTTTGTTGTTAGTAATGCTTCCTAAGGCCCACTTGACGTCACTCTCTAGGATGTCCGGCTCAAGTTCAGTGAGCGCACTATCATGGCTATCAGGGACATTCAGATCTTTCCTGTATAGTTCTTCTGTGTATTCTTGCCACCTCTTCTTAATCTCATCTGCTTCTGTTAGGTCCCTGCCTTCTTTGTCCTTTATCATGGATCACTGCCTTTTTGTGGCAAAGGGGCTTGCGTAACTCAGTGATGTGGTCCACTGTGAGAAGGAAATGGCAACTCCAGTATTCTTGCCAAGAAAACCCCATGGAACGTATCACAAGGCTAAAAGATATGACGCCGGAAGATGAGCCCCTCAGGTCGGAAGGTGTCCAATATACTACTGGGGAAGAGCAGAGGGTATTTCCAAGTAGTGCCAGAAAGAGTGAAGCGGCTGGGCCAAAGCCGAAAGGACACTCAGCTGTGGATGGGTCTGGTGGTGAAAAAAAACTCCGATGCTGTAAAGAACAATATTGTTTAGGAACCTGGAATGTCGGATCAATGAATCAAGGTAAGCTGGAGGTGGTCAAAGATGAGATGGCAAGATTGAACATCGACATCTTGGGAATCAGTGAATTAAAATGGACAAGCATGGGCGAATTTAATTCAGGTGACCATTATATCTACCACTGTGGGCAAGAATCCCTTAGAAGAAATGGAGTAGCACTCATAGTCAACAAAAGGGTGGGAAAAGCAGTACTGGGGTACAATCTCAAAAACGATAGAATGATCTCAGTACGAATCCAAGGCAAACCATTCAACATCACAGTAATTCAAGTCTATGCTCCAACCACTGAGGCTGAAGAAGCTGAGGTTGATTGGTTCTATGAAGACCTACAACACCTTCTAGACCTAACACCAAAAAAAGATGTCCTTTTCATCATAGGGGATCGGAATGCTAAAGTAGGAAGTCAAGAAATCACCAGGATAACAGGCAAGCATGGCCTTGGTGTACAAAATGAAGCAGGACAAAGGCTAATAGAGTTTTGCCAAGAGAACACGCTGATCATAGCAAATATGCTTTTCCAACAGCACAAGAGGCGACTCTACACATGGACATCACAAGATGGTCAATATCGAAATCAGATTGATTATGTCCTTTGCAGCCAAAGATGGAGAAGCTCTATACAGTCAGTAAAAAACAAGACCGGGAGCTGACTGTGGCTCAAATCATGAGCTGCTTCTTGCAAAATTTCGGCTTAAATTGAAGAACGTAGGGAAAACCATTAAACCATTCAGGTATGACCTAAATCATATCCCTGATGAATATACAGTGGAGGTGAAGAATAGATTTCAGGGATTAGACCTGATAGACAGAGTGCCTGAGGAACTATGGACGGAGGTCCGTAACATTGTTCAGGAGGCAGCAACTCAATCCATCCCAAAGAAAAAGAAATGCAAGAAAGCCAAGTGGCTGTCTGATGAGACTTTACAAGTAGCTGAGGAAAGAAGGGAAGCGAAAAGCAAAGGAGAAAGGGGAAGATATATCCAACTGAATGCAGAGTTCCAGAGAATAGCAAGGAGAGACAAGAAGGCCTTCTTAAATGAACAGTGCAAAGAAATCAAGGAAAACAATAGAATGGGAAAGACTAGAGATCTCTTCAAGAAAATTGGAGATCTCAAGGGAACATTTTGTGCAACTTTTGTATATTTCTATGTAAATATTTTAACTGTACAAGTTTTTAGTGTTGTAAAGCCGCCTTGAATCCCAGTATTGGGGGAAAAGGTGGGATATAAATAAGTATTGTAATAATAATGTCTGAAAGAGTACTGGATCTTTGGCACTCTGGACCCATAGGTAATTGCCTATGCCTGCCTTAATGCCTTGTTTCCCTCCTCAGATACAGGGAGCTGATCCGTTATTTGAAAGTGGTGAAATGCAGGGATTCCCAATGGTAAGTGATTTGAAATTGCTCACAGCTGTCAGTGGAGGGGATTTTAATCTACTCTGGTCTACTGGTGGAGATTTATTTAAAGCTTGCATGTCTAAAATCTTTAAACCAGGAGAATAATGGAAAGATCCTTTTGGTGATCCCCAGCAGCAACAACATGCTTTCTGAGATGATGATTTTGCTTTCCTTAAGAGTAATACTTGGACTTGGCTTTGGCTTGGACTTGAACTTCACTGGGCTATTCAAGAATGAAGTTCTCTTGCTGAGAAGCAGCCATTTTTGTGTGCTGTCTCCTTTCGCACATGGCGGATGATGTTCATGCATAAGAAAGGAGATGACCTTCTCTAAGATTTGCAAGAGTTGAACCTGTCTAGGGCCTTTTACACAAATGTATCTGGAATGCTGAAAAACACAAGTGAAGGATGATTCAGATAATGTTTTAGCACTAGCTGAGTTCTGACGATCCTCCAATCTGTGGCTTGGAGGATTGGATCAAGCTGTCAGCTCCATCCCCATCCCATGGCAAACTATGGTTAGCACTAAATTGGAAACTGAAACCAAAGCCACGAGGAGGAGTGCAGAAGCCTATGTCTGGCTCATTTCCAATCTTCCAGGCCACAACACAAGTTTTACCTTGCGTCCATCTGAGCTTTACATAGGAATGTGATAAAACTCCTGTCCTTGCCATTTCATGGACTTTTGGCCCCACTCCTTATTAGCTCACTAAAGACTACGGTGGCAACTGGTCACCAAAGGGGAGAAAGATTGACTCCTTGACCAAGAGGGATGCTTGACTCTTGGGCAGGGGTGTTCAGTACTAATTGGAAGGTCACAGAAGAACTTGGAAGCTTTCAATTGCCAGTGGATAGGCGACAGAACATTGTCTTGATTGAATTAGGAAGCAGAGGAGATTGAGCTGTGGCAAGCCCATGCGTTCCCAAGGCAGCTTTACAGGGCTGGGGTACTCTCTTTTCCCTTTCAACAGAATGTGTTGACTTGGCCTACAAAACAAATCCTGTCCTAATTTGTTAGCTTTTGTCAGCTAACATTTCCAGAGAAGATGGAGACCTTTGAGCAATGGTGATCAATGTCAGGACAAAATGGAGATGAAATGGAGCTCTTTGGCAACGTTTCCCCCTCTCTTCTCTGTACTGATACATACTGAGGAAGTGGGCTGTAGTCTGCTACAATAAAATTGCTTCTCTTTATGATGCTATAGGACTCCGTGTTGCTGTTTGCTACAACAAATTAACATGGCTATTGCTCTAGGAATCATTGTACTTCCTTTGCTTAATCCAGGATGCAGAAGCAGAGGGACAACATACCTTTCTACATGTGCAAAAATGGAGACTTCAAGGGTGCTGCACAGGCACTCTTTTCTGTCTTCTCCAATTCCTGCTGTGCAGCCTGCCGCCTGTCCCCAAATCAGTTTGAAGTCTACCTAAAGATGTTCCGAACAGGACAGGCTCCTTTGGGGAAGGGCCTGGAGGTCTCTGCACAGTGGTCTTCTGTGGGCAAGTATACACTCTTGTTTCTCCTGGCTGACTATTGAGCATCTTATT
Source organism: Heloderma suspectum (assembly GCF_057233095.1). NCBI lineage: Eukaryota > Metazoa > Chordata > Lepidosauria > Squamata > Helodermatidae > Heloderma > Heloderma suspectum. Next base: position 33,493,944 of record NC_139469.1, on the reverse strand, counting down.
TAGCACCAACTGTGTGCCAGTTGCTGTTCAGCTATTTAGCTCTTCCTTCCTCTTCTCTAGGAGCACCTGTGAAGCTGCCTGTCCTGCTCAAACAGACATTCAGGGTTCTCTACAGCAACATGTCATTGTATGAGAATGTGAGTACCTGTCTTCTTACTTTTGATGGTGATTAACATCCCCCCCCCCCATTACATGATTGGCCCAAATTGAGGATGTCAAACAGCTGTGTCTCCTTCTCTGGTCTTGTTGCCACCTGGTGGCCCAGAACACTTGTGGCACTCTCCACACTACTCACTGAAGTGGGGACGTTTTAAAAAACTTGGCCCGGAGCATGTAGGCACCTCCTGCATATTCTCTGCAGTCTTGAATGTAAGTAGCTCTTAAAAAAAAAAAAAAGAGGTCTGCAGGTGGAGGGCTTTCAGTTCTAATGCTTGACTGCTAAGGGGAACCGGAGCCAGGTGTAATGGCCCCAGGCCTGTAACCAAGTCACCAGTAGTTTTAGAGGGGCCTAGAGATCCATGGTGCTTTCTGCTTTGGTTCATTATAAGTGCAATTTCCTTGCTAGTGGGCCTCTTGGCTGGTAAGATGAGTCAAAGGTTGCTGCTTCAGGACATTGCATGCTAACGAGCTCTGAACCGTTTATCTTATCAGAGCCTAGGATGTGCATGAGAAGTGAGGCTCTGTTTATGCTAATCTACAGGTGTCTGTGCTGGGAAAGGTCTGATTGCTTTCCTCCTCACCAAGCACTGTTACTCTATGCTCGGAAAGTTGCAGATGAATGCTAATTAACTCTTGCCTCTGTCACGCTACCTCACTGCTGACATGTATGATATAAAACCCATCTTACCCCATGGCTCTGGGTTCAGAGAAGCTGTCTGATCCAACCCTTGGGTACGCCTGTGTGCTGTAAGTACTCAATAAAGTCTCCTTGTAAGCAAACCTGGATCTGGCTTATCACTTCCGTGGTACCTCCAAACCTTAGCAGCCCATGACCGGGGCATACACTAGGATCTGCTAGGGAAAGAAGCAGAGACGCAGGAAGGGTACGTGTGTGCCTAGGGCTCAGCCAGCCAGCCCTTGTCCAGGCAGCTTCTGTCCTGAGCTCTCACCCATTCCTGGTTGTCCTCCCCACCCACCTCAACCAGAACCTGGTTGGTAGTCAGGCTCTGGGAGGCTCCATTCTTCCTAGCTGGTAGAGTTTACTGCATAAGGAATGGGATTCTAGATAATCTGACCTAGATGATCCCATGTGCCAGGGCAAGAATGTACCTCTTCTGTGTGTTTTCTTCTTCCAAGGGTGGCAGGGTATGAGGTGTGAGACAAGGACACGACACGGGCTCATGAGCCCCCAAGTGAAGGACCAGGACCAGCTGCGTGACTGAGTCACTTTTCTCACTCCACCCCATCCCACCTTATTGGTTTGCCCAGGCAAAACCGAGCAGCTCCAGAGACCTGTGTCCATTTTCTGTGGAGGCAGACAAAGGCTGGCTCTAAAAGGGGAAATGGGAGGTGCCTCCTAGTCCCATCCCTGGCCACATTTTCTAAGAGAAGAGCCTCCCTCCCTGTGGACGCAGTGGGGAGCGCTTGGTGTTCTGGACCACTGCATGGCAAACATGTACAAGAAGAATTCACAGTTCTGCAAACTCTCCAATCTTTCAGCCTGACCTACGTCACAGGGTGATTTGTGTGGCAGGGCCTGGAGAGACAGGGTGACTCATAAAAACACACACACTGTAATGAATGCCATTGGACAATCCTGTGCCCTTTTGTCTTGAGAGAGTGATAATTTTGGATAACCTGTGGGAAACTTACTTGATTCCTGTAACTATCAGCCACACTGTGTTTCAGCCCAAATGCTGGAGCTCTGTGATCACGATTTTTAGCAGCTACCCAGTCTTGGGAGAGGACGGCCACATGACAGCCATCACTTTGAAAGAACCATCCCAGGAATTCCAACAGGTAACTGAACAACACTTGAGTGGAGAATATTGCACTTAGACATGACGGATATTGCACTTAGACATGTGGGCACATGTCCTGCTGAGAGTTTTCTCGGCTATTCTAACTAGGAAGTGTTGCCTTCCAGAGCCCTTTGGGCCTTTCTTCACTCTCACTAGTTGTTGGCACTGTTGTTTGTTGTTTGCTTACCATTTTTATTAGATAATTTTCCAAAAGAGATCAAGCCAGGATTCAATTACACACAGCCATGTAGGTTGTTCTTACGTTGCAATTCCATAGGAGCACAGACAAAGGAGAATATGAAATTAGGCACAGAATTCAGTTTCTTGAGACCGTAAGCTTCCCACCCCTTTTAAAACATGTTAAAATCTCATCCTCAAGATTGCAAAGATATGCTGGAAAGTACCTGGGCAATGTATACTGGAATTTCAAGCCAGAGAGGTATCTGAAGATTTCCAGTGGTTCTCTGACCTGTATAGGTCCCCAGGGCTCCCTGTGGCTTGCACAGCCAAAATAATGAGAGGACATGCAGTTCTGCTCACCTTGCATAATTTATACACGTCTTAGAATTTGGATTAAGAGTGGAGAATTTCATTTTTTAAAATAAAGCGCAGAGCACGCGTAACTCTGGCAAGTTATTTTTTAAGCTTAAAAAAATAGTTAACCTATGATCTGTTGTTGGGTTGTCTCTGGGTTCTTTAACCCCTAAAGGATCCAGATTGTCTGGGTTCAGGCGTCGTGCTAACTAACAGGGCGATTGTAGGTTGTTAATTGAAAGCGGAAGGGAGCGCGTGCTGGAGGCAGCCGCTTGCTCCCACTTGTGCCCAGCAATTCGTGAATTAATTAACTTGTGGCTATGTGTTACCCAGAACCAGGTAAATATAGGAATTGCTTCTGGGCATTCTGAGGAAGGCTATGCATAAGGAAAGTCCAATTATGAAAAGGCCCTGCTCCACTCAAAAGTTTTTAGCTTCACAAATAGGAAGTATGTAGAGCAGAACCTCATCTTGAGATCTGATGGGCCAAGGAGGCTCGTGTGAGCAAAGGTTCTGATTAAAGTAGGAGGTGCCATTAACTGGCATGGTGTAAAGGGTGGGCTGCATTCCTGGGAAAGGCATGGGAACTCGGCAGGGTTTTGCGTAAGCTGGTTGAAGAAACAGGGCTCCTCATTGCTGGCTCTTTTGATTCCTCTGTTTCAAATAAGTTGGTTCTTGTCTCCATGTCTTAAAGGTAGAATTCTACCTACCTATTTCATAAAATTTTCAATGGTAATTTAAACTAGGGGTGTAGAATCTCTTTCAGCCTGAGGGCCGAATTCCATTTCAGAGAAGCTCTTGCGGGCTGCGTTCCTGTAGTGAGTGGGGCCAAAGCAGGTGGGGCCCCAAACCCCCAAATACCAGCATGTTGTAGTTTAAAGTTCTTCCAGCCAGTAGCCAAGCCTTAGGAGAGGCATTTCAGCCTTTTAGATTTAGGGAAGAACTGTACAAAAGCTCGGAAATTGCCAAACAATTTGTTGTTGGGGGAAAGGGCTGGATTTGGCCCCCAGAGCATTTGTAACATGGGACTACCTTGGAGTGTGGATGGTTATTAGGAAGGGTTTCACTGTCGGTTTTAAAGGGGAAGTGTACGTGATACTATGCAATTTTTTTTGTAATGATCTCAGGTGTATCCAGCTGCCCAAACTCCAAAAGTGGCATGCTGATGTCCAGACACTGCTGTATATATTTTTTCTAGGCTCTTTGTGCAACTGGCTGCAAACATACTTTGGCTTTGAACAATATATTTGATTGGCTGCTTTAAGCAGGGTCCTCTTAAGTGGAGTGTACTGTGTGTGTGGGTGTGTGTATGGCATGAGCTGCTACTGTGTACAGTATCACTAAGAGACTGAGCTATGAATGAGGAAGTCCCTTGTTCACATCTTACCTCTGCCATGAATGTGCAAGGTGGCTTTAGCATCCCAGCCCTCAGACTCGTGACCCACCTCCCCGCAACATACTTGACAGGGTTGTTTTAAGGATCACATATAATGTAAGAAGTGTTTCAACACTCTAAAAAGTGCTGTATAAATACTTATTGCATGTTAAGAAGTATACATGGGTACAAGTTGTTCCCCCCCAAAACATTGCAGAGATGGAAAAGGTGCAGAAAACCAAATTATCAATGAGCTAGAGCAAACCCCCTCTGAGGAAAGGTCACAGTGTTTGGGGCTATTCAGTTTTTTTTAAAAGGTGAGTAAGGGGGGCATGTTAGAGGTGTATAGAACTATTTATGGTTTGGAGAAAATGGATAGGGAGATTTTTTTTTTTCTCCCCCTCTCAATATACCATAATCCAGGGTCATGCAATGAAGCTGAACTGCGGGACTCTCAGGACAGACAGAAGGAAGGACTTCCTCACACAGTGCATGGTTCAGCGATGGAACTTGCTACCACAAGTTGTGCTGTACCACAAGGAAAGCAACTTAGATGGCTTTAAAAGGGGATCAGGCCAGTTTTGATAGCACACAGCCATCTTCAGTATCAGGCAGCACGCTTCTCTGTCCCAGTTGGTGAGGTTCAGTGGTGGGAAAAGGCTCCTGCCTTCTGCTTCTCGGAGGCCACTGTGGGAAACGGTGCTAGACTAGACAGGCCTTTGGTCTGATCCAGCAGGGCTGCTCTCACGTTCTTACAAAGGCCAAGGGCCACTCCGCTGGATATGGAGTCTCCAGATGCCCGTTTGCTTATTTTACTGTGACTTCATTTGCAGATGGTCTGGAGAGAGTCTTGCTACATTGTGGAAGAACTTGCCACCAAAGTTCGCACTAATGTTTTCCTTTCAGATGTGTTTTGCATGGATGTAAGTACATGCCTGCTATTATGCCAGCTTCCTTGGGATACCCAGGTTCTGGGCTTGGTTTTGTCAGAGGGCAGGGGCCCGGTATGCCTGCGTTTAGTGGCAAACGTTAACAGTTCTGGAAGGGGAAGCCTTTACAGATCCTAAGTAAGTAATGAGAGAGAATTGGTGGCTTTAGCAGCTAGAACCCAATCCTGGAAACGTAAATGGTGAGGCATCAAGGCTGTCTTACTGCTCGCTCTCCTGTCCTATAAAACACTGGGCCTTTTATTTAGCCTTTTCCAAAGGGGTAACTGTGTTAGTCTGATGCAGCAAAAACAACCATGATTCTTGTGGCCCCTTAAAGATGAACACATTTATTATGGCCTGCTACCGTAACCTGTCGGCTTGCTTTCCTGTATTCCTTCAAATACCCTCAGTGCCCATTATTTCTTCATTGCTGTAGAGCAGGCAGCAAAGGGGTAGCTCTTCCAGCTCAGAAGACTGGAAGAGCCGGCTAACTCAGCACTGCTTCCAGAGAAGAACCCCTTCCAGGAATGTTATTTCTCTTCTGCTTCATTCGCACACACCACTTTCCCCCCTGCATCTATGGCAGTGGGAATGGGAGTGGCGTGGGGGCTTCCGTGCGTCTCCCTGCATCACAGGGAGGCTTGGGCTGCTTCTAGATGAGCCTTGCACTTTGCAACAGCTGCACTTTGTTCACTTACATTTTTCTAGGCACCCAAACAGCGCAGCCATCCAATTGTGGGCCTCTTGTGTTTTCTCCACGATTCTTTCATCTTTTCCCACAATGCAGAAAGTCTGACAGAAGAGCAGCACTGCCTGTGCATGTGTAGTTGCTCGTAGCGTCACTCATCTGTCTTGTAAACAGAGGTATGGTTTTGCAGCGACTTTTGGGACAGCGCCCCTTTACTTCCTACTTGAGCACTATCACATTCCACCATTATATTTCCTCCAGTGCCATTTCTTTGTGTGTGTTTACAAACAGTCACACCACGATCTTTTTTCTCTGCTCCATGTTAGAGTGACTCCAGCACTGTTCTCTGAAGGGATTGTGCTTGGCTTAGCTTGGTTCCAGCACACCTCACAAACCGGGGGGGGGGGGGGAGTTGATTGCACTGGACACCCTTTGCTCGTCCTCCTCGACAGATACTGCTTCACAGCAGGAAGATCTTTAAGGCAGTCTTCCAATATATATTTTTTGTGCTTGTTACCGTTTGGTGGAGAAGGGATGTGAAACTGTTGAAGGGTATTTTCATGCTTGCCTCAAGCGCCCATCCCCTCCTCTCTCTGTCCTCCTATGGCACCTTTCCCTTTCCTGGTTGCCTGCATCTAGTGGAGTGGAGAAAGTGAGCCATATCCAGCGCACAGTGAGAGGGGAGGACAGGAAGTAGACCAGCCTCAGCTGCTCTTTCCTTGCCTGAGTCGGTGGGTGGGGTCCCCCAAGAGGATCCAAACGGCCAGGATGAGGCTCTGCCTTTTTGGTTTTAGCCTAACGCAAACCCCAGTACTGCCTTAGGGGCTTCTCATGCCCAGCTCTTCCACCCACCCCCATCCTGTTGGCTCAGTGTTAAACTTTTATTTCTATTTAGAACAAATTAACAATTGGTTTAAAGTGCCTATGTAAAAAAATTCTCAACTAAAACTTTTTTTTTAATGGGAAATGGAAAGTAGTTAAGGGCGGAGGGGAGGCAGTTGCTTTAACAGTGTTGGGAGGAGATGGGGAGGAGAAAACAATTTCAGTAAATAATTGCTTATTGCACCTGCTTTTTAAAAAGGCACAGAAGTGTGATTTCTGTCATTTGTTTTATTGCTAATCCCCAAATCATACAAGACTTCTTGGATTGGGGGAAAGGAGGATTGGGGGAGAGTACAGGGAGCGTGATGATTCTCACCAGCAGCTGCCTCTGTGCCTGACAACAGAAGATTGCCTGAGCCTACTTCACACCTTCCAGATCTGTTCAATTTCAGGAGGGCACACAGACAACACCTAAAGGGTGATTTTTACAAGTGTTTGTGGTTCCAGATCTCTGCAGAAAGAAGAGGTATAATCCCAAGAGAAAGGGCAGGGGAGGAGGGACCAGCTTTGGCAACAAATTAATTACAGCGGCTGCTTGGGGAAAGGTCACACCCACTGTGTAGATCAGGGGTGGGCAATGCATGGCCCCCCATGGCCTTGAATGCGGCTCCCAGCCCCCGCTGCCCTCCCATTGCAGTGGTGGTCAGATTGGCGGTTTGCCACTGAAATTCATCAGCGAGCCGCAATGTACATTCATAAGGGCTAAATTTAGCTTGCTTTGAAGTTAAATTTGGCCCTTTTGAGTCTCCATAGTGGGATATATTTTTTTGCCAATGTTTTTGCCACTGTGAGCAGTGTGGCGGCAGGAGTGTGGCTCCTGGGTGAGTCCAGGGACTGGAAATTGGTCTCCTGACGTTGCCCATCCCTGTTATAGATGGAACTCAGCAAGATCTAAGTGAGAGAAGTGCTTCAACTACATGGTGTAGATCAGCCTTCCCCCACCTGGTGCTCTCCAGATGTTTTGGACTATAACTCCCAGCATTCCTGACCACTGGCCATGCTGGCTGGGGCTGATGGGAGTTGATGTCTGAAACCTCTGGAGGGCACCAGGTTGGAGAAGACTGGTGTAGATGCTCAGATGCAATTCCAGATACAGCAGAAAGCACCCTTGGGCTTCCTTGGTCCCTTCTCTGTTTTGTATAGCACCTAGCGTACTGGGTGCACGATGACAGGCTTGTTCGTAACTTTTGTGGATAACTCGGAGAAAGCTGTATTCTGACACAGGCTGTTACCTGATTTTAAAAAATCTTGATCCTCCTGTACCATTTGTTTTGACAATATCGATCTGCATTCATGTCCCTTTAAAGTCCTAGCTGGAAATAAAAGATATGAATGACTTAAAACCCATTCCAGTTAAACAGTAAAAAAAAATAGATTTTATTGCTATCCCATTCCAAATAATGTTGTTGTTGTTCAGTCGTTCAGTCGTGTCCGACTCTTCGTGACCCCATGGACCATAGCATGCCAGGCCTTCCTGTCCTGCGCTCTCTCCTGTCCTGCGCATAGCTATGCCATAAGCTATGCACGGCATAGCTTATGGCTTCACTGAGTTACGCAAGCCCCTTCGCCACAACAAGGCAGTGATCCATTAAGGGGCCAAATAATGTAGTCTACCACAAAATCTATTGAAGTTCATTGGAGCCCACAGTGTTAATTTAAAGACGTGACTGGTGAAAAGATCCAACCCGCCAAATTAGGCAATCCTCATTGGATTATTAGGAATCCCTGGAGGAGAAAACAGGAGAAGCAAAACAGAAACCAAAAAGTGCCCAGGTGAAATTCTGAGCTCATAGTAAATAATGGAAGGGGTCCAATGTACCCAAATAGCCTATTAGGGTCTTCTCCCCTCTCCCTGTAGGAATATTACAAATAACAAATCAATGTTGCAAATTTGCACTGTGAGAATGTTAACTTCTGTGTCAAAAAAAAAAAGCCAGCTTGGAGCAGAATCAACCCCCAAAACTTTACCTTAGATAAAATATACTCCTTGACCCCTGCAGTGCTTTGTAATGGGCTTTTATTTTGTACAAGAACAGGACGTAAATCTACTCCTGTTCTCTTAAAGCGATATAATCCCCCCACCCCACATACTTAGTATTTATAATCTGGTTGAAATGTGAAGTTATTTTCCCTATCCTATTTTGAGATGTTGCTGGGGAATAGAATGGCCCCCAATTAGCATAGTTTCACTTTCTCATTCGTTTCAGTAGGGCTGAATTGGATCCCTGATAGCCTAGAAAGACAGGTAGATAGATATAACAGTGAAAAGGGGTGAGGAGAGATGAAACACCCCAAGACAACTGACCCCATAATTGTTGAGGAACTCATGGAGTATGAAGTGGTTCAGGTTTGCTAAAAGACATTCTGCAAGTATTTCAAACAGCTGCTGGGGTCCACAGCTATCCCACTGGCTTAGGAGGCTTAAGTCAATTAATCATATGGGGTAGTATCCAAGGTTAGTCATAGGTAGAGTAGACCCCATTGAAATGTCATTCATTTCAATGGGTCTACTCTGTGTAGGACTAACATTGGATGCCACCCATGATTTTTGATTAATTCAATAAAGCTGCATGAATTTGCAAGTGAATTAAAATAGTTTAGAAGTTTAGTGTTTAGGGAGGGGTTGGTAGAACACGTACCCCAAACCGGCATCTCCAGTTAGCTGTACCATGAAAAATCTCCCTCTGTCTGAGGCCTTGGACACCTGCTCTCCATCAAAGGAGATAAAAAACTGGGCTAGGGCTGCCATCCTAAACACACTTACTGGGGAGTAGGTTCCCATTGAACAAAGTGGGATGGCCCCCCTGAGTAATCATGTGTAGGATTTACACTGTAGATGGACCAAGGGTCCGACTTGGTGGAAGGCACTTCTTTTGTTTTTGGATGATAAGTGCAGTACATCACAACAGACATGATCTGAGAGAAAGCATGGCCCTCCTGTGGAGGAGAGAAGGGGGGGGTGCTTCTAAAGTGGCACTTGCAATCTTTATACAAATACTGACACCTTTTTTAAATGCCCAGTTAATCAGCTTGCATCTTTTTGGTCCATCAAAAAGCTTTTAATCTAACCAGTTAATCAACTAAGCATTGTAGCCCTCATTTATTTATTTTATTTATTATTAAATTTATTAATCGCCCATCTGGCTGGTCACCCAGCCACTCTGGGCGATGTACAACATACAATAAAAACAGTTTAAAACAATAAAATTCTACAATAAAAACATTTTCTAAAATACCCTAACCCACCCCAAATGCCTGCCTGAACAACAACGTTTTTAATGCATGACGGAAGCTCATTAAAGAGGGGGCATGACGGAGTTCCCTAGGGAGGGAGTTCCACAGAGTGGGGGCCACCACAGAAAAGGTCCTCTCCCTCGTCCCCACCAGTCTAGCTGTCCTGGCTGATGGGACAGAGAGAAGGCCATCCAAGGCTGATCTTGTTAAGCGGCCTGTCTGGTGCTGCTGGAGGCGCTCCTTAAGATAGGCTGGGCCGGAACCATATAGGGTTTTAAAGGTCAAAACCAGCACCTTGAATTTGGCCCGGAAAACAACTGGTAACCAGTGCAACTCCTTCAGCACTGGAGTGATGTGATCTCGCCGGCGGCTGCCTTTAATCAGGCGAGCCGCCGCGTTCTGTACCAGCTGCAGTTTCCGAACCGTCTTCAAGGATAACCCCACGTAGAGCGCATTACAGTAGTCTAAACGAGAGGAGACCAGGGCATGTACTACCGATGGGAGCAGATGGTCGGGAAGGAAGGGGCGCAGCCGCCGTATCAGATGGAGTTGATACAGTGCTGTCGGGCTCACAGCTGACACCTGAGCCTCCATGGACAGCTGGGAGTCCAAAATGACCCCCAGGCTGCAGACCTGGTCTTTCAAGGGTAGCCATACCCCATTCAACACCAGGTCAACATCCCCCAGCCTCCTCTTGTCTCCCACCAAAAGTACCTCGGTCTTGTCAGGGTTCAGCTTCAGCCTATTCCTCCCCATCCAGCCACTCACCGTCTCCAGACATTTGGACAGGGATTCTACGGCCAACCTTGGTGAAGATTTAAACGAGAGGTAGAGCTGCGTGTCATCCGCATATTGATGACACTGCACCCCACCTCCTGATGATAGCCCCCAGTGTCTTCACATAGATGTTAAATAGCATCGGGGAGAGGATGGAACCCTGTGGCACCCCACAAGTAAGTGGCCACGGGTCTGAAACTTCCTCTCCCAGTGCTACCCTCTGGTACCTGCTGGAGAGGAAGGACCGGAACCACCGCAATACGGTGTCCCCTATGCCCAACCCCTCCAGGCGGTCCAGGAGGATACCGTGGTCAACGGTATCAAAAGCCGCTGAGAGGTCGAGGAGAACAAGGAAGGAGCATTCACCCCTATCCAGAGCCCTCCTCCTATCATCCACCAAGGCGACCAAGGCCGTTTCTGTCCCATGTCCAGGCCTGAAGCCCGACTGAAATGGGTCTAGATAATCAGTTTCTTCCAAGTGTGCCTTCAACTGCACACTTCAACTCATTCTGACTGGTTTTCTTACTCTTCTCTTTCTCTCTGCCTTTCTTCCAGTTCCACTTGGAGGCAGGTCTGATTTTTGTGGTCCAGGCGATACAGCAAATGGTTTTGAAGGAATACAATTCATTGAGTTCATTCCTAGATATCATTTTGGCTTTTGGGGTAAGTTATGGCAATGGATCTTCCAAGATTCCAAGACAGATAATGCATTATTCCTAATATAAGAGAGTGCGGGGTATGTGTACTCTCATTTGCATTTTGAACACCCTTTAAGCTCCAGAAAACTTGCTTTCTTTTTTTAATAAAATCTCAGACTCTTAGGGGAGCTGAATTGTGTGTGCCCAGTGTCCCATTGTGTCTTTGTATGTGCCTACACAGGATAATGCTATGAAGTATTGTATTTCACCAATGTTATATCAGTAACTCAGTTAGGTTAATAACATGCCTAGGGTGGAAAGGTTGTATCTTACTCTTAAGACCACCTGGTAAATCTCTAGGATTGGGCTAAGTTCTGAACTGGGGAATTACCAGCTTGCACCCTTAGCGCTTCTGAACTTTGCTAGCTCTTAGTAACGTCACTAGGTCTTAAGGACTAGCCACGTTGGCTTTTTCTTTGCTGTCTCTGGGCATTGCACATACATTTCTGTGTGTGCACAGAGCTTCCTTTAGAACATACCAGAGCAGAGCTTTTTTGATGGGAAACCCACTCCCACTGTGCACCCTCAAAGGGCAAGGTTCCTGCCTTTCCAGTCAGTTCCTCGTCAAGCGCTGCAGCATCAGTTGTAATGTTCTCTCCCTTACGTGTTTCTCATTCTCTTTTCTTCCTTCCTATAGAGTAACTTCTGGGCTCTGAAGCTACTGCTAAAGTCTCTAGCTTATCAAGAAAAGGCTCTGTGCAGCATTGTTGGCTTGATTATCACTGACCTCCATTATCGGAAAGCAGAAATGTTGGAATTGTAGGTTGAAATTTATAACGCTCCTGAGTTTTGTTGTTCACAGGATCTATCCCGAAAGCTTGAGCTGCACCTAAGACTGGGGCAGGCAACCAGGATTGGGTGAGGGGCCATATGACCCACCCACCCAGGCCTCTGTGGGCCGAATGATGCACAAGGGGTGTGGCCATGCCCCTGATGTCATTTGGTCCCTGGCTGGCCCGCTGAGTGGATGTTTCATCCACGAGGAACTGGCTTTGCTGCTCACGGGGCTTAACATAGCACCTTAACATAGAATCATAGGGTTGGAAGGGGACTGCAAGACCATTGGGTCCAACCCCCTGCTCAGTGCAGGAAGCCTGATTCCCAGGTGGTCTCCCATCCAAGTACTAACCAGGGCTGGCCCTGCTTAGCTTCCAAGATCAGGTGAGATGGGGCACATCCAGCCCTTTGCCCAATCTCTGTCACCCATCGGAGAAGCCCTGAGCACGGTGGAGCTGCTGTGCCTGCCCCACACCTTCTGCCATTGGGGAGAGAACATGGGGTAGGCAAAGTTGCTCAGCTGGGGCTCACTTGTCCTTTGGCCTCCCCACATGGGCAAGCCAAAGGATGAGCAAAGCTTACTCCACTGCTGCTTGCCGGAGCGCCTGCAAGGGACAAAGGAGTAAGCTGCCAAGCTTCACTTGTTCTTTGACCTCCCTCCTCCTGAGCTCCACAAATCCCCTTCTTCCCCCCCCAAATCCTGTTGCTATCTTCAATCCATGATTGGAGGCAACAAGGGAATTCCCCAGCGTGCCACTTGCCCGCCGTTGGGAGGAGCAGCAGCATGTGGGGGGATCCCATTATTCTCTAACCTCAAATCAGAGATGGCTGGGGGATTCCTCTCCCCATCGCCTCCCAAGGGCCCCAGTAGCCTCCCTTGCCCTAAGGCACCTACAGATGGGAGAAAGTGCCATGTTTCCTCTTGTCCATGCTTGCCTTTAGTCGTAGGCCACAAGCTTTTGAGGCTTAAGGCAGATGTCCTCAGGGAGGACCCAGTGCTGCTTCCTGATGCTCCTCGGTTATTCTTTAGCTGGGCCAGCAGCCTGAGTGCTAAAAGCTTCAGGGAAAGCAGAGGGTGTGGTCCTTCCCTTTTTACTGAGCGACTGTCAGTGCCTCGTGTGCGATTCTTACTGATTTGTTGTTGATCTCTGCTGGTGTAAAGCAGACTTGTCAGCAAGCTCACACCACCTCCAGCTGACTAGGCAGGACAGTGTTTGTTCGTCAGAAAAGAGCTGGTTTTTATCACTTGAAGCAACTGATGCTCCACAAATGAGCAACGTAGTTCGTGTGCCCAGGTGCCATGCTTATGACCTACTGCATGGCTGCTGTATATCATTTTGGGGCCTATAATACAGCTTGCAACATTACTTAAGATAAACCCGCAAGTATCTCTGACTGGGCAGAAGCTTACCAGGATCATGTGAGACATTTTCAGACAAGGACCAAACTTGATAGTAGCAAGTGTCGCTGGCTCTTCTTCCCGCTCTTTTAATGTTGCTCAGGTGGCAACGCTGCGGCCCTCAGCATGTGGGTGACCTGCTGTGCCTCTTCCTGACATCTAGGGATAGAAATGTACGATCGGTCGGCATCTCCATCATCAGTGTTATCATGGAAAACTTGCATGAGTGAGTGTTGCATTTTGTGGCTGTGACAGCTGTGCTTTCCATCTTTAATCGCAGATAAAGGTTTATAAGGTTTTCCAAAGGTAGTTGTGTTCCAGTCAAGGGGCGCAAAATGAAGTAGGGAGACAGCTAAAGTTGAATCAATAGAAGTCGGCTACATTCAAGCTGATTAGTCAAATCGAAAGTGTGCGGTGGTGGGTCACTTTGAACTTAGGCTTGGTTGGTCATTTCACTAAAGAGAAGGTTAATTGCTGGAGTTAACTGGGGAGCGGGGGAAGCAATCAAATTGCACTTAAACTTGATGAAAGTTGATGAAGAGCATGTAAAACTTGACTTTTTAGATAACTTTCAAATGAGTAATTATTAACCGAGGATTGAAGATAGGTCCTTAGTTCCTTCCAGAGAAGTTGCTTGCGAGACTTCACTGTTCAGGCTGCCCCCTAACAAGAAGGCGTAAGTGGGAAGGTGGACATGCCCAAATCTGCTGTAGTATCAGTCTGGAGTAACAGGATTAACTTCCTGGATGTCCACTGGGCATCCAAAAGATTGTGCCAGGCTATAGCTTGGATGTGTAGTGGGTCAATTGGGCAGGGCTTCAGGGAGCCTGGTGGGGTTGGAGTTGCTCGGATGGTACAAGAGTCTTTAGCCCTCCCCCCCAGCCTCCCAGCAATCGTGATGCAGCTGGGATTGCGGTTTCACTACCACTAATGGTGGCAAGGAAACTGCATTCCTGATAGGGGTTGCTGTGGGGTCGGAGAGGCTTTAAGTGTCTTTGGGGAATGCAAGGGGAAGGCTGAACATGTCAGGAAGATTTGTCTCTGGAGGAGGAGGAGGACCTGGTGTTAACCCCCTTCCCTTCTTTCAGGTGTCAGTGGGCGAAGCAGGTCGGCGCGTTCCTTCAAAACTCAGTAAGTGTGTTCTCTTTCAGTGGTGGAGATTATCCAGGAGTGGGTTACACCTCCCACTTGTTTCAGAGGCAGCACAATGCGAATGTTAATCCTGCTTCAAACAGCCATCTTTTTAAAGGATGTGGATACTGTTTTGCAAGGGATGTGGTGTCATTGGGTAGAGTGGGAATTGGCGAACAGTTGAGAGGGAAAATAGGAGGACCTTAACTTGGGATGATGAACTGTATTCAGGGGGAGGGGTGGAGAGAATGATAAAACTCATTCTCTGGTTGGTTGGAGGAGGCATCCAGAACAATGGATCCTCTCCTCTCACACTCGGGAAGGCAGGGAGCGTGTGATCTTGAAGGAATACTGGGTCCTCTGGCTCCATATCCAGTTTCTTTTCTTGCCTTCACTCAGCACAGTCTTTGCTCGCTGATCTTCAGCCTTTGGGTCAAAAATGTCAACTGCTTACTTCTTTTTTACTCTCCTTTTATCTTTGTTCCCTTTTCTTTTTCTCTTCCTGTTGTCCTTGCTTTTTTTTTTTTTAACGATCCCCTCTTTCTTTTTGCTCTCCTCCTTCCTTCTCCTTTCTCTGTCTAATGCCACAAGTAGGGCAAAGCTTTTTCGTCCACGTCAAAGCCTGTGAGACAAAAGCGGCTTTAAACACGAGAGTTCCCCACTGTGCAGCCTACCATCACCCAGCACTCGCATGTTGCGAAGAAGCCCACAGAGTCACTGTCCATGCTGGTGCCTTCAGAGCAGCCAAGCGCGTCTCCCGTGAGCCAGAAAGCCGCTCTCTGCAGCAGCCGTTGGCTGGCGCCCTGGAAGCTAGACCCACACAGCAACTCCCCTGAGTGTGCCAGGGAGTCCGCCAGCAACCAGCAAGTGATCCGTGCTGTGCTTCTAGCCCCAGAGCAACTGCTGGCATGTGTGGACACAGGTGGCTCGATGCGGCTTACAGAGGGCAGCCATTTTGGGAGTTTCAGATGCAGCTATGGAAACAGGCAGCTTGGTTTTGCATGCCAAAAAGACACACCATTTCTTTCAGCGGGAAGCAGCCATTCTGTTAACACCTCGCCGTGGCCTGTGAATGCCCCCCTGTCTTTGGTTCCAAGTGCTGAGGTGCAGCCATCAGTCCACCGCTCTGGTCAGATGGCTTCTTTTCAGCCGAAGGCCCTTCCAGCATCGGATCAGGACCCTTCAAACTGTGGATATGTTTCTGCCAGTGCCATCCACTAATTCAGAGGGCGGTTGGTGGAGGAAATTACTGACCAGCTTCAGGATCGTGACCAGTCCTCAGTCCCTTGCAGGGGACGGCGAAAGAGATGTAGAGTGGCCCAGTCTTCGAATTCCTCCGTTTCTCCCCCTCTGGAGTCACCGCGAAGAAAAGACAAGAAAGGAAAGGCTTGTAAGCAGGTGTCAAAGCACAAGTCCTTGACTCTGGCTGCGGCTTTTAACTCTTGCTCCTCAGAGGGCTGTGACGTTCCTCCTCCTCAGCCTAGGCCCATGGTGGCTGGCAGATCTCCTTTAGGGGATGGGGACAGTGATGAAGTAAACTTTCCCCCTCAGTCTTTACAGGAATTATCGGACAAGGAAGGGAAGGAATGGTTGGACTCAGACCAAGTGGCAGCTTCCACTAAGGACAGATTGTTTAACGCTGAGGCCTTTCCTCCCCTACTTTCTAGAGCATTAGCTGTCCTGGGGTTAAAGGAGGAAGCACAACGTAGTGCTCCCCAGCAACCTGAGATGCCGTCAACAGCAGAATCCAGAAGTGTGTCACTCTTCCCTGAGCCAAAGGCACCTAACAGAGCAGTGCCTTCCCCCAAGGCATTTAATAAGTTAGTTAAAGCTTAACGGGCTGCTCTGCTACAGGCTAGAGAGGGCGTAAACGTGGCACAAAAGCTGTGTTCTTTATCTCAAGAGGCCATGGGCCGCCTTACGATCCCTGTAGCGGACATGCTGGTAGGAGCTGTCCTAGCAGGTGCTCAGGTTCCCAAGGATGGAGATGTTCCTCTAAGGGATCCAGGGGGGATATCTCGGGTTTCGTGCTTTAAAAAGAGCATGAGGCCTCTGCCCTGGCCATCAGCGCCAGCTCCACATCCTCAGCCTTTGCTCGGGTCGCTCCCTTTTGCATCGAGG
Organism: Heloderma suspectum; assembly: GCF_057233095.1. Lineage (NCBI taxonomy): Eukaryota > Metazoa > Chordata > Lepidosauria > Squamata > Helodermatidae > Heloderma > Heloderma suspectum. The sequence goes on along the minus strand of NC_139469.1, from coordinate 33,477,438 downwards.
ACCTGCTTAATAACCAAGGTTTAGATGTCAGAACTGCCTGCACTGCAGATGCTGCCCAGAATGCCCTTACCTTTTCTGCAGGAGTGGTAGCTGCCACTGTGCTGCCAGACTATTTATCTGGCTTCAGCATTGGAATGCAGAGTTAGGCTGTTGATGGTTCCCATCAAGGGAGCAACTTTGTTTGGTGAGGAGGCCTTAGAAAATACTTTGGAAACCAAAGAGAAACAACGTGCCATCCACCCAAAAGGAGGATGACAGACGGGCACCAAGGAAGAATTAGCGTCCCAGCAGAGGTTTCTCTAGGCCGAGGGACTATAGGTCCTTCAAACCAGCCTAGCTGAGATCCCACTTCTAATCCCCATTCAACTACCTTTTCCAAGCTCTCGAGCACTCACTCCTCCAAGGCTGGTCATCAGCATTTCTGACATGACAGCACTTCCAGTGGGCGGCAGGCTGTTGTACTTCCAGACAGCTTGGGAAGCTCAGCAATCCACGAACGGGTACTCGGTACTATTCAGGGGGCAGGGGGTCTACAAGGTGGAGTTCCAGCATGCACCCAAGGACAGGTTTCTACTGTCCCTGGTCTCAAAATCTCTGACAAATTTATTTTATTTTTATTTAAAATATTTCTTGGCCATTGTTCAGGACAGAAGCTCTCCCAAGGCGGCTGACAACGATAAAATACATAAAAACTATTAAAATATTAAAAGTGATAAAATATAAAAATAACAATAAAACCAACAACTATGTTAACAGCAGCAACAGCAACAATAGCAGTCATATCAGTAGAAGGCCAAGGTAAAATAATATGTTTTCAAGGCCTTCTTAAAAGTCTGCAATGAGGAGCATGGTGGACCTCCACTGGCAGCTTGTTCCAAAGGCGTGGGGCCACTGCAGAGAAGGCCCTCTCACATGTGTTCACCCACCTGACTGCTGTCGCGGGTGGGCAAATGGGAAGGGCCTCTCTTTCTGATCTTAAGGTTGATAGGGTGTGTAGGCAGTCCTTCAAGTAACTTGGTCCCAAACTGTTTAAGGCTTTAAAGGTCAAAACCAGCACTTTGAATTGAGCTTGAAAATGCACTGGTAATCAGTGCAGCTGGTGCAGTATAGGCATTATATGATCGAATCGCCACCACCAATACTTGGGCAGCCGCATTCTGCACAAGCTGGAGTTTCTGACCCATCTTCAAAGGCAGCCCCGTGTATAGCGCATTGCAGTGGTCCAGCCTGGACATGACTAGTGTGTGGATAACTGAGGCAAGGTCTGTCCTGTCCAGATAGGGCCGCAGTTGGCGTACCAGCCTAAGCTGGTAAAAAGCACTCCAGGACACTGCAGCCACCTGGGCTTCCCCAGTTAGCTCAGAGTCCAGGAGGACTCCCAAACTGCGCACTTTGTCTTTCAGCGGGAGTGCAACCCCATCTAAGACACAGGCAGTCAGGCATCTCCTGGATATCAACTTGATAGACCCAGTACACTCACAAGAGATCTTTTCCAGGCTTTATTCAATATTTCTTGTGGTCCAGAAGAAAGGAGGGGACTAGAGGGTCATCCTGGACTTGATGTATGTCATCATGTTTGTAATGTGCTGCAAGGTCAAGATGGAAACCCTCCAGATGATTGAAGAAGCCCTTCATCTGGGTGAATTTCTGGCTTTAATAGACCTGCAGGATCTGCATGTTCCTATAGCCCCTCATGTCATCCAACCTGCAGTGGCTTGGATCCCTTAACAGTTCTGCATCCCCATACCTAAACAGTTCTGTACCCCTGCCCTTTTGCTGTCTTGGGCAGAGCAGTCGATTCTCTCCATTTAAGCATAGCACTTTCAAGGCTCCTTCAACGCAATAGCAGACTTTCTGAGCAGATACCAGTGAGATCCAAGGGAGTGGAGCCTGTACCATGAGATCTTCTAGCAGATTCAGAACCATTTCAGGACCATGGTGGCAGACTTGATTGCCTCTCCCCTGAACAACAAGTTTCTGAACTTCTTTTCAAGTTTCTGGATAGCCAAAGTGGAAGGACAGGATGCCCTGAACTCCAGGTGGCCACCTGGTCTACTGTTTGCCTTCTCTGTGATTCCTTTGCTTTGTAGAGGACTGAGGAAGGGCAGAAGGGAAGCAGGATATGCAAGTCTAGTAGCTACATTGGCCAAGAAGACCTTGGTTTTTGGACATTCTACAGTTACCCCAATCAGAGCCTTGGTTCCTCCCTGAGAAGCTCTGTCTCCTATTTCAAGGTCCAGTGTGCCACCCAGACCTGGCCTGGTTGTGTCTAGCAGTATGGAGACTTAAGCAGGAAGCCCTCCTGAATCAGGGCTACTCAGTGGCTGTAGCGGACACCATATTGTCTTCCAGGAGGCCCTCAACAGTGCATATCTATGAGACTAACTTGGCAGGCATTCATCAAGTGGTGTCTGAGAAAAACAATCCATTACTCTACAGTTGTCATTATGAAACTGCTGGCTTTCTTACAGGATGGTTTGGACCTTGGGCTGAAACTGAACAGATTGCAGAGATGACCCTGGGCTCTTTCTTCAGTTTTGTCCTGCCCGGGCTCCTGGCCTTTGAAGTCATACCCATACCTATGTTTCCTGTAGTGTGAGACTCTCCTGGCTCCTCTGGTGGTCCACAGGTTCCTGTCATGGAGCCCTCACATCATGCCGAAGGTGCTCACCAAACCACCCTTCAAGCCCTTATGAACTCTGTCCCTCAGACTACTCTCACTGAAGGTGGCTTTTTTAGTTGTCATATAGAGTCTCTGAACTGGGGACTTCATCAAAAATACAGAGATGATCCTTTACAAATAAAGGTACAGTTATTTTATGTTTGGATTCCTAATTCACTCTAAAGATTAATTCCTTTTTTCATTGTTCTTAGGAGCTAGTGCTTCCCTCTTTCTGTCCAATCTGAAACATCCATCCAAGGGAGCAAGGCATTGCACGGATGTGTTCAAGGCGTGAGAATCTATGTTAATAGAACCAAATCTTCTGGTCAGGGTTGGGAAACTTTTAGTGGAGTCTCCTTCCTTTCTAGGAAGTGGGTTTGTAGTGTTTATTACTTGTGGCTGTCATGCTTTTTCTCAGAGGGATCTATCCTCCCACACACGCTCCTGATCACTTCCTGGCTTGTTGATTCTAAGTGCTCCCCCTCTAGCATTGTGGAGAAACTGGAGGTGGAGCTGAATGACCCAGTATTCCTTCAGGATCCCAAGTCACACGATCCCTGCCGTACTGGGCAGTGGGAATCGATGGCCCCTTGTTCTGGATGCCTCTGTCACACCAACCCAGAACGGACTTTCATGGTAAGTAGCTGGTGTCCCATGTTTCAGACTGGCTGTGGGACTAGAGGTCTTGTTTGTCACATGATGTGGCCCCCTTGTGAATGGTCAAGGTCTATAACAAAGTGGCTGTTGCTAGCAGAAGGGACTTGACAGTTACGGAGCGCATGATCTGAGACAGAGGAAGCTGCCTTACGCCAAGTCAGACCACTGGTCCATCTAGCCCAGTACGGTTGACGCTGACTGGCAGCAGCTCTCCAGGGTTTCGGGCAGGAGTCTTGCCCTACCTGCAGATGCTGCCGGGGATCAAATCTGGAGCCCTCTGCGTGCAAAGCCGGTGCTCAGCCACTGAGCCATGCCCAGAGGTGGCTCAAGGGCATTGGTGGTGGTGGTGAGGTGTGCCAAGGAATAAAATGAGTTGCAAGAATTCCCCTCAAGAGGCAGATTGACAGTTGGCCCTTTGCTGTCTTGGAATGTGCATGAGATGACAAAATCAAGTTTATATCAGACATAATTGTCTCACTGCTTCACTGTGTAGCTCTCTGCTAAGGAAGCTTCCCCAGCCTGGTGCCCTCCAGATGCTTTGGCCAACAACTGTCTGAGGTGGCCCTGCTGTCTGAGGCTGATAGGAACTGGAAGGAGTTGGAAGCATCTGGAAGGTTAGGTTAGGGAAGGCTGAGCTAGGGCAGTTTACGCAAACTGCATAGAGATCGTCCTTGCACAACTTTTGAATGCTATTTTGTTCTCTGCGTGTGAAACAGTGATTTTTTTTTCCTACACCTTGATTTAAAATTCAGTAGGGCCAGCTAAGACCTGTCTTATGGGTTTCTTTGAAATAAACATTGAGAGCAACTTGCAGATTTTAAGCTTCCTTCCATCGGGGAATTCTTTCCACAACAGCTTGCCAGCAAGGGGTGGCTCTGCATCGTCCACGGAGTCTGCGCACGTTGCAGAGAATTCTAGGAGTGTGTGCAAAATGAGCACACACCTGACTTGATTACTTATTTAAGAAGCACTGGATATTCCCCTGTGCCTTTGTGCTGTGGAGGAATATCAGTCATAACGGGCAGGCTGTATGTCGGAGAGCTTGCCCGCTATTGCTGATCTTATTGAGGACCTGAAGGACATACTTTAAAAATTACTCACCAGAATAATCCGCTGTCCTCTTTTCCTGCTTTCAAATTCTATTACCTTAATTAATGCCCCCTTCTCTTTTTATTTTTGCACAGATAAAACCATTTGGCTGGGCAGCTCATGAAGTTTCCAGCTTCATAGCCGTTTCACAGACTCTTCCTTAAATCTTTCAGTCTGTTGATCTCAAGGATTTGCCAGTGTGCCTCACCTCTGGCCGCTTCTGAGCAGCCTTATTGTGAATGACATGTTTCTACTCCTGATAAAGGCATTCTTAAGCTGCTGTCAAGCCACACTGTATCATGTAGCTCTGGATGGCCCTTCCAGGAAAGGTGCACTTGTGATTGGATTTCTCTGCAGAACTCTACAGGTTTCAGAAGGTTCTAAAGTATCCTCAGTGAAATCCTCCCAAATGTGTGTATTAATGCACACAATTTTACAGACCCTTCTGCTCTGTGCTATCCACATAGATTCCTCTATTTTTTGTAGTTACATTTCCCAGGATTGCAAAACCCACACAGTAGAAAATGAGTTCTATCAGTTTATCTTTCTGGTAGTTTTGAGTCCGTTGGGATTTCCTCTGATACTGTATTTTTCCCATTTCTGGGGAATTCTCTACTTGAAAGCAAAGACAATTTTGACCTAGTTATGAAAGCAGTGTTTTTTCAAACTGTGCACTGTTTTTTCAGAGTTCTACTTATATTTTAAAACCTGAAATACTTGTTTGTTTCCTATAAATGCATGCATTTTTGCACCTTTTTCGATACTGTGTAGAACCTTGAGAATATGTAAAATTGTTGTATCTTTATCAAGAAATGTGTATATACTGCTTTGTAGTGCTATGTGTAGTACTATGGATTGGCTGCTTTAAATTATAGTTATTAAATAAGACTGCACACTTTATGTTACCAGTTGATTTCTGCAAAAACCAGAGCCTAATGCTTTGGTTTCGGGTCTTGAGCTGGCTCTGGCCCATATACCTGGACCAGCTGGTGTAACTCACTCTTCCTTCTTTTCCAAACACTCACAAATATTCTTCAGGGATGGACTGGACAAAAGAATACACTTTCTATATCCTAACACACTGCCTCCAGAGGAATGAAGGATGCTTCCCTCGTAATTTTCTGAGAGGTGGTGCAGTGGCTAGATGGTTGAACTGAGAAGTCTCCAAATATGAATTGGGTTAGCCAAGCCACTATTTCATGGCCTTCACTACTGGGTTTGGGTGGCACTGGCCTGCTTTGTGGGCTTGTAAGGAATACTAAGGTAATGTATGTTAAGCATTTTGAACATTCAGAAAGCAATGTATACATGCTAAGTAGTATTTTATCCTGTGGCTATCAAGAATATGCCACATGAAAGAGATAAAATCAGATTTTTGTTGTTTATTTGTTCAGTCGCTTCCAACTCTTCGTGACTTTATGGACCAGCCCACGCCAGAGCTTCCTGTCAGCTGTCGCCACCCCCAGCTCCCCCAAGGTCGAGTCCGTCACCTCCAGAATATCATCCATCCACCTGGCCCTTGGTCGGCCGCTCTTCCTTTTGCCTTCCACTTTCCCCAGCATCAGCATCTTCTCCAGTGTATCCTGTCTTCTCATTATGTGGCCAAAGTACTTCAGATTTGCTTTCAATATCATTCCCTCACGTGAGCAGCCTGGCTTTATTTCCTGGAGTATGGACTGGTTTGATCTTCTTGCAGTCCAAGGCACTCTCAGAATTTTCCTCCAGCACCACAGTTCAAAGGCATCTATCTTCCTTCGCTCAGCCTTCCTTATCGTCCAGCTCTCGCAGCCATAGGTTACTACAGGGAAGACCATTGCTTTAACTATGCGGACCTTTGTTGTCAGTGTGATGTCTCTGCTCTTCACTATTTTATCAAGATTTGTCATTGCTCTCCTCCCAAGAAGTAAACGTCTTCTGATTTCCTGGCTGCAGTCAGCGTCTGCAGTAATCTTTGTGCCTAGAAATACAAAGTCTGTCACTGCCTCCATGTTTTTTCCCTCTATTTGCCAGTTATCAATCAAGCTGGTTGCCATAATCTTGGGTTTTTTGAGGTTGAACTGCAACCTAGCTTTTGCACTTTCTTCTTTCACCTTTGTCATAAGGTTCCTCAGCTCCTCCTCGCTTTCAGCCATCAAAGTGGTATTATCTGCATATCTGAGATGGTTAATGTTTCTTCCAGCAATTTTAACTCCAGCCTTGGATTCATCAAGCCCAGCACGTCGCATGATGTGTTCTGCGTACAGGTTGAATAGGTAGGGTGAGAGTATACAACCCGGCCATACTCCTTTCCCAATCTTAAACCAGTCCGTTGTCCTGTGGTCTGTTCTTACTGTTGCTACTAGGTCGTTATACAGATTCCTCAGGAGGCAGACAAGATGACTTGGTATCCCCATCCCACCAAGAACTTGCCACAGTTTGTTATGATCCACACAGTCAAAGGCTTTAGAATAGTCAATAAAACAGAAATAGATGTTTTTCTGAACCTCCCTGGCTTTCTCCATTATCCAGCGGATAGTGGCAATTTGGTCTCTAGTTCCTCTGCCTTTTCTAAACCCAGCTTGTACATCTGGCAATTCTCGCTCCATGAATTGCTGGAGTCTACCTTGCAAGATCTTGAGCATTACCTTACTGGCATGTGAAATAAGTGCCACTGTTTGATACTTTGAACATTCTTTAGTGTTTCCTTTTTTTGGTATGGGGTATAAGTTGATTTTTTCCAATTAAAATCTAATTTATATAACACTACCTAATCATATAAACTGGCTGCCTTAAAAATACAGATTCTAGCCTGCCACCTAAATTATGCAAAGGAAATTGACAGATGTTCCTATTTGCATAGGTGGTTCTGTTTTTGCTTTACTAGGAGGAGCAAAGCCTTGTACAAAGCACTGAACCTGCTATCAGTTGGCTGCTGGGCAGCCCTGCTCAGCACCCTTCTGGTGTCTGAATAGCCTAAGCCGTCTGGCCATTGTCTCCCACCGCTCCTAAAGCTGCTGTTCCAGCATTCATTTCTAAAGTGGAACGTGTCCAGGACTCCAGGGGCTCAGTCCACCCTGAAAGCCATGTCCTTGATCTGCAAAGCCCGTATTCTTCATCCCACAGAGAGGGTTAGCCTTTGCTTATGCAGAGATGTAGGCAAGGTGCACTCCCTCACATAGTATACACTATATTCTAAGCCACCCACATAACTCTGGCTATATTGTTAGTAAAATAATACATATATGTTGCCCTGGGAGTGTATAGCTGAAGGGAATAGCATTTTGGCCCCCATGCAGAGGCTAGGTGATGAAGACCTGCTGGGGTGTGTGTGTGTGTGTGTGTATACACACACACACACACACACACACTTTTCTGTTACCACAGCCTATTGAAAGCTGCTTTGATGATCATTTGATCAAAAGAAAGGATATACATCTTTTAAGGGTGCAATCATAGAATCATAGAATAGTAGGGTTGGAAGGGGCCTACAAGGCCATCGCATCCAACCCCCTGCTCAATGCAGGAATCCAAGTCAGAGCATCCCTGACAGATGGCCATCCAGCCTCATCTTGAATGCCTCCAGCGTGGGAGAGCCCAGCACCTCCCCAGGTAATTGGTTCCATTGTCATATTGCTCTAACAGTCAGAAAGTTTGTCCTGATGTTCAGCCAGAATCTGGCTTCCTGTCACTTGGGCCCATTATTCCCTGTCCCGCACTCTGGGATGATGGAGAAGAGATCCTGGCGTTCCTCTCTGTGACAGCCTTTCAAGTATTTGAAGAGCGCTATCTTCTCAAAGCTAAACATGCCCAGTTCTTTCAGTCTCTCTTCATAGGGCTTTGTTTCCAGTCCCCGATCATCTTTGTTGCCCTCCTCTGAACCCTCTCCAGCTTGTCTGCATCCTTCCTATGCATGTTTAGACAGAAAAAAGGCCTATAACTCCCAGCATGCCCCAGCCATTAGGATTGCATCCTAAATAAATTGAATTTAGTTGTGCCATGGCCCAAGAGGTAAGTTGTGGCAGCATTCGTTCTGGGCAAATGTAGAAGGCAAGCAAGCAGAAAAGGCTAGATTGAAGAGTGCAAGCCAGCAAGGGTGGATATCATTGACTGGGCGCTGGGAAAACAAGAGATGGCAATCAGCCAGTGGGCTTTTGAAAAGCTGAGGTGAAACGACCAGAGCACCTAAGTACGTGCTATGTAAACTTTAATTAAAAGCCACCAGAGAAGGGCATCTGGTGTCTTCTCATGATTCAGTTTCAAAAAGGAGGGGCTGTGTCCTAAGGCTGATGGGAAGTCATGCCACCTGCCTGCAAGCAGCTTCTCAACTGTCAGTGAATGGGCGGTCTGGTTAGGATTACTAACAGTGATGCCAACCCACACACAATGGCACCGTTTTCTTGGATTGATCATCAGAGCTTGAGCAATGCAAGCAGACAGGCTCTAGTGTGTCAAAGCTCAAATTAGGCCCCAACCTCTTCCCTCCTGGGTGTGTGTGTATATAAAATATATATACATTTCGATACTGAAACCTAATTAATCAGCTGCTTTCTTGTAACTGTCTGCCAAATAAAAATTCCAAACAATTCATTTTTAATAACGATACTAAGCAACTAAGAGCCAGGTTTGCTACTGGCCAGCAGATTAACAGATGGTCAACAATCATATTACATGCACACACACATGGTTAGTTCATAATACTTTAATCTACAAAAACCATTGGCATAAAGTGGACTGCAGTCTGGCCTGCATGGGCCAAAAAGGCTGAGGCAAAGCCTTGGAGGGAGTTTGTTTTTTTTAAATTTGTGAATAGTAATGCTTCATTGAGGGCCACTCCCCCCCTGGACTGTCCCCATGGGCCACACTCCTGCCACTGCACCACCAAAATGTGCCAGGAAAAAATCAGTTTTCTGACTAAATTCAGTAGCAAACTGTTACAGAGGCTTAGAAATGACAAATTTAGCTGGGGTGTGTGTGTTTTCTGCCACCGCCACTGCATCAAAAGCCCGGGGGTGTGTGGGTGTGCATGTAGTCCTGACCTAATCACCCCTGACCTAAGGTGAATTAACAGTAAAATGTTTTAGTGGGATTTGAACTTGAATTTTGTATGTGTATGCTATATATATATATATATATAGTCTAAGTGGAAAATAAGTAGGTTTAACAGTAGTATGAACAGGGGTTAAATTTACTTTCCTTTCTTAGGTAGGTCCTCAACCTGTCAATGGTGCATAACCGGGCTAGATTCTGTAGGATGGGGTGGAAAAATATTGAGACGGGGAGTACAGAGAGAGAGAGGGAGACCTGCAAGTGGTAGGGTGGCGGGGCTGAAGCTGCCTCAAGCAGTGAGGAGGAACAACGCAAGGAAACTAGAAAGCACCGTGGGGAGGAAAAGGAGATAAATATTGATATCTTACATTGACGCATCCTTTTAATTTCTGCATCTTTTCATTTCCCAATGGGAAGGGATGGCACTGACAAAATTGGTGAGTAGGCCTGGGCCTACGCTCCCTTGAAATTAACCCTGGCATTAACCCCTGAGCATGAGTGTATAGCCAGAAGCTCTAGAAGCTTTAAAAGTTTACATAGGTAATTTAGGAAGCTGCTTTTATACCAAGCCAGACTAGCTCACTATTGCTGATATTGACTGGCAATGGCTCTCCAGGGCGTTTTTCCAACTCTACCTGAAGATGCTGGGGTTGAACCTTTTGCATGGAAAACATGTAATTTACCACTGAGCTAAAGCTCTTCTGTAAAATAGGAAGAAATATTTCTGGAGGGATACATAATTGCAGGCCACCAGCAAAGCTGAAATTTGGTACATACCTATCCCAAGACATCCTGAGTACTACAAATGTCTCAAACTGGCATTTTAATGCAAACTGTGAAAAATTCAGTGATGTTGATCTCACAATGGAAGGCAGAGCAAGCCAACCTGCGTGTGGGGCAGAGTGTTGGGAGTTGTGGTGAGGAGAGTATTGTCTTCAGTTTTGGATTTGGGGAATGGGACACTTGCAGCTGCCCTCAGAAATATAACCAGAATCAATGTTTGAAGGATGGTTTTTGTTTTTACTGTGCTTTGTATCAGTTTCTTTAAAGAAGGGCCCTGGCCTAGCCAGTAGTGGTGGTGGGATATTTATTTATTAAATTTATATACTACTTTTCAGAGATACACTCTCACAAAGTGGCTACTGCATGGGAATGTTTAAAGGTATCAGGAGTTCAGGGACGGGGGCGGTGGTCTAAGACCAAGAGAACTTGGAAGATATGTTTTTCTATTTTTCTTTTAACACCACTACTCAACTTGCGTGAGAGAAGGAGGAAATCTTTATAAAAGAAGAATGTTGGTGAGAAATCAAACCTCCCTCAGCTAAGGGTCAAATGTTAATATGTAGTGGGTGAATATGAACAGTCAGCACCCAACAATGTCCCTAAATGTGGTATTCTCCTGTTGTCTTCGCCTCACCTGGCTGCAGCAAATACAGGCCTAGCGAGGGTCAGGACACCCATATAGCCATTAGAAGTCTTATAATATAGAGGGGGCCAAAATATTTTGATGCCAGAGGCAGGAAATCCAAACTGGTAAAAATTTAACATATTTGGCACCCTTCAATACTGCCCAAATTTTGCCACCTGAGGCAGCTATCTCAGCTTGCTTACTAGTTTCTGTTATGCCAGATTTTCTGTGCCGGTGTATAAGAAGCTGCAGCCCAGTTGAACTCTCAGTGAATGAACAGTCTGGAGGCCATTTTGATGATTTGTTCCATGCATAAGATGATGAATATAGGAAGCCTTGTGGCAGCAGGTCAAACACGAATGACTTTTTCTTCTGGGAAGCTAGATGGGGCTTTTCTCTGTCCCACTGCAGGCATGCCTTGCTCCACTTAGCCATCCCTCTAGTAAGATCTCTGAAAATCCAGTAACCTACATCCAGCATCATTGTACCACTAAGCCCCCCCTGCCCCAATCCCTTCCGATAATTGTTTGGAAGACGCAGCACTTGGAGATTACATTTGATGTCAAACAGCTCGATAATCTTGCATTTTGGTATCTGCTATCACTGACTGCTTAAATATAATGGCCACGTGGCGTCCTTTGGAGAAAATGCGTTTGGCCTGCTCCTGTGCGGGAGGCCCTTGATGGGGAGGTTGAGTGTTGGTGAGGAGGACGTTATGGTCCAATCCAGCAAAGGTGCCCAGTGTGATTCGGTTCTGCTCTCTTTATCATCTTGACCTATTTGCTCTCTGCTTGTAATCCACTGTAGTCTTAGATCAGTGGAATTCAAATTTATTTTCTTCAGGGTGTATTTTTCACATTTGCTCTCCTCAGAAAAACCTTCATGTTGCAGAGGATTCTGGGAAGTGTTCTAAGTCACGCTTTTTTTGTGAGGTAACAGCTAGGGCTGGTGGGCAGACTGAATGGGCGCCCTAGAGCAAGAGTAGGCAATCTGGTGCTCTCCAGATCTTTTGGATCACAACTCCCATCAGCCCCCGGCCAATGGTTGCCATTATGGGAGTTGTAGGGTAATACATCTGGAGGGCACCAGGTTGCCTACCCCTGCTCTAGACCAGGAGTGGGCAGAATGTAGATCTGAATCTACTGGTAGATTCTCTGGGTGATTTGCAGTTGATTGGCAAGGATTTCTCATTTCCAGTTGTTTAGCAATAGCAGCAACAAAATGACTCTCTGCACCTCAATCCCAAACTATACTGTTGAAATGGAGAATACTTGGGGTAACCAGGAGTGGGTTTTTGTGTGGAAGGACTGCGAGCTCTGTTCAGTTCTGGTACTTAAAGCAAGTTCCTGGACGCAGAATTCTATCATTCTAAGGCCACAATCCTATGCATGTTTAGACAGAAATAAGCCCTACAACTCCCAGAACGCCCCAGCCAGCACAGCACATGTTCTGTCTTAAACACGCATAGGGTGGTGCCCTACGTATATGTCTTTTGCACCAGGCTGGGGGATTTGGGGTTCTAGTAAGAACAAACCAGTAGATCCCACAAGCCTGACGTCAGCCCACTCCTGCTCCAGGCTATGTGCTCCACTCATCTAGGTTGCATTAGTGAATGTGGGGGGCAGGGAGGGGGTTGACATTCACAGCAAGGGGTTGGCCTGCATAGCTTTTAGGTAACTCCCCACTCACTGTATGTTGACGATTTTTAAAAATGTTTTGCTAGGCCTGTGTAGGTGCAGTTAAAAAGTAGTGGTGATTATGCTATTGCTTGCTATTGCTCACTGTGTATCTTGGATTCCACACACCCCCCCCGCCCCGCCAGCCTCCAGAGGTACAATTAAGGTACCATTCTTAGAAAAAAGGTATCTATGGTACCCAAACATCACCGTCATGAGGCCATCATTCTGCACCTTCCCTAATGAGGCGAGTGCCTCAGCATCTCAATCCTGTAGCTTTGTTTCTGCTGCTGAACCTTTTATCAGAGGACATTTGGAGTGATCTGTACCAGAGACAGACAAAGGGTGCTCGCTCTCTCTCTCTCTCTCTCACAGCTTATCTCTACTCTAAATCGTTAAACGGGGCACAGCACCCGGGGGAGGGGGGATTTCTCATTATCCCTGGTTTTTTGCCTTTTCAGAGGCAGCTGGACAGGCCGTACATTAATAGATTACATTCAGGATTTCAGATTGTTAACAGCAACAAGGGCTTCAGCTCGGAGACATTGCAGGGAAAGTCCTGGGACGCAGTTTGAGCCTTTTTGTGGTGGACACAATTTTCCATGAGAAAACCAGACTTTTAAACACACACACACACACACACACACACACACAAATATACCATTTTTGGGGAGTCTTAAGTAACATCTCTTCTTGCAAGGTAAGTTGCTGGTTTGGTTCATTTATATTTAATGAGCATCTGTAGATGGGGAGGGCATACTGCTTTTTGGCTGCTGGAGGAATGAATGGGAAATTTCAATCATTGGCTATTTATCCATGACAGCTTAATGGAACCTCCATGTTCAGAAAAAGTATAACGCTGCATATGCATAACTGTGGCACTCTGTACAAAGGAATCTGAGTCAGGGGTAATTAAAAATTCACAAATATATTTGTATTTGTTTGCTGTTTAAATTATTTTGAAAGTGTATGTACGTCTCTTGGTGGGTCTTATGCATAGCTTAGCTAGTGAAGAGATGCACATTTCTGGAACTGCGGCCATTGTATACTTTGGAAATTGTAGCCCTAATTTCAGTTTTTAGGGGCTGCTTGGGGTGATATGGTGGTGAAGGAGATGGGCAGCGCCAAGTTCCTTTGCCATGCTAGCGGACAACTCGTGGCTGAAGGTAATGTAAGAATTGCACCTCTCTAAAATTGCAAGGGATCCCAGGATGCACCTCTTGGATGATCACATACTGCTTTAGTGTTGCCCAGAAGCCATGCCAGGAAAATAAGTGTGGTGAGGACCCACCGCTCAAGGGCAATGCACTGCTATGCCTGCAGAAGGCCCAGGTTCAATCCTCTGCATCTCTAGTTTAGAAAAGGGAACTCAAGTAGGATGGCTGGGAAAGACTCCTGCCTGTCAGCTTGAGTAGATAGCACTGGCTTAGAAGGATCACTATTCCTTGTGCCGAAGACTAATGGATATAATGGCATTGGTATTTTACTGAAGTTTAACTATTATATGTAACATTTGCCATGTACTGGAAGAATTTGCAACAATCTTTGGTTAATGCAAATAGGGCAGGATATACCTACAGAAAAAATGTTGACAATTCGGAAGATACATCTATTCTGCCAGCTTTTTAATCTCTCTAATTCCATTGTGGGGGAAAGTATAAAATTGTAACTGAAATGCTTAAATAAGAACAGGTAATCAGAAGTGGTGATTCCAAGAACAGAACAAGGGACAGCATGTATTTTGGACACATGCAAACAAAACGTGAGCTTGTGATTGCTCTGTGAATTACATCTGTAATTAGGCAAGACTCAAGAATGAGCACTTTCTGTTTTTCTCATCTTAAAAAAAGCAATTTTTAGATTTGGAAACATGTAGGCATGGTAGAAATACATTGGAGATTTTAATTTCTAGTTACGACTATATTATGAAAGTTGTTCCTTTAGGAAAAGATAGGGAGGAGAGTTTATGCAAGACAAAATCCTCACCTACTTGTTACAATACGGTAATAATCACTTCCCCAGTTATGTGGGTATTAAGAGCCACATTTTTGGGGACCCTCCCTGATGTTCTTTGGATGTCTATCAGTGGCTCCTTAACGAGCAGAATTATAAAGGTGACCACGTTTGTGTGTCCATCATTTAGATTGTTAGTCCTGGACAAATTCTCTTAATTTGCCCAAAAGACTCTGCTGGCATTTCACATAACTTGAGCCTGGATCCGGGAACATGCCCCATAATATAGAAAGGCTTCCCTGTGGGAAGGAAGTTTGAAATTCACTGTCCTGGGTGTATTCATCCATGTTGTTCGAGGCTGTTTGTTTTCACCTGTGTTGTTTTCAACTGGGAGATTGCACACAATGAATTAGGCACATTGGTGCTGGGTACCGTGATATGCTCAAAGTCCCTGAGGTTTGGAAATGGTTGTTATGGAGAGTGTTGCATTGGAGATGCTTCTGCTAGTCTCAGCACTCTGAATAGCACTTGAGTGGAATCTAGTCTTTGGTCTGCGGCATCCACCTTTCAAAAAAAAAAGGTTGACAAATTAGAAAATGTAGAAACAAGAACTTCAGTCATTTCAAAAAATAAGAGGAGCTCTTCTAGTCCATCACTCTGTTTCCAACCTGGTGCATCTGAGAAACCCCCAACCAGGGCATGAATGCAAGAGCTTTACCCTGTTTGTCGCCCTGCAAATGGTGTGCAGAGGAGACTGCCCTAAACACTGATATTCCATTTAGCTATCATGGATAATATTTAGGGTTCACTTCCTCGGTGAACTTTACATGACCTTCATAAGGTAGCGGTTGTCATCACCAAATTTTGTGGCAGTTAATTCCTTAATTAATGAGTTGTGTGAACAAGTTTTTTTTTTTTTTTTTACTTTCCCGAAGCTGTTGCCCATCAGCTGAATTGGGTGACCTCGAGGTTTAGAGTTATGAGAGAGAGAGAGAGAGAGAGAGAGAGAGAAGATAAAACATGCAAGGAGAAGATGAGGGGCCCAGTATACTTTGTTTAGGGAAAAAGAGTATAGATATGGAAAAGGATGTCAGGAAAAGAAAGAATACATTTTAGTTTTCCCCCCACACCAACAATGTCGACTTGGGTAAGCATACCTGCGTCTAAAATACATATGTAATACATAAGTTGTGGGGGATGCAGGTTAGCTTTATTTGAGTAATATATAGTACATTTTAACACAATTGTAAGTATTTTGTGTAATACATTTAATGAAGTATATGAAATAATAATATGCAATAACTTAGTATGATTGTCACAACTAAACCTATTGAAGCTCTATTGATTTCCCTGGGGGAGTTAAACATTTTCATAATTTTCTTCCCCTGGTATAAACTGGACTCAAAAGTGCTTAATATTTTTTATTATTATTATTATTATTATTCCCGCTTATATAAGCAACTTTATGACTAGTCAGTCCTGAAAACTTCACATTAATTTATACACAATAAAATGTATATTGCTGCATTTTTAAGAGCATGAGACAATATCAAGCCAGAGGAAAATATGTTTTGACTAAGTTGTGCCCATAGTTAATGTCTTGTTAGCACTAGTGTTAGGCATCTCATTATCATATTTTAAGTTGTATATCATTAGTCTCCTTGTCATTCACATGAACTCAGACTATAGCTGGTGAACATATTGAATCTAGTCTGTTGTTATCCCCAGTCTGAAAGTGCTACCCTCAAATTAAAAAAAAAGGGGTGGGGGGGTGGGAATGGAGTTGGGCCTTGTAAAATCCATTATCAGCAGATTTTCATCTGTTCACATATGGATGCTCCAGAACTTACAACCATATTTCCTAACTGATCTTTCTACCCTTATGGGCCAGATAGCTAAACATGATAAATATTCACAAGTAATATAGTAATAAATATTCACAAGTAATATAGGCATCTTAGAAGGATGTAACATTGGTTTCCTTTTGAAATGTCAATTTAGAATAAAACTATTTCAAATGAACATTTCCTGTTAAGAGTGCAAATTCAAGGCAAAACATACTGTTATGGCTGTGTGAAGTTAAATTAATTTTTCTCTAACTTTTACAGTAGCTGAAAACATTTAATAATAATTGAATAATTATTTCAATTATTTAATAATCATTGAAAGCTAGTGAAAAAATTCTTTCTTAAATGAGCATTGAGGAATTTTGATGGCTGGTAGCTTCTAGTTATTGCCACACATTGCAGGTGGAGAGTGAAGACACAATGTTTGGGGAGTTTGAATGTAGACAGAGTTGTGAGTCTTTGCTTTTCTCAGTCCAAGCTTTTAGTCTAGTGTTTCTGATGCAGATCCTTCACCAATAACAACCTGTTTTCACAGCAGGGATGGGAAAACATTAACTTTTGGGTCAACTGAGATAAAAGAAAATCTGTCTGTCCAATTAGGCGCCTCTGCCCAGGCCACATGCCCGCACCCTGAAATGAGCCCTGAGTCAATTCGCTTTTATCGCTGGCGCAAGAGGTCCATCCAGTTCCTGATCCTGCTTGCGTCGGTGTTAATCAGGTGTAAGCCCTTGCTGCCTTCATGGATTAATATGGGAAGCACAGCAGGAGCTGAGCTTCCCCTTGCTTTGGCCTTTGGGTGAGAGTGCGTGTGGGCTGGAGGTGACCCTGAGTTATCCCTCATTCCGCTGTAGAGGCAGACGGGAGGCACTGTCTTTCCCTGAACTGCACTTTGTGTTCCTCACCAGCCTCAGGGGTCAGTGAACAATGGAGGTACCGTCAGGAGATAAAGAAGAACCTGTCAATAAACAAGGTATCTCAGGGGGACTGGGAAGGAGTGAGCAAAGACTTTTTTGGGGCTGGGCTGGATTATACGCAGCAGCAAATGAAAACAAGGCTGCTGTGATGCACAGGAGTAAACCCCCTGGATGAGTCTAAGGTTGGATTACCCATGTCATCGATCAGCCACGAGCAAAGCCCGTACATCGCAAGTGGTGCATACAGAGCAAATATCTGCAGCCCAGGCCATCAGTTCAAGCAAACTGAGCTATGTGGTACAGGGCATACATTCCTGGGGGTCATTAGCAATCAGAGCTGGGGGTGGGATTCCTTCCCAGTCCAAACAGGGCCCTCGTTCAGACATAGAACAAGAGGAAAACCATCTTCCAAAGAGGTTGCATTGGGTACAGCTCTGTGCCACTTCAAATCTTTCTCTACTTCCCTCATTGGCTAATAGGTTGGAACCATATTATTACATTTTTATCCTGCCCGTTTTCTAAGGGCAGTATAAGGTTTGTTTGTTTGTTTGTTTATTACATTTATATCCCGCCTTTTTTCCTCTTTAAGGAACCCAAGGTGGCATACATAATCTTCCTCCTCTCTAGTTTAGCCTCACAACAACAACCCTGTGAGGTAGGCTGGGCTGAGAGTCTGTGGCTGGCCCAAAGCCACCCAGTGAGCTTCTATGGCCGAGTGGGGACTAGAACCCGGATCTCCCGTCTCCTGGTCCAACACTCTAGCCACAACACCACACTGGCTCTCCTTCAATGTTATCCTCGTAACAATGTGAGGCTGAGAGATAGTCAGTGGCTCAAGACCACCCACTGAGCATTATGGTTGAGTGGGGATTTGAACTCGGGTCTTTCCAGCCCTAGTCAAATTCATAACTGCTACACAACACTGTCTCTTGAGTTAGTTATGGCCTGACCTAAAATGTCTACTCTGCCATTTTTCCAGTTCTGTACTAGTTTAATTGTCATGGTTCCCCCAAAAGGATCCTGAGAATTGTGGTTTGATGCAGGTGCTAAGAATTCTCTACCCCTGTATCACAGAATTACATTTCTAAGGGGATAAGTTAGAAACTGTATGGAGTGTAAATATGCCCTAAGAAAGCCTGAGAAAAGGAAACAAGGAGAAAATGGGACATAGGGTTTTTTTTGAAGGGTCACATGTTTCAGGTTGGGGTTAAATGTAGCACATGTACATGTATGTACACTGCGGCAAAAAATCCTCATCTGACATATGAGTTAATGGGGTTTGAGCTGGTGGTGACAGACTAGGGAAGTTTGATGAAAATGTCTACCCAGTGTCCAGCTGCTGTGAAAATGGTTAATTCCATGTTAGGATTCATTGGGAAAGTATTCTAAAATAAAACTGCAAATATCATAATGCCATTATACAAATTATGGTGCGATGACACTTGCAATACTGTGTATAGTTCTGGTCACCACACCTCAAAAAGGGCTGGAAAGGGTGCATTAAAGGGCAACACAAGTGATCCATATACAGAGGGGGTAGCCGTGTTAGTTTCCACTATGAGGAAAGATCATAACTTTGGGGGTGGGGGTTAGTTTAGAAAAAAGGCAGCTATGGGGTCATATTGCACAACTTTGAAAGGAGATTCTACAAATTCATGATGGATAAAGCTATCAGTGGCTACGAGTCATGACTTAGTTATTAGGATGACTATATACCTTCAGGCAGGCAGTATGTCCTTGAAAACCAGTATCTGGGGTGTACAAGCAGGAAGGGGCAGTTGAGCTCATGTCCTGCTTGTGGGCTTCCCCTTTGGACATCAGGTGGATCACTGTGCAAACAGAGTGCTGGACTAAATATGCTTTTAGTCTGATCCAGCATGGTATTTCTTATGTTATTTTGTTCTACATAAATTCTGGTGGGCCCC
Source organism: Heloderma suspectum (assembly GCF_057233095.1). Taxonomy (NCBI): domain Eukaryota; kingdom Metazoa; phylum Chordata; class Lepidosauria; order Squamata; family Helodermatidae; genus Heloderma; species Heloderma suspectum. The sequence goes on along the minus strand of NC_139469.1, from coordinate 33,458,282 downwards.
AGGTCTGGAAAGGTTTAAGTCTACCTATCTTAGAGAACAAAACTGCAAATCCCATGTGGAAGTGACCTCAATGGGTTATGACTTCAGAATCTGAATTAAAATTCCAGTGTTTTTGAAACTGAATTCTCTTCCCAAATATATGATTACCTTTATTATCTTCAATGTACCTGCTGTACCCAGTTGTACCCCTCCCACATCACAAGGGTTCTCCTTGTTTTCTAAATCCCAACATATTTTCAAAACCCCTAAAGCCAATCAGCCAAACAACCCAAACCCACAATAGAAGCAACCCCTGCAGTTTCAGGTAGAGAGGATATGGAGCTCAGGAGAGAGGGCGTTATGCTGGTCCTTGAATTTTCAAGGCAGGATCAGACCTGCTAATAATGCATGTCTTCGTTCTGTCTTTTCTCCTGAGCAAATGTTATCTGAGATTTTTCTTGCCCCATAGCTTTAACACCATTCAAATAGAAACCAAACCAAACCATGAATTTGCTTAGAGTGTCTATTATACAGGCAAAGCAGCAATCTCATCACTTCAGTGGTGACAGGGCTGCTTAGAGCCAAGTTCCTCCAGAGGAAGAGCTGGACTGCTAAGGTAAATGGTTATCTCTGTTAATATGAGGGCTCTTAAGAATATTTAGCAGGAGAAATAGCCCAGCTTGCCTAGATAAAAGCCAATAGAACTAAAAGCAATCCAGGGAGTGTAGGATTACAGAGCAATTGGGATCACAGCAATAAAAGATTATGTACCCTTGTCCTTCATTTCTTTCCCTTGTCGAAGTTTTGTTTAGGAAGAACAGAATGGAGGCCACCTCATTTCCAGAGTTTGGCCACTAATTTTGACACATTTTTTTGCCCATCTTCTAAGAAGTACTGCCAGGGTTAGCAAGATTTTTGAGTTGACCAAAAATAAATCTTTGTTACATTATTTGGCCTTGCATTTTAAGGATGACACATGCCATACCACTTTTTAGGTCCCCAGATTAAGATCTACGGAAGAGAATGGCAGATTGTTTTTTGTAAGGTAGGCACACATCTAATGGTGTGTAAGAGATTGACATTAGTTTTCTGTTTCTGCAAACTTTATGCAACTTGATTTACTCTAAATGCTTTCACTTGTAAATGCTGAAAGGAATCAGCCTTGGAGACCAGCATTTATAGTCAATGGTGTAGTGCCTTGCTTTCTTTTTCTCTGTATTTCTAAAAAAGAAAGAGACACCTTTACAGACACAGGAATGGCAGGGGGCTTTCTTGGGCTTGCAACAGAACAAGTATCAGCTCCCCACCCCCACCCTGATTGTAGCTAAATCACAACTAAAAACTCTAGTGCAGGGAAATCAGGAGCTACGATTTTGTTCAAAAAGGCTCTGAGATGTGTCCATCTGTCAAATCTTTGTGTGTTTTTAGACATCACGAACACATAATTTGTCCTGTGAAGTGGAAATAAATGCATTTCTGGTATCAGAATGTCTGGCTAGCCTTGAGTGGCCATTAGGATTTAGCTCTAATGTATATAATAAAACATCAATTGAATAGTTGATTGATCACCTACATTTTAATAAAGCAATATGTTTATTACTTGACTAATATTACCAAACCCCTGAGCATAGATGTGATTTATAAGATATTGATGGAAGAGTGAGCTAGCTCCGATTTGTTCAGTTGTCAAATTACCACATGTTGCTACCTGAAAATGCCCGCATTCATAGTTTAATTTTCATTCCTAATCACAGAACCAAAACAATACGAAAACTCAACCACTATAATCATCCCAAGGGTGTCCTGTCCTTAATGCATACCGTTGATGATTAAAAATGCCCCCCCCCCGATTAATTAACTGGTAAATCGGTTATCCAAAATGTCATTGATACATTTGCCAAATAAAAATGATAAGGAATGTGTTGGATTTTCCTTGCCATACAGTTGGTGAAGTTACCTGCCTCAGGTGGCACCATGCGGGGAAGATAGATGAAGGCAGGAACGCGTGTCTGAATGGAGTAGCAAGACTCTGGGCTTCTCTGCCAGGGCTATTTCAGCTTGGAGAAAGGCAAAGTGAGTGGAGCAGGACAATGATGTCAGAGGCTATCGCGTCATCCAGCCCACGGCGGGCCATCGGCCCCCGCAGCTCAAGATGCTTCGGCACCCCTGCCTTCAGGATTGGCCCATCAGGAGAAGAGCACCATTCAGGCTCTGCCTCAGGCAGCAAAATGTCTTGGACCGACACTGCCCCTCAGAATAAATAAACATATTGATTCCCAGCAGCAAATCTCAGCAAAAGTTGGCCAAGAACCATACATGAAGTTAGCTGAGAGAGCCCAAACTTTACATTGTAAGCTCTGTGGGGCAGGGAGCTCCCTCTTTTGCTCTGGCCGTAAAACACTGCTTGTTCCTGATGGCGTTAGGGGCCATGGCTCAGTAGAAGGTCGCATGCTTTCAAATGCATAAGGCAGGACCAGTTTCAAATTTCAGCACTTCTGGTAAAAAGCATCTCGGATGGGAGGGCTGAGAAAGAGTTTATCGCTCAGGCCTTGAAGAGCCACTGCCAGTTAGAATAGACAATACTGGGCTCGATCAACCGGTGGTCTGGCTCCGTAGATCGACTTAATGTACGGATATATGTTGATCTTTATAGATAGACATATATGTCTAATTTGCAGTGAGGTGGTAAACCTGTGTCTGTGCTGAAGGGTCACACAATTGAATGTCCCTCCATGTAAACTAATCCCTCCCCATAGAGAACTGTTTATGTTATAAGCGTCTCAGAGAACTTCTTGGTAGGAGGCACCGTTATCAATGGTGTAACTAAGTAAATAATCTAGCCTGTCGGGGGGGACTCTAGGCCAGCACTCGCCCTGACGTCTCGTTTTCTACATGGGGGAACTCTGTCTCTGGGGGCATGTTCGATGGAGCAAAGGCCCCATCTACAAGCCCAGACCCAGGCTGATTGGTGACATCTAGGCCTCAAATGGCAGACAGACAGTGTAGAACTACATGACATTTTGATCCCATAGTGTGTGAAATAATGGGGCATTTTATTTTATTTTGTCGAGCTATGAAGTTCTGGAATGCCCATTATACCCCATGTGACTAGGAAGGAAGGGTTGGACCCAGATTTAGTATGACTAAACCCTAAGTTAGTCCCACTGATTTCATGGGGTCTGCTCTAAGTATGACTAAATCTGGATCCAACCCCAGGCCTTCACTACAGTTATAAAATGTAGGGTGCAGTGATTGTGCCCTTGCCGCTCAGAAGCCCCTAAACTCGGAGGCTTCCGAGTTTCCTGTGCCCTGCCAGGCTGAAGCCAGCAGGGCAGGAGGAGCGGTGGAGCCAATTTTTGCCTCCCTGTCCTCCGTCTTGGGTGATATTTGCTAGACGGGCTTTTTAGCCGGTGCTTTGGAGTGGGACGGAAGGATGCTGGAGGACGCTCAGGATAACTCATATCCTGGCCTCTCCAGTCTCGTTGACTCCCGCCCACCAGAACGCCCCTTTTCCGAGGTTGCTTTTACGACCTTGGAGAGGCAGCCAGTACGGTTTTCCCCAGCCAGCTGAGATGGGGAGGGGTCTGGGATCAGACCTCTGACTCCCAAGGTCAGAGCACAGTCTCCGACCTCAGAAGGGTTTTCCAAGCCGCCTTATGGTCTCTGGGATGCTTGCCCGGGAACCATAGGACTGCTCTCTTAATGACATGTCTGGGAGCGCTATGAAGATTATAAGTCCACATACTGGTGACTTAACGGGCCCAGTTTTTGCTGAAGTCTGAGCTGCATCAAGGGCCTCACAGTACTGAATGTGCCTCTATTTAAAAATAAATACATTCATTAATCCTTGTACGTAGAAAACTATATATATCAGGCTTAGGGTTCTAGGCAAGCCTTCTGTCTGACATACTAGTTTTCTACATGAAGGGGCTCTTTTGTGTATGGCAAGGGAGGGCAACCTGCGGTCCTCAGATATTTTGCCCTACAACTCCCATGATCCCTCACCATTAGCTATGTTGGCTACGGGCTAATGGGAGTTGTAGGCCAAAACATCCCGAGGGCCACAAGTTATGCCCCTCTCCTGGGGTATGGAAACACACTCAGTCATGCAAGGTATATTTTTGTAGCGTGTAGGTGAGGGGCTGTAGCACAGTGGAAAACTACACTGATGGAGCCACCGCCAGCCAGTGTCAGCAATACCGGGCCAGACGGACCAAGGGGGACTCGGTGTAAAGGGGGCGCCTTCTCCCATACAAACCTGCCCATATGCGAAGGACATCCTTGGAGACCCTTTGAGGGGGGGCCCTTCCTTGAGAGGTCAGGTGGTGGTGGTGACTGGGGAAAGACCTCTTGGTGCCGCATTTCAGTGCCAGCCTGAGGTCTTTTCATTTTCCCAGACCTTAAGCAATCTTGTGTTAATTTTGTTTTGGTGGGTTGCTTTGTTTTTAGGCCTGCTGTTTTGTTATAATAGTATTTATGGTTTTAACCGGTCTTTAAAAAAAAAAATGCAAGGCACTATGAGGCCACTTGTGCTGAAGGTAAGGATATAAATTTGGATAATTAATGACATACTTGGAAATAAGTCCTGTTGAATATGGTGGGACGTTTGCATAAATATGGATAGGGCTGGTCTCTTAGACATTTCCACACCTGATGTGAAACACCAAAGCACCAGCCCTTCTAGGGTGCTATTTTAGATTTCACTAGGGAAGGTAAGGAGATTTTGTAGCGGCAGACAAAAATGCCAGCAATATTGGGATATTAAAAATTAAACTGCAAAAAAGTGTTTTAAGAGCATTTGCTATGGTTACCTTTTATACTTTTGATTAAACTATAGCAACTTTATCAACAGAGTTCAGATAAAAAAAAATCCGAAATCCACAGTTGGGTAGTATCTTTATTGAGACCAACCAAACTTTTACAAAAGACTGCAAACTTTTGAGTTTTCCAGAACTCTTAATCAGGCTAGGTGGTACAAAAAGCACAGGAAGAAACAGAAAAGTCCAAAGATGAGGCCAGATGTTGTGGCCATGAGGTCTACAGTTTAGACTCTCCAATCTCCAAATGGTGACTGCAGACTGAATGAGTGAGCCACTGGTAGGTTTTGCAGGTCTCAGATTACACCTAGCATTACAAAGAAACGATGGTCGAGCTCCCTTTCTGAAAGGCCAGCTGTAACTGAGACCTGTTTCTTGCCTTGGGCAAAACACACAAGTGAAGAGAAACGTGGCAGTCTTTACGTTAGCAAAGCCAGAGATTAATTTTAGCTGGTACACTAGGTGAAAAGAGAAAATTGGAGCCAAATTATGAAGTATTACCTAGTGGGTGGAACCATCAGAATGCAAAGTCCTTCCTTGGGTGGTAGATTCCTCTGGTGAAGTTTAGCTGTTTGGGACATTTTGGTTGGACCTAATAAAGGGGTGTCTCCATGAGCGATTTACTCCGAGCTGGCTGCATTTGGAGGTTGTTAGGGATATATGACGTCTTGGCCAGGTAGCTTATCAGGGAAAAACCGGATTTCCTGAGACTGCTTAAAATCCGATTCCTTTCCTTAAGTCGGGCTGACCACGAGATAGCTGCTGTGTGCCCCAACCCCCGCATTGAGCTCGGGTGCGCTAGCCCTGCCCAGGGGTGTGCCTTCCACCGTGACCCCAGTCAAGGGGTGTTTCCCAGCACAAACCAATTAGTGTCTACTCAGACGTAACTCCCATTGTGGTCAGTGAGGCTTGTCTCCTGAATGCATACACCAGCATTTACAGAGATTCCCCTCAACTGAAATAGCACATTTTAAAGCACTAACTCCCTAAAGGCTGTAAAGCTCTTTCCCAAAGCTGCAATTGTTTGGGTTATTGCCATTCGGAAGTAACTACTTCCACCTTCCATCACCAGATCCTGCATAGCATCTGGTTAGAAGGGGGGCTGGTTTCCCATCCCTTCGTTTTCCCTCTGTCTTTCCCGGCACAAACATATGTGTGTCTACTCAGAAGTAACTCCCATTGTGTTCAATGAGGCTTCTCCCCGAAATGTGCACTCCTGAAGTTACTAGATTCCTGTGAATCGAAATAATGCACATAGGAGCCTTAATGTCGAAGCTTTGAAGCTTCGAAGCTTTGATTGATTGCATCATTGGCTGATGGGGGCAGAGAGAACATTGTTTAGTGATTGTGCTTTAATGGAGTAAATAATGCTGGGGGGGGGAAGAGAGAAAGAGAGTGATTTATGTAGCGACACAGGAGGAAACCTGGGATTTTGTTGAAGGTGAAGGGGGGGGAGAGCCTGGAAGGGGGGGGGGAGCCTCTCTTATTGGTTGAGCAGCCCCTTCACTTCAGGCCCCCTCCCCACCTGGAAGTATGTTCTGTGAAGTGACTTTTACTGGTGCGATACACTTGCTCGTGGAGCCCTGTGTGGAAAAAAGCTTGCTCCTTGAAAAATCCGGGTAAGCCACGACTGGCGTCTCCTTCCGTTGTTGTGGAGAAACCCCCAAAGTTATTGCCCAACTGTGGATTTTGGATGTATTTTTTTCTCAATCGACCAGCACAGCCATCTTTGTTTTCTCTGTGCCACGGAAAGAGGTCAGATAGTCACCTTTTCCCACTTGTTGTAAAGGGACTGGCACCTTTTGCATCACTGGCCTATTGAATTGTTTCTACTCATAGTCACCAAGAGAATAGGGCTAGAGTTATGGGGGGTGTCTTGAGGAATAATCCCATGTAGCCCGAGGCGTGGTGAGGGCAAGGCCCCGTGGCCTGTGTAAATGGTGGGCCCTGCTGTGCCCCTTCCTCGCATGTGTTTTTCAATATTGACGACGGCTCAAACATTGATCTGCTGGTGTGGTTGCTACTGAAAGTCACTTCTGCGTGGTCAGGGTTGCATATAGTTGTGGTAATGGCTGGAAGCAGCTTTCTTTGTGGGTTGCAGGAGCACATTGGAATGATCTCTGTGAAGGGATGGCCAGGGCAGGGAGAAGCAGCTGAAACATTTGGCCCTTCCTACACATCGCAGGCCCGTTTTGTCCGTGATGTGGCTCTCCTAAGGAGACAGCCTCCCGGCTGTGCTGTGTGGACAAGGCAGAAGGGTGCCGCTTCTGAGTGAGGCCATGGGACCGGAGACAGCCCCTGACATTTTGTTGTCTGAGGAGTTTCCGGATGCCAGTGCCTTTGAGGGCCCTCGGGCAAGAGACCCTGCCCCGGGTCCTCCCCCTCTTTCGCATCATTGCTGCCACTTGCGTGCTTGCGGGGTGGGCAGAGAGCCAATGTGCGGGCGGGAGGAGGCGCATCTCCAGGAGCTCTTGCCAGGGCCCCGCTGCGGGGTGGCCACTCGACAGGCTCCTGGCTGTGCCTATCCTTCATTCTGATCCTGCAACACTGCTTGGCCCTGGTGGTAAAAATATCATTGACAAACTCAGTAACGGACCCTTTGTTAATGACATGGCAAACCTTGTTGCCTGAGGCTGGCCGCCTCCCTTTGCTAAGCTGTAGGGCCGGCTCTGAGTGGGACTCAGGTGAAGAGAAAGTGCTTGTCTGGACAAGGGGAAATGCTGGTGCTGCAATGTTCTGTCAAGCTCACAGCCAGCTGGGCTTCAGTCCACCCTCAAACACAGTCCTGCCAAAACAGCTATTTGCATCCGGATTAAATCTTCTCTTCCCATCAGGTCAACAGCAGCTGCTTGCTCTCCCCCCATGCCAGCACCCCCAACAGCATTTAGAAGGATTTGTTAGTCAAACGCTAATGCCATAAGATAAACAATGCAAATCATGGGATGGGAGTGCATCACTTTCCCGTAAGCCCAGCCGTGTGGCCTACATGCTGGGGAGAAGCCTTTGAAATATGGATTGGATGCAAGATGTACCCGGGGCTGGGGGGCATTTCCAGATAGCACCAACCTTGAAGGTCAGAAGAGCGGGTTTGGTGCTTCTAAGCCTGCAGTTCAGGCTTGCCAAAGGACTCTTGACTGTACGCTCGGCCCACACAATGGGCAGGGGAAAAATGGCTGCTTTGACTAGCGCTGGATGCAAGCTGCAAGTCTCTGCCAGCTCAGCAAAAGAACACCTTTCCAGTTTCTGAGAATGTCAGCTTCCATTTTTTAAAAAGAAGACACACGTTTATAGTCCCTGTGGTCTTGAAGACTGATTTCTGAAATTTCACCACGTGTCAAGGCTGAGGCATGGCTGAAATCAGATTCCCAGTGAACAGCAGGCTGGCTTTCAGGGGCCAAGATAGCTCCTTGCCCCATAACTAGCAAAATAACTTCTGCACAATTTAAAGCTATGCAAACAAACAGTTCAATCTGCATAATTTGCACAGAACACAGCATTCTGTTTTTCTTGGGGCAGAACCTGAATTATTATTATTTTTAAGTACGTACAGACACGCCTGTCTGTAGCCCAGGGCAAAGGCTCACGCCACCTTTTCCCAGGCCTTTCCAGCTGAGAAGCCCATAAAGCAGCGTGTTGTGAGGATGCAATGGGCTACCCGAGAACAAAGTAGTCAGGCAGCTGAGAGCATATAATATAAAAGCTGGTTCTTAAAAACCTTTGTGCTGTATTCCAGCCACCGAGATGCGTTCCTTCAACTCTGATGTAATCTTGGCTCATCTTTGCTGTGGTGAAATCAGCATCATGCCCTTGTGCCTCATGCACTGCACTAGGCCTTGGAGTGCTGTCTGAATGTGGTGGAAAAGGTCATGTTTGACATCAAAGAGTGGAGGGATGAGATCCAAAGAACTGGAGGGCTCCTGGGTCTTGCACAGTGCAGGGAGGGAATTTCAGTAGACACAGCTTGTCATGCAAAGGTGAGAAGTAGCATCTGCTAAAATATCCTCTCTCTGCAGCTCAAAAGGCATAGGAGCCCTGTCCTCAATTGCCCCTGCTCACGCTTTGTAAAGAGCCTCTTCCCCTCTGCCCCCCAGCATTCTTCCTGTTGTGGCAAATCACAAGGCAAATCATTGGTCCAACAAAAAGATACAGTGGAGGATAGAAGGGCCACCTTTGGCCTGAAAGAGCCCCTCGGTGCCTTTAGCAGAAATGCAACAGGTGAGCTTTCACCAGCAAGGAAAATGCAGCAATCATTATGAAGGAGAGCTCAGCCTGCTGCATTGCAGTATTACACATCAGCCTGCCAGAAAAACAGAAGGTGGCAGCCAGATTCCATCTCGGAGGGACAACATCAGCCTACCCAGGGCCAAGATCTCATTCTGTGGAAGCAGCAAAAATTTTGGAATTGTGCTACAAATTGACCCACACTTTCCTTGCCCATCTGTGGCTGCTGAAGCAAAGGATATGCAAAGGCAAGATTCAAGGGCCATTAATCCTAAATCCCCAGCTGCATCAACTGCTGTATTAGGGATTTAATGCCTCCTGCCAGGAAAGTGGTAGAAGGATAGGGTGGCCGGCCTTTCAGCCAGTCCCTGTAACTCTGCCTTTGACAACAATATGAGGTGCAGACATTAGCAGGTGAAAACGTTTACCTCCATATTGTGAAAAGCTTCACTGGATGGATTCTGTGACACAAGAGCAATCCAGGCCAGTTTATTTGATCATTTGGCAACCCTAGTGAGAACTGGCTAAAGCATCTTAAGGGCACAACCCCATGGGGGTTGGACTCAATGGCCTTGTGGGCCCCTTCCAACCCTACTATTCTATGATTCTATGGGGATAGTCAGCTGCCTGTGAAGGAGGCAGCGGACTATCCAGTGCAGGGTGGGTGGAGCGTGGAGGGGATCGTCTCCTCTGAGTTCCAGCTGCCCTGCATTTGTGGCTAGACGGCCGATTTCAGCATTGGGGCAGGGGCAGCGCGGAGGCCAGACAGCGCATAGGAAGGGTCGTAACAGTGCTTCTGCGGTGCCCTCCCTGCCCCCACGAATGCCACCCTTTCGCCTGCTCCATGCTGCTCTTACGAGCGCAGAGCTAGAGGTGAACTGCACTGCCTACAAGATGGCGGGGGAGGGAGTGGGGAGTCAGATTTCTGGGAACCAAAAATCCTGTGGCTGCCTAGACGCTGTCTGGCAGCCATAGGATTGTGACCTTAGTTCATTAATCACTCTAATATCAGACTCAGGTGGTGAGTGCTGAGAGGATTAGAACAAAAATAGGGCCACTGAGAGCTTTTCTACATGAGGCATTTATTGTGTGCTTGGCATTCCCTACTCTCAATATTTGTGGATTCTTTAGATGACATAATGACCCTCCAGTTTTGCTTTGGTGTGTCTAAAGTTTTGTTTTAGAGCAGGGAAAATGAAGTATTATTTGTGAAAGTGAAAGAAAATGCTGTTTCCACTTGTGTATTTGCACTATTCTGCTATACTACAGTGCCCCCTGGAGGTTATGTAGCAGAAAAGCAGGAATAGAAAGGCTCCTTGTGTAGTGCTCAAATTTCAATTCTGTGACAAAACAAACATAGATGCAGTGGATTAACAGCCTCCTGTAGAAAAGCCCTGAGAAACAAAATCGAGGTATCTGTATGTTCATGGCAACTGAAGTTTGCAGAATTACAACACTTATTTTTAAAAAGAAAAAGGGGAGGGGAGGGGACTGAAACAATCCAGTGAGGACTGAGCATGGTCAGTACCCACGTGCCAGAAAAGAAAAACAGAAAATGGGTGGCGAGTGGGATAAAGTATTCTGCAGGAGGGCCTGGCAGGCTGGCTGGAACCCTGAACAGGAGCATTCCTGTGACGCGAGAATACGCTGCAACCTTTTGTTGCAGATACCACTTGTGAAATTTCCTTTTTAATTTCCCAGTGCAGTGAGCCGGCACTCGAATAGCCTCCGACAACCCCACTCCAACCAGCCAGTGACAAAGCGCTAACAAGTGTCTTGCAGCGTCAGCCATCAATGTGAGAATACTACCCTCCTTGAAGGGATGTTGTCGCTCACTTCTGTCCTTCTGTTACCCAAGCACTTCCTCCTCCATTGCTGAAGTGTAGGTTCATTGTGAGCTCCTTGAGAGCAGAGACTGGAAGCACTGTGTAAGTAGTAGTTACAGTGTCAGGCTAGAACCAGCGAGACCCAGGTTCAAATCGCCACTCAGCCATGAAGCTCCCTATGTGACCTTGGTGCAGCCAAGGATAAGATTTGGGGTGGGGGGATAACCATGATATCCCTTTATTAGCTCCTTGGAGGATTGTCAGCCTAAAAACAACGCCAATTCAAAGCTATTCACCACTGTTATTTGGTTTTCAGTCTAGGTTGAAATCCCTTTGCTCTTGACCAGAGCTACCACCAACACAGGCCTCCATGGATGAGTGGGAAGCCCCCCAGTGGAAAAAGGAAGTCGAAAGCCTTAAGTACCAGCTGGCTTTCAAGCGGGAGATGTCCTCAAAAACCATCCCTGAGTGAGTCCACAAGCCGCTTCCTCTCCTTCCTTGGCAGATAGCAGGATCACCTGCCACTTGCACGCAGGGCACAACTAGAGAATTCAGCCTACCAGGAGTCTTAGGTTTCATTTTTAAAAATCCCTCGGGTTTCCAGTCCCCATAGCCACAAAGAAAGGCTTGAATATTAGCAGGACGTGTCTGATGAAATCTGCGACACTAGAGGGAGAGGGCTTCGAAGGATTGCCAAAGGACAGATTTCCAGTGCTCTGTGTAGTTCTCTGCCCACCCCTGTGTGCTGGAGAATAAGCAAAGGGCTGGATCTCAGTGGTGGAGCCCCTGCTTTGCGTGCAGAACGTCCCAGGTTCAGTCCCTGGCATCTCCAGGTAGGGCCAGGAAAGAATCCTGCCTGAAACTTTGGAGAGATGCTGCCAGTCAGACTACACAGTACTGAGCAAGATGGACTGAAGATCTGACCCAACAAAAGGCAGTTTCCTATGTTCCTAATAAACGTTGCAAATCTTCCCATATAGGTCATAGCAGTCAGCTTTGTCAAGTACCTTATGTTTTGTTAGTCCTGCTTACACTCGCTGACCTGGTTGCTCTTTCCATTTTACAGATGGGACAGTGGGACCTAGAAAGACTGACTTGACTTCCAGATGCAAACACTCCATCCATACTAGCACTCAGAGGAGCCTTTGGCGGGGCGCGGGGAGCCATGTTTTATTGAACAATCTCATATATGAAGCTACTGCTCCATGCTAATTAATCATAAGCAAAGGTCCATCTAGTGCAGCATCCTGGTTCCCAGTGCCCAGCCAGATTCCTCCGGGAAGCCCACAGGACTTCAAACAGGGGAATTACCGCCAACACCATTGTGCTCTGCATCCCTGTCGAGGAACCCTGGGAGGAGCTGCTCATGAGGCAGATAGGCTGCCCCCAGTCCTTCTATTTCCAGGGTTGTTGTTGTTCAGTTGTTAAGTCGTGTCCGACTCTTCGTGACCCCATGGACCATAGCACCCCAGGCCTTCCTGTCCTCCGCTCTCTCCCGGAGTGTGCTCAAGTTCATATTCATTGCATCGGTGATGCTATCTAGCCATCTCATCCTCTGCTGTCTCCTTCTCCTTTTGCCTTCACTCCTACCCAGCATCAGGGTCTTTTCCAGGGAGTTTTCTCTTCGCATTAGGTGGCCAAAATACTTGAGCTTCATCTTCAGTATCTGTCCTTCCAATGAGCACTCAGGGTTGATTTCCTTTAGGATTGACTGATTGGAACTCCTTGCAGTCCAGGGGACTCGTAAGAGTCTTCTCCAGCACCACAGTTCGAAGGCATCAATTCTTCAGCGCTCAGCCTTCCGTATAGTCCAGGGTTACTTGCTGGCAAATTTATTTAAAAGGAACTCTAAATTAAATCCTAAAATACAGAGTTTTCCCTATTAAACATGTTTGGCTGCATGGACACAAACTGCAGCAATAGATGTAGCAAAGCTGGCCTGAAACTGGAGGCAAGAAAAGACCCTCTTGGTTTCTCTTCCCTTCTAGATTTCTTAAGTGGATAGAAGATGGAATTCCAGAAGATCCATTTCTGAATCCAGAGCTGATGAAGAACAACCCCTGGGTGGAGAAAGGAAAATGCATCATCCTCTAACTCACAGCCCTCAACACCCCATCCACACCTGAAAATGGCTTCCTTTGGAGATACTCAAAAAGTTGCATGAAAACTGAATGTACAAAGTTTTTATTAGCTTCCCATTGTGACTAAATTCACATTCATACCCCTTGGTTAGTGCAATGGGTTTTATCTAGTGGCTAAATTCCCGTTTTAAAAAAAAAAATTGGTATCTGTGGCACAGGGCTTTATTTTCTGGGCTTAAACTGGAGGCACACTTCCCGCTTGAACTAAGAATGCACACCCATGTTTTCTTGATCAGCTCCAAGAACAGGCAGGCAAGCAGGCATCCCCCTTGTAACTATAATAGACAGTCAAGTTGATTGTGCGTCCTGGAATCCTGTTTGTTTGTTTGTTTGTTTGTTTAGGGAGGCAGCGTACAGGCATGGGGTTGTGCTTTGGCAATGCTTCTAGGATTTCCCTACACCCATCAGCTATAGCACCTGGGAACATCCTCATTGCCTCCTTTGAGGACGATGCCACTGTCCATATAATTGGCAAGGGGGAGAGGAGAGAATCAGTGCTTCCCGTGGACATGTCTAATGGAGTGGCGTAGTATTTCAAGGCACTTGTCAACCACTCATGTGATACACTCATGTGCTCTGCCTGACATATGGCTTGGGAATCACTGAGCTAACTCTGTCAGGGAGGAATAATGATGTGGAAGAGACTCACTATGTTGAGTAAGAGAAGCCTGGCAACATTAAAGGGAGGAAAGTTAACAGCACACAGAAAATAGAAGTACATTTGAGTCATTGTGAACCCTATAGTTTCTCTATCCAATGCATCTGTAATCCTTTTTTGTTTTTGGACTTGTAAAGGAACACACGAGTTTTATAAAAGAATTTTCAATTATTTTAAATACTTTTTTGGTACCTTGTAGGATATACAGTTTTGCAGTAAAAAAGCCAAGCAAATGTGACAAGGTTTAATAAATGAAATAAAGCATGTCTCAAATTTATTCATTTTTTTACAAAACAGGATTCAATACAAAAGTACAGAGTAATGTTCTTGTAGAAATGTCCTTGCATCGCATCCAAATGTCTGCTTTTTCATGTGCTACACGTCCATATTTCATTTCCAATTTTTTATTGCTAGATCAAATCTTTAATGTAAATATTTCTCCGAACTGCATTGGAAACACCTTCATTAAACCGGAACCAAACATCACTCTGTCCAACAGCCTTCCCAATTTGTTTTTCTATTATGTTTTTCTCAGGTACCTGATTGGCTGTTAGGAAAAAAGTGAGAAAGTGATGCTAGATAAAATTAAAGAATAGGGAGACATCCATAGCACAGGTTATGACCAAGGATATTAAAGATGGGGGAAGAGCAGATCAGCCCCCAGCCCAGAGGTAGGCAACCTTGTATCCTCCAGATAGTTTGGACTACAACTCTCATAAACCGCACCCACCACAGCCAATGTTTAGGGATTATTGGAGTTGTCTAAAATATCTTGAGTGTGCCAGGTTGCCTTCTCCTTCCCCAACTCAATCAGTTGCAAGCGTTTCAAAGACTGTATAAGCTAAAATTGTAGGGAAATCTGAAATAATTCTCAGCAGTCTAATTCTGCGAAGTGACTCCCACACTGCTGCAGCTGTATGTAAAGAAGGCTGAGAAAGTTGCAAAATACACAGGAAACATCCAGCGACCACAGTCAGCTTGCAACTAACACAGTAGCAAAACTACCCTTTGTCCACGTATTTCCATTCCTAAGATACCGCCTCTCCCAGCTAACGAAATGCTCCGCCTCATTGAAACATACCTTCCGAAGGAGACGCCTTCTTCTTGATGATTACACGGCCAAAGAAATCAGTTTCTGGCTATGGAAAGGAAAAGAAGCCATGAGAGCTTGGTGCCTCCTCCCCACACTGTCCAGAGTGAAAGGAGACCGGTTTCCGCAAAGAATCCTATGTGGCTGCAAATTGGCCCGTTGGTGCTCAAGCGGAGCTACGCCGCATGGCTTTACTGTGGGCCACGTTCTGTGACATCTGCGAAAAACCTGGCTTGTCAGTGAACACCTAGGTCAGCCTACCCCAACCTGGATCCTGCTTCTGGATGTGTTGGACTGCAGCTCCCATCATTCCCAGCCAGCATGGCGACCAGCAACTCAACCCCTGCCTGTTTCTCTAGCAGCAGCGAGTGCGTTCATACGTCACAACACCAGCAGAGTTAGTTACCTAGCTGTGTAGGCTGAACTGTGCTTGAAGCCTGCACGGTGGAGCTGCCGTAGGGCTGCCCCTAATGCACGGCCCGACATAAGGGCAGAGCAGGGAGACGGCCTCGGGGACACCGCCCCAGGTGCCCTGCAAACCTCAAGCTGCTCTGTTTTGCCAGAGCAAGGCTGCAACTGAGCAAGGCGCACAGGGCTGCTCTAACAGCCCACAGAGGTTTCCCCACCACCCTCTCCACCCCCAAAAGCATCTTTGGCAGAGCGGAGCGGTGGTAAAGCCATGCCAATGATTGCTGCTAACTAGGGTGGATGGATTTATATCGGTAATGTCCAAATAACCACGAACCCCTCCCCAGTCATGGACTGGAATCAGGTTTCCTACTTTGAGATTCATGCATTCTCTGAACCAGCTTGTTTGCTAACTGGGTACTAGAACACTCAACATATATTGGCTTTCAAGTAAAGTAAGACCCTTTTCTATACTACCTAGTATAACACCAAAATCTTTAGCCTTTTGTGCTACAGAATGGTATCCTACCTAGAGACAATTGTGAAGTGAATAGAGTTCTGTTTGGCTTCCTCTTTGTGTAAGTTAGGGCGCAATCCTATGTATGTTTAGACAGAAAAGCATCCTACAACTCCCAGCATTCCCCAGCCAGCGCTGGCTGGGGAATGCTGGGAGTTGTAGGACGCTTTTCTGTCTATACATGCATAGGATTGCACCCTTAATCACTTACTGGAGGACGAAGGCTTAGACTGCAAAAAACAAATTTATTCCATGAGCCTTAGGAGTCTTTCGGTTTCTCTCCTCTCACACCTGAACAATAGCCCCCAACCCCCAATGCCATATGAACAACCTGCTTTGAAAATTGATGGAAGTTTGAACAGCAATTTGTTATGTGTCATGGGACTCAGAAAAAAGCTGAAAAATCCCACTGGGCCAGCATGAACTCCTTGTCTGAGTTTAAGCGGCTCTTTGCATCTAGACCTAAGTGCCTAAAACTTTCTGGAATCATGGGCTAGTCATAAGAGTGTTTCTTTGTGAGATGACATGTAAATTTTTGTGCTGTCTGGTTGATACATCATATTCATAATTATCTGTAACAATAAATAGAGGGTTGGATCCAGGGTCTGTCTTCTGCAAGAGGACTCTGTGAAAGGTCTCTCTACCCAATTTTTGGAGACCCCCCCCCCCCCCCGGCAAGGTCTCCTGACTCTGTAGCATTTTCAGGGGGCTGGAGGGGCTGCCATGGAAAGAAGGGGGCGAGGAAGTCCACTTCTGCCAGCACAGTTGGTCCAACTTAAATCTGGATCCAACCCCTTATTTGCTTAGCTGCAAATCAGGTATTGCCCATGTACTTTGCTCCTTTACTTAGAAAAGCCAGGTTTTAAATGCTGAGTTAATTAGAGAATTGTGGATTCAATTTTCAGATATTAGAATTTAGACTGGGGTGTGTGTGCCAGATGAGGCTTTTATGATGCCATCAGCCTGCTTCATTCATGACATTTTACCGGTGTGTGTGTGTGTGTGTCCAGACAACATTTTCAGAACAGTTCAGGGAGCAGGGCTAGCTGCACAGTGGCTGAGCGAAGGGACACTGGTTGAAATGTCTGTCTGGCACATGCTCAGCCTGAAGCTACTTTCAATTTCAACTCTGGCTTGCTGCAAAAACACAAAGCACCCGTCCCCCAAGCCTTTGAAACTTCGGAGGCCTTCCAAAAAGTATTTTTGGAGGCCAAGGTAACTAGGCTAAATAGAAAGAAAAAAGTTACATCATGCAAGGTGTTTGCAGACAAGAATTAAAAGAGGCTGTGGGGAAAGATGAGCCATCTTTATGTCTTCAAGTTTTATCTTGCATCCTTCAAAGCTGCAGGACTGCTCTTTCTCCCTCTGTCTGCCGTAACAGCAACTTTCCCTTGGGGGATTAGGGGCACAGCAACCATCAGCAGGATTAGAAGTGGTTGCAATCAGCATCCTGGGGAGCAGAGCTGTGCCAGGACCCCAGCATTCAGACTCTCATTCAGACAAGAGCAAGCAGCCTTTTCAATCTTTACTAAGGACACCAACCAACCATCACGGAGCCACCATCCCACCTCTCCCACAAACCAAAGGATGTTCAATAGTAATCCTTCAAGAAGCTTCACATCCACCGAAACCAAAGTGTCTGAATTGCTCCACTAAAGGCGTGGCACTACAAGTCTGCTGCACAAGACAAAATGTGGCCAGGAGAGTGAGGTGCAAGCTGCAAAGTCATGGGCTGCAGCATTGCACTGGGCCAGCAGAACCCCCTGATGCCACCCCCTCACTTTAAAGCCCTCCCACATTACTCATTTTACACAGCCATCACCTTGTCATCAAACGTGGCTCTCTTCACAATCTGGTCCAGCCGTTGCTCGTGGTTCCGAATCCTGGATTTGGGCAGCACCACCTCAGTGCTTGCTTTCGGGTCACCTTCTTTTTGGAGTGAACTTGCCTCAAATGTCTGGGAGAAGAGATAAGAAACATGAGCGAGCAAGGAAGGATTAATGGGATGGGAGAGAGAGAGAAATGAATTGCTCCCCCCCTCCTTTGTATCAGTTTAATTTCTTCATTTACCAGCTGGCCTGCATTAACCCTAATTAAACCCACAATTCTGGACCTACTCAACTAGCAGAATTGTTTTACTCTGCACGCTGCAGAAAGGACAGCTCAGTTCTGCATTCTTGATAGGTTATGCAAAACTGCATATTTTCTAATTTTGCAGAACGTTCTGATTTTGCCAGTCAGTGGGTAGGGCTGGGAGCTATGCAAGCTGCTGAAGTCCAACACCCCCATGCCCCTCCCTGCAACCAGTGGAAATCTCACTGAAGCAATGCTTCTGCCTTCCCAGAGTTCAGCAAGCATTTCCCACACACTTTCTAGTATCTCTTTGCACCCATGAGGGCTAGAAACTGGCTATAAAAATAAATAAAAGCTGAGATCCTTAGGAAGGCCAGGACCAGCTTATGACACAGCCTTGGCTAGGATCTTGGGGCTGAAAAATGAAACACCCCGGGGAGTGCGACATCATGGGCCACGTCCAGCCATAACCACATACAAGGTTTTTCTGCCTGAATTTGCTTTTCTCGTGTATATAAATACTGGAAGAATCTTCTGCCATTCTAAAGCTTTGCATCTTGCACCTTAGAAACAAGCCGATCCCAATGAAGCAACTGTCTTAATGGCGCGCTGTGCCTTGTTCCCTTTGAATGATGGTGTCTGCAGAAACAGGATCTTGCATCCGTTGGTTTCAAACCTTGCCCCCCACCCCCCAAGCTGACCGCAGCTGTTCCCCTTTCACTACATCACAGGCTGATCTAATCATGCATTTGAGGACTCAGTCTTGCGCAGAGAAATACTGCCCCCCTGGGGACAGCACCTGCCGGGCTCCAATGCTTTCTTCCCATGTCAAGGCAGCATTAGTCTCTGCAAGGAGTTGCTGCTATTCGAGAGACAGCCACGGTGCAGCACTACTGAGCTGGAAGGAACTTTGGTCCGGTTTAGCAAGGCACCCCTATAGTCTTACTAAGATGTTCCCACAGAGCAGAGCCAGTTTCCCCCTAAGCACAAATCAGACCTCCGATTCCCTCCTCTTAGCTGTCAAGGTCACATTGATCTAACCCTCTCCTCCCCTCCCAAAACAATGCTGAGTGTCATTTCATGCCACAAAATCTAGGACAGCATATTTGGGATTTTTAAAGTCGCACGTGAGTTGCAGAGGAGGAGGACGCAATGGCAAAGGCTGGTGCCAAAATGTATAGGGCCACCCTCATGCACTTCTTTAATCCAGATTTCCACAGGTAAATGGAAGAACTATCACTCAGTCACATGAGAGAGAGAGTTTTGTCTCCCACCCTTGCCCGCACCACTCATGGTATCATAGACTCATCGAGTTTGAAGGGACCTTTGAGATCATCTAGTCCCACCCCCTGCACAATGCGGGATTTGAACTCTCCACCTCTCAAGGCAATCTGTTCCGCTGCTGAACAGCTCTCACTGTTAGAAAGTTTATCCTAACGTTTAGCTGAAACCTGCTTCCCTACAATTTCTACCCATTGCTTCTAGTCCTGCCCTTGGAAGCAACAGTGAACAAGTCTGCATTATCTTCTGCATGGTAGCCTTTCAGATCTTTGAAGACTGCTATCGCATCTCCCCTTACTCTCCTCTGGCCTAAACATGCCCCACTCTTTCAGCTGTTCCTCGCAGAGCTCGGTTCCCAGACTCCTTGCTATCCTGGCCGTACTTCTCTGGCCACACTCCAATTTGTCAATGCTCTTCTTGAAATGAGTGCCCTGAGCTGGGCACAGAACTCCAAAGGTGGTCTGACTAACACAGAACAGAGCAGGACTACTATTTCCCATGATCTGGACGCTCTGCTTCTATTAATGCAGTCCAAGATTGCATACACTTTCTTAGCCGCCGCATCACACCGCTGGCTCATACTCAGCTTGTGATCCATTAAGACCCCTAGGTCCTTTTTACAACTGCTGCTGCCAAGCCAGGTCTCCCCTTTCTATACTTGTGTCTTTACGTTTTTTGTACCTAAATGCAAGACCTAACATTTATCTCTGTTGAATCTCATCTTCTTAGATTTGGTTGGATCCATCTAATTGTAGTATCGTCCAACCCACATTTTATCACATGATGGAGACACGTTATCTCGAGGGAGCAGAGCCAAGAACTTGCACTACAGCACTAAGCACGGGCCCGCCAGGGGTCAGCAAAGAACAATTTCCCAGAAGGGCCGGCAAGCGACACGGGCCATTTATGTTCACTTCCACTTATACATCATGGCTGTGAGAACCAAAGAGCTGTCCATCACCCCCAAGATGATAGCTTCATGTATTTGGAGATGTGAACACATGGCTTACATCAGCCTCCCTGAACATGGCGCCTTCCAGATGTGTTGGACTACACGCCCCATCACCCCCAGCCAGCACATCAACTGGCCATGCTGGCTGGGAATGATGGGGCTTGTTATCCAACACATCTGGAAGACACCACATTCAGGAAGGCTGGGTTACATCACCATAATTGTCTGGCATCTCTGTTCTCCTCCCCTCATCTTGTCATGGTTTACCTCTAGCATCAGGCACTACTAAAAGGGGCAGCTACTGGGACCATGTTGCTGGACTCCACCTCAGAGTCCCCCAACATCTGGAGGGCCACAGGCTTTCCACAGCTGTTCTAGACCAAAGGCTTTTTGTTTTTAAAAAAATCTTCTTTGGGGAACCCTTCCCTGCAGAAGAGTTATCTATCATCGAACCCTGGCATGTTGCAAAGGATTCTAGAACGTGTTCTAAAGGTGCACGCACAATTCGCACCAGGTGCTGGCCAGTCCTAGTGGGACTCGCTGAGAACCCAAGACACACCCAACACTCCCCCGTGGGCTGTGTCTGTAGCAGGCACGGTGCTGGTGGTATATTTCAGGGCCAGATGCCCGCTATTGAGTGCCTTTTGTTGAGGAACACCTGATACGCTTCTAAAGAGCCTCAGACCTGTCTGGAACACTGCTTTAAAACAACTGATGTAAAACCACTGATGTTCCATCGCTTTTAGTACGTACCCAGCTGGGAACAAGTTGAAGCTCTTGTGGGAGCGTGGCCCACACGGCTTCCTAACTGGCTCTCCAGCTGAGACGGTGAGACAAACATCTGATACTGCTGTGACAAACGTCCGCTATAGCAAACCTTAGCCTTGACATCTGGCAGTGAGCAAAAGGTGCTCCAGAATCACCACCCTGGGCTCACCTGTTTTTGGCCAAAGCACAGACTGTGCTGAGTGCTCCTCTTGGTGGCTGGCAGCCACGTTTTTGCCTCAGGACTGCCCTCAGAATGACACTACATGGATGATAAAGAGTCTTTCTGGGGGGGGGAAACATGTCAGCTGCCAGCACCCAAGACAGAGGTTCAGCTGGCCTCTGCCCGCTGTCTGCCACAGCCAACCCACCCCCCATTTCATTGCATGCAAAGGGGGCAGTGAAATTGCGGGGGGGGGGCATTTTGCCTCAGCAGTAAACTGCTGAAACACCCCTTCCTCCACTCTGAGAGACAAAGCAGGCATTACTTTACATGTGTTATGTATTCCTTTCATTTTTCCTTTCGAGTAGGTGTAGGTCTCCCAATCTGGATCTTAGACGCCCTTCTAGGGTCCTGATTTAGATCAGGGGCCCTGCACCTACACTTAGGGTAAGAATGCTAGACAAACATTTAGAGTAATGTCTATTTTGGCCCTGCCTGTATTTGTGGATGGATGCTTTGAATTTATCCACCCCATTTCCATGTCTAAAGTTGGAGGTAGGTGGTGTGTGAGTGAAAGAGAGAGCAGTGTATTTCTAGACCGCATGTCTAGACCTAGTTCTTTGACCCACTTGCTCCAAAAATACTCTCCGCTGAGTCCTATGGGAGCTGCCATGCTGCTCACCTGCCCGGAGTTCTGGGCCTGAAACATGGCTTCTCTCCGCCTCATCTTCTCCATTTCAATTTCTCTTGCGATGAGTTGCTTTGCCTGGTAAGTCAGCGGTTTCCGAGCCGGGAGATCTGGGAACCTACAAACTTCTTCCATATTTCTAGTGTTTCCAACAGAACAGATCAGGGCAGCAGAATTATAAAAAAGCAAAACAATACCAAAAACTAAACACGCTCTCTCTCTCTCTCTCACACACACACACACTGATTCAACCAAACTTGATGTTGCAAAATATGATGGTACCGCTACAGAGCTGCTAAATTTGCAAAAGCTTTTGGTTGTTGTTTTTTTGCAACTTAGTAGATCTATGAACCTTTGGGGTGCGGAGGTGGGACACACCAAATAAAAACGAAAACAAATTGTTTCCCTTTGTGCAAAGAAAAGCCTTTTAAAAACAAGTGCTATTCTCTGCCCCTCCCCAATTCTCAAAGGGCAGACAACAACGATTAAAAGTGACCTGCAACACCTCACCCCACCCCAAAATCTATATGGAAAACTAGACAGCCAACATTTTGGCTGGTTTGTTCAATCTAAGGTATGACATTCTGTTGTCCCAGATTTCCAGCTTTCAAAACTTCCTTGCCAACACCACACAGCCGCTCCCAGCCCCACATCCGTGTGACCAATGCCCCAGTCATCACTTTAGTTAATTTTAAATAATTCTTTGCCACCTTTAAGGACAAAAGCCCTCCCAAGGCAGTTTATTATATAAACTGTTTAGTCCTATGCAATAATAAAACTGCAAAAAATAATAAAATTAATAAGCATCAGCAGCAAGCATCCAGCACAGCCAATACTAACATCTAAAACACAACCACAGCCAAAAACCAAGAACAGTCCAGGAAAGGGCAAAGAAAACAGGTCTTTCCCAAAAGCTTGCAATGACGGCTTGCTAAACTTTAACTACTTGCCAGAACCCTATTGCTGACACTTCCTTCCCACCAGCTATTGGGATGCTTGGAAGTATTCCATGTATACAAAACGGAGGGGTGAGGGGGAGAACATCCCCAAAAATAATATAATAAGATGCCAAGAACATCAAGTTTATTCCTAACTTGTCTAGATTTTCAAACTTGCAAGTTTGAGAACCCCAAATGTTTACTGTAAAACCATTTAAAATTTGAATGAAGGAAAGCGCAAGGATGCTAACCAATGCATGACTGGTGGAATTAAATGAGACACAGACACTCACAAGCCAGCTTGGTTGAACACTACCAGTTTATTAGTCTCCAATAGTTCCAAGCAGATACTTGGAAGGAAACCATTTTCCATACAGCAAATGGGAATAAAAAGAGGGCATATCTCCTTCCATGCCAGGGCCATCACTTCCTGAATGTGCCAAGCAAGCTGGAAGGAAATCCTGAGAAATGCTCCATTTCATCATTCAACCCTTGAACACAAAAAGTCTCATGAGAAAGTACCATTTCCAAGGGTGGATTTTTAACACCGAAATTAAGTTTGGAGATGGAAATGCTCCTCAACACTTTCATCTGTGAATTTGGATGGCTAATATTTTTGAAATATCCTCTGGGGTGTACTGACATGCAGCAAATATCTGATATTCACCACCAGCATTAGATTCCCAAAGAATCTACAGTCCGCACTAAATTATTTGAAAGATGATATCCAGCAGCTGTCAGATTTTGACTGTGTCTGACTTATGGTGTTACACAACAGGCCCCTTTTTGGATTCATGTGCTGGAACAAAGGGCTTATAAGGAAGTCAAAGAGTAAATCTTTGGTTCACAAGCTTTGGTTTTCTTTCCTGGAGAGAATAAAATTCTTGCTGCCTGGAGTCTGAGATCCAAACAATCATGCTGACAAAGCAGTGGTCAAGTTGTGGAACAATGGACTGGTCTGGGAAAAAGTTGAGTTCATTACTGCCCGCAGCTAGCAGCTCCATGAGTCTGGAGTGATCTCATGTGCCTTGATAATACTTAGGGTAACATCAGCTGCCTAAAACTATAGAAAACTGTTTTTGCAGGTTTCTGCCTGCCCAGTATATCATTCACCGATCCAGAACCCATTTCATTTTACCCACTGGTGAGGCTGACGCTTCACCATTTCCCCCATTTTAAAACATTTTCTCCACTTCCTACTTGGATTAATTTTCCTCTCTGGACTTTGCTGAGTCCTATACCTTGGAAGAGGTCACCTCCAATCTTCACCTGGGCCCACAGGAACCTGTTCTTCAGATCTCTGCTTAGGATAGGCTGATGTAGTTTTCCATTCCTCCCTTCTTTTCCTTAAAGGTTTGAACTACAGCACTATATAGTTGGAAACTTTAAAAATTGCATTTAAGTAGTTTGGAGTGGTGGGAGTTTAGGTGGAGCTAAGTAACTGTTTAAACTATTGCTAGTTTGGCCTACTAGAACTTTTGTAAGCCATAGCTATTTCATTTAATGCTCTAATATAATTTTCTAATAGGCCTCAGCAAGAGTTAAACTGCAGTTTACTTTGCACGGTGTAATCTTTGCATGTAACAGTCACACGCCTTTATGATTCATGGGTACAAATGTATTTTTTCTGTAATCATTACATGTTTCACATTTTACTTCTGCATGTGATGTTCTTTTACATTTACTTTTCTCTATAAAACATTCATATATTAAGAGTGCCTGTGTGGCATGTTTTCATTTGTTTTAAAAGTTGAAGGGCATTCACTGTTTTCCTGCTTGAGTTTTAAAATATGTTTTAAATATACTGAACTTTTACATAGCCTTGGGTCAGTCTTGGTTACACTCTCTTGTCCACTGGGGCAAAGTCAGAACCTAATTTTCATATGGCAGTCAGTATTTGACAATCGCGTAGAGCTCGTGTGCAGCTGGATACCAACATGTATAAGACAGTATCCAACAGCTGACTTGCTATAGAATTTAGTTAATTTTAATATCAACTTCTTGCGGCCAAAGACAGGATGATTTGGAATTTTGATTCCCAAATTCAGATGTCAAATTTCAAAATCAAAACCTGAATTTTGAGATTTTAAAGTTCACTGGGTTTGAAACTTTGTTTCAGTTTTACACTAAATTCAAATAATGCACACTTGTTAGCTTCTCTCATTATTTGGGTATGGTAAGTAGCAATATAAATGCTTCTAAGCGGTCTACAATGTCTAGTGTTCGTCTGATCAAATATCGAGAATCAAGTATCACATTTGACTACTCAGTACTGATGCCACAGATCATGGAAGGCAAAATATCCCTACCAAGTATCTGGTGAATAACTGGCATTGCCTACCTTGTCTCAGTTTGGAACACAGGGCATAGTTAAGCTACAGAATTCGCTAGCAGAAGATGTTGTGAAAGCCACCAGTTTAGATGGCATTAAAAGGGGACTGGACTAATTCCTGGAGGAGAAGGCCATCCGTGGCTACTAGTCCCGATGGCTAAATGCTACCTCCAGTGTCAGAGGCAGTGAGTCTATGTACACTATTTGGTGGGGAACACAAGCAAGAGGGAGCTTTTGCATTCGTGTCCTGCTTTCAGCTTCCCACTGAGGGACCCGGTGGGTCGCTGTGGAAACAGAATGCTGGACGAAATGGAGTCTTGGTCTGATCCAACACAGCTCTTGCGTTCTTATGGCCACATTTACTTTCAGAGTTTGTGACACCTATGACATTTCTGAGGCTGGCCCCATCAGCCAGTTGAGATGCACAAGGTTACCTTTCACAAACACGTCTTGTTTTTCACACAGCAAAAGTCAAGCAACTTTTTAAAATGTTTTCAAATCAATGCAAACAAGAGAAAAACTAAAACAGACCACTGTACCAGGTTAAGTCAGCCTTGCCCAACATGGTACCTCCCAGATACGTTGGAGCTGCAGCCCAATACAGCTGAGGTAAGGAGTGTTACGGAAGGGCAGAGCCTCGAAGGGTATGTTTTATGTCCCTAACCAGAAAAGTCCCAGGAAATCATCTACACAAGTAAACTGACAAAGACACAGAGCAAAGAAAGTAACACACATTGAAATGACTATGGCATGTTGTACAATGACCAGTGAGAAATCGCTTAACTATGTAATCCATCCAGACGGTCACCCTCAGGTTCCATCTGCTTTAGCAGAAGTTCAGTATGTCCAATATAAGATGTGGGTGGTATAACAGGGCAGCCTTCGACTCAGCGATCTTGTGCAATACGAGCAGCAGACTACAGTACAAGCGCAGGGCGAGAGTAGACGCAACGTATATTACTTTATATACAGTAATGACCAGATACCCTGCCAGCATTGCGTAAAGATCTCCCCAATACACACTTCGGCCATTTTCTCCTGAGTTGAGACCCAGGCAACAGGCTTGTGGGCCCTTTCCCCTGCAGCGCAAGCAGAAGAGAAGCACTGTGGCTGTCTGCTCCTGCGCGCAAGACACAGCAGAGGCAGCTGGCAACCGAGGCGCTAAACAGGAAGTGCTCTGCCAAATCTTCCGCTGCTGTTCAACCTGGAGAGAAAGGGTTAAAAAAAAGCCCTTCGCCCAGGTAGTGCTGGGGCAAGTCAAGGGTCGCCCAGCTCCGAATACGGCCCTTGTTAAAGATTAGCGGCTGACCAGGCTGTATGTTCAGGGGCAAGGACTGTGTTTGGACCGGGAGGGCTACTGCCTTTATGCCTGACAGGTTCTGATCCAGATCCAATCAGGATGGACCAGCTCTCACCTATGGACTCTAGCCAGGTCTCTAGAGACATCTGGCAAATCGATAGCCAAACCACAAGCTTGCTCTGGAGTGTACCCTCTCTGCAGAGAGGACCCAAGCATTCATGGCACACTTAAACAGATCTATCAAGGCTGATCCTACCCTGCGCAAAACACACGCACATTCAAAAGCTGCCCTCTACTTACAGTTGCACATCTGGGGGCTTGTACTGAACCCAATATTTTGAGGATCAATGGAGAGGAGGCTGGGAAAGCGCAGAAATGAATAAGGGAAAGAGGGAAACTTAGGGGTGGGGCAGGGGCCCTTGGAAGCAGTGGGCACCAGAAAATCAGACCTACTGAAGAGCTCACACCTAACCATGAATTTGGGGCTTTGGGGGCATCTACCTTTGCCTAGAAAGGGCAGGTAAGCTATTCATGACACACGAGGTAACTTTTTCAGACCCATTTTGTCCAGGATTTTTCTGATTACCTGCACATCCTGAGGGATAGAAACTTGCCACTGGGGTGTTTAATAAATAAAAAGCAAGCAAGCAAACATAGATTCTTAGATCCTGATCCTAATACTCATTAAACAGCAAGAAATGGTTAAAACCACTACAGGGACAGAAGCTGGATGTGCCAGATATTAACCAAATATTAGATAATTAATTTGGGCTAAGCAAGACGAAACCCACATTTCTTTCTGGGCTGTCATTTCACCCCATGTTACCTCTGGGTGTATATGAAAGAGAGACGGTGGGCATGCCACATCAGCAAGCCAAGAGGGATGCAGGCAGGGAGCAGAAGAAGCAGCAGCACTTTAATCCAGTAGTCTGCAAACTTGTGTGCCACGACAAAGAAGTCAATTAAATAACTGAAGAGGCCCCTGTAAGCCCAAAGGACCCCTCCCTCTGAACCTTACCCCCTCCTAATCAATCTCTACTGGGGGCAGGGAATTTGGTACTGCGTGTGACTGGATCATGCAGTCACTTCCAAACAGCGTGATCACCTCTCTGAGGAGTCTGCCGGGAACCTCTGCATGAGTCAGTGCTCTGGGCCTGCCTCCTTCAAATAATTTTTCAGAGGGGTATTATTTATTTTCCTTCTAATCAGAGGGCCTGTCCAGATGAAAAGACTCACAAAGAAACACAGGGTGATCTTCTGGCAGGTAACACGTACATTCTAAAAAGTAAAGCCTTCCAGGACTAAAGAATTCAATTTTAACTCAGGAAAAGGGAACTGTCCTGTAGCTATTTGGGGAACACTGCCCTAACCACAGCATTGTTGATGCATTAATCAATATTATTATTATGCATTAATAAGACAAAATCCTCGTGGCTCCAGACAGTGCATGCAAACCACAGCCTGCATTTGCCGTTGCAAAGCTTTGGAAAGGGGAGGGGGGAGGGGGAGCGCTCCCTCCACGAAGAGGAAAAGCCGAGCTCTCCGGTGCAGGTGATCTTGCTGCGTCTTTTCACGCGGCTGCATGCCTCGCACAGATGAAGAGAGTCGACTTTTCCACAGGCTGGTCTTTGGACTACTGCTGGCTCTCTTGGCGAAACCAGCCACCCAACTGCAGGAGCATCCTGAAGTAAACTCACACAATTGTTCTCACAGAGAACGCGCAGCGTTCCTTCTTCAGCGAGCTACCCAAATGCTGCACCTTTTCCTTGGGCTGGGCAAGACTATCTCAGCTTTGCAAAACACAGGCGATGGCACAGTGAGGCACCCCGTCTTGCCCCTAGGGCCAGCCAGCTGGAAGAGGAAGCCTTGACTCCTCTGCCTGAGCAAAGATGCGTTTGCTCCAAGGAAACACTGCCTGAAGTGCTCTCTCGGGATACCTTTTTCTTTCCAAAAACGGAGGCAAGGTTTTTGGCAGTTGTATTCACATCTACATCTGCCATTCCGCAACATCAAATGAGTCATGGTATGACGTGAAGGGTTGGTCTCCAGAACACTTCAGCCTTCTCCAGACAAAGGGGTGACTGCTCACGAAACCCTCACTGTTTGACGAAGCCCAAACCGTTGTAGCCATACTTCTCGGTTAAATTCCTCACCACGTCGTCTGCCGAGGACTGCTGGAGACTGGCCGGCAGGTAAATGAAGAGATAGATTAAACCGAGCAGGAGCAGGGCTATGACCAACGGCACCCCCCAGTCAGTAATGAAGAGAGTCTCCCAACAGCGAGCTTGAAACATAGGAGCAGCGGGCCGGGCGGCATCCTAGCAGCCTGCTGGGCAAGACAGCACCGGACACGTCTTCACGCCTTTCTGTCAAAAGCCAAACGGCAGCTGTTCTCCCTCCTGTAATCTGGTTAAGGCCAGCAATCTTGGCCTCGCACGAGGTCAGCTAGAGGCTCAAGCCCAGCAGAGACTCGGAGGAGGTGGTGGGCGAAGACTTCAAACGGGAGGTCCTTCCTGCTGTTCCTCCCAGGAGGGGAAAAATCCACACTTCTAAAGGCAAGGGGATGGAGAATCAAGAGGAAGGGAGGGGATCTCTGAAACTGTAATATATTCCTGGAAAGAGGCAGCAGTTCAGTGATACCAAGGAGACTGGGATGGGAGAACCAAAGAAAGAGAGTGGAAGCTGCGGCACAAACACGAAAACCGCTAAGCCCTTTGAATGAACGTAAGGGATTTGGAGCGAAATAACATTTCCGGCAGTATTAACCTTGGGCACAATTTTGCAGAACGGACAGCCATGTTTCTTGCTTTAAAAAAAATGTAACAGGGTGAGGTCAGGCACTGAAGAATACAGATGCACGGGTTCAAAGACAGATTCTCATGAAGGATGAAGGGCAAGGGAGCACACCGCCCAGTCTCCCAGCAGGACAGGTAGAGCAGAAGGCAAACGAACTCAACTCCTTAGGAATCCGGCTTATTTGAAGGCAAACGAACTCAACTCCTTAGGAATCCGGCTTATTTTTGGCATGAGGGTGAATATTTCTGATCAGCCATTCTGCCCGATTGCCTGAAATGAGTTACGAATTGCCTCCAAGCGACCGGGCTGCTGCACATTAGAAGTTAATCCCCCCGCCCCCGGCCCGTTTAGTCTATCAACATGCTACAAGTTGTTGCTTTTGATGTGGTGACCAGGGCTGGGCCATTCCTCAGAGCCAGGCACTGTGGGAGGGGTATCCCAGGCGACTGTCCCTGGAGAGCCTGCCCGCTGGCCTGCTCTGAGAGGATCCTCAGAGCGAGCGAAAGGGCGGGCGGCGGCGCATGGGTGCGGGGCGGGGCAGTGCGGCAGCAGGAGAGCTTGCCTTGGTGCTGGCTCTACACCACTGAGCTACGGCCCTTCCCTCCTGGTCTAACAACGACCCGGGCTGTGGGCTGGGAAGACATTACCAACACGATGCTCTAAGATTCCCCATATTCACCATTATTCTAGCAGGCCAGCTCTGCGAGCAAGTCGGCAAAATGTACGAGTCCACAAACATTCTTACTACCTTGTCTACCCACACATACCGACGTTAGCCTTTGGAGACTAACCGAAAAGCCAACTGAGATCTGTAATCATGACTCCCAAGTAAACGAAAGGCGATTTTTACTTGGCCCAGGTGATCAGAGCAATTTATAGGCCTGATAAGGGCCACCTTCCTTATTATGCTTTTGCTATAAGAAACAGGATGTAAGTGAAAGGGGAACGGATAACGTGACCCCAGAATGCTCCTCCAAACTACCTAGGAGTACCATGAAAAGAACCGACAGATACACAGGCATATGTGCATGCCGGTGTCCATAGGAAGAGACAAGACACACTGGGGAAAGTCAAAGAGGATCAAGCCTGATTAAGTGAGTGAAGCGGAAGTAATGGGGATCATGGGGTGTGGGGGTGGGAGGGAAAAGTGATGTGTTTAAAGTCAACATGCCAAGAAGCTGAAGAGGATATTTTCACCATCTGTTCAGGGAGGGCCAAAAACGGCACGTGCCTTTCCAGATATTTTGGCCAAGCGATAAGAGAGCTTAGCTGAATCCTTGAGTCTCTCTCCTGCCCTGATTATCTCTTGTCACATGGGGTGGCTAATAACCCCAGCAAGAGGTGGCATCTGTTTTTTTCTGAAAAGACTACCTGACAAAAGAACTTTGTAAAAACCACTTAAAAATGAAAAATGAAAAAAGGAGGAAGAGACATGCAGCTAGGAACTACCTGGGTTTTGCAGGTGCTAATGTCAGAGGCATCCAAAGTCAAAAAAGCAGAAAGCGATTAAATGTTGCGTCTCAGCAATTTTCTACAAAACCTGCTAATCTCTTCGGATCGGTAATGAGATTTCGGCTCAGAAGCACAGGCTCTCTCATGCCTGGCCATAAAACATAACAGAATATATGGCAAGTAGCAGCATTGCGTGTAGGCCATGATTCTACAGGAAAGGTGCGGAATATGATTTAGAGCACAGAATCCTGCTTCTTGGAATCTGTTTCAATTTGTACAAAGTTTCTTGTCCTCATGGCTGCAAAGATATGCTGGAAAGCCTGTGGGCCATGTCTGCTGAAAACTCACAGTCAAGGAGAGGATTACTGAGGAAGATTTCCAATGGATGGCTTTAGCATCTTTGCTCGTCTCATGACCAGCAAAACTGGAATAAAATAAGCAGCACTGCTCTGCCTTTCGCATCTTGTCGCAGGTTGCAGAACTCCACTTGTCTTGGCAGCAGCATCTGGACTGCTATAAAGCAGAACTTGATTCCCCGACACCCCCAGCACGGAGTTACACATTGGTCCTGGAAACGACACAAAAGGGAGGGAGAGGCCTGCTCCGAAGAGCAACCCAAGAGGGCCACCCGTGGCCTGATGGCTCATCTTCAAAGCCGGGGACACAAAGCGCTTCCGGCCAAAGGGTCGCTGCTGCAGCCCCCTTCCCCCCCCCCCCCGCATCTCTGCCTGTCTGGTAAGTAGGGCTGGTTGAGACGTTTTGGCGCCTTCACCAACACTCTTGGGGAGGGTTTTCCCTAAAAGGCAAGGTATAAATCTTTTAGCTAACTAACAAGTAATGAATAACTCTGGTCAGGCCGTCTGTCTATCCAGCCTGGTATGGGCTACTCGGACAGGCAACAGGTCTCCAAGGTTTTTGCTAATGGAAAACCTTTTAACTGTCTGCCACTCAGCTACAGCCCTTCCAGGCGCCTTGTACTGGGTCAGACCCTGGGTCCATCTAGTCCAGTCCAGTATTGTCAACACTGACTGGTAGCAGCTCTTCAGGGTTTCATGCAGGAGCTTTTCTAGCCCTGCCTGGAGATGCTGGGGATTGAACTGAGGACCTTCGGTAAGCAAAGCAGGTGTGCTCTGCCACTGGGTGTGCCTTCCCAGCATTTCACCTCCTACCTGGCAGGATTTGAGAAATGCATCCTAGGATCCCTCCCAATGCTGAATAAGAACGTAAGAACATAGGAAGAGCCCTGCTGGATCAGCCCGAGGGTCCATCTAGTCCAGCATTCTGTTCACACAGGGGCCAACCAGCTGCCCATGGGAAGCCTGCAAGAAGGACGTGAGTGCAACAGCACCCTCCTGCCTATGTTCCCCAGCAACTGGAGTACATAGGCACACTGAATCTTATACTGGAGGTCACTTATAGCCATCAGGATGAGTAGCCATCAATAGCCTTCTCCTCCAGGCCTTTGCCTAATCCCCTTTTAAAGCCATCCAATTTGGTAGCAATTGCTGCGTCTTGTGGTAGCAAATGCCATAGTTTAACTATGTGCTGTGTGACAAAGTCCTTCCTTTTATCTGTCCTGAATGTCCCACCAGTCAGCTTCATAGGATGACCCCTTTGGGTTCTAGTATTTTGAGAGAGGGAGAGAAATGTCTCCCTGTCCATATTCTCCAAACCAGGGATAATTCTGCACATGTCCATCATGTCTCCCCCTGCCCTCCTTTTTTCCAAGCTAAACAATCCCAGCTGTTGAAACCTTCTCTCGTAGGGGAGATGTTCCAGCCCCTTGATCATTTTAGTTGCCCTTTCCTGCGCGGGATGCTGGGGCACGACTCCTACCACAGGGGTCGGCAGATGTCAGACTTGCGGATCTATTTTGTCTCTTACTAGAACGTTACGGTCTAACAACCAGAGCCAGGCCTGGAATGATGGCACAGTGTGCAGTCAATCATCTCCTGCCCCCGCAAACCATGCACAGGGATACAGTATATACAAATCTACATGGGAGTAAGGGGAGATCAGGGACACAGACACAACAGTCTAAAACCAGTAGAGCTGAGCAAAGACCTCATCATAAGCAACCTATTAGTATTCCTATATTACACATGAGGAAGAGAGAGGCAATAAGCACAAGGCCAGCCATGACACAGGCTTCTTTTTCTTGCAATTTTACTTGTCAAAGTACTGGGAGTCAGAAAACCTCAGAGATCTACTGTAAATCACCCAGAGATCTACCAGTGCATCCTGATCTATCTTCTGGCCGCCCTTGTCCTAGATCATGTGGGCATACAGCACACAGCTTATTTTATTTATTTTAATGTAATTATTACATTTCTATAGCACCCAACAGCTGAAGCTTTCTGGACGGTTCACAGCTGCACTGGCCTCCCAAGCACCAACTAGGAATCGCAAAACTGGGACAGAGACTCAAAACTAGGACAGCAAAACCAAACCTGGGGCATCCCTCCTTACAGTAAGGAGAAAACTGCACAAGATATTGCCTTGGTCCACCACTCCATTGAGTAGCCACTATTATTTGGGCTGATTCACACATGTATGGTCAACACAGGCCGGGTCTAGCCCACCTAGCAGAATCAAGGAGTTGCAATAGACTCTACTACTTCAGAATACAGCTGTGGGATGCCACTTTTGAATGCTCCCCTACATAAAACTCCCTGCAAACAGAAAACTAGCCAATCAAGAGGAAAAGTTTCCAGCCCAGTTGTTTTCCTGCTGTCTGTTTTCCACTTACAGGAATTTACATATTATTTATTTATTTAAGATATTTCTTGGCTGCCTTTCAGGGCAGAAGCCCTCCTAAAGCGGGGCACAGCAATAAAACACATAAAATTGGTATGATATTAAAAATGATAAAAAACACAATAAAAACAGTAAGAGTACAATAGAAACCAGCAATAAACCCAACACCAAAAACAGCAACAAAAACAATCATATCAGGAGAAGGCCAGAGTGAAATAATATGTTTTCAAGGCTTTCCTGAAAGCTTGCCATGTTGGAGCATGGCGGACTCCTGATGGCAACTTATTCCA
This sequence comes from Heloderma suspectum, assembly GCF_057233095.1. Taxonomy (NCBI): domain Eukaryota; kingdom Metazoa; phylum Chordata; class Lepidosauria; order Squamata; family Helodermatidae; genus Heloderma; species Heloderma suspectum. Next base: position 33,424,838 of record NC_139469.1, on the reverse strand, counting down.
GAGGCGTGGGGCCACTGCAGAGAAGGCCCTCACATGTGTGGCTGCCCACCTGCCTGCTCTCACAGGTGGGCAAACGAGAAGGACCTCTCTTGCTGATCTTAATGTGCAGGCAGGCTGATATGGGTGAGCCATCCTTGCGGTAATTTGGTCCCAAACATATGAGCGCATTCAGAAATGCCCCCCCCCCCCCCAAATTTCTTCAGTAATCTAAAGTGGCACAGTCTACTTTACCCCTTTAGGATTCTAGCACCTTGTCCTCCTGCACAGTGTCTGACCAGGTCCCGGTGACAGCAACATTAATCAATGAACTGCATGCGCGGAACGCAAGAGATCAAACGCCGCTAACAGAAGATTTGTTTCCACGATTTTCATGGGAAATGAAAATGGCAATGTTTGTCAAGGGAGGTGGTTCACACTCACCTTCCCCAACCTGGAGGCCTCCAGATGTGTTGGACTACAACTCCTATCAGCCCCAGCCAGCACGTGCCACCAAGTTGGGGAAGGCCAGCTTACACCATCGGCTGCCAGGCACGAGCAGTGTGGAATCGCCTCCCAGCCAGGGGTTGCAAGAAGTCTGCCTCCTGCACAGGGGCGTGTGTGAGAAGAGTGGGGGGCACTCACGGGTCAAGCTTGTAGACGTACTGCCCGTCGGGGGTCCGCTCCTGGTGGTATGTCAGATTATATGCCAGCATGGTGGTGATCAGCTCTGCCAACTGCTGCTTCTCTTTCCGGCTGTACAGCTGGGTGTTTACCTGAAAACGATGAACGGCGTGAAGGAAGTACGCAGGCGTCTCTCTCTCTCTCTCTCCCTTCCTCCTGCTACTAGAACTCAGGGGAACACTTGGCAATGTATTACGGCCGGCTGGCTTAACAAATGTATTACGGCCGGCTGGCTTAACAAAGACGATGGGCTGGACCAAGAAGGCACAAACTGGGCTGATGGAAGCAAACGTCCCCCTCCTGTCCTCCCCACAGCAGCCCCTCCAGCCCCTGAAAATGCTACACAGAGTGCTGGAGTGAGCTGTGGTTCAGGTGAAGGGGAGATCCCTGAAAACCAGGCAGAAGCACCTTCTGTGAATGGAGCCCTTCCCTCAACGGAAGGCTAACCCTGGCTCTAACTCAATTGTTTCCCTGACCTTGATACACTCGAAACCGCTTGGAAAATCATCTGTCCATGTCATCAGACTAAGCAGCGAGGTCAATCGTGCCACCCCATTTCATCTGATCAGAACTCCAGGGAAGAAAGTTCTCCTTGGATTGGATCACTCCCCTCCCTGTGTGTGCCGAGGAATGAGAGCTCTCCTTGGATTGGATCACTCCCCTCCCTACGTGTGCCGGGGAATGAGAGTGCACCTTACCTGTCCGCCCAACGGGCACAGCCATCCCGCCTCTGGTGGCACCAGCAGTTCACGCAGGAGCGCAACATCCCAACGCATACAGCCCAACACACCAAGGCTCAGACCGAATGAATGACTGATTCCTGGATTCTAGCTGGGAAATCGCCTGTGTTTAAATGCACCTCTGCACGGAGGGCCCTGCTGGAACAACGTCCCTGCATGAACGGTCGGTGGCGCCAGAGATGGGGCAGGCCTGCTGGCTGGCTAGTGAGGAAAGATGCACTGTTACTCCTGTTCCCCATCACAAGGAGTGGAGAATCAGTATAAAGCCGCCTTTCCCAACCTGGTGCCCTCCAGATGTGTTGGACTACAACTCCCAGTATCTCCCAGCCAGCTACTAAGAGCGGAAGTCCAACACATCTGGAGGGCATCAGGTTGGGGAACGCTGCATCATCCCAACCAGCTCCTCGCCGGTGGACGTTGGAAAGATGTTACCTTTGGCAGGATGTTACAGAAGTCCCACACAGACGGCCAAACTATTCTGGAGCGCGCACTTTCACCTGGGGTCTTGCAGCCAAGTAGGAAAAATGTTTGTCTGCACATGCACTTTGATCAAGTGGTAACTCATGATGCAGAGACACAGTAAGCTGGTCACGGAGCCTATACAGACGCCTGAACCATCTGGTGAGAAGCTCTCTCACTCCAGAGCAGCCTTCCCAAACCCACCCAGTGCCCTTCAGATGTGTCAGGACTACAACTCCTATCCTCCCCAGAGACATGGCCAAGTAACCTGACCATCTGTCTCACCCAGCCATGTAAAATGTTCTCTTTACATCACCCATCAGATGCAGATTAGGGGCTGTCTTTATTCTTTTATTGTTATTTTTAAATTTGTTTTATGATTGTTTGAACTAATTTTTTATTTTAAATTTTGGTTCTTATTATTGTTAGCCGCCTTGACCAACACTTCCTTGGTGGGACGGCAGGGCATACATCAAATCAAATCACTCAGCTATCTTTTGCCACTGACAGTGAGTTTCAACCAAACAGTACACGAACTGCCCACAGAGCCAAGAGCTCCAGACCACTCCAGCAAGCGAGCCAAGCCCCATGCTGCAAAGACAGACAGAACTCATTGCTGCCCATGCCACTTTCCAATCTGGTGGGCGAAGGGATATTCAACTTCAACACCCCCAAACGATGTGCTTAGATCACAAGAGCGAGCAGTGACCAGCCACGCACATACCCTGACCTGAAGGGCACTGAATGTCAACACCAAACGAGTTTGGGGACCAAAAGCAAAGCGGGGAGGGAAGGAAAGGAAATCGGTTGTTGTATTTCCTGCACAGATCTCATCCACAAAATTAATTTTCTCGCTTCAGGTCATTCTGGAAGATACACTCCTGCCAGGATGGCTTGCATAACTGTCCCCTTTGGCCTTGTATTACAGGAAGGCCATCTGAGGTAAAGCTCGGACAGAAGGGCCAGGACTATCGGTCCACCCGGGATGAGAGGACGTCCTTCACTCGCTGTGTCAGGAACGGTCAGCCAATCCTCACGAGGCAAATGAAAGCAGCAGCTGATGAGTGACACAGGCCCAGCGTTCTGAAGGCTTACGAACAAGATTGCACCGGGCAAGCTACACCTTTGAGAATGGGGTGAAACTCCGCAAATGCTGGGAAACCACCAAATGCCTGGCGATCGGGGAAGGGGGTGTGGCAGTCTGGGGAACCCCAAATCCAGATTTGGCCCCCAGGTGGGCCGGATTTGGCTCCTGAGTGTGACGTTCTGCACCTCTGATTGGAGGGGGGGGGGGCACACGCTCTGCAGGCCTGGTAGGTCCCAAAGGGCATCGTCAGCTAGCCATGAAGGTTCTTCTCTATCACTGAGAGATTACAAGGGCGTTACAGTGTTAGTACGACAGGGTCTGCTCACAGGCTTATAATCTTTAGGAAGCCACCAGGGAGAAGAGGGTCAAGAAGGCAAGCAATGAGAAGTATCAGGAGGAGTTCAGCAAGTGAAAAGTGGAAGGAGAACGCAAAATAGGGAACACTGAAGAGAAAGAGTAAGCGAAGGAGGGGACTTGAAAACAAGCACGTTTACATTGCAGAAGAGGGCAAAGGGCACCAAAAGAAAAAAGAGAATCAAAGGACCGGGTCTGGAAAAACCAGATAAGCTGCAGAATTCAAAATGGAAGACGGGCAACAGAAGGATTAATTGTCACATGCTGTGGGGAAGGCCACTGGCACAGATGACTTTAAGGAAAGGATCAGGCATCTACTTCCCTTTCAACTGCAACCTTCTCCTGGGCATCCTGCAAGGGAGGATGCGGCCGTTCAGGCCTTTGGGTCTTGCCCAGCATACTAAGCAGTAACTAGAATGCTACAGGCCAGTGAGGGTGCTCAGGCGTGGTCATCATGCACTCGTGAGACACTGTTGACCAGCAGAAATTTCCAGACAGTCTTGATACGCAGCCTGACATGAGGAATGCTTTAGGTCTAGTTGTCATTCAGACGGGCTGCACCACTTCAGACGGTCTTAAGACCCACAGCGTACTGAGATGGCAAGCTTGTGTCTGGGCTGGACCACTTCGGTGCAGGCGAGGGCTTACTTGACTGAATGCTCTACCATACAAAATTTAAAAGCCATGCACGTAGAGGACTAGCATGTCAGGGAGAAGGCTACCCTGCAATTCTTCCCCCTGACATGCTGGTTTTCTTTGAGCAGGGATCTTTTATTTTTTGAATACCGTCCAGTGAGCCCCGCCTGCAGTCTGCACTGGTACAGCCCAGACACAGACTTACCATCTCAGTGCAACGTAGGCCTTAAGAGAAGAGTGGCACAAAATATCTTATCATTCTAAGGGACTGCACCATGCTGTCTTCAGTGACAGAGCCCAAGACCATATAGCCTCTTGCTGAAGCCGCTGGGGTGCAACTCCTGGAATGTGCATGGCTCAGGGCACCCTCGTGAGCCACGCGTTCCTTCACTGGCACCCCAACAGCCACTCACGTTGCCTGCACAGCTGGTCCAGTCCTGCTGGTTGCTGTCCCACAAAAGGAAAACCAAGAACTGACAGCCCCGCTCCCACCCGCTGCCCACGAGGAATCCCTTACCGGTCTCAGCTTTGGCGAGATAATCTCCAAGAGGAGGCCAAGAGCCTCCAGGACGAGGGACTGGGGCCCAGTGCGGCTGCGGGAGGTGGGCGTGACCCCGGATATCATGGACGCCACAAGGTTCTGCATCTGGGTCAGTTTCGTCAGGGCCTAAAGGAGATGGAACCCGTGAGACACCAAGTCAGAAAAAGGCAACCAAAATGATCAAGGGGCTGGAGCAATTCCCCTATGAGGAAAGATTACAACATCTGCGACAGTTTAGCTGAGAAAAAAGCAAGTACGGGGAGATGTGATAGAGGTGTACAAAATTACGCATGGCATGGAGAAAGAAGATACGATGACATTTTTCTCCCTCTCCCATAATACAAGAACCCACTGGGGTCCTCCCATGAAGCTGACTGGTGGGAGGTTCAGGACAGATAAGAGGAATGACTTCTTCATACAGCGCATAGTGAAACTATGGAATTTCCTACCACAAGATGCAGCGATGGCCACCAATTTGGATGGCTTTAAAAGGGGGTTGGACAAATTCCTGGAAGATAAGGCTATCAATGGCTACTAGTCATGGTGGATGTATCTTACCTCCAATACTGGAGGAAGTTGTTACTGCACTCATGTCCTACTTGTGGGTCTCCCACAGGGAGAATGCTGGACAAGATGGACCCTTGGTCTGATCCAGCACTGCTCTTCTTATGTTCTTAAGTCTCCAAGAGTACTTTATCACCATGATCTAGAATGCTGACAGTCAGTGCAACTTATGGGAGAGACATGGAAGGTCAGTTTGGCTAGTAAAACTGAAATGGGCAGCTGCCTTCTAACAGGTTAGACTATTTGTCATCTAGCCCGATATTGCCTACACTAATGGGCAGCCATGGCTCTCCAGGGTTTCAGGGAAGGGTCTCTGTCAGCCCTACAAGGAGATGCCAGGGATTAAACGTGGGACCATTAAACGTTAATGGATGAAATGTGCCAAGCAGCTGCTCTACCAGGGAGCGAAGATTCCTCCCCTGCACAGGTATTTTGCAAACTGGTAGATCAAAGGCCAAGGAGGTAATGAAGCCAAAGCAAAGAACCCTGGTGAGAAATGCAAGGCATGTCTCCAGTTCATGAGGTACTGGGAATGCTACTAGTCATCTTACATGCGGGCACACAAAGAAAGATGTCCAACACTGAGCACAGTCCTGCTTCCCCACCCACCCACATCCCCGCCCCTGACCGTTTTCTCTGGATACATGCCTCGTGCTGGCTGTTGGGATAGGCCAGTCTGGGAACACTGGAAGCAGCGAAGAGCAAGTGGAAAGAGACCGGGAGGAAGGGCAAGTATCGCATGAGCTGGAAATTCTGGCCATGCATGATTGTCCTGTTCAATAGATCCGAGAAGCCCAGCCATTCCAAGGCCAGGCAGATTGAGCCAAAGCTGGAATCCTTCACCTTCATGTTTAGGAAGTTGTCATATAAGCCCTGCAAGGGAAGTGGAATCAAATGTCGACCCATGGTTTTGGCCCAAGTACAACCCCCAGCCACCGCACTATCAGGCATTCTCTGTGACTGCCCCATAGAAGCTTCTAAAGGGGTCGCCATGTTAGTCTGTCCTACAAAGTCTTGCAGCATCTTGATGATTAAATAAGTGTATTATGGCATAAACTTTTGTGGACTGCAGTCTATGGCTTTTCAACCCCAGGAAATTTACCAGAATCAGAGCCTGAGCCACTTTCAGAATCAGTAGAGGTCTTCGTCATCTGAATTAGCTTTTGAAAGATGGGGTTAAGCAAGAATCAGTGTGCAATTTCAAAATCCATACATTTCATTCTGAGTTTAATTATGATTTGATATACCTCTGCTTTAAAGTATAATAAGTCGTTTCAAGCTCTTGGGAAGGCTGGGCTGGCCTGTATATTGGCAAAAAACGGTCACTTGCCAGTAAGTCCTGCCAAAGACATCGGCGGAATTGTTTTCCTGGTGGGGTGTGGATGAATTTTGCATTTTGATCTTATTATTACTATGACTTGCTATTTGTACAGCACTATCAGCAGAGTTCCAGCCCAGAAGACAGGGGGTCCTTGTCCCCAAGAAGCTTACAGTCCAAGGTCAACAGTGGGGAAGAAAACAGAGAGCTGAAGGTGAGAGTAGCAAGGGGTTTATATGAGTAAATGCAGCTACACTTCAGCTCCATTTCAGATGGGAGAAGACAACAACAAAAGGGAAAAGCAGGAGGAGAAAGGAAAATGCAAGTTTTGAAGAGGACTGTAAAGGGGGAGGGAGGGAGAGAGAGAGAGAGAATAGGTAGGTAGGTATTTTGGGAAGGAGTTCCAGGCATAAGAGGCTGAATTAACCATCCAAATCTTGGCTGCAGGCCTCCAGTTCAAATAAAAAATGAAGTACCTGGCTAAGCTTTTCATGTTCTCCAGAGGATGCGGTGAGGTGCAGGATGTGATGGAACCTTTGGGTGGCGGCATTAACGGAGGATCTACCCGCTGCCACACCAAACAGGTCATCACTCCCACTGGTGCGGAGGTCGGTGGGGACTGAAGGGTCCATTCCTATCCTCTGCCTAGGACAGGAAAAGGAAGTGCCAAGTTAAGAGGTCATGCAGGACGGAGTTATGCCGATAGTTGGGGGGTAGGTGGGGGTGGCAGTCAAAGAAATGATGGAAAAACCAACAGGGCATTTAGAGATTTGGGACACAAGACATTAAGAGGTGCACCAGACTGCAGGTTTTATGTATGTGCGCACGCGTATGTGTATGCATGTCTCAGGAGCACTTATGGTCGCATGTAGTGTTGCAGCACCCACCCTCTGGAACGCTTGACCAGATGTCATGAGATGGGCACCCACAGTTCTGACGTTTGGATGTCTTCTTAAAACTCAGCTCTTCACACAGGCTTTCCCTGAAGTGTGACCTACCCAGCTATGGTCTGTAGCACATGGCAGAGAGTGCAGTTTTAATGAGGATTCACATTTTTATTATTCTGTTGTTTTCATTTATTACATTTCTATACCACCCAATAGCTGAAGCTCTCTGGGCACTTTAAAAGATTTATTGTTATACTTGATTGTTTTGATGGTATTACGTTTTATAGCCGTCATTTTGATACCTCTGTGAAAACGGTATATGAACGCGAGTAAACAACAAGAACACACATCAATTTGGCCATCCAACCATCTCCAGGGATGCATAAGGGAAGGAAACGGACAGCCAAAACCTCTACGGGATTAAAGATCCAGTGTGGGATCATGGCCACTGGTTTTTGCTCCCCAAATGCTCAGCAGCTGAGGCACAATTGTCCAAATGAGAAGGGGAGGTGCTCTCCACTCGTACATCTCCACACAAAAGGCTTGCGTAGAGTGAGGAAGAGAAAGAATTGCCTTCTGAGACGCACAGCGTCTCTGTCTCTCTCTGTGCAACCCACTGTTCTAAGCAGGCATCCCTATTTGAAGGACATAAGGCCAGTGACTCGTGCTGCCTCCTCTCAGGAACGGAGGCAGGCAGGCAACTCTGCTGGGTCTGTAACAGCAGTGATAAGCAGGCAGAAGCCAGGCCAGGCCAGCCTGGAGAGATCATGCAGAGAGCACAGCAGGCCTCAAACAGAAGAGGCTACTTGGTGGGTCTCTGCACTATTCATTTATTCAGCACAGCACACAAGCAGTTGTCCCACAGCATGCTAGTTTAGGAAGGCCCATTTAAATTTTTTTGAATACCAGTAACAAGTACTGGACACGCTTGGTCACCAGCCTGGAAAAACAAATTAAAACAGAAAGAGGGAAGAGGGCAAAGATCAATCAATCCCCAGAAACAAAGTTCAAGAAAGCCTCCCAAGTGTAATTTTTACAAAGATCTCACACTGTTCCACAGAATATAGATAAAAAACTTATTTCTGCAAATACAACTTTAATTTCCAACGTTTCTTCCAGTCTCAAAATCTGGGGTATGTTTGTTCTTGCTTTGATACGAAAGATGTACCAACATCGTTTTTGGCAGGAGTGGCTTGAAAGTAGTTTCCCTTGGCTTGGAAACAATTTATTGAGCAAGACAAACAAAATCTCTCTGCTCTCACCTCTGCATCTTTGGGAGCTGGAAGATCTCCTGCCAGATGGAAAATAGCCCTTTATTCTGGTCTTTTAAGCCAACCTTTGCAGTCTGAACTGTCCTCATGTTCAGTTCTTTCTTGCCTCGGCTGTGCAGGAACTTGAATGAACAAAGGGAGATTTGAATCCACACAAAAGACAGAAGGCGATGCGATTCCACGGGATATTGGCGCGCCTTATCCAGGGTTGGGTGTACATAGGAAGATTCTGAGCAAGCACAGGATGCAGAATTTGGGTGCAGAATTTACCTTCCTGAGAATCACAACTTCCATTCCTCGAAGGCAGCATAATGGTCAATGGCCATGCTGACTGGGAATGATGGGTGTTGCAGTCCAACACATCTAAAGAGCAGCAGGCGGGGGAAGGCTGACCTACTGTGTCCATGTTAGAGGTCAGATCCAAAGTAGGGATAATAGCCAGTCCACCAGTCCACGTAGTTCTTTGTCCCTCCCCAGGACTAGTAAAAGCAGAATATGTGATGCAAAAGAGGGGAGAAATGCAGAATCATGCGAAGTAAGGAGGAAAAGTCATGCTGATTCCGATATTTTCGCCGATACAGAATTCACCCTTCCTACCTCTGTGTTCTCCCCCACTTCCCAGCTCACACACCTGCTCGCATGACAGGTCTCTATCTCCCTTCCACCAGCCTTCACCTTTACTCAGGCAAGCCCTCTTCCCATGCCTGCCCTGAACCACTCCCTTGCACCCAGTGGAGACTGGTGGCTCCAATGTCAGCAGGGCAGTGAGTCTGCTCTGGGTTTTACTTAGAACTCCAAAGGAGCTATCCAAGGTGATGAGCTACCTTGGATAGCTTCTTTAGAGTTCTGACTGGTTCTGACAGAAACTCAGAGTGGATTCATCGGCCCAGTGACATCGGAGCCACTAGCTTCCACTGCTTGCACCTTTCCTGTTCTTGGTTATCTTCCCTCGCCAGTTCCCGTTCCCGTGTGCTGCCCCTTCCTTGAACCCCATCCTTCCCCTTGGAAGAAGGGCATCCATCTATTTATGCACATTTGCTTTGACCTGCCCCCAAGACCTTGAAAAAGGAAAGGGTAAAAGAAGGTGAACAACGGAAGGGTAAAAGAAGGTGGACGTTTGCAAAGCATCATCCGTCCCTGCTTTCAACATACAGGGGCTGGGAGGGTGGGGGAGGGGAAAGGGAAACCAATACCACCAACACTGTGACTTACCTGCAGGGTGTTAATGCAAGAGCGAATGTCATTCTCTGCCTTTTCACACAAGGCCATGAGTGCCCCTGTGTCGGCTTTCATCCCCTGCCTGACAGAAATCTGAAATGCAGAGAGTTGCATATTAGCAGCCCTATTCAGTCATGCTAAACCTGAATAGGCTAAAGACACGAGGGGAGGGAGCGCTCCAGCCCCGTCCCTCTCCTTCGCTGGGTTTCGCTGCCCTGGAAAATCAGGGTTCTTAATTACATGGAGAGTCCCCGCGGAGACAGGAAGCTCTTCAGACTGCTTCCCTCCACGCAGAAGGATGCCGGAGGGGGGCCGGGTTGGAGCGGTCCTCTCCTCACTTGCTCATTCTGCATGGAAGATGGCTGCCTGAAGAGGGCTAGCAGCCGCCGCACATATCGTCTTGCAATTATGCCCATGGAAGTTATTAGCTGAGTTACATCACCACAGCAGTTGGCATGACACATAGAGAAGAAAAAGAAATTATCTTGATTACTGCTCAGGCCAAAAGCACACTGAACCAGCGTGTTTTTGCCGGGTGTCTGAGCACCAACAGGGAGATGGCAAGCCAACCCTCTAGGAGTAGAGGGTTCCACAGTGTAGGGCTGGCACCAACATGGCCCTAGCCCAACGCGGCCCTAGCCCTTAGACAATGGAGAGACACAACACGGGGCCTCCATCAAGGACCTGAGCGAGCCAGTAGGATCGTAAGCTGCCTGTTAGCTACTGAGCCATGTTCAAGGTTTTGCTCTTAATGTACAAAGCCCTAAACGGCTCAGGACCACGACACCTAGCTGACTGTCTTCCTTTATGCCGTCCCTGTGATCTTCTGAGGAGGCCATATTGACTGTTCCGTGCCCAATGGAATGTTGCCACATAGCAGCACGCAAGCAGGCCTTCTCAGTGGTGGCACCATTCTTTGGAATACTCTCCCATGTGAAGTTCAAGAGGCAGAAGTAGCAGCTAGTTTTAAACACCTCTTGAAAACACACTTGTTCACATAGGCTTTCCCTGACCTGCAAGGGACTCTGCTCCCACCCTATTTTACTGTTTATCATGTTGTAATGTTTTTAATATTTTAATGTTTTTAATTATGTATTTTTGTTTTTATATTCTGTTGTACTATATTGTATTGTGAACCACTCTGGGATTTTAATATATTCAGTGTTATGAAATATTATAATAGATTATAAATAAGATAATCAAAGGAGGGCTTGCTGGTTGTACTGCAACTGCAGATTGTCATCTGATGGCAACCCAGAAGTGGGCCTTCTTTGTGGTGGCACCCACCTTATGGAGTGTCCTCCCCCTTGGTATCTGGGAGGTGAAACTGTGGGGTGTTTTAGGTACCTGTTGAAACCCGGTCTCTTTACCCAAGCCTCCTATTAATTGCTGTGCTTTTAGCTTTGGTTTTAAATATTTCAAACATTTTAACTGATGAGTTTTTGCATTTATGATGATGTATTTTAATCCCTGATTCTGTAAATTGCTTCGAGTTATCTTTGGATGTGGTAAGCCATATATTATAATAATACTAGCGATGATGATGATGATGATGATGATAATAATAATAATACTAATAATATTAGAGATAAATAATTTGCAGACTAAAGGGTAAAAAAGTTAACCAGCATTTGCCAAGTTGCGCTGCACTGCTCACCTGCAATTTTGCTCACCATAAAAGAACCAGGTGGGTGAATATTTAAATGCTCACATGTACAAAGTTCATGTTGCCGAGAAAATGGTCACGAGGGAGGAGAAGAATAAATGGTTTGGGTTTGTGCCTACCTCATGCAGCCTCTGGACCAGCCTGGAAGGAGATGTTGAGGGGAAGTTGAGAAGAAAGGCCTGCGGCCTCAGCAGCCGCAGAGAAGGGACATACCTAGAAAGCAGAGACAGAGAGGTGTATCTTGATCAGCCCGACAGGAGCAGTTCTGAGGTAAACAAGAAGATGCTGCCAGGCCCCGGCTCCCTCAGGCCCTGCTGGAGTTGAGTCAGAAATGCTAAAGGCCAGCCGCACATTCGCATTCTGGACATCGTAGGCATGCTGGGGACTGAAGATGTGGCTTCCAGTGTGGAATATATTGATTCTCAACCTCGACTATCTTTCATATTGATTGCAGTGCATGTTTCCAGCCATCATCGTGGTGGTTGTGCGACAGCAGGACCAGGGCCCAGAGGTGGCCTGGACTGAGAGGAGAGAGGGGTGGTGGCTTCCGGTCGAGGGCAGCGGACAAAAATCCAGGAGCCAAGTGGGGAAAACAACACACACGCACAAATCCAGAATTGCAGTTTTCAGAACTGGAGATGTCATAACGGAATGCTCAAATTTCAGCTTTAAAAAATAGTAAGACTGCTAGATATTAGAAAAATATTCACTTTAAAAATTTTAGGAATATTAGACTAAAAATATTAAAGACTTCTCCTTAAGACCCATTGGCCTTAATATAAAAACAAAGGTGTGTCGATCCCTTTTTTCTCATATACAGTAACCAGCTAACCAGCCGAGACGGCCAATGTCATTCCCACAATGCTTTGCTTTCGTCTCTCAGCAGGAGGTGTGTACATGCTCTCTCTCTCTCTCTCTCTCACACACACGCACATGCATGCACATACACATACACAGACTTTTCTGCCTAGAGGAAACCTCTTACCGGTCATTGCAAATGCAGATGATTGGCCGTAGAAGAAGTCCACCTTCTTTTCTCCTCTTTGTCCCACCTGCCCTGCCGGTGCCACTTTCTGATTCTGCCTCAGCAGCCTTACGGTTGATTATGCTCAACAGCACATTGACAGATGCCTGAAAAGCAGAACAGAGCAGTCACAAGCAAAAGTAACAATGTAAGAATGTAAGGGCAATGTAAGAAGAATCTTGCTGGATCAGACCAAGGGTCCATCTAGGGTAGTATCGTGTTTCCCACAACGGTCACCTCACAAGCAGGGAAGGAAAGCAATAGCCCTCTCCAGCTGTTAGTGTCTGGCATCTGGTATTCTGTGGTACACTGCTACTGAACATGGAGGTTCCATTAAGCTATCATGGTTAATCGCTACTGATGAGCTCTACCCCTCTATTCATTGTTCAACCCTTTTAAAGGTAGTGGCCATCTTGTGGCAGTGAGTTCCACAAATCCGCATTGTCTGAAGAAGCACTTCCTTTCATCAAACAGGAATCTACCGCCAACTTTATTGGGCGATTCCAAATTCTAGCATTATGAGTGGAATCCCACCCCACTCTATTCTCTCCACATCATTCCTGATTTTATAAACTCTTAATCAGGGCCAAGAAAAAACTGAATTAAGAACACACGAATTCTCTCAGCTGTGTAAGCTTGTCAGCTGGTTCTGAAATTAATTCCCGTGGCTTCTCCTATATTTCTCCCTGGATTGTTTGGCCATAATGGAAGCCAAACGTTTTTGGTTCGATGTACCTCCAGGGTGACCATCTTGTTCAAATTCTTGGTCATTGATGAACAAGTAAACCTGTTATGGAACTCACTCCCTAGGGGGGTACGCACGGCCTTGAACTTGCCAGTTTCCAAACAATACTCGAAGACTTGTCACAAGCAGGCTTTAAGTAATGTTTGTAGTGCTCTGGACTGTTTTCAGCTGTTGCTGTTCCAATGCTCTAATTTAAGCTGTTTTTAACTAACATAACATTGCTTTATAGTATACCTGTTGCTGTGCCAATGTTTTCACAGCTTCCTATGAATAACGACATCATATTCTGATGAATTTTATATGATTATTCATGTTCTGGTATGATGTGAACTGCTGTGGGAGGACTAACCTTGAGAGGCAGCAGAAAATACAAAAATAGGAGGGGTGGTTCATCACCTTCAATTCTATGTAGGAGAATAGTTTCACAGAGTAACTGGAGCAGAATTTGTGCTCCTGAGAAACTTGATTTTCAAATTTGTTCTTAAAGTAAGTTGGCAGTTGAGATATGATTGGAAAAATCATTGCATTAATTGTTTTATTTATTTATTTGTTTGTTTGTTTGTTTGTTGTTGTATTAATTGCCTAGTTTTTTCGCTGCCGGTTCCAAGGGAGATGTACCTCTTTTAAACCAAACAGTTTACTGTTGCTGGACTGTTATTTTTGCTTAAAATATGGGTGGTATTTTATTTATCACCTTGTTTGTTCGATATAGTTATGAATTTAATATTTAACTGACCTGATGCTTACGTTCTAAACTGAAAGTTTGTTTATAGGTTTATTGTATTATTTTTATTGTTAGATGATTTTTCATGTTGCTTTTTTGGTATTTTATTAATACTATTGTATTCTGCATATTATTAGTCGCTTTGGGCTTCGTTTTGGAGGGAAAAGCAGGATACAATAAACAATTATGATGATGAAATCACACAGGAGCTGTTTTAAAAAATTCTCTGGAACACCATATGGCCACCAGCTACCACATTCTCTACCCCATTTCACTACCACTTTGCAACCCAGGCAGCCAAGGCAGAGAGAACAGAAAGAGCAGAGATGAGTCACACCCCCAACCCCCCAAGGGAGACCCGTTTGTTAGGGCTAAGGGAGCAAGTGAAGAGAAGAAGGGGGGCACCTCTTGGCTGGTGGCGGTCATTCTCTTACCGTTGGGGCACCGTCTATCTCATCAATGACCAGGCAGTTGGGCTTCTCATGGGCTCCCAGCACTGACTTCATCTGGGTGGCAGCTTCAATCCGCATTCTGAAGAGCTCTGGGCTACGGTCATCACTGAAACAAAAATCCTGGGCTAAAGAAGGTGGTGGAAGCAGGAGGAGAGAGAATCCTCTGGAACTCTGCATTCTGTTGGCCTCTTGGAGAGTAACAGCTCATGCCTCTGACGAAGCAACCTCCACAAACATCTGTTAGTCTTTGAAATTCCACAAGACTGTCCGCTACCTTACAGTCTATTGTTCCGTTTTTTTGCAAATCATGAACCGAACTATACAGATTACTGTATGTGGTTAATACGTGGAAGATCCTGGATACAACATTCATCTGGGATTGCCAACATTCACCATATATATCAATATTCACTCTTCATTCTGACCCCAGGACAAAATGTTGGGATCACTCTGTTCTTGGCCCTCTACACACTGTCCCCCAATGACCCATCAAGCGCCATGGCTATCAGTAGCACCTGCATGCAGACAACATCCAGCTCTCTCTCTCCCTCCACCAAATGGTAGCTTCCCACCCAAACCCACACCTCCAACTGCCTCTTAATATTTCTGCTTAGACGTTTTGTCATCACCTCAATCTCATTATGCCCAAACCTGAAATTCTCATCTTTCTTTCCAAGCACTCCTCTCCACGTACGCTTTCTGTATCCATGTTACCACCCACCCCGTTGAATAGGCACAACAGCCTAGGCTTAATCTTTGACTCCCCCCCCCTTCTTTGTTGCCCATATTCAGTCTGTAGCCAAGTTGTGCCACTTTTCCCTCAACAATGTTGCAAAAACTTGCCCTTTCCTGTCCGCCCCCTTGGCTACAACTCTGGTCCTTCCCCAGATGACTGCAGCCTTCTCCTCTCTGGTCTTCCACTGCCTCAACCTTGGGCCCCTCACCTCTGTCTAGAACATCGCAGCTAAAAAATCCACTCTCCTCAGCCCTGTGTAACCCATCCTTAAATCCCCACTCTAGCTTCCTGTCCGATCCTGTGCACGCTCCTTGTCCTTGCCTCCAGAGTCCAACACAGCCTTGCACCCACTCTTATCTCTCCACTCTTATATCCCGATACATCCCCACCTGTGATCTTTGCTCCTCCGGATCCACCACTCTCCACAGGCCCCCTGCTCACTAAAAAGACTTCACCCTTGCTGCCTTGTATGCCTGGAACTGCCTTCCAGGACATCTGCATGATACCCTAGGGATGCTGGAGAGATCCACAACTGATTCGAATGAGTTCAGATTTCTAAGAATCCAACTTCCGCATTCCGCAATGGACTGGCTTTTTCCGAGTTGTGTGAACTTGTAGACTAGTTCGTTTACTTTGGGGGGATTTGCGCACGTGTGCATTAGCGCACATTTGCACACAGGAGCTAAATTCTTGTACTTCCCTAAAAAACCTGATTCCATCAATGAGTAGACAACAGAACCAAGGACGCCTGACAATCCACGAAATACAGACAGAATGGATTCAACAAAATCCATACATACCTAAAGATTGCCCTCTCTTCCTGCCTTCAAATGCCTCTGTCGAGAACAATGGGCCGGCTTTCTCCAGCCATCCAGCCAGGCCCAGCGAGCACCTTCAAAGTGCCCACCTGTGAACAGTTATCTCACTGCAGTTCCCAGTCCCTGGTGCTCAAGGTCAGGCCCAGGCTCCTTTAATTGGGACTGTGCTGGGAAGACTCTGCCCCTTCTGGGGTGGGGCGACGGGCTTGGAGTCCAGGCCTGAGACTGGCTGAAGAAATCTGCCCGGGGCAATGAAAGGGGTCTGGGCAAAGGTGTGGCCGTCTCCCCTCTTCCTGGCGGTATTCTGACGTGTTCGTCTGCTGGCAAGGATCCTGTCCTGGGAGGCCCTTATTTCAGTAATGTATAGGTAGGGTAGGCAGGTCTTGATTGTTTTGCCTGGTTGGACTATCTTGAAGGTGCTCTGGATGTCATACTTTATGAAATCTTTTATTTCCCCTTTCCCCCTCTACCCTTAACTTTCCCCTTTAATAAGCCTTTATTCAACCTAGAGCGGGTAGTGCTTCCTTCTGGTAAAGCTCGGTGTGAAGTCCAGTGCCAGCTGGCCAGTGAGGGTGGCTACTAGGTTATGATTTGGGGGCAGAGACCTGAGGCAGAGGCCTACCTTGCAGGGAGGTTTGGTTTAGCTCCAGCCTTCCTTCACAGCCTCCTTTTCCTTTACACAATCCCCTAGTTCCCTTGCTCTACTGTAACTGAACCTGTGCAACTGAAACAACTGTATATTGTTTCCCTGTCAACCATGCCTCTCTTTCCTCTGTTGTTTCCTGTGTTGAAACTTAGATTGTAAGCTCCTTGGGGCAGAAGCCTGTCCTCTCGTACTCTGAGAACTTCATGCACAAATGATGCTATATAACTAAATAAAACCCACCAGCCAGCCCTGTAAGGTACACTAGGCTGACCCTGTAAGTGACATCACTGTCATGCCCATTTTAGAGATGCAAAATGGAAGGAACTGAGCCCCAGAACGATGAAGGGATCTGAACCTGCAAGGCCTGTGTCCCAATCCTGCATCCTATCCCAGTAAACCACACTGGGCTGCTGGCCTTACAGCAGTTTAGTCTGACTTGACCAGAGGTGCTGGAGAAAGGTAACAGCTCACCTGGCGTTCATCTCCACCGCATTATACCCAGCATGCTTCAAAATGACGTGAGCCAAAGTGGTCTTCCCCAAGCCAGGGGGGCCACACAGGAGGGCAACCTGCAGGGAACAGAGAGAGAAGACAAGGTGACAGGAATGCCGAAATCCAGGGCACCTTCCTAAAATCTTTGAAAAAGGAAAGGAAAAAGCAACTGGAATCGAATGTAGTCTCCAACGAACATTTTCTCCTCGGTGGGGTCTGTTCCCCACTTTCATCTAGTTGTAAGGAAGCGTGAATTCTGCATTCCTGTCCCAAATTCTGCAACGTGGAAGACTAAGGAGTCCTGTGTAGTGATGCTGCCAAATCTTGTGATTAGTCAGCTCGTTGACCGAAACCTTTGCATTTTTAATGCTCACCTTTGTAGTGAGCTTGCATCACTGCCTCACAAATTCATTATTAATTTCGGAATAGATTGCAATCCTCGGAGCATGTGCAGACTACATCTAAACTACAGCATTTCTGCACATGTTATGTGAGTAAACATTACGTAGAAAGGCCACATAAAACACCCTATCAGGAAGGGTACATAATATTGTAATGCATGTTTGTCATGATGCATTACAAACTGCAACTCCCATGATGCAGTGTGATATAGTTCAGTCACTACGTCATGTCCGACTCTTTGTGACCTCATGGACCACAGCACGCCAGGCCCTCCTGTCCTCTGCTCTCTCCCGGAGTGTGCTCAAGTTCATATTCATTGCATTGGTGATGCTCTCTAGCCATCTCATCCTCTGCCGTCCCCTTCTCCTTTTGCCTTCAATCTTTCCCAGCATCAGGGTCTTTTCCAGCGAGTTTTCTCTTCGCATTAGGTGGCCAAAATATTTGAGCTTCAGTATCTGTCCTTCCAATGAGCACTCAGGGTTGATTTCCTTTAGGATTGAGTGATTTGACCTATTGCACATGCACAAAAACTTGTACACACAGAATGAGATCTCGAATTAAAGGAGAACTCTCTCCTGGGACTATGTGGATGAATTCATTAATTTCCGAGAACTAACAAATTCATTTGGGTTAAGTTTGCCCACTGCTAGTGATAGGAACATAGGAAGCTGCCTTATATGGAGTCAGATCCTGGGTCCATCGACCGTAGTATTGTCGACACTGACTGGCAGCAGCGGCTCTCCAGGGATTCGGGCAGGATTCTTTCTTAGCCCTACCTGGAGATGCTGGGGATTGAACCAGGGACTTCCTGCAGGCAAAGCGGGGGCTCTGCCATGGAGCCATAGTCCCTGCTCATCAGTTACTTCAGAGAAAGCCCCACTGATCTCGGTGGGTGTTCGTCTGCATTCTGTGCAATGTATTTCTCCCTCAATGGAAAAGGGTTTAATACATCACTTCCTTTTTAACTATCAAAAGCAGAGAGCAATACAAAACTCAGTTACACTTCAAACCATCTAAAGGTGCCATCCTATGCATGTTTAGACAGAAAAAAGCCCTATAACTCCCAGCACGCCCCAGCCAGCATGGCTGGCTGGGGCATGCTGGGAGTTGTAGGGCTTTTATCTGTCTTAACATGCATAGGATGGTGCCTTAAAGCATTCTACACTGAATGCTACCTAGTAACCACTCACAAATCAAATCTGCCACCCCAAAGGACCATTTCCACCTTTCTAGCATAGAGCTAGCACAGCAGCAAACCTGGGGGCGGGGGGCACTGATGCCAAACCATGGTCTTTAGTAAAGGCACAGATATCTGAATCCCTCTCAATCCAGTTTCAGGGCTCAATTTGGCACAGGAGTAGTTTTGGTCACCCTGACTGATGACCAATGCCAGGAAGGAGATGGTGTGTGTGGGCATGTGCGTGGGCCAGCTATTTTTAAAAAGCAGGTGTGGAAATGGGGTTGGGATTTTCATTAGGACTGTCGTGGACGGGGAGGGGAGTTTTAACTTAAGTTTTTCCGGCTGAACATCAGGAAAAACTTCCTGAGTGTCAGAGCAATACGACAATGGAACCAATTACCTGGGGAGGTGGTGGGCTCTCCCACACTGGAGGCCTTCAAGACGAGGCCGGACAGCCATTTGTCGGGGATGCTCTGACTTGGATTCCTGCATTGAGCAGGGGGTTGGACTCGATGGCCTTGTAGGCCCCTTCCAACCCTACTATTCTATGATTCTATGAGCTCTTTCCTCCCCCATTGCAGTCCTAACACATCCTGCTCCCCTCCCCACCACCCACATACACCTGCCAGTGGAGGCTTCCCTCCTGGTAACAGGTGTCTATGAGAGGTCCGGGGGTGAGGTGGGTGGAACCATGTTCATTCTGCCTCTGGAGGCTGCTGTATACAGGAGCAGGAGTGCTGAACAGACAGAAATTTAAAGTAGAGCGTACACCGTCATGGTAAGTTTGGGTGCGCAAGTCACGGTTGGATGCGATATCTGAACTGAGCCCATGTGACCAGGAGCCAGGAAGCTGAACCTCACTTTTCCCTGCAGGCAAGACCCCATCTCTGAGATGGGAATAATATTGACCAACCTTACAGGGCCGTTCTGTGGATCACCAAGGAGGCTGAGATCACCACAAATACTCTGAATGCTCTAATATAGAGGTGCGGAACCTCAGTCCTGGGGCCAAATCTGCCCCCTTCCAGTTCCAATTTGGCCCTCTGGGGTTCTCCCCTGCTTTCCCCCAATCATTTGGTGGCTTCCCGGCTTTTGAACAGGTTTTTTTTAACCTTTCTAAAAGACTGAACTGCCTCTCTTGAAGTTTATAGACTGACAGTAAGCGCTTTATGCTAAAATACATGGGTGTTTTGGGCACCGTCCCTTTTGCCTTTGGGAGGCGCCCCCAAGAACTTCTCCGCCATGGAATCCAGCCCTCAGGCTGAAGAGGTTCCACGCTCCTGCTCTCAAGTGCTATGTAAGTTCTAAGCAGCTATTAAACTCTAACAAGGGTGAGCAAGGAATTCCCCGAAGCCTTTGCCCCTCGGCCGAGTCCCCACCTACCACCACTCACTTTGTATTTTGGTCGGTTGTGTTGGTCCAGCTCAGCTTCCAGGACCTCCTCCATCAACTGGGCTTTGGTCTTCCATTTGCTCTGCTGCTCTTTGGGATGCCTGAAGGATGGCTGGGCCTCAGAGCTCGGCTTGGCTTTCTTGGCAGGCTTCTCCTTCCCGAAGACGACCGTGTCCCACAGTTTGAGCCACTTCAAGAGGCAGCGATTCGTGTACTGAAAGCCAGAGAGGAAGAGGGTCAGGAAGACAAAACTCTTGAACACATGGAAATTGCTCAGCAAGAATGTAAACACATAAATAAAAGAGAAAGGTGTCAAAGGTTTAAGACAGGGGGAAAATATACCTCTCATTTTTGTTAATGTAGGAGTGTGCACAGTTAAATGACACAGATAAGTCCAAAATCTGACAAAGTGCTCTGCGTGACTCAGAAGCCTGCATGCTCTTCCACAACTAGAAACCAGTTAGCTTGTCTATTTTGTTGGGCTCTGCTCATGAAAGAAGATGCAGGGATCCAAGTCACACAATATTTAGAATGTCTTTGGTGACAAACTGAGCTCCAGGAGGAATAATGAACACTGAAGAAGCACTGACTCCTGGGGAAGAGCAAAATGCGATGCTGTTCACTAAAACCCCAGCTTCCTCTGCTCCCACTTCAAAAGTTTCAATAGATGTTGTCCACACACTTTCAAGCCTTTCATTACAACCACAAGGACTAGAAACTTAGAAAGAAAACTGGGAAAGAAAGCCAGGGTTTTCTACGGGCGCAATCCTATTTTATTTTTTATTATTATTAAATTTATTATTTTATTATTAAATTTATTAATCGCCCATCTGGCTGGTCACCCAGCCACCCTGGGCGATGTACAACATACAATAAAAACAGTTTAAAACAATGAAATTCTACAATAAAAACATTTTCTAACATACCCTAACCCACCCCAAATGCCTGCCTGAACAACAGCGTTTTTAATGCAATCCTATGCATTTTTAGACAGAGAAAAGTCCTAGAACTCTCAGCATTCCCCAGCCAGCATGGGGAGTTGTAGGACTTTTGTCTAAACATGCACAGGATTGCACCCTAAAGCAAGCTTGCGTTCAGCTGCAATTGCTGTGCTCGTGTAAAGCAGCTGCAATGTGCACAACCACTGAAGAGAGACTCTTACGTCGTCACTAAGCAATTCTACATAGTGCCTGGGAGTGAACCGGTCAACCCAGAGGGCGTGCAGAGCCGACTCATCCTCTTCTGCTTGGCCGTTGCTCTCTTCTTCCTCATGGGGCGCTGCGGCCTCAGTTTGGGTCTCCTCTTCTTCAAGACAGCTGCAAGGAAAGTAAGTTAAAGAGTTGAGCAGAAATGGTACTCGCTGCTGTATGTTGGATGGAGACAGAACCTTTTGGAGGAGCACAAAAGCGTCCCACTCCCCCAGCCAACTCCTGCCTGCGTATTCATAGCTGGCAAGAGCTGAAATTGCCAATCCCAGGAGAAAGAGAGACGCCTGGGAGACGTGTTGGTCGAGTGACCCGCGTCTCTATGGAAGCTTC
The DNA here is from genome assembly GCF_057233095.1 of Heloderma suspectum. Classification (NCBI taxonomy): domain Eukaryota; kingdom Metazoa; phylum Chordata; class Lepidosauria; order Squamata; family Helodermatidae; genus Heloderma; species Heloderma suspectum. The sequence continues at coordinate 33,403,288 of NC_139469.1, read as the reverse complement.
CTCTCCTTCCAGGAGTCAGGCTAGGTTACTCCATGCTTATAAGAATTACAGAAATCACGCACCAACAGACGCCCAGCCCTCCAGCCTGTATGAACTATGCCAATTAAAGACGTTTGCATGTTTTATTTTATGCGATTTATTTCTAGTTTGCTGATCACTCAGGGCACTGCAGCCCCAGCGGCAATCTTGTTCACAAACTCTTAAGTTCTGACGGCTCAGCTGGTATTGCCAGCTAGCTTTCAAGCATACATTTCCAGCCATAAGGGCTGGAAATTTGTCCTTCTGAAATTAAATCAGAGGTTCCTGAGGAGTGAGGTAGGTTTCCCATGGTGTACACCTGCCTTCCCCAACCTGGCACCCTCCAGATGAGTTGGACTACAATTCCTAGTATCCCCAGCTAAGCTAAATGGTCCTGTGGGTCTGACTCAGTGAAAGGCAGCTTCCGGCGCTCCTCTCTTTTCTTACAGGACAGGACTGCGGCACAGTGGCAGAACACATGCTCTGCGTGCCTTCGGTCCCGGGTTCTATCCCTGGGCACTCTTGTCTGAAACCTTGGAGAGCTACTGCCAGTCGTTATAGCTAGAGAGACCAGTGGTCTCACTCGGTATAAGGCAGCCTCCAATGTACCTAGAAGACTCCCCAAAGAAGATCTACCAAGCCCACCTGTTCAGAACCTCCATCAACTGCTGCGAAGATTCAAGGATCCGCCTCCGGCGCTGAAAAGCAAAAAGAGGATAGAGCCAAAAGCAAAACATAGTCACAAAACGTAGCAGAGGACGAGGGGCACAAGTGTGTGGGTATGCAGCATGAATCATGGAATAGTAGGGTTGGAAGGGGCCTACAAGGCCATCGAGTCCAACCCCCTGCTCAATGCAGGAGTCCAAGTCAGAGCATCCCTGGCAGATGGCTGTCCAGCCTCGTCTTGAATGCCTCCAGCATGGGAGAGCCCACCACCTCTGAGCATGAGATACATTTGATCCTCAAGTGCAGGCAGGGTTCAGATAAGTGGTTTGTTTGTGACTTACTTGAAGCCTCCTATGGGGATTTGCTTATGTTTTTGCAGCATATGGAGGAAGAACTTTAGTCATTTACTGACAGCACCTGAGGAAGTTTTAGGAAACGGGACATTACCAGATGCCCACAGAATGCAGTGCCTCCTCCTTTAAGAACGTGCGTGTGTGCAAGGACTTGAATTCAGTACCTTCTACTCCAACAATGAGTGCAGTTTGGTTCTTGGATTTCTTACTGGGCATATTGTCTACTAGCCCTTAAGTGCTGCTGGTCCTCTGGTGTGGGTATGATGTCCATTATGTATGGATCCCATGTGAGATTACTTTGTAATGAAATGTATGCATTAATTTTTTGCATGAAGATTGGAGTGCAGTAATATATCAAATTGTGTAATCTGGCAGAGGACAGCGATAGCTGGCTAGAACACTGAACAGGAGTGCTCTACGCTGCAACACTTTGGGCTGGTTTGTACGTCACAATAAGCCACCCTGAAAATAAGGTACAGGGGTTGGTTGTCTGCTCGCTAACCCACATTACTCCCTAAAGACAATCAGTTCTGCGGCTTGCTGTGGCTTGTTTCCCCCTTAGGCCTCCTGTCCACTCCCAGCACGTATCCCATGGGCCGTATCCCATGGGCCTTTGCAGCACAACCTCAGCAGCCTACTCCACTAATGAATGCAGATGCACTCATTGGCAGAGTAGTGTTTATTTTCTAGATTTTGGTTTTCACCTTTGGGGAGTTTTGCACAAATTTACCTTTATTTCTTGTTCTGGGGAGATCTGTGCATTTTTGCTAAAGCACGGTAACTACTGCTTTCTGTGAACCTGCGCAAACCTCCCTGAAAGTTGAAAAAGACGTTAAATATGTGCAAATCTCCCTGAAGGTGGGGGAATCTCACCTTTAAATATGCACAAATCTCCCCAAAGGTGAAGAAAAAGGTGTCACTGCCTAAGGAGGTGATGAAGTGCAGAAGTGAACTGACTAGTGTCATTTCAAAATGTAATAGAGAGGGGATATCGTTAGCAAGATCATGAGGTGCAACCAGGTTTTTCGTCGCTTTTTGCAGGCAGCTCTATAGCCCTTTCCAACAAGCGATGTGTAAGCCACTCTGCCGGGTTCGCACATCACAACAAGCCACGCTGAACAAGCTATGAACAAGCAAGCTATGGGTTCTCAGGGTGGCTTGTGCATGGTGAGGGAACCACACTGAGGGAACCGCGCCAGGTTCGGATGTCATGACAAGTCACCCTGAAACAAACAAGGCTGACAACCCACTGTTGTTATTGTGCTGTGCGAACCTAGTCTTTGTGCTACGTCCCGGTTGATTTTTTCTAACCATAACATGCCAGAACCTTTCGCCTTCCCTAATCTTAGTTGCCCTTTTCTGCCTTTTGGACTGGCAGAGAAGAGCAGCTGGTCTGGTCCAGGGTCTGGAAGCCAAGTCCTGTGAGGAACATTTCAAAGAGCAGGGTATGTTTGGCTTGGAAAGGGACGTTTAGGTGGAGACATGATCGTGGGCTCCCAATCTCTGAAAGGCTGCCATGCTAAAGCGGAGCAGGCTTGCCCTCCGCTGCTCCAGAGGGCAGGCCAAACACCAGTGGCTGGAAATGGCAAGGAAGCAGATTTTGGCTAAATACTGGGAGAAACTTTTCCTCTGCTGAAGGTATTTAAGCAAAGGATGGACAGCCATCTGTCAGCGATGCTGTAGCTGCACCCTGTAGTGAAGAGCCTGTCATGAGCAGGGGGTTGGACTAAATGATCTCCAAGACACCTCCAACTCTATGCTTCTTATTAATTATATTATCTAGTCTTATGATTATGTTGTATGTCATTCTGGGTACATTTGGTAGAAGGATGGGATATAAATATTATTAACTAGTGAATCCATTTCTTGCAGTTTTTCCCATGGCCACAGGGCCAAATAGCAGTGCTAGGACTAACCTCCATCATACGTTCCCAATCCCCCTGCCACACACACACATCCTGCCACTGTTGTCTGTCTGTTCCTCTCCCAAGAACACTCAAGCCAGGCCCTGCTCTCATCTCTTCGCCCAAAGGTGGCGCTTGACCAAAAGTTAGATGGAGCCAAAATCAAAAAGGTGGTTTGGGATGGAAAACAAGGAGAGCAACCTATGGCTATGGACCCCAAGAAATAAAACAGAAATTAGAGGGGGGGGTGGGTTGGTTGATCACGGAGGACAATACCTCTTCAGCCACTTGCTCCTTTAGATAGGAGAATGGGACTCCCAGCAGATGAAGTGGTCTCGATCTGTTCCACTGAAGGGAGCTGGAGAGCTGCAGGAACAAGACAAGATATTCACGCAAACACACCAGGCCCATTTTCCAGCCTTATTAGGAGGGCTGGATGTCACCTGTTTTCCCATGGCTCAGTGAAAAAGAGGTGGTGTAGTGAGCTTTCACAGAGCTCGGCTTGTGGTCCAACCAGTACCTGCATTGCCACCCCATCTTCCTTCACCACCATAAAGACGCGGGTGCCATTGGTAGAGGTCACGTTGATATAGTCCTCCAGGACAGGTGGGCGCTTCAGAACCTTCTTCGAGTCCCTTTCCCCTGGTGGTGTAACATGCAGCGGGAACATGCCACTCACTCCCACGCCGTCTGGGACCTCGAGCCTTGGAGTCCTGCACCATAAAGCCCAGGGAAGGAGACAGCCATCAGCAGGATTAACAACACTCCTTGGAAAAGCATGCTTTGACATCAGAACAGATGTTGGCAAAAAACGTGGACATCCCCAGAAGCCACACATAACTTTGATGGACTTACTTGCAACATCACTCTATTCCACCCCCATTATTCAGGATCATCCTCAACTTCTCCTCTTCTCTTGAAGGACTTCACCCATATCAGCCTGCCTGCTCTTTAAGATCTGAAAGAGAGGCCCTTCTCATTTGCCCACCCGTGAGGAGCAGCCAGGTGGGTGACTACATGAGAGGGCCTTCTCTGCCGCGGCCCCACACCTTTGGAACAAGCTGCCATCAGAGGCCCGCCATGATCCGTCATTGCAAATTTTTAAGAAGGCTTTGAAAACATATTTTACCGTGGCCTTCTCTTGATATAACTGCTATTGTTGCTGTTATTGCTGTTAACACTGTTGTCGGTTTTATTGTTGGCTTTTATTGTTTTTACGTTTTTATCACTTTTAATATTGTAACTGTTTTTATGTACTTTATTGCTGTGAGCTGCCTTGGGAGGGCTTCTGCCCTGAAAGGCGGCCAAGAAGTATTTTAAATAAATAAATAAATGTCCTGTTTCAGAGGAGCTTCAGACGTGCTGGCTCCCTGGACCCGTGTCTTGTGCACTGTGCATTTAACTGGCATTATCCTGACGCCTTGGCTCCAGCTGCAGCAGCATGGGAAGCTGCAGGAAACATCCGCCATCAGCAATGCCCTAGGACAGGAGCCAGTGTGCAGGCCTCCTCCCTCCTTGATCAGATTACAAGGTGTTGCTCTCTATAGCCACAGAAGAATGCAAGTGCCTGCTTGACTGCCATAGCACCACCCGGCCAGCTAACCCAGTAGGGCACCTCTGAATCGGCCAGTTCAGAGCCTTGGGGGAAATTTGATCCAATCCTGAAACATCCCCACCTCTCGGATGGGTCAGTGACGCCAAGCACCAGTTGGGTGTTCTTGATGATACCGTTAGTTTTCGGTACGATACTGCTTCTATTCATTCCCCAGAACCTAGCTGTTGTTCTATTTGTTCTGACCCATCTTGGGTCCAGCTTGAGCCATCAAGCTCTTTGTTCCTTTCTTTGAACCCTATATGCCATGGAGGTTTGGGCAGCTCATTCTTTCAGCTTGGGCATCCATCACACTTATTGGTCTCAGCTCTGAGGTTAATCTGGGATCTGCTGGGCTTTTGACTCTTTCCTAGCACAATTCTCCACTCTACTCTGATGCCTGCCCCCCTTTTCCAGGTGCAAAGCCCCTTGCTTTTCTATTGAACCACCTTGTGGCCATGTTTGCCTAGAGAAAGATCCATTTACTTTGCATACCCAGAGAGAAAGTTTCACCCCTCCAGTTAAGCGCTCCATGGAGTCAAGAGCTGGGTTTTGAGCGCTGTAGGAAAGCAGCTTGACCTGTGAGACCATATGGGCATCCTGCATCCCTGCAGATGAATTGCCTTCCCTGGGCCCAAAGGAGGTGATCAAGAAGAAAGTGCAGAGTACTAGGAAGCAGCTACTGAAGTTCTTAAGCTGAACGGCGAATTTCTGAATCTTATCAGGAATTCTAAGGAGAAGCCCCATTTTAAGGCTCTCCACCCCAATCTTATTTGTAACTGAATGGTGGCAACTCCGGGGTCCCAAATACTGGCCAAGCCTCCTTTTGGCCTCCTCATCATCACGGCAAAGACTAAATGATCAAAGTCATAGTTTCATTTCAAAGGGCTGGGTGCGCCTGATCTCATCTGATCTCAGAAGCTAAGCAGGGCCAGCCCTGGTTAGTCCTTGGATGGGAGGCCGCCTGGGAATCAGGCTTCCTGCACTGAGCAGGGGGTTGGACTCGATGGTCTTGCAGGCCCCTTCCAACCCTATGATTTTATGATTATTTTGGCTGTTTCTTGACTATTTTTCTTCAAGAGTTCCTAAACGATTTAAGGCTCCCACCACATGTTTCAATACAACAGAGGAACCCAAGGGTAGGCTGTGCCCACAGCATCTTTCTAGCTAGGGAAGTGAAGTCCTTTCGGTTCTCCTTCCCCCAAAGTCAGGTCTCCCTAAAGCTGCCCATCTCCTGTCTTCCTAAGTCTATTCATCCCCCCCCCCCGCCCCTGTGCCCCACCATCATCACCTGCACCTGGGATCCCTGGGTCGCATAGCCTTCCATAGCACCACCTTCCCTCCCTTATTTGGCAAATGCTAATTCCCCCAGTCTCCATCTCTCCATCTCTCTCTTAGTAGAACAAATATTTTGGCCCAGGTGCCAGGGGATGCTCCATTTCTCTTCTGCAACAGATGTGTAAGTGTGTGTTTAAGAACCAAATTTGCTAAAAATAAAGTCTATGCTGTTCGGACTTCCATGGGCGTGTAAGCTAATCTCCTCATCTGAGAAGCAGCTATTCTTCACTTCAGTGAGGGCGTAGTGCATAGATCTGCCACGTGCGCACCACAGCACACTAACATTTCCCGCCTTTCTGCCAGAGAGCTAACCTTGCATCCTGTGGTTCAGAAGAGGCTCCCGGAGAAAGAGGTGGGGTTTTCCCATCCTGTGGCGGGTCTTCAAGGGCTGCTTCCTCCTCCGTTCTGAAGTCCAGCTTCTTCATGGCTTCAAGATGCCGCCGCCGCCGCTTTGGCGCTGTCATAACCAGGGGCAGGGAGAGAAGCGAGTGAGGCACAGCTCTTACAACAACTCAGACCTTTCAAAGGGAAGGCAGAATGTCCCGCCTTCAGGGAATCCTTTGGGGCCAGCTCTCTCTGAAGCAGTCAGCCTGCATCTGCACTGTTCCTCTTCTGCCTGCAAGGGAGGCTCCATGACGGAATGCTCCTCCATACAAATACACCCCCCACACACAAAGGACACAAGCACGTCAGGAGATTTCTAGCACAGCCTTCGCTGGGGCACGCGCAGCAGGGATGGGCGAATCTCTCAATTTCGATTTCTCTCAGTTTCTCATTTTTCCAGCCTTCAGTATATGCAATCCCATTTCCACACCAGTCTGCAATTTTTTTTAAAGCCCACATGGAAATTCGCATGGATTTCAGTATGCGTTTCTCCTAATATATGCATTTTTGTACACCAAATATACACATTTTTGTATGCACTGCTGGTTTGGAGATTTGCAAGACAAAATCCAGAAAAGCGCAAATACTGAAAGACACCTGCGTTCCGGTCCTCCTGTTAATGCCAGACATGCGAATTTGGAACGTTTGCATCCATATGCAAACTCCCCATCCCTATAGAGGAGCATTCATATGTGTGAACTTGTGCCTGCATTAAAAGCCCAGACCCAGGCTGATGACTTCAGTGAGAAGTCAGCTTTTCACAATGACTAATTTCCGTCTGATCTAGGGTCAGTCCTCTTCTCTCAACCCAACCTACTTCCCAGGGGTGTTGTGAGGATTAAATGGAGGACTGAAGAACCATGTATGCTGCCTTGAGCTTCTCAAAGGAAAGGGAGATATAAATGTAACAATTTCTTTAAAAAAAAAACCCTGTGCAACCCAACACCCACGTCAAGCAAGTTGCTGCTGCAAAACGTACTCTGACCAGTATCGCTCTTCTGGATAAGCAGATGCGGGGCATCTTCCACAGCCTCTGTGAGCGCTGGGAGGCTTGCTGGCTCTTTGCCGTTCAGATCGGCATTGTCAACAGCCTCAGTGAGGACATGACCGTGAGAACTCTTTCCCAGGTATGGCCGGCACCCTACAGCGGTGGAGTTCTTAACCAAATCCCCGGCAGAGAGAGCCTCTTCAAACGTCCGCTTTCTGCTTCGGAACTCAGAGACTTTATGCGATGCTGCCCGAGGTGCTTTCCCTGTCAGAAATAAGGGATAAATAAGCCCATTCTTTCTCGGGTGTCAACACATGTAAAACAAACTCTTTTGCCAGCCTGCATGAGCAAACTCCGGCCTGCTACCGCTAAGGATAGCTGACTGAGAGTCTATGGCTCAAATCAAGTCCACAAAGAGATTTCATCTGGTCCCATCCAAGTTTCACAGTGTGGTGAAGAGTTTGCTGGCAGTTTCACTCACAACATGAACACTGTTCTCAAAAGGTATGGGTAGAGAAATTCCACAGCTTAATATTGCGTCTCTGGCATCAGGTCTGCGTGCAAGTGTTCAAAAACCGCAAAGCTCTTATCGCAAGTTTGCATTGACTTATCATTGCTCTTTTCCTAACTTTTATCCCAACTTCTCCCCTCTCAAAAAATGTGTTACAAAGCTTGTTGGACCGTGCTCCGATGACCTCTGTAAAATGTTTTTTTTTTTTTAATGAAAGGGACTTATTTTTAAAATTATTTTTGTTTCTTTCCCAGTAAACACACAGAGAATGCCGAAATCCAAATCATACATGTATGAAACATGTGAATTCTGTAAACTAATTAACTTTTGCAACTTCTTGAAAGAACTACGTACGGATATATTCTTGCACATTTTAGAAATGGTGGTATTAGACAAGAGTCTCAAAGTATATAAATGTCACATTAGGCAACTCGATGCTATTCCTCTTCCTGTTCTTGCCATCAAGGGGCAGTCATAGACTAGCTGCTTGAACCTGCACTTTAAAAACTCCCTTATTTTCAGCTGATGATAGAAACTGCATTATCAATGAGCCTGACAACCCCTGAGGGGCCACACTGCATCTCTAAATTGCAGCTTCCCGGAGAACGCCTGTCTTGAGAGCAGAGCGATACCTGAGAATACAGAAACCGGACCTCCTCGACAAGGTATATTAAGGCTGCACTCCTATACACGCTCAGCTGGCAATACATTCTACTCAACTCAAGGGTGTTTATGGCACAGCACACACACATAGGATTGCACTATTAATCTGCAATACGCTACGCAGTCGTTATCATGTTTGTTCTCACAAGAACCTTGCAAGGTAAGCCTGTCGTTCAATTTTTCACACGGGGAACAAAGGCTGAGAGACAGGGACTTGCCCAAAGCCGACAGACAAGAAGTCTGTGGCAAATACGGGACATGCATCCAGTTTATAAATCTGACTACCTGGCAGGCTGCTAGATCACACTGGAACGTTCACACCTAGTGGTAAAAGTGCTTGGCCAAAATGAGCTGAAGGGCACTCTTGGCCACTGTGTGAACAGAATGCTGGATTAGATGGGCCTTAGATGATCCAGAATGCTGGATTAGATGGTCTGGCACAACTCTTCTTATGTTCTATAGAAGCACATGCATATATCTGGTGTCACATCCATCCTACCATTGCAAACCAATTCTAAATCTGTTTAATGACCATAGCTTCTCCTAAGAAACCCCTGGTATTTTTGTATCTAAATATGATCTCCAGCCCCTTCTGTGAACTACAATTCCCAGGGCTCCTTGAGGCTGAGTGGGAAATAAACCATGACAATTAAATTGCTTTGCATCTGGTTGCAGTTATAAACGAAGAGAGAAATGGGGCCACACAGCTTTCAACAACAAAAACAAATTATATTTGATCCTGTTCTTTAATAGGAGACTCCGTACACACTTGAATGCAATTTCTTTTCCCCCTTGGGTATATTTGGAGCTACAAATTCAATGTCTCTTCTTACATGCAGGCATAATATGCTCACATTTTAACACTGTATTTTACATTTTTAAAAATTAAAATTATGCTCGCATGCAAGAATATATAGCACATCTTTTGAGTTCAATGGATGAACGGTGCAATGGAATGTCCCACTGCATTAAGTGGGCCTTACTCCCACGTAAGAGTGAACATGCATACCTCCCCAAGTTAAAATCTTGCCTCTGACATGAACGCCCTGGGACAGGTCGGACACTGCTGATTACCAGGTCGAATTTTATATTGCAAGTTCCTTGGGGCAGGAACCTGTCCTCTTGTGCTGTGTAAAATGGCATGACCGTTGATGGTATATTTTTTGTCTTCCCCAACAAGGCGTCCTCCAGATATATTGGACTGCAACTCCCATCATCGGGTGGGTCTCGATGGCAGGGGGTTGGACTCGATGGCCTTGTAGGCCCCTTCCAACCCTACTTGTTGTTGTTGTTGTTCAGTTGTTCAGTCGTGTCCTCTGCCGTCCCCTTCTCCTTCTGCCTTCCATCTTTCCCAGCATCAGGGTCTTTTCCAGGGAGTTTTCTCTTCGCATTGTTGTTGTCGTGCAGTGGTGTCCGACTCTCCGTGACCCCGCGGACCATAGCACACCAGGCCTTCCTGTCCTCCGCTCTCTCCCGGAGTGTGCTCAAGTTCATATTCATGGCATCGGTGATGCTATCTACCCATCTCGTCCTCTGCCGTCCCCTTCTCCTTCTGCCTTCAGTCTTTCCCAGCATCAGGGTCTTTTCCAGGGACTTTTCTCTTCGCATTGTTGTTGTCGTGCAGTGGTGTCCGACTCTCCGTGGCCCCGCGGACCACAGCACGCCGGGCCGTCCTGCCCTGCGCTCTCTCCCGCAGCGCGCTCCAGTCCACGTTCACGGCATCGGCGACGCTATCTAGCCATCCCGTCCTCTGCCGTCCCCGCTCCAGTTTTCTTGCCGAGAAAGCCCCGTGGAACGTGCCCGGCCCCACTATTCTACGCCTAGCCTGCGATTCGCTCCCGGCCAGCGCGGCCATCCAGGCTGGGGAAGGCCGCGCCGTGTAAAGGCAGGACCGAAGTGGGGCGGCCGCAGCCCCTTCGCCTGTCCCCTCCCCTCCCCTCCCCTCCCCGGATTACAGCGACATAGGGGCCGTCCACGTTTGCTGTCAGAATGCCAAAACGACGTGACGAGGCCACGGAAGCGATCCTCCGGCGCGCTTACCGGGGAGCAAGTCCCGCCGCTCTCAACGGGCTTTACTGCCGAACGGCCACGCGCAGCTCTGCTCCGCGGAAGAACTACATACCCAGCGCGTTCTCCTAAAGCGGCGATTTCGGACACGGCCCCTTCCCCGTCCCCCGCCCGGCCGCTTGCCGTTTGGCGCCTGCCGGGTAGCCGCAGCTCGGGGGGCCGGAGGCTGCGGAGTGCGGCCGCGCCCCCCTCCCCGGCCCGGCCCTGCCCTGCCCTGCCCGCGCGCGGCGGAAGGTCCCCGGGCCCACCTTCCAGCTCGGCCAGCGCCTCCAGCTCGTCCGCGAACTGCTCCTCGAATCCATCCCCGACGCCGCGCGGCTCGGGCGGATCCCCGTCCATAGGCGCGCTCCGCTCCGCCCGGCGAGGAGGCGCGGCGCACGGCCGAGGGCGCGCGGCGGAGCTCGGGGAGGCGGCCCGCGGGCTGCTGCGGCGCGGCGTTCCAGTTCCGGGTGAGCGCTGCGCGGGCCGAGGAAGGCGCCGATTGGCCGGCCGCCTCCCGGGCTGCCCGGGCCCGCGGGCGCCGCGGCGCGCCGGGGCGCTGCGGGAAGGCGCGGGCAGCCGGGCGGCCGGCTTGGAGCGGGGCTGCGCTTTGGCCAGCCGCCGGGCGCGAGAGCGGGGCGCGCGTTGCCGCCCCTGCCCTGGCATGCCTTCGGCGCGTGCGACGCCGTGCCGTGCCGTGCCATGCCGTGCCATGCCGCCGGGGTTAAGCGGCTGCCCGCGCTGGGGACTCGGCTGATTTCCTAGCGGCGACCACCGGAGCAAAAAACTCTTTGTCTGCGTGACCCAGGCAGGCGTTTGGGATCGTCCAGTCTGCGTTTTTTTTATTCACTCATTCATTCATTCATTTATTGCATTTATGTCCCGCCTTTTTTCCTCTTGCAAGGAGCCCAAGGCGGCTTAGTTACATTCTCCTCCTCCTCCTCCTCTTCTCCATTTTAGCCTCACAACAACAACCCTGTGAGGTAGGTTGGGCTGAGAGTCTGTGTGACTGGCCCAAAGTCACCCAGGGAGCTTCCATGGCCGTGCGGGGGACTAGAACCCGGATCTCCTGGCTCCCGGTCCGTCACTCTCGCCACTACGCTACCGTAACGCGATGTGAATGTGCCATACGGTGAATGAATGAATGAATAAATAAAACTTATATAAAGGTGTAGGCAGGGCCCCCCCCCCATGTCAGCCCGTTTGCTGCTGGAAGGGCGCGCACGCAACCACCGTGCTCGCCGGACGCCCCAGAGGAGAGGTCCGACTGAGAAGCACTTAGCGCACTTAAGAGCAGTCATCTCTTTTGCAAAGGGGGCTCGTAAGACCAGGCACTGAAAAAGCAAACGGAGAGCCTAAGAGAAAGGGAAGGTGGAAAGCAAAGTTCTGAGGCCTGGGTGACAAGCGTTCGCTCTCCCCTGGTCTACAAGTTGCAGCCGAGCCAAGAATAGCAGGACGTTTGGTTGCTTTGTCAAGAGCCAACCCGGATCTGGGTTGAACTCAGGCCTCGACTCCGCCACAGACTCTCCGTCTGGCCTTGGTCAAAGTATTGGGACCTCTCTGTCGCACTTGTAGCTGGACCTGATTCTCACGCCCCTCTCTTCTATCCACCCCGGGTGTGGGAATTAGGTCCAGGTGACTTTGACAAAGGCGAAATGAGGAGTCTGTGGCAGAGTTGAAGCCTGAGCCCAACCCAGATCCGTCTTGGCTCCAAGGTGAAGTAGGAATGATATTGGGCAGGGTTGTTGTAAACCGCTCTGAGATCCTTAAAAGAGAAAGAGAAAAAACAGGTTATAAATGTAACTAGGAAATGCACAGAAGATTGAAGGCATGTCTCCTTATAAATGATAAATAGTTCTACACTTAACCAATAAATAATCCATTGTAGGTGGGAATCTGACCTTTGTAGTTAGGGCGACTGTAAGGCATGTTTAGGCTTTTGTCCGGTCTAAACATGCCTAGGATTGCGCCCTTAATGAAGGAAACACATAGTTTCCCCTCATTGTGAAATTATGTATAGTTTAGTACACCCTTCCCCAACCTGGTGGGCCGGCCCAAGACATTTTGCCACTTGAGGCAAAGGACAAGATGGCGCCCCTTCCCGTTCCATGTACAGAAACTGAGGAGACTGGCGGTTGACTCTTCAGCACTACTGACGGGCCAGCCATGTCATCTTAACATCTTGCTGCTGCTCCCCACCCCCCCAACTTCTGCCACATTACCCTGCCTAACGGTAGGGCCGGTCATGCCCGTTGCCATGACGCACCACAACCAAAATAATTTCCCAAAGTTAACACTTTCCCAAAGTTAATAATTTCCCAAAGTCCCATGAGCAAAGTGGAAAAGCCGGATTTTTGGCCTTGGGTTTGACAAAGCACAATTGCCAGCAATTCTGAGGTGGGGGAGGAAGTGACGATGACTGGAGGCGGGGGAGAGTGGCTATGGCTGACATGTCAACTGTCTGCTCTCTTTGTATGCAAATTGACAGAAAAAGCCAGAAAAAAACCTTTCTTATAAATTTTGGCAGAAGTTAGCAGGGGCAGGATGCAGTCTCAGCTCCACTGATTGTGTTGTAGGAGAATCCAGGGTCGTCCAGGGAAGATGAATGGTGGGAGATTCAGGACAGATGAAAGGACAGATTTCTCCACACAGCGCATAGTTACACCGTGGAATTCACTGTGGCCACCAACTTGGACAGCTTTAAAAGGGCATTGGACAAGTTCATGGAGAATAAGGCTATCAAGGGCTACCAGTCCTGATGGCTGTATGCTGCTTCCAGTATTGGAGGCAGTTGCTGGGGAACATGGGCAGGAGGGTGCTGTTGCACTTGTGTCCTACTTGTGGGTCTCCCATGGGCAGCTGGTTGGCCATTGTGAGAACAGAATGCTGGCTAGGGAAGGCCTTTTGATCCAGCACAGCTCTTATGTTCTTGGGAGGCTGTGATTAGTTAATGGCCACTAAGAGGAAAGTGCTTCATGGGCATGGCTGGACTGCATAGCATGCTGAGATCTGGAAATACAACATTTCCATTACTTGTGCTTTCCTTCCAATTGACTGACTTTTTCCAAAATCCTCTCTGAGGGTTTCAGACTGTTGTGATTTATGAACTCTTTCCAGTTCTCTTTCCTAGGAAGGCTTCTAATTGAGCCCATGACCTAGGGAGGCGGTGGGCTCTCCCACACTGGAGGCATTCAAGACGAGGCTGGACAGCCATCTGTCAGGGATGCTCTGACTTGGATTCCTGCATTGAGCAGGGGGTTGGACTCGATGGCCTTGTAGGCCCCTTCCAAGCCTACTGTTCTATGATTCCATGATCCTGTCCACATTCATCTGGGAAGCAAACTCCTTTGAATGGAGTGGGATAGACATCTGAGTAAATAAGCATGTCACGAGGGGATAATTGACCATTATTCTTACTGGCGCTTCGCATTTATATAGCACTTCCGAGTGTTCAGAATTGCTTCATCTACATTATGTATACAACAATCTTGTAGGGTAAACCGATATTATCATACCCATATTGCAGATGCAGGGGGGATAAGGCTAAGAGAGATTGGCTCTTCTAAGGCCACCTACTGAGTTCAGAACAGAGGTGACATTTAAACCAGAATCATAGAATCATAGAATAGTAGGGTTGGAAGGGGCCTGCAAGGCCATCGAGTCCCACCCCCTGCTCAATGCAGGAATCCAAGTCAGAGCATCCTTGACAGATGGCCGTCCAGCCTCGTCTTGAATGCCTCCAGTGTGAGAGAGCCCACAGAGACTTTATGATTTGTAGTTTATCCTCTTAGGGTGCAATCCTATGCATGTTTAGACATAGAAGTCCTACAGTTCCTAGTGTAGCTGTTGGAGGGATGCTGCGAGTTGTAGGGCTTTTTTTCTCTAACTAAATAGTCATCGGATTGTGTCTTAGCCAGTATGCTACACTGACTCTCACTTGAATATACCTGAAACTTGGTTTGTCTTCAGGACTTAATCTGCACTAGACTTTAGCTCTGGAATCTGTTTTCAGCTGAAAGTCCTAGAATGTATGAAATAATTGAGGAACAATGCACAGAGTGCCTTTCACTTCCCACTCCTAAGATCCTAACCTGCCTCTCCAAACACTTCTGGCATTAGCCAGAAAGCTCTTTCATTTTAGAAACGAAGAGAAACGCGTCTCCTTCTCCAAGGGTCCGTCGCTATGGAGCCAGTGAGTATCGATAACCTGTCCATTCTGTACCAGAGCGCGGACTTCATTGTGGTGAACAAGCACTGGGACGTCCGCATCGACAGCAAGATGTGGTATGAAAAACTTACCCTGCAGAGCCAGCTAAAATACCGATTTCCTGAGCTTGCCGACCCGGACACCTACTATGGCTTTCGGTGAGTGGCTGTGAGAAGGAGGGCTCTGGTAGGCAGGACTGCTGGTCCTTCGTGTGGGGAGCCTTGGAACACATCCCTTCTCAAGTGTGAAAGATGCAGTTGTGGAGACACACACAGACTCATGAAACGGGAAATGTGCATTTATAGCTTTGCCCAACCCGAGGCTATGCTAGCTGAGAGTGATGGGAATTGTGGTCCAAGGCATCTGGAGGGCACCAAGCTTGGAGAACTGAGAACCAAGATCCAACCTCTGCTGCGTCGCTTGCTCTATATCGCTCTGCTGCTGTTGGTTTTGTTACTGCTGCTGTGTTTTTTCCCTTCCTGCTTTGGCTGTGTGTTTTAATTTTTACTGTAGAGCTGGTTTTGTCTGAACTGCTATGAAATATTTCCATGAATGGTGCTACTGAAATATTTTAAAATATAAAAATAAGAGACCGGTGACGAAGTCTGAGCAGCAAGTCGTGGGTTGAGCTGGTGCACCCCACAGTTTAACTGAGCAGTAGTGAGAGGGGGTACTTGTGAAAAGACCTCACAGGCGACATCTTTTGATCTCCTAGGTTTTGCCACCAGCTGGATTTCTCCACCAGTGGGGCCCTGTGTGTGGCGCTCAACAAAGCAGCTGCTGGTAGTGCATACAAGTGTTTCAAGGAGCGGCTGGTAACCAAGGCCTACCTGGCACTGGTAAGGCACCAAATCTTTTAGGTTTCCTTCTAGCCGTCAGCCAGATTACAGAGTGTGGCCCGTTCTGGTGTCGCAGTTTAAGAAGGATGTAAATGGAAAACAGTTCCTGTGAGGAAAAGCTGAATGTACTGGATATGTTTAGCCTGGGGAAGAGAAGACTGTGGAAGACATCTTTAAATACTTGAATGGCTGCCACGTTGAAGGCTTGTTCTCTGTAGATCTCACAGGCTAAGGGTGCAATCCTATGCATGCTTAGACGGTCAAAAGTCCTACAACTCCCAGCATGCCCCAGCCATAGGATTGCACCCTTAAGTAGTTACGTGGGTTTCCTGGAAAATTTTGAATTGGAAATTTTTCAGTTTGCATCAGGAAATTTTCTGTGGGCCGCAGAGAGTGATCTAATTTAACAAGTTTCTTTTACTTGTATTTAGTAAAAACAACGCTAAAAAAACCCATACTGTGTTAATTTTTTTGTCCCTCAACAAAAAAAATTAACACAGTATTTGACATGAAATATTTGAGGGTTAAAAATTAAAGCACACGATCTGATTTAAATGTTATATTATGTAGAAATCTTTGTAAATGACAATAGTATGTATTGCCCTTACATTATTTAAATTTAAGGGAAAACCCACAAAGTTAACTGAAAACTATTGACACACTCGTTCATGTTAGCACCCCAAAGAACTATACATGGTATGTTGACAGCCACTCATCTACAACTCTAAAACTGCTAAGCTTACCTGATACTGTGTTTGCAATTGGCATCCATTCATTGGAACTTATGAAAAGGAAAAATTTCATTGGAAAAATAAAGCATTTTAACATTTTTCAGAAAATTGTCTGTTTTGGAAAAAATTGAGGAAAATTCTCTGCCCCATATCACTGGGTTTAATTTATAGGAGGGTAGATTTTGGTTGGACATTAGGAGAAATGTCTTAAGTGTAAGGGCAGTTGGACAGTGGAACCAATTACCTAGGAGCATAGTGGGCTCTCCCTTGCTGACAGCTACCTGTTGGGGATGCTCTACGTTCCAGATTTCCTGCATTAAGCAGGAGGTTGGACTGCAAGATGCCCTCCCATTCTATGATTCTGCATTTCTTCCAAGAAGA
This sequence comes from Heloderma suspectum, assembly GCF_057233095.1. Classification (NCBI taxonomy): domain Eukaryota; kingdom Metazoa; phylum Chordata; class Lepidosauria; order Squamata; family Helodermatidae; genus Heloderma; species Heloderma suspectum. Next base: position 33,386,668 of record NC_139469.1, on the reverse strand, counting down.
TGTGTCATACATGCCTCCCCCCCCCCCATGTTTCACATAGGGCCAGGGAGACAGAAAGGTTTTCCATCGCAATACTTCTTAATCCACAAAATTGATTCTACTTCTTTTGTGACTAATTCCAACAAAGGAACAGATGTCTATCAAAATGGACCCCAAAGCCAGTATAGCAGAAGGAAGCAAATGTCGTCTGGCGTTCAGATTTTATCAGATTTTATCTTGATCCCTTTTGAGTGTCCCAATGACACGCGAGGTAACCCAGCCGTTTGTAGAGTGGGAGCCTAGTTAACTCCTTTGACTTACGGGCGGCTTATTTCTTTAACAGGGCAAGATTTTTTTAAAAGTGCTAAGTAGAAACAAAGGACAGAGTGACAGGAAATGATGCCGCTTTTGCCATTGGTCTGTGCAAAGAGAGAATCTCTGTACGTCTTAGCAAATGAAGGGAACACAGATTTTAAAAAGTTGTATCATCAGCAGTAGAGATGTGAAGGCCCAGAAAACCCCCAGAAAATTAGGAAAGAACATTTTTTTTCTGAGGACAATTTTGGCTTTTTTCTGAAAAATTGGGAAAAATGAACAGTTTTGGATCATGAAATAATCTTCTTTTATTAGAATTTAAGACAAAATATTTATATATTGTTACCCAGCCTTCACTCTCCCCAAAATGACTTCTAAAAACTATGTAATAAGAACTAGAGATGTAAAATGTGTGGAAATAACGAAGCCATGGGGAAAAATATTTTTAATCCTCTCTGTAAGATTCCCAGCATAGTTAGTTCTTCCATTCCTTATTAAAATTATTGATCTAAAGTAGATTTTACTGATAGAGATTTATGCTCAGTTTTCCAGCGTGTGCGTAGAGTCACCATTGTGCCCCCTGACAGCTTGGATTTTGTTCTATAGAGCCCTGTCTTTCTGATGCTGTAGCAATAATTTAATGTAGTTCTAATCTAGTCAGACAATAACTAGAGACAATACAAATTTACTGAGTTTACTTTTAAAAGTGTTAAAATATAATAATTTTATGAGCAAACTAAGTCATACATAAAATAACTTTAGGAGATCAGAAAGGCTGCTTTATGTTCCTAAAACAGCCCTCTCCAACCTGGTACCCTATGGATGTTTTGGACTACAGCTGTCCGTTGGCCATGCTGCCTGAGGCGGATGGGAGCTGAAGTTCAAAATCCCTGGAGGGCACCAGGTTGGGGAAGGCTGCCTTAAAGCAACAAAGTGACTTCGGATCTGTAAAGAGCGCTAAACAAATAAGTATTGCAGAAGCAGAATGCTGGGCTAGGGAGGCCTTTGATCTCTTCTTATGTTCTTACCAGGTAGCTTTGTGCCATGGAAGGTCGATGCTTCCTTTTCTAGGGACAAGGAAAGGGATCCAGTTGTTGGCACTGTCTGTGGTTGGGACAAACCAACCAGTATTCAGGGGTGGGTGGAAAGTAGATCACCAGATGTTTTGGGCTTCAGCTCCCAGAAGCCTCTGCCAGCATGTCCAATAGCCAGGAATGCTGGGAGTTAAAGTCCCAAACATCTGGTGATCTACTTTCCGCCCACCCCTGAACGACACCCTTCCGGTGGGAAGAAGGTGGTGGAAGTTGCCTCTCCCCTCCTCTAGACAAGGCTAGAAATGGCTTGGGAGACCTGGGCTTTCTCTTGCTGGAGCCGGAGCCGGTCCTCAGAGTGAGAGACCACACTCGTCCCGTGCTCTTTCTCCCCTAACGAAGGAGAGGAGACGCAATGGCAGCAGCAAGGTCAGCTCAGGAGGAAAAGGGGAGTGGGATGCCCCCCACCCCATGCAGATCGCCAGCCGACTTTCCCTGTTTTTCTTGGGCGTGGCGAGGTCAGAGGTCTCCACGGGGAGACGCCTGGGGAGTTTGGCAGTAGGAGGGACTGTAGCTCTTCGTTTTTAGCTTCTGTCTGCCTTTGAAGTCAAATGGAACGTTCTCTGATTATCTGAGGTAGCATCCTAGTAATAATTATTATAATGGCAATAATGCATACATTGCTACAATACTTCCAAATGCTGAAATTGATTTGCATACACCTTAGCAACAATCCTATAAAATAGAAAGGAATTGCTCTCTGCATATTATGGGTATGGCCTGTCTAGTAAGTTCATGGCAGCAGCAAGATTTGAACCGGTGAGTTTTTGATGCAGCCTTCTCTGATCTGGTGCCCTCCAGGGTGCTGAACTACAATTCCCATTATCACAAGCCATGACCACGCTAGCTGGGGATGATGGAAATTATAGTCCAATATCTCTGGAGAGTGCCGGGCTGGGAAAAGCTGTTCTGATGCACACCTCAGTGTCTGTGCTTACACCAGCTCCCACCAGCATGTCGCATCCATCTCTTGGTCACATTGAACTTCTGGTGTACATGCATAAAATGACCGCAAGATGCAGAGCCCAGGCAGAGACAGATGATGTCTCCCCAATCCTCTAGCAGCTCCTGTGAACCGCCCAGAGAGCTTGGGCTATTGGGCGGTATAGAAATGACATAAATAAAATAAATGAATAGAATATACTTGGCCTTCCTCTCCCCTCCCATCAGATATTTTGTGCCCCACACCCAAATGTCTGAGTGGAATTCTGCACTCACGAAATTAGGACAGCCCTGTATAAAGCTAGGCACGTCTCTTTTTTAAATAGTCCTCCTGAATAGCGAAAGACAAAAGACAGCAGGGAGGTTCTGCAGATGCTGAATCATTCCAGGAAGTGGGCCTGATCTGCCGCAGGTGAAATCCTCCCTGGCCAAAACATAAAGCGGAGTATGTATTTCCCAGCTTCTGTGGATGGGAAGAGATTAACAGGGCCTGGTCACGGGGAAGCTGCTCTGCAGCCTGGAATGAAAAGCTTATTTGCCGAGTGCTTGAATCTTTGAATTAAGATGATTTGGCTTCCTGGGCAGCTTCAATTCCCCCCAAACCCTGAGTCCAGAGAAACTTGCTGTGTTTAAGAAAAGGGACAAAATGAAAAGAGTCACAGGATGCCAGAAAGGAGTCTGAAGATGCCATGCCAGATTGTCCATTTGTACAGTAGTTCTGCAGACATATGCACATATTACTGATTATTTTACAGTTGGGAAAACTGAGGCTGGTGTTTCATATTGCACTGCAGGGCACTGCTACAAAATGTATCCTCTGCTTGGCAGGTGAGGGGCCACGTTGAGGAGGCAAAGATGACAATCTGCTACGCAATTGGGAAGAATACGACAGAGGGCCTGACCCACATGATGTGCATTGAAGGGACAGACGGTAGGCTGCCGTGACCTTTGGGGTCTCTTTGCTTCTGTAGCCCTGATGCGTTGTATTGTCCAGAACTTTAGTTCACTGCTAAACCAGAGATCCCAGGTGCAAATCCACCACAAGTGGAATAAATTATGCGTGCTGCCGAGGTTCTGAAAATGGCATTTGTTTTTAATAGATTTATCCAATGTCATTCATTAATTTCAAATTGCAGGGAGCCATGTTGGCCTTTTATAAAAAGATTTCAGGTTGCACAAGGGCCCTTGGGGCAGAGAAACCTTGGTTATTCTGTCTTTGCAAATCAGAACGCATAAGGCGGGGAGTGGAAGTAAAGAGGCAAGCCACTAGGTGACAGTACTAGGTTTGCTAACAGAAGGACTACTTTGCTTCTCTTAACTTCTGCTCCCTGCCTTACAAGGGACTTGCATACAGAAGGCCCAGGTTGAGATCCAGCTATCTCCAGATAGGGCTGGGAAAGACTCCTGCCTGCAACCTCGGAGAGTCGCTGCCAGTGAGTGTAGACAATGGTTTGACTCTGCGGAAAGCAGCTTCCTATGTTCCACATCCAAATTATTTCTGGCTTTTATATTTTCAAAGGGAGAACCTTCTCCTTTATCCCAGTAATCCTTGATGCAGCCTGAAATCTATTTTGCACTTAGCACCATCTAAGATAATGAAGTGTGTGCAGCATCTCCAATGCTCCGTCTTGTTATGGTCTCAACCTGACAAGGATGATCCCACAGGGGAGTAGAGCAAAGAGGCTTAGGGCGCAGTCCTATGCATGTTTAGACAGAGAAAAGGCCTACAACTCCCAGCATTCCCCATAGGATTGTGCCTTTAGTGGTCTAGAGCAGCCTGCCAGAGCAAGGGTCTAACAGGTGGGGTTGGTATATAAAGAGCGATCAGAAATAGGTCCTTCAGGACCTGGACAGGACCCAGGGAAGGGGCAGCTTGTTCTGACAAGGGCTGGGTACTAACTGAGCCCTCCCCCAACTTAGTGCCTTCCATATATGTTGGACTGCAACTTCCATAATTCCCAGCCAGCATGGTATGTTGCTGCTAGGTCATGGCAATCGCAAACTGGAGACTTTCTGGCACTCCCCCCACCCACCCACCTTGTGTGTGTGTATGCTTGACATCTGGCCAGAGAAAGAGTTCTGGGAGACTCAAAAGTTTGCCCACTACTTTGTGACATTTTAGTTGGCCCTAACTATGACTCGACTGCTGCTTATTAGACTCAAAACTCTCACAAGAGAGGCCAAGAACGACGCCTGCCTGCAGGATGAGCTCAGCCACGGACTACGACTTGTGGGATGTAATTCTAGGCAGCATTGGGCTGTAAGTCAGGGATCAGCATCTGGCAGTCCCAGAGCCAAATCTGGCTCTCAGTTGCCAACCCAGAGGCGAGATTGTGTGCGTTTGTAAAACGTTGTGGCTGTGGGCATGGGACTTGCAAGAAAACTCTATTCAGGGGTATGATGTGGGAACCTGGCCCTCTGCTCACTACAGTCTTCTCAGAATGGGCCTCCAAACTCTTTGCCAGCCAGAATGTAAGATGCTCTGAGGTTATGAACTGGAGGCAGAATCTGAAAACCAGGTAAATCCAAGGTGACTCACCAAAGGGAGCATGTAGCATAACCTTGTTTGATCACAAAGGTCATATAGTGTATGACTGTTGGCATGTATTTTCCTGAGTGAATGTTCATGAGATCAGTGAGATTAAGGAAATGAGCTTACTTCAGACACCAGTATTCGGTTCAGACATAGTGCTTAACCATGGTTAGTATTTAATATGGTTTGTTACCTTAACCCTGGTTAAGATTCCAAACATACGGTGAAATCATTGCATAGCTCTGCTTTCCAAGAGAGTATGAATAGGGTAACCAGTCAGATCTGCTTATCACATTGCAAGCAGAGACTGGGAAACTGCCTTATACCATGGTTTGTTCAAGACAAATCTAATGCCTCCTTTATTTATTTATTCAGTTTATTCAGTGCCTCAGACCACAGCCTGCAAACCAACTTCAAACCATGGTTTATATCCTGGTTTGTGCCCAGTCCTTAACTATGGTTTATGTATTCAGACAATGCTCAAACCGGGTAAGGAACCCAAACCATGGTTAAGTGTTATGTTCGCATTTGGCCTAGTTTGCATTAAATAAACCGCCATGTCTCAGCTTCCGCTCCAACCCACATCTGTAATGTGTAATGCTTGCCTACCTTACTGGCTGTTGTAAGCGATACTTCCTAATATATACGCCTAGTATTTGTGAGGCTGTATGTCCCACGGAGTTGACTGGGACTTATTCCCAAGTAAATATACCTTGGTGAGTTATATGAGAAATTATTTGAGCGCTTAGGGGAAATGCTAGATAAATACTACATATTATTATGAATAATCGTAATTCCTATTTTTTTTTTTAACAAAATAGGTTGTGAAAACCCCAAACCTTGCCAGTCGGAGCTAATGGTACTTGAACATGGGCTGTATAGTGGCCACCCGGCGACAAAAGTGCTCCTACAACCACTTACAGGTAAAGTTCTGTTTCTCCTCTGTTGTTGAGTTAGCAGTGGAATGGCTGGAACCTTTCCCACAATGCAAAATGCCTGTCCATTTCCCTGTCTGTCAGCCAAGACAGAGTCTTGACCTGTCCGCACCATGGGGTGGTTCTTTGGTGCTTTCACAAATGACACCTAAAAATGACAACCCTCAAGTGTAATTTTTTTTTAAAAAATTACAAGTGTGGTTGATGTGGCCTGTGATAGGGAAACAGCGGATTTTAGTTCAAATGATAATTGTTAGAAGTGTGAGTATTTAATTTGAATGAATGCATTCTGTTATGATTAATCATTGGTGTCTTCAATAATAACTAATTTTAAAATTACTCTAAATTATTGACATATTTGAATATAAAGAATATTCATTATTAAATGCCTTTTAAAATGTCCTTTTTCATCAATGAAATAGTTAAGTTATTGTATTAAATGAAATAAACAAAAAATTAAATTAAAAATAATCTTCAATATTCAGATTGCACTGTGATCATATACAGATTAGCCCCAGCATCTGTTGGTCAAACTCTGGTGTGATCAAAGGATAAGGAAGCATTTTGTTCCATTTATTATATTTGTATACTGCCCAGTATCGAAAGCTCTCTGGGTGGTTTACAAAGATTAAACCCCTAAAAATACAATATGATAACTTAATACAAACCCATTAACATATGAAAACAATCAAGAATAAAAATTCCAGGGCTCATGAAAAAGCCTTATCATATGCTGTCAAATACCTGGGAGTAGAGGAAAGTTTTAACCTAGCACTGAAGAGATAACAATGGTGATACCAGGCCACCACCAAGAAGGCCTTCTCCCTTACTGCCGTGCTCCGAACCTCCCTCAGAAGAGGCACTTGGAGGAAGGCCTGAAACGATGTTCATAGTGTGCAGGCTGGTTCATGCTGAGGCTGTTGTGGTCGGGTGTTGTGGTCCCGAGCTGAAGCAATGTCAGACGGGGTTGGTGCCAGTTCCCGAGGCCTGCCTCTCACTTGATCGTCATGGCGACCTTCCCCCACCCTTCCCAGGACTCTGCTGCCACCCAGAGAGCTCTGGGTGAGCAGCTCTCAGCAAACTGCATTCTAAAAAAGAAGTCCTAGAAGGGCCTGCATTTGAGTTTGCAGAGAGGCCAGAGCTCAGCGATAAAGCATCTGCTTTGCTTACAGAAGGTGCCAGGTTCAATCCTCAGCATATCCAGGTAGGGCTGGGAAAGACTCTGGCCCGAAACCCTGGAGAGCTGCTGCCAATCAGCCCAGTACACAAAACTGAACTAGACAGACCGGTGGTCTGATGCTGTATGGCAACTTCCTGTGTTCCTAAAGTGCTTGTTGGCGCAGCGGCATTGCTGGAAACAGTGGAAGTGTCTTGTGCAGGCAGTCTGAGTCTCTCTCTGAAACAAGATCTTGTTGTGCCCCTGTTGCTCCCCAGGAAGAACCCACCAGCTCCGCGTCCATTGCAGCGCCATCGGGCACCCGGTAGTGGGAGACTTTACATACAGCTTCAAGAAGGACAGTGACCCTTATCGGATGATGCTACACGCCTACTACTTGCGCATCCCGACCAGCAAGGAGCTGATTGAGGTGAGCGCACCGGACCCTTTCGTCCCCACCTTGGACAGCAGTTGGGCCCCTCAGCATGCCACGCACCAGCTGGACAAGCTGATCCAAGAACTGAAAAACAAGAGCATCCGGGCAGCAGAGGAAGAAGGCCGAGACGGTATGCTTGGAAGCCCTGGTCCTGAGGTCCCCCACGAGGCCAAGAGCCCTGAGACAGAGGGACAGCAAGCCACGTGTGAGCAGTGGCTGGCCGACTGGGCTGTGGAATGAGGCACCATGGCCCTTCTAGTTTGAAACCAAAAGCCGCCCCTTTCTTACACTGTGGCTCCTGACAGACCCTTCTCTGAACGGCTCCTAGACCCAGCGTCAACACCTGTCTTGTTTTTACCCCCAGCACTCCTCAGAGATGTCCCGGTGAGGGTCGCAGTCCCAGACTGGAATTTGTTACTGTAGGCCTGACGGCCTTTTTAAAGCTGCACCCTCTTGCTGGCACATTTTAGTCGCCAGGTGTCAAAGGTCTAGAACCACAGCCTGTCGGGTGGGGCTTGTGCCTTGATATTGGCGCGGTTGGCAGCTGCCTGGCTTGTAAGCTTTGTGCCTCTACTGGCCTCAGGACAGCAGCAGGAAAATGGGGTCACTTGGCCTGCCAAAGCCTCTCTCCTTAGCCGTGGAGGACTCACTCCCTTTGCCACCTTTTTTCCCGTTTGGGAGATACGACGTATTGGACGAATGACACACAATCCTGCATCCATCCATCGGTCACCACAGTGACAGAATGTATGGAACAAAGAAGCTAGGAAGATCTCTCCTTTCCCTTGCTATGAATCCTTTCCCTGCTCTTTTCCTGGCTGGCCTTTGCCCTCACTTGCCTTCTGAAAGGATGTTTGAGGGGAAAAACAATCCCAGCTTTTATCAGTCCTGCAATAACATCTCCTGGAGATCATAATAATCATAAAAATATTTTAAAAACAAAAATGTTTTGGAGCAGATAATTACAATGCCCTAGAAAAATATCACCCTTCAATTCATCTTCCTATGATGATGATGATAATGATTTCTATACCGCCCAATAGCTGAAGTTCTCTGGGCAGTTCACAAAAAATACACATTATAATACAATATAATAAAAAAAAATCACTAATATACAAAATTTAAAACAATTTAAATGGCTAAAACATTTATAATAAGATACTGGACCTGATAGAAACAACTGACATAAACATCCCACCATGTGCCATCAAATGCCTGGGAATAGAGGACAATCTTTACCTGGAGCCAAAAAGATGACAGTGTTGGCACCAGGTGGACCTCAGTGGGGAGTTCATTCAACGATTGGGGGCCACCGCTGAGAAGACCTTCTCCCTTGTTGCCACCTTCTGATCCTCCATCAGAGGAGGCACTTAGAGGAAGGCCAGTGATGTTGATTGTAGGTTCAGGTCGAGAGAGGCACTCCGTCAGGTATTGTGGTCCCGAGCTGTGTAAGGCTTTATAGGTTAAAACCAGCACCTGGTTTTAAGGTTTTAAACTGACACATGCCAAACGGAGATTTCGGGACATTCCCCTTCCTCCAATATTAGTTCTAGCTTCATGTTCTTTGGATCCTGGCTGGTGCCTAGAGACCCACTCAGCTGTCACAAGGCATATAATTTCACAGACAAGGTGGTTCTCTTTCCAGCTTCATCTATTTGTTTTTAAGTAGGGGAAGTATCTAGTCCTCATGATTAGAAGAGAGGCTTGAAAATGTGCCTTACAGGGGGTTCCTGGGATTGCATGAGGGACTCCTGCATTGCATGCAGATCCTGCCTCCTTGCTTCTGCAGTATCTTTCCAGCTCTCACAATAGCCACTTCATTGTGAAACCTCCCGAATCTTGGCCAAAAATGGAAAAATGTTGCACCAAAGTGTGTGGTATGCCATGAATATTTATGCAGATATGTCTTGCAAGTAGAACTTGTGCTAATCACTGATTTTTTAGGTTGTGTTGTGCATATTTCAAAAACAAACCCACTGTCTGCGTTGCTCAGTACCTTAGATTTGATGTTGGGACACAGAACAACTCTCACCACTAGAGGACACTAATCATCTTGTAAAGGGTCCCAGTTCTGTGACTGTAATCCTTCAATGCACGTTGGCTTGAGGGTAAATCACACTGAAATAATTGGTCGGATCCCATACAACCTGTAGCCCAAAGAGATCTCTTCAGAAGAAGAGGGTTGGGACTGCGCTGAAAAGCACCCTTCCATGGAAACCCTGGGGGAACTTGCAGCAAGCCAAAGCAGCCTGAGGATGCGCCGCCAGGATCTCCCAATAATCTCTTTGACCCTCCTGAGCCCTGCCTCATTCCCCAGTTCTCCTCCCTTGTCCCTGGGTCTCTGGAGCAAAGGCAGCAGCGGACCCAGTGGGAAACGCAGAATCACCGGAGGAGCATCCATCTGGCTCCCAGAAAGCTTTGTCGGCAGGGGCCTACTCAGGAGGAGAGATTTTCTCGGGAGACATGGTCGACTTGGGAGGAGGGAAAAGATCCAGCTGTGAACAATGAGCCAGCAGAAGAGGAGGCGCTGATAGCGTGTATGTAAAGCCTTTGGACCTTTGCTGGGCTAACAGCTCCCTTCGAGTCTATGATGATGATGTCCAGTTCCCACAGCAGTTGTGGGTCATGGATGTTATTTGAAGTGTACAAAAGACTCTTAAGACTTTAGCAGAATCTTAGAAGGAGGAAAGCAGAAGGAAGTCCCAATGAAAGAGGAAGACTTACAAAGCTGATACAGACGTATGAGCGCTCAGGTTTAAAGCCTCCATTTCATATTGCTGTCTTTTTAAAATTTCCATTTTTAAAAATGCCATTTTCTTTTTCTGGCAGGGTCCTTCGCCTTTTGCACAGGGAGCAGAAACACAACAAGTGACTCCCACCATAACTGAATCCTCATACCAGGAAAAGCTTCCCCTGTTGAATTTCTGCAGCTGTTAAGGGCATAGGAGTGCTGCCATTAAAAAAGAGAATGAGGCTTCTTGAATATACGGCCTTAATATGGCTTAATCCCTGCTTAATCTAAACAGTTGTATACTCTGTGTAGAAAGCAGAAAGATCACTTCCATTATTGTTGGCTTCAGTGTAGACAATTCTGATGGAAGTTATCTAGGGCTGTTGCATATTCTGGATTGCTTTCTCTGTTCTTTATTTCATTTGCGGTGTTGCCAGTTAAATATCTGGCATGTTGGTTTTAAAAGGGATTTAGACACATTCATGGAGGACAAGTTTTATCAGTGGGTATTAGTCATGATGATGGTATGGAAGCTCCAGGTTTCAGGGGCAATATATCTCTGAGCGCCTCTTACCTTTATGTCCAAGATGTAGCCTTTGTTGGCTTCTGCGGGAAACCGGATGCTTAACTAAATGGACCCTTGGTTTGATCCAGAAGGGCTCTTCTTTGAGATGAAGAGAAGTTTGATTACAATGGGTTGCATCCAATGGAACGGATTTCCCCTTGCCCTGCAGCCTCTGACCTTCGAGAGCAAATTTGGAAGGTGCACAGGAGGCTGCAGGAGGGAAAGGAAGGATGGGACGGGGAAGTCCTGTTGGGTGAGTGGACGTCCCATTGGCTCCAAGCTGTTGTTAAAGCAATTGGCTTGTTAGGCGGAAGCAGTCTTGTAAATTCAATCGAGAAGGTGCTAAGGTGGAAATCTAAAGTTTCAAAGCAGCTTTGGGGTGGTTTTGTAGATGATCAATTTTTAAATATTTTTTAAAATATGCAGAAATATCTTCCATAAGCTGCTTGCACTAAATATTTATACTGTAACACATTCCACAGTATATACACCTGATCATTCTTGCATCATTTAGAATCCCTTAAACCGAAGCTTACTCTGTTTCTAATTGTGCCCTTGGGGGAAAGAAGATGGACCCATCTGTAATCGCAAGTGATTACTGGATCTCACAGAAAATGGCAGAAATCTTCCAAAGTTTTTCTCAGGGCACACAAACTGTGGATCACTTAATTGTCTGTGCATTTGCCATTGCCGTACCAACACTGGTTTCCCCCCTGCCACCACAGAAATTCACAGATAACCGTTGAAATTGTTCTCATTTTTCAAATTAACAAAACCCAGTGGAGTCTGGTGGCTCCTAGGTCAATGGGGCAGTGAATCTGCTCTGGGTTTCAGTCAGAACTGGTTCCGAGTGAAACCCAGAGCAGATTCACCAGCCCAGTCACAAAATCTACCTATTTGCCCATGTTCATTTTGTAACAGACGTTAGCGAAGTATATTGGAGAGAGTTGTTGGTTACATTGATATACAGCAATTATCACTTTGGGAGAAAGATGTGACTTTCTTGAGTTTATGGGCAAATCCTGCAGAAAATTCTTTGTGTATACTTTGTGTTTATTTTTCATTGCAGTTGTGACGCATGGATTTGTCATCCCCCCTAATCCTTGTTTTTTCTTAGAACAGTGGCTTTCAAACTGTGTTCTGGGCAACTTCAGGAACTTAACGGGTTCCTCCGTGAGAAGATCTGTAAAGGCAGACAAGCCTCCCGGAGATACAGCTTGCCCTCTATTTTTGATATACCTTTAGTCTGGGGTCCATTCTAGGACACACTCTCTATTCACAGGGCACCTCCCCCCAGGTATCTTTTTTTTTTTTTGCGGGCAGGGGGAGACGTCCGTGCCCTATAATATTTCCCAGTATCCTTTGCAGCGGTTTAGGGTTCCATGGCATACATATATGAGTCAATATGGAAAGAGTTCTATGAAGATAAAGTTTGGAACCCGTTGCCTTTAAAGACAGAGGCACACTGTGAACAACTCTGCATATGGTTTTCCAGTAGTGAAAGACAGGAAGCGCCTTTCACTATTTGAAAATCCTGTGTGGAGTTACCCATAAATGGTATGTGTTTTCCTTAGTTTCTCAGAGTGCCATATCGTGGGCAGGATTTTAAGTGTGAGTAATGATGAAGCACAGGGATTGCGGGGGGGGGGCGCTTTTGTGGAATTTGAAATGGTTAGATGTTGCCCAAATCAAGTGAAACTATCTTGGTATTTGACTGAGGGCCTAGCCCCACAATTTCTTTCTTTTGCAGAATCTTTCAATAATTTTTGCGTGACTTGCATGTTTAAACCTGGCCCTATATCTACAAAGCCAGTTTTTAGAGTGGTCTGTGAGGATTTAATGTGTGATGTTATAAAACCTGTTCTCCAAAATTTACTTTTGGGAAGGGAGAAAGAGTGAGCTATTTCTAAGGTTCTGTGTGTGGTGATGACAAGAGGAAGATGTAAGAAAGTTTTCTCCCAGGGTATACCAGCACCTCAGACTTAAACTGGTTTAATAGTTATTCCCTCTCCCCAGGGAACTATGGGAACTGTAGTTCTGTGTGGCAGGCTAGGGATCTCTAACACAGGGGTGGGCAGAAGGTAGATACCCAGATGTTTGAGACTTCAACTCCCAGAAGCCCCTGCTAACATGGCCAGTGGTCAGGAATGCAGGGAGTTGAAGTTCAAAACATCCAGAGATCTAACAGAAATTACATGTCCCAAATTATAATTTCTGTAATTTAGGGTGGGGGGAAAAAGGGGCGGGGGAGAGCCATGAGAGTTAAACATGGTATAGAACATCATATTTCTCTGTAATGCAGATATGCTCCTTTTCTCACTACTCTTCATTCTAAATGGAAGAAAAGGCTACTCAATCTTTAATCACAGGTCGGATGTTCATATTTCCATTTGCCAGAATTTTGAAAACTTCATACAACATTCATGGAGAAAGGTTTGTAGACATAATTGACTTTTGACAGAAGATATTACTACTGCAGTTAGAAAAGGGCTTTTAAAATTAAAAATAAATAAATAAATTCATGGGGAAACAACCTAACATTGTCCCTGCAGGAGGTCAGCTCTGATGATGTCAGTCAACAGACGCCATCTCGGGAGGGTTCCCTGCTTGATTGGTATGAGCCTAATTTTCTCGTGTTCGGCAAATGTGATGTCTTGGAATGTTGGAACATTCCATTTTTGTTGCCTCATGGACCAAACAGCAGCCTGTCCCGAGCTCTCCCTCAGCATGTTCTAAAGTGTTTGGGCTATTTTTGCTGGGCTTTTATCCAATATTGCAAGGAGAACCAGAAATAAATATATATTTTCCTTAACCTGATATTTTGTTAATTGTGAAATGGAGAAATGTATTTTAGGATAAAATGTTTACAACGGCTAGTGCCCACGTTGAACTGTGGCATGATTTTTGTTTCCACTGCGTATTGTCACCCGTGCTTCTAATTTGCATTGTTGTCAGTTTGCTGGTAACATGAAGTCACCTGTTTGTATATTTCAGAACCGTGATGTGGAGTTTTGTTTGTGACACCTTGTAAAGTTTCAGAATATTTCTAATTATTTATTGTTTGACATTTGTGGATGTTGCTGAAATAAACCACATGGGATAAACACTGTTATTGTATCAATGGCTTCTTAATCTTACATCAGTGGGGGCATAGTGCATTTCAATGGCACTGCTGGATGAAAAAAAAAAAATCACAGGTGTACTATGGGATTGTTTATAGGGTGGCCCTTTACCAAAAAAGAGGACACATGTTGCAAAAAAAGGACAAAAGGAGACACAGGGTTGCACAAAAGTTGCATGTGCTAATTTAGATGTATAGAGGCAAATTTTAAAATAATAATTATTTGAATTGATAAACAATGCATCCCCCAACAGTGGGGAAGACTGTGACCAAGGGGGGATCTTCACACAACGGAATGAGAAGTGCATTGGAGTATTACCTGGATTTTTATGGAATCGGCTTTGGTCTGTCAGGGCCACACAAAGCAAGAAAAGCCAAGTGTACCATACCTTTAAAATCTGGTTTTCAGGGCTCACAAGCACTTGAAAGGCACATACTTCCAGGTGGGGTGGGGGGAGTAGAACTGAGCATCATCAACTTGGCAGGGACTGCTCACCCAACGACAGAGGCTTGTTTCCTGGACCATGTCCAGACTCCCCCCTGCTACTATATCATGAATATAGCAACTAATTTTTCCCCATGTGTGCAGATTTCCCTGAAGAAGCCAAAATCCCTGGTTGTAGAGTCCAGCAACTGAAGGCTTCCCCTGAGAGCATCTAACCCCCCCCCCCCATTTCTCCGAATTCCAGCAATCTGCTGTGGACTTATTGCTCCCAACCCATTTTTCTCCACATGTGCACTTTTGCCTTGAGAAGCCAAAATCCCCAGTTCTCAAGTGAAGCATCTGAAGGCTCCCCATGAGAGCATTCCCCACATTTCACCCCATTCAAGCAAACTGTCATGGAGTTCTAGTTTACACGCACCCCCCTCCCCTTCTCTGGGCACTGCCTCCCTGCTCGCAAATGCAGGCTCCAGTGATCCCAAGACCTTGCCAGATCAGTACTGCGATAATGCTCTTACACCATCGGAGCATTGACTTTACACAGCATCAGAGAAGCAATTTAACACAGCGTCAGACAAGCAACTTTACACAACACTGGGGAAGTGAAATAATGCAAACATTTGGGAAGTGCATAATCACTGAGGCTAATTACGGCCACTGGCAAGTCTTCAGGGGTCTTCAGCCTTACTGCATCAGTGGGCCCATTTGGAATTTTGAAACAAAATGGCTACCCTGATGAGCATGGTCAGTCACAAAATATCCTTTTCATGGAAAGGCAAACTGGTGAGGCTCAAAGACAAGTAATTTGCACAAGAACCTGTATACATGGCAGAGGTTGGGGCTGGACCACAAAACAAGCCCACTAATTTGAACCCACAGTTCTCTCCTGTTCAAAATCACTCTCACCCAGTGCTCCTAGCACATATATAATCTAGACCTCTGGAGGGGCAGGGGGCCTTAGCAGGCACCAAGCTGTGCTGGGGCACCTTCCAGTATTGTGCTGCCAACCCCAGGCTTTTGCCATAATAAATTAATTAGTCTTAAGGTGCCACAAGACACCCATTATTCTTGCTGCAACAGATTGACAAGGCTAACACTCTAAATTCTTCCTGTACTTAGAAAGTAGCATGCCTGAGAGAAAGTTAAGCCAGAACACTTCTCCCTGACATACTAGTTTTCTGTGTTTAGGGTATTTTTGTAGGGTGCAGAATTCTGCCGTGTTACTTTGCCCTTGTGGCACTGCCCTTTAGACTTCAACCCCTCTTCTCCAGACAGATTTGCTTCTTGTTCTCTGTGTCACAGCAAGAGGTCAGGCCTTGCTTCTCTGCTCGTGCTGTGACTGATGAGCATGATTATCCATTAAACTCCTGAGTGACCTCTCCAACCCACTCTGTGTGGCTAATGCAATTAAATCAATACAATATCCATTTGCATTTTTAGAGAGTAGAAAGCACTTCATGTGTGTTATCGTAGCAATCCCTCCAGGCAACCCTGTAAAGTAGGTCAATATCCCCAAACTGCAACTGGGATGGAAGACATGAGGCTGAGAGTGAGTGGCTTGCCTAAGGCTGCTGGGTGAGCTTGTGGCAGAGGGAAGTCCAAGCCCACTTTCTCAGCTACACGGATGGTCTCTTCCTCCTTCCCATCCCAGCACAGTACTCTCGCCCCCTGTCACGGTTCCTTTTATGACCTGGACCTAGGGATGGCAGAGAATTCTGCCACGGATCTCGGTGAGGCCGAATGCCAGTGCATTCGGCCCCCTGAAATCTGTGGCGGAATGGCCTGCCACCCCCCCGCGGATCCCCCCCGGGACAAGACTTACCTGGGGTGGATCTTCTGGGCAGTGGTGGCTCCGGCGGCGGCAGCTGCAATGGCTGGTCTTCCGACTGGCCACCGCCGCCGCCATTTGCAGTTATTTTTTTTACCCAGATGTGATAGGCTACGTAAGTTTTTACGTAGCCTAAAATGACTGGGTAAAAAAAAAAAAAGGCGTACGCAAATGGCGGCGGCTACCACCGCCGCCATTTGCGTTCCTTATTTTGGGCCGTCTTAGTCTACGTAAATGTTTACATAGCCTATCATGGCTGAGTAAAAAAAAAAAAAAGCGTACGCAAATGGCGGCGCCCATGGGTGCCGCCATTTGTGTTCCTTATTTTGGCACGTGTAGTCTACGTAAACATTTACGTAGACTACGGCGAAAATAAGGGAACGCAAATAGCATAGCAGACGCTATTTGCGTTCCCCTAATTTTCGCCGTCTTAGTCTACGTAAATATTTACGTAGACTAAGACGGCCCAAAATAAGGAACGCAAATGGTGGTGGCCATAGCCGCTGCCATTTGCGTACGCGTTTTTTTTTCCCCCAGAGCCCTCTGCGGCCGGAAAGCCGGCTGCGGACGGCTCTGGCCTGGCTGGGCCTGGCTGGCTGCTCCTCGGAGCTGCCGCGGAGCACAGCTGTCCGTGGAGGATTCCAGGGGGGAGGAACGGAGCGCCTCCCCCCCGTTGAGGATTCCGAGGGGAGGGACGGAACGCCTCCCCCCCCATCAACATAATCCGTGAAAGGTAAGTGACTTTCGTACATCCCTACCTGGATCCCCTGAGCAACTCCTTAAAGATCTCTTGCCGCCTTAAGAGTCCCACCTTCCTTCTTTTAAACTTCCCCTTCCCAGTGGGGTGATTGGCACTTCAGACACTGTTTACCACAACAGTTTACTGGTAAATTAAAGAGAGCAAATCACAATTAAAGGTATTTACATAATAGAGCTGAGTGATGCAAAAAGCATTAAGAGAAAATAAAAGTTGCAAAAATGCAAGTTCCTCTACCCTAGCTGCACTTAGACTTCTTTAGGCTGCTTCTTCCTGCTCCCTCTTCCTGCTCTGCTCTTCCTGACTCTGCTCTTGCTGCTCTGGTTTTTCTGACTCTCCCTTTTTATACCCTTCTCTCTCAAAACCAAAAGTACTGCTTCAAACCTGAAGAAATGAAACTTAACCGGGGAAATGAAACTACTCCTTTCAGGGATACCCCCTCCTATCAAAACACTCCAGGCCTCTAGGCCTGACCGTTTTCTTTTCCTTGCCTCTGTAGGCCTCAAACCTTCAAACCCTTGGTGCCGCCTAGTATCCTATATGCCTGCGATGTGCCTACAATGTTCTAAACATAGCGTTCCTCCTTCTTGTATCCGTTCCCATCTATTTTTCTTCATGCACAAGGACTCAGTTCATACTTACTAGCAGTTTGGCTCAGGGTCAAATGTACATTTTAGGGCTGCACTTGAACATCCATTTGTTTCCAGCTGTACAAAAGGGATCAGATTGACATTTCCTTCGCCTGCTTTGAAGACAAATGGGCGAGACAACTGAGGCCCTTTGAGAGGCAGGAAGCCAGGGTGACCCAGGGAATGGCATGGCATGCTATGAGGGGCCTCTAAAGAATGAGAACATACTGGCCAGGCTGGAATTCTCCGAAGCCAATGCAAACATGGTCAGCCTGCTCCGAAACTGATCAGTTTCTCCGTTATCAGCAAGTAAAGGAAAATTCAACAAAGCAACGCCAGATGTCAAGGATCTGATACAATGCAAGGCAGCTTCATACATTTGCTTAAATCCAGATAGAAGTGAGACCTGCAACAAAATGATGCAGTACACCCCCACCCCCTAGAAGTGCCTTTGTTTAGGGCTCCAGCCAGCCTGAAACAGCAGACTTGTAGGCCTCTCAGGGATTGCGGCGGGGGGGGGGGGGCACTGAGGACAAGGGAAAGGGGAAAGGACACTTTTTCTCTCCCCCCCCCCCGCAGGTTTTCCCCTGCTCTGCTTTATAGCATTAGAGGGCTCAGGTTTAGGGCTGGCTGCTAAGCATTTTACTGCAGTGTAGTGCCAGAGAGGTGGTGGAATGGTTCTGGAGAGTGGGAAAGGGGAAAGGTGCCCCTTTACCTTGCCTTCCTCCTGAAACATTCCTGCGTAGCACAAGGAGGGGAGGTTTTTTTTTAATCTCCTGGTACACACACCTTGCTAACCCTAATCTACCCCCCCCCCTCAGCGCGGATACTCACTATAAGCTGTTTGTGGCTTGAGCAGGTCAATCTCCCCTTTCTCCTCACCCTCCATTTTCCTCCTCCACTACCCCCTCAACTGACACCACAACATTCCATGGGTGCTTCCAAACAAGGTTTGAATTGTGCAATCACACTGCCTTGCTCATGGAGCTTTACAGGAGGGTCCAGCTGTCATTGTCAACCATTTTAACCCTCCCGTGTTTTTGCACTGTTCCTTCCTACCTTTTTATTACCAGAAAAAATACGTTAAGGAAAAAGTGGTGGAATAGCTGCACAATGCCTTTTGAAAGTTAGTGCTAGGAGCTCTTCACCTGTATATCAGCTGTTCTCAGTCAAGAGACTAAATTGATACTTGACTAAAAAGATAACAGTTCTTTTAGACCCTTCTCTCCCACCCTCCACCCCGCCACCCAAGCGCAGGGAGGAAGGGAGAGCTGCCCATAGAAGACAATGGAGAAAGCTTTTCACACTGCTATGTTTGGACAGAGCATGTCCCCCTCCCCCAGCAAAGACAGGAGTTACTATCTTTGGCACTCAAAGTGAACCTGAAAGTTCACTCTCCAAACAGTGAGATGAGTTAATCTAGCGGGGGGGGGGGGGGGGCTCTATGCTCTCAACCCTGGACGCTCACGGGTCTTTGTTGAGCCATTTGGGGGGTTGAAATTTTCTTTTTATGAACCTGTGTTGCTCAGAATTGGAGAATGCACACACCACCGATCTCAGAATGGCTTAAGACAAACTGGGAGAGAGTCTTAATGACAAAACTAATTTATTTTACAAGAAACTACTGCGGATCACAAATGGGTTTATAGAAAGATGGTCATTGCTTTTTAATTTTTTAAATATATTTCATGTCAGCAATAAATTTTTCTATGTTATGAACTATCTCACCTTCCTATCTAAAAAAAACAAAGAGCCTTATGACACCTTAAAGACTAAGAAATGTATTGTGGCATAAGCTTTCGTGGCCTGTATGTCTGGAAACCTTTATATCTTTACCCAATAATATCTTTTCTTAAAACACAATGTAATCAAATGTATCTGTATTAATTTTTTATCTCTCCCCATCGAAGTAACATAATTGAAATATGAATGCATTATTAATTTAATTTAATTTAATTCTTCTCTATGTGTTTTATACTGATGTTAAGGTGTCCTTGCTGTATATAATAAAGAGTATTTTAAAAAAACATTATTTTCCATTTAATTTACAAAGATCTAGGTTCTGCATACCTAGAGAGAACCCCAGTAGAAACCACATCCTTATTTTGTGGTGGTATGTTGGAAGGGGTGTGTATATTCAAACTCATAACCAGGACAGCGGCTTACAGTCTTCCTGTCTTGTCTGTCCCCAGCATCTGGAACTCGAAGGTTAAAAATGCTTCCGAACATGGAGCGATGATAGCTAACTTTCAGCCTTTGTCTTAAAAACCTCAATTAAACTATGGCAAAGCTGCCAGGGTGGGCTGCATAGCTGGCCTACAGGCTGTTTGTTGGTCCCACTCAGTCCAAGATTTCCTGGCGTTGATACCTCAGTGGCTCAGGACAGGCACTTTGCACATCCTCTTGAGACCATTGACAGACCCAATGGAGGCTGGTGGCTCCAAAGTCAGTGCAACAGTGAATCCACTACGGGTTTCAGTCAGAACCAGTCAGAACTCTAAAAGAGCTATCCAAGGTGCAGAGCTCCTTTAGATTTCTGTCTGGTTCTGATGGAAACCCGGAGCAGATTCACCGGCCCACTGACATCGGAGCCCCCAGCCTCCGCTGGACCCTTGGCATGAGAAAAGAACTTGCGGGGCTGGCTGACATTATGTCTGCTCATTCGGTGTCACGTAACGCTCCTTGCTTTCTCCCTTTGCCTTCTCATTTTTATGGACGTTTCCTCTTGTGAAAGCGAGTCGAGAGCAGCTGAGGTGCCCACTTGGTGCTCTTACTCTCTCACAGACATGCCTTCCCCGCCTTACAAGGCCAGAGGGAGCGGAGTAGGTCTCTTTCGCTTGAGATAACATCATGTCCAGCAGGTTTCAGCAGTTTTCCCATTGCACACACGTCTGTGCCTGCATGCGTCAAGCAGTTATTATTGCGAGAAACCATGAAGAAACGCATACACCGGAAATGAGACATGAGAAAAGGGAGATTTATGTGCTGCTCATGAGGAACCAGTCCATCAACCTCAATGTCCACCTCCGGAGTTGGAAAAGGGGAAGCAGCTGAGCCCAAAGAGGGCTGCTTGGGAAATCACAGAATCATAGAATAGTAGGGTTGGAAGGGGCCTACAAGGCCATCGAGTCCAACCCCTTGCTCAATGCAGGAATCCAAGTCAGAGCATCCCTGACAGATGGCTGTCCAGCCTCGTCTTGAACGCCTCCAGGGTGGGAGAGCACCCCACCTCCCTAGGGAATTGGTTCCATTGTCGTATTGCTCTGACAGTCAGGACGTTTTTCCTGATGTTCAGCCGGAATCTGGCTTCCTGTCACTTGAGCCCATGATTCCGTGTCCTGCACTCTGGGATGATCGAGGAGAGATCCTGGCCTTCCTCTCTGGGACAACCTTTCAAGTACTTGAAGAGCGCTATCCTATCTCCCCTCAGTCTTCTCTTCTCAAGGCTAAACATGCCCAGTTCTTTCAGCCTCTCTTCATAGTGCTTTGTTTCCAGTCCTCTGATCATCTTTGTTGCCCTCCTCTAAACTCTCTCCAGTTTGTCTGCATCCTTCTTAAAATGTGGTGCCCAGAACTCGACACAGTACTCCAGATGAGGCCCAACCAGTGCAGAGTAGACGGGAACTAGTACTTCCCGGGATTTGGAAGCTATACTTCTATTAATGCAGCCCAAAAGAGCATTTGCCTTTTTTGCAGCCACATCACATTGTTGGCTCATATTCAAGTTGTGAACGACAACAATTCCAAGATCCTTCTCGCTTGTAGTGTGGTTGAGCCACATATCCTCCATCTTGTAACTGTGTATTTGTTTTCTTTTTCCTAGGTGCAGAACTTGGCATTTATCCCTATTAAATGTCATTCTGTTGTTTTCTGCACAGTGCTCCAGTCTATCCAGATCACTTTGAATGCTGTTTCTGTCTTCCAAAGTATTAGCTATCCCGCCCAATTTGGTGTCATCTGCACATTTGATCAGCATTCCCTGCACCTCCTCCTCCAAGTCATTAATAAAAATGTTGAAGAGCACTGGGCCCAGGACTGAGCCCTGCGGTACCCCACTCGTTACCTCTTCCCAGTTTGAGAAGGTCCCATTGATAAGCACTCTTGGAGTCCAATTCTGTAGCCAACTGTGGATCCACCGGATCGTTGTTTCATCTAGCCCACTTTGAGCTAGTTTGCTCAGCAGGATATCATGGGGCACTTTGTCGAAAGCTTTGCTGAAGTTGAGGTATATTATGTCCAGAGCATTCCCACAGTCCACAAGGGAGGTTACTTAATCAAAAAACGAGATCAGATTTGTCTGGCAGGATTTGTTCTTGACAAATCTATGTTGGCTTCGAGTAATCACTGCATTGTTTTCAAGGTGCTTCCAGATGGATTGCTTTATCATCTGCTCCAGAATTTTCCCAGGGATTGATGTCAGATTGACTGGGCTGTAGTTCCCCGGTTCCTCCTTTTTACCCTTTTTGAAGATGAGGACAACATTAGCCCTCCTCCAGTCATCGGGCACTTCACCCGTCCTCCATGATTTCTCAAAGAGAATAGACAGCGGTTCTGAGAGTTCTTCTGCCAGGTCCTTTATTACTCTAGGATGCAGTTCATCTGGCCCTGGAGATCTGAACTCATTCAAAGTAATTAGGTGTTCCTTGACCATATGCTTGTCGATCTCAAGCTACAATCCTGCCCCTTCAGCCTGGACTTCGCCTTTGCCAAGGGGGTCATAGACCCTCTTTTGGGAGAACACTGAGCTACAGTAGGAATTGAGCACTTCTGCCTTTTCCTTGTCATCTGTTATCATTTTGCCATCCTTATTTAATAGCTGAACCATCATTTCTTTCCTCTGCCTTTTACTATGCACATAGCTGAAGAAAGCCTTTTTGTTGCTTTTAGCATCCCTCGCTAACCTCAGCTTATTCTCAGCTTTAGCCTTCCTGACACCATCCCTGCAATTCTGTGCTACCTGCCTGTACTTTTCCTTTGTTGCTTGGCCTTCTTTCCACTTCCTATATGTGTCCTTTTTTGTTTTCAGGTAATCTCTAAGGTTTCTGTGAAGCCACATTGGCTTCTTCTGTTGTCTTCCACCTTTTCTTCTTGTTGGAATTGTTTGTAATTGTGCTTGAGAATTTCCTTTTTTAAAAGCTCCCACGCATCTTGGACTCCTTTTCTTGTTAGAGTCGCTTGCCATGGGACCTTACTTATCATTGTTCTGAGTTTATTAAAATCAGCTTTCCTAAAATCCAGGGTACGCGTTTGACTACACTCAGCTTTTGCTTCCCTTAGAACCAAGAACTCAAGTATAACTTGGTCGCTTTCGCCCAGAGTTCCTGTAACTGCTACTTTACCCACTAGGTCATCTCTTTTGGTTCGGATCAAGTCAAGGGTAGCCGATCCTCTAGTTCCTTCTTCCTTCTTATCTGCCACACAAGTCAGGGATTTCCTGGAGGGGCCATGTTTTGCAGAATTTGGCTCCCAACAAATATCGGGGAAATCCCGCTGGGAAGTCCCCCATTACTACTACATCAGGCTTCCTTGAAACATTGGCTATTTGCTTTTCAAAAGTTTCATCCTTGTCTTCTCCTTGATTGGGTGGCTGGTAGTAGACTCCGACCACCAGGTTCCTTTTATTCTTTGCTCCATCTATTTTGATCCAGATTCTCTCAATGGGGCTACCAAGCTCCTCCTCCTGTATTTCTGTGCAGAGATATGTATTTTTCACATACAGTGCAACCCCACCTCCCTTTGTGTTCCTCCTGTTCTTTTTGAACAAGTTATATCCTTCAATTGCTGTATTCCAGTCATGAGAGTCATCCCACCAAGTCTCAGTTACACCCATCAAGTCATAATTTCCCTCTTGTATTAAGAGTTCAAGTTCGTTCTGTTTGTTTCCCATACTTTGGGCATTAGTATATAGACATTGAATACCATGTGCTTCATAGTCTGGCTTTCTTCCTACATGTGTCTGAAGACTATTATTGGGCGCTATTAGAGCTGTTCTCTCAGTTGCGGTGCATGAGCCTTCGTCCATTGTAACCCCCAACTTTACGTCTCCCTTCCCCGTAGGATTCAGTTTAAAGCTCTGCTGATGAAGTTCTTCATGCTGTGGCCAAACACATTCTTCCCAGCCTTTGTGAGGTGCAACCCGTGCCTTGTCAACAGACCATCTTCCAGGAAGTATAGCCCGTGGTTGTTCAGTCGTTAAGTCGTGTGCGAGAATCCAAATCTCTCATGCCGGCACCACCTTCATTGCCAGTCATTCACCCGGAGTATTTTTCTTTCCCTTTCTAGCCCTCTTCTAACTGCTGGAAGGATGGATGAGAAAACTATCTGGGCTCCAAAGTTCTTGAGTTTCCTTCCTAAAGCTTCAAAGTCTGACGTGATTTCTTCGTAGCTCCGCTTGGCGGTATCATTTGTTTCCACATGGATGAGTAGAAAGGGATACCTGTCTGTGGGCTTTATGAGTGCAGGCAACCTTTCAGTCACATGACCATGACTGTCACATGATTAAAATTGGGCCAACCAATGTCGAAGGGTCAGGTAATGATGTCTGTACACGAGGAAGGGAGCACATATTTGGTGCTGGATGGGAATACTTTCTATACTTTTGAAAGCAGTCATACACCTACACACATACATGCCACCCCTCTAATGCCCGTCCTGCCTACATACATATCTAACCCCAAGGAAGGGGCTCCGTGTTAGTGGCAAATATGCTTTGCATTCAGATGGCCCTCTGAGCTCAGTCCCCGGTGAATCCACTGAAGCAGGGACCACCAACCTTTTGGGGTCAATGGTCCCATCTGGAATTTTGAGAGAGGGTAATTGGTGCTCTCATAAAGTGGCTGCCATGGGGTGGGGTGGGGTGGGGGGTTGCCAATTCATAAAGTGACTGCAATGGTGGATATGACCAGTCACAAAACACTCATTTCCCAGAAGGCAAAGTGGTGAGACTAAAAGAAAAGTAACTTGGCCATGATTCTGACAGCCAGTGTGGCGTAGTGGTTAGCGTGTTGGACGGGGACTCAGGAGACCGGGGTTCTAGTCCCCACTTGGCCATGAAGCTCACTGGGTGACTTTGGGCCAGTCACTGACTCGCAGCCTAACCTGCCTCACAGGGTTGTTGTGAGGATAAAATGGAAAGGAGGAGAAGGACCATGTAAGCTGCCTCAGGTTCCTTGCAAGAGGAAAAAAAGGCAGGATATAAATGTAATAAATAAATACAATAAATAAGTACAAGGCAGCGGTGGGGATCTGAACTCCGAAACACAAAATCACTCTTTGGAACCCAAATAAAGATGTGCTGGAGGGCAGCCCTTTGCTTTGCAGCACGTCAGCCCCCAGTTATTATTATGCTGTTGTGGTTGTTGTTGTGGTGGTGGTTGTTACAAAATAAAATAAAAATCAGGATGGGCAGGGAGCCTGGTGGGCAGCAAGAGTAGTGTCTGCAGGCCATTGGTGCAGATGGGGGCACCACATTGGAGACTCTAGCACTAAAGGGTACCAGGGATGGGACAGGCCTCCAATTGAGACCTTGGAAATCTGCTGCCAGTTGCCATAGACAGGACTGGGCTAGAGAAGGTGCCTTCCGACGTGGCAGCACCCACAGGCGCTTCCCCCGTTGGGTGAGCCCCAGGCTCCTCCATCTTCTGCACCATGTGAAATAAACGGATTAATGTTTGAAAATAATACATACAGTGAAGGAACACTCCAACAGCCACAGTTGGGCAATACTTTTATTTGGACCAACCCAAATGTCACAAAACAGCGAGCGAGCTTTCGGGTTCTGGAGAACAATTTGGTTGGTCCAAATAAAGTTAATGCCCAACCGTGGATTTTGGAGTTTTTCTTATGGATCGACGCATCTGCCTTTGGGTTTCTTTTAAAATTAAGGAACAAACTCACATGTGAAAAGGGTTGAGGAGCTTGTTTCAAGTCATGCAAACTTTCTGAAATCCAGGAAGTTTAATGTGAACGCTCAGAATTGGAAGCCTTGGATTTCTCAGGCTTGATTGGAGAGATAAACCTGACTTGTGGTAGTATTTTCAAGGAACTATTAATTACTGAGGTGGAGCAGGATATACATAGGAAGCTGCCTTGTAGTGACTCAGACCATAGGTCCATCCAGGCCAGTATTGTTGACACAGACTGGCAGCCAGGACTCTCCAGGGTTTCAGGCAGGAGTCTCCAGGATTTGAACCTGGGACCTTCTGCATGCAAAGCAGGCGTTCTAACACTGAGCTACAGCCCCTCCTGTGAGTATTCCATGCATTTCTATCCCTGCCCCACATAATACAAAACCCCATAGGAACTTTTTTCCTTCATGACTTCAGAAGTTCCAGAATTTGTACATCTTTTGTTTGTTTGTTTGTTTCCGATACTTCTATACTGCTTAATATAATAAAATCCCTAAGCAGTTCTGATATTTTGGCTTAAATTGAAGAACGTAGGGAAAACCACTAAACCATTCAGGTATGACCTCAGTCATATCCCTTCTGAATATACAGTGGAGTTGAGGAATAGATTTAAGGGATTAGACCTGATAGACAGAGTGCCTGAGGAACTATGGACGGAGGTCCGTAACATTGTTCAGGAGGCAGCAACTCAATCCATCCCCAAGAAAAAGAAATGCAAGAAAGCAAAGTGGCTGTCTGAGGAGGCTTTACAAGTAGCTGAGGAAAGAAGGGAAGCGAAAAGCAAGGGAGAAAGGGGAAGATATACCCAACTGAATGCAGAGTTCCAGAGAATAGCAAGGAGAGACAAGAGGCCTTCTTAAATGAACAGTGCAAAGAAATCGAAGAAAACAACAGAATGGGAAAGACTAGAGATCACTTCAAGAAAATTGGAGATATCAAGGGAACGTTTTGTGCAAAGACGGGCATGATAAAGGACAAAGAAGGCAGGGACCTCACAGAAGCAGATGAGATTAAGAAGAGGTGGAAAGAATACACAGAAGAACTATACAGGAAAGATCTGAATGTCCCTGATAGCCATGATAGTGCGCTCACTGAACTTGAGCCGGACATCCTCGAGAGTGAAGTCAAGTGGGCCTTAGGAAGCATCACTAAGAAAAAAGCTAGTGGAGATGACAGTATTCCAGCTGAGCTATTTAAGATCCTAAAAGATGATGCTGTTAAAGTGCTGCACTCAATATGCAACAAATTTGGAACACTCAACAGTGGCCGCAAGACTGGAAAAGGTCAGTTTACATTCCAATTCCAAAGAAGGGCAATGCCAAAGAGTGTTCAAACTACCGTACAATTGCGCTCATTTCACATGCCAGCAAGGTTACACTCAAAATCCTACAAGCCAGAAGTACAAGCTGGGTTTCGAAGAGGCAGAGGAACTAGAGATCAAATCACCAACATTCACTGGATCATGGAGAAAGCAAGAGAATTCCAGAAAAACGTCTATTTCTGCTTCATTGACTATGCTAAAATTTATTTTTTATTTATTTATTGCATTTATATCCCACCTTTTTTCCTCTTGCAAGGAACCCAAGGCGGCTTACATTATCCTCCTCTTCTCCATTGTATCCTCACAACAACAACCCTGTGAGGTAGGTTGGGCTGAGAGTCTGTGACTGGCCCAAAGTCACCCAGTGAGCTTCCATGGCCGAGTGGGGACTAGAACCCAGATATCCCAGCTCCCAGTCCAACACTCTTGCCACTACACCACACTGATTGTGTGGATCACAACAAACCTTTGATTGTGTGGATCACAACAAACTCTGGCAAAGTCTTAAAGAGTTGGAATACCAGACTACTTTACCTGTCTCCTGAGAAACCTGTACGAGGGTCAAGAAGCAACAGTAAGAACTGGACATGGAACAACCGATTGGTTCAAAATTGGGAAATGACTACGACAAGGTTGTATATTGTTGCCCTGCTTATTTAACTTATATGCAGAGTACATCATGAGAAACGCCAGGTTGGATGAATCACAGGTCGGAATTAAGATTGCCGGGAGAATTATCAACAACCTCAGATACGCAGATGATACCACCCTAATGGCAGAAAGCGAAGAGGATCTGAAGAGCCTCTTGTTGAGGGTGAAAGCGGAGAGTGCAAAAGCTGCTTTGAAACTCAACATTAAAAAAACTAAAATCATGGCATCTGGCCCCATCACTTCCTGGCATATAGAAGGGGAAGAAATGGAAGCAGTGACAGATTTTATTCTCTTGGGCTCCAAGATCACCGCAGACGGTGACTGTAGCCATGAAATTAAAAGACGCTTGCTCCTTGGGAGGAAAGCTATGGCAAACCTAGACAGCATAGTAAGAGGCAGAGACATCACCTTGCCGACAAAGGTCCGCATAATCAAAGCTAAGGTTTTCCCAGTAACAACATACGGCTGTGAGAGCTGGACTATAAGGAAGGCTGAGCGCCGAAGAATTGATGCTTTCGAACTGTGGTGCTGGAGAAGACTCTTACGAGTGCCCTGGACTGCAAGGAGGTCAAATCAGTCCATCCTAAAGGAAATCAACCCTGAGTGCTCATTGGAAGGACAGATACTGAAGCTGAAGCTCCAATATTTTGGCCACCTAATGCGAAGAGAAAACTCCCTGGAAAAGACCCTGATGCTGGGAAAGATTGAAGGCAAAGTGAATATGAACTTGAGCACACTCCAGGAGAGCGCGGAGGACAGGCGTGCTATGGTCCCGTGGGGTCACGAAGAGTTGGACACAACTTAAAGGCTGAACAACAACAACAAGAAGAAGTTCTGATATAAATACTGTCTGCAGTTGCTAGGAGCTGTTCATATTGCTGTTTCATTTCATGCATCTGTTTACCGTTCTAATTTATTATGTTATCATTTCATTGAGTGCTGGCTCCAGGATTGGGGGGGGGGGCTAGCAAAGCACCCCTAGCCCAGAAGAGAGAAGGGATGCAAAGCTTTAAACTTTCTGGGTGCCTCATGCAAAAGCCATATTGGTGATACAGTGTGTGCTTTCCTACTTGTGGAACCAATGCCTGATCTCTCTCCTACCCAGAGTCTGTGGTGCTTCGCTCAAATAATTGCCTCCTTGTCCAAAAGAGAGAGGAGAATTCACTGACTAATTAGGGCACAATCCTATGCCGATTTAGAGAGAAAATGTCCTACAACTCCCAGCATGGCTGGCTGGGGCATGCTGAGAGTTGTAGGACTTTATTCTTTCTAAACCTGCCTTCAAAGATGTATGCTAGTATAACTAAACTGGTTGAATATAGAGTTGGCATCTTTTTCTGCTGGCCCTGATCCTGCACTTAGCATCTGCTTGACAGAAAGAAACTTCACAAGTGAAACTTTTTCCCATTCCTTCCATTCCAGGCTGGCAAAAGTTTCATATCCTAACTTTCAGCCTTTCAGGCTGCTGCTAAAGGCACACGGCCACTTCTGGGGTGGAGGGAGGTGGTGAGGAGAAATCTGCTTGGTGACCTCAGCCATATATAAACAGTAACTTGACATCATTTGCACTAGGTTTGTAGTGGAGAGTTTCCCCTGAATGTGACAAAACTTGCAAGTGCCGTGTATAATCTGTGCAAAGGATGGATTTATGGTCATCCACCCCCTCCCCCCAGTTCTGGCTGTTTCTGAAGCATCTATATGGAAAGTTGACACTTGTCACACCCCTCTTTTCGGACATCCCACGCCCTCAAGGGATAAGATCAGGACTAGCTGGCAAAGACCAGTTCTTTTACATTATTCACCTCGGGGATTCCTTGCTCCTGCACCAGTGGGTTTTGCTGCATAAAGGTAGGCGAAGATTTGTCCACAAGAATTCATTCGCTCTTTCCACAGCCTTTGCTGATACTTTTTGCCATTGTTCGATTCTTCTCTCCCTCGCTTTATCTTTTCTTCCAGTCCTTCTGCTGCCTCCCCCACTCTTCATTTTAGGTTGTAAGCTCCTTGGGGGCAGATACCTGCTTTCTGAACCTCTGCGAGGCACTATGTACACTGATGGCGCAGTATAAATAATAATCACATGATAATGATAGTTTCGGAAGATGGGAATAAGAAATGCCCCTGGGTAGTCGCCTTGGTCTGTTGCAGCAAAAGCAACAAAAAGTGTCTTGTGGTCCCTTAAGAACTAATGAATTTATCCTGGTGTAAACTTTTGTGGACATCTGATGAAGTGAGCCATAGTCCATGAAAGCTTAGACCAGAATAGATTCATTAGTTTTTAAGGGGCCACAAGACTCTTCGTTGTTTTAGGGAATAAGAAAGAAACATAAAGAAGCAAAGAATTCATGTAGGAGTGAAAAATCTCTCTCGGCTGTCCTTCCGCTGGCAGGCAAAGCCATTATTCAAGCAGGCCTTTTGTGTTTAAGCAGGTCTGTCGGGGTGGGTGCTGTTTTGATTCTTTTATCATTGTATTTTTAATTGTGTTTTAATACATTTGTTTGATTATTGTTTTAATCAAGTTTTATTTCTCTATGATTGCAAGCCACTTTGAGTGCCAGTTTCTTCAAGGAAAGGTAGGGCACAAATTAAATAAATAAATAAATAAATAACTGGAATCTGGTGGAATTTAAATGTGTAGCCATTAAAGGTCTAGGATGTCCCTCCTGGCCCAATTTGCTTTTGGCAGCCCAAAGCAGAAATCCTTTATTTTTCGTCATTTGTCCAGAGGAATTTTCCCTCTGTCGCGTCCCAAAGTTCCATCTCAGCAGAGATTTCATGACCCAGTTCAAGTCGATTTCCATCGCACAGTGTGCCTTTGAGATTTACTGCCCGGAGAGACTGGTCAGGCGTCTCCTTGTTAGAACTTAGACACAGGATGAAAAGGATATGCATTCATTCAGGTGTGTTTTTTTTTAAACTGTGAAAAATAGGCCTCTGTTCGTGCTCTGCCTGTTCTAGTATTTCATTGTTTTAGGTTTTTGTACATCACCTTGATTGATGGTTTATGCTTATAAATGTTATGAATAAATGAATAGATAAACTTATATGGAATTCATATCCACAAGATGTAGTTAAATGGCTATTTAAAAGAGAAATAAACATTAATGGAGAATAAGCTTATGAAGGCCTACTAGCTGTGACTAGGGATGGGTGAGAAATTTGTTCCATCTACTTTTTTATACGAATTTACCAAATTTGTCAATAAGTGAGCCAAGGCAGAGTAATGTGCTGAAACCCACACTTTTCCAATGAAGTTCATGGGGTGGTGGTGGTGGTGGAATAAAGTGTGATAAAGTGTTGGTTTTGATCTTTAAGGCCTTAAATGGTTTGGACCCCAGCTACTTGCAGGACTACCTTCTCCCATATCAGCTTGCCCATACTCTGAGGTCATCAACAGAGGCCCTTCTCACCTGCCTATCTTCAAGGGCGGTTAGGCCAATGAGTACAAAGGAGAGGGCCTTCTCAGTGGTTGCCCTGCACCTCTGGAATCAGCTTCCATCAGGGGTTTTGTCAGGCCCTGTCTTTGCAGGTCTTTAGGAAAGCTCTGAAGACCCACCTGTTTTTGCTGGCCTTCCCTTAAGTCTGGGCCATTGGTTTTTATAAGTAAGTTTTGTTTTTATTGATTTTAATGGGAAATCTCTGTTTTTATGGATTTGATTGAATATGTTTTTATGGTTTTTAAAATTGTACCCATTTTTTGTGGGTTTTATTTTGTTTATCACCTTGAGGGAGTTCCAGCCTTAAAGGTAAACTAGAAATAATTTTAGATAGGTGGATTCCCCTTAGTTCTGATGTGTAAACACTGTTCAGAATATGCTTCTTTTTCCAGTGCCCAGGTGAGGGCTGTCATGGCGTTGGCCTGTCCTGCTTCATTCCTGCTGACGGCATTTGGCCTTTACCTGGGTGAGTCACTAGTTTTTTTCCATGCGTCTCTGCTCTGCATAACCTCCTTTCAGAAGGTCTCCCATTAATGTTGACCACACTCCTTGCAGGGTAGGAAACTCTTCCTGAAAAAAAAATAAATCCTGGCCTTAAACAGCTGCCCTTTGGTGCCAATGAGGGCTGAAATCCAACTGTTGCACATTTTGAAGACTGCATTTGCATTGACAGCTCAGGGGTGCACCTTTTTATATTTTAGTGGATGGGTGGCAATTCTTAGCAAGGTGTACAAACCTGCTTTTTGATACGGTCAACATTAAAATTGCAAATAAACACTGTTTATTTTAAGGGCATTTGTGGCAGATACTTTGTTGCACCTCAAAACAACTACAGCTGTGTTTTCAACAGAGAGAAAGTTTAAGTAAAAACAACTGTCCCTTTCATGTGCATGCCTGGTACTAGGTTCCACTGAGTATAGCAATACAATGTAGAACCAGTTGTTCAGAAACCTAGGAACTCCAGAGGAATACTCACAAGTGATCTGAAGGACGTGCATACGCATGCAAGCCCCCGCCCCCGGACATACACGCATGCATGCATGCACGCGCACGCGCGTGCACACACACACACACACACACACTGCTTTCCCTGACTGAAATGGTGTGAAAATCGCCCTTCTCTGACTGGTAATGGCTTTCCAGGTTCCCCAGTAGAGTTATTTCCTATCACCTGCTCTCTGACCCCTGGAGATGCCGGGGATTGGGACCCTCAGTGTGCAAGGCATGTGCTCTACCACTGAGCTATGGCCCTTCCCTGAAGCACTTGGGCCTGCAAACGCCTGCTGCTGTTTCTTCGCTGGAAGTGTCAGCACACCGTGTGCGCACAGGTAATTTACAGGGGAGAGGTAGCAGATGCTGGCGTGTGCTCAGTCGAATCAATACCTGTTGCTTTCCCCTGTGCACCCCCCCCCCCAGTTGCTTTTCCACCCAGCTGTGTGTCTGTTTCACCTTTCCTGACCCCCTTGGAAACAAGTGTGGTATTTGAACTTGAAATATAGAATCGTGTCTAGAATGTACGCACCAGCTTTCAGTCTGGCAACCTCACGCTTCAAGGCAGATATCACATTACCCGATATGTTTTGCATTTTACTCCTTCCCTTTTGAAAAACAGAGCTGTGGTTAAAACTAAGGCCCTTGATGACCTGATGATTTTTGTGCCAGTGAAGCAGTTAATTGGCTTGAATGTCGATAATTTACCTGTCTAAAAGATGGTAATCCTAAAACAGACTCTGTGTGCTTGCACCAGGAAGAGGATTTGGCTCTACAGCAGGACTGGGGAAAGTGTGGCCCTCAAGATGTTGCTGGATTGCACCTCCCATCATCCTTAACCATTGGATATGGCTGATGGGAGTTGTAGTCCAACAACATCTGGAGGGCCACAAGTTCCCACCCCTGCTCTGTAGTCCCTGATTTGGGCTGGGCCTTTTGTGCCGATGTCACTAGTCCATTTGAAACAGAAGCAACCCTGTGAGTGCAAGGCATCCTAATTTAGGATTCTTGGGTCCACCATGCCCCCGGACCTCCACCTGGAAGCATCCTTAGGCAGAGTTACAAGGTTGTAAGTCTACCACTCCTAACATCCTACCTCTAGTAGCATCAGTCCTTGAGAATATAAGGGGAAGGGCCACAGCAAAGCGGTGGCATGCTTCGCATGCAGAAGACCCCAAGTTCAGTTCCTAGCACCTCCAGCCACAAGGATTCCAGTGCCATGGTTGGATAAGGCCCCAGGAAGCTGCTGCCAGTTGGAGTAAACAATACTGAGCAAGATGGCCCAATGGTGTGCCCGCACAGGTTCATATATTCATAGGAGTTCTGTGTTAGGGCTCTCTTGCTGATGAAGTCACTCTTGCTTTCACAGGCCTCTTCCTTTCTACGGTGGAGGCTGCATCTGTAAGTCGCTTATTATCCCTTCTGACATCATAAGGGAGGTAGCCTGCTGTTTTGGGAATGCTGTTAGCAGGGGCTGCATTAAGAAAGACAGTCACTAAGTTCTCAGCAATGTTGTATTTCCATCCATTTGCCATCCATCAAAATGTCTATTTGGTATTCATGTTTCTTTGTTGTGGAGCCTCTCCCTGAACTGCATATTTTAGATTTTGATAATTTTTTTTTTTACTTTGAAATTCTTCTAAAGGAAGAACAGCAGGGATTGGTTTGGTTGGCTGATGCTTCACCACTAAGGAATTCTGGTGGGGGCTTGCATTGTGGTGACACTCTGGAGAGAAAGAGGTGTTAACCATATTTTGGCAGGTGGTAATACTGTAGAATGGATTCTAAACTTCTTTTTTAAGCAATGTTCTTATGTCATAAAAGAATCATCTTCACCAAAGTTAAGAGGTAATTGCATAGCATAGCTTTGTGTATAAAAATGAATGCTTAATTTTGCAGTAATAAGGTTCAAACTCTTTTTTTAAATTAAAGCTAAAGATTCTTCATCCTACACCACATTGCATTCTATACCACCCGCTGTGTTCCTCGCCTGGGGTGCTTCCAGACCAGGCTGTTAGTCTGCAATCACTCTGTCTCATTCATGGAATTTTAAAGAAGTCCAGACAACATCATCTTCAATCCATAGCTCTTCCACACTTTCCCACTGCTTGTTCTGTCTTTTTTCTTTCCACAAAAAAATCTGTTAAGGAGGAAAAGACATAATAGCAGGACAAAGCCTTTGATTGGTACTACTTGGAGCACTCAGTCTGGAAACACCCTTGGTGTCCTCTACTGAAAATATCGACTTTAATTGTACTTCTTTTATCTTCCTCTTCATTCTAGTGTCCGGCTGCCAGGATTAATGGTAGGTGATCATTACAACATCTGACATTCAGTATTGTCCAATAATCATTCCTTAAACCTGCACTGTTTGTGTGAAAGAAATGTGGCTAAACCTTTCTTTCCTCTTTTCAACAGTTTCAGAAGTTTGCGGACATGTGGAGAGGTATTTCTAGAAACCAATTAGCTTTAAACGTGTTGTTGGTATTTCCCTGCTGCCGTGAC
This sequence comes from Heloderma suspectum, assembly GCF_057233095.1. Lineage (NCBI taxonomy): Eukaryota > Metazoa > Chordata > Lepidosauria > Squamata > Helodermatidae > Heloderma > Heloderma suspectum. The sequence goes on along the minus strand of NC_139469.1, from coordinate 33,352,400 downwards.
GGAGTGCAAATTTCTTAGCTAAAGTTAGATGAGATTTTCTTGCCCCAGAAATCTCTTCTATTAAACAAGGAGCACAAATGTGTGGATTCAGGGGGCTTCCAGAGGAGGCTTTTATGGCACCATCAGCCTGCCCCATTCACAGAATTTTACAGGGGGCCCAGATGATGCTATCTTCCACTCATACCCCCCCCCCTGTGTTTCCCCACTGCTCCTTCTGTCTTTTTCCTTACAGCAGTAAACCCGTTAAGGAGGGAAAGATGACCTAGCTGCATGGTGCCTTCTGGTGGTAGCTCTAAGAGCCCTCCATGTGGAAACGGAGTCTATGAGGGTTGCTAGCTTTTTTACGAGCCCCTTCACCTGAGTCTTGAACTGTAGCTTAACCTGCAGACATTAGCAGGTGAGATGAGAAGGCTTATCTCTATGCCTTTGAAAAGTTCTACCTGTTCATTTCTGCAGGTCAAGCTACTGCTAAAGGCACAGGAGCATGCCAGCCTGTTTTCATTCAGGTCAGTTGGCAACTCTAGATCTAGCCTACTAAAGGCAATATTTCTGGTAACTATTCCACTCCCCATCCAGGACCAGCCCTATCATTAGGCAAAGTGAGGTGGCTCTCTCAGGCAGCAGATTTAAGGTGCTGGTTATTTACTTTATTATTATTGTATTTTAACTGCCAGGAAGGGGAAGAGGTGTTTGTAGGATTTTCTGTCTCGTGTGTCAAAATAACTTCACTGGCTTTGGGTACTATGCCTCTTGACTTGGGTGGGTGGGTGGTGCCATTTGCTGCTCCACATCAGGTGGCAACTCTCTGAGCGCCTTTTGTGGCCAAGCAACACAGAAGGCAATACTGCCTGGTTGGGTTTTCTCCAGTGAGAGAGCCGGATGGAAGTATCTAACTGATGGGTGAGGTAGATGCATAGCTGGGAAGCCAAGCTGAGGCTGTTTCCAAAATGGTAGGCAGGGTGAATAGGTAATAGGGAGGCCAGGTAAAAGCGTGGAAGGGAAGAGGGAAAGCTGTTCTGCATTTTCCAATGTGGTGGGTAATAATCAGAAAGCAGAAAAGTTAAGGTACAGAAGGAAAAAGAAGAACCATCAAAAGTGGGAAACTGGTGTGTGTGTGGGGGGGGCCTCCTTGGAAAATACGAATATACTTTTTGGGGATGTGGGATTTCTAGGGCAGCAGATGGAATCTTGCATAGGTCACACCCATGTGGCTATAGAAGGCTATAGGAGGCTATAGAAATTGGCGCAACCCAGCCAGTCAGTGGGATTAAGGTAGTCCTCATTGCGTTGTCTTGTGTTAATTGCTTACCTTCTCAGCCTCTATGTGGGTGTCTCTCTCTTTGCTTGCAGGAATGATGTCAAAGTATCTGCAAACCTCAGTAACCTCGTTTGTGACAATGTAAGTTATTTGTATACTGCCATCAGCACATCCCCACAATATTAAGATTTGGTCATACATGGGGCTGCTAGTGAGAACACTGTGCGTTGTGGGCTTTCTTTACATGGAGCTTTTATCCTGCGATTGAGATGGCTCCTTCATGGAAGTTTGACACATGATGCTGTGTCCCTCCAGGGCATCTCCTGCACTAAATGCCCTTTGTTCCGTTTTTAAATAGACAGCAGATAATGAGCTGTCAAATTACCCTGTTGTGTTCCGCTTCAGTTCCCTCTGTGAAAAGAGGAAAAGCGGCAAGAAGAGGAGCAAGATGAAAGATAATGGAAGACTCAGATATGGGGAGAAGGAGGGGGAAAGGGGTGGGTGAAAAGGAAGCACGTGAAAAAGGGAGGAGTTGTGATCCTGCATTTGAAACGGAAGCAGGAAGCCCCTTTTAAATGCAAGATTTTAGGCTGGTGTAGAGATGCCCATGGTCAGTTCACACCATCGTTGGCTTATGGTGAGGCCACTTGTTGGAACTGGCTGGTTTTCAGTCCTAGCAACAAGCCCTGACAAACTGGTTCTACTAGTGTTTTATCATCTAAAAGAGGCTACAAACTTAGAATTGGTTTTATACCAGCTTAGCTCCTGTGGTTCCCTTCAAAGGTTTCTGAGAATTTTAGTTTGGGGAGAGTGCTGAGAGTCTGGCAGCTCTATAGCCCCCAAGATTCCTTGGGGAGAGGTTCTGTCCAATTTTGTCCATCCAACAGACTTTCACAGAAGAAAAAGAACACGCATCTGCTCCATCATCCAGATACACACTCAAGAGTAGCGTGTGGTGCCTGGGAGGCTCTGTAATACTCCAACCTCACTTGCAAGTGGCAAGTACTGGCATCGGTAAAAGCATCAGTGGTGAAGTGGAGCCAGGGATGTGGCAGCTCAGTTAGCAGGGACGCTGACGTCATCTGCCAAACCCCTCAGAATTCCCTGTTCCAGCTGAGTTTCACTGCAAACCTCATATTAGTTGTGGGGAAATGGATTTTCCCAGCGATGATATATTGTCGTAAGCTATTCCCATTGTAATGGAAAGTATTTTGGGATGGCCTGGTCTTGAATGGGCAATTAAGACCCAACAGCTTTATAAAAGACCTGCTTCTGGTGGAGATGAAAACTGCTAGCATTGGTTTCTTAGGGTGCAATCCTATGCATGTTTAGACAGAAAAAAGTCCTACAACTTTTTTTAATGCTGGGAATTGTAGGGCTTTTTCCTGTCTAAACATGCATAGGATTGTGCCCTTAATGGCTCAATAAAGCTGCCTGCATTTCTTGCCTTTCCTTGGGTACACAGGCTGTTATGATGAACACTTGCACTCCAAAAGTTACCACTACACCACTGAAAACATACAAGAAAAATGGTTGAAGTGACAACGTTGTTCCACTTTTTAACTCTCTCCCCAGCTGCAGAATCTCAGCCAAATGAACTGGACTTTTATCATTCAAGCCTTGGAATTTGGGCTGAGAAAGAGGAATGAGGTTCTGCTAGATGTAGTCAAGGTACTTTTCAACCAAGTGGATGGGGAAGAGCTGGATACGGCACTGGAGGAATTTAATCAGAAGGTAAACACTTCCTTTGGACAAAGAAGTTAAAGTTGAAGAATACTATGGAGAGTATTATGAAGTATTCTTGGTGTGACATAGGTGAGAGCCAGGGCCCCCGCCAAAAAAACTTTCCACAGATCTTTGGGGTATGAAAGATGAAACAGTGCTGTGACCCAATTAAAGAAGTCTTCGTTGATGGATCAGATGATGAAATCTGCATAAATCTGCATGTGAGAAAAAGTAGTTCAAAGTTTTAAAAATGTAGATGATGCATTCAAGTGTCTTCTTAGCAGACACTGCCTCATAAGAGAAGTCCCTCTTTCCCTCTTACACAAAGGTCCCCCCTCTTTTAAGATGGGACATGCCACCACTCATTTTTATAAGTACTTGTATTAAAAATAATATAGATATTTAAATAAAAATATTATTTGAAAAATTATATACTTTAAAGAATCTGCTGCCCATTTCAGGAAATCTTTTAAAGCAATAATTTTGAAAAATCAATTAATCTGACCAATAACTGACTGAAAGTTGCAGCCCTACTAAGAACATATGAAGCTGCCTTATACTTAGAGCCTTTCTACATGAGGGTTTTATTGTGTGCTCATGACTGCTCACTCACAGTAGTTTGCAGGTCCTTTACATGATGTTGTCATCCTCCAGGGCCTCTCCCATGCTCTGCAACCATTATTACGAGAGGTTTTAGATCGAGGAAAATCTGGTATATTCTGAATGGCAGTATGAAATGCTCCGTGTATTTGCACAATACTGCTATACCACAGTGCCATCTAGTGAATGAATAATGAAACATATAGAATGGCAGAGAAAGAAACCCCCTGGAAAAAGCACGTGTAAAGGAGCCAATCTTAATCCTGCAAAGAATCCAGAAGCAGAAGCCTTGATAAAGGTGCAGGATAAAAGCCTCATGTAGAAATGCCCTAAGTTAGCGTGTTGGTCCATTTAGCCTTCTGTCATCTACTCTGGCTGTCATCAGACCTCCAAGGTCTCAGGCCTAGGCTCTTTCCCTGTCATGCTCCCTGAGCAGTGGAAGCTAGTGGCTCCAATGTCAGTGGGGCAGTGAATCCACACTGGGTTTCAGTCAGAGCTCTATATGATAGCTTCTCGCCTTGGATAGCTCCGTCAGAGTTCTGAGTAGTTCTGACTGAAATGGAGAGCGGATACATTCCCCCACTGACATTGGAGCCACCCACCTCCACTGTCCCTGAGATATCTTAGCTGGAGACTCAAGAGACTGAACATGGGGGGGGGGGGGTTGCCTTTCTCACTTGAGTCATATGGAACTTTTTTTCGCCAAGCACCTTTTGTAGTTCAGCTGCTTCTTGGCTTGTCACACGCTGGAATATGACGGAAGCAGCACACGTTCCTAAAGGCACACTGAGCATCCTCTATGATATTGCACAGACCGCACAGCGCAGATGTTTGGGACAGAAAATGTCTCCAGCCGCCCCTGATGTTCTCTAAGTTCTTATATGTACTAATCCCCCCCCAGCACTGCCACAAGTCCCAATTTTCTTCAATTTCTTATGAGGTATAGTTTACCTGCAAGACCCTTGCTTGTTTGTGTTCCAGATGGTGAACTCTTCCCTAATTCTTCATAACTGGAAAACTATCATACTGCGGGCTTTGTGGGATGAGAAGCTGAGGAACGAGGATCGTTTCAACGAGACGACATTTGTGACGTCCTGGTTCCAGAAGAGACTTCGGCCCTTCATCTCTGTGATTTCCACTGACATGCTCCAGTGCCTTCACAATGAGACACTACAGTGTGATCAGTACCAGGCAATGTAAGAACGTAAGAACATAAGAAGAGTCATGCTGGATAAGACCAAGGGTCCACTTAGTCTGGCGTTCTGTTCACACAGTGACCAATCAGCTGCCCATGGGAAATCTACAAGCAGGACATGAGTGCAACATTACCCTCCCACTCATGTTCCCCAGCAACTGGTGTACATAGAATCATAGAATAGTAGAGTTGGAAGGGGCCTACAAGGCCATCAAGTCCAACCCCCTGCTCAAGCCACCAGTGTGGGAGAGCCCTCCACCTCCCTCGGTCATGGGTTCCATTGTCGTATTGCTCTAGCAGTCAGGAAGTTTCTCCTGATGTTCAGCCAGAATCTGGCTTCCTGTCACTTAAGCCCATTTTTCCGTGTCCTGCACTCTGGGATGATTGAGGAGAGATCCTGGCCTTCCTCTCTGTGACAACCTTTCAAGGACTTGAAGAGCGATATCATATCTCAGTCTTCTCAAGGCTAAACATGCCCAGTTCTTTCAGTCTCTCCTCAAAGGACTTTATTTCCAGTCCCCTGATCATCTTAGTTGCCCTCCTCTGAACCCTCTCCAGCTTGTCTGCATCCTTCTTCAAGTGTGGTGCCCAGAACTGGACACAGTACGCCAGATTAGGCCTAACCAGTGCTGAGTAGAGGGGGACTAGTACTCCCCGGGATTTGGAAGCTATGCTTCTATGCATGCAGCCCAAAATAGCATTTTCCTTTTTTGCAGCCACATGACATTGTTGGCTCATATTCAGCTTCTGATCGACAACAATTCCAAGATCCTTCTCGCTGGTAGTGTTGTTGAGCCACGTATCCCCCATCTTGTAACTGTGCATTTGGTTTCTTTTTCCTAGGCTTACTGCCTCCACTTATAAGCTTACTACCTCTGATATTGGAGGCAGCACACAGCCATCAGGACTAGTAGCCACTGACAGTCTTCTCCAAGAATCTGGCTAGCCCCCTTTTAAAGCCATCCACGCTGGTGGCCATCACCAAGTCTTGTGATAGTGAATTCCATAGTTTAACTATGTGCTGTGTGAAGAAGGACTTCCTTTTCTCTGTCCTGAATCTCCCATGTGCTGGGAATATGGCCAAGAGCCTTTCTAAGCCATTGTTCTATTGTGCAGTGTTGTTCAGCTGCTACAGGGGATTCAAATAACCTGCTCCCCAGCTGTCACGTATGTTGAACAGAAATCACATTCTCCCAACACTCAAGCTGCAATAATTTGAGAATACGATTTCCTCATCCCTGCCCAGTAGGATCTGTGGAAGCTTGAGTGAGTGCCGGTTGCTTAGTGGGGAGGGGCCGTAGCTCAGTGACAGAGCTCCTGCTTTGCATGTGGAAGGTCCCAAGTGCAGTCCTCGGCATCTCCAGGTAGGGCTGGATTCCTGCCTAAAACCCTGAAGAGCTGCTGCCAATCAGTGTCGACAATACTAAGCTATACAGACCAATGGTCTCACTCAGTGTAAGACAGCTTCCTAGGTGACAGGCTCCATTGGTGATATAGTGGCTTTCATAGGAATGCAAGAAGGTGCCTTATACCATCTTAGACTATTTGTTCATCTAGCAAGTCCAGTATTGTCAACACCGGCTGGCAGTGGCTCTCCAGAGTCTCTGGGGATCTCTACACCTCAAGTTTATCGTGCATTCATGGTTGTGCACTCACAATCCTGCATTTAACATGGAAGCAGGAAGCCCCATTTTAAATGCAGGATTTTAGGCTGGTGTAGAGATGCCCAAAGAAGTAATAAAACATGGGGTGCCTCCAGACATAGACTTTTATTGTGCAATCACCCTGCCTAATTCATGGATTTAATGGGGTGGGTGGGTGTCCAGATGTCATTGTCTTCCATTTGTGACTGTCCCATGCTTTCCCACCATTTTGTCCATTATTTCTTACCAGAAAAAAAAGTGTTAAGGAAGAAAAGACGGAAAGCTGCACAATGCCTTTTGATTGGTAGTGGTAGGAGCCCTCTCTCTGGAAGCACCTGTGGTGATCAGGCAGAGCTTCACTATATAGTTTGACCCCTAATCTTTCCCCCTCATTGCTCTGCTGTCCACTGATCCATCCGCCTAGTCTCTTGCCAGTCTCCATAGTATACTTCTGTTTCTCAGCGTTAAAGGTCTAGATGTGGAGTTTGCAAAGATGAGTCTTCATACCCAAGAGGACGTCTTCAACTCATTCCAGCTTCTTTACCTGAAGGGGTTGAATTCTAATGGTAAGAGACAATTCTATCTATCTGTGGCATATTAGGAGCTCCATACTCCAACTGGCTACTCTTACATGTATTGCAATATGGTATTTTGGATGCTTAATTAATGGCCCGTGGGTTGGGGCAAATGTTTTGTAAGGTTGGGAGATACATATATAGTAAGGACTGAATATATATGTAACTAAAACATACACAGTTCCTTTCTCCCCCAATCATCAGATTGGGGGAAGCACAGAAACACTGAGTGGAAAGGTCCAAATGCCATAGAGCCCAGCCTCTCTTTCAACCCATCAGCCCCTGTTAAGGATCATGCCCCATATTGCAGATCAGTATGCCTCAGGCATAGAGCAGATGTAAACCATGTGCATTATACTAAAACATTTAACAAGCAGATGGCTCCAGCAGAAAAGATAATATACTCCTTTCCTGTCCAACGTAACTAGAAAGCTTCCCAGGCTAGGGTGGGGGGATTGTTCCTACCCTGAAATATGGTGATCACTTCTATTCCTATCAAAAAGCAAAACCCATCATCGACATCAAGTATCCCCAAAGGGAATTCTAACTCTGCATGCAAGTCCATTCCAGACAACCCGTGTCTCCTGTTCGTGATTCCAGATAGCCTAAAGCAGCCTTCCTCAGCTTGGTGACCTCCAGATGTGTTGGACGACATCTCCCATGATCCCAAGGACATGCTGGATGGGGATGGTGGGAGTTGTAGTCCAACACATCTGGGGGGTGCCAGGTTGGGGAAGGCTGGCCTAAAGGGAGTATAGAAAAGACTCCTGTTGATACTTTTAAATTGTTGAGCTTCACAGATTACATGTAAAACGCTTATTAGCCCACCCACTCACAAATACTTGTATTATCAGAGAGCATGAGGGTGAGCTTGGCATTTTCATTTGTAAGCATGGGTGGGCAACTTTGGGAGGTCCGGGGGCCATTTTTGCCCCCGAGACCCACCCACTCCTTGGGCACCAGCACCACAAAGATTTTTTTTAAGTGTCTGTAGCAACTGTGGAGCATCAAAAGGGTCAAAATTAGCTTGTTTGCAAGCTAAATTTGACCCTTTGGGTATTCCATAGTTACTACAGATGCCATTAAAAAACAAAATCCTGATATTCAAGGGGGCAGTGGGGGTGGGGCTATAGCATGCTACCCATTGCTGTTCTAAAAGATCAGAGACATCTGCCTGATACTGGGTTCTGTAAAACCTGCAAGCCAACTTAGCCAAGTTATTTCCTCTACTTTGCATCCCCTGTGTGGGCAGTATAACAAAGTATAATCCTGCACCCTGGACATTTTATTACAGGGTCAGCATGCACTGCGAGCCTCAACAGCACCTCATGGCTGTCAGTCAATTTTAGAAGATTCAGCCGTTATGCCAGATACCAAGACTTTGTTTCTCTGAATTCCAGGTTCAGTGCTGTAAGTAGATGCTTCAATACTTGTAGAGAAGGTGATTAAACAAATTCATGAAGAACAGAGGTGTCTCTACATTAAGCAAAAAACCCACATCCTTTCTGGAACTTCCTGCTTTCAGTTTCTTTGCGGGATTAGGAAGAGTGTCCTTACAGGGCAGCCACGTGGTTTGAACTGAGGGAGTGCCTCCCGCCCTCCCCGGCATGTGTGCAAAGGGGCGGGGGGGGGGGAGTCTTGTTTTCATAGCTTAACTTTCGCTATACTGTTTTCTCGCAGTCTCCAGGAAGCCTCTGACTTACTTTTGAGTAGACATAAAATGTAAGATTGTGCTGTATGTCTGTAACCCTTGGAGCACTTATGTGGGAGTAAGCTGCATTGAACTCAGTGGGACTTACTTCTGAATAGACATAAGATCACCCTGTAAGTCTGCAGCCCTCGGCACACTTACTTGGGAGTAAGCCCCAGTGAACTTAATCGGGTGCTCTGAAACAACAGAGGAGGTTGCTTCTGGCTTGGTGGGGTGGGCGATCAGATGTGTCTCCCTTCATTGCAGGGAGGCATTTTACCCTCTTCTCCCTCCAACTGAGAAATGTGGAGGCAGGAGTCGCAGTCAGCAGGCAATTCTTGCCCTCGCGCTTGTCAAATCTGCTCAAGTCTCCTTCTGTGCAACCGCGCTCCCATCCTCAGTGCCTTCGTCATCCTGACTGCGCCCCCAACAACTGCAAACGTCCACAGCAGGCAGACACAGCGGTTTCTTCTGCTATTGGAGAATTTCACGGGGAGGTTGTGGTGCTCCTGTTCTGTGGGCTGGGAAAAATACCACATTTTTTGCATTTGGGGAAAACACGAGATAGGCTGGGGGAAATTGCAGGAAGTACCTTGGACATTAGCAGTGTCATGTAAAGAGCCTGCAAACTTCTGAGAGAGAGCCATCTCAATAGCAGGATAAGAGCTCCGTGTGATGAACCCCCAGGTCTATCAGCAGCTATTGACCATGGTATCTAAGCAGAAGTCCTGTGTTCAAATTCTCAACAGCAGGTGCCAGGGGTCAAAGGACAGTGGGGGAGGCCTGCTTTTGGGAGCTTCGAGACGGGGGGCTCTTGGCACTAACAAACAAAAGGAAGCTATTCCATCTTTTCTTCTTTAATGGCCTTTTTCTGGTAAGAAAAAAGATAGAAGAAGCAGCGGGAAAACATGGCAGGATTATGACTGGAAGACAAAGTTGTCCGGACCCTCTGGAAAATTCTGTGAATGTGGCCGTGCAATTGAAGCCACACCTGGGAGCACCCCTGCAGACTGGCTTCTCAGAAGGATCAGGCTGGCCACTGTTGAAAAAGGGATGCTGGACAAGATCAGGGGCACTGAACCTCTTTCAGCCGGAGGGCCAAATTCAATTTTGGAGAAGCCCTCTTGGAGGTGGGGGGTGCATTCCAGTGGTGGGTGAGGCCAAAGGCAAAAAGGGCGGGACCAAGACCACCAAAAATACCAGCACATTGTAGCTTTGACCTCTTCCTGCCAGTAGCTAAACATAGGAGGGGCATTTCAACCTTTTAGAAGGGGGGAAAATGCATGAAAGCTGGGAAACTAATAAAATATTGGTGGTTGGGAGAAAGGGGTGGAGCCAGGGGAAGGGGAAGAGGTGTGGCCATTTGGGAAATCCCAGGGAGCCAAATTAGATTCGAAGTGGGCCAAATATGGCCCACAGGCCTGAGGTTCAATACCCCTGGATTTGACGGACCCACCTTAGTCAGATCCGGCAGGGCTCTCCTCAGGTTCTCAGAAAAACTACTCCTTACTTAGTGTCTATATTTTTTTCAGAATGTAAGGGAGAGGAAAATACAGTTTGGTGTGGTTGGGCGGCTTCTAGCCATTTGACAGTGAGATGTGTCTGCAGTGATTCCTTGCTGGAGATTTCGAACCATTTCAGACGAGGGATGCAAAAGCTCAGGGACGAGCAAAGGGCTGGATGCGCCCAATCTCGTCTGCTCTCGGAAGCTAAGCAGGGCCAGCCCTGGTTAGTCCTTGGATGGGAGACCGCCTGGGAATCTGGCTTCCTGTATGGAGCAGGGGTTGGACTCGATGGTCTTGCAGGCCCCTTCCAACCCTACCATTCTATGATTCTTTCAGTGGGAAGAAAAGTTGACATTATGTGAAACTTCAAAATCAAGCAGGATTATTATTAGCAGTAAAACGGCAGCGTCACCGCCTGCCTTAAAGCGATTATTTCCCATTCCTCTCCCATCTTTCCACTGATTTGTCTGTCCTCTTTTGCAGTTGGATGTCCTCACGCACTTAACGGTGAAGCAACTTGGGCAATTGTCTGCCACTGAAGGAGCCCTCAAAACTCGTAGAGATGTTGAAAACCTGATGGGATTCATAGAAACCTCTACACTGACTGAATACATAGATGAATTCAACAGACAGGTATCCCAGCAGGCTATAGCATGGAGAGACCCATCCCAGTAACAAAGGCCTCCATTTTCAACCAGAATAGACTTTCTGAACATATTGGTCACCCTTTCTCTCTTTTTCCACCGGAGAAACAGTGGGAAGAATTTTACCGCTTCCTTGGTGTTCTAGATTTATGATCAAGCATGAACATGTGGTAATATTCTCTTCACTGTTTGTGGCGGGGGACGTAGCTTTGTGGCAGAGCCCCTGCTTTGCATACAGAAGGTCCCAGATTCAATCCCTGGCATCTTCAACTAGGGCTGGAAAAAACCCCACCTGAAACCCTGGAGAGCGGCTGCCAGTCAGTGTCAACAATACTGGGCTAGATGGACCCAGGGCCTGACTCAGTACAAGGCAGCTTCCTGTGTTCCTATAACTTGGTTATTGAAACCGGTCATTAGCATGCATGCCCTATGGCAAGTTCCCCTTGGGTTTGCCTATATTAACTCACATTCATAGCCTTCTGTTTCACTTTCCCTTTGTTTTCAAGACCAACATTAGCCTAGCAAAGGAGATCCAAGTCAGCCTTCTGGAGCATGTCCTCGCTGAGGCCCAGCTGATATTCCAGAAAGCAGATGATGCCGAATTTATGCTCTGGATGGAGCAACGCCTCCCAGGCCTGATACCAGGAATGAACAGCTCACTTGTCCCAGTTTTATTTGATCATCTGGAGAACAGAAACTGCTCTGCTCTTGACGCTGTGTATGCACTACTTCGCTCATTTTTTAAACAAAATTATAAGGATTGCTGTTGCTTACCACTAAAATTGATGTGATTGGGCTGCCATCTTTGTTTATTCTTGTGTCTGCCTCATTAATGTTTAAATTGACTCTCATGTCTTGCTCTCCCTTGCTTCTATGCCAGGGGTATAGAACCTCAGGCTCAGGAGCCAAATCCAGCCCCCTTGGGGCCCTAATCCAGCCCTCTGGGGTTGTCCAGAAGGCCCAAATGGCATTTCCCCCAACAACCGATAGTTTGGTGGCTTCCTGGCTTTTCTGCAGTCTTTTCCCCATTCTGAAAGGTTGAAATGCCTCTCCTAAGGCAGGAAGAGCTTTGAGCTAAAAACAGCTGGCATTTTTGTATTCCCCCCGCCCCTTTTGCCTGGGGCAGAGATGTGAAGAACCAATGTGGCCGCCCCATCTAGCTTGGTTCTTATTGTTCTACAATGGAAGGTCATGCATGCATTGGAATGTGGGCCCCGAGAGCTTCTCCAAAATGTAATTTGGCCCTCAGGCTGAAAGAAGGTCTGCAGCCTCCACTCCATTGCTTTCTCCACAGCCCGGTTCATTTCTGGTGTCAGAGCTGAACTGGAAGAAAAGTGGCTGAAGATAAATAGCGCGGGAAAGTAAAGTACGGAAAGGTTCAGGTCCCATCTTCTTTACGCCCCTTTTAATGTGAAAAATTAAACACCCCCCACTTTATACGTGAATGGGGCAGAGATGTGTCAACCAATATGACTGTCCTGGTCACTTCTAGCTTGGTTCTTATTGTCCTACAATGGAAGGTTGTGCATGCATGTGTTAATTCATTGTGGCAGTTGCAATGGGGTAGGGTGATCTTGTAGGGATCCATTCCGTAGAGGCAGAGATGGTTCTCCTTTGGCATGGTTTAGGGCTTCATTTGGGCTGGAACTTAGTCCCCAAACCAGTTTTCAGTGTTTAGGCTCTTTTCTAGAAGATATGAAGTACAAATGACGAAGAGTGAATTTGAGCATGTATTGGCATTGAGTGTCTTTCCCTCAACCTCCAGGTAGTGACAATTAGCCTGAATGTAACTGAGATTAAAGGGCACACTTCCTGGTTCAGGCACTCCACACAATTCATTGTGAAGCATGGGGAAAGTAAAACAGTCTGATGACAGATTTTTACTCAAATATACCTATAATGTGACTGCACCTGATTAGCTTCTGAGTGACCAACTAGAGAAGTAATTTTTTTTTTGCTGTGTTACAGGGTGACTCTGCTCAACAGCTCCTTTGGTAAATTCAGCAACACTACTGAAAGGAGCATTTATGAAGCAATTCTTAGTGTGATCTCAAGTAAGCCGCAGCAGCAGCAAACTACAGTGCTTTAAATTATCACAAATAAAATGCCTACTAGTCCTATATATAGCTTGCATTTAGGAGTTCAAGTTGCATACTGGCTTAAGTGTGTGAGGTGGGAAGTCCATGGTTCAAGTCTCATCCACAGCCATGAACCCAGTGGGTGCTGTAGGCCACCTACTATTATCTCTGCCTCAGCCACCCCTGTCCCCCAAGCAATCTGCTATATGGGGGATAATACTGACTTATCTTGCAGGGTTGTTGTAAGGATTACCGAGATGATGTATGTGAAGCACTTTGAACACTTAAGTGTTCTTTGTAAATGTTAATAATTCTATTACTATGTGGGCTTCAGAGAGAGAGAGAGAGAGAGATTCAGCTTCAGCTCTCCCACACTGGAGGCCTTCAAGACGAGGCTGGACAGCCATTTGTCAGGGATGCTCTGACTTGGATTCCTGCATTGAGCAGGGGGTTGGACTCGATGGCCTTGTAGGCCCCTTCCAACCCTACTATTCTATGATTCTATATCACTAATGCATAGCATTTCAATCTTTGTTGTGAACATTTCATTTTTGAAGTCAAACCTGAAGTTTCAGGTCTCGAAATGTCTGAAAATTTTCTGACACTGTAGTTTTGAAAGTAAAACTTCCAATGTAAAAAAAATTGTTTAAAAAGTATGTAAAAAAATTGACTGATCTAAATTTTATTCAAGCTTTTTTTCCATCTATGCCCCCCCCTCTTTTCTTTGGATTCTTTAGACTCCTCTCTCAGATGCTACACCTCAAATGCCAGCTTTTCTGTGTTCTTAGAAGAGAAATTTCAGGGTTTTGCTGACTTTCTGTCCTTGAGAGATCTGGAAACCCTTATTCCCACATCTGACCTCCAAAAGGTACAGCTTTTATCATTAAATAATGGAATATCTAACAACCCATGTCAGGATAGCATTTGCCAGTTCTACAAAACGTGTAAACCAACAAACTGACATTTTTGCATTCCCAGTTAGGAAGACAAAAACACTGTTTAAATAAGCACCAAACAGAATGTTTATTTTGAGGGTCTGCAGAATATTTTCAAAGCCTACCCATGTCCCATTATAAGTCCCAATAATTCCATGAGGAAATCCTTTCTATATAATAACCTGTCTCTTGTCTCTTCAGTTTTAATGCTGATTTTATATGTTTGTTCCCTGTCCAGATTGTGAACACAATTCATCCAGATGCTCTGGCTGACTTATTTTCCAGGGAGGGCTTCCTCAATGATGATCCTTTCTTGACGGTTGTGTTGCAGAAGTATAAGAGGAACGGCTTATTTGTGGACAGATTTAACCAGAAAGACATTATTGTAAGAAAAAACAATAACATAGAAATAGCCCCTCCCACACACACACACACACACATGTTCCACACTCGGCAAAGGAGAAGAAGACGAAGCAATAGATAGAAAAAACACACAACACACACAAACTCAGCAAATGTCACATATAATGGTTTTATTTTGTGTAGGAAACAGCAGCAAAAAAACTTTAATAAGCTCTTTTATCTGCATCCAGTTATATGTGGCTGGGAATGATGGGAGTTGCAATCCACCATACCTGGAGATGCCAAAGATCGAACCTGGGACCCTATGCATGTAAAGCAGGGGCTCTGCCACTGAGCTATGGCCCTTTCCCCTCAACATGATGAGTCAGTTTGGAACTCTGGGAAAAAACAGATGTTTTTCTGAAATTTCACCAGTCATGCTTGTAATTGATGACTCCTGAGTTGTGTTAAAGGAAACCCATCCAATGTTACTTCATTATAGAGTTACTAACTCCCTTCACACATCAAACACGCTAAGGGGCAATCAAGGGTGCTGTTGCACTCATGTCCTAGTTGTGGGTATCCCGTGGGCAGCTGGTTGGCTGCTGTGTGAACAGAATGCTGGACTAGATGGAACCTTGATCTGTTCCAGCACACCTCTTGTTATCTTCTTAAGGGGCAGCGGGGACATACTGCTGGCCCTGATTCCAAGGTTGCGCAGCTTCCTTGCCCTTCCCATCACGCCCATGCATTAGGCATGTCTATCTGCAAAAGGGAAACTTATGTGCATAGCTCTCTCTACATGTGTAGGCTTCCATGTTGCCCAGTCATGGTACCAGGATGAATAGAGGCCTATGTGAAGAGGTGTCCCTGGTATAGACTTCCACATCTAAAGTATGGATGGTGGGGCAGGGTGTTGAAGCTAGGCAAGCTGGAGGGTGAGGCTGCGGTGTGGCCCCTCTGCCCCTTGATTGCATGGAGCTTCCGTGTGATCAACCGAGGAAGAGGGCTACCGATGTTATCTTCTGAAACCAAGTTTTCTTGAATCACGGAGTAAAGACAAAGTGTGTTCTGTATCCATTTGGTTCAACTAGAGATGGGCCTTCTCTCCAAAGTTCTCCTTGAACTGCACTGGGATTTTTTTGGGTTTTCACTCAGGGGAAAAAAATATCATGAAAACCCGAGAAAACTTGCCTCATGCTTTGAGGTGGGTTTTGGGACCCCTGGTATTTGATTCCAAGCCTGGTTCAGGAGAACTTCACTGCCATCACTAGGTAGAACTGATTTGTCTACTGCATGGGACTCAAGTGGTACATATAAAGTTTCCCAACTAGGATTTTTAACATAGCAGATGGGCTCTGAAGCTCCTTGAATAATAAGGCTAATGCCCCAAAGGTAGTCTGACTGGCATCATGCTGCAACTGAAATGCTTATTTGATATAATTCAGTTGGATCTTAAAAGTTAATCTTCTCACTTTGCTTTTGGAGTTTATTCTCATTTTCTGATATACTTACCCCTTGGAGAGTGTGTGTGCACGTACGGTTAGATAATAATACATATTGACACCATGTGTACATATTAATCATTTTGTTGGATGTTAATATTTTGAGTTCCCCTTTTCCTGTGGTTTCTTGATTATTTTGTGGGGTACTGCTCTTCACCATTTGTCAATGCAGGCCTCAATTCACCCAGTTTGTAGCGCCCAAAAATGTTTTTTGTGGCCTTTCTCCTGCAGTATATTCTTCCAAATGACACCAAGATGGCCCTCTTGGCTGGTGTGTGGCTCTCTGTGGTTTCCAGCAGCAACAACACAGAGGTGGACACATGGCTTGATCGGCGCTTGACTCCTTATTTCATGTTCTTAAGTAGTGACATGCTGAATCTTAGCGAGACCCTGAATGCCAGCTGTGTGACGTTCCATAAAATGTAAGCATTATTTCTGCTATATTGCATGTATATGTGCGCACACTGTTATGGGTAAAAGTTATTGTGGGGGAGACTCAGATTGACACTCTTGAGTGTGTTTCCACGCTATCGGCTTCACCTTGTTTGCAACTTGGTTGCGATGTTTCCCCAATTGCATCTTCTCCTTTTCTAGTTTCCACAGTGCTTAAAGCCCCGGCTTATCATCGCTGTAGCATAGGGCTCAGTGTGGTTTCCATTGAGCTCTAATCACATTATTTCCTTGATGGTTGGGTGGAGTCTGAGTGGAGTCTGGGTTGGGTCTGATGACCTCATCCGTGTTTCTGACTCCTCGGCTGTGTTTCCAGGACAACGGAAGGAGAAGCTAATGGAAGAGTACTGGATTTTTAAAAAGGAATCAGCTTTGCTCTGAAGAGAAGCTTTCCCCTTCTCCCCCCTTTCTCCTTTCCCCTGAAAGTCCAGATGCACCTGCATTTCAGGGGCAAGTCTCACTGAGCACCATGGGAGTTACTTCCGAGTAGACACGCATATGCTGGGAAAGAGGCGGGGGGAGAACACAAAGAGGGAAACTAGCCCCCATTTTAACCCAGAGGACCTCATTGACCACAATGGGAGTTACTTCTGACAAGACAGTAATGGGTTTGTTGTGGGAAAGAGAGCGAAACCAGCCCCCATTTTAATGCGCAGGATCTCTATATGGAAGCTGTGAATGAGTTACGTCCTTAGGCAATGGACCAAAGCCTCGAGATTGCGCTTAATCGCATGTAAGGAAGTGGGCTTAAAAGTGCGTCATTTCAATTGAGGGGGAATCTCTGTAAGTTCCGATGTAGGCATTCAAAGGCAAGCCTCATTCAGCACAATGGGAGGCACTTCTGAGGAGACGCTAATGGGTTTGTTGTGGGAAAGAGAGTAGTAAAGACAAAGACAGAATCCAGCCCCCATTATAACCTGCAGGATAGCTATAACGAAGCTGAGAAGTACTTTGTTCCTAAGGTAATTCCTCGGAGCCTTGCTTGATCACTTAAATGCATTTAAGGAATTGGGCTTTAATGAGTGCCATTTCAACTGAGGGGGAATCTCAGCCTCATCCACCTCAATGGGAGTTACTTCTGAGGAGACACTAATGGGTTTGTTGTGGGAAAGAGAGCGAAACCAGCCCTCATTTTAATGCACAATATATCTATATGGAAGCTGTGAAGGAATTACGTCCTAAGGCAGTGGACCGAAGCCTCGAGATTGCGCTTAATCGCATTTAAGGAATTGAGGGCTTTGATATGTGCATGTCAGTTGAGGGGCTTCTCTGTTATTTCTGTGGTCATTGAGAGGGCAAGCCTCATTCAGCACAATAGGAGAAAAAACCCTTGAGGGTCATGGGCTGTGTTCTAGTGCTTGTTTTCAATGTTTTAAAAGTTGGTCCCTCGGCATCCTGCTCCAAAATGGCGATGAAACTTCCAGAAAACAGGGAGGGAAAGGGTTGGGTCACAGAGCAACACACCCACAAAGGCTGGGCTACACGCCCCATGGGCAGGACTACGATACTGGACCCAGTGTGACTGTGGAAACAGGTCAGTAATGGAGCTGCAGTAAGCTGGAAAAGTTGGACTATGAGCAGTCTCAGAAGAAGCGGTTGTTCAACAATAAAATGCAAGGCTGGTGCTGAATGGCCACAACATCATGGAAACACAGAGACCTCACCACGCAGCCAGGTTGGAGTAAATTGCTGGTGGAAACATAGCCTCTGTTTAGCTACAGTCAGGGCCAGAAATATTGGAGCAAGAATAGCTGTTTTGGCAGTTGGCCTCTGCACACCACCACATTGAAATTGAAAGGAAACACACCCAGATGAGAGCGAAGTCAGGACTTTCAGCTGTAATTCAAGGGGTTTGACAAAAGTGGGGCACTAACCATTCAGGAAGGACAGCCGGTGGCACGCACACACACCCATTGTTGGTGGCCCATAAGTAATGGAACGAATGGCTGACAAGCAGCTGCATGGCCAGGTGTGGCCTGTTTCCTGGGCACCCCATGACCAGTCAAGCAGATAAAAGGCCTGGAGGTGGTTCTGAGTGGTACATTTGCATTTGGTAGCTGTTCACTGGAACCCCCAACATGAGGTCCAAAGAGGTGTCCATGCGAGTGAAGGGGGCCATCATTAGGCTGAGGAAACAAAATAAACTCATCAGAGAGATAGCAGAAACAGTGAGAGTGGCCAATACAGCAGTTTGGAACATCCTGAAAAAGAAGGAATTAACTGGCAAGCTCAGCAACAGCAAAAGGCCTGGAAGACCACGGAAGACAACTCAAGTGGATGACCGCAGAATTCTGCTCATGGTGAAGAGGAACCCTTTCACAACTTCTAGCCTGGTCAAGAATGCTCTTGCGGAGGTAGGCATGTCATTGTCAACATCTACTGTCAAGAGACGGCTTTATGAATGTAAATACAGAGGCTTCACAACAAGGTGCAAACCACTGGTAACGCTCAAGAACCGAAAGGCCAGATTAGCTTTCACCAGCAAACACCTAAAAAAGCCTGCCCAGTTCTGGAATAAGATTCTTTGGACTGATGAAACCAAGATTAACTTGTACCAGAATGATGGGAAGAGAAAAGTATGGAGAAGGAAAGGAACAGCTCATGA
Organism: Heloderma suspectum; assembly: GCF_057233095.1. Lineage (NCBI taxonomy): Eukaryota > Metazoa > Chordata > Lepidosauria > Squamata > Helodermatidae > Heloderma > Heloderma suspectum. The sequence goes on along the minus strand of NC_139469.1, from coordinate 33,333,650 downwards.
TCCAAAGCATACCACATCATCTGTCAAACATGGTGGAGGCAGTGTTATGTCATGGGCATGTATGGCTGCCAATGGGACCGGGTCACTGGTGTTTATTGATGACCTGCCTGCTGATCAAAGCAGCAGGATGAATTCTGAAGTATATAGGGCTATACTTTCTGCTCAGATTCAGCCAAATGCTGCCCAACTGATAGGATGCCGCTTCATATTGCAGATGGATAATGATCCAAAACATACAGCAAAAGCGACCCAAATGTTTCTCAAGGCAAAGAAGTGGGATGTTCTTCAATGGCCAAGTCCGTCACCTGATCTCAACCCAATAGAGCATGCTTTTCACTTCCTGAAGACAAGACTGAAGGCAGAAAGACCCACAAACAAGCAGCAGCTGAAGGCAGCTGCAGTAAAGGCCTGGCAAAGCATCTCGAGGGAGGAAACTCAGCATTTGGTCATATCCATGGGTTCCAGACTTCAGGCAGTCATTGACTGCAAAGGATTTTCATCCAGGTATTAAAGGCGATCCTTAAGTTTGAAATGATGTTGGTTTGTTCCATTACTTATGAGCCACCAACGATGGGTGTGTGTGTGTGCCACTGACTGTACTTCCTGAATGGTTAGTGCCCCATTCTTGTCAAGCCCCTTCAATTACAGCTGAAAGTCCTGACTTCGCTCCCATCTGGGTGTGTTTCCTTTCAACTTCAATGTGGTGGTGTACAGAAGCCAACTGCCAAAACAGTTATCCTTGCTCCAATATTTCTGGTCCTGACTGTATGCAATGTTCACAGCCATGGGCAAGTTTAATCACATTCCTGAGGAATCTCACTTGAAAACAGGAGTGCTGTTTCAGATTCATTGAAGGCTGAGAGAGAGAGGGAATACAAATTGGTTTCAGTAACAGGTGCAAGTTTTACAACCAGGTTCATAGGTCTGCTCATGCATATATTAAAAATGAAATAAAATTCAGGATAAGTCCAGTCAAAAGCCCATTACATAAAATCTGTACAACATTACAAAGTGTATAACAGATATAAAACAATATGGCAATTAAACAATTAAAGGAGATCTTAATAACTAAAATATACCTAGACCTTTACACCAAAGAATCATATTTATGTAAACGGTGATAGCAATTAAAGCTATAGCATGGATTTTTGAAGCTGCTAGAGCAAAAAGGGCAACCTGCTAAATCACTTGACTATCTTGATCAGATGCAAGTTGAACGTATTTCTCAGGACACAGGTTGCAGCCCAGATATAATACCCCCAAGAAATGTTGAACATGGTAATACATATAAAGAACACACCCATATATAGTGTAACAGACCTTCAATTTCAGGAGATCCACAGATTTTTGGGAAGAATAATTGTTTCTGGTCACAGGGGTAAGTTTTACAATCAGGTTCAAAGGTATGTTTATGGATATATTAAAAGTGAAATAAAATAAACACAAGAGTATTTTAGGGGCATATAAAATGATGACATTATGATAGATGCTTTTGAGCATTCAAAAAGGAGTGCTGATTATTGTGTTGTTAACGCTCTTGCCTCACCCTTGGCAGCAAGAAGGGCCCAGTCTTAGTTTCTCCTGGAGGCCACCCACAAGGCATTTGTTTCCCACCTCACAAGCCTGACTGGCAAATTCGAAACAAAGATTTTATTTAAATGTAGAAAAGAGGATAAGTTCTTCAACTGATTTGTATCGGGAAAACCAATGTATTTAAATTGTATTATGTGTTTTGTATGTTTTTCAAAATCATTGCACTTTCTGTAAATGTATTCAAAAATGTTCTTTTCTAAATAGTGACATGGTAACTGACATTGGGAAAGCCCAAACCATGATATGCCAGAGCTAAAGACTGGCCTATAATCTAGGATACTTCCCAGAGTAAAGGGGGTGAGGGAGGAGCAGGTGGCCAGCCCCCTTCGGTTCACTGGGCCCCACTCAGAAATCCATGAGGGATCTGAAGAAGGCCTTGTTGGGGAGGAGCCACCCCATTTGGGAAACGTCATCCCTATAGAGCAGGGACGGGGAACCTTTTTCTTTCAGGGGCCGCATGCTGGTGTGGGCAAGGCAACAGCCAAAGTGGGGGCACACCTTCCCGTCTATCCCTCTAGCCCTCTTGAAAAGGGCTTTACTGAAACCATGGAGGGTGCTCTGGGCCCGGCCCCTCCAATCCTCACACACACACACACACACACACACACACACACACACACCCGTTGACAGGGAAGGGATGCAAGGGCAGTAAAAAGTTGTTCAACTGAGACTGGGAGCCAATCCTCATGTTCCACTATAGCGTGTAGCTGAGGCTTCTCCTACATTTTACTGTAGTGTGAGCATTTGTTGTTCTTCAGTCGTTCAGTTGTGTCCGACTCTTCGTGACCCCATGGACCATAGCACGCCAGGCCTTCCTGTCCTGCGCTCTCTCCCGGAGCGTGCTCAAGTCCATATCCATTGCATCGGTGATGCTATCTAGCCATCTCGTCCTCTGCCGTCCCCTTCTCCTTTTGCCTTCAATCCTTCCCAGCATCAGGGTCTTTTCCAGTGACTTTTCTCTTCGCATTAGGTGGCCAAAATATTTGAGCTTCAGCTTCAGTATCTGTCCTTCCAATGAGCACTCAGGGTTGATTTCCTTTAGGATGGAGTGATTTGACCTCCTTGCAGTCCAGGGGACTCGTAAGAGTCTTCTCCAGCACCACAGTTCGAAGGCATCAATTCTTCGGCGCTCAGCCTTCCTTATAGTCCAGCTCTCACAGCCATACGTTGCTACTGGGAAAACCATAGCTTTGATTATACGGACCTTTGTCGGCAAGGTGATGTCTCTGCTTCTTACTATGCTGTCTAGGTTTGCCATAGCTTTCCTCCCGAGGAGCAAGCGTCATGACCACAATTCAGTTCAGGACCGTAACAATATGAAAGAACCGCTGGGTTCAGCCTGAATGGGCTGTGCTTCCTGGGAGGAACTCGGAGGCAGTTAAGGGCCACACCTACTGCTTCTGGCCTGAGGAGAGAGAGGCCACAGCCTGAGCGAGCTCTGTGCAGGAGTCTGGTTAGATAAAACTGTTAAGTGTGCTTGGAAGCAGAGCTTTTGTATCGCTGGGGTGCAGTCCACCAACCTTGAAACAGCGACCGTGGCATTCTGGGAGGGTAGGGTTGAACCGCTTGTTTTCTGAAATCCTCCCACCACAGGTGGGGGGGGTGGGGGCTAAAAAAGATAAATGTCTCCATTGGAGCCAATGGAGGGTCCCCCGCCCCTTTTTAACTCCCCTTCTGTGGGTATGTGTGTTCAGGGAAGAACAGGTGTGCATGTTAACTCTCCCCTCCCAGAGCAACGTGGACCCAGTCCAAACTGTGTTCATCACCCTTGTGTTCATGTATGGAATTGTGTTCATCGCCCTTGCAGACCTTTCCCGTCAACGTGGGGAGGTTGGGAATGGGGTGGGGAAACGCTGGTGTGAGCATCCCCAGCTCCCTCCACAGTTACACTGAAGCCCTCTTTGGTGAACCTTTTGTTACAGGTCCTGCTTGTATCACTGAATAACGACGGCAATATCAACACAGGACAAGTGGGCAACTGGATTTGACATTCTGAAGCAAAGTGCTTTGTGCCTTTGGCATGTGAATCCCATTTATAGCCATAGTCTGCATGTAGAACCAGTGAGTTAGCTAGAGATAATGGTTTTCCTGAGGATTAATCACATATGATCTGAAACACCAGAGAGCAGGAAATTGCCTTCCTCACCTGTCCTAATGCTTCTTTTCCCTCTTGCAATGCTCGTTTCTATTTAATGATCAAGATTCTCCAAGGTGTTTCTCCAAGGTCTTTCCTACCCCATTGTTTCTATCTGCAGCGTGAGGCAGCTGAACGAGAACATAGGGATGTTCAAAGGCAAGGAGGAAGAAGTGTACAAGTCCATCAAAGCTTATTTGACAGGTGAGTGCCTTTGGTCTGGATAGCTGCTCAGCCAGTGCCCAGGAGGGACTTGCAGGTGCCGGGTGATCAAAGGCAAAAAGCAGGGGACTAGCAGTGTGTGCCCATTATATATGAACTGTTTGGGACCTTGCTCCATTTTAAGACTCTCCAATGATCTGTGTCACAGCAACTAAAACCAAGCCTCGTTGTTACAATGCCAGCGACTCAGAGACCTCAGACTGGCTCGTCATGTATCTCAGGAGTTACATCCGCTACAGCAGCGCCAGAGACATGAGATTGCTCACCAACAACAGTGCGGCCACAGTACGTATCTTTGCTGGAATCGTTTGTAGCGCAACCTATGGGACAGACTGTGGGGCTGATCAAATCCTCAATGGAAAATAATGGCAAATCCATGGTAATCTTGAAGTAGAACCTGAGCTCTCATTTAACAACTATTCCTCTGTTGGGCATGTAGGCAGGAAATCATGTTTTGGAACAGAAGAATGATCAGTGGAAACATGACAGAGCATTAGGAGTGTGCTCAAAGCGTTCCACATAAGTCTTGTTAATTTATTAATTGAGTTGTTTTATTATGCCCCATATTGCAGATAGGGGGCTGAGCATGAGAGAGGGCAACTTGGCTAAGGTCACCTAGTGAGTTCATGGTGAGAGTTAAACCAGGGAATTCCAGAAGCATTGTTCATACTCTTAATCCCCCTGAGCTGCACCATTACATCCTGGTACTCACCCGGTACTGCATCCTTCCCCAACTTGGCACCCTCCAGGTACTAGCTGGGGGTGATGGGAGCTGTAGTCCAGAACCCCTTGCGGGCACCAGGGTGGGGAGGGCTGATAGAAAAGTGATCAGGTACATTAAGTTTGTCATCAGTTTGCAATATATAGAATCCTGCTGGACTCGCAGTCATACCCTCGAAAGCCATTAAACAGGCGTGTCTTTTTCTTAGTTCCAGGAGCTCGCTTTCAACCGAGACAACCTGGAGCTTATCAACAGAAATAAGATTCATAAGGATTTGGCAGAGATGTACGCCAACGCGCTTTTTGCTGTTGATTCAAATTTCAGTCTTGACAGGTGAGTGTGAAATCAATGTCCTTATTTATGTAGGGAGAAGAAGATTTGAATGGGCTCCTATTACCTGCAAATATTTAGGGAAGAGGCAGTAAACGTATGGTGTGAAGGGGAGGGAGGGGGTTCCCTTTGCTCCCAGGAGTGTAGGCAGGGGCAGTTACCAAATCAGGCTGCCACCACCCCTTACGTCCACCTCAGCCTGAGCCAGGGGAATCTCAGACCTAACAGGACAGTACTAGTAGTTACTTGGAAGGAAGTACACTTGATGTAGGTCTTAAGTTTATTTACATAGGGTAAGGGGAAAAGGGAGTCAAAAGGCATATAAGAACCAGTAACCTTTAGAAACAATGGTTGTTCAGTCATTCAGTTGTGTCCGACTCTTCGTGACCCCACGGACCATAGCATGCCAGGCCTTCCTGTCCTGCGCTCTCTCCCGGAGTGTGCTCAAGCCCATATTCATTGCATCGGTGATGCTATCTACCCATCTCATCCTCTACTGTCCCCTTCTCCTTTTGCCTTCAATCTTTCCCAGCATCAGGGTCTTTTCCAGTGACTTTTCTCTTCGCATTAGGTGGCCAAAATATTTGAGCTTCAGCTTCAGTATCGGTCCTTCCAATGAGCACTCAGGGTTGATTTCCTTTAGGATGGAGTGATTTGACCTCCTTGCAGTCCAGGGGACTCATAAGAGTCTTCTCCAGCACCACAGTTCGAAAGCATCGATTCTTCGGCACTCAGCCTTCCTTATAGTCCAGCTCTCACAGCCATACATTGCTACTGGGAAAACCATAGCTTTGATTATGTGGACCTTTGTCGGCAAGGTGATATCTCTGCTTCTTACTATGCTGTCTAGGTTTGCCATAGCTTTCCTCCCAAGGAGCAAGTATCTTTTAATTTCATGGCTACAGTCACCATCTGCGGTGATCTTGGAGCCCAAGAAAGTAAAATTTGTCACTGCTTCCATTTCTTCCCCTTCTATAAGCCAGGAAGTGATGGGGCCACATGCCATGATTTTAGTTTTTTTAATGTTGAGTTTCAAACCAGCTTTTGCACTCTCCACTTTCACCCTCAACAAGAGGCTCTTTAGATCCTCTTCATTTTCTGCCAATAGGGTGGTATCGTCTGCGAATCTGAGGTTGTTCATAATTCTCCCGGCAATCTTAATTCCGACCTGTGATTCATCCAACCCGGCGTTTCTCATGATGTACTCTGCATATAAGTTAAATAAGCAGGGCGACAATATGCAGCCTTGTCGTACTCCTTTCCCAATTTTGAACCAATCAGTTGTTCCATGTCCGGTTCTTACTGTTGCTTCTCGTACAGGTGTCTCAGGAGACAGGTAAGGTGGTCTGGTACCCCCATCTCTTTAAGAATTTGCCACAGTTTGTTGTGATCCACACAATCAAAGGCTTTAGTGTAGTCAATGAAGCAGAAATAGATGCTTTTCTTGAATTCTCTTGCTTTCTCCATGATCCAGCGAATGTTGGCGATTTGATCTCTAGTTCCTCTGCCTCTTCGAAACCCAGCATGTACTTCCGGTAATTCTCGGTTCACATACTGCTGAAGCCTAGCTTGTAGGATTTTGAGCGTCACCTTGCTGGCATGTGAAATGAGCGCAATTGTACGGTAGTTTGAACACTCTTTGGCATTGCCCTTCTTTGGAATTGGAATGTAAACTGACCTTTTCCAGTCTTGCGGCCACTGTTGAGTGTTCCAAATTTGTTGGCATACTGAGTGCAGCACTTTAACAGCATCATCTTTTAGGATCTTAAATAGCTCAGCTGGAATACTGTCATCTCTGCTTGCTTTGTTGTTAGTAATGCTTCCTAAGGCCCACTTGACTTTGCTCTCTAGGATGTCCGGCTCAAGTTCAGTGAGCGCACTAACATGGCTATCAGGGACATTCAGATCTTTCCTGTATAGTTCTTCTGTGTATTCTTGCCACCTCTTCTTAATCTCATCTGCTTCTGTTAGGTCCCTGCCTTCTTTGTCCTTTATCATGCCCGTCTTTGCACAAAACGTTCCCTTGATATCTCCAATTTTCTTGAAGAGATCTCTAGTCTTTCCCATTCTGTTGTTTTCCTCGATTTCTTTGCACTGTTCATTTAAGAAGGCCTCTTGTCTCTCCTTGCTATTCTCTGGAACTCTGCATTCAGTTGGGTATATCTTCCCCTTTCTCCCTTGCTTTTCACTTCCCTTCTTTCCTCAGCTACTTGTAAAGCCTCATCAGACAGCCACTTTGCTTTCTTGCATTTCCTTTTCTTGGGGATGGATTGAGTTGCTGCCTCCTGAACAATGTTACGGACCTCCGTCCATAGTTCCTCAGGCACTCTGTCTATCAGGTCTAATCCCTGAAATCTATTCCTCACCTCCACTGTATATTCATAAGGGATATGATTTAGGTCATACCTGAATGGTTTAGTGGTTTTCCCTACGTTCTTCAATTTCAGCCGAAATTTTGCAAGAAGCAGCTCATGATCTGAGCCACAGTCAGCTCCAGGTCTTGTTTTGACTGACTGTATAGAGCTTCTCCATCTTTGGCTGCAAAGTACATAATCAATCTGATTTCGATATTGACCATCTGGTGATGTCCATGTGTAGAGTCACCTCTTGGAAAAGAGTGTTTGCTATGATCAGCGTGTTCTCTTGTTGGAAAAGAGAAAAGTTGGAAAAGAGTGTTGGCTATGATCAGCGTGTTCTCTTGGCAAAACTCTATTAGCCTTTGTCCTGCTTCATTTTGTACACCAAGGCCATGCTTGCCTGTTATCCCGCTGATTTCTTGACTTCCTACTTTAGCATTCCAATCCCCTATGATGAAGAGGACATCTTTTTTTGGTGTTAGTTCTAGAAGGTGTTGTAGGTCTTCATAGAACTGATCAACCTCAGCTTCTTCGGCCTCAGTGGTTGGGGCATAGACTTGAATTACTGTGATGTTGAACGGTTTGCCTTGGATTCGTACTGAGATCATTCTATCGTTTTTGAGATTGTACCCCAGTACTGCCTTTCCCACCCTTTTGTTGACTATGAGTGCTACTCCATTTCTTCTAAGGGATTCTTGCCCACAGTAGTTGATATAATGGTCACCTGAATTAAATTTGCCGATGCTTGTCCATTTTAGTTCGCTGATTCCCAAGATGTCAATGTTCAATCTTGCCATCTCATGTTTGACCACCTCCAGCTTACCTTGAATCCTTGATCTTACATTCCAGGTTCCTAAACAATATTGTTCTTTACAGCATCAGACTTTCTTTTCACCACCAGACACATCCACAGCTGAGTGCCCTTTCGGCTTTGGCCCAGCCGCTTCACTCCTTCTGGCGCTACTTGGAAATTCCCTCTGCTCTTCCCCAGTAGTATATTGGACACTTTCCAACCTGAGGGGCTCATCTTCCAGCGTCATATCTTTAAGCCTTGTGATACGTTCCATGGGGTTTTCTTGGCAAGAATACTGGAGTGGGTTGCCATTTCCTTCTTCAGTGGACGGCATTTTGTCAGAACTCTCTGCCATGACCTGTCTGTCTTGGGTGGCCCTGCACGGCACAGCTTATGGCTTCACTGAGTTACGCAAGCCCCTTTGCCACAACAAGGCAGTGATCCATGAAGAGGTTAGAAACAATACCTAAGGCAAAAAATAACAAAAGTTCATACATATCTAAGTATGGGTCTCTACGTAGAACAAATTGTGACACTGAGAGTCACAAGATAGAAAGCAAAACTCAAGACAATGATGAAAATGAAGAAGACAGAGGGCAGCAGAAGCCCCCCTGACTTTATACTCAGATGCCTTTGACAAATATGGGGTGAGCCTCCTTAGCCTATCACTAGCTGGTGGAATAGTTTCTTCTGGCTTTCGGGAGGGAGTAGAACATTCTTACAGAAGCCCAGCCGAAAATTCGGTCGAATTTAGCATGAGTTCTGCTCTGACTTTGAAGGCTTTGAAGCCAGAACAACATGAGATGAGATAACACACGCAGGTGGTTTAACGAATGTATGCATGCCCATCTCCATGAAATGGACTTTTTATAGGCAGCTGAATCTCAAGAAGAAAATGGACATACAGGTAAATATTTTGTAGGTGTAAAGCACAGAATTAATAGGATACTGTTCCCTAACTAATGAAGGCAAGAACAGGAAAATAATTTTACTTACTTATTACATTTATATCCCACCCTTTTTCCTCCTTAAGGAACCCAAGGTGGCATACATAGTTCTCCTCGTCCTCCATTTTATCCTCACAACAACAACAACCCTGTGAGGTGGGTTGGGCTGAGAGTCTGTGACTGGCCCAAAGTCACCCAATGAGCATCCATGGCCGAGTGGGGACTAGAACCCAGATCTCCTGACTCCCAGTCCAACAGTCTAGCCATTACACCACACTGGCTCTCTTAAATAAATACTTACATATTTATTTATTATATTTCTATACCATCCAATAGCTGAAGCTCTCTGGGTGGTTCACAAAACAAATTCAGGCAAAAGAGCTCATATTCTAACGTTTCAAATATATGTGTCAAACTGCTCTGTGTGTATAATCCAGTTGCTGTACAGGCAGCTGGGAACCCTGCTATAAGGAGGATCTTTGATTGTGGATACTGTTTGTACATGCATAGGGTCTGTACGAATGGTCTAGTGAATGTTCATTAGGAATGTACGAGAACTTCATTGCAGTTTGTAAATAACCTGAACATGCCCCGTTCAGTTGTATTTATTTATTTATTTGATTACATTTCTATACTGAAGCACAACCCTGAACACTAATGGGAGTGCATTTTTCCCAAAAATATTTCCACATTCCAGAACTTGTGATTACATTCGAAAAATGCATTAAAAAAACCCACGCACTTAGAAATGCACAGTACTAAAAAAACCCCATGCATTTTCACACTTTAATGAATGGGGGGAAAGCACACACTTTTCCCATTTGAAATGCACACTTGTCTCATTTGAACAAACCAAAAAACAAATCACAAATGAAAACAGGAGCTTCGAAGTGAAGTTCAGAGAATTTTGGCAAGTGTGAACACTGCCCCCCCCATGCACATTCACTCTGTACACTTAGAACATCTGCATAGGACCAATATAACCCAGGTTGGGATTACTTTGTAATGAAAACCCAATAATACATTTCATAAATAAATAAATATCAACCTTCAAGTGCATAAAGATCTGGTATACTCTGAGCAGCTCCTATTCGAAACATGAAGATATGTGAAGAAGCACCTCACTCGCTCACCCACTCACTAACATACAATCCACTTCCCTCCAAGTCTTCCAGACCAGCTCATCTGCTTTGCTCGGCGTTCTACCCTGATCTCGGGCCTCAGCTCCAGTGAAGCCTTGAGCTTCATCGCGCAGGTCAACCTCTACTGTAGCTCTTCTAAACCATCTACATCTGACCGTCAGGTGAGACCCCTCTGATTTTGGGATTGCACATTACAAGGGTTGCTCAGGCAGGCTACAGTCCTAAACTCACTAGGGAGTAATTCCCATTGAACATATTGAGATGAACTGCTGAGTAAACATGCCTAGGATTGTGCTGTCAGACATCTAAGTAAACAAATGCGGATTTCTGACACAAGCAACATCTAACTCTGGTGTCTCCAATGTGCCTGTGGGCACCTCTCCTGGCACCCACCAGGCTCCCTGCCCCTCTTGAATTTTATTGTATTTCTTAAGGGGGTTTTTTTGGTCAAAACTGGGAGACTGTTATGCTGCAAAATGAAGTGCCATGCTTCAACGCCAACTTTATTTGGATTCAGAGCTCATATCCCACCTCTGCCTTCTGCTTAGGTTCTTCAGCAAGTTATTTTCTTTTAGCCTAACTAGTTTGTCTTCTGGGAAATGAGTGTTTTGTGACTGGGCCTATCCACCATGGCAGCCATTTTATGAATGGGCAAGCCACCCATGGCAGCCATGTTATGAGAGAACCCACAACATGCTCCCAAAATACCCACTGGAGGGCAGTGGGGCACCAGACTGGGGATGACAGCCCTATGATTCCATACTGCATGAATATAAATGCATAGAAGATACGGAATCCTGGTAGCATGTAAAATTCTTAAACTGAAACAGGAGGTCACATGCTTTCCATTTAATGGATGGTAAAACTAAGTCTAAGAAAGAGTGGTTTGGCCAACAGGATTCAAACTCAGATTTCTCAGCACCACATTTACACCACATTTACTATACATGAAAAACTGTGTTGAAAAACCAAAATGGTGGCTTTATTGGGCTTTTCCAACAGATGTATTTGCATTCCAGATGTTCGAACCCTTAATATTCTGCATCTTTTACTCCCTTTTCCTTTTCCAGCTTGCCACAATGCTTGTAGCACAGGTGAAGACATTTGACAAACAGACTCTCATGGCCTTGGGGCAGCAGGCCATGGGGCTCACCACGGGTCAGATTTCAAATCTAGCGACACAAGATCTGGTGGATCCCAAGGTCTTGAAATCGCTTGGGCAGGTCAATGGCTGGAGCAGGGGACAGTCCCAGATGCTGGTGAACAAGATCCTCCTCAGCAATTTCACGGTAAATATTTGATGCTCTTTTCATGTGGTTCACTTTTGGAAAGAGCTGTACCAAAGAATGCAAGAACTGCCATGCTGGATCAGCCCAAGGGTCCATCTCACCCAGTATCGTGTTTCCAACAGTGGCCAGTCAGATAAGTCTTAGAAGCTCATAAGCAGGGCATGGAGGCAACAGCCCTTTCCCTGTTGTTTGCAGAGGCCCACTGACAAGAGCTCCCTAGAGCTGCTCCTCCTCTCCACCTGCCTGTTCACCTGTCTCTCGCTCTGGCCCAGGCAAGGGTGGTGGTGAGGGGGAGGAGAGGCCACGGCCTGCTTGTCCACAGTCTCTCTGCCCGTCGAGCAAGCAAGCAAGTGGGAGCGAGGAAGAGAAGGAGCATGAGCAGCTGGCGAGGGTGGTGGTGAGAAGGTAGCCTCCCCAAGGTCCCTTGCTCAAGACCCACCTCTGTGGGCCCCCTCCGCCCACAGAGGTGGGTCTTGAGCAAGGGCCCTCCAAAACGTGGAGCCGGCACTGAGCGAGCGCCCTGTGAGCAAGCCAAAGGTGGCTCAGGCCAGTAGCATGGTGGAGAAGGAGAAAAGGAAAGATAACCCTGGCCCAGTGCAGATGTACTGTTGGCTTTCCCTGTAGATAATGGTTCGCAAATCCATTATCTGAAGGCAGCCTCAGCAATGTGCATTCCCCCCCGCCCCCGCTGACCTCACTTCTCTGGAGTGATCCCCCCAGGCTTGGCAAAATGCAAAACCATGCTTGATATGACCATAAATCATGGTTCATGCAAACCAGGTTTCTTCATAACCATGGCTTGCAAGCCCACTGGCAGGCAGTGGTTTCAGTGATCTTTACTTTATGACAAGCTATGGTTTGTGTCAGTGCATGTATAACTCGAAACTGTAGCTAATGCAGGGAAGGAAAGGGAGGGGAGGGGAGAGAGGAAAATTGCTCTGGAGAGGTGAAAGGGGATGAGTGTTGCAAGGGAGCAAGGCTGAGGTCAGGGGGTCAGCATCACCGGGCACCCTCCAAGACCTCCACCGCAGCAGGGGGGCCACTACTGGCCCCCTGAGCCCCCTGGCCTTGCTGTTCCTCCTCCCATTTGCTGCCTGTTCACTTGGGCTCCATACATGAGAGCTGTCGAGATGGACAAATCTCTCCATCTCATTTTCTCTTGGTTACTCATTTTTCTGACCTTAAGTTCAGTTTGTTTTGCACTTTGAGAACCTTTTTCAAAAAACTGTTTGCATGAAAATTTGTATGCTTTTTTGGGTACATTTCCCCTAATTCATGCATTTTTGTACACCGTTGTACATCCGCTATACATTTTTGCAAGTAATGTTCCTAATATAATGAATTGTTGAAAGTTATTTTCACAAATATATGCATTTTGTTTGCACTTTTCCGGAATACATGCATTTTAGTACGCATTTCTTGGTTGGAAAACACCCTTGTAAACTTCAGAGAAGTGCGAATCTTGATAGATAACTGAGTTTTGGTTTGGATATGGGTCCAAAAGTGCGCTGTTAGGTGTGCTTGTATGAAAATGTGAACTGAATGGATTTCTTCCACATCTCTCATGGGCAGTGATGAGACTGAGACCCTCTCCCTCTGGGCAGTGGTGCAGGTTGGACTCAGAGCAACAGGGCAAGTGAAGGGCCAGTGTGGATGGTGGCAGGAAGGAGACTGCATCGAAAGCACCTTGCCCAACGTCTGCAGCTGACCCTGGAGGCTACAAAGGTTCTCTCTGTGGTCTGACCTTCTGCCCCCTTGCTCTTCCTGCAGCTGGATGCCGCTGAGAAGTTCGAGAGGCTCGGCACCCTGGCCCAAGGCTTGCCCAGCAGCAGCTTTGATGCCATCTCCGCAGATTCGGCAATTGCGTTGGCAAAGAACGCCAGCTTCCTCCTTGCTCTTGGGCAAGGTCCGGAGCATTTAAAGAAAGCCTTCGTCAGCAAGGTAAAGGCTCTGGGTTAGGGGCAAGGCAGCCACTCTGGCCAACATCTTGAAGGGGTCTTGGCTTTTTGCCATTTTCACCTCCCAAATCCCCCCCTGCGGACCGCACTGGGAGGCAGGAATTTTTTTAAATTGCTGGTTTGCCACTGAAATTCAGCAGCAAACTGCTCTATAACACTCAGTAGTTAGTACATAGCAAGCAAGCTAAATTTGTCACCCCCTAAGAGGGACAAATTTAGCTTGCTTGCTGTGTACTAACATGGACCCATTTAGCTTACAACCAAGCTCCATTTATCCCTTTTAGTGCTTCATAGCCACTACGGAGCATGATTTTGTTTTTTGTTTTAATTCATTTTGGGGTGCACTGGGGGCAGTGGAGTGGCAGAGCCCCACCAGGGGCAGCAGGCACCGCATGATGGGGCAGCAGGGTGTTGGTGGGGCTGCATGTGACCCGTGTGCCATCTGTTGCCCACTGCAGCGCAGAGGTTCGCTATCATCCAGACTGCTCATACTCTGTTCTAAAAAATAAAAAAATAAAAAAAATCTGCCACCTGAATATACTATACAAATTAGGCAAATCTAAATACTTAGAATCATAGAATCATAGAATAGTGGGGTTGGAGCGGACCTATAAGACCATCGAGTCCAACCCCCTGCTCAGTGCAGGAATTCAACAGGAACTTTAGTTCTGCTTTTCTGCTTCTCCTAGCTATGGGGTGGAGAAAGGTGCTGTGCAAAGCCTTGCAACCCCATAGCCCTAATAATGGGAATCCCAGCTCTGCCACCCATGCTGTCTGCCAAGATTTCACCAAGCATCATCCAAATGTTTTTTTAAACAGTCATGAGGACTAGAAGCGTGTATTGGCTTTAAATGAAAGCCTTGCTTCTGAAGCTTCAGAACCTCACCCCTTTTACCAAATTCCTTGTGTGTACAAGCTTGGGTAAAGCTGCAAGTTAGAATAGGGAACTCTTAATTTATTTGGGAGTGGATGATGAAGCTCATATCATTAGAGAAGCAATATTGGGAAGCTCTGATTTGGTTCTGTTGCTGTTTTCCTTCTCCTTGCAGATCCTCTCAAACTCTTCCTCCCCCAGTGACATCCTGAATAATGTCCCAGATGATTTGGCAGACCAAGTGCCAAACTCACTACTGGTATTTCAGAGCAAGATTCTGGATCTGCGCAAAATCAATGAGAAACAATGGTCACCACAGCAGGTAACAGCTCTGGTTTTGCTGGTAAACTCTGTTTGCTGTTCTAGGAGGTGATGGATTGAAATCTGAGCTGGGATAGCCCTGCTCATGCATCTCTGTTCCTGCACCTTCTCTGCATCTGAATGGCCTCTTCTCTTTTTCCTAGGCAGCTGTCCTTTTTGGAGATGTGCTGTCCAGTACTGATAATTACACTGAGTGAGTTGGGGCTCCGTGGATAGGGGGGGCATGCTCCTAGCCAGAAATTTGGTGGCGAGGGAACTCAGGGTATACAGGGAGAGAATCAATGCAGAGCAGCCAGAAGCTTAACAGAAATAGCTTAGATGTTTATGTCATTAAATTACATATTAATACAATTTTATTTTATTTTTACAAATTACCAACAAGTGTCTAGTGCAGGGGTAGGCAGTGAGGCACCCAGGGGGACCAGTGTGCCCCCAGACACCTTCCTTGGCACCCGTGGAGGTGCCCTGCCTCTCCTACTTTTTAAAAAATTAACACATTTCCTTGCCAGCTGCTGGGATAGCTTCAAAACAAAGTGAGTGCTTCCAGATGCTGCCATCCTTACTTCCCATGAATACCTCTGGATCACAGGTGGGGCTCAGAGATATTCTTAGGAAATGAAGGTGGTGGGAGACTGCAGGCTGATGCTTTCCGCTGCAGCAGGCCCAACCACCAAGAAATAGAAGGGAAACAAGGAAAAGGGACTTTGAACTGTGGGGCCAAAGGAGTTATTTAGTGTGTTGGGGCTCAGAGCCCACCTCTGAATACTCAGATCCCTGAGTACGCACCCCTTGTACCCCACCTTTGTGGCAGGTTACTTGTCCTTTGTGACTAGCCATGCCTCCCATGGCACCCATTTTGTACTGTTGCCCAGGTCAGTTTCTCAAATTGCCAAATGTACCCATAGGCCCCAAAAGGTTGCCTACCCTTGATCTAGTGTTTCTCAGTCCTTCAAGTGCCTTTGCAATGATAGTGAAAGGATGGTGAAAGGCAGGAAGAGGGATAGGGAAATCAGTCCATTTTGCCTTTGCACGGGTTCACTTGCAAGTCCATTTCATTTTGTTTCAACATTAACTTGTGATTTTTTTAAAAAAACCCTGCATGTAAATACTTGTTTAAATATGCATTTCTAAACATATTTTCTCTCAAAATGTTTGTTAAATTTGTATCCTGCCTCTCCACCAAATTGTGTTCAAGGCAGCTAATAGCAGCAAAATACAAGATAATCAATAAAACAAAAACATGAACAGGCAGATAAAACATTAGTAAAATTAATACATCTGATAAAACACCCATTTGAATAAATAGCAACACATTTACAGTAGCTATAACAAGTGAGTTAGCCAAAAGCCCTGTCAGGACAAAAAAGTGAAGGGTTGTAAGGGTGGAGTAGAGTTCTAAGGGTGTAAGGGTTGTAAGGGTGGAGTTCTAAGAGTAGAACTGGGCTTCTCTCGGCAAGAGTTCCAGAGCTTGAGCACAGCCACCAAGAAGGCTTTCTTTCAAGCTCCCACCAGAAATGCCTCGGATGTGCACATTTCTAAATGTGTTTTCTCTCAGAATATGCACTTTAAAAAAAAAAATCCCAACAACAATACTGCCCCCCAGCTACTTTTATCGGGGAGGGGGAAAGAGCTGGTCTCCCCTCCCTGGTCCTGATCCGCAGCCAATCTACATGGAAATGGTTTTTGAGGCGGTTCCGTTTAAATGTGGATTTTCATGAAATCAGGTTAGCTCCTCCCCAGGCAAACGGTAGCCAGTATTGCGATATATACATTAAAAAAATCAGTTTACGTGGGGCAAATGAGTAGAACTGAACGTCATCAGAGGGTAGGTGTGGGGAAGCAAGGAGGCTTGCTTTCCGCCCCTCTCCCCCCGCTCCCCCATGAAGCCTTTAAATCCGCAAGGTTCTGCATACCTTTGCATTTCCACACGCAGGAGCCTCGCTATGTTCCCCTCCCCACACAGTGAATAGTCCAAGGGGCAGGCAGCGACTGAGCGCAGGGCCAAAACAGCGTCCTTTCAAAGCAGCAGGGCTGACTCCCACCCCAAGGCAATGCGTGACTTCCGGGCAGACACAAGCCCCCGCCCCATGCAACGCTTCCCTTCTGCCGATCACGCCACTTCCACCAGCCCGCGCTGAAGCCAGCTGAGGTCACACACCGCAAACTGCACTGAAGCCGCTGTGACTGGAAAACCCGCCACAAAGAGAGTTTCCAAAAAACCCAGATTTCGGGCTAGGAACACTGCATTAGCTACAGGAAGTGGCATACATCATCTGACATGATTGACTTGGGGACAGAGCAGAACCAGAGTAAAAGCCTGGTGTAGATGAGCCTCTGGTCCCTGCACCTGCTATTTAGAGAAGAGGAACAATTACACAACTTGGGTAATTATGCTGCCTTGGGTTCCTTGCAGGAGGAGAAAGGGCGGGATATAAATACAATAAATAAATAAATAAATAAAATAAACTTTGAGTGTCGTATTTCACATCACAGGTAAGTTGACCCTAGACAAAGGATTAGAATAGGCTTTCCCCCACCCTCATCCTTAATTTGATTACAGAATTAAAATATATACAAATAAAATCTTTCAATAAATTTATTCTCAAGCATCTGATTTTCTGCTCACATGGATATAGTAAGTTAATTTCATCATAATGGCAATAATCCAAAATTCTGAAAAAACAGTTTGATAAAAGAGGAGTTATATTTTTCTTCTAGTATTAAGCTATTAATTTTTTTTTTACTGCAGTGAATAAATTAACAACCATTTCTACATCTGTATAACCTTTTGTACACAATCTTGGAGATAATCCAACAGCACTCTTAAAGAATCAGCAGATATTTTGTACTGTTGCTTGCTCAATAAATAATAAAATCCTATATCAATACAGTGAGTTTTGGTAGAGAATTCCATACATGAATAATAGGATTCCACAATCTAATAAAGGGTTGAGTAGGTGGGTCCACTGAAGACCTCTTCCCTGGAAGGTTCAACTGGAATTGACATTAGACGCATATACAGCTCATTTTCCGAAGGGCAAAAAGCTTCCCTGGCTGAAAATCTGATGCAATTGTCCTACTAGACATGAAGGACTAATGAACCTCTATGGTTTCTAGGCTTTCTGCATTCATCCTGCAAGGCTTCCAGTGCAATGGAGCCAGCAAACTGATGCCCGGGCAGTTGTCCTCCCTGGTCCAAGGAGTGAAAAGTAAAAATGCCAATCTGAGTGATGGACAGGTGAGAGGCCTCCCTTGGATAAGTGACAGCTGAAGCTGGGCCGAGGGTGGGGGCTAGTTGATAAATCTCCCCCACACACACACACACACACACACATACTCCTTGGTAGAAGTATAGGCCCAGGCAGGATGATATTGGCATGAGCCAGAGGCCAAAGGTGGGCTGGCCTGGATTTGTTTACTGGGTGCTTTGCCGCTTCTGAATTTGGGATGCTGTGCAATGGAAGGCCTGTGACGGTTCTGAGCAGAAGAGGGAATTTCAACAGGTGCAGCTTGTCCTGCCAAGGAGAGAAAAGCAGCTGAAATTTTCTCTTCAACATCAGGGGTGGGTAGAAGGTAGACATCCAGATATTTGGGACTTCAACTCCCAGAAGCCCCTGCCAGCATGGGCAATGGTCAGGAATGCTGGGAGTTGAAGTCCAAAACCTTTGGAGACCTACTTTCTGCCCACCTCTGTTCTACACAACCATTAAAAGCTCTGGAGCACTACTGCCCTGGTGCAACAGCTAGTTTTGATAGAGAGCCACTTGGAAAGTATGGTGCCGAAACCTCAGGCACTGTGTTATCCCTGCACCCTCTCCAGTCGTGCTTTCAGTACTGCTTCTCCCTCCATAGACCCTTTTAACCTCTGTGATGGCAATTGGGGGACTAGGCCATTCCCCACGGGGTCTGATGTGAGCCAGGGACGATCAGTCGCTGAACTCTGCTCAGTTTCATAGAATCACAGAATCACAGAACAGTAGGGCTGGAAGGGGCCTACAAGGCCATCATGTCCAACCCCCTGCTCAATGCAGGAATCCAAGTCAGAGCATCCCTGACAGATGGCTGTCCAGCCTCGTCTTGAATGCCTCCAGTGTGGGAGAGCCCACCACCTCCCTAGGCCATTGGTTCCATGGTCGTACTGCTCTAACAGCCAGGAAGTTTTTCTTGTCTTGTCACCAGCCTCAATAGCCAGCAGTCTTGTTAGCAGGAGATAAACTATGATGCCCAACTAAGAAAAGTGTTTGTAGCATCTCTAGGGAACTGAGGCCATGATGCACATTGTTAATACTAATGTAATACTTAGCTTTAAATAATGTAATGCTTAGCATTACATTTAATATTTAGCTATGATGTTGCACTCTTGAATGTCCAAAGTGCTTCGTACACATTATCTGACCGTAGTCCTTACAGCAACTTTGCAAAATAGGTGCGCAGCAGTACCCCCAAATTGCTGAGGCTGAGAGAGAGAAGCTTGTCTGAGGCCACCCAGTCAGTTAATGGCAGTGGTGAGATTTGAACACGGGACATCCTTGCCCATAGCTCTGTCTCTGAGCTCTTAGAGATCTGGCTCTATAGAACAGCAGTGCATTTCAGGCAGTAATATGAAAACTCCATCGATGTTTGCATGTGAGGGCCGATTCGCACACACGAGTCATTGCTTGATGTTGCAGTCATTAGATGACGAAGAGGCATGTGCAATCCAGGCTTAATTTTATGGGGAAGGAGTGAGAGTGGCATCTGGTTTTCTCTTTCCATCAGCTCTCCTGCATGGCTAGACTTCTCACCAGAAGCAACCTGACAACAAACTTCACCAGTTACCCGCCAGATGTGCTGCTTTTCTTTTTGTGAGTAGCTCTGAAGAAACATCTTCTGTGAGGAATAAAGATTCAGGAATCACTGGGCACTCCTTTAAAGGAAGGATTAAAGGGATACAGGAATGCTTTAAAAGCACTCCTTGAGCATCTCTGCACCAGCCTAAAATCCCACATTTAAGACGGGGCTTTCTGCTTCCGTTTTAAATGCTGGATCACGACGGACACCCTTTACACATGCTTCTGTTTCTCCCTCTCCTTTCCCCCTCCTTCTCCCCCTTATCGGAGTCTTCCATATGTTTCATTGGTCTAGCCCCTCTTCTTGTAGCTTTTCCTTTTTCATGGAGGGAACTCAAGCAGAACAGAAGCGGGGTAACTTAACAGCTCATTATTTCCAATCTTTTAAACAATGGAATAAGGGTCATTTAGTGCAGGAGACGCCCTGGAGGTTGATGATGTCATCTAAAGGGCTCGCAAACTCCGTGAGTGAGCAATCGCAACAGCAGGATAAAGCTCCGTGTGAAGAAGCCCTTTGTTTCCCCAGACGTGTTGCCCTTCGTGTTTATCAATTCTAACACTACAGGAACTCACCCCCCACTCACCCCCCCCCCAATGACCACCACTGAGCTGTGCCAAAAGAGGAAAAATGATATTTTGGACATCATGTTAAAACAGCCTTTGCCAAAGTGATGCCCTTCGGATGTGTTGGACTTTAACTCCCATAATTCCTAGCTGACACCAAGTTGGAGAAGGCGGTGTTAGAATTTTACGTAATTACTCAAACCCTAGATTGGAGGGAGGGGTCTGAAGAAACAAAAAATTCCCACACCTCTGACCCACAAACAATGAAGATTCTGGTCTCTTCCAGCCTCGAGAAGGTAGACCATCAAAGCTGTGAAGCATTTTACTCTCTGGCTTCCCAAGGAAACCTCAGCCTGTTGGCCAATGGATCAACCCAGAGGACTAGACTCTTGGACAATGCATCAAGCTGTTTCGTAAGTCTAAATCCAAATTTGTTTATTATGGTCCTTGTCCAGATTGAGAATACAAGATACACACACACATGTGGAGCAGAATACCATCTATGTTAGACTCTCATGTAGCATGCAGAATGCAAATCAGTATTTCCATTTTAGAGCCACTCATTCTGTTCATGTTGAGTAATTCATGTTACAATTCATAGCCAATAGGGAGGTGCTATGAATGGAATGAGGAACAGCAGCTGCCACAAGCCAAGCAAAATGGTTTGGTCCTAATATTAAACTCACTGCCTGTTTTGAAAGGGGGTGGCGAATGCCTCGCTCAACAAAGGACAGCTCCGAAATCTTGGGGGCTTTGTGTGTGACATGGATGCAGCCACCATCAGAGACTCTGACCCCGGGATCCTGGAGAATCTGAAACTGTGCCCTGATCTCACAGCACCCCAGAGAACAGCACTCAACAGGCTCCTGAGCAGTGGGAGGACATCGTACGGGTGAGTGGTGCTCTGTTGTGTTCCATCTAGGAGTGGTCGCACCTTAGAAATATTTGGCAACTCCATCAAGAAAGAGGACTTCGTCTAAGCTAGATATATGTATATGTATACATAGAATCATAGAATAGTAGGGTTGGAAGGGGCCTACAAGGCCATCGAGTCCAACCCCCTGCTCAGTGCAGGAATCCAAGTCAGAGCATCCCTGGCAGGTGGCTGTCCAGCCTCGTCTTGAACGCCTCCAGCGTAGGAGAGCCCACCACCTCCCGAGAGAATTGGTGCCATTATCGTATTGCTCTAACAGTCAGGACGTTTTTCCTGATGTTCAGCCGGAATCTGGCTTCCTGTAACTTGAGCCCATTATTCCGTGTCCTGCATTCTGGGATGATCGAGAAGAGATCCTGGCCTTCCTCTCTGGGACAACCTTTCAAGTACTTGAAGAGCGCTATCCTATCTCCTCTCTGTCTTCTCGAGGCAAAACATGCCCAGTTCTTTCCGTCTCTCCTCACAGGGCTTTGTTTCCAGTCCCCTGATCATCTTTGTTGCCCTCCTCTGAACCCTCTCCAGTTTGTCTGAATCCTTCTTAAAATGTGGTGCCCAGAACTGGACACAGTACTCCAGGTGAGGCCTAACCAGTGCTGAGTAGAGGGGAACTAGTACTTCCCGAGATTTGGAAGCTATGCTTCTAGCAGCCCAAAATAGCATTTTCCTTTTTTGCAGCCACATCACATTGTTGGCTCATATTCAGCTTGTGATCTACGACAATTCCAAGATCCTTCTCGCTTGTAGTGCTGTTAAGCCACGTATCCCCCATCTTGTCACTGTGCATTTGGTTTCTTTTTCCTAGGTGCAGAACTTGGCATTTATCCCTATTAAATTTCATTCTGTTGTTTTCTGCCCAGCGCTCCAGTTTATCAAGATCACTTTGATGATCACATGAGTGTGTGTGTGTGTGTGTGTGTATAAAATGATTGTGATTATTGGTGTTATTTAGATAATACTTGGGGAGAGGGGGCTGTCAAGCAATTTCCCCCAAATTTTGATTCATTCTCTCTCTCTCTCTCTCTCTCTCTCTCTCTCTCATTTAGATTTCTTAAACACCTCTCTCAAAATAGACTCAAGGTGACTTACAACAAACTGATATACTGATAGCAAACTCAATTCTCCAAATGTCCATGCTTCTGTAGCCAAACCAGCACCATCCACCCATAAGATGGTGGAAGGTTTCATCAGGCTTAGGCAACCCACGTTTTACAGAAATACCAAACAAACTTTAGGAAAAAACTCATCAGGGGGAACCCGCCCACACAACAAAACAGCTCAATTAGGGTTGATCATGCTCAGTAGGCATGGAATAGTGGCTGCTAGGGGAGGGAATGGGAAACTGGATGGGAGGGAGAATGGAACAGAGGATCTTGGGATAGGGGATTAGTACTTCACACTGCAACCTTTTATTGCAGCTTTCACTTTGTTTCCTTCTCATTCAGTGTTTTTAAACATTTCCCATTATAGATAGTGTTCATTTAATGGGGTTGCAGAGGGGCAGTGTAAAGCATGGGATCCAGCAACATAACACTCAAAATTATTGCTTGAGCTGTATTAAGGAGGTTTATTTTTAAAGAGTCTTTGGATGCTTCCAGGCAAGGCTTTTATCATGCCATTGCCCTGCCTCATTCATGGAATTTTACAGAGGGTCCTGATGCCATTGTCTTCCACTTGTAACCCACCCGTGTCTCCCTCCACAGATAATTTGTTAAGAAGGGAAAGTTGAAATAGCTGCACAATGCCTTCTGAGTGGTAGCGCTAGGAGCCCCCCCATCTGGAAGCAGTCCTAGAATGACATGTTAAAACTTAAATTTCATCATAACTTGATATTCTGAATTTGAAATTTTAGCCAATGTTTACTTTCTGCAAAACTACTTTATAGTTCTGTCCTACGTAATATTCCCTAACCCAGCCAAGGCTTGCATGTCTCCATGTGAAACAGGGCTCCTGCATCCTGGGATGACGGAACTCTTGAAGGCCTTGGGCCCCTTGCTTTCTACATAAACCGTAGCACCTGGGATTCCATTAACAAGGTAGGTTGAGCAGAAGAGGCTATGCCGTGTGTGCGCGCATGTATCATCCCCACACCATCCCCACCGTTTGTGGCAAAAGATTTGCTAGGGACGTACAAATTCAGATGAATGTCCTCTCTTCCTCAGGAAGAGAGAACCATCTTCTTCAAGAATGTGGTCGATGCATACGACAGCCAAAGTGCTTCCCAGAAGGAGAAAACCATCCTCTTCTTAAAATCAGTTGGACCTAAACCTGCTTCATCTACCAGGGCTAAACGGGCAACAGAAAGTAAGAGAAAGTTTGGTTTATTGTAAAGAGAGGTCTCATTTTTGTTTGTAACCATTTCCAGAGGGGTAGCCATGTTGGAGCATCTCTTCACCAGCCTAAAATCCTGCATTTAAAATGGGGCTTTCTGCTTTCGTTTTAAATGCAAGAACACAACGGATTCCCTTTACATGTGCTTCCTTTTCCCCTTCCCCTTTCCGCCGCCTTCCCCTTTCCTTCTCTGAGTCTTCCACATGTTCCATTGATCTCACTGCTCTTCTACCACTTTTCCTCTTTTCATGGAGGGAACTCAAGTGGAACACACCCAGGGTAATTTGATAGTTCATTATTTGTGATCTATTTAAAAATGGAATACAGGTCATTTAGTGCAGGAGATGCCCTGAAGGTTCACAACGTCATTTAAAGGGCCTGCAAACTTCCGTGAGTGAGCAATCTCAATAGCAGGATAAAAGCTCTGTGTGAAGGAGCCCTTGGTCTTTTGCAGCAAATACAACAGAGTCTTGTGGCACTTTAAAGAGAGACCAAATTATTATTTGACATAGGCTTTCATAGACTAGAGTCTACTCCATCAGATGCACAAAATGTTACCTTAAGTTGCAGGTAGATTTACACATAGCTGGGGTAGGGAAGGGAATTGTAAACAGTGAAGTCAGAGGGGAATGTAGAAAGTACAGACCATGACATGGTTTGGGATGGATGAGGGTGAACCAGCTGAAATGTAATCCAGATAAGACCAAGGTGCTGCGGACTGGGAATACGGCTGATCTGGGTGGAGGTGTGAAAGCTGTCTTGCGTGGGGTTGCAGTACCCCTGAAGGACCAATTTTGCAACTTGGGGCTCGGCACTATCTGTGGAAGCACAGGCAGTGTCAGTGGCCAGGAGTACCTTTCCCCAGCTTAGGCTGGGATACACCAGCTGTGACCCTATCTGGAGTGACTGGGCCCGGCTTTGGTTACTCATGCACAAGTTACGCAAGAGGAGGAGGAGGAGGAGGAGAGGTCACTGCCCGCTTGCTCCCCGGCACTCTGCCTGCCAAGCAAACAAGCAGCAATGCTGAGGAGCAGCTGGAGAACATGGCAGGGATCAGATAGGCTCGGCGAGGGAGGCGTCTTGCCCAAGGGCCCCCAGAACCTGGAGCCAGCATCGAGCAAAGCCAAAGCGATGGTGGTGGTTTCCCATAACTGCTCAGTTTGCAAAGTCCGCTCTGATTATTCTTTGTCTGCGAATTCTGCCAACAGCTTGCCAGTCCACTCCCATCTCCACCAGCACACTGGAAGACCCGCTGTTCATCATCCGATACAACAGTGCCCGGCAGTTTGATGCATGTCTCGGCAACGAGGTTTTGAAAGCCAGCTTGGCCCCTCTGCTCGAGCAGCCTCTCCCAAACGACTACTTGGCTGTCATTAAAAGAAAGCTGGATGAGGTAAATGGGGGGGCCACTGAGGGAGAAGCATGGCACATCCGTGCTCCAGCCTCCATGTGAAGGCCCCGCCACGTTTTCAGAGCAGCAACATTGCTCTGATGGTGCCCTCGCTACGATCAATCTGAAAGTAGTTTTTCCACTCCAGGGTGGAGCTCTGAATTGCCCAACTGTAAAATTGGAGCAGAAGCCAGCTGTGCATGGCTCTGATTGGCTGGCTCTCTGTGATATCACCAGGGAACACCCTCCACAGTCCCCAGAGCAGTTGTGCACTTTAACAAAAAGTTCCCCGTAACAAAAAATAACGAGGGACAAATGAATGGATAAATGTGTAAATGTTACATGCTTTTAATTAAAAAAGAGAAAATTTGAAGCAGGGAATGGCACGAATGGCAGCTGAGCCAAAATTTGATTTGCTGGGTTACATATCTGCCTTTCAGTTGCAAAGCTGGACTCCCCTGTGGCTTTGTGAGCTCTTATCTTATATTATGTCAATCTTCGCCATTTAACTGTAAATCAGGTTGCCCTGTTTGTACTGTTGCTCTCCCTGCACGTGTTTAGACTCATCACAAATGGGGCAATGATGACAACCAGTACTCATGCCTATAGTCCAAACGTTGAGCCCCATTGTAGACAATCTACTGTCGTTCTGCTGGTTTAATAGTATTCGATATTTTCTGTGCCAAGTCTCATCTCAACCACAAGGTGAAATCACTTTTAAATCTGAATGTATAAGTCCACCTTTCCCCTGTTCTCTCCCTTTTGCTGTTTCTCATTATTTCTGTTCCTCCATTTCTGTTGTTCCCATCTTTCTTCTCTCTCTTCTCTTATAGAAACAAAAAACAAAATGGCGGTGTGGGCATTGGTGCACTCAAACTTACTTTAGGATGTTAATTGTGGATTTCAATCCACTGTTTGAAGACCAAAGCACCAGTTAACACTATGTCATGTGATGTCGCCCACACCCAAGGCCCCTTGCCTCTGTGAAACCTCTTACAGAAGTCTACCATGCGTAGAAAACAACAGCAGATCAATGGCTGTGACTTCCAGATATGGAGACATGCCAGGGATTGCACTGCAAAGGCAGTTTATGGAAGAATCCACTGCAGACTGGCAAGGAAGATCTGAAGATCCACTTTGTTTCTGCATGTGGCTGACTTGTCCTCATAATTACAGATGTCGGAAAGAACTAGACAGCTGGCTTGGACTATTGCATTGTTCTGGCCGTGAAAGTTGTATTAACACTTGCATTGTTCAGTTGTAGTAAACGAAAAAAATCTCTCAGTGTAATCCTATGCAGGTTCTACTTAGAAGTAAGTCTCACTGAGTTGACATGCTTAGGCTTGCTCCCAAGTAAGTGGGGATAGGATAGAAGCCTTCATGTATTAAGTCCGACAAGATCTGCAAATGTGATGAGTTTTGTTGTAAGTGTTAAGGAAAAGTTACCATTTTTATATAAAAAGGTAAACAAATCAACAAGATTTAAGATTCCATTCGATAAAGACCCAAAATATTAAGTCTTAAAATCAAATTTGAAAGTGCAGAATGTTGAAATGTAACCCAGTTTAAAACTGGTGCAAATTTTATTTTCAGCTCTAAGGTATGATGGGCTTTCTAGTGAACAAGGCTGCTCATTCCATCCCGTTAAACATTTACTAATTAACACCTTGTGTGCCTGGACTTTCTCAGATCTACCCTGCTGGGATTCCAGAAGATCAGTTGATGCTGCTGGGCTTCCTTTCACGTCAGTACAGTGCAGGCGAGATTGCCAGGTGGAATGTGACCTCCAGCGACATGCTTGCTGCTCTGCTGAGTCGGGATAACGGGGCCTGGGAGAAGGCTCAGGTGAGTGACCCATCAGTCTGGGATCAAAATGCATGTCATCCAGTGCCCCAGTGTCATTCCTCTGGACCCACTGCAAACTTGTAACACAGGCCCCTTCCCTTTCCCTTCCCTCCCATAAGGACTTCTCTGTTTTGATAAATTGTAGGATTGGTGGTGTGCTTTAGCTTCTTCAGATCTCTTTCTTGAAACGCCTTACATTTCTGGCTGGCTGATTTGTATTTCTAGACAGACATGGCCCTATGGCATGCATGTATGTTAACCGTACACAAATAAATACCCTTTTGACCAGGGGTGGGCAGAAAGCAGATCTCCCGATGTTTCGGACTTCAACTCCCAGCATTCCTGACCATTAGCTATGCTGGCAAGAGCTTGAGGGAGTTGAAGTCCAAAACATCTGGAGATCTTCTGCCCACCTTCCTGCCCTCGAGATCTAGTGTCAGTTCTTCTACGCACTCCAGGGAGCCAAGGTCCTAACTCATTTGCTCCCATGAGTTTTGGGACCTGTAAATACTATGAGGAAACATGACTCCCACTGTTCCTGGGATTTCAGTATCCTTGATTATTAGGGTGCTTGTCCCGCCCTTCTGCTTCCAAACTGTCTTTACTCCTGCAAAGGAAACAGGGAAGCACACTTCTTTCTGTCATTTGAAAAACAAGTCTGAGAGTTTCCCGTACATACATTCTCTCCCTCCCTCCCTCAGTCTTTGCCTGGGCCAGCAGCTCCCTGTTCCAAACACTGCTTGTTCTTCCCTTCTAATCAGCTCAGTAATTCTTACAAGATCTGAACACCACATGAAATAAGTTTACATAAACCTTCTCAAGCACGATGTACAGTTTTCCCCTCCTGATATGGGTTTGCACCCCACGCCAGCACTGCTGCCCCTCTCGCCTCTTGTTGTTTATTCGTTCAGTCGCTTCCGATTCTTCGTGACTTCATGGACCAGCCCACGCCAGAGCTTCCTGTCGGCCATCGCCACCCCCAGCACCCCCAAGGTCGAGTCCGTCACCTCCAGAATATCATCCATCCACCTGGCCCTTGGTCGGCCCCTCTTCCTTTTGCCTTCCACTTTCCCTAGCATCAGCATCTTCTCCAGGGTATCCTGTCTTCTCATTATGTGGCCAAAGTACTTCAGTTTTGCCTTTAATATCCTTCCCTCAAGTGAGCAGTCTGGTTTTATTTCCTGGAGTATGGACTGGTTTGATCTTCTTGCAGTCCAAGGCACTCTCAGAATTTTCCTCCAGCACCACAGTTCAAAAGCATCTATCTTCCGTCGCTCAGCTTTCCTTATGGTCCAGCTCTCGCAGCCATAGGTTACTATGGGGAATACCATTGCTTTAACTATGCGGACCTTTGTTGTCAGTGTGATGTCTCTGCTCTTCACTATTTTATCAAGATTTGGTTTAACTGCAACCCAGGTTTTGCACTTTCTTCTTTCACCTTCGTCATGAGGCTCCTCAGCTCCTCCTCACTTTCAGCCATCAAAGTGGTATCATCTGCATATCTGAGACAGTTAATGTTTCTTCCAGTGATTTTAACTCCAGCCTTGGCTTCATCAAGCCCAGCACGTCGCATGATGTGTTCTGCGTACAGGTTGAATAGGTAGGGTGAGAGTATACAACCCTGCCGTACTCCTTTCCCAATTTTAAACCAGTCCGTTGATCCGTGGTCTGTTCTTACCGTTGCTACTTGGTCGTTATACAGATTCCTCAGGAGGCAGACAAGATGACTCAGTATCACCATATCACCAAGAACTTGCCACAATTTGTTATGATCCACACAGTCAAAGGCTTTAGAATAGTCAATAAAACAGAAATAGATGTTTTTCTGAACCTCCCTGGCTTTCTCCATTATCCAGCGGATAGTGGCAATTTGGTCTCTAGTTCCTCTGCCTTTTCTAAACCCAGCTTGTACATCTGGCAATTCTTGTTCCATGAATTGCTGGAGTCTACCTTGCAAGATCTTGAGCATTACCTTACTGGCATGTGAAATAAGTGCCACTGTTCGATAGTTTGAACATTCTTTGGTGCTTCCCTTTTTTGGTATGGGGATATAAGTTGATTTTTTCCAATCTTGTTGGCCATTCTTGTGTTTTCCAAATTTGCTGGCATATGGCATGCATCACTTTGACAGCATCATCTTGCAAGATTTTAAACAGTTCAGCTTGGATACCGTCATCTCCTGCTGCCTTGTTATTAGCAATGCTTCTTAAGGCCCATTCAACCTCACTCTTCAGGATGTCTGGCTCTAGCTCACTGACCACACCGTCAAATCTATCCCCGATATTATTATCCTTCCTGTACAGATCTTCCGTATATTCTTGCCACCTTTTCTTGATCTCTTCTGCTTCTGTTAGGTCCTTGCCATCTTTGTTTTTGATCATACCCATTTTTGCCTGGAATTTACCTCCAATGCTTCTAATTTTCTGGAAGAGGTCTCTTGTCCTTCCTATTCTATTCTCTTCTTCTGCTTCTGTGCATTGCTTGTTTAAAAATTATTCCTTATCTCTTCTGGCTAACCTCTGGAATTTTGCATTTAATTGGGCATATCTCCCCCTATCACTGTTGCCTTTTGCTTTCCTTCTTTCTTGGGCTGCTGCCAGTGTCTCAGCAGACAGCCATCTTGCCTTCTTGGTTTTCTTTTTCTTTGGGACGTTGTTTGTTGCCGAACTCCTGAACAATGTTGCGAACTTCTGTCCATAGTTCTTCCGGGACTCTATCTACTAAATCTAGTCCCTTAAATCTATTCTTCACCTCCACTGCATATTCATGCGGAATATTTGTGAGCTCATATCTAACTGATCTGTGGGTCTTCCCTATTCTCTTTAGTCTGATTCTAAATTGTGCAATAAGAAGTTTGTGATCTGAACTACAATCAGCTCCAGGTCTTGTTTTTACCAACTGCATAGATGTCCGCCACCTTTGGCTACAAAGGATGTAGTCAATCTGATTTCGGTGTCGACCGTCTGGTGAAGTCCATGTATAAAGTCGTCTCTTAGGTTGTTGGAAGAGAGTGTTTGTTATGCACAGTGAGTTGTCTTGGCAAAATTCTATCAGCCTATGTCCTGCTTCATTTTGTTCTCCCAGACCATGCTTGCCTGTAATTCCAGGTGTCTTTTGACTACCCATCTTAGCTTTCCAGTCTCCCATAATGAAAATAACATCTTTTTTTGGCCTACTATCCAGTAGGTGCTGCAGATCCTCATAGAACTGATCTATTCTGCTTCTTCAGCATCTGTGGTTGGGGCGTATATTTGGATCACTGTGATGCTTACCCTGAATTCGAACTGAGATCATTCTGTCATTTTTTGGATTGTATCCAAGCACTGCTTTAGCCACTTTATTATTATGAAGGCTACTCCATTTCTTCTGTGGTCCTCTTGTCCACAGTAGTAGATCTGGTGGCCATTTGATGTGAAGTGGCCCATTCCAGTCCATTTCAGTTAACTGACACCCAAAATGTCTATATTTAATCTTGACATCTCCCCAATAACCACATCCAATTTGCCCTGGCTCATAGATCTTACATTCCAGGTTCCTATGGTGTGTTGATCTTTAGAACATCGGATTCGTCGTTCGCCACCAGCACCGTCGGCTGCTAGCCGTCCTTTCAGCTTTGAGCTAGCTGCGTCATCACATCTGGGGCTAGTTGAACTTATCCTCTGTTCCTCCCCAGTAGCATTTGGACCATCTTCCGACCTGGGAGTCCCATCTTCTGATGGTATACCGACATATCTCTGGTTGTACTGATCCATTTAGTTTCCAGGGCAAGAATACTGGGGTGGGTTGCCGTTTCCTTCCCCAGGGATCGTATTTAGTCTGACCTCTCTGCCATGACCTTCCCGTCTTTGGTGTCCTTTCACGGTTTAGCTCATGACGTCATTGAGGTGCTCAAGCTCCAGCACCATGACAAGGTAACGATCTCCTTTGCTGAAGCCCCTGCCTCTGGTCCCAGGTAAATTGCCCCCACGGCTGATCTTGTTTCCTAGACTATGTGGGTATTTAAGCAAGTGTTCTAGCCACTGCAGCAAGACTTACGTTGCTTGTTGCAATCCTGTGGCGTCTACCACTGAAAGACAAAATGCTGGCTTAAATGGGCTTCTGGTCTGTCCTTAACATTTCTCTCCCTTTGTTGTAGCTCAAGCAACTGGTTGCAAGATACATGGAACTTGGCGGCACTCTTACTGGGCCGCTACTTGACATTCTGGAGGGGGAATACCTGTGCTTTTTGAATGAAAATCTGCTGGATCAAATAAGCCCAGAATCCATTAGGTAGGCATCTGCTTCTGAATGGGGCTTTCTTGCTAGAAATAAATGTGGAAAGTTTATGTATGTATGTATGCATGTATTTATTTAAATGTATTTTTATCCCATTCCTCAGCCAAAATGGTTCCCAGAGTGGCTTACATATAATCAGTAAAACAAGACAGTCCCTGCTACAGGCTTACTGTCAAGGGCTCCTTGGAGGCCTCTCTCAGTCTAATCTAGTAGCCAAGTCCAGACACAGACAAAGGGATTCCTTTCAAAGCGTTATTCTTCTTTTACAACTTAACAACTCTACCGTTTGCAACTAGATCTGAGCAGCACAGTACCTATGCCCTAAGTTGGAACAGTTGGTCCCCGTTTGAAAGGGAATTACTGGCAGACCCCTGAACTTAAGGACTAGGGAGAGTCCCTCCCCTTTTCCCTTGGATCCTCTGGGCGCAGCTGTTGTTTGCGCACCAACCGGGCACTACGCCTCCTTTCTGCGCCCTCCATTTGGCGCCGCTCTCTGCGTCGGTGTCGCGCGTCCACCAAGTCTGCTATCCGCGCTCTGTCACTCCCTGGACTGCTATCTAAGCTAGGAATGCTGGTGGGAGGAAACTCCGTCAGCTGTGGGCCCTGGGAAAGAGGAGCGTGCTCCTCTCCCAGGAGTGACTGCTCTTCCTCAGAATCAGAACTACTCTGGGATTCTATGGGCTCAGTGTCCACCTTGACACTTACATTCTAAAAAGACACAACACACAAGGAATAGGAATGGGGAGGGAAAGCGTAGAATGACTCAGCTTCCCTCTCTCAGCAGTCTCAGTACTGCTGGAATGGCTGCTGGAGTGCCTGTTCCAGAGTGCCTGTTTGGAGTCAGTCCAGAGTGCCTGTTTCTGGGAGTTAGGATGGAGGAGGGTTGGAGAAGGACTGGCAAGGAGTTTGGCACAGTAGTGGAAACACTTGCATTCTGAGGGGCACACATTTATTTATTGATTTACTGCATTTCTATACTGCCCCCATAGCCAAAGCTCTCTGGGTGGTTTACAAAGATTAAAAAACATTAAAATACAGTATACAGAGTTTAAAACTATTTACATGTAACACAGAAACAACAGTATGCACGGAGACAACATATATCTACAAACAACTTTGAGCAGTCAACCCTAAGCATAAGACAGATCCAGGACTAGGGATGTACAGATTGTCAGGTGCCTTTTGTTCCATTGTCCACCCATCAACAGAATAGAATTTTTTTAGTTTCCGAATTTGCACAATTTGCACAATTTGTGGTCGTGATTTTGAGTCATGATTTTGAGTTGGCAATTAAGCAGTCTTTCAAGTTCATATGGTGTTGAGCAGTCATTTGATCCAAGCCTCAGCGACTTCCAGAGTCTCACCTCTTACATTTTGCTTTGTCTAGACATGCTGAGAAGCTAGATATCGCCTCATGTTCCCAAGGCAAGAAAAACCTACTGTATGAAAAAGCGCATGCGGCCTTTGCCAGCCAAGAAGGATCCAGTGCATATTATCCACTAATTCAGCCATATCTAGGTGGGTAATTTGTTATTCCTCAGTTTCCCTCCGTTCTTCCACAAGCAGTACAGGTGCCTTCCCACTCGCCTTTTCCTCCCTCCAGAATTAACACCCTCCACTGTCTCATTTGTCCCTGTGAATCCCAAGTATCTCCTCAACAGTTGTGAAACAAGGCACACCCCTTCTCCCTTAAGAATCCCTTTGCTGACGTAAACTCTTTCCTGCCGTAGAGCGAAGCAAGCAGCATGCGCGCAGCCTAGTTTTTTTCATGAAGACACTAGAGGATGTTTCCCCCTAATTAGATCCCAACTGAAAGGAGCCCAAGAGGGGATGCTTCCCAATTCACGCCTCTCTTTCCCTCGTTCCTGTGAATGGCAAAGTTCTAACCATCCATCTCCTGAGATGAGTGAATCTCACACATTCTTGAATTCCTTTTGATTGGCTCTCTGCCTCCCTGTCAATCATAGCCCCTCTGGAAACACAATTTAAAATTGGGATAGCATTGTATTTCCTTCAGTTTTTGTCTTCCTTACCTGGGGAATATCTACTGCACCCCTCCAAGACAAAGTCCGATCCTTGGTGCAAGTGAGCTGAAGATACTATGTTTGCAAGTTACTGAAAGTACTTTAAAGACCACACCAGTCTAGGATTTGAAATTATGGCTTATATTCTTCCTATGCAATTTGCTATCTCTTAATCCTTTACCTTGAACCATTTAATAAATATTTTGAATTAAAAACCTGGAGTGGATCAAAGAGCTTTCACTTGGACGATTTCCCTATTCTGTATAATGCTACTAAGCTATCAGAAGGAGATTGGCACAGGTATGTCTCTTCCCATTTAAGGTACTATACGTTTGAATTCTTGTGTTCAGACTTAGGTATTAAAACATGGATGGTGGCAGTGCTACTTGGGTATAAATAATAGGCTGGGCACCTCCCCGGCTGCTCTACCAAGCAAGCAAGGTAGAAATATGTGCCTGTTTGCTACAGGTAGCATTCCCAGTTTTTCTCAGGTGCCCCCAGTCTTTTAAATGGCTGTTTTAATTATTTTGGAAGTTCCATCAGAAGTATAGATAAATTATTCGAGATCTGAACAGGTACAATGCTATTGTCTTAGCTGGTTCGGAGATGGGGCGTGTGACGTGCTTGATGATGCATGACTATAACCCTATCTCCTTCACCCCATTTCCTGGCCACCCTGCTACTGTTACCTGTTCTGGAGTTCCTGCAGTTCAAGATGTAGTGAATCCCACTACAGTTTCAGGATATGAAATGGTCCATTCCACCTCAATGGTTGCTTTGAAACTGTAGCTGAAGTGGGGACAGCCACCCTCCCCCAAAGGATATTCCAGGAATTAAGCTGTTACTGCTGCTTGAAGTGGCAGCAAAGCTTTTTTCCCAAAGTGGAAGGAAGGACGGACAGATGGGCAGACAGACAACCCCCCTCCTTATCTTAAATAATGGTAATCCCCACCCCCACCCCACACATACAAAAAATGAATGGAATTCAAACACTCCCCGAAGATTATTGTTTTTGCCCCACCCCACTCTCAACTGACAAAAGTCCAGGCAGAATGTTTTGGCCTAGTTCTACTTGAAGCAGCGGTTCCCCTCCTCAGTTTGGATAGGGCATGGTACAGAAGAAGGGGCATTTAGAAATACCTTTGCCCTCCACTGTGGGCTCCAATCCAAATCCCCCCCCCCCCCAAGCTTCCATTAGTCCTGGTGGGGAAAACATACAAGGATAGTCTGGGCACCTCTGTGTTTTCTGCTCCAAAGCTAAGAGCAGCTGCAGGTGGGAGGGGCTTGTGTGGGGAATCTGAGTGGGGGTAAGGCTTAAACCTCCTCCGCTGCAGACCCTGTCCGAACTGGGAGGCCCAGTAGCTTTTAGCACGCACAAAACAGATGTCTAGGATGTGTTTATACATCTCTGATATTACACTGAGTTTGGCACTCAGAATGCTGAATTCTACTCCAGCTACCAAATCCCACAAGCTTCTGCGGTATGAGAAAGGAAAAAGAACCCCAGGAATTATGGAGCTTCGTCAGCCACAGGAGACCCAAGTGTACCAGGGCTCTTAATAAGGCCCACCATCTTTAGGCAAGAACATGTTTGCTCTTTTGCTACCACCTTTGTAAGGAGAAAGGCAGACAGAATGTAAAAGAAGAGTCCACAGCTTCACAACTAAAGTGACAGACATGCATCCAGGAAATGTTGGCTCAGTCATGAGCCTTGCCCCACCCTTACACTTCAGTTGAGCTATACGCCTTTTCATTTTTAAAAGCATTGCATGAACATGTATATATTTTTCCATTCATTCACCCATTGTTAATTAAAAAGGATAACTTAAAAAAAAAAAAAAGTACAAATCCCCAGGGATTGGGAAGAGGGTAAAGAAAGTTTCTTGATGACATCATGGGGGAAGAAGTCAATCAGCACTGTATTACAGCTAGCTTCTCCTTCAAATTTACATAACTTCCCCCCTCCCCAGAGCTCAACACAAGAGGAGAACGTGTCCATTTCAGCTGAACTCAGTGAAGGTGCCAATAACATGATCTCCATCTTCCCTCATAATTCCTTTTCTTTCTTTCTTTCTTTCTTTCTTTCTTTCTTTCTTTCTTTCTTTCTTTTTTCTTTTAAGGTGGAGCTCCAGTTGAAGACCTGAAAAAGCTGGCTAGGTCTCAGGTTGCTATGGATATCAATACATTTATTAAACTAAATCCAGAAGAACTACAGGTTAGTTCTAAAAGTGAATGAGTCATGTCATTTATTAAGGCAGCCTTCAGTCAAGTCACATTACATTACATTAGTGCTTTGGTGGCAGTAGTTAGAGAGCGTCAATCAAAATTTGGAAGTATCTGCTATATGTTGTGAGCATATAAACACTGCAGACTTAAACTGGTTCAACACAGTCATGTCCTCTTATTCAGGAACTCTGGGGAAAATAGTTCTATGGGATAGGGTTAGGAATCTCTAACAGAATTCTCAATGCTCTCAGAAAACTACAATAAGAGACACAATGATAGTTTACAATGTGTTATAAAATGGGCACAAGTTTGTAGTGAAGATAGGGTCTATATTTGTCATGCTTTCTGGACAGGTTAGAATAATTAAGCTATAATTCAAATGCAGGGATCCTGACACTGCTTGAATGAGCAAAGGTGTCACAAATGTTTTGCAGAAACTGAGCATCCAGGACGTGAGAAGTTTGCTCGGTGTAAATTTGCCTGACCTGAGGGAAGCTGAAAATTATCCTTCAGTCGCCATGTGGATCAAGAGCAACTTTCAATCTGAGCTGGACACCCTTGGGATTGGCCTGAAAGGAGGGATGACATCTCCATCTTCTACAGCAGCCAGCAGCTCAGTAGTGCCTGCCTCCATAGCTACAAAACGTAATGATTTTCCAACCACCGTCACCCCTATTAGCCCCATCATGGGGATTACTGTCTCTGCCATCAGCAACTCAACTACCTCCAGCAATAATGAAACCACTTTCTCCGCCTCCACGAGGCTGAAGGCAATCATCCTTCGAGCTGCTGACTCCCATTCAACTCCCGTCTTCAATATCACCATTGTGGCCAATGAAACATCTACCTCCATCAATACCAACACAACTGTTCCTGCCACCACCATAGATCCCGCCATTGCTTTCCCCACCAAAATCCCAGCTGTCTCCTCCAACATCACAACTACTTCAGATGATACCATCAGTGGAACAGCAGCCCCAGCCACCACAAGAGAAATCAACACAACTACTGCTGGCAAAGCTGCAGCAGATTCAAGCAGCACTACAACCAACAGCACAGACCTTTCCGCCATCACCATAGACTCTGTCACTGCTGTCCCCACAGAAATCATGGCTACCTCGTCCAACATCACACCTACTTCAAATGATACCATCAGTGGAACACCGGTCCCTGCTACTACAAGTGATAGCAGTGTGACTACCTCCAGCAAAAGTACCGCACATTCCAACAGCACCATGACCAACAGCACAATTCTTCCTACAGTCACCATAGACTCCACCATTGTTGGCCCCACTGAAATCATTGTTACCTCCTCCAACATCACATCTGCTTCAAATGATACCATCTTTGGGATCCCTGTCCCCACCACTGGAACAGGTATCAACATGAACACCTCCGACGAAACCACAGCAGCCTCCAACACCACCATCACAACTAACCACGCAAGTCTTCCTGCCACCGTCACAGACTTCAGCATTAATACTGCCACCAATGCAACCCTTTCCCACACACTCATCGCCATCAGAAACCACACATTCAGTGCCGACGCAACCACAATCAGCACCGACAATATAACCATGCCTAGTATGACTGTTCCATCTGCTGAAAGCCCACCAGCACCACCTAAACCCATGCCAAATGCCACCACCCCAGCATCCATCAGCACAGCCACAAAAATGACGGACAAAACCCCAACCATGTCAAGAAGGACCACTGTCCGTGTCCCAGAAACATCTCACAAAACACGTGTTCCTCCAGGGCCTGCCCCATCTCAAGCAACAACTGAAGCTGCTACACCCGCAAGGAAAGCTACCAGCAAAGCACCTCCGAAAACAAAACCACCATCATATCCAACTCCAAATGGCTATATCAATATTCAACCACTAAGTGGTAAGTATCTGTGGTTTATGTGGCTGTCAAATTTCCAGCACTTTGGAGTGTGGGGAATGCCTTCTTTAATAAAAATGTGATGCTGCAGGAAGCTCTATGAAGGGGCTCTGCTGACCCCCCCGGGGAAAGCTGTGTTCCAAAGTGTGGCTGCAACCACTGAAAATGCTCAGACAGATCAAACTGGTCTAACAACATTGGGCATGTTAGCTGGGGAGAGAACTGCATTCAAGTCCCCTAAAAATTAGACATGCATCATCTCTGAGAAACACCTTTGTATTCTGAAATGGAAACGTCCAGTAAGCTCGCAACAATGCTTGAAATTTTGCAACCTGTTTCCATCAGTTTGTCCTATTTTGCACAGACCCAGAATTTCCAATCCTCCAGCAATTACATCTTCCCAACTTAAGGGGAAGGAGTAGTATAAGAAGAAATGTATGTAGGACTGGGAGGTAACTGGCGGTGTATGATATATATGTGTGAAGGTCTGAGGCCTACAGAGGCAAAGGGAAAAATGGTCACACTTAGAGGCCTGGCGTTTTCTGTTGGGGGGGGTAACCCTGAGAGGAGTAGTTTCATTTCTCTGGCTAGGTATCAGTTTCAATTCTCCACTTAAGTTTCATTTCTTCATGTTTGAAGCAGTACTTTCAGTTTTGAGGGAGGAGGGTATATAAAGAGAGGGAGAGAGCCAGTAAGAGCAGAGAGACAGCCAGAGCCTGAAGTGAGAGCAGAGTCTGAAGAGTGAACAGGAAGAAGCAGCCTAGAAAAGTCTAAGGACAGCTAGGGTACAGGAACTTGCATTTTGCAACTTTTATTTTCTTTTAAGGCCTTTTGTATCACTCAGCTCTATTGTGCAAATACCTTTAGTTGTGGTTTGCTTTAAATCTACTAGTAAACTGCTGTGGTTAAACCCTGTGCCTAGAGTGTCAGTCACGCCACGTCTGCTGCCTAAACCCCATGTTACAGGGAAGGGGAAGTTCAAAAGAAGGAAGGTGGGACCCTTAAGGAGGCATGAGATCCTTAAGGAGTTGCTCAGGAGGTCCAGGGGAACCTTGACAATATGTATAAATGCCAGTCCCTTGCATTTTAGCAGCATTGCATTGCACTATAACGTTGTAACACAAGGGGTGAGATTGTGCATCTGAAGAAGGGGGGCTATAAAGGGTTAGGTTCTCATTGAGTTCTATGGGAGAAAAGCTCCATCTGGGACACAGCTGAGAGGGGTGAGATCTGCCCCTTGCCTTGGAAGCTGGGGGCACCAGGTGTGGATTTAGCCTAGCCCAGCTATACAGAGTCCATCCATCTATATTCTCCCATACAAAATAAATGCCTGCCACTTAGTCCTATGGGGAAAAGTAAACTGGTGACACAACTCTGTAGTGCAGGCACAGTCTGTCCACTGTCCCTGAATTTGAGCGGGTGCATGAGTGGGTTTCCTGGGAGGGCTTAAAGCCAAGGATCTTGAATGGATCCTGTATCGTAGGGGCTCATCTCGATTCCTTTTCTTCTTCCCCATCTAGCATCGCCCTCCAACACATCTCTCAGCTGGCTTCTTCTGGCATTGTCCCTCATGGTTGGAATCTCCATTCAGGGGAGGCTTCTCTGAAAATGTCATTGCTTTCCCTGCTCCCAACAGTTATTGGTGATGGCAACCACGATAGCTTCGAAGTTCCACAAGGGAAGCTGCGTTGACCCCATGGATCAAGACCAACACCATCTAGACTATGTGTCGCTCTCAACATTATATGCATATGTGCATACACTCGTATTGTCTGAAGGCGGAGCTGCTTTTATTCCTACTCCCATGCGCTAATTATATTATGGTGATGCCTCTGCATGCACCATGGCACTGGCTGCCAACCAGAGCTTTTCTGCTGGAACCTGGACTATGGGCCCACCTGGCACTGCTGTGCTCCTGGATTCCTTGCTGGGCCTGTGTTGGTAAATGGATATGCAGTCTTCGCACCACTGATTGATTCCTAGCAAGGGGAAGGAAAAGGATTGGACAGGTTCAGCCAGGAACCCATCCGTCTGCCGTCATCTAAGGTTCCTGGTTCTTTTAGAGAAGTGTTTCCCAGAGACCTAGGCCAGCTCTCACTTTCCTTCTTGGATCAATTATTTATGGCCCAAGGCCTGGTTTTCTGCACTGCCAGTCTGGTTGCTTTGACTGCCTCTTGCTGAATAGTACACATCCACATCCACATTTTGTCAGTTCATGACAGCCTGAACTTCCCACCTTGACCTGCCTGCAGGGACTGGTCATGCCACAGCCAGTTATGATGACACCATCTGGAAGAATATGTGTGTTTTGGGATATGTGTGTGTATATTTCATAATGTATATGTAGAGTTGGTATGTAATTGCCCAGAACCCAAATCATGGAGAAGAAGGGCAAGAGGGTTGTGAAAATTTCTCCAAGCATCTTGACTTGTTGGTAGTGCTCTGGCTCTCTCTCTGATAACGTTTGTCTGCCATTTACTATCTCTTAAATTTGGCACGAATCTAAAAGGTGTAAAAGATCGAGGAAAATATGAAGGCTCTGTACTAAATTTGCAAATACTTATATACATGCCTAATTATCCTGCAAGCAGGCTGGAAAATCAGAAGAACCCTTAAGCACCAGTTGGGCAGGGGTGGTGTGCGTGCGTGCGTGCGTAAATATATCTTTCCAAGTGACAAAATTCTGATATGATATTGCAGCAACGTTGAAAGAAAACATCTTGATTCCATGTTAACCATAGTTAACGAATGCATACAGTTTGCACTATACCTATATACTCCATATTATCAGAACTTTGATAGATTATTTTTGAGTTTTGGCTGTTGCTTGTTGGCCAGTCCTTTATTTAAAGCACTGGTAAGGAATGTATGGCCCCCAGATGTTGTTGCACAACAACTCCCACCAGCCCTAGCCAGCACAGCCCATGGTAAGGGCTGATGGGAATTGTAGTCCAACAACATCTGGACAGCCACATGTTTTCTATTCCTATTTTAAAGTCTTGGTGAGTATCTGGTTGTTGTTGGTCAGTCGTTCAGTCGTGTCCGACTCTTCGTGACCCCATGGACCATAGCACGCCAGGCCTTCCTGTCCTGCGCTATTCAATGCATCAGTGATGCTATCTAGCCATCTCATCCTCTGCCGTCCCCTTCTCCTTTTGCCTTCAGTCTTTCCCAGCATCAGGGTCTTTTCCAGAGAGTTTTCTCTTCGCATTAGGTGGCCAAAATATTTGAGCTTCAGCTTCAGTATCTGCAAAGCATGGGAAACTTGCAATGGTTGAGAAAAGAATGCTGAATGCAAATAGCCTGTCCTCATTCAAAACTGCTGTCCAGATGTGACTTTAGTGCTTCTAATTGACAGGGTTTTAGGAAAGAGGTAATTGAAAGCTCATCAGGAGCTAAAATGTTCTAATTTCCTGAAACTAGTTTATATATCTTAATCTCATATTACTTGATATTAAACTTCTGACAAAGTATTTTTCTCTTCCTAAATCATCCATATTCTTAAATGGTACAGAGTTGCTTTCTGTGGAATGACTTTCTGTTTAGTTTTAGTAAAACATTATAAATAAAACATATATTTTACCTTTGACTGGTTTTGAGGTTCCCATCATTTGAGAAATGCTGGGATAAGATATGGAAGCAAGAAAGGATAGACAATGAGGGAAAGTAGCTGAATGTTTTTGCTCACCCTCCTGCCTGGAATTGTATCTTGCCACACCTCTTGCTGAGACCATAGGCACAGGCTGAATCTGCGCATAGCAGTTTTACTGTTACCATGCTGCAGTGATAACTATATGGGCACCAATAGTTATCACTGCAGCATGAGAACGGTAAAACTGCTAAGTGTAGATTCAGCCTTAGGCAAATTCTAGGTTTCCTGCTGAAAGCACGTTCATGACATGGGATTTCAAGCCAAATTCCCAAGAAGTATTTGGCCAGAAACAAAAAATCAGGAAGCTGAGTATCAGTATCAAGTTTATTAACAGTCCACAGACTTTCAAATTCCAAAATAAATATTTTATTTCATACAATGAGGGGAAAAGAAACTCCAAAATACAGAAATCCTACTGGGAAAACATTGTTCATTATTACAAATTTAAACAAGATTAAGATAAAATTAAAACAATTCTGTAGAAGTTGGTAATGAATATTTATAGCTTGGAATGCAAACTCTGCAACTAATTTAATTACATAAGTTTGTGTATCCATGACCAGGTAGGCTGTATTCCATTCTAAAGACCTTGGGTTGGCCATACTTAAAGCAGACTCATTCAAATCAA
This sequence comes from Heloderma suspectum, assembly GCF_057233095.1. Taxonomy (NCBI): domain Eukaryota; kingdom Metazoa; phylum Chordata; class Lepidosauria; order Squamata; family Helodermatidae; genus Heloderma; species Heloderma suspectum. The sequence continues at coordinate 33,292,387 of NC_139469.1, read as the reverse complement.
TGGGACTTTAGTTATGACTAATTTAAGTCCTTTTATTTCAGTAGGTCTACTCCAAGTATGACTAAATCTGTATCCAACCCATCCGAGGGAAGGAAGCAATCTAAGGACAGATAGCTCTGGTTCTTCCATGCCACACAAGTACATTAAGCAACCCAACTTAGGGATTCTCTTGAAGACACATTAGAATATTTTGCTGTCCTATAGTCTCCAAAAAAGAAATCTGTGGTAAAAATCTTGAATCTCTTAGGGAGCAATCCTATGGCCGCTAAACAGCGGCTAGACAGCCATAGGATATGCTGTTTTCCAGGCACTGACCTCAGAGCCCGTGCTCCGAGGTCAGTTCCCGGAAAACTGACTTACCCTTACTTCCGCACCACCTCAGAGGCAGCGCAGAACAGCCCCATCCTCCGCGTGCACAAGAGGAGCGCAGAGGGGCCGGAAAGGGGCGTGGCTGGGGGCATTCCAGGGCGGGGAGATCCAATGTGTCGCCCAGCAGCCTCCTCCCCTGCTCCGCCCTCCCGTGGCTAGACAGCCGCAATTGGCTGTCTAGCAGAAAAAGCGGGGCAGGAGAAGCGCAGAGGGAACAACCCCCTCTGTGCTTCTCCTGCCCCTCTTTGGATAGGCGGTCGCCTCTGAGTTCAGAGGCGGCCACCTATCTCGATAGGATTGCGCCCTTAAAGATAAATGAGCCAAAATAGATCCACAAGAAGTTCAAGATCTTGGTGTCATGCTGACATCTTGCACCAGGAATGTCAAAGGCATAACAGCCATGTTGGAGAAGATGACCACATATTTGCTTTGCACAATATATTCCAACCCATTAAGGGTGCTTCAGACAGACCTCTCCTAGCACTTCCAGTTGAAAGTCATTGCGCAGCTATTCCATCTACCCTTTCTCATCATGATTTTTTGTGGTAAGAAAAACAAGTAAAAAGACAGAAGAAATGATGGGAAACACTGGAGGGTTGCAAGCGGAAGATCTGGTCCTCCTATAAAATTCACTGTTTGAGGCAGGGCAAGTGGACAATAAAAGCCTCATCTTGAAGCATCCTGAGTCAAAGAACCTGGAAGGGTGGGGAGGCAGGATCTACATGGAAATGGAATGAGCAGCGCTTTCAGGTTTTCTCCAGCTTTTCATGCAATCGGCTTTGGTCCGACAGCGGCACACAAAGCCAGAAAAGCCGAGTATGCACCACCTAAGCCTCCGCTTTGGCTTTTCTGGCTTCGTGTGCCTGCAACGGGCCAAAGCCAATTTCATGGAAAATGTCATCAACCCCAGGTGCTGCTCAGCGAATGAGAGAGTTGTTCCCCGCCTCTGCCCACACTCCCCTGCTCAGGGAAGTTTACTGGAGGGCCTGAAATAAGCCCCCGTAGTTTACCCCACAACTCTCCCATCTCATCCAGCATTGGGGTGAATCCCCATCCTGTATCTAGAGAAAAAGCAAACCTCGCAGCATGATCCCCATGAAGGCTTACTTGAAAGGAAGTCCCATTGAACTCACTGGGCTTACTCCCCTGCTTGAGACTGCATTGCAGCAAGATTCACTTCTTACTAGGAAGCGAAACTTATTTTGAGTAAACATGCACACAAGGGGGGAGGGGTGGCCCTCATCTAGCATTGGGATATGTGGAAGATTAAAAGAGCCCTAATGCGGTTTTATCAATGGGGAAAGCAGGCTGTATAAGGTGAATGGGCAGAGAAACTACTGCGTTATGGTGGGTGATTGCTCCAGCCCAATGGGGGTTTTATCAGTGGGAAAAGCAGGCCATATAAGGTACAACTACCACAATCTATGAAATATTGAGGTGACAGTTGAGTAGGGGGAGGAAGAGCTGGAAAAAGGAACTGGTTGACTGAAGTAACTAACAACTTGCTTTCCTCAACCTGGTGCCCTCTGGGGGAGGTTGGGGATGGATAGCTTGGAATGATAAAAGCTCAGCAGGTGATGCTTTGGAGCTCGGGCCCTGCCTTTGCCTTGTAATTAAGTCCTTGGACAAGTTACTTTTCTTTTGGCTTCCCCAGTTTGCCTTCTGGGAAACGAGCGTTTTGTGACTGGCCATGTGCACCCTTAGCGGTCATTCTGTGAATGGACAAACACCCTGGCAGTCGTTTTCTGAGAGCACCCATGACTCGCTCTCAAATTTCCAAATGTGCCCACTGACTCAAAAAAGTTGGGGACCTCTGACATAAGTCTTTTGGTTAAGTAGTTTCCAGCAACTAACCATGATACTGCTCCTCAAATCCACAAAGGACTGTTACATGGAAGAAGCCAAATGCATGACCTCTGCCGCCCCAGGATCAAATCTAATGGGCTTAAATTTTGGTTGAACATTAGGAAAAACTTCTTGATGGCAAGGACAATTTAACAATGGAACCAATTACCTAGCGGGTGGCTGGCTCTTCCTCACTGGACATCTTCTAAGCAGAAGCTGGATTTCCTGCATCAAGCAGGTGGTTATGGCAGATGGCCTACAAGATCCCTTCCAACTCTGTGATTCTATGAAACTCATGCTGTTCATTTGCTAAGAGGACAAAGGAAGTTGTTTGATTCAGGACTCAACAAGTCCTTCTTAAAGCAAGGCCATGGCCCCAGAGCATGGATGGAAGGCACATGAGGCGGCCAGCTTGCTGAAGCTAAGCAGGTTTGGGTCTAGTCAGTACTTGGAGGGGAGACTACCTGGGAACCACATGTGGCCACTGTAAGTTCCATGATGGAAGAAAGGTGAGATAGAAATACAAACAAACAAATAATGGATCTTCTGCGTCAAATTAGAGAGAAACTACCTCCTCTGATACCAGCTTGGGGAAGTTTAGAAGATGTAAGGATTAGAAACAATAGTAGTATGTTTTTGGCTGCAATGCCATGTTGGCCATTGGGGAAGAGGCCAACATGCAAAACGTCCCTGGTTGAATCCTGAGCATCTCTAAGTAGGGCTGGGAAAGTTGAAGCCTTGGGGAATGGCAAATACAGAGGAGAGGGTCCCCCAAATAGCAAGACAACCATGGACAAGATCAATGCAATCTGTGAGAAAAATGACAGAAGTTGAGTGTGATTACTACTAGCTTAAATAGAATTAAAATAAACTAAATCACCAGATTAAAAACAGCAATAGCTAACAACCAGCACACAGAGAGAATCAATAAAAATGAGCAAAATCGAAAGTTATTAAGATCTGCTTAAAGGCAGATACAGATAAACAGTTTCAACAGATAGCCTATTAGAGAAATCGTAACAGTGTTCCAATGAAATTATTGGATCTACAGAAAAAAGTGCTGATTTGTTTGTTTATAGAGTCTGGAGGTCAAAGGTACTTTTTACTGTCACTGTTGTAGCGATCAGGGGGCAATCTACATTACAACTTTAAACTGGTTTCAAACCCGTTTATCTAAAGGAATCCTGCAGTTTCATGAGGGTATTGAGAATACTTTGCTAGAGACCCCTGTCCCGTGCCCAAGCAGCCCCTCTTCCTAGAGCTACAATTCTCAGAATTCCTGTATTTGGTAGCCGTAATTGCTAAAAAACAGGTTTGAAACCAGTTTAAAGTTGTAATGTAGATTGTCCCCAGTTCAAGACTGGGCTTGGAAGGCGTGTGGGGGTTGAGGCAACACCGTGAAATCGTTTCAGTGTATCTAGTATTAAGCATGATTGCTGCACACTTTAGTTTCACATCAGATCCTCTTACCTAGGGTAAAATATTGCAATTCAGCATGACATGGAATGTCACCATAAGCCTCTTTGTCCAAAAAAGACACCATGTTGTGTGCACCATAAAGTTCATAGAATTGCAGCCTTTGTTGAGTAATCTAATGGTTAACTCAATTAAAAGAATGCAGTCCAACAACGGTCTTTCCAAATCTGATTCCTTTGCACATTAAGCACACTTTACAACAGCGTCACTACAAACTGTGTTTACAGTGGAAAAAATTTTGAGCAAAATTTTGGCGCCATCACGGATGGGGAAATAAGCCATGGTGGTTTATTTCCCCCACCACTCATGCCAGTCACGTACCAGAGGAATTTGCACAATTGCCCTTACGCGAACCTGGTGAGGGCGGCTTGATGCTGTGATTAATGACCCACCCAGAACCCATGGGCTGTCTTGGGGTTCTGTGATCATGCGAACAGGCTCATCTCAAAAAAGGCTATTCATGCGTACTTTAAAAACTGGATGCATACATGGAGACTTGATATGCTGAAAGGCCTGTTATTAATCTCAAATTCCCTTCAGTGTTTCCTTTGTTTCCACAAGTTAGTGATTTCTGGAAAAAGAGAGTTCAAAAATTCTTTCCTTGTTTTTGTATCTCATATTAGTGTTTGTTTCAACCCGGTCGATTAGATATTATTGGTATTACTTTTCAACTTAATTGGTTCTAATAATGCTTGCATGGAAAGTGCATCTATTTGCTGGGAAATATATCTTTTTTTGCTGGAGGAAAATTCTGAGAGCGCCTTGGACTGCAGGACAATCAAGCCAGTCCATACTCCAGGAAATCAAGCCAGACTGCTCACTGGAGGGAATGATATGAAAGGCCAAACTGAAGTACTTTGGCCACATCATGAGAAGACGGGATACCCTGGAGAAGATGCTGATGCTAGGGAAAGGGGAAGGCAAAAGGAAGAGGGGCCGACCAAGGGCCAGATGGATGGATGACATTCTGGAGGTGACGGAGTCGACCTCGGGGGACCTGGGGGTGGCGATGGCCGACAGGAAGCTCTGGCGTGGGCTGGCCCATGAAGTCACAAAGAGTCGGAAGCGACTTAGCGAATAAACAACAAAATGTCTTTTTTTACTTCTTCTGTAACTTACTCCCCAACAATCTCTCTGGGAATACATTTTTGGGCATACCTTTTGCCAGGTTCCATACTTGTTGCTGGCAGGTGGGCTGGATGGTGAAGGCATCACTGTGGCATTTTACCATCCAACCCACATTCTGTGTTCATGTTTTTAAACAATGGAATGAAATAAAGGCTGCAGGAGTCATAAAGACTGGGTCACATCGTATTCTGTACTGGCTCTATCATTCTTTTCTGTGTTGTGTCTACAGTGAAGCCAGGAGCATACCTGGATTTGTAGTGTTAGACATTTTAGTGACACATGAAGCTGTCATTCAAAATCATCAATTTATCATAGACCATTGTGGTTGAATCCTGGGCTGATAGGCAAGTCAGAGAAGCTACGGTGGGCTAGGAGAAGAGACAGTGGCTGGCTCCCCCCCCCCCGCCGGGCACTGTTGTTGCTCTTCCCCCTTATTCTGGCTTCCCAACAACCCTGTAAGGTGGGCTAGGAGAAGAGCTAGTGCTTTTGCCCCCCCCCCTCGCTATTGTTTATTCTGGCTTCCCAACAACCCTGTAAGGTGGGCTAGGAAAAAACTAGTGCTTTTGCCCCCCCCCCTTGCTATTGTTTATTCTGGCTTCCCAACAACCCTGTAAGGTGGGCTAGGAAAAAACTAGTGCTTTTGCCCCCCCCCCCCATGCTATTGTTTATTCTGGCTTCCCAACGACCCTGTAAGGTGGGCTAGGAGAAGAGATAGTGCTTTTGCCCCCCCCCCCCGTGCTATTGTTTATTCTGGCTTCCCAACGACCCTGTAAGGTGGGCTAGGAGAAGAGATAGTGCTTTTGCCCCCCCCCCCCGTGCTATTGTTTATTCTGGCTTCCCAACGACCCTGTAAGGTGGGCTAGGAGAAGAGATAGTGCTTTTGCCCCCCCCCCCCGTGCTATTGTTTATTCTGGCTTCCCAACGACCCTGTAAGGTGGGCTAGGAGAAGAGATAGTGCTCCCCCCCCCCCGTGCTATTGTTTATTCTGGCTTCCCAACGACCCTGTAAGGTGGGCTAGGAGAAGAGCTAGTGCTTTTGCCCCCCCCCCCGCTATTGTTTATTCTGGCTTCCCAACGACCCTGTAAGGTGGGCTAGGAGAAGAGATAGTGCTTTTGCCCCCCCCCGTGCTATTGTTTATTCTGGCTTCCCAACGACCCTGTAAGGTGGGCTAGGAGAAGAGATAGTGCTTTTGCCCCCCCCACCCCGTGCTATTGTTTATTCTGGCTTCCCAACGACCCTGTAAGGTGGGCTAGGAGACGAGATAGTGCTTTTGCCCCCCCCCCCCGTGCTATTGTTTATTCTGGCTTCCCAACGACCCTGTAAGGTGGGCTAGGAGAAGAGATAGTGCTTTTGCCCCCCCCCGTGCTATTGTTTATTCTGGCTTCCCAACGACCCTGTAAGGTGGGCTAGGAGAAGAGATAGTGCTTTTGCCCCCCCCCCCGTGCTATTGTTTATTCTGGCTTCCCAACGACCCTGTAAGGTGGGCTAGGAGAAGAGATAGTGCTTTTGCCCCCCCCCCGCTATTGTTTATTCTGGCTTCCCAATGACCCTGTAAGGTGGGCTAGGAGAAGAGATAGTGCTTTTGCCCCCCCCCCCCCCCGTGCTATTGTTTATTCTGGCTTCCCAACGACCCTGTAAGGTGGGCTAGGAGAAGAGCTAGTGCTTTTGCCCCCCCCCCCCGTGCTATTGTTTATTCTGGCTTCCCAACAACCCTGTAAGGTGGGCTAGGAAAAAACTAGTGCTTTTGCCCCCCCCCCTCGCTATTGTTTGTTCTGGCTTCCCAACGACCCTGTAAGGTGGGCTAGGAGAAGAGCTAGTGCTTTTGCCCCCCCCCCCCCCCGTGCTATTGTTTATTCTGGCTTCCCAACGACCCTGTAAGGTGGGCTAGGAGAAGAGCTAGTGCTTTTGCCCCCCTCCTCGCTATTGTTCATTCTGGCTTCCCAACGACCCTGTAAGGTGGGCTAGGAGAAGAGCTAGTGCTTTTGCCCCCCCCCCCGTGCTATTGTTTATTCTGGCTTCCCAACGACCCTGTAAGGTGGGCTAGGAGAAGAGATAGTGCTTTTGCCCCCCCCCCCGTGCTATTGTTTATTCTGGCTTCCCAACGACCCTGTAAGGTGGGCTAGGAGAAGAGATAGTGCTTTTGCCCCCCCCCCCGCTATTGTTTATTCTGGCTTCCCAATGACCCTGTAAGGTGGGCTAGGAGAAGAGATAGTGCTTTTGCCCCCCCCCCCCCCCGTGCTATTGTTTATTCTGGCTTCCCAACGACCCTGTAAGGTGGGCTAGGAGAAGAGCTAGTGCTTTTGCCCCCCCCCCCCGTGCTATTGTTTATTCTGGCTTCCCAACAACCCTGTAAGGTGGGCTAGGAAAAAACTAGTGCTTTTGCCCCCCCCCCTCGCTATTGTTTGTTCTGGCTTCCCAACGACCCTGTAAGGTGGGCTAGGAGAAGAGCTAGTGCTTTTGCCCCCCCCCCCCCCGTGCTATTGTTTATTCTGGCTTCCCAACGACCCTGTAAGGTGGGCTAGGAGAAGAGATAGTGCTTTTGCCCCCCCCCCCCGTGCTATTGTTTATTCTGGCTTCCCAACGACCCTGTAAGGTGGGCTAGGAGAAGAGCTAGTGCTTTTGCCCCCCTCCTCGCTATTGTTTATTCTGGCTTCCCAACGACCCTGTAAGGTGGGCTAGGAGAAGAGATAGTGCTTTTGCCCCCCCCCCCCCCGTGCTATTGTTTATTCTGGCTTCCCAACGACCCTGTAAGGTGGGCTAGGAGAAGAGATAGTGCTTTTGCCCCCCCCGTGCTATTGTTTATTCTGGCTTCCCAACGACCCTGTAAGGTGGGCTAGGAGAAGAGATAGTGCTTTTGCCCCCCCCCCCCCCGTGCTATTGTTTATTCTGGCTTCCCAACGACCCTGTAAGGTGGGCTAGGAGAAGAGATAGTGCTTTTGCCCCCCCCCCCCCGTGCTATTGTTTATTCTGGCTTCCCAACGACCCTGTAAGGTGGGCTAGGAGAAGAGATAGTGCTTTTGCCCCCCCCCCCCGTGCTATTGTTTATTCTGGCTTCCCAACGACCCTGTAAGGTGGGCTAGGAGAAGAGATAGTGCTTTTGCCCCCCCCACCCCGTGCTATTGTTTATTCTGGCTTCCCAACGACCCTGTAAGGTGGGCTAGGAGAAGAGATAGTGCTTTTGCCCCCCCCCCCCGTGCTATTGTTTATTCTGGCTTCCCAACGACCCTGTAAGGTGGGCTAGGAGAAGAGATAGTGCTTTTGCCCCCCCCCCCCCGTGCTATTGTTTATTCTGGCTTCCCAACGACCCTGTAAGGTGGGCTAGGAGAAGAGCTAGTGCTTTTGCCCCCCTCCTCGCTATTGTTTATTCTGGCTTCCCAACGACCCTGTAAGGTGGGCTAGGAGAAGAGCTAGTGCTTTTGCCCCCCTCCTCGCTATTGTTTATTCTGGCTTCCCAACGACCCTGTAAGGTGGGCTAGGAGAAGAGATAGTGCTTTTGCCCCCCCCCCCCGTGCTATTGTTTATTCTGGCTTCCCAACGACCCTGTAAGGTGGGCTAGGAGAAGAGATAGTGCTTTTGCCCCCCACCTCGCTATTGTTTATTCTGGCTTCCCAACGACCCTGTAAGGTGGGCTAGGAGAAGAGATAGTGCTTTTGCCCCCCCCCCCCGTGCTATTGTTTATTCTGGCTTCCCAACGACCCTGTAAGGTGGGCTAGGAGAAGAGATAGTGCTTTTGCCCCCCCCCCGTGCTATTGTTTATTCTGGCTTCCCAACGACCCTGTAAGGTGGGCTAGGAGAAGAGCTAGTGCTTTTGCCCCCCCCACCCCGTGCTATTGTTTATTCTGGCTTCCCAACGACCCTGTAAGGTGGGCTAGGAGAAGAGATAGTGCTTTTGCCCCCCCCCCCCCGTGCTATTGTTTATTCTGGCTTCCCAACGACCCTGTAAGGTGGGCTAGGAGAAGAGCTAGTGCTTTTGCCCCCCCCCCGCTATTGTTTATTCTGGCTTCCCAACGACCCTGTAAGGTGGGCTAGGAGAAGAGATAGTGCTTTTGCCCCCCCCCCCCGCTATTGTTTATTCTGGCTTCCCAACGACCCTGTAAGGTGGGCTAGGAGAAGAGATAGTGCTTTTGCCCCCCCCACCCCGTGCTATTGTTTATTCTGGCTTCCCAACGACCCTGTAAGGTGGGCTAGGAGAAGAGATAGTGCTTTTGCCCCCCCCCCCCGTGCTATTGTTTATTCTGGCTTCCCAACGACCCTGTAAGGTGGGCTAGGAGAAGAGATAGTGCTTTTGCCCCCCCCTCGCTATTGTTTATTCTGGCTTCCCAACGACCCTGTAAGGTGGGCTAGGAGAAGAGATAGTGCTTTTGCCCCCCCCCTCACTATTGTTTATTCTGGCTTCCCAACGACCCTGTAAGGTGGGCTAGGAGAAGAGATAGTGCTTTTGCCCCCCCCCCCCCGTACTATTGTTTATTCTGGCTTCCCAACGACCCTGTAAGGTGGGCTAGGAGAAGAGATAGTGCTTTTGCCCCCCCCCCATGCTATTGTTTATTCTGGCTTCCCAACGACCCTGTAAGGTGGGCTAGGAGAAGAGATAGTGCTTTTGCCCCCCCCCCCCCGTGCTATTGTTTATTCTGGCTTCCCAACGACCCTGTAAGGTGGGCTAGGAGACGAGATAGTGCTTTTGCCCCCCCCCCCCGTGCTATTGTTTATTCTGGCTTCCCAACGACCCTGTAAGGTGGGCTAGGAGAAGAGATAGTGCTTTTGCCCCCCCCCTCGCTATTGTTTATTCTGGCTTCCCAACGACCCTGTAAGGTGGGCTAGGAGAAGAGGTAGTGCTTTTGCCCCCCCCTCGCTATTGTTTATTCTGGCTTCCCAACGACCCTGTAAGGTGGGCTAGGAGAAGAGATAGTGCTTTTGCCCCCCCCGTGCTATTGTTTATTCTGGCTTCCCAACGACCCTGTAAGGTGGGCTAGGAGAAGAGATAGTGCTTTTGCCCCCCCCCCCGTGCTATTGTTTATTCTGGCTTCCCAACGACCCTGTGAGGTGGGCTAGGAGAAGAGCTAGTGCTTTCGCCCCCCCCGTGCTATTGTTTATTCTGGCTTCCCAACGACCCTGTGAGGTGGGCTAGGAGAAGAGATAGTGCTTTTGCCCCCCCTGTGCTATTGTTTATTCTGGCTTCCCAACGACCCTGTAAGGTGGGCTAGGAGAAGAGCTAGTGCTTTTGCCCCCCCCCTCGCTATTGTTTATTCTGGCTTCCCAACGACCCTGTAAGGTGGGCTAGGAGAAGAGATAGTGCTTTCGCCCCCCCCCCTGTGCTATTGTTTATTCTGGCTTCCCAACAACCTTGTGAGGTGGGCTAGGGGAAGACAGTGGCTGGCTTTCTCTCTCCCCGCCCCCCCCCGGGCCCTGTTGTTGCTCTTCCCCCTTATTCCAGCTTCCCAACGACCCTGCAAGGTGGGCTAGAAGAAGAGATAGTGGCTGGCTGGCTTCTCAATCGTACGGATGTTTTCACAGGCATGAGTGCAAGTCCATTCAGTGGCTGTATGCATGCGCATGCCACCCCTGTGCAGATGTCTGCCCCACTTTCTTCCACGCTGTCCTAGATGGTTGCCACCCAGAACACCTCGTGGCAGTGATTGCGGTGGTTTGCTGTAGGTGGGAGGGAGCACAATGGAAAACCACCTCAGCATTCTTGCCTTACCTAAAATAACTCCACACACAAAAAGAAACCATTAGAAATGGCCATTCCAAGCTCTGCATGATGAATTTATTCAGGGGAGTAGAAAAGGCACTTTTAATACCCATTGAAATCCTAACTGCCAAGCCTTTGTCCTGCACAGCTGAGAAGGGAGACTCCCCCATCCACCCTGGGAGGAAAAAGGCCCATCAATCTGGTGAGCAAAAGTGAGAAGCAGCTGTAGGTGAAGTCAATGGGAGGGGGAGGTTCCAAGTAAATGCTCTGAAGGGGATGGGAGACCTTAAGACTGCTACTCTAAGTAGACCTTCACTGCACTCCTATGCTTGCCTACGCAGAAGCATGCCACACAGATTTCAATGACACTTACTCCCAGGAAAGGAAAGGGTCAGGAGTATTTATGAAGCTACAGCCTGAGTTCCAGTTCACAATATGATCTACAAGTCAGTTCAGCAAAACTCCATCTTTTAATGTAGATTTTCTTCCTGTTGCAGTTAGAACTGACACTGGCCTCTGAACAGTTTGAGGACTGTTTGTAGCAGTAAAGCACAAGGTTTGTGGAGAAAGAGAAGACATCCCTGTGCCCTTTAAAAAACAAGCCAAGGAGTTTACTTGGAAGTAAGCACTGCTGTGTTCAGGGGGATCTCGGAAAAGCATTTGGGATGGTTAACCACTTTACACTTCAAGCGCCCGTAGTGGAATGGGAGAGAGGCAGAGTCAGTGACCTGGCCCCCCAATTTGTTGTCATGACAATGTTATTCAGCACCGCCCAGCAACACCCCCAGCACACGCCCACACAAAGCGGTAAAGGGGAAATACACAAGGAGGAAATGGCGATTTCAATCACAAGCACAGAAAATGCCAGGTTTTCCCCATTCTCAAATAACACGGGAAGAGGGAGGGGAAGTTGTGAGATAGCAGCAGGACAGCAGTGGCGGCGTTTAAAGCTCCTGGGAAAACCAATGATTAAAGAAGAACGTTCGCGCTAAAAAAACAAGGTATGAAGGTGGCTACATTCTCTCAGTCCCATCAGGCACCTTTCCTGAACCAAACTACTGACCAGGCCTAGTTAGGCCTACCTTCACACTTGCTAGACTTATGATTGTTGTATGTTTTGCTTTTCCCTTATCATTCCAATTTGTTTAGCTCAGTGGTTTCCAAACCGTGTTCCAGGAAATCCTGCAAATGCTTGGAAGCTTTCTAGGGGCTTCTCGTGAGAAGAATAGTAATGGTGGAAAGCTTCTCTGAATCCAAATCTGATTTCTACTACTGATTTTTCCCTTGAAATGACTGGGCATATTACAGGGAGTGCAGCCTTGGTTCATTTACAGCAATGCTGAGGGCCAGAAGGCCTGACGAAACAAGTGTGCAACCTAAAACATGCTCCAGAATATTTTGGAATGCACAGGAGTTTCTGCAGGAGACAAGTCAATGTGGAAAGGGTTCCATGGATACAGAAAGTAGTTTAAAACTACAGTCTAGCTGATTATGAAAACACATGTACAAGTCATTACCATCTTAAGAATCAGCAATTCCTTTTTGGCAGGTTCAGTTTTATTTACTACCGAATTTCCTGAAGTGTGCGGTAGAAGCCGTGAGAATAGCTTTAAAATGTAGAAGGGAAAATGTGACGCAAGGATCTTTTAAATGTCTTTTCCCCTCTCCCAACTTTCTACCATTTGAATAGGAAGGTGAATCCTGACTTTTTAGATAGTGGAATGATGAGCGTAATTGCATTTTAATCACCTATGTTGTAATAGTCAGCTGACTTTAAAAAAAAATTAAATAGAATGAACCCCACTGTGTTTTCATGTGTTTCTCTTCTTCCAACAAGATTAGGAAAAAAGACCTCTGCCCACTGGTTGACTGGTACCACGGCATCCTGGGTGAGTCTGAAAGGATATGTTCTTCAGCATTTCTATCTCAGGAAATGCAGAATATGGGAAAGTGATTACTAATAGCATGGTCTTTTGTGAATAAGAAACGAAGTGGGTGTCGGGACTTAAGCTTGCAGAGGTACCCGTCAAAGCTGGTAAAAAGCACTCCTGGCTACTACTGACACCTGCACTTCCACAGAAAGCACGGAGTCCAAGTGGAGGACAACCTACTCCAGAACTTACTGTGTGCCACTTTCCAGATCCCATAACTGACGTGCCCCATAACTTTGAGTGACTTTTCTAGGGATGGCGGAGAATTTCTCCACGAATCTCGGGGAGGCCGAATGCCAACGCATTCGGCCCCCCGAAATTGTTGGTGAAATTCTCCACCCCCCCTGCCCCCCCCCGGGATGGGACTTACCTCCCTCGAATGTCCCTCTCGGCGGCGGGTCCCAGTGGGAGTTCGGCGGCAGTTCATCGGGGGTGGGAGTGGCGGCCAGTCTTCCGACCGGCTGCCGCCGCCGCCATTACAAAATAAAGTAAAAAAAAAACAAAAACGCCCGTGATAGGCTACGTAACGATTTACGTAGCCTATCACGGCTAGATTTCCAAAGTCAGCCATGATAGGCTACGTAAATCGTTACGTAGCCTATCACGGGTGGTTGGGGTTTTTTTTTCCCACTTTTTTATTTCGCGGCCGGGGAGACGGGGCGCTTCTCCCTGGCCTAATTTCGGCCGGGCGAGGCAGGGCGCCTCCCCTCCCGGCCTGAAGTTCGGGGGGAGAACCGAAGCGCCTCCCCCCCACCGTGAAGCAAGCTGCAGGACCAGGTAAGTGCCTTTCGTACATCCCTACTTTTCCCAGCTCATCTTAGCATCCTGGGCTGCACTAGCTCCAAATGACACTTCCCCCTTTCCCAGTAAATTGAAGGAAACCCATACAAAATTTACTAGTTGGCATCTATGTAAGTAGGTAAGACCACACATCTCTTCTGCTGCATTGATCTGTCTGGAATAAAACCTCCTAGCTCCAGATTAGGACTGCCTTGCCGCACATGAACGCTGAAGGAGCAGGAACATCTGGTTAACGCTTAAATCGTTCCAAAGCTTTACTTTTAGGCCATTAGACAGTAGAGGGGGTAACTGCTTTCTACTGAGTAGGCATGCATAGGATTGGTTTTTGGGATGCCATCTGAAAGGCATCCCAAAATGCTTACTCCTGCTTACCTCTGAATAATTCAGTCCCGCTGTCTTCTGAGTAGCCTTAATCTGTTTTACTACTTGGGAACATTTTCTGGCCAGCACTGGTGCAGCCAGGTCATTGCCTTGCAGCTGGCATGAATAGCTACGCAACTTGACAATTGCTCAGTGGCCTCAGCCCCAGTCCTGCAGGCTACAATGATGCTTGAGCTGCGTAGCTCATGCTTGCCCAAAGTGCAGCGGGGAGGGACACACCTACATTCACCTGGCTGAACTGCACACGGGGGCTAACATGCAAGAGGTGTCGTTGCACAGCAGCGCTTAGCTGGCTTACTGTGACGTAACGTTTGTAAGTGAAATATGATTCAGTGCACTTGATGCATCTGATAAAGTGGGTAAAGCTTCCTATAAAGGGCTCACGCAAAAATAAACTAATTACAGGTCAATCCTGTACACATTGGCTCAGAAGTCAGAACTGGGGAAAAGATGCACTAAAAGGACTTTCAGAAAATGAGCCTTTTCCAGAGGGAAGCAGTGGGGTTGCTGCAGATCGGCAATAGCGTCATCTGTTGCGAACGACCCCAGTGTGCTCCCCCTCCGTATTAATCCTCCATGTAGACTGGCCTGTGGGTTACCACATACTGTGTGGCCTTTGCCTACCTCTGCATTTTTTTGTTCTCTTCTAACGCTGCTCCCCAACCCATCTGTCTTTGGAATGCAGCCCTGTCATATTTCCCCAGAAAATAATTAATGAAACATAGAATCATAGGGTTGTAAGGGGCCTGCAAGACCATTGAGTCCAACCCCCTGCTTCATGCAGGAAGCCTGATTCCCAGGTGGTCTACCATCCAAGGACTAACCAGGGCTGGCCCAAGGGATGTCAGAGAATTCCGCCACGGATCTCGGTGGCGGAATGAAGCCCCCGCCCCCCCACCCCACAAAAGGCACGCAGAACAGAGCACTTACCTGCTGCTGTCCGTGCTGACTTGCGAATGGCGGCACTCGCTTCCTCATCATAGCTGTGATAGGCTAAGTAAATAATTAGGTAGCCTATCACGGCTAACGCAGGGACACCATTTGTGTCCCTGTAGAGGCCGTGATAGGCTACATAAGTATTTACGTAGCCTATCACGGCAAGCTAAAAAAAAAAAAAAGTGTACGCAAATGCCGGCGGGTACGGCGGCCGCCATTTGTGTTCCCTTTTTTTCGCTGTGTTAGCCTACGTAAATATTTACGTAAGCTATTATGGCGAAAAAAAGGGGAACGCAAATAGTGTAGTGGCCACTATTTGCGTTCCCCTTTTTTTTTTGCCATAATAGCTTACGTAAATATTTATGTAGGCTAAAACAGCAAAAGAAAGGGAACGCAAATAGCGGCCGCCGTAGCCGCCATTTGCGTACGCTGTTTGTTTGGGTTTTTTGCCTGCAGGCTGCCCAGCGGCCGGATGTCCGGCTGCGGGCAGCCCCAGCTGGCAGCTCCGCAGAATGTCCGCAGAGCGGAGCCGGCCGGGTTAGGATTTTTGGGGGAGGTGCGGAGTGCCTCCCCCCCACCGTGAATCACCCCGTCAAAAAGGTAAGTGACTTTCGTACATCCCTAGCTGGCCCTGCTTAGCTTCCGAGATCAGGCACATCTAGCACCCTTCCTCAAGGGCAGCCTCCCTTGCATAGTTAATGGAAGCCCCTTTCTTCATGGAAATACAGGCGAGGAAAGGACTTTGTTTATGGGACTACAAGTAGGGATGTACGAAGGTCACTTACCTTTCCGCAGATTATGTTGATGGCGGGGGGGAGGCATTCCGTCCCTCCCCCAAGAATCCTCGCTGGGGGGGGAGGCGCTCCGTTCCTCCCCCCCAGAATCCTCCGCGGCTGGCTGTGCTCCGCGGCAGCTCCAGTCCCAGCCAGGCCAGAGCCGTCCGCAGCCAGATTTCCGGCCATGGAGGGCTCTGGGTAAAAAACAAAACAAAACAAACCCCGTGTACGCAAATGGCGGCGGCTATGGCCGCCGCCATTTGCGTTCCTTATCTTTGCTGTCATAATCTATGTAAATATTTACGTAGACTATGACGGTGAAAATAAAGGGGAACGCAAATAGCGTAGCGGACGCTATTTGCGTCCCTTTTTGATTCACCGTTTTAGCTTACGTAAATCTTTACGTAGGCTAAAACGTCGAATCAAAAAGAGACACAAATAGCGCCCGCTACGTTATTTGCGTTCCCCTTTATTTTCGCCGTCATAGTCTACGTAAATATTTACATAGATTATGACAGCAAAGATAAGGAACGCAAATGGCAACGGCCATAGCCGCTGCCATTTGCCTACGCGGTTTTTGTTTTTTTTTAAACCCACCCTACCATGATAGGCTATGTAAAGATTTACGTAGCCTATCATGTGGTGTTTTTTTTTATTTTAAACCTAGCCATGATAGGCTACGTAAATCTTTTTTAATTTTTTTTACAAGCCTGGAAATGGCGGCGGCGGCGGCGGTGGCAGCCGGTCGGAAGACCAGCCGCCACAGCCGCTGCCGCCGAAGCTGCTGCCGGAGCCCGGAAGATCCGCCCCAGGTAAGTCTCGTCCCGGAGGGGATCTGCAGGGTGGCGGGGGGGGTGGCAGGCCGTTCCGCCACGGAGTTCGGGGGGCCGAATGCACTGGCATTCGGCCTCACCAAGATCCATGGCGGAATTCTCTGACATCCCTAACTACAAGGCTGAATCTACACATAGCAGTTATACCGTTATCATAACTATTGATGCCCATTGGTGCCATCTGTACCAATAGGTATGATAACGGTATGATAGTGGTATAAATGCTATGGTAGATTCAGCCCAAGTGAATGCTAACTGTGCCTTTCACACTTGTTGGAGTGACAGGTAGGGATGGCAGAGAATTCTGCCACGGATTTCAGTGAGGCTGAATGCACTGGCATTCGGCCCCCTGAAATCCGTGGCGGAACAGCCCGCCGCCCCCCTGTCCCCCCGCGGATCCCCCCCGGGACGAGACTTACCTGGGGCGGATGTTCCGGACGGCGGCGGCTCCAGTGGCGGCTTCGGCAGCTGGTCTTCCGACTGGCTGCCGCCGGCGCCGCCATTTGCAGTCTGGTCTTTTTTTTTTTTTACCCAGACGTGATAGGCTACATAAGTCTTTATGTAGCCTATCACATCTGGGTAAAAAAAAAAGTGTATGCAAATGGCAGTGGCTACAGCAGCTACGTAAATATTTACATAGACTATTACGGCGAAAATAAAGGGGAACGCAAATAGCGTAGTGGGCACTATTTGCGTTCCTTTTTGATTCGCTGTTTTAGCCTACGTAAATATTTACATAGGCTAAAACGGCAAATCAAAAAGGAACGCAAATAGCACCCACTACGCTATTTGCGTTCCCCTTTATTTTCGCCATAATAGCCTACGTAAATATTTACGTAGACTAAAACGGCGCAAAATAAGGAACGCAAATGGCGGCCACTGTAGCCGCCGCCATTTGCGTACGTGTTTGTTTTTTTTAAAAAACCCAGATGTGATAGGCTACGTAAATATTTACGTAGCCTATCACAGTTGAATACAGGGACGCAAACAGCGGCGGCTACGG
The DNA here is from genome assembly GCF_057233095.1 of Heloderma suspectum. NCBI lineage: Eukaryota > Metazoa > Chordata > Lepidosauria > Squamata > Helodermatidae > Heloderma > Heloderma suspectum. The sequence goes on along the minus strand of NC_139469.1, from coordinate 33,275,219 downwards.
CAGCCGCCATTTGCGTCCCTGCTACCCAGCAGCCGGATGTCCGGCTGCTGGTGGAGCTGGCCGGCGGCTCTGCGGAATCCCCGCGGAGCGAAGCCGGCCAGGCAGGACTCCGGGGAGAGGGACGGAACACCTCCCCCCCCATCGAGGATTCCGGGGGGAGGGACGGAGCGCCACCCCCCCCCCACTGCAAAGCAGATCCGCGAAACGGTAAGTGACTTTCATACATCCCTAATGACAGGCACAGTTCGAATGACTCACTTCTCCTGCCTAGCTTGGCTGAAGGCTGAAGCTCAGCAGCCCAGGCCGGAACTCCTCTGTGCTCCAGGGCAGCCTTCACAGCAACGTTTCCCATGGAAAGCCGACATCTGTGGCACTTGTCTTGGTCAGCTGACCTCACGGCTGGGTTCCTGGAGGTCAGCTGAGTGAGACAGGCTTCAGGTCAGCTCGCCACATGACTGCACCACAGACATTCTGTGCATCCACTGCGAATGTGTGGTATTACTATTAGGTATTATTATGGCCACACTGGTCTATTGTGCAAAGGGAAGGCCATCTCATTTAGGTTTTATATCGCTTCATTGCTAAAGCTATTAATGCACACAAAAATATTGTAGGAAGTCTACCATAATTTTTTTTGCATCCTGAGAACTTGTTTCTCTCCTTTGTGATTTACTTTGGATGCTCACCTCCTTCTGTTTTCTAAAGCTATTAATGGACATCTGATGGTTGCAAAATGCTTACATTCTCCTGCAATGCCAAAGAAGGTTGAAAGAAATAGTTTTTGCAGAGTTTGAGTTACTGGAACTAGTTGACAAGAAGCAGCCCTGGCAAGGTCATGATGTGCTGTTGCTTTGGTAGTGGGACTGATGCTGCTGTTTTGCGGTAGCACTGCCTTTCTACTTCCTTTACCTGTGTACGTGTTAATAAACTGAGGTCAACATCACAAGCTGTCAGTTCTCTCTCCTGATGAGGAAACTGACCCTTGAACGCTGCATTTGGAATTTCTTTTTTGGAACTCGGAGAAAGCAGGGAGCACGAAACAGTATCTGGTACAAAATCTGGAGAAGCTGAGATTTAATTGTTTCTCTTTCAGAGAGATACTAGATAGAAGGCTTCTACTGCTAATGATCCGGAGGCATTTTGCAGCAATTCCATCTTTTTTCCTTTTAGTTAAAGATGGAAGAAATGGTGGGAAAACACAGGAGGGCTACAAGTAGAACACTGCATTATCTGGAGCCCCTATAAAATTCTGTGAATGAGGCAAAGCAACGACGGCACAACAAAAGCCTTGCCTAGAAGCACCCACAGACCCGTTGAGGGCAGTGCTTCATTAAACTCAGAAGCACGGGGTCTGTGTGGAGCCAGCTAAGCAGGACTTCATGAGGTGGAATTTCAGAGCTCAGTGTTGCTTTTTGCTGCAATTCCCGTAGCTGGAAGAAACAAAATCAAATATGCAAAATAAGTAACATTATGTAACTCTGCTTCATTTGCATACTGGATCCAGGTCCTGGCATTTGGCTTTGCATGGCGTCTCTCACAGCCCAGGCTATGATGCTTCTGTTTTTCAACCAATATTGCGGCATGTATGAGATAAACAGAGATGCCTACAAATTACTTACCGCACCCCACACATGGCTGGCAGAAGGGCTTTTTATCGCCCCCTTGTCTCCCCCCAGGGTATTTCTGTGTCCTCCTACGCAAACAGATCTGAGAGTTCATAGAAAACTGCAGCAAAATGGCTGATTGGCCACCACCACTTCCCCTGTGTCTTTTTCTTAAAGAGCAGAAGAGTTTCATGAAAGGAAGGAAGTCAGCGGCAGAGTCAGAAGAAATGCAGGGAAGACATGCAGGACATGAAAAATGGTGGCACAGGGTGCAGCCGTTGACACTGGAGAAACAAGAAGCAACATCAAACCAAGGCCCACCACCATCTGTTGCAAGCGGGACACCACTGAAACACATATGCATTGCATGTAAGTATCCCTAACCCTAATCCCAACCCCGTCTCTCTACTGCTTTCCTTCTGACCCACCCTGCTCCCAGCCTAAATTTAGACTGTAAATATCTCCCACCTCCCTTTCTCCAGTCTCCAAATTGAGCTTGTAAACTCATTGGCACCAGGGACCACAGACATATAGTTTCAAATACCTACTTGGCTATGAAGCTCAATATGAAGCTATGAAGCTTGGGGTAGTTACCATTTCTCAGTCTAACCTACCTTAGAGGGTTATTGTGAAGGTAAAATGGGGGGAACATGTACACTGCCCCAAGCGTCTTATAGGAAAAGTAGAATACAAAACTATAATGGACAAAGAAAATAGTAACCCCCACCCCCAAAAGATAGCTAGAGAGTTACAAAAACAATTCTTATATACTGTTTCCCAGGTTGGAGTGCTTTCTTACCGGCTAATAATTTGCTTGCGATGTGACTGGAAGTTAAACTGCCCTAGAAAGCAAATGCTACACGTTTCTTACGGTTAGGTCCACGAGTAAGAACAATGTATCCGTTCGGTAGCCCACCCTTGAGTCCAATGCCCAGAGTGTCTAGATCAGACTGCTTCTGTTTGTGGATCCAGTCTCTTATTTGAGGATGGGCCTGATGAGTCTTCAGGTCTGCCAGATTTATTCCCAGCAAGCCTTTTACATCACTGGCAGTTAGGTTCTGCAGAAGAAACAAAAGTAAAATGATTATGGGCCATCTCTACCCTGCTGCTATTCAAAAGCGTATTATTATTTATTTATTACACAGATTTATATACTGCTTTCCAGCCGACTATCAAAGCGGTTAGCAGCAGCAGCGTATAGAAATATAACAACAAAAATACAATAGGAGAGCAATCCTACAGTCCCTGGGTAAGCGTCCCAGGGACCATAGGATTGTTCAGATTACCCCTTCTGAGGTCGGAGGCACTCCGACCTCAGAAGGGGAAGTCAGAGATCCACCTCCCCTCCCCCTCGCTGCGGAAAGCTGGCTGCCCTCCGAGGTCGGAATAATGTCATGTTTCCCTTGGGCCCCTCTATCCTTAAGCACTCACACACACAAATAGAGAGGCTTCAGTCTCACACCTTTAATTCATTATCAACAGGTTAATTACAGATGCAAATCCTCGAAGACTCTCAGGCTACAAAGGAATGCCTCCAGGGGATTCAAAAGGGAACACTGACGTTCCCGGCAGCTGGCTAGACTAACTTAGGGAGGGATGTCCCGCCCTTCCAGTGATGCTTCCCTACGTCGCCTCTCATGCATCGCTAACCGGGTCGACCGTCTGAGCTCTACCCCTGATGTTTCCCTCTCAGCTCTGCACCGCAGTCTCTTACGTCACAGCCCCCACTCTTCTCCTCCTCCTCCCGGCTTCTCACAGAGGGGGGCAAGGGGGGGGACTTCAGGCCCAGCCATCTGGGAGTTAGTAACCTGAGAAGCACGCCTACCCATATCTGACTTGGCTTGGGAAAATGACTCCACCAGTTCAGGCTGTTCCTCTACTGAATCTGAGCTGCTAACTATCTCCCTGCGCTCAGAATAAATCCTGACAAAAAGTGACCTTGGAGGAGGAGGAAAGGGGGGTTTCTAGTGGGAGGGGAGGGGAGGAGACTGAAGAGGCCAGGATACAAGTTATCCTGAGCCTCCTCCAGCATCCTTCCCTTCCCTTCTGAAGCGCCCTCGCTAGACAGGCTAAACAGCCCATCTCTACAGGTTGGGTCACAGCTCAGGGAAAGTCTGCATAAAGAGGTGGGTCACAAGCAGACATCTGAAGATTAAGACAGAAGGCAGCTGCAGCGTCTGGACCAGGCCCAAGAGCAGCCCACAAGGCTTTTACTATGGACAGGAGTGAGAAGTGCTCATTTGCTGTAGAGGAGGGGAAGGGATGAATATACACATACGCCGCACAGACAGTTCTCTAGTTTTATTGACGCTCTTTGGGTTCCCTTCCACATTCCTTAGATGCTTTACCTCAGGAGGAACCCCCAAGCATAGGTGAGATTTCAACAGCTACCCTACAATCGCTATTATTTCCAGCATCTTCATCTGGTATGCCAGTGGTGCCCTTTCTTGGACAAGTCAATCCTGGCTTCAGTAATTCATGCTTGACTCATCTCTAGGTTTGATTACTGCAATGTGCGCTATGTGGTGCTGCCCTTGAAGACAGCCTGGAAACTTCAGTTAGTCCAGAAATCTGTGGCTAGAATGTTGTCTGGGGCCAGTAGGATCGACCATATTATATCAGTTTTGGACCAGCTACATTTGCTTCCAATTTGTTTCCAGACTCAATTCATGGTGCTGGTATTTAGGGCCTTTAGACCTTAAATGGCCTGGGACCAGGGTAGCTTAGGAAACAATACCCCCCATGTCAGGGGGGGGCAGCATGTGGCCCCCACAGCCCCCAGTGTGGCCCCATCAACCTGCAAAATCAGGGGTACTTCAAAGATCTTTTTAAAAGGGGGGCAGTTTGCAAGCAAAATGGTGTCTGTAGCTGCTACAGGGTGCCCAAAGGGTCAAAATTAGGTTTTTTGCAAGCTAATTTTGATCCTTTTGGTGCTCCATAGTAGCCTGGATGATGTTTTTATCTAAAGAAACAAAAAAAAAACACCCTTCCCCATTTTCGGCAGCTGCAGGGATGCTGTCTGCGGAGAGTTCTGTGGGGCCCTAAAAGGCCCCCTGGATCTCCGGAAATTGCCCACCCCTGCCCTATATGAACTGCTTAATAACTTTACTCTGCTTCTGAGGCCCTTCTTGCTTACCCACTGGCAAAGGAGGCATGACTGTTGGAGATGAGAAAGGCCATTTTGGTCATGATGCCCACAACACAGAATGGCTCCTTTGTCCTCCTCTATTGAACTCCACGAAGAACCATAACAGCATCACACCACACCTTCATTGCCTGTAAGCAGGCACTGAAAAGCAACTGTTTTATTTCAGCACACATTTTTTAACTGGGGCTTTTAAAATGTTTGTGCTTCTATTGCTGCTATTAGTTTGCCACCTGTGGAGTTTTAATGTACTTTATTCAATAAAATGGTATTGTTTTTCAATTTTGTAAGCCTCTTTGAGTTTACATACATGTCCAGAAAGGGGTGGATATTAAATTCTAAATAAATAAGGCTGCAGTCCTATGATCCCTGGCCAACAGCAGACTTTTCTACCACCATGGCTGTCCTGAGGGGATGCTTCCTGGCAGTGGGGCTGAAAATGTGGTGGTTTAGGGTTGTGCATTGGAGTGGTTGAGGATCCACAGGACGTAGAAGTAGAATCTACATTCAAAGGTTGACAAATCTGAAACTGAAATATGCCCCCAACAAACCCATTCAATTTTGATGCTCTTTCTGAAGATCAGTTTCAGCCCTAAGTGGTGGTCCCACTCACCATCACCGAGTCTCTTGGCAAGCTCATGAAAGTCTCAATGTCCATGTTGACCCCATTTTTGCTAAGCGCCCTCAGATCTTCACTTGGAGCCCCTCCTGGAGGGAGAGATTGATGGAAACGTGTTATTCCTCATCAAACTTTCTGTGTAATGGCAACTCCTTCTAAGATTTTCTATAACATTAGGCCTTATTGCAGATTTCCCTGATACTTTTGAACCTTTACATGTAGAGAACCCCAGCTCTTCACAGTTTCTTCTTGGAGCTTATCTAGATGACCAGTACAAAGCATGATCCTACAGTATTTTAGCTTTATCCGGCAGTTCTGCAAATAGCAACTGCAAGGACATAAAAGTTATATACCATCTTTACAAAATGATGGTGGTGGGAATAGGGAGAACAGGTTTGCAGTATGAGGACTGCTGGAGGAAGAGAAAGGGGGAGAAAGAACTGAAATCTTATACCACTTACTCCTTTTAAAATAAGGTTAAATGGTGTGTACTCCAACATATAAGAGAGGAAGAGCGCAGCCTGCATAGAGGAGACTCAGCAGAGCTGAATGACCAGACCCAAAGCAAGATCTGAGAAACACCTTGCTAGTATCTTCTGTGCGGTGCATCCAGATATTGGGCCAGTTCACACCCCCTAAGCCACCCTGAGAATAAGCCACTGTGGGTTGGTTGTTCGCTCAACAACCCATGGTACTTCTGACAGACGATTGGATGTGTGGGGGCTTGGCTTCTTTCTCCCTCAGTCGTCCCACCTGCTCCTGGCACATATCCCAGGTGCCTTTGCAGCGCAGCCCCTCTCAAATCCTCATATTCCCAATGGCTGAGAGCTCCACACCCCACCCCACCCACTACATAACTGTCAAATCTACAAGTTGTAAAGCACAAAATCTTGGAGCGTTGTATTCCCTATGGAGGGAAACTCTCAGCCCCCTTCTCCAATCGCTACCCCTTTTCTGAGCAACTTTAACACCGGTGACCTTTTTTCTGGCCTCTCTTGCTGCTTTAAACAACCCATGCTGAAGTGACTCTGCTGTGTTCAGATGTCACGACAAGCCACCCTGGGAAGAAGCCACCCTAAACAACTCTACTACAAGCCATGGGTTCCCAGGGTGGCTTGTTTGCAAAAAACAACCCATGATGGGAAAGCTCTGCTGGATTTGGGTATCATACTAAGCCATCCTGCAGCCACCCATGGGGACAACCCACCATGGCTTAGTGTGACATATGAACCAGGTCAGTGTCTCAAGGGCAAATCCTAAAGACTTGCCGCTGGAAAGAAGGGATCTATGTGTGTGTGGGATTGAGAAGGTTTCTCTCCAGACTTTGCCATGAGACTATTTATTTGTGTATTTATTTATTAAAGGTATTTCTATGCTACCTTTCTGAAACCCACCAAGGCAATGTATAAAAAATTCAAAAATAGAACATTCAGATAAATAAATAATCCAACTATAAAAGCAACATTAAGAATAATAAAAACAATTTGAAAAGCCAAGTTAAAAGATGCCTCATGCCCTACCATTCTTATACATTTCAGTTACTCATATAATCACTTTTTACAGGAACTATTCACGCGATAGGAACCTCATGCCAAGCAACATTCCAAATCACTATGGCCTAGATAGTGGGAGAAATTTTCCCCGCATTAATAGGCTTTAGCATGAGTGTTAGGAAAATGCTGTATTAGCAAAGTAAGTTTTTTAAACAGTTCACAAAATAATGGAGTTGTGCCTCTCTTGATAGTAGCAATGTCATAGATGTTCTCCCCACTTGTCTAAAATCATTCCACACAATGATTTCCAGCAGTCATGGAAATCCTAGTTGTGGGAGAAGAATCACATTTTCCCACGGACAAAATACTACATGCTGGGAAAATGTGATATTCCCACAAGAGATGTGCTATCTTAAGGGAAGACATCTGGATTTTATGTAGCAAATAAGTAACAACTATACACTTACTGACCCATACATGGAAAGGCTCTTACTATTCTTTGAGACACACAATTATTCGGAAGTCCAAGCCTTGATTTCAAATTGTTTTCCAAAGTGTAATACCCACGCTGGACTTCAACTGTATTTCCACGTATGGTTCTGCTTACCCAGGTATGGCTTGATCAGGTTATAATAAGCAGGGAACTCGTTGTGTCGGTCGGAGAAAGCCCGCTTGGCTTTGGGATACAGGATATTCTTGGTGGTTTGGGAACACTTGTGTGGGTCAAGGGAGCTGGCCATCCTGTCCCCCCAAAAGTGAAAAGAGATAAGCAAGCTTGCCAGTTCTCCCAGCACTTCCACTTTTCTTCCATTTTCTAAATGGAAGTTTTCTAAACAGTGCTATTAGTAGTTACTGAGGCTATCCATGACCCTAGCTCACTAGATCAAAGTAAAACCATGAAGCTCAGGTCTCTTGTGAGCTGATTGGTGCTTTTCACTATTGTCATAATGGCAAAATGTTGTGATCTGATCTAGCAGGTTTTGTCTGTGAACCTTAATTTGCCTTTACTCTGCATAGGCTTTGGATGTGACTGTTCTTATCAATCTCCCACCGGCCTAACAGGAGAATTGTTATACTAAGAGATGTTATTGTTGCTAAAGCTGAAATAAAAGTGGCAAGGCAACTTTGCCCACTGCTCTTGCTCATGAAAGCGAGAGGGCCGCTCTTGGAAAGAAAGGATCCTGACTGATGCCACTATTAATTACTCGAACTGAAGTGAAATTGTGCAAGAATTTGATGAAACTGTGACAGTTAAATTAGAACTGTGCACAAATGGCCTCTCAAAATTCTCCACCGTACCTGTGAGCAGAGAAATTGGGGGGACAATTTCACTGAGTTTCTTCGGAGGAAGGAGAAATTCTCAAGCAGTTTTGCAGAGGGGGCACTGACCACGTGCAACGTTTGTAGCACAGCTTCTTTCTTTGTTTCTCAGGGTTTTTGTCTTTGTGCTGCCACTGCAAGTGGTAACAGCAGCAAATGTGTTGGCAGCCTGGCGCCCATTTTGCATCCTTCACCACGCTCCATACCTTGCATCATCCAAGGACATTGTGTAGGGAGGGAAGGGCGCCACCACCGAAATGGTGGAGAAAATTTGGCAGTGGCCAAGAGTGCTGTGTGTGTGTTTCCTGTTATATATCTCTCTGTTGCTTTGCAGCCTCCCAGGCTGCCTGCACTTCCTGATCCTAAGAAGACCTATGGGAGGAATGACCTCATGACATCTTCCTCTGGGATTTAATTGAGGTATGGGAAGCCAAAGAGGCTACAGGCTTCCAGAGAGATGAGTGGGCAATGAAAGACAGGACACTTGCACACACTCTTCAGCCACCTCATAAGTAAGGTAAGCACAAGAACATTGAACCCAACCCATGAGGATTTCTCCAAAAAAATTTTTTTCCTTTGAATTTCTTTTGAAAAGCAATTTCTTTTCTATCAAATTGAAATGAGAATGGTCAAAAATGCGGAAGAAATTTTTGACACAGCACTAATTGAAGTTCACAGATTCAACATTGTAAAAATTATCTTTATAATTTGATTTGGAGGGACTTCGTGAAGAAACTAAATCTTAACACGTTGATATACTTAAGACAACACCCTTAATATTACCTCGCTAAATTCCATCATTTACCTCCTGATTATTCTAAAACCTTACATACAACAGCATTCATAATTTGGAGTGATGGGAGGTTTGTTTTCTCTAATTTGTTCCAGATGGTGTAGGGAAGTGGCTGTTTGTATGTGAATGAGGAGGTCGGGTTCAAATCCTGCCTCTCTCATTAACTCATTAGGTGGCAATAGCCAAGTGGCCATTTTCTCAGGGCATCTCTACACCAGCCTAAAATCCTGCATTTAAAACGGGCCTTTCTGCTTCCATTTTAAATGCAGGATCACAATGACTCCCTTTTTCACCCGCTTCCTTTCCCCCCTCCCTTTCCTCCCTCCTTCTCCCTGTATCTGAGGCTTCCATTATCTTTCACTGATCTCACTCCTCTTCTTGCTGCTTTAAGTCTTTTCACAGAGAAAACTGAAGTGGAACACAGCGGGGTAGTTTGATAGCTCATTATCTGCAATCTAATTAAAAACAGAACAAAGGGCATTTAGTGCAGGAGACGCCTTGGAGGACCACGGCGTCATGTAAAGAGCCTGCAAACGTCCGTGAAGGAGCAATCTCAATCGCAGGATAAAAGCTCCATGTGAAGAAAACCTCAGTCTTAGCCCTCACATCGGAAATACAGTGTGAAGAGCTCCATGTTCGTTCTTTCTTTCTTTCTTTCTTTCTTTTTATTTATTTATTTATTTATTTATTATTGCATTTATATCCCGCCTTTATTCCTCTTGCAAGGAACCCAAGGCAGCTTACATTATCCTCCTCCTCCTCTCCACTTTATCCTCACAACAACAACAACCCTGTGAGGTAGGTTGGGCTGAGAGTGTGTGACTGGCCCAAAGTCACCCAGTGAGCTTCCATGGCCGAGTGGGGACTAGAACCCGGATCTCCCAGCTCCCAGTCCAACACTCTTGCCACTACACCACACTGCCTCTCTTTGCGCCCTAACTGTGTGTAAGACTCCACTTGGCCAGGATGAAGTGGTACATAGTGATGTGACCACCTGTGTATCTGTTTTCTCAAGCTGTCTCTAGCTTTCAAGGCCAGAGTAAGACTCAGTTAATTGGACTGAATGATCTTTGCTGTGTTCCTGTGGGAACTTTTACCCACCCCTATGGAGTCTGGGAATACTGTTCCAGCTGGCCTGTGATTGACTAACAAGGATCTTCCTTGTGATGTTAAAGGTTTCAGCATAAAAAGAGGGGGCTGGAATTTTTCTCTGTCTTCATGCTTCACCCATTTTTCTCTGTCTTCATGCTTCAACTTGCTCTCGGGCTTGTGATTCTCCGGATCCTGGACTGGGATCACAAGCCTAAAAGCAAGCCTTATTGGAAGACCCATGCATAGGTAACTTATAAGGGGGCTTTAGGTAACTTTTGTTATTTTTTGCCTGAAGTGTTGTTTCTAAAGGTTACTCTGGTTTTTGTATGGCTTTTTATTCCTTTTCCCCTTACCCTATGTAAATAAACTTAAGACCTACCTCAAGAGTTGTGTGTGCTTCCTTCCAAGTAAGCCTTAGTACTAAATCCAGAGTCTTCTGCTTGGCTAATTGCTACTGTTTAAAGGTTTAGGCCTAAGGCTTGGAATGCAGGGTGCCAGTTTGGACTCTTATTTCTGGTCCCTGGGGGTGTTGTATACAGTCTGAGAGTCCCCTGGCTCAGGTTGAAGTGGACGTAAGGAGGGGTGGCCACCTGCTTTGGTCATTGTTTGTCCCTGCCTAGACTCCTGGGGGGAAGGGGAACCCCCTCCTCGCTTTACATACAGGGACAGTAGCCTACTGTAAAGGGCTGTTGTGTGTGGCAGCATATAACTAGTCCCTTTAAAGCTGTTAAAAGAATGTACTCACTTGATGGCATTTTCATGTATCATGTTGAGCTGATTCTCATTCAGGAGGCATATGTATCTTGATCCAATTGCATTGAGAGCATGGTTATCAAGTGGCTGTCCGGATTCAACATATCGCTCAATAATTGCTGTGGCCTAAAAGAAAACATTTCAAACCCAAAACAGATCAGCCCGCAAGCGTTATATTTCCTTAAGAGTAAATGCTTGAGCCCAACGTAGCTAAGAGACTACTTCTCTACTAATGTGAGAGACAATTCCATATCTGCCTAAAAAGCAAAGGCAGGTATAGAAGCACTCTCAGTGGCCACAGTACAACTACTGCACATCCTTACTCTGAAAATCAGCCAAGGTTTGAGTCGTAGTTGGAAATGTTGCAAGATTCTTCAGAATACTGGTAGCTTGCAAGTGGGGCTCTAGAGAGCTGTGGTCAGTGGAACATTTTACACATGACAAAGAAAGCACACTGACCTGGTTCATGCATAACACTAAGCCATGGTGTGGTTTGTTGAAATCTGGCTTGCCACTGTATCTGAATCCATCCCTGCAAACAAAGCATGATTTTCTAACCAGCTACAAATCACAAACAGAAGTCATGGTTTGTTGTTTGCTTATTTGAATCATGACATGCATTGCTGTCTGAACCAGAACCATGGCTTATCCCAGGATTGTTTGCACTGCTGCCCTGAAACACAGGCGCCCAACAAGAGAAGCCTGAAAATGAAACTGCTCTGAAAGTTGACAAAATAGGTGGGGGAGAAACAAACCACAGATAGGGAAAACAAGCTCAGTTGCAAGACAATTCATGGCTAAAACAACAAACATGGTTAACATAAACCATGGCTTAGCGTTACATGCAGACACAGCCACTGACTGTTCCAGTAGATTTTGGCATGCTCGACTAGTCTGGTGAATCCCCTGTAACATTTCCAGATTGTTACCCATTCTATCCAGCTCCCTCCCATTTCCCCCCCAAGATGCTCAATGCTGGATCATTCATAAACTTGCCTGAGACACCAAAATATACTGGGGCAAAACAACAATTCATATGAACAACACCATGTTTTTTTTAAAAAAGTCTGAATGAACCGCAGGTAGCAAAATGGGTGATCTCTGTTGTCCAGCAACTATTAGTAGAGGGGAAGAGCGGTGCCACAACCTCTATTTAGAATCATAGAATCATAGAATCATAGAATAGTAGGGTTGGAAGGGGCCGACAAGGCCATCGAGTCCAACTCCCTGCTCAATGCAGGAATCCAAGTCAGAGCATCCCTCACAGATGGCTGTCCAGCCTCGCCTTGAATGCCTCCAGGGTGGGAGAGCCCACCGCCTCCCCAGGGAATTGGTTCCATTGTCGTATTGCTCTAACAGTCAGGACGTTTTTCCTGATGTTCAGTCGGAATCTGGCTTCCTGTCACTTGAGCCCATTATTCTGTGTCCTGCACTCTGGGATGATCAAGAAGAGATCCTGGCCTTCCTCTCTGTGACAACCTTTCAAGTACTTGAAGAGTGCTATCCTATCTCCCCTCAGTCTTCTCTTCTCAAGGCTAAACATGCCTAGTTCTTTCAGTCTCTCTTCATAGGGCTTTGTTTCCAGTCCCCTGATCATCTTTGTTGTCCTCCTCTGAACCCTCTCTAGCTTGTCTGCATCCTTCTTGAAGTGTGGTGCCCAGAACTGAGCACAGTACTCCAGATGAGGCCTAACCAGTGCTGAGTAGAGGGGAACTAGTACTTCCCGGGATTTGGAAGCTATGCTTCTATGAATGCAGCCCAAAAGAGCATTTGCCTTTTTTGCAGCCACATCACATGGTTGGCTCATATTCAGCTTGTGATCGACAACAATTCCATCTTTCTCGCTTGTAGTGTTGTTGAGCCACGTATCCCCCATCTTGTAACTGTGCATTTGGTTTCTTTTTCCTAGGTGCAGAACTTGGCATTGATCCCTGTTAAATGTCATTCTGTTGTTTTCTGCCCAGCGCTCCAGTCTATCCAGATCACTTTGAATTTTGTTTCTGTCTTCCAAAGTATTAGCTATCCCGCCCAATTTGGTGTCATCTGCACATTTGATCAGCATTCCCTGCACCTCCTCCTCCAAGTCATTAATAAAAATGTTGAAGAGCACTGGGCCCAGGACTGAGCCCTGCGGCACCCCACTCGTTACCTCTCCCCAGTTTGAGAAGGTCCCATTGATAAGCACTATTTGAGTCCGATTCAGTAGCCAACTGTGGATCCACCTGAGAGTTGTTTCATCTAGCCCACTTTGAGCTAGTTTGCTCAGCAGGATATCATGGGGCACTTTGTCGAAAGCTTTGCTGAAGTTGAGGTATATTATGTCCAGAGCATTCCCACAGTCCACAAGGGAGGTTACTTAATCAAAAAACGAGATCAGATTTGTCTGGCAGGATTTGTTCTTGACAAATCTATGTTGGCTTTGAGTAATCATGGCATTGTTTTCAAGGTGCTTCCAGATGGATTGCTTTATCATCTGCTCCAGAATTTCCCCAGGGATTGATGTCAGACTTACTGGTCTGTAGTTCCCAGGTTCCTCCTTTTTACCCTTTTTGAAGATAGGGACAACATTAGCCCTCCTCCAGTCATCTGGCACTTCCCCCGTCCTCCATGATTTCTCAAAGAGAATAGACAGCGGTTCTGAGAGTTCTTCTTTTACTCTAGGATGCAGTTCATCTGGCCCTGGAGATTTGAACTCATTCAAAGTAATGAGGTGTTCCTTGACCATATGCCTATCAATCTCAAGCTGCAATCCTGCCCCTTCAGCCTGCACTTCGTCTTTGCCAGGGGGGTCATAGACCCTCTTTTGGGAGAAGACTGAGCCAAAGTAGGAATTAAACACCTCTGCCTTTTCTTTGTCATCTGTTATCTTTTTGCCATCCTTATTTAATAGCTGAACCACCCTTTCTTTCCTCTGCCTTTTACTATGCACATAGCTGAAGAAAGCCTTTTTGTTGCTTTTAGCATCCCTCGCTAACCTCAGCTCGTTCTCAGCTTTAGCCTTCCTGACACCATCCCTGCAATTCTGTGCTACCTGCCTGTACTCTTCCTTTGTTACTTGGCCTTCTTTCCACTTATTATATGTGTCCTTTTGTGTTTTCAGGTCATCCCTAAGCTTTTTGTGAAGCCACATTGGCTTCTTCTGTTGTCTTCCACCTTTTCTTCTTCTTGGAATTGTTTGTGATTGTGCCTTGAGAATTTCCTTTTTTAAAAGCTCCCACCCATCTTGGACTCCTTTTCTCGTTAGCATCGCTTGCCATGGGACCTTACTGATCATTGTTCTGAGTTTATTAAAATCAGCTTTCCTAAAATCCAGGGTACGCGTTTGACTACACTCGGCTTTTGCTTCCCTTAGAACCAAGAACTCAAGTGCAAAGTTCCTGTAACTGCTACTTTATCCACTAAGTCATCTCTGTTGGTTAGGATCAAGTCAAGGATAGCCGATCCTCTAGTTCCTTCCTCTACTTTCTGTAGGAGGAAGTTATCCGCCACACAAGTCAGGAATTTCCTGGAGGGGCCATGTTTTGCAGAATTTGTCTCCCAACAAATATCGGGGAAATTTCTTTTGGGACAGTAGCTCTAGTAGCTCACAGCAAGATGCACCTCTTCAATAGGTATTTCATGTTGCACCTCCTGTTTAGCCCTACCATCACAGATCATGTGACCTGTGGAAGCACTCATCATGATTATCATGAAAAGGAAACAGCCTGCAGCAGCCTTTCTATGGCTTAGCAGTCACACACTGGGGGGCAAAATCCTGGGCCCTGCAGCTGGGGGGGGTGGTGGCAAATGAGCACCCAAAACGTGGCAGGTGCCACAGCAAACCCTGTGTTGTTTGTTGTTGTTCTAACATATCAGGAACATAGACAATCTTAAAGCATGGGATGTCAAGTTGGAGGGGAGTGAAACAGAAATGTTGGTTGCGTGTTTCACACATGGCCATCTAAACCCCACTTCCACCCCACTCCTTAAGACCATCAAGGGTGCAGTCCTATAGAGGCAGCTGGCGGCCTCTAAACTCGGAGGCTACTGACTATCCTATGCAGGGCGGATGGAGCACAGAGGCGATTCTCTCCTCCGTGTTCCAGGTGCCCTGCGTTTGTGGCTAGGCTCCTGTTTTGGCTTGTCTAGCCACAGCTTTGGGGAGGGGGGGGAAAGGGTCCTGGAGACCTGATAGGAAGCTGTCTAAAGCAGCTTCTGCGGTCTCCTCCCCTCCCTACCCCTGGGACCGCTCCTTTTTTGCCCTCTCCACGCTCCGTTTATGAGCACAGAGACAGTGGCGGAGCAGAAAGAACCACATCAGCTACGAGGGGGCAGGGGTGGGGGCGGAGAGGGCAGTTTCTGGAAACCATAGTTGGATTATCTCAGTTTCCAGAAAACAAAAAATCCTATGGCCATCTAAACAGCGTCTAATGCCCATAGGATTGCTCTGTAAGAGCCTTTTGTTGTGTGCTCATGATTCCTCACTCATGGTAGTCTGCTGGTGCTTTACATGATGTTGTCATCATCCAGGGCCTCTCTCATGCTTTGCAAACATTATAGTGTGTGTGTGTGCGCGCAGGGTGTGTGGGTCCTAACAAGGAAAGTCTGGTATTTCTGTGAGTGGCAGCATGAAACACTGGCGTATATGCGCAACCCCGCTATACCACAGCGCCACCTAGTGGCTGTGTAATGGAACATATAGAAAGGCAGAAAAAGAACCCCACTGGAAAAAAAAAAACATGTGTAAAGGAACCAATCTAAATCCCACACAGAATCTGGAAGCAAAAGCCTCGGTAAAGTGGTGGGTTAAAAGACTCACATAGAAAAGCCCTATGCCCAGGGTCTAAAACTACCTAGTTGCACCACTGCTCAGTAACCTTGAGCATGTCTTAGCACCTTAAAGGAAGCACCCCCCAAATCACCCTGCTTTCTGTGACCTAGCAACTGGGACACAAACAAGACTGTCCATAGTTCAACAGCTGAAACAAGAGCAACAATAAAACCACCGAAGGACAGACCATACAATATCTGTGGGGACTAGTGCCATAACCACAGGGAAGCACTCAAACAATTTTGCTCTTAATTACCATGTTGTCACTAGGCATGGTGTCCAGTAAACTAGCAAGTGTGCCTGCTGAGGTGATGTTCCACTTTTTAACGTCCTCAGGAGCCATAACCCCCATGAGAGTCCCAAGGTTCTGGAGAACTGAATTAGGATATCCATTGGGAAACATCTGTAGGAATTAAGAAATACAACTGAGTGTTCGTGAATACAACTTAGCATTCCCCACCCTTTCTCAGAGCATGAATCTATGAGCAGAGAGCTCACCCCACACTTTGGCAGGGGGAGAGAGAGAGAGAGAGAGAGAGGGAGGGAGAGAGGGAGAGAGAGAGAGAGGTCATGTACAAGCCAACCCAATGTATTGGTCTGCTTGAACCATCCTCCCCCCCCCTCCCTCTCTTTCATCTCTGATGGTTCCCGGTAAGGCTTTTATCATGTCAGTGCCCTGCCTCATTTGTGGATTTTTATGGGAATGCCATAACTCTCCCATGTTTTTCCACTGCTTCTTCCATATTTTTTCATACCGCAGAAAATCCAGTGAGGAGAAAAACAGAGAATAGCTGCACAGTGCCTTCCGATTGGTAGCAGTAGGAGACCTCTGACTAGAAGCATCCCTAATCCTCTCGAGGACAGAAGCAGACATTACAGGAGATGTGTGGTGGCAACAGCTGAAACACCATCCTTGGGTCTCCTCCTCCCCTTTCTCCCATTTATGCCAGCTGTCTGAACAGGTCTAGCACTGTACTGAAATTGTTTTTAGCTGCTGAAATAGTTTTTAAAGTTTGTATATTTAAATTTTTATGCTATATTTTATCTTGTGAATTGTTGTGAACTGCCCAGAGAGCTTCAGCTATTGGGCAGTATAGAAATGAAATAATGATGATGATAATAATAATGTATTGCATAGGAATTGCATTATGTACTGTCATCATGCTTTCACTTTGCCCATCTCCACTCCACGTCACTGGCTGCCATTAGTGGGAAAGGGTAAACTTGAACTGTGATGACATTGTATCTCATGCTTCTTAGCACCAGAATTTAATAATGTGGATTCTTACCATTACCCATGTGGTTTTCGATTGTGTGCAATTTGTTTTGTACATGTTTCACTCACACTTACAATTAATTTTGTGTTTCCTGCTGAGTTTCCAGTCATGGATTTCATGTGGAGTCCCCTTCTGAAGTTAACAACACCAGACCTTGTCCCATGTAAAAGTTCAGAACATGTTTTTATTCACTGGCACTTCCCATTTTGTATAACATCACTCCCACAATTTTTAAAAACTCCACTGAAGGAAACTTATGAGCACTAGTGTGAGATGCTCTGTCAGTCATGTCATGTGCTGAAACCTTCCCTCCAGAAGTCATCCTACAATTAGTAACTCTTTTCTTTTGATCAGAACTTGGATCTCAGAAAACTATTAACATATGTAGCACTGCATTCTAAATGTTTAGGTATAGTAATACCAAAACATTTGCAGAGAAGATGACTTTGAAGGACATCACTTTTCTTTTAAGTTTGAATAATTAGCATCATTGATATGGGTGAATATGAAATCTACACAAAATTCTTATCTACCAAATACAAATATCTACAAAATTCAAAGCTATGTGACATTACTTCATACTGTACACACGTATAAAAAGCATATTGATAAACATGGTTGAACTATTAATTATGAGATAGTGTAGCATGCATACATATGTATTTTCACATCATAATTTGTTCACTGGTAACCAATGAAAAGTCTCAACTCTTCATCAAATTTAGGCTTCTGCTTTCTACCATCTTTTAATCTCACCATCTCACTATTTTTGTGATAGTTGTGCTCATTGCCAAACTTTGCTTATCCATTGCCTACATGTAATTCATTCAATTTTTCCAGTTCTGTCCAGTGATAAACTCTGCTGCTGTTAGTAAATTAGGGATCACTGCTGATGTCTTTTTGACACACTATAATGGAAAAACTCTAGCAAACATTATTTTTGGATCAAAGGTTGTCATATTCAATTATTTTATTTATGTCTCTTTTAACTTGTTTCCAGAATGTCTGGATTTGGGGACATGACCACAATTTATGCATATAATCTGATGAGTGAAACCCACATTTCCAACAGGAGCAGTTATCCTTATTATAAACCTGTCCATTCATACCCACCCAATTCATACTTCCTATCTCCATTTCTCTCTCTTCCGCCCGCCCCTTTCTTTCTCCCCTGCTTGGATTCATTTTGGCCAGCAGCAGCAGCTCTTGCCTGTAAGTTTAGCTCCAGAGTAGCTGAAGACAAGCAACTGAGAAACTCAGCTCATCAGTCTACATCCAGCCTGGGAGCAGAACAGCAACAAGTGGGACTTGGGGTTGATCTCCCTGAAGAAGCCTGAGCAGGGTTGGTTCAAGACATTTTGTTGCTTGAGATGAAGAACAAGATGGCACCCCTCCCATTCCAAGCTGACTGGACTAGCTTACTTCAATATTAGGGATCTTACTTCAATACTGGGGGTGGGGCAGCATCCTCCACTGCACCTGAAGGCAGCAGGCCAGCTTAAGGGTACAGGGCAATTTTATGTAAAATGAAGAAAAAAAAAATGCATGGAATAACTGAGAACTTTGGAGAACTGAAATCCAAATTATGTTGAGTGGGTGACATATAAACATTGCTGGTTTTATTTCTTTTATTCTGTGCTGTTTTTTATTGTTTTGTTTCAATATTTGTACTGTATGTTTTTAATGTATTGTACTCTGCCCATAGAACAATATATTAAAATCATACATTTTAAAAGTACAGTAAATAAAAAATAAAAATATGGAAACAAGGTCATATAAATGGAAGCCAGCAGGACCTGGTTAAATGTAAATGGTTTATTTAGTTGTTTTAGGGTGCAATCCTATCCATGTTTAGACAGAAAAAAAGTCCTACAACTCCCAGCATTACCCAGACAAACATGCATAGGATTGCGCCCTTATTCTAATTTCAGACCTCCTTGACTATGATCCTTCCGAGGGCTGGGCTCAGGTGAACAATGGCTGAAATTAAGCCCCCCAAACAAAAACATCTATTACCTCGTCCAGGTTTTTCTTTATCACATTCAGCTGCTCATCAACGAAAGGTTGTTGCAGAATCACATCAAGATTGTCCTGCAGGATCGGGCCCTTCAAGCACATATGTAAATCTTCAAGACTATAAATAAGAGGCAACAGGCCATCCTCTAACATGTCCTTTGTTATGACTTTCTCAGGTGGGCATTCTGCTAAGACAAGACTTAAAGGTTAACCACAGTCAGAGAGCTTTTCTCACAGACCCAAGGTCCACCAAGTCCAGCTTCCTGTTTCCCACAGCGGCCAACCAGATGGCTCCGTGAAGCCCACAAGCAGAACAAGAGACTTCTGCTGTTCTACAGCAACTGCAAATTCAGAAGCATGCTGAACCATCGGAACCTATGAACCTGAACGGTGGTGTATCCTCTGCTAAAAAATTCCGTATGCACTTGTATTCCAATAAAAGCTGAATTCTGCACCCTATATTCATTATGCAAATTACACAAATATATATATAATTTATCTTATTCTGCATAATTTATTTTGCACCTTTTACTGTTTGGGATAGTGACTGGGTTTTTTTCTTAATGTAAGTTTTTTATCTGGTCCTGGTATGTTATTGTTTAATTGTTTTCAGCTGTTTAAAATTGTTTTAAATTTTTGTATGTTAAAGATTTTATACTATGTTCTATCATCTTGTATTTTAGGGTTTAAATTTTTCTCAACCTCCCAGAGAGCTTTGGCTATTAGGTGGTATAGAAATGTAATAAATGAAATGTTATGAGACGAAGGTCGGTTGTATACAAACAGCAGATCCTACAATAAAAAAATATGTGACTCCTGCGATCAGAAATGATGATGCCGAGACATCAGTTCAGATGGTGGGGAGAGAGGGAGTTATGTGACTGATGAAAAATAGATTCCCCGCACAGAGAAAACCAGCAGGCCACTGTATTGGAAAAGGCTAAAAGCCCTTCCCCCTGTGTGGAGGGACTTTCTGTTAATATGGTTAACAGAACCATAACTAAACTGTCTTTAGTTATGCTACCCAAACCCACCTATTGCAGTGTGAAGTGGCACAGCCTGGGAACAGTGTTAACATGTGATCTCCTGCTCATGTGAACCGGCTCTAACTACCACAGAACAGCACTAGATTTAAAGGCAACATTTACTTACCTGAGCTTCGTTTCCGCCTAGAGGGTTGGAGGTTTTTCACAACAGACACCAGCTGTTCTCTTGGCAGATGGGAACTGTGTAAGAACTGTTTCAGCCATGGCATTAAAACCTTCTACAAAAGGAAAAGAAATCCTTGTGACAAAGAGTGTGAGGCTTGGCAACACAGGATTCTGAACAGACTTAACTACCATCTGGTTTTCCCTCTGCCCATTCGCTTTTTTTTTTTTTTAAACTTACCTTAGGAATATTTTTCAGGATGCTGTCATCAAATATATGGAACAAACCACTCAGATCCTCCAGAGTAGATGATGACCACTTTGAAGGAGGCCTGGGAAGAAGTCAAGGGAATGGAAACCCACCAGGGGGTCTCATATCAATGAAACAGCAAATGGAACTCAGAAGTGTGGGGGTGGGGTGGGGGATAAGTTTCATGGAGAAAGAGCTTAGAGCAGGGGTGGGCAACTTGGGGCCTTCTAGATGGCCTACATCAGCCCTAGCCAGCATAGCCAATGGTGAGGGATGACGGGAGTTGTAGGGCAAAATATCTGGAGGGCCACAAGTTGCCTACTCCTAATTTAGAGGATGCAGCAATCAGAAATCACTGTGCCTGTGACATTTTCAGTGGAGTCTCTCCTTTTTCAGGCATTGAGCAGAGCTACGATACAAATGAATGATCCATCCCACACTACTGCTAAAACAAAATATCTGGATCTATCTCTCTTTCTATAAATTCAAATATTCTGCACTTGCAAATATTAAACTGGAAATATGACGGGTCTAGTATTTGTCATTTTGAACCTCGTTTCAAGTACAAAACCTGTTCAGAGTTGCAAGATTTGAGTTTCTCCCCGCAAAGCCTAAGGAACGTTGTGTTTTTGCTGGAAAAGTCGAATGAAACGAAACCTTTACCATGTAAATTAATGCATGTCATATAGTGTGTTTTGCAGACTGGTGTTGGGGTTATGGTTGTGTTTTGCATTTGCAAGTCCTGTGAGGCCCAGATTTCCTAGGCAAAATCCATTGAGCACAGTTTTTCAAACTGTTAAACTTGAAGGTCTGTGGCTCGGTAGCAGAGCACATGCTTTCCATGCAGAAGGTCCAGTCCCTGGCATCTCAGATAGCATTGGGAAAGACAGTGCTGAGCTGAGTGAAGGCTGGTGGCTCTGATATCAGTGGGGCTGTGAATCTGCTCTGGGTTTCAGCCAGAACTCTAAAGGAGTTCTCCAAGGTGCTGAAACTAGTTTGAGGATTGGGCTCAGCACCTTCGATAACTCTTTTAGAGTTCTCACCGAAACCCAGAGTGGATACACAGCCCCACTGACATCGGAGCCCCCAGCCTCCACTGACTCAGCCAGCTGGATCACAGCTGGTCCCACCATAACGTGGAACAAGGCAGCTGCCTCTGGAGGCAAAGGCTGAAGGGTGGGGAGAGGGGGCACTATCTTTTGAGGACAGAGCTGTGTGCGCCACATGGCACACAACCTTTTCAGCAGGAAACCCAGAAATCCAGTTTTGAAATGCAGTGTACATCTGCAAAATCAAATGGATTTGTTTCAGTGGTAATTCAAACGGGTTCCCCTAATGCCTTTTCAGCAAACTCCCCCACATCAAAAGGTGATCTTACCCGAAGGGGGTGTTTCCACTGCTGAGGACAGCTTGAATTGCCTCGATTTGGTCAGGAGTGAAGGATTGGCACTGATTTAACTGCTTCAGCAAGTTTTTACCAGATGCTGCAATGTAGTCCGCACCAAGATCACAAACGAGGTGGCCCAGAATTTCTGCATCTTCTTTGCTCACCTGGACTCCATGGATATTCTAAAGATTTTTTTAAGACGTTAGATAGAAAAATATAGACATCAATGGATGAAATGATTTAGTTGATCAATCACCTAACTTTAAACCGATTAATTTATCATACAAACATAAGAACAGCCATGCTGGATCCATCTAGTCCAGCATTCTGTTCACACAGTGGCTAACCAACTGCCCTCAGGAAACCCACAAGCAGGACATGAGTGCAACAGCACCTTTCCACCCATGTTCTCCAGCAACTGGTGAATATAGACATACTGCCTCTGATATTGGAGGTTGCATATAGCCATCAGGACTAGTAGGCATCATAATTATGCCTTATCCTCCATGAATTTGTCCAATCCCTTTAAAAACCATCGAAACTGGTGGCCATCACTACATCTTGTGGAACTGAATTCCATAGTTTCACTCTGCGCCGAGTGAAGAAGTCCTTCCTTTTATCTGTCCTGAATCTCACACCGATCAGCTTCATGGGGTGATCCTGGATTCTAGTATTATGATGGAGGGGAAAAATGTCTCCCTATCCACTTTCTCCACACCATGCATAATTTTGTACACCTCTATCATGCCTCCCCTTACTCACCCTTTTTCTAAGCTAAATAATCCCAGCTGTTGTAACCTTTCCTCATAGGGGAGTTGCTCCAGCCCCTTGATCATTTTAGTTGCCGTTTTCCGCACTTTTTCCAACTCCACAGTATCCTTTTTTAGGTGTGGTGAGCTGTACACAGTATTCCAAATGTGGTCGCACAATAGATTTGTATAAGGGGATTGGAATTTGCCTTTTCCACAGCAGCTGCACACTGAGTCGATATTTTCACTGAGCTCTCCACCACAACCCCCAGATCTCTTTCTTGGCTGTGTTTCCATGACAACCGAAGTGGAAGCTAATGGTGGAGTACCAGATTTTTTAAAAAGGATCAGCTTTGCTGCAAGCAGGGCTCCACGAGCAGGTTCTCTGGACCAGTAAAAATTAGTTCACAGAACATACTTCCTGGTGGGGGTGGGGGTTGGAGTGAACATCATCTGACTGGCAGGGGCTGCTCAACCAGTAAGAGAGGCTTCCCCCCTCCCCACTTTTTCCTTTCCCCGAAAGTCCAGATGCACCTGCATTTCAGGAGCAAGCCTCATTGACCACAATGGGAGTTACTTCCAATTAGACACACATATGCTTGTGTGGCGAGGGAGGAAAGGGGGTGGCGAGAACACAAAGACAGAAACCAGCCCCCATTTTAACCTGCAGGATCTCTATAACAAAGGGTGGAAGTAGTTTCTTCCTAACACAATAAACCAAACAAAGGAGAATCGGAGCTTTGAGATCACACTGTGCCATGTCAATTGACAGGGTCTCTGTAAGTTCTGTGGGCATTGTGATGGCAAGCCTCATTCAGCACAATGGGAGGAAACACCCCTTGACTGGGGTCACAGTGAAAGGCACACCCCTGGGCAGGGCTAGCATACCTGAGCTACCTGCTGGGGTTGGGGCACACAGCAACTGTACTGGGGAAAACCCGACTCGAGGAAAAGAATCAGACTTCAAGCAGTCTCAGGAAATCTGGTTTTTCCCTGATAAGCTCCAGGGCGGCTGCTGGATGGCCACGATGTCATCTGTCCCTAAGGACCTCCACATGCAGCCATCTCAGAGTAAATCACTGGTGGAAACACCCCCTTGATCAGACACTGCTAGCTTGGATCCCATCAGTTTATACTTGAAGGTGGGATTTTTTGCCCCAACATGCTTACATTGTGTACATTGAACTGCATTTGCCGTTTAGATGCCCATTCTCTGAGTTTGGAGACATCCCTTTGGCACACCTTGCAATCCCTTTTTGTTTTAACAAACCTAAATAATTTGGTGTCATCATCAGCAAATGCCAATTATATTTAATTAAATGTGCTTACTCCTGAATTTCTGTATAGGTACCATGTTGAGATATTAAAGAAATTGTGGAACTTAAAATTTAACAAATCAAAGCAACCACTGGTTGCTAGAAGGAAGGGCCAATTTTCCTATCCATTTCTAGAACCAGCCTAAAAAACAAGCCCTTAACTTTCTGTTACACTGATTAAATTGGTCCTCACTCCTCACTGATAAAAATTGCCCTCTACCAAATAAAATATGGAAACAAGGTAATACAAACGGAAGCCAATGGGACCTGGTTCAATGTAAATTGTTTCTTTAGTTGTTTTAGTCTAATTTCAGACCCCTACAAGCACTGGGTTCAGGTATTGATGACACCCAACTCTGAGCCTCCTCACGACCTCCTCCCACCTGTCTCATAGAGATGTTGAACAGCATGGGGAACAATACGGAACCTTGTAGCATAACTGCCAGGGACTTGAACTACCTTCCCCAATCTCTATTTTCCTGAATCGATCCACCAGGTAGGAGTGGAAACAATTCCAGCCTGTGCACCCAACCCAGATAAGTTGACTTGGATTCCTGCATTGAGCAGGGGGTGGACTCGATGGTCTTATAGGCCCCTTCCAACCCTACTATTCTATGATTCTATGAAGTGGTTTAGAAGGCACCATGATTGATGGTATCAAACACCATTGACAGATCAATGAGAATCCACAGAGATGCACTCTGCATTTCTCTTTTTGCATAGGTCATCCACCAGGGTGACTAAAGCCATTTCAGTCCCCAAAGTGGACTGGAAACTAGATGAAATGGGTCCAGAAATTCAGTGCCATCCAAGAATATCTGGAGCTGAATGGACAGTACCCACTCAAGCACCTTGCTCAGAAAAGGGAGGTTCGCTATTGGAGATTCATTAGCTAGGTTATCAGGGTTTTCATTAGGGGTCTTAGAAGCAATAGTGTTCGCAATAGGATAAAAGTTAAAAAATGTAAATGGTTCTTAGCATGGAAGTAGATATAATGGCATTTCATGAAATTCCATGAGCAGAAGGGTCAAATATTACAACAATGCAGATACTGTGAGGAATACATACAATGAAAATTTATTGGGTGCAGTAAATTCTATGCAGGTATAATAGAATACTGCAGGTTTTAGAGCAAGATTCTGTTTTCTGAGCTCATTTCTGAACTCTGTTATATTTATCTTGAATGCTAATTTGGTGAATTTCAGCAGTAGTATTTTTTTAAAGTTCAGTTTGGGGCCTCTTGGTGAAAATAACACCAAGAACGCCTTTTGTATTCTGATGTCACTTTTTCTGTACAGGTGCACCTTTGTAGAAATACTGTTGTTTTTATCGCCATCTGGGATGCCAGGATCCCTCTTACTTACCAGACAAGCTAAACCCTCTGTCAGCAGCTGTATTCTTTGTGGGGAACCTTTCTCTAATAAATCAATGTTGGCTTTCCCAACACGAGTGATATACTCTTTGCAGTTACCAGTTGATGCATAATCTGCAGGACTAAAAACATGAAAGAATTTAAGCACATGGATTGATTCTCCAACCTCTGTGTATCTTGCACTCTGTATTACCCACTCTGATGTTTTACAGCTGTTTCTCCCAGTACTTCATTTGTACAATGAAAGATGTCAGGACTCTAGCCTCATGGAATTCACAACCTCCAGCCTTACTTATTAATGAGAGAAAAATGCTCTAGACATGCGCAGGAGCAATCTCTTCCTTATTGTCATTTTGTAAGTTCAAGAGCCAGTTCCTTGCATAAAGCTGCCACACAAGACAAACAACTGACAAAAATGTCATCAGTTTGGATACCTCATACCAGAGCCTGAGCATCCTCAGGTGTAGCTCAGAACTCTACGAAGGAGGGTGGAGGTGTTACAGGAAATGCCAAGCCCTCTCTCCTCCCTATGCTGCTTTAGGTACTGCTGCATGGGGAAGGGATGGATAGCGTACTATCTCTGGTTGGGGCAAAAGTGCACTAGAACTGAGAGAACCTGCCATATCTCTAAACATCCAGCATACCTGGCAACAACCCACTGTGCCTGAGAATTACTGGTCATGCTAGGAACTGTCCCTATGGTGCCACTTTCACACTGCACTAAAACAGGCCAGGTGCAAGACTTCCTGCCACCGCAGGGCCACCTCCCCACCAATGTCTCACTCTGAAGGACCCCTCAGAGTGGGGCACTTGGCCAGCGGGGCTCTGTGGAGAGCAGCACGGGGTGCTCTCTTCATGTAGCTGACATGGCTCTGCGCAGCGGCTGGCCAGCTATGCGTTACGCAGAGTGAGGCATCGGGCGGATGAATGCGGCTGCTGAGAAGAGCTACAACGGGTGCTTTCCTGCTGCAGCACTTGATGCAGCAGGAGAGTGGCCAGTGGGGCTCTCCGGAGTGCCTGCCCAGCCTATGTCGCACTTTGAGAGGCATCAGAACTCCAGGCATCATGCCTGGGGGATCCATTGCCCTTCTGGGTCCACCATGAGGCGGGGGATTCACTCTGCCTCGTGGGAGGGCTGGCCCTGCACTGAAATCAACACTGCACGAAGCGTGCTTACATTTTTGTACGTTGTACAGAAAGCCTTGTAGCTTATGGAGGCCCTTGATTTTCATACCTATACAAGAATTCTCATATATTCTGTCAACACTGGCTGAAAAGCAGCACAAGGACGGTTCAAAAAAACATATATTATTTTTTCCATTAGGTTATTATAATTCTTATGTTGCTTATAGTTTTGTAGTGTTTTATTGCTTTTTATATTGCTTTATCACTTTGTGCAAAATCTATTTCATTAGATGCCTTGAGCTTGCCAAGAGAAAGGTAGAATATAAAAATCGAAACAAAATGGATAATACAAAAAACTAAACAAGTAAATAATAAGAATAGTTCCTCTCTCATGAACCCTGAATAATCCTGTGTCAAGTTAGTCCTTGGTCTTTGCCAGAGAGTTCGCAAAACCGTTTTGCTTTGTTTTCTTCTACATTACAGATAATCCTCCTTTGGGTCATGGAAGTAAGAATATGAAAAGAGCTAAGGCCTATTGACTAGTCCAGCATTCTGTTTCCACAGTGGCCAACCAGGTGCCTATGAGAAACCCACAAGCATGATATGGGTGCAATAGTGCCTGTGATCCCAGCAACTGCTATTGAGAGGCATCCACAGAAATAATGACTAGCAGTAGACATTGATAGCTGTATCCTCCATGATCAAAGCCAGAATTTTTCTCTTAAGAACATGCAAATATATACCAAGAAAGGAAAATATTTACCTTAAAAAAAGAAACACGTCTTTAGGGTAGTCACTGAAGTCCTTGGGGATTCCGGAGAGCATGATCTTCTTGGCTAGGCAGCTTAGCTGCAAAACAAAACACATTCTTTAAATAAGGAAGAAGATGGGGAATTAGAACATCCATCTCAAAGACAATGGATTGAAAAACACGATACATAGTCTGAAGGTATGCAGCCACCTTGCTGAAGCTAAGTAGGTCTGGGTCTGGTCAGTGCTTGGAGGGGAGACCACCTGGGAATCCCATGTAGCTACATTGAGTTTCATGATGGAAAAAAGGGGGGATACAAATAAATGAATTATTTTAAGAACAAAACACCAGTGTGTGGTAGTTTTGCAGTCTGGAAGACCTTCACTATGCTAATACAAGGCCAAAAAATATTGCTTTTGGTGAGTCCTATGACTCAATGTAAGAACCATAGTGTTCCATGAATGATTCTGTAAAGAGAAGCAATTCTGGGGTCATTCAGAAAGAAAAGAAACCTAGCATAGCAACCATTTTAACTTCATACAACAAAGTAATTTATTTTCTTCATTCATTTTCCAGTCTTCTGTCTACATCTTTTATATGTTCTATAACATTGCTATTGTAAGGAGCATATGCCAAGTTCTTAATTTCTCTAGTAAGAGGTGCTGGGACTCACGTCTCTGGGAAAAAAAACCCTTTGCCTGGTGTGAAGCACAATGAGGTATGCCCCAGGTGAACTGCTTTGAGGAGAACATGCCACAACTGTGCTTAGACAGAACCACATGTACTTCACACATTCTCAGACTACCTTACCACTGAGAACAGACAGAGGAGCTTCCAGTCAAGGTTTTTATTTTATTCTCCTTAACAGAATGTTAGGGGTGATCCAGACAACACCATCTTTCATTTGCAACCCTTCTTCCCACTGCTTCTGCCATCCTTTTGCTCAGCACTGAAAATCCAGGAAGCAGGGAAAGACAGAGCAGTCACACAATGTCTTCCAACTGGTAGCGCTAGGAGCCCTCTGTCTGGAAGCACCCAAGGCCCCAAAGCTAAACCCTAGCTGGGGTGGAAGGTCTGGCAATTCGAGCCTGAAAAGTTTTGACATTTTGGGTCCTTGATACCGAAGAAGCCCAGGAGCAGTATGCAAGCTGACCTGATCTTCTCTCAGTTGGACGTTCTTCTGCTTCATAGCCTTGGCAAGCTGTTGGAATCTCTCATCGCTCATATTAGCAGCGGCCGCACAGGTAAAACCATGCAGGATGAAGGGGGACAGGCTGAAAAGCCAAAGAAGAGCATTAAAGTTGATGAGTACTTGGACGGGCCTGAACTTCAGAAGTGCCCTTTAAAATGTGAGGGGCAAACGAGATATAATGCAGGAGACATGTGAAACTTTTTTTCTCCTCCTGCCCCAAAGCTGCTTTCCTATCCACAGGTGGACCTGATGTCTTTTCCCCCCGCAAGGTGGGGAGGGGGAAGCAGCTAGAGGAAAGGCTGTTTTGATCAGCAGAATGTCCCATGGACAAAGAGTTAAGCACCTCTCCCTCACCACTGCCATTCTGATAACTCTTGGAGCCGTTCTGTGGCTACATTACAGGAAAATCAAAACATGTCTTCTGTGTCATTTCTAACATAGCCCTAAGACAGTTGCCAAAAGAGGCTTGAAAGTTCTTGTCTAATGCCCTTCTGGAATGATGAGGCCAAGGAACTGAGCGGTCAAGTCTCAAACCGGGGTGTTTTCCCAGTGCCGGGGAATCACTGGGAGAAATAGTTTTTTCCTATGCCTTTACTCTCTGACACAAGACAAGTCACAGGGGAGGAGGTGGGCAGCTGGTTGTTAACGGGGATATTTCACACTGTTCAGTCAGTGGTGTCGCTGTAAATTTTGAAGTGCAGCTGTTCTTCATGACAGTCCCCATAGCCATGAGCCCCACAGAGGAATCAAAAATGCAGGCAGCTGTGTTGATCTATATCAACAAACTAGTTCTAGCAGTTTTCATCTTCACCAGGAGCAGGTCTTTTGTAAAGCTAATGGATCTTAATTGCCCATCAAGTCCAAGCCATTGCAAAATATTTGCATTGCAACAGTGAGGGATATATTGACGTTGGGAAATTTCATTTCCCCCCAGCTACTGTGAGAGTTGCAGCTAAGCTCAGAGGAAGCAGGGATTTCTGAGGGGGTGGCAGATGACATCAGAGTCCCTGCTGATCAAAAAGTGCTGGTGTGCCCCGGTTTCACTACAGCACTGCTTTAAGTCCTTTTACTTACGGAGCTGGGAAAATGCAACTTCCTATGTGAAAATTAAAAGTTTGGAAATTGTGAGAACTCTCCTCTCTAAACCCATTTCAAACAGTACTATGGATAAATATGGCATTCCCTCCCCACCCCCACAAGAATTCGGCCTGCAAGAAGATTGAAATCAGCCATACCTGTTGAAATCAGAGACTCTCTTGATTACACCATCAAAAAACATGGCAGCCTATATGAACAAATTAAAAAGAGCTCAGCAACTATTTTCTGTTCATTCTTGGAGTAACAACAAGAACACATAAGACAGCAAATGCCTCCCAGGAGAAGGAGAAAGAAATAATGATGAGGAAGCTGTTTATCTCACCTGTTCCGAGGTCCATGGTTTGCCATTGAGATCTTGAATGTCGGACACGTTATCAAGGGACAACAATGATTTTGGTATATATGGAACCAGATCATTAGGGACACATTTCATCAAGTCACTGAGTCCATCTACAGCAGCAACTAGCTAGAAAACAGAATTATGATTCAGCGAACAGCCTTATACCGAAATGGACTTGCAGGTCCATTTGGCCAATAATGTCTACTCCTTACTAGTAGCATGTTTCCATCAGACTTCTTTCCTGCATTCTTTTACTTGGAGACACTGAGGGTTGAATCTGGGACCTTTTACATGCAAATTATTCCACAAATCATAGTTCACAGATAGCATTAATACCTGCGGTTTTCCACTCCCAATGTCAAACCCACGTATTCACTGCTGCAAGGAGCACTGATCCATCTAACTCAATACTGCCTGCTGAAAAGGGTATTTCCCAGGTCTGCCCAGAGATGCTGGGGACTGAATGTGGGCCCCCATCTACACCGGGTTTTTACTCCAGGGCGGGTGCGAGTCGAGGTCCCTTGTGATAGATGACGCAGTCGCGACTTCTCAGCCATCCGTGGTTTTCGCATGGAAAATGCAGAGTTCCAAGGAGTCATTTTACTGCGATCTTGGGGGTTTCCTGCGGGTTCCCCCGCGGTTGCAGGCCGTCTGTTCCTTCCTCGAACTGACTTCGCATTTTACAATGGGCGTGTTGTAGGTGTGCGTAGTGCCTGCGTCACTCTGTGACACCTCTTTACTCCCCGATCGCTTCGCAGCTGCGCAGTTACAGAGGCAGAGAGGAGAGTTTTCATCTATTTTAATCACACTTTCGCACAGTTTTGCAGCTTTGTATCTTCACAACGGTTGTGGACTCAGTACCCAAGGGCCGTGTGTGTGTGTGTGTGTCTTGGGGAAGGACCAATATCGCCCTGGCCACCATTTCGGAGCAATGGCTAGACACGGAGCACTCACGCTTGTGAGTGCAAACCATCGCAAGAGTCTCGGGCTGGGGAACTGACACACTGATGGTGCAGAAATGAAGGAGCGCCAAACACCCACTTTTTACCTAAAAAGGGATGGAAAGACACAGCAGAGCCCCTCAAATACAAAACAGCCACTGAAGTGTTGCACCCCCGCACTCACGGGACTGCACAGTTGCGCATTTCAGTGTAATGGCAAAAAAAAGGGCACAGCGAGTCTGGAAGGGAAGCGTGCAGTACATCGCGAGTGTATTGCAGGGCATGCTGACTCGAAGCTGCATTGCTGCGCAGTTGCGATGGGGTGGGGGGGTCAAAGCGGTGCCATATAAATGCAGCCCAGGACCACTGAAAGCAAAGCAGATGCTCTCTTGTTGACCTACAGGCCCTCCCAAAGAGGTAGTATAATTGCAGAAGCGGTTGTGCAGTGAAACTCATTCCATATATGATACACAACAATGATTTCTATCTGCATTATACTGCTTAGACACCTGTACCACTGAATTGGAACATGATGCCCAATTAAGCCAACTGCACACATGATGCGCAACAATGATTTGGAAATTTTTAAAACTGTTATTGTTGAGAACATCATATGTCTGCTTTTGGTGCAGAAGATCCCAAAGGTAAAGCACCAGTCTCTGAAAAAAACAAATGGGAAAAAAAATCTCTACCCATTTTCTACAAAATGTCAGAAGCAACAGTTGTTGGGACTGACAATTCCCAATCTAAAAAAGGCTAGTGAAGATTGCTAAAATACCTGTAAATGAAAGGAACTCTGTTCAGATCTTGGCGACATATGTCTGCATTCTGAACTTTCTATCTACTGACTGACACATTATAAGCAAATTTTATCTTTGGAATGTGATCTCACTCAACTCCTATCTCTATTTGTGGGTGAAGGTTAGAGATGGGATGAATTTATCCATTTCAGTTCCACTCAGTTTCTCATTTTCCCCAAATCTGTTCCAGCCCATTTCTACATCAGTTCGCAAATTTGGCCAAAATTTAAAAAAAGTCCTTGTAATGGTTTGTACACATTTTCTCAAATATACATATTTTTGTAAAAACTCTTCCTAGTGTGCACACTTTTTGCCAGAAATTTTATTTGAATATAATGCTTTGTGTGCATACTTTCTCCTAATATACACTTTTTTGTGTGTGTGCACTTTTCCTTAATATACAGGGTTTTTTGCATATAGTTTCGAATTACATTACACAATTCTGAAAAGTGCAGATTTTGGTGCGCAAGTGTGTTCCAACTCATGTAGAGCTTAGGGAGGTGTAAACTGGGTAAGTTCATATAAAAATTCAGTCCAAACAAATTTCTCATCTGTCCCTTCTGAAGGGACAGCCTCTTTTAAACAGCCAGCATGAGCAGAGTAAAGGCAGAGACTACAGTGAGAGACTAAACATGCTTTGCCCTTGCCAGCTCTGGAGTCCTTTTTCACCACTGCAAAGTTCACACAGACACATACACATACACACACACACACACACACACACACACACTGTACTTTCCCCCTCAACAAGGTTTAGTCATATCTGGGTATAAAATAACACATTGTCAGTCTGTGATCCTGTTTCCCTTAGAGTTATTTTGTCCATATTTTGATAGGATTGTGAAATCCGATTTCTAGAGTGGACAAAAAAGGACACAATAGCTTCAGCTACAACTCCCACAGACAGCACAGAGACAGAGCGGTGTAGTAGTTAGAATGGGACCAGGGAGAACCAGGTTCAAATTGGCCCTCAGTCATAAAGCTTGCTGGGCGGCGTTGAGCCAGTCACTATCCCTTCACCTGGCCAACCTCACAGTGTTGTCATGAGGATAAAATTGGTGAGAAAAAAGAAGTGTGTTGCTGTTTTTTGCTCCTTGGTGGAAAGGTGGGATAAAAATGTAATACGTAAAGGAGTACGAGGAAGATGGTGTTTGCGTTATTGTACTGGTCATGACCATGTGCCAAGTTGTCTTTGGCTTCTCTCTCTAGCTCTGAGAACTGTTCCAACAGGTTTGAGGGGTGGTACTAGTGACCTTTCCTGATAGGTTTGCTGAATTATAGCAGCTGACGTTTACTGAACCAGGAGTATACACAGAGTCCTTGTGACTTCTCTTGGCGTGGACTCCCTACAGCATAGCTTAAAATAACTATAACCTTTGGAAAGCAAGACCTTGGTATTTGCTTTTCTTATAATAACAGCTGTGATAAACGTGTACAACTCACAATGTTCAAAACATTAAAATTTGTGCAGGACATCCTGTTGTTTTTTTTTAAAACACCCCTGCACATCCAGGCTTGATATAAGGTCTTCTTTAAGACAAAGCTTCATCTGTACAGGTGCCATTGGTTCTGCATGAGTTCATTCTGTTAGCACACAGGCAATGCCTGGCAGTTATGTGAGCCCAGGTACTTGGTGAAGAGTGGGAGAAGGCAAAGAGACTGAGCTGTGAATCAGGAAGTCCCTGGTTCAAATCTCACATCTGCCATTATTTTACTTAGGGGTGGCCTTTAAAGAGGTGAAGTGTAGACTTGACGACCAAATCAGGCTTAGTGTCAACCCTCCAACTTCCCTATGAGGATAATAATGCTGATTTGCCGTACAGGGTTGTTGTAAAGGATTACAATACTACAACGTACATGAAGAGCTTTGAACACCCTAAAGCACTATCTATATGCTAAGTTTAGTTATTACTCACGATTTTGAGATGATGCAAGAAGACCTTACCTTTTCCACAAATGCAGTTTTGAGAGTGGGTGACATGGTCTCTAGTTGCTCGGCAAAGCTTGGAACTTGAACAGCATCCAAGACTGCTTTGGCAGGCACAGCCTCCAGGCTGTTGCTGCTCAACCCAATCACCAAGCTCCCAAGTGCTGCAAGGCTCTGGCCATCTAGAATCTGCCAACAGAAAATTTTCAGCTCTAGATTGGTTTGGCACTCAATAGCCATCTAAAAGGTTGAACTGGTAACTTGGAGCCAAGAGACATGACCACTCTCTGCCTGGTCACAGTGAACCAGGTTCTTACTGGAATTCTAACAGAATCTATGACCTATTTCTTATCAAGGTGCAATCCTATGCATGTTTAGACAGAAAAAAGTCCTACAATTCCCAGCATGCCCCAGCCAGCATGGCTGGCTGGGGCATGCTGGGAATTGTATGTCATTTGCATAGGATTGTGCCCCTAGTCTCATTTCTCCCAGTCTGCGAGGCCATTCTGACCTGCTACCTCACCAATCTGCCAGGCACAGAAGCAAAGCAGAGAACCTACAAAAAAACTCTGGGGCAGGGGAGAGTGGTTGTCACTTAAAGTTCTCAGATTTCTTTTAATGTAGATTTCAAATGTCATTTCAAAGTTTGCTGTTTCTGAGGGGGTGCTTATATTTTGGTGACAGGCATAGATTTTGAAACTCAAGTAGACATTTTCTGCTGTCAAAACACCAAACTTTATTAAACCTCACATATGATTGTATCATATTTTGACATTCCTCCTCCTCCTTTCTGATCAGGTTTTTGTTTCAAAGAAGTCCAACAAAGCTGAAATGAATGGGGGAAGGCATTCCCACGCAGTTTCTCAAGTTTTGAGGTTGCACATGGAAGTCTACTTCTCCAAATCCCACAGTTTGATTACTGAAGATTCATCAGAATTTGAAACTATATACATTTTATTTTGCTACTGACATGGAAATGTTGGAACATCCTTCATTGTGAAAGGAACATGCCAACTTCTTAATTACACAGAGCTATTAATGCATGAGATACCTGAACACCAACATGAATCTACCATCTCCGTCTGGCTCCTGGAAAGATCTTAACACACTATAAGGGAAATGGCTCTAGATTTCTGGACCATTTGCATCAATGTATTTAATCCTCCAGATGAAAACAACCTTGCTCCTCCCCCCTGCCCCGCCCCGCTCCCCATACACACACCACATTTGGCAAGGGAGACAGGATTTGGGGGCAACTGCTGCTGGAGTCCATGGGGCATGTTTGCAACAAGTACAATTTCGGACAGAGGTTCCCTGCCTCACATTTTACCTGGTCTAAATCTCTCAGGTGAGAATTTCTAGCTCCCACTCTGTGTGGAGGTCCCTGCTGAGTGGTACATTTTCATAGGCAGGAGGGCAATGCTCTTTTTACCTGGTATCCACAACTGAATAGTTTGCTCAAAATGGCCGTGGCCTGTTCAGCATTCCAGCCCTGAACTTTGCTCAAGCAAGGCAGAGAAGAAACAAGATCAGTGTTGTTGATGCAGTTCTCAATCTGGTGCACTGAGAGCTCAACAGCCTTCTGGCAGTTCAGGATGTCAGGGGAGAGTCCTTCACACTCACTAACCAGCAAGCCAGCAACCTAGCAAGAGAAAAGGAATGAGCCATGTTCCAGACTGAGGTAAAGGTCAGCCACATGTGTTGAAAGGATTCATTACCCCCTCCCTTTTCTTCATTGCCCTTGGGTGACTTTCCCATGAATAAGCTGTGAGCTTCTTTGGACTAGCAACTAACTTTTCTTGCAATCTATTGCCCCATCCAGGCTTTCTTCACATGGAGCTTTTATCCTGAGATTGAGATTGCTCCTCACGGAAGTTTGAGAGCTCTTTAAATGACGCTGTTAACCTCCCAGGCATCCCCTGCACTAAATGCCCTTTGTTCCATTTTTAAATAGATCGCAGATAATGAGCTATTAAATTACCCCACTGTGTTCTGCTTGAGCTCTCTCTGTGAAAAGACTTAAAGCGACAAGAAGAAGAGCGAGATCAATGAAAGATAATGGAAGACTTAGATATGGGGAGAAGGAGGGGGGAAGGGGAGGGTGAAAAGGAAGCGGGTGAAAAAGGGAGTCGTCGTGATCCTGCATTTAAAATGGAACCAGAAAGCCCCGTTTTAAATGCAGGATTTTAGGCTGGTGTAGAGATGCTCCCAGATGCCTTCTCCACCATACTGTTATTGTAACATCTCATAAAAACATAAGAAGATCCATGCTGGATCAGACCAAAGGCCCATTTAGTCCCGCATTCTGTTTGTACAGTGGCCAAACTGATGTCTATAGGAAGCCACGAAAGCAGGACATGAGTGCAACAGCACACTTCTGTGTGCCCAAGAACAACCTATGTGGTCTAAAAAACATCACCCACTTCTCATGCACCACCCATTCTAAACACTGCCACGTGACACGGAATCACACAATGAATACAGGGGATGCAGTATATTTATTTATTTAAAACATTTATTTCCTGCCCTATATCATTAGGATCTCAGGGCAGCATACAGATAAAATTCAATGTAGACAGTACAAAACAATAAAAAATTTAAACAGATAAAAACATATCAAACCATTAAGCAAGCTAATACCAATTTAAAATCTAAAACAATGAAACAGTTAAAACAGTATGCTACTTTAGGGACTGCATTTAGCCCTCAAAGGCTTTGATAAAAAGCCATGTTTTAACTTGGTGCTGAAGTGAAACCAATGTCTGTGCCAAATGGGCCTCCAAGGGGAGGGCATTCCACAACCGGGGTGCCACAGCAGAAAAAGCCCTCTCCCATGTCCCATCATAGTGTATGTCTCACACTGGTGGGATGCAGAGGAGGGCTCCGCCAGCAGATCTCAGTCCTCAGGCAGGAATATATAGGGGGAGGCGCTCCCTCAAATTTAGAGGTCCCAAGCCGCTTAGGGCTTTGAATATCATCACTAGCACCTGGAATTCTGACCGGAAGCCAATCGGCAGCCAGTGCAATTCTTTAAGACTGGTGTTATGTGATCTTTGCAAGATGTTCTGGTACAATATTGATTGCTGGGTAGAAAGACAATGGCAGTTTCACTTTTAACAAACAGTGGTACAGCAATGCCCCCGAAGTGCAAGGGGTTCCAGTGTGGACAGGGTTACTCTTAAAGTACCATGCAGAGTCACTCATGGCCCTATAATGTTGTTGTTGCCATTGCTGTTATGTTTTTAAGCAGCTAATGAGAGAACTTGAGAAGCATGCTCCTGCCACACCCCTTTAAACAAAGCTATGAACTGAATCCCAAGACTACATACCCAATCCATGACGCAGGAATGGGGTGTTGCACTACTTGCCTGGAACAGGGCTTGAGGGATGATAATGTTAAGAATAGCATTGGAGACTCTTGGTGTCTTTGTAATATTGGCTTTATTTACAGATTTACAAGCAGAGTCTATTGGGAACAAGCACCATGCCACAACACCACTGATCCTCCATCAAACTCCCACTATATCAAGACGTACCTACACAAGATAATGCACCCATATAGATAACTATAAGTTTTGCCCCCCAAGGAGCAAATAGCAGCTTTGGGGAGGAAATTTCAACCAGCAAAACAGGATGGGAAGGGTTAAAAAATCTTCCCTGGCATTGCAGTTCCCCCCCCCTCGCACAGCTGCATTTGTCTTTTAAGACCCCCAGGGGATCCAGTCACAGGGCATTTCTACATGAGACTTTTGTTGTGCGCTTGTGATTGGTCACTCACGGTTTTTTTGTGGGTCCTTCACATGATATCTTCAACCTCCAGGGGCCCTCCCATGCTTTCTGGCCATTATAGCAACATTATTCTCAATGCAGAAAACACAATAAATCATATTGCGCTTTGAAGCTCAATATATTTCCAGTGAATTTCCGGAATCCCACTATATTACAGCACCATTTAATGGCTGTATAATGAAACATATAGAACTTGCCCAGAAAGAAATCTCCTGGAAAAAAATGTTTAAAGGAGGTGATCTTATTCGTGCAAGGAATCCGGAAGCAAAAGCCTCAGTAAGGGTGTGGGATTTTGGAGCCCACAGACTGCTTCAAGACGAAGTTTCTGTTGTGCAATCGCCCTGCCTCATTCACTAAATTCTACAGAGGGTCCAGCCGACTTCTTCCACTCATAACCCTCCCATGTTTACTCAAAACTTCTTCCATTTTGTTTTTAACATGAAAAATGTGTTTAAAAAGACGGAATACTTGCATAATGTCTTCTAATCAGTTGTACTAGGAATCCTAGCCTGGAAGATCCCTCAGTGTCTCTGCTATTTTGTTGATACAGTGGGAGTCTGGTGTGTAATCCAGTGCCTTCAAGTTATCCATTCTCCTATTCTTCCATTGGTACAGACTCTAGTAAAGGACCCTCTGTGAATTTCTCAGTGACAGAGACATAGAATCATAGGGTTGGAAGGCGCCTACAAGACCATCGAGTCCAGCCCCCTGCTCAGTGCAGGAAGCCTGATTCCCAGGTGTTCTCCCATTCAAGTACTAACCAGGGCTGACCCTGCTTAGCTTCCGAGATCAGAGGAGATCAGGTGCATCCAGCCCTTTGCTCGCCCCTCAGTGGATCCCAGAGTGACTGGGAAATGGGGACGCGTGCAACAAATATACAGAGAAAAAGTACTTACTGGAAATGTCGCCTCTACACTGCTAGTGGTTGTTATTACCCAACCTGAAAGACAAGTATAAGATTTTAGGAGAAAAAGAAAGTAAATAAAAAGATTATTATATTATAATTATAATAATATAATACTGCAATTCTAATCAAGCTGAATGTCCTTTGCCAATTGTATGTTTAGATTTAGCAGCAAGAAAAAACAAAACCCTTGTTTAAATCTGTTCTGCTTGCAGTAGTTAGTGATCTGTCGATACCACTGGATTCAGTGGTTTATTCAGGGGTGAGATGCTGGCAGATGAGCCTTAGAATGCAGGAAAGAATAATGAAGAGCATGCACAAAGTGCCTTTACTTCCCCCGGTTATGAGCATTTGCATATCTCAGATTAGGAGGAAAATATATTCTCCAAACAGGCTGCCAATCCTGAACCTTTGCCCTGTTCATTTTTGAAATTAAGAACTGGCAAAATGACCCAGGGATTGAGAAAGCAAATCACGGTTTGTTTGGTTGTCTGCTAGACAAACCCTGGGCAGGGCAACAAACCATGGGTTTACCATGGGTTAAATAAACCATGGGTTAGTGTTCTGTGTGAACCAGGTCTCTACGTCTGCGTACACATAAATCTAGGCACTTTAACAGAGTTTTTGTTCTTCTGTTGACAGATGCCGAGGCTAAGAAAGCTGTTGCTCATTAGAATCTGCTTGTCAAACCTGCTCATTTATGCTTTGGTAGTGCCATTATCTCTATTTCAGCTTTCACACTTTGAGGGCCATAGAATAATTTCAGATCTTCATACTTATTCATTTAACCAATTTCGTAACCCACTTTCAAGACTCTAAAATGTAGATCTTGCCCTTCAGTGGCCAATTAGCATGCCCAGGGTGGCTGTAGGTGAATTTCACAGCAACTCAAAGGCCATGCTGGCTGGGAATTATGGGAATTGCAATCCAACACATCTAGAGGACACCAGGTTGGGGAAAGCTTGCTTACAGAATTCATGCATAATTTTATTTATTTATTTCATTTTATAGAAACATATTGTTGGAAGGGACCTTGGAACAGCTCTCACTGTTAGGTAGTTTCTCCAAATTTCTATACCTCCCAATAGCCAAAGTTCTCTGGGTGGTTCACAAAATTAAAACTATAAAATACAACATGATAAAAAATAGTATAACTGTACTTACCAACTATAAGAATGCAGCTAAGGATTCTGGGTGGCTGTAGCATTTCTCCAACCGGGTCCCTCCACATGGCTAAATCCACTCACTCTAGAAAACAAAACAAAGAAAGAAATTAAACCTATCTTGTTCTCAGTAATACTTCTTTTCAATTTTCCCTAATTGGCTTAAATCCGGTAACATGCCTGGGATGGATGGGTTTACAGCGGACTTTTATAGAAAATTTAAAGATCTCCTGATTCCTAAATTGACATGATTGTTTAATGATAGGGCGTTACCCCGCCCCCCCAATCGTGGCTGGACTCCCAGCTGTCAGCCTAAAGATGGTTAGGATCATACTTTACCCTCCTCAGTATGCACCAATCCCCGTCATCACTCAAGGTTCAATAATTTTTGCTCCACTTCCCTCACAGGGATTGAATCTTACAATCTCATAATGCAGTCATAGTAATCAGTCCAGATTTATACCTGGATATTAGATGCACCATAAATCTCATTCACAGAGATGAGTATTCTTGGTGTCCACTGGTACCTGTGTCAGTGGCTGCTGGAAAATCATTTGACTGGATGTAGTGGAGTTATATGAAGTACTTAGTACCAAAAATGGAATCTGGCTCACAATTTTACCAGGCTATCAAAGTAAATTATTCCTTTACAAAAGCAGCACTTACAGTCAACAACTAGCAATCTGCACCATTCAACCTGGACTAGGGTACTCCTCAAAGCTGTCCTCTCCCCGCTCTCCTTTTTGCAGTTGCAGTAGAAGATTTAGCAGTTGCTTTGAAAATGATGTTAATATAAAAGGGGTACTAGTCAATGGGATGGACTGAGATAAATTAAATATGACATGGCTATGTAGGCTATTAATCCAACCTTCCTCAACCTGGCACCCTCTAGATGTTTTGGACTTCAGCTCCCATCAGCCCCAGCCAGCATGGTCAGGAATGTTGGGAGATGTAGTCCAAAACATCTGGAAGACACCAAGTTGAAAGTGGCTGGTCTAACCCATCATTAACAGTTCCTGAATTAATAGCAGAGTTTAAAATTTTTGGTATTGTTTTTGGGTACAAGGCCAATTTATCTTAATCTGAGATATTTAATGACAAAATATGCAGAATTCTCAATGTATGGAGTTTCATCTGCAAACTTTATATCTTTTGCAATGGTTCTGTAAGCCCTGGCACCATTTAGGAGTTTGGAGTTTACCAATCCTGCAAGGATTTAAACTAAACCAGCAGTTTAAGAAGGCAGAACAAATTCTGAAGATTTTTTTCTTGGCTTGCACGCATAGCTGTTATTCGCATGAATGTTTTGGCTAAGCTTCTATTTTGGTTTGAAGTGCTATCAACTTATCTTTCCACCTCTGAGCTGAAAAAATGGCAAGGCCAGTTAATAATGTTATATGGGCAAATAAGCATCAACAATTAAGTAACTTTGTTGCAAAGGCCAAAATTTAAGGGCAGACTGACTGTGCCAAATGTAGAAGTCTATTACATATTCTCACATACACATGCTTGTATGCGTATTCTCAGTTACGCACAGTTCTTCTCTGGTCTCAATCAAAGTTGCAAATGCACTGGAAACCCCTAAAATACGCTGAAGCTGGATTAGTTCCCCAGATGTTCTAGTTTGGGATACCCCCAAATTCAGGCCCCCATTAAAGTTATCTTTTTTTCTAAAATAAAAGTAATTTAGTTCCATAAAGGTGATTTTTAAAAAAAGTTTCTGTAATCATTAAAATAAAAGGAGAAGGAAATTACATCAGTGCAAACAACACACGTCACAATTAGACTCTAGAGCATCCATTCCCAACCCGATGTCCTCCAGATGTCTTGTACTACAGTTCTCATAATCCCCAGCCAGCATGTAAACAACACACGCCACAATTAGACTCTAGAGCATCCATTCCCAACCCGGTGTCCTCCAGATGCCTTGGACTACAGTTCCCATAATCCCCAGTCAGCATGCCCATTGGGTGTGCTGGCTGGGGATGGTGGGAGTTGTGGTACAACACATCTGGAGGGTGCCAGGGTTGGAGATGGATGCTCTAGAGAACCCAGTCTTGCAAACACAAAGATACATTCTCAGAAACTATCTTGGAGAACGCACAAAATTTTTGTTTCTCTTTAAGAAACCTTGATCCTATGTGCAAAATCATCAGGGCTTTAATTAATAGTAACAGTACACATTTATTATTTAGATAGTGCTTCAGATAATTAAATTATGTACATGGGCAAAAGAGAGGCAGCACCTGTCCACATACTACAGTTGAAATAGGAGAGTAGTGAAGAAAATGGGAATGAAACAGTGATTTATCTAGCAAAAGGCAAAAACAAAACAAAACCCCAGCATGCACAGAAAAGAAGTGAGAAGCATCTCTTTCGAGTACATACCACTGCCTCCTCCTTGTGTGTACAGCTGAAAGTAACAAGCTCCAAGCAGTGTGCTTTTCAGTAAAGAAGGTGGGGTGTGACCCCTTTGCTTCTAATAACATCATTTGAAACAACAACAAGAACACACGTCAAGTGCCGGTCACACCCAGTGGCTTGTGCATTTTAGCAACGAGATGGGATGCTGTGTGTCCATATGAACCTCAGGAAGCAAAGGCTAAACCAGAAGCCACATTAAAGTCAAGAGCTTGGCTGTGGTTAGGTAGCCAGAGATTGGAAGGGGTGGCTTGGACACACATTGTTTCACAGATAGGGAACAGATTTAGTGGGGTAGATTGATGACTTATTGAAATGAGGGGGGACAGATATGAGAG
Organism: Heloderma suspectum; assembly: GCF_057233095.1. NCBI lineage: Eukaryota > Metazoa > Chordata > Lepidosauria > Squamata > Helodermatidae > Heloderma > Heloderma suspectum. Next base: position 33,233,286 of record NC_139469.1, on the reverse strand, counting down.
AGGACGGGATCTCTGGGTGTGAGGCTAAAGGTAGCAGTTGGAAAATGGCACCCTTAGGGTGAAACTACTTGTTATGTTAATTGCATAGCATATAGCTTAGGATAACCATTTTGTTTAACTCTAGAATAAATGTTTGTTGTTGTTCAGCCGTTAAGTCGTGTCCGACTCTTCGTGATCCTGTGGACCATACACGCCAGGCATTCCTGTCCTCCGCTCTCTCCTGGAGTGTGCTCAAGTTCATATTCATGGCATCGGTGATGCTATCTAGCCATCTCATCCTCTGCTGTCTCCTTCTCCTTTTGCCTTCAGTCTTTCCCAGCATCAGGGTCTTTTCCAGAGAGTTTTCTCTTCGCATTAGGTGGCCAAAATATTGGAGCTTCAGCTTCATTATCTGTCCTTCCAATGAGCAGTCAGGGTTGATTTCCTTTAGGATGGTCTGATTTGACCTCCTTGCAGTCCAGGGGACTCGTAAGAGTCTTCTCCAGCACCACAGTTCGAAAGCATCGATTCTTTGGCGCTCAGCCTTCCTTATAGTCCAGCTCTCACAGCCATACATTGCTACTGGGAAAACCATAGCTTTGATTAGACGGACCTTTGTCGGCAAGGTGATGTCTCTGCTTCTTACTATGCTGTCTAGGTTGGCCATAGCTTTCCTCCCAAGGAGCAAGCGTCTTTTAATTTCATGGCTACAGTCACCGTCTGCGGTGATCTTGGAGCCCAAGAAAATAAAATCTGTCACTGCTTCCATTTCTTCCCCTTCTATATGCCAGGAAGTGATGGGGCCAGATACCATGATCTTCGTTTTTTTAATGTTGACTTTCAAACCAGCTTTTGCACTCTCCGCTTTCACCCTCTACAAGAGGCTCTTTAGATCTGCTTCGCTTTCTGCCATTAGGGTGGTATCGTCTGCGCACCTGAGGGTGTTGATAATTCTCCCAGCAATCTTAATTCCGACCTGAGATTCATCCAACCCGGCGTTTCCCATGATGTACTCTGCATATAAGTTAAATAAGCAGGGCGACAATATGCAGCCTTGTCATACTCCTTTCCCAATTTTTAACCAATCAGTTGTTCCATGTGCGTGACCCCAATTTGGACTGGGGCCACCAAGTTCTTCTGAGAGGAAGCCAGGTAACATAAAGGCGCATTGGAGAAAGAGCATTTTAGAGTATCCCCTCTGCAATCCTTTAAATTAGGGGTGGGCAACTTGTAGCTCTCCAGATGTTTTGTCCTACAACTCCCATCAGCTTTAGCCAGCATAGCCAAAGGAGAGTGAAGATGGGAGTTGTTGGCCCAAAAATCTGAAGGCCCACAAGATCCTCACCCAGGCTTTACACTGCGAATGGGGCAGTTTTTAGGGTCCTTAGGTCAAATTCACCTCAAAAGTGCCACATGTAACGTAAACTCTTCTGAGGCCAATTCTCCCCGCTGGCCGCCCCGACCCTTCAAAACTATTACGACATCCCTCTCAGTTAAAGGATCCTGCGGGGAGGAGGAGGTAGAATTAGCCTCAGAGGCAGCATTGCATTTCTTCAACCCCCAGGATGAAGGCAAGCAAGCCACGAGTTCCTTGCTTCCCTTCACCATAGCTCCTGTGTCAAACGTGCGCACTTCTCTCTGCTGCCAGTATTTGAAGGCAACATGTGAAGACAGTACATGTGTGCACCGCTCAGCCCCAGCTGGTTTGGGGTGGGTGTGTGGGGAGAACCTTTTTTGGGGGGGGTGTCTGTCAAAAAAGCAAACATTTCCTGCACATGGAGGACTCCCCCGGCAGCAAGGACCAATTCCTAACTGGTTCTCTTCCCCATTTGGGTGCCCAGTGCCTTTGTATGAGAGAAACCTACTTTACTAATATAGGAAGTGACAATAACATAAACCCTTCTTTGGATGACAAGCCAGGGATAGGAACACTGAATTTTGCCTGGCTGCCTGATACAGGTAGGCCTGGGGGTAGGCATTTGGCCCCCCGAAATCTATCGCAGAACGGCCTGCCACCCCCCGCACCCCGTCGATCCTGCCCGGGACAAGACTTACCTGGGGTGGATGTTTCGGATGGCGGCGGCTCCAGCGGTGGCTTCGGCAGTGGCGGCTGGTCTTCCGACCAGCTGCCGCCGCCACCATTTGCAATCTGTGCTTTTTCTCCCCCCCCCCCCAGACGTGATAGATTACGTAACCATAGACTTACGTAGCCTATCACGTCTGGGTAAAAAAAAAATAAAAGCGTACGCAAATGGCGGCGGCTACAGCCACCGCCATTTGCGTTCCTTATTTTTCGCCGTCTTAGTCTACGTAAATATTTACGTAGACTAAGACGAAGACAAGAAAGGGGAACGCAAATAGCGCCCAGTACGTAAATATTTACGTAGACTAAGATGGCGAAAAATATGGAACGCAAATGGCGGTGGCCATAGCCACCGCCATTTGTGTAGGCGTTTTTTTTTTTTGCCCAGAGCCCTCCATGGCTGGAAATCCGGCTGCGGACGGCCATGGCCTGGGCCTGGCCGGCTGCTCCGCGGAGCCACCGCAGAGCACAGCCGGCCATCGAGGATTCAGGGGGGGAGGACCGGATTGCCTCCCACCCCCGTTGAGGATTCCGGGGGGAGGGACGGAACACCTCCCCACCCCCATGAACAGAATCCGCGAAAAGGTAAGTGACTTTCGTACAGCCCTACCTGGGAGCCAAAAGGGAAGAAAATCCTCGAAGGCCCAGTTATCATGTTCTGAGGAGAATTCTGACAAGGTCCTTGTGAAGAGAAACCTGAGCTAATTGGCCCTTTAGGATGGGGAAAGGGGTCACCTGCAAACTTCCTGTCAGAAACTGTGAACCATAAGGGCACGTTAAGCTTGACAGATAAATATATTTTGTTTGTTTGTTTATCTATTTCTTACATTTCTATATTACCCAAAGCTCACACAAAATAAAACTTTAAACCACACAATATAAAAAGATAATAAAATATACTGTAAAAATCTAAATGTTTTCAACAGAATAAAGTTTCTTTTCTTATTCTTTACTTCCTTTTCTCCTCTCTTTTCCTTTTTTCTTTTTCTTTTTCTTTTCCTTTTCCCTTTTCTTTTTGTTATTGTGGTGTCCTCATCAGAATGTTGTATTGCTGGGAAATTGTAGTATTGATCAGGTTGTTGGTATTTTTGGTATTGTTTATTTCATTTATAAAGATAAAAGAAATAAAAATATATTCAAAGAAGAAGAAGAAGAAAACTAAAATAAAAACCACCAGCAGTGCCAGATCCAAAAATCACTAGGGACGCAATCCTATGGCCGCTAGACAATGGCTAGACAGCCACAGGATTGTTCGGTTTTCAGGAACTGCCCTCAGGGCCCATGCTCCGATCCTGGAAAACCGCCTCCCTGCCGCTTCGTAGGCGGCACAGATCGTCCTCGAGCTCCGCCCCCAGAGGAGTGGCGCAGAGGCGTTCCCGGGGGTGGGGAGGGGCGGGGAGCGTGGAAGTGCCAGTACAACACTTCCTATGCGCCGTCTGGCCTTCCCGCCCCCAGCTCCAAAGTCCTGCCGCTAGATAGTTGAAATTGGCTGTCTAGCCACAAATGCAGGGCGGCTAGAGCATGGAGGAGAGGATCCCCTCCGCGGTCTGCCCACCCTGCATTGGATAGGCGGTTGCCTCCGAGTTTGAAGGCGGCCGTCTATCCTGATAGGATTGCTCTCTAATAGTTTTAAAAATCTGAATGACTAAAAAGCCTGGGAGAATAAAATGCTCTTTACCTGGGCCCCATCTACACTGGGCTTTTACTCTGGGACAGGTGTGAGTCGAGGTCCCTCGTGACAGATGATGCATTCGCGACTTCGCAGCCATCCGTGGTTTTCGCCTAGAAAAAGCGGAGTTCCCAGGAGTCGTTTTACTGCGATTTTGGGGGTTTGCTGTGGGTTCCCCCCTGCGGTTGCGGGCCGTCTGCTCCTTCCCCGACCTCCCTCCGCATCTTACAGTGGGTGTGTTGCAGGCATGCGTAGTGCCTGCATCACTCTGTGACGCCCCTTTGCTCCCCCATCCCTTCATAGCTGCGCAGTTACGGAGGCACAGAGGGTCGTTTTCATTTATTTAATCACACTTTCGCACAGTTTTGCAGCTTTGTATCTTCGCAATGGTTACTTTTGGACTCAGTACCCAAGGGCTGGGGGTGGGAGGTCTTGGGGGAGGAACAACATCGCTCTGGCCAGCATTCTGGAGTGATGGCTAGGCATGTAGCGCTCATGCTTGTGAGTGTGAACCATCGCGAGAGTCTCAGGCTGGGGAACTGACACACTGATGGTGCGGAAATGAAGGAGCACAAAATACCCAATTTTTACCTAAACCGGGGTCAGAAAGACACAGCAGATCCCCTGAAATATAAAACAGCCACTGAAGTGTCACACCCCCACACTCATGGGACTGCACAGCTGCTCATTTCAGTGTAACAGCAAAAAAAAAGGCATGGCGAGTCTCTTAGGGAAGCGCGCAGTACATTGCGAGTGTATCACAGGGCATGGTGATTTGAAGCCTCATTGCTGTGCAGTTGTGACGGGGGGTCAAAGCGGTGATATATAGATGGGGCCCTGGTAAATCTACAATATGGGCACCAGGCGAGCCTCTCTGGGGAGCTCATTCGACAACCAGGGTGCCAAAATTCCAAAAGTTCCAATTGTACCTACTAGCTTGCAAGTTTAGCATTCCTTTTTCTGTGGAACAACTTAACTGTTTTGTCTTTCATCCCAGGGCAAATAATTCTGTCAGCTGCTTCATTCCATCATTCATCACTCCTAATTAAATGATTTATGGTTACTAATTAGGTATGTTAATTGTAAATGTCTGTCAAGCTTGGATTTTCAAGGGATTTGGGTTTGTCTCATGTTGCCTTAGGAGCCACTAATCAGTTTAGTTATGACATTGTTGTATTGGGTCGCACTCCTGCAAATCTCTTGGGATGAAAATTACACACATGGTTAAACTGGGCACTTTTATTTTGAATGGAAGTAAGTGCAGGTACTCAGGATCTAGATAGGAAACAGGAAGTGCTGAGACAGGAAGTCTGTGGGGGGCACTCTTTGACTGCACCTTGCCAGGGCAGACGGGCTGAGCACCCCTGCAACTGAATAAACACCTTTCCTCTAACCTAAAGCTGGCAAGTGCTTTATGTTAATGAAGCAGCAGCAACCCAATCTAACTTATGTACTGATCAGGGCCTTGCACTGCTAGAAATGTGAAGGCCAGCGAGAAAAATGAAAATATTGGGGTGGGGGTGGGGGGAAACACGTTCCACATTTTTGTTTTTTCTCCAGGCCTTTGTATCTCTAGTGCTGGCTGCTGTTTGCCCCTGAAGGTGCTGTTTATGGCACATAGCACCTTCTGGGACAAATAGGTGGAGGTGATTTTCAGTAGGAAAATCACCTCCACTTATTCCAAATTGGGGAGCATATTCCGAATTGGGGTTCTACAACTGCTTTTTCTTCAAGAGAAAAGTGGCCGGTTTAAGCATACTTTTTTTTTTTTTTAAAGCATGAATAACTTAGGGTGCAGTCATATGCATATTTAGATAGGGAAAAACATCCTACAATTCCCAGCATGGCTGGCTGGAGAAATGCTGAGAGTTGCTGAACTTTTTTCTGTCTAAACATGCATAGGATTGTACCCTTAATGTGTAGCTTGGCCATGGCAGTGAAGATGTAATGCTAGTGATGGGAGCATTGCTACAATGCGTATGTGGATGACTAAACAAGTGAACACTTTTATGACATCAACTTGAAAGAATATGTGCGAATGTTGGTGAATGCAGAACATCTTCAGTTAACTGGTGCAGGAATGTGATTTGGCAGTCTGCCTAGCATATTGGTTCTGCAACATGATCGTAAGGCCTTCATATAATGCAGTCTCCAACTCTGGTGTTTGCAGCCACAAGACTCCAGCAGAAATTGTGTGAAATAGAGCCCTTTATTAAACTATCCTGCTTCTCTGTTCTGTCCCTCCTGCTCCCTTTCTTTATTGTTGTGCTGACTCACTTCCTAGTAGCTGTTCCCTCAATTTGTGCCTTCCCTCTCTATGTCACAGAGTTATTTCTCCTGTCTGCTTCCCAACTCTCTTACCTAGTTCCACACTGATACAGGCTTGTCCTGTTTCTCACTTGCCTTGGACTCCTCTGTCTTCAGCATCAAATGAAGTAAAGTGGTGAATATTTCAAAATACACACACACACACACAAACACACACAATTAAGGAACAAACTGACATGTGAAAAGAGCTCAGAAGCTTGTTCTAATTGATGCAAACCTTCCATTTTCTTAAGTTTATGAAGCTAAAAGTGAAAGTTCTCAATAAGAAGTGATAGTTCTTTCAGACACTGATTCTGATTCAAGAATAAATTCGAGTGAAGGTAGTATTTGGAAATATTATTTCCTGGGATGGATGACAATATAAATAACAATGGGTAACTAATTTTGTCTATGAACAGTTACTGTAAGACCTGCTGTGTATGACTGGACATTTTACACCTCTCTTCTTCTGTCCACGCTACCTTGCAAAAGTGGTCCTCTTCAAAATCCAGTGGGAACCTCTGTGCTATCCCCAGTAGTTCAAACCAAATTTAAGGGGAAAATTTAGATCATAGAATCATAGAATAGTAGGGATGGAAGGGGCCTACAAGGCCATCGAGTCCAACCCCCTGCTCAATGCAGGAATCCAAGTCAGAGCATCCCAGACAGTTGGCTGTCCAGCCTCGTCTTGAATGCCTCCAGCGTGGGACAGCCCAGTACCTCCCTAGGTAACTGGTTCCATTGTCATCTTGCTCTAACAGTCAGGAGGTTTTTCCTGATGTTCAGCCAGAATCTGGCTTCCTGGGACTTGACACCATTCTTCCATGTCCTGCACTCTGGGATGATAGAGATCCTGGCCTTCCTCTCTGTGACAACCTTTCAAGTACTTGGAGAGCGCTATCCTATCTCCCCTCTTCTCAAGTCTTCTCTTCTCAAGGCTAAACATGCCCAGTTCTTTCAGTCTCTCCTTGTAGGGCTTTGTTTCCAGTCCCCTGATCATCTTTGTTGCCCTCCTCTGAACCCTCTCCAGCTTGTCTGCATCTTTCTTAAAGTGTGGTGCCCAGAACTGGACACAATACTCCAGATGAGGCTTAACCAGTGCTGAGTAGAGGGGAACTAGTACTTCACGTGATTTGGAAGCTCTACTTCTATTAAAAGGTAAAGGTGTCCCCAACCAGTCGTGTCCAACTCTAGGGTGCGGTGCTCATCCCCGTTTCTAAGCCGAAGAGCCAGCGCTGTCCGAAGACGCTTCCGTGGTCATGTGGCTGGCATGACTGAACACCGAGGTGCACGGAACGCTGTTACCTTTCCCGCCGAGGCGGTACCTATTTATCTACTTGCAATTTCTTGCTTTCGAACTGCTAGGTTGGCAGGAGCTGGGACTGAAGACGGGAGCTCACTCGGTCGCACAGCACCAGGGTCTCGAACTGCTGACCTGCCGACCTTCCAGTCTGCAGTTCAGCGTCTGAACCACTAAGCCACCGTGGCCCCTTATACTTCTATTAATGCAGCCCAAAAGAGCATTTTCCTTTTTTGCAGCCACATGACATTGTTGGCTCATGTTCAGCTTGTGATCTACAAAAATTCCAAGATCCTTCTCGCTTGTAGTATTGTTGAGCCAAGCCTCCCCCATCTTGTAACAGTGCATTTTGTCCCCGCAGTCATGACGGTACTATGATTTGAGTGAGCTTAAAATGCAAACGTGCGCATGCTCAGGATATTTCTTTTTCCAGGATTGGGGAACATTCTAACATCAGGAATGTAGAAGCACTCCTCAAGCGTGGAGTGGTGGTTGGGGAGTGGGGAGAAGGGAAACGTTAGCTGTGTGCTTCACAACTGAAGTAATATGCAAGGCTGTCTAAAGGGGCCTCCCGCAAGACCATGAAGTGCAGGGTCTGACATTACCTCGCTACACCACTGCCTAGGGACACTGGCAGAGTCATGTGCAACATCCTTCCCATGCCCCTTCCCCGATCAGGGAAGCTGAGCGGGGAGGAAAGCCAGCTGAGTCTGCTTCCCTCCTCAGCCGGCTTTGCTCCACCTTTGCCGTCTCTGGCCAGGAAAGCGAAGCTGGCTTAGGACTCAGCCGGTGTCTCAAGGAGCAGCTCCTTGAGGTGCTGAGTGATAGAGGCACGGCCTTCATGAGCACCCCTTGTGGCTGTGGCTCAGTTGCTCTCCTCCCCTCTCTAAGGGGGCTGGGCTCTGGGGAGGGGCTTTGCCCACGGCCTCCGCAGGCCACATGGGGCAGCCTGCTGGGCCAGATTTTGCCTGTGAGCTGGAGGTTGACCATCGCTGGCACACAGTCAGGCCTGCACTTCTATTCCCTTCTCTGATGCAGTGTCACTGCCTGCCGCTGCTCTCTCATATTTAATTCTTCACAGGTGGCGCAGAAAAGGTTTGCTTGCTACTCCTCAAGTTGCTGTGTAGAGAATCCTAGGCCCCCTGCTCATACCGCTAAGGTAGAGCAGGCCCCAGGTCGTGTGGAGGTGAACTCTTGACTCGTTCCACCTGCAATCCCTGCCCTTTACTCTCCATATCATCTATTTGCATATTTAGCACCTTTTAAATGACTGACCTTTTGAATCATTTTTTTCCAGTGACTCAGCCGCCCGGCAGATCAATCACGCCCAGCAACACCCAGGGTGCAATCGTGACAGTGGTAACTTTCTCAAACTTGAGCAACATTCATGCTCTGCAAAGGTAAGAACCAAATGTGAAACCGCCGTGTCTTCTCTGCATGAACAAACAAGTCTAAGGTTCATGACCAGCTCGAAATCCTGCACTGATGAAGAAAACTGAAGCAGGCCCAGCGTCAGCACAAGGCATGCAAAATAGGTTCAGGGTCTAAGGCCTGCTTAAAATTATGAATGCTTTGTGTAACATAACTAGGGATGTGCAGAATAAACCTGAGAAATTTTGCTGCTCTCGTCAAAACTCTTTTGGCTTTTCTTGAAACACTACTTCTTTATTTGGCACGATCAGTGGCGCTGCACAAAGGAGCTTATAAACTAGAATTAAGCACAGGGGAACAACAAAGAAGCAGGGTAGTAAAGAGGGGGAGGGGAAATGCAATTGTTCTAAGGCGTAGTGATAGACTTGGTGATAGCAGGGCGTGGGAACCAGGGAATTGTGCTAGAACAATGGTGGGCAACTTTGGGAGCTCTGGGGGCCACTTTCCATCCCCCCCCCCCGTTTGTTTGTTTTCCTCTTCCCTCTCTACCCCCTTTTCCTTTTGTGTTGTGCCTTTTACATTGTAAGACTGCAGGCAGGGACTATTTTCTTTGTTATTGATCTCATCTAAGCTGCTCTGGGAGACTTTTCAGGTGAAAACCCGGGTTAAAATAAATAAATGGTGAAGAGGGGGATGCATCCAACACCTCAAGTACCATGTGTGAACAAGGCTGGAAAAAAGGTGGTTGGATAAGCTGCTCCAAGCTATGAAGTTCGAACAGGAAGATTCTGTACATTTTATTCTGTTGCCACAAGGCATGCCCCAGTGTTACATCCCCACCATACAGGAATTCTCTGAAGCACTCTGCTGTCACAAAAAGGTTTATTTTCTTTTACCCTTTGTCAGGCAATATAAATATTTGGATTATTATTTTTTGCATCAAAAGGGATGTGCCAAATTGTTCTGACGGACATGTGATAAGACAGGTAAACAGGGAAGAACATATTGTACACTCTGAGATGCTACTGAACATGAACAGATGCAAGGTCCTGGCTTTATATTTGACTCCTCTCTCTCCTTTATTTCCCTCATGCAGTCTGTTGCTAAGCTGTATTGCTTCTCCCTTTATAATTTGGGACCGTCTCGATGCATGGCCTGTACTTTATTAACCTGCGATCCCTTCCCCAAATCTTTCATTTACAAACAGGAAAGCAAGAATGAGAGTTAAGTGGCACTCAAGGTCAGCACTAGGCTTTGTACCCAATTGTCCTAGATACAAGGTCAACACTCTGATCGCTAGAACACACCCCTTGGTCCACAAAAGCTGAGTTAAATATACAAATATTCCAGCCTTCTTTGCTGGAGGCACTGCAGTAACAAAAAGGGAACTTCATGCACTCACTGGGTGACTTTGGGCCAGTCACAGACTCTCAGCCCAACCTACCTCACAGGGTTGTTGTTGTGAGGATAAAAGGGAGAGGAGGAGGATCATGTAAGCCACCTTGGGTTCCTTGCAAGAGGAAAAAAGGCGGGATATAAATGCAATAAATAAACAAACAAACAAACAAACTTGTTAGAATATTTCCGTACCAGTGGGACTCTGCTTTTAACCTCCAGTGAATAGAGGAACAGGCACAGGCTAGTCTAGAACAATCAGAAAGCTACACACAAAAAGGGAAAAGAGGCAATGGAAGGACAGGACTCTCCAGTGGTGGTGACCTGCAAGGTGTTTGCAATGTTTGTTTTCTTGCCTGAGAACAACATGGCCTACACCTGCAACAAGTGCAAGTCGATCACGCTGCTGGAAGAAAAAGTAAGAGGGCTGGAGCGGCGACTGTCAACCCTCCGGGGAATAAGAGAACACGAAGAGTTCTTGGACAGAACGGTGGAACTACAGCAGCAAAGTGAAGACCAGAAGCTTGAAGGGCAACAGCAAGCTGAGGCAGAAGTGGGAAATGCTGAGGTGAGGAAAAATGCAGTAGAGGATACTTCTTGGAAAAGGGTGACAGTTAGGAGCAGAAGAGCTAGATGCCACTCTGCACCAGTGGAAGCAGTGGAGCTGTGGAACCGATTCCAGATACTTGAGGATGAGACTGGAGGACAGCCTGCAGAGGAAGAATTACAGGGAAACCTGCATGAGAGTGAGCAAGAAGCTGAAGGTCAGTCAAGCAGAAGTGATGAAACCCAGGCCTACAACAAGAAGAGAAGAGTAGTAGTAGTGGGAGACTCCTTGCTGCATGGGATCGAAACCCAAGTATGTTGCGAAGACCTGTGGACTCGCCAGGTACATTGTCTCCCGGGAGGACGGATTAGAGATGTGACCGAAAGATTGCCTGCACTCATAACACCCATTGACAGGTATCCCTTTCTTCTCATCCATGTGGGAACAAATGATACCGCCAAGCGGAGCTACGAAGAAATCACGTCAGACTTTGAAGCTTTGGGAAGGAAACTCAAGAACTTTGGGGCCCAGATAGTTTTCTCATCCATCTTTTCAGTAGTTAGAAGAGGGATAGAAAGGGAATGAAAAATACTCCGGGTGAATGACTGGCAATGAAGGTGGTGCCAGCGTGAGAGATTTGGATTCTGGGACCACGGGCTATACTTCCTGGAAGATGGACTGTTGGCAAAGCACGGGTTGCACCTCACAAAGGCTGGGAAGAATGTGTTTGGCCACAGCATGAAGAACTTCATCAGGAGGGCTTTAAACTGAATCCTACGGGGAAGGGAGATGTAAAGTTGGGGGTAACAATGGATGAAGGCTCATGCACCTCAATGGAGAGAACAGCTCTAATAGCGCCCAATAACAGTCTTCAGAAACATGTAGGAAGAAAGCCAGACCATGAAGCACATGGTCTTCGATGTCTATATACTAATGCCCAGAGTATGGGAAACAAACAGAACGAACTTGAACTCTTAATACAGGAGGGAAATTATGACTTGATAGGTGTAACTGCCCCTTCATAGATCACTGCCTTGTTGTGGCGAAGGGGCTTGCGTAACTCAGTGAAGCCATAAGCTATGCCGTGCAGGGCCACCCAAGACATACAGGTCATGGCAGAGAGTTCTGACAAAATGTGGTCCACTGGAGAAGGAAATGGCAACCCACTCCAGTATTCTTGCCAAGAAAACCCCATGGAACGTATCACAAGGCTAAAAGAGATGACGCCGGAAGATGAGCCCCTCAGGTCGGAAGGTGTCCAATATACTACTGGGGAAGAGCAGAGGGTATTTCCAAGTAGTGCCAGAAGGAGTGAAGCAGCTGGGCCAAAGCCGAAAGGACACTCAGCTGTGGATGGGTCTGGTGGTGAAAAAAAACTCCGATGCTGTAAAGAACAATATTGTTTAGGAACCTGGAATGTCAGATCAATGAATCAAGGTAAACTGGAGGTGGTCAAACATGAGATGGCAAGATTGAACATCGACATCTTGGGAATCAGCAAATGAAAATGGACAAGCATGGGCGAATTTACTTCAGGTGACCATCATATCTACTACTGTGGGCAAGAATCCCTTAGAAGAAATGGAGTAGCACTCATAGTCAACAAAAGGGTGGGAAAAGCAGTACTGGGGTACAATCTTAAAAATGATAGAATGATCTCAGTACGAATCCAAGGCAAACCATTCAACATCACAGTAATTCAAGTCTATGCCCCAACCACTGATGCCGAAGAAGCTGAGGTTGATTGGTTCTATGAAGACCTACAACACCTTCTAGAACTAACACCAAAAAAAGATGTCCTCTTCATCATAGGGGATTGGAATGCTAAAGTAGGAAGTCAGGAAATCACCGGGATAACAGGCAAGCATGGTCTTGGTGTACAAAATGAAGCAGGGCAAAGGCTAATAGAGTTTTGCCAAGAGAACACGCTGATCATAGCAAATTATTTATTTATTTATTTATTTATTTATTTCTATACCGCCCAATAGCCGAAGCTCTCTGGGCGGTTCACAAAGCAAACACTCTTTTCCAACAGAGCAAGAGGCGACTCTACACATGGACATCACCAGATGGTCAATATCGAAACCAGATTGATTATGTCCTTTGCAGCCAAAGATGGAGAAGCTCTATACAGTCAGTAAAAACAAGACCCGGAGCTGACTGTGGCTCAGATCATGAGCTGCTTCTTGCAAAATTTCGGCTGAAATTGAAGAGCGTAGGGAAAACCACTAAACCATTCAGGTATGACCTAAATAATATCCCTTATGAATATACAGTGGAGGTGAGGAATAGATTTCAGGGATTAGACCTGATAGAGTGCCTGAGGAACTATGGACGGAGGTCCGTAACATTGTTCAGGAGGCAGCAACTAAATTCATCCCAAAGAAAAAGAAATGCAAGAAAGCAAAGTGGCTGTCTGATGAGGCTTTACAAGTAGCTGAGGAAAGAAGGGAAGCGAAGAGCAAGGGAGAAAGGGGAAGATATATGAATGCAGAGTTCCAGAGAATAGCAAGGAGAGAAGGCCTTCTTAAATGAACAATGCAAAGAAATCGAGGAAAACAACAGAATGGGAAAGACTAGAGATCTCTTCAAGAAAATTGGAGATCTCAAGGGAACGTTTTGTGCAAAGACGGGCATGATAAAGGACAAAGAAGGCAGGGACCTAACAGAAGCAGATGAGATTAAGAAGAGGTGGAAAGAATACACAGAAGAACTATACAGGAAAGATCTTAATGTCCCTGATAGCCATGATAGTGTGGTCACTGAACTTGAGCCGGAGATCCTTGAGAGTGAAGTCAAGTGGGCCTTAGGAAGCATTAGTAACAACAAAGCTAGCGGAGATGACAGTCTTCCAGCTGAGCTATTTAAAATCCTAGAAGATGATGCTGTTAAAGTGCTGCACTCAATATGCCAACAAATTTGGAACACTCAACAATGGCCACAAGACTGGAAAAGGTCAGTTTACATTCCAATTCCAAAGAAGGGCAATGCCAAAGAGTGTTCAAACTACCATACAATTGTGCTCATTTCACATGCCGGCAAGGTTATGCTCAAAATCCTACAAGCTAGGCTTCAGCAGTATGCGAACCGAGAACTACCGGAAGTACAAGCTGGGTTTCGAAGAGGCAGAGGAACTAGAGATCAAATCGCCAACTTTCGCTGGATCATGGAGAAAGCAAGAGAATTCCAGAAAAACGTCTATTTCTGCTTCATTGACTACGCTAAAGCCTTTGATTGTGTGGATCACAACAAACTGTGGCAAATTCTGAAAGAGATGGGGGTACCAGACCACCTTACCTGTCTCCTGAGAAACCTGTACGAGGGTCAAGAAGAAACATTAAGAACCAGACATGGAACAACCGATTAGTTCCAAATTGGGAAAGGAGTACGACAAGGCTGCATATTGTCGCCCTGCTTATTTAACTTATATGCAGAGTACATCATGAGAAATGCCGGGTTGGATGAATCACAGGTCGGAATTAAGATTGCCGGGAGAATTATCAACAGCCTCCGATATGCAGATGATACCACCCTAATGGCAGAAAGCGAAGAGGATCTCAAGAGCCTCTTGTTGAGGGTGAAAGCGGAGAGTGCAAAAGCTGGTTTGAAAGTCAACATTAAAAAAATGAAGATCATGGCATCTGGCCCCATAACTTCCTGGCATATAGAAGGGGAAGAAATGGAAGCAGTGACAGATGTTATTTTCTTGGGCTCCAAGATCACCGCAGACGGTGACTGTAGCCATGAAATTAAAAGATGCTTGCTCCTTGGGAGGAAAGCTATGGCAAACCTAGACAGCATAGTAAGAAGCAGAGACATCACCTTGCCGACAAAGGTCCGTCTAATCAAAGCTATGGTTTTCCCAGTAGTAATGTATGGCTATGAGAGCTGGACTATAAGGAAGGCTGAGCACCGAAGAATTGATGCTTTCGAACTGTGGTGCTGGAGAAGACTCTTACGAGTCCCCAGGACTGCAAGGAGGTCAAACCAGTCCATTCTAAAGGAAATCAACCCTGAGTGCTCATTGGAAGGACAGATCCTGAAGCTGAAGCTCCAATATTTTGGCCACCTAATGCGAAGAGAAAACTCCCTGGAAAAGACCCTGATGCTGGGAAAGACTGAAGGCAAAAGGAGAAGGGGACGGCAGAGGATGAGATGGCTGGATAGCATCACTGATGCAATGAATATGGACTTGAGCATGCTCCGGGAGAGAACGCAGGACAGGAAGGCCTAGCGTGCTATGGTACATGGGGTCACGAAGAGTCGGACACGACTGAACGACTGAACAACAACAAGGTGTAACTGAGACTTGGTGGGATGATTCTCATGACTGGAATACAGCAATGGAAGGATATAACTTGTTCAAAAAGAACAGGAGGAATAGAAAGGGAGGTGGGGTTGCACTATATGAGAAAAATACTTATCTCTGCACAGAAATACAGGCGGATGAGCTTGGTAGCCCCATAGACAGCATCTGGGTTAAAATAAATGCAGCAAAGAATAAAAGGAACCTGGTGATCAGAGTCTACTACCGGCCACCCAATCAAGCAGAAGATGAGGATGAAACTTTTGAAAAGCAAATAGCCAGTGTTTCAAGGAAGCATGATGTAGTAGTAATGGGGGACTTCAATTTCCCTGATATTTGTTGGGAGACAAATTCTGCAAAGCATGCCCCTCCAGGAAATTCCTGACTTTTGTGGCAGATAACTTCCTCCTACAGAAAGTAGAGGAAGGAACTAGAGGATTGGCTATCCTTGACTTGATCCTAACAAACAGAAACGACTTAGTGGATAAAGTAGCAGTTACAGGAACTCTGGGCGAAAGCGACCATGTTATACTTGAGTTCTTGGTTCTAAGGGAAGCAAAAGCCGAGTGTAGCCAAACCTGTACCCTGGATTTTAGGAAAGCTGATTTTAATAAACTCAGAACAATGATCAGTAAGGTCCCATGGCAAGCGACTTTAATGAGAAAAGGAGTCCAAGATGGGTGGGAGTTTTTAAAAAAGGAAATTCTCAAGGCACAATTACAAACAATTCCAAGAAGAAGAAAAGGTGGAAGACAACAGAAGAAGCCAATGTGGCTTCACAAAAAGCTTAGAGATGACCTGAAAACAAAAAAGGACACATATAGGAAGTGGAAAGAAGGCCAAGCAACAAAGGAAGAGTACAGGCAGGTAGCACAGAATTGCAGGGATGGCGTCAGGAAGGCGAAAGCTGAGAACGAGCTGAGGTTAGCGAGGGATGCTAAAAGCAACAAAAAAGCTTTCTTCAAAAAGGGTAAAAAGGAGGAACTGGGAAACTACAGATCAGTCAGTCTGACATCATTCCCTGGGGAAATTCTGGAGCAGATGATAAAGCAATCCATCTCTTAAAGATGGATTCCCTACCTTCCGTCCCAGTGGGGAATCTGCCCGGGCGGAGGCGATCCGTCCCTCCCCCTGGAATCCTCTTCTGCTGGCTCTGCTCCGCACTGATCCTGCGGAGCTGGCTGCCATTGCCGTACTGTATTGCTGGCTGAGTGAGGGATGACTCTGGAGGCAAATGGCATCCGCTATGCCATTTGCACCTGTAAAGCTCTTAGATTAAGCTAAATGCAGCCTTAAATGGCTGCAATTAACTTAAACTAAGGGCTTTACAACAGCAAATGGCTGCAATTAACTTAAACTAAGGGCTTTACAGCTGCAAATGGCATCCGCTACGCCATTTGCGTCTGTGGTTTTTCCCGCGATAGGATAGCCTATCGTGGGAAAAACCACAGCCGCAAATGGCGTAGCGGACGCCATTTGCGTCCTGAGGCAGCCCTCACAGCCAGCAATATGGGACTGCAATGGCGGCCGGCCATATCGCCAGCAATATGGAGCTGGTGGCTGGCTCTGCAGGATCGCCGTCTGGCTTCACACGGATTCTGGAGGGCGACAGAGGTGAGTGCTCCGTTCCACCATGGACTCCGGACTCTGGAATCCTTGGAATCTGGCCTCATTGGAGTCTGTGGTGGATTTCTCTAACATCTCTAAAGCCAACATGGATTTGTCAAGAACAAATCCTGCCAGACGAAACTGATCTCATTTTTTGATCAAGTAACCTCCCTTGTGGACTGTGGGAATGCTGTAGACCTAATATACCTCGACTTCAGCAAAGCTTTCGACAAAGTGCCCCATGATATCCCGATGAGCAAATTAGCTCAAAGTGGGCTAGATGAACAACGATCCGGTGGATCCACAGTTGGCTACAGAATCGGACTCAAAGAGTGCTGATCAATGGGATCCTCTCCAACTGGGGAGAGGTAATGAGTGGGGTACCGCAGGGTTCAGTCCTGGGCCCAGTGCTCTTCAACATCTTTATTAATGAGTTGGAGGAGGAGGTGCAGGGAATGCTGATCAAATGTGCAGATAACACAAAATTGGGCGGGATACCTAGTACTTTAATACTTTGGGACACAGAAACAAAATTCAGAGGGATCTTGATAGACTGGAGTGCTGGGCAGAAAACAACAGAATTACATTTAATAGGGATCAATGCCAAGTTCTGCCCCTAGGAAAAAGAAACCAAATGCACAGTTACAAGATGGGGGATACGTGGCTCAACAACACTGCAAGCGAGAAGGATCTTGGAATTGTTGGTGATCACAAGCTGACTATGAGCCAACAATGTCATGTGGCTGCAAAAAAGGCAAATGCTCTTTTGGGCTGCATTTATAGAAGCATAGCTTCCAAATCCCAGGAAGTACTAGTTCCCCTCTACTCAGCAGTGGTTAGGCCTCATCTGGAGTCCTGTGTCCAGTTCTGGGCACCACATTTTAAGAAGGATGCAGACAAACTAGAGAGGGTTCAGAGGAGGGCAACAAAGATGATCAGGGGACTGGAAACAGAGCCCTACGAGGAGAGACTGAAGGAACTGGGCATGTTTAGCCTTGGGAAGAGAAGGCTGAGGGGAGATAGGATAGTGCTCTTCAAGTACTTGAAAGGTTGTCACAGAGAGGAAGGCCAGGATCTCTTCTCGATCATCCCAAAGTGCAGGACACAGAATCATGGGCTCAAGTGACAGGAAGCCAGATTCCAGCTGAACACCAGGAAAAACTTCCTGACTGTTAGAGCAAGACGACAATGGAACCCTTTCCCAAGGGAGATGGTGGGTTCTCCCACACTGGAGGCATTCAAGATGAAGCTGGAGAGCCACCTGTCAGGGATGCTCTGACTTAGATTCCTGCGTTAAGCAGGGGGTTGGACTCGATGGCCTTGTAGGCCCCTTCCAACCCTACTATTCTTTGATTCTATGATTCTATACTGGGCCTGCTAAACATCTTCAAAGGAGATAACAAACATCTGAGAAAGAAGGAACTGCTAACCTCCTTCCTAGCTGTAGCCTGCCAGGAGCTTGCACCCAAATGGAAGTCTGATAGGACACTTTCCTTACAGAACTGGATAACTAAGATCAGGTACATGGCATTGATGAAAAACATACAAAGCAGTTGCACACAGAGAGAAGTGCACAGCTGGACAACTTTTATATTACATGATATCCTATTATAGACTAGGGAGTCCAAAACACAGCTCCCCCAACGCCCCCATCATGGTGTGACAGTCTTGGGAAAGATAGTTTAGGATAAATGAGGCCCCCGCTGGACATGTAATTCACCTAGGCACTTTCTTTGACTGGAGTTGTAATTGCTGTAATGAAAGCATATGGTAATGTCATACCTGTTAGTTTATTGCTAAATTTGAAAATGAAAATAAAAGAAACTTGAGGTCCAGTGATTATTATTCTTGATTGCCTTTTCAATTCCAAGTTTTCTCACTGGATCTCTTGATCCTGAACTCCAGTTCAGCCAGATTATCCATTTGTCTGGGAAAGCCAAAGGGAGGCCAACATGGTATAAGCCAACTTTCTTTCCTTTGTGGCAGAGGAAAATCCATAGCTACACCAGGGGGCGATCTTCATGATAACGGAATGAGAAGCGCCTTGGAACATTATCTGGATTTTAATAGGGATGTCAGAGAATTCCGCCACGAATCTCGGGGAGGCCGAATGCCAGCGCATTCGGCCCCCTGACATCGGTGGTGGAACGGTCTGCCCCCCCCCGGGACGGGACTTACCTTGGGCGGATTTTCCTGGCGGCAGCAGCTCCGGCGGCGGCGCGGCGGCGGCAGCAGCTGGTCTTCCGACCGGCTGCCGCCACTGCCATTTCCAGTAAAAACAAAAACAAAAACGTGATAGGCTACGTAAAGATTTACGTAGCCTATCACGGCTAGATTTTTAAAAAACACCGTGATAGGCTACGCAAATGTTTACGTAGCTTATCACGGTTGATTTAAAAGGAAAAAAACGCGTGTATGCAAATGGCGGCGCCCATGGGCGCCACCATTTGCATTCCTTATTTTGGCACATCTTAGTCTACGTAAACATTTACGTAGACTAAGATGGCGAAAATAAGGGGAACGCAAATAGCACTATTTGCATTCCCCTTATTTTCACGTCTTAGTCTACGTAAATGTTTACGTAGACTAAGACGTGCCAAAATAAGGAACGCAAATGGCGGCGCCCATGGTTGCCGCCATTTGCATACGCACATTTTTTTCCTTTTAAATCAGCCGTGATAGGCTACGTAAACATTTACGTAGCCTATCACGGCTGACTGCAGGGACGGAAACGGCGGCGGCTACAGCCGCTGCCATTTGCATCCATGCTAGCCAGCGGCCGGATGTCCGGCCACTGGCAGAGCCGGCCGGTGGCTCCGCAGAATCCCTGCGGAGTGGAGCGGAGCCGGCCAGCCAGGATTCCGGGGGGGGGGGGAGGAACGGAGCGCCTCCCCCCCCAGCGAGGATTCCGGGGGGAGGGACGGAACGCCTCCCCCCCAACCATTAGCATAATCCCAAAAGGTAAGTGATTTTCGTACATCCCTAGATTTTAATGGAATCGGCTCTGGTCCGTCAGGGACACACAAAGCAAGATAAGCTGAGTGTACCATACCTTTAAAATCCGGTTCTGAGGGCTCACACAGCACTTGAAAGGAACATACGTCTGGGTGTGAAGAATAGAACTGAGTGTCATCAAAGTGGCAGGGGCTGCTGAACCAATGAGAAAGGCTTGTTTCCTGGCCCATGTCCAGGCTCCCCCCCCCCGCTACCACATTATTATGAATGGAGAGCAACTAGTTTTCCCCCCATGTGTGCAGATTTCCCTGAAGAAACCTAAATCCCTAATTCTTGAGTGCAGCATCTGAAGGCTCCCCCTGCCCAGCCCCGCAATTTCACCACATTCCAGCAATCTGCCACAGAGTTATTTTTCCCAACCCATTTTCCCCCATGTGCGCACTTTTGCCTTGAGAAGCCAAAATCCCTGATTCTTGAGTCCAAAGGCTTCCCCTGAGAGCATTCCACACTCCCAATTTTTCTCCCATTCCAGCAAAGCGTCATAGAGTTATTGCTCTCTCCCCTGTTCTCCAACGTGTACACTTTTGCCTTGAGAAGCCAAAATCCCTGGTTCTTGAGTGCAACATCTGAAGGCTCCCTCTGAGAAACCCCCCCCCCAATTTCTCCCCATTCCAGCAAACTGTTGTGGAGTTCTAGCTTCCACACATACACGCACTCTTTCTCTGAGCACTTCCTCCCTGCTCGCAAATGCAGGCTTCACTCATGCCAGGTCAGTACTGAGATAAAGTGGAGAATCGACTTTACACAGCATCAGAGAAGTGACTTCACATAACATCAAAGAAGTGAATTTACACAGAATTGCAGAAGAGATTTAACATAACACTCAAGAAGCAAAGTAATGCAGAGACTGAGGCTAATTGCTCCCATTGGGGAAAAGAAGTGGAGGGTGATTCTAAAGGCTTGAAGGGCCCCTCTTGAGCTTTGATGTGTGGGAAAGGCAGGCGAGTTTCTGTAGTTACCTAGGTTGCCGAGGGCACGGCCACACCCCTAGGAAGGTCCCCATCATACCGAATTTAACGCGAAGGGATGGGCACACAGCAGCTGAACTGCAGGGGAGCTGATTTTTTTTTTTTTTAAGGACTAAAGGTACTCTGCAAAAATGCGACTTCCCTACAGGTAAACTCCGGGGTGGCTGCATATGTCATGTGTCCCTAGCAACTTTAAGCTACAGCAGCAGCAGAGAAAACCTCCCATGTAGACAGGCCCCAGCTGAATGACCAGGGTGGATTTTTCCAGGGGAAGGAGCCTGGGGAAGGAGGACCAGCCAGCAGCTGCACCGGGTGATCCTGAGCCTGAGCCTGCTTCTGCCCCCGCCCACAGGTACTTAAGGCGGGGCTGCCAGAGGCAGCGCCCCGGCGTCGCGCCAAGTGCGACGCTAAGTGCGCACTTAGCGTCGCACTTGGAGTCGCTAGATCTACCCACCTGCCTCTCCAGAGACACCAGCAGCCACAACACCAGCAGCAAATAGCAGCAGCAGCAGAGGGCAGCAGCTTTAAAGACCAGGGAAAGGGGCAAACGTGGACTATCTGCTCCTTCTTAGCTGCTGTTCTCTTTTATCTCTTTTATATTCTTTTAAACTGTTGTATATTTTATATCTTAATATTTTAATATGTGCCTGGGAGGACTATTGGACAACTCAGGGGGTGGGGGAGGTGCCACCATAACTGTGGTCACGGGCAGGGGGAGGTATGGCGTTGGGGGATTAACAGGCCAGCTGAGGAGAAGAGGGGCTAGACACCTTACAGCTGTCCCCTCTTCTGGTTCTTCCCCCAACCTGATGGTTCCTGGCAGCCTTACCAGTCTGCCCTCGGGTCTGGTGCTGCTGCTGCTGAATGCCAGGTCGGCCCCAAATAAGACCTCCCTCATCCATGATTTGATTGTGGATGAGGGGGCTGACCTGGCATGTATTACTGAGACCTGGGTGGGGGAACTGGGAGGGGTCACTTTCTCCCAGCTGTGCCCTCCTGGGTACTCGGTGCAGCACCAACACCGACTTGAGGGTCGGGGAGGGGGGGTTGCCGTGGTCTATAGGAATTCAATCTCCCTCTCCAGGCTTCCTGCTCATTCGAGTGCAGATCTTGAGTGTCTGTACCTTGTGTTGGGTACCCGGGACAGAGTAGGGATTCTGTTGGTGTACCCGCCCATCCCGCTGCCCATCGGACTCCCTGCCTGAGCTGACGGAGGTGGTCTTGGACTTGGTGTTGAGGACCCCCAGGATGATGGTCCTGGGGGATCTCAACTTCCATGCCGAGGCCGCTGTATCCGGGGCGGCTCAGGACTTCATGGCCGCCATGACAACCATGGGGCTGTCCCAACATGTCATCGGCCCAACGCATATAAAAGGACACACGCTTGATCTGGTTTTCTCGACTGGGCAGGAGGATGGTGATCTGAAAGTGGAGGAATTAACATCTGTCCCTTTGTCATGGTCAGATCACTTCCTGCTGAGGTTTAGACTTCTGGCGGCCTTTCCCCTCTGCAAGGGTGGGGGACCTATTAAAATGGTCCACCCCCGGAGATTAATGGATTCCGATGGATTCCAGAGGGCTCTGGGGGATTTTCCTGCTGGTATGGCTGGTGCTCCTGTCGAAGCCCAGGTCGCTCTGTGGAATGCAGAGATGACTCAGGCGGTTGACACGATCGCGCCCAAGCGCCCTCTCCCTTTGAGCAGAGCCCGGCCAGCTCCTTGGTATACACCTGAGCTGAGGGCAATGAAGCAAGAGGGGAGACGGCTAGAACGCAGGTGGAGGAAAACTTGTGCTGAGTCTGACCGAACACAGGTAAGAGCCCACTATCGAGCCTACTCTGTGGCGGTGAGGGTGGCAAAGAGGCAGTTCTTTTCCACCAGCATTGCATCTTCTCAGTGTCGTCCGGCGGAGCTTTTCCGAGTGGTTCGCGGCCTGTTACATTCTGGGCCAGGGAGAGAGACGGTGGAACCCTCGGTAGCACGCTGTGACGAGTTTGCGCGGCACTTTGAGGATAAAGTTGCTCAGATTCGTCATGAATTGGACACCACCATTAATGCAGTTCCATTGGTAGAGGCATTCAGAGCACCGTCTGGTCCAGTTTTATTGGATGAGTTTCAGTTACTGAGGCCTGAGGATGTGGACAAGGTGCTTGGCCAAGTCCGATCGACCACTTGTGTGCTTGACCCTTGCCCTTCATGGCTTATTAAATCAAACAAGGAGGGGTTGTCCGGCTGGGTCCAGGAGGTTGTAAATTCCTCCTTGAGAGAGGGAGTGGTGCCTGCTGCTTTAAAAGAGGCAGTAATTAGACCACTCCTGAAAAAGCCTAACCTGGACCCAGAGGATGTTAAGAATTATAGGCCAGTGGCCAACATCCCCTTCCTGGGCAAGGTGCTTGAGCGGGTGGTTGTAGGACAGCTCCAGGCACTCTTGAATGAAACGGATTATCTAGATCCATTTCAATCGGGCTTCAGGCCTGGTTTTGGAACGGAAACTGCCTTGGTCGCCCTGTGGGATGACCTCTGCCGGGAGAAGGACAGGGGGAGTGCGACCCTGTTGATTCTCCTGGACCTCTCAGCGGCTTTCGATACCATCAACCATGGTATCCTTCTGGATAGGTTGTCTGGGTTGGGAGTTGGAGGCACTGCACTACAGTGGTTCCGCTCCTACTTGGATGGCCGATTCCAGAAGGTGGTGCTGGGGGATTATTGCTCTGTGCCATGGCAATTGTGCCATGGGGTTCCACAGGGCTCTATTCTATCCCCCATGCTGTTTAACATCTACATGAAACTGCTGGGGGAGGTTATCCGGAGGTGTGGGCTGAGGTGCCATCAATATGCGGATGACACCCAGCTCTACTTCTCTTTCTCATCAAAACCAGGTGAGGCAGTGGCTGTTCTGAACCAGTGCCTGGGCACGGTAATGGACTGGATGAGGGCTAATAAACTGAAACTCAATCCAGACAAGACGGAGGTACTGTTAGTGGGTGGTTCGTCTGCCCGGCTAGGTGATATTCAACCTGTTCTGGAGGGGGTTGCACTCCCCCTAAAGGATCAGGTTCGTAGTTTGGGGGTGCTCTTGGATCCAGAACTGTCACTTGAGGCACAGGTGAACTCAGTGGCACGGAGCACTTTTTATCAGCTTAGGCTGGTATACCAACTACGCCCTTATCTGGACAGAGATAGCCTAGCTACAGTTATCCATGCTCTGATAACTTCTCGTCTGGATTACTGCAATGCGTTATACGTGGGGCTGCCTTTGAAAACGGTCCGGAAACTTCAGCTGGTCCAAAATAGGGCAGCAAGATTGTTAACAGGGACTGGCCTGCGAGCTCATATTACGCCAATACTTTTCCAGCTGCACTGGCTGCCAGTCCGTTTCCGGGCCCGATTCAAAGTGCTGGTGTTAACATTCAAAGCCCTTAACGGCTTGGGGCCAGGTTACCTGAAGGATCGCCTCCTCCCATATGTGCCTGCCCGGACCTTAAGATCATCGTCAGCGGCCCTTCTCCGTGAGCCCCTGCCAAAGGAAGTGAGGCGGGTGGCTACTAGGAGGAGGGCTTTTTCTGTTGTGGCACCCCGGCTCTGGAATGAGCTCCCTAGTGAGGTTCGCCTGGCGCCTACATTGTACTCCTTTCGGCGCCAGGTGAAGACCTTTTTATTTTCCCAGGCATTTTAGCTTTCTAAATTTTTATCTTTGCTGTTTTAAATCTGTATTTTAAACTCCTGTACTGCTGCTAGGTTTTATTGTGGTTGTATTGTTATATTGTGGTTTTAATGGTCTATATATTTTAAATTGTTTTATTGTGTGTTGTTTGGTTTTAGTTTTTGTGAACCGCCCAGAGAGCTTCAGTATAGAAATGAAATAAATAAATAAAATAAAATAAATAAATAAAATTTTGACAGAGACACCTGCATAAGCAATATTCAGCATAGCTTGGAAAGCTTCAGAACCTAACACACCCTTGTGAATCTTGTTTTTTTTTTTTTTTGCCCTTTTCAGCTTTATACATATCGAAAGCTTGTTGGGACACAATGGTGTCCTGGGACTCTTCCTTGTTGAGTCAAAAGTAGGGATTATCTACTCTTTGCCCTTTTATTCTGGGTGCTGCTGTCCAAAATCAGCACAAAAATACGTAAGTAAATACGCCATAGCAAAACAGGCCAGGACAAAGCAAATCTGCAAGCAAGGTTGCTTCACATGACCACCCATCCCTTTTAAATTGTTTCTTAAGCTATGTGCTCATTGTTTTCTACTGGTTCTGTTAGAACATTAAAATCTGAGTGTCCTGAGGATTAGCTGAGTAGTTACTAGATTGACTACCGCTTTTCACCTAAAGTGATGTTTAGGTTGAATTCAGGTTTTCCTGCTTGGGCACTATTTCTGAGGTATTTAAAGAGAAGCACATTGTTCAGTATGAGGTGAGAGGGAAAGGAAGGTTGACACATCTCTCGGGTGTCATTGACTTCTGCATAAAGTGACACTTGAGGTAAATTTGGAAGGTCCTGCTTGGGCAAAACAGCTGAGGAATTTCAAGAGAATTTGAAAGAGTTTTGATAAAAACATCAGCATTTCTTTGGGCACAGAAGGGATTTGCATATCCCTAGTAGATTTTTTTTGGTCAACATTTCACAGGGCGGATTAAGTTTGTGCTGAGTCAAAATGGGAGGGGCAGTTTCCTGAAAAAGTTCATCAGAATAATAATTTAAAAATGGGGCAATTTTTCCGAGATCATTATCTTAAAATTTATTCTTTGAGCACCTTCCGCCACTCGGTGCCCTACACATGTTTTGGACTTCAACTCCCAGTAGCACAACTGATGGTCAGGATTCCTGGGAGTTACAGTCTGTAACATATGGAGGGTACCAGGCTGGCAAAGGCTGTTTTTAGGATTAGTGCATACTTAGTCTACATGGCCTTGTGATCTCATCAGTACCTGATCCTTGAACGGTTGGAGTCACTTAAAGAGCAATGAGAGAATAAAGTAGCTGGCAATGGAGGTAAATAGATCCAAATAGCCAACATGCAGCACCATAACATAATTCCTCTCAGTTCCCTGACCAACTCCAAGGAAGGCTCTCATCCCAGTCTCCCTAGATAGCTTGCTCTGTTGCTGAATGGATCTTATAAGTAGGAAGCTGCTCCTATTATTCAACAATAATCTGCCTTCAGGTAGATCAGGAGTGGGCAGACTTTAGGCCTAAAGGATCAACTTTGCTTTTCACTCGAGCCTACCAGGCCCACCACCTCAGCCAGGTGCAAAACAGTGGCTTATGAAGGAAAAACAGAATTGCAGAACAAGGGTGCCTCTGAGCCAGGGCCGGCCCTACAATTATGCAGAGTGAAGCAGTCACCTCAGGTGACAGGTGTTTGAAGGCTGTGGCAGCAAGATGCTGGACGAGAGACCTGTGTGCCATGAGGCCTGCTCTGCACCGCCTAAATTAGCCTGCCACCTTCAGGTGTCGTGGAAGATGTCCCATCGTTAATGTTGAAGACAGATTCATCTGCCTGTCCAGTTAGCTTTTGTGTGTGGAAGGGGAGAGGGTGCCATCTTACTCTTCACTTCACAAAACAAAATGTCTTTGGTTGGCCCTGCTCTGAGGATGTACTCAGCCCAGGAATTTGTTTTCAGTATCAGAATGGGAGCACACACATCCTTTCGCACAGAAATCTACTCCTATTTCCCTATTCCTATTCTGAGATCCTTTTAAATATTTGAAAATTGTCCACGTATCACTCAGCCCTTAAACATATTTGCTCCAGTCAAAATATATCAAATTCAAATGGGGATGAAAATCCAAACACTCCATCCAGTAGGTGACATGGGGACACACCAGTATTTTCCTGCAAAAATGTGAATTCCACCTGAATTTAAAATCAGCTCACCAATCTTTAAAAATGTTTAAATAATTACACCCCCAACTCATGTAGGCTATCTGTAACCCTACCATCCCTTTCTCTCACCACATTTTAAAATCCTATGTGGGTTGAAACCTACACTCCATTTTCATCTCTAAACTACAACCAAATCTAAGCGTGTGGTTTTGCTCAAGTTCATCTCTCGTTGTCATTGTCTCTCCCCACCCTTTGTCCTTTCTCCATTGTCAAAATTTTATTGTAAACCCCTTCATGCATGAATTTGGCTTTATGCTGTGAAATGCCTTGTACATTGCGTTAAGGATAAAGATGATGATTACATTCCTTGCGCAAGCCCGACTTCTCTCTGTTGTTTCCTTCTTGTTCTGGTGCCTTGTCCATAGTTGTGTTCAGCATTAGCTGGTAATCAGATTCATTTGCAGAAGAAACTCAAACTGGGGAAGCACCTCTTCTCCTTGACTGTTTGCACATGTATTCTCTGTCATGGCTGTTTGAGAGGATGAAATTTGTCAGAACAAAGGCCTCCAGCCACACCTGCCAAGGTATTCCAGGAGTGATTACCAGGAGGGGCTGTCAGCAGGCTTGTTTGTCCAGAGCTTATTTTGAAGCGGGTACAAAGGACTGGCCTGCACCTGTCAAGCAATGCTTCCTAAAGAACATGTAGCAACTTCTCAGAGATAAAGAAGCAACACCCTTTGTTTCTTCTTGGAATGCTCTGGCAACATTGCAGTGTTTTTTAAATAGGATTTTCCTTCAGAACTGCTTTATTTTATTTGTAGCCCCTGCCCCAAAACTGATGGTGAAACGGTAAGATCTTTATATACAAGGCAAACCTGCAGCAATCCGGAGGCCTTCCCTGAAAGCAAGCAGCATTAATAAATATTAGGGCTGGGCTCGGGGGTTAATTTTGATTCAGCTTCCTGAAATAGAAGGCCATGCACCCTTGATCAAAAGCTCCACCTCCATTTATAAGTTGGGCATGTTGCTCAAGAGCCTCGTGTGGCGCAGAGTGGCAGGTGGCAGTATTGCAACCGAAACTCTCCCCACGACCTGAGTTCGATCCTGGCGGAAGCTGGGTCCCAGGTAGCCAGCTCAGGTCGACTCAGCCTTCCATCCTCCCGAGGTCGGTAAAATGAGTACCCAGCTTGCTGCGGGAAAGGTAGTCACAACTGGGGAAGGCAATGGCAAACCACCCCGCTACAGTCTGCCATGAAAACGCCAGCGCAAGCGGCATCCCTCTAGGAGTCAGCAATGACTTGGTGCTTGCACAGGAGGAACCTTTCCTTTTTATGTTGGCCAGCTCATAAGTACTGTCATTATTTGAGCAATATACAAACTAAGATGCTTATTTTCTTAATAGGTTAGGCAACCCCCCCACTATATATTTAATAGCTGCATGGCAGACATAAATTCAACAGGTGCAGCTCTTTCCTCATAACATCCTCTCTGTGCTAGCAGAACACATGCCAATTGATGGGCCAACATTCCCAGTTCCGCACAACTGTTAAAGGGACAGGAGCCCCAGTGTACTGTATGCCTAGTCTCTTTGTAATAAAAGCATGGAGGGCCAAATGAAATATTCTTCTTATTTACTTCAGTGTAAGCACGCTGGTCCCCCAATCTGAACTGGGACCATGCTGTTCCAGGAAGGGGAGGGGGATTTAAGCTCCCCCCTTTTCTCCCTATGGGATGGAATTAAGGGATGAAAATGGTGGAAAAGCTTAAATCCCCCCTCCCAGAGCATCACAGTCCCGATCCAAATTGGGGCAGCACATACTCACACTTGAAGAATGTTTAGTTTGGATCAGAGTCCCTGCCAGGAAATAGGGTGATACTCCATAGCGATGAACTGAACGCCATCTCACAACACATCTAATAACATCCACAGTTCTTCTTCCTGGGGAGGATCTTCATGACAATGGAATGAGAAGCGCGTTGGAGTATTACCTGGATTTTCATGGAATCGGCTTTGATCTGTCAAGGACACACAAAGCAAGATAAGCTGAGTGCACCGTACCTTCAAAATCCAGTTTTCAGGGGTCACGCAGTTCTTGAAAGGAACACACGTCTGGGTGTGGGGAGTAGAACTGAGCGTCATCGAAGTGGCAGGGGCTGCTCAACCAATGAGAAAGGCTTGTTTCCCGGCCCATGTCCAGACTCCCCCCCCCACCCCCGCTACTACATTATTAATGAATGGAGAGCAACTAGTTCCCCCCCCTTGTGTGCAGATTTCCCCGAAGAAGCCAAAATCCCCAATTCTCAAGTGCAGCATCTGAAGGTTCCCCCTGACACTACCCCCCCCATAATTTTGCCCCATTCCAGCAGTCTACCCTGGAGTTATTGCTTCCAACCCCTCTTTCTCCCCTTCTCCTTCTCCCTGCTCCCAATGAGAAGCTCCCGTCAACCTAAAAGATGCGATAAAGTGGAGAAGGGGCTTTACATAATAGCAGAGAAACAACTTTTCATCAGAAGAACTACAGAACATCAAAGAAGCACAACATCGCAATAGCGATTTAAGAGAGCATTGGAGAAGTACAAGAGCACTTTAGGGCAAGTTACTAACGTTAGCCTTTAACCCTTTCACTGTAGGGGAGCAAGATTTATTTCTTACTTCTGAGTAAACATGCACAGATATGTTAAACATTAAAAGCAGGCTACCTAAGGTGAATGAATGTCCCCACTACTACGGTCACTGAGGTGAGGGGTCGCTGCTGCGCTCCTGGGGATTTTCCAATGGGAAAACTACTTCCATTGGGGAAACAAGTGTCTAGGTGGAAACTGACACTGACTGTGCCAATAGAGCCCCAGAGCAGTTCTGATTCTGAGGAGGAACAGCAATCCGTGGGGGAGGAGCTCGCTCATCTCTCACAAGCACAGCAGCTGGCAGAGATTCCTCCTGCCAGCATTCCTGGGATAGATAGTGACCCTGGCAGTGAGAGAGCGCTGGAGGGGGGCTTGCTGGACACTCGGTGCAGACGCAGGGAGCGATGACAGATGGAGGGCACAGAAAGGAGGTGTACCGCTCATTTGGCGCTCAAACAACGGTTGCGTCCCGAGGACCCAAGGGAAAGAGGGAGGCTCTCTCCCTAGCCCATAAGTTCAGGGTCTTCCCGTGGTTCTCCTTCAAACTGGGACCAACTGCCTTACCTGGAGCTTAGGCTACTCTGCTATCTTTCCCCAGTGCTGTTCTTTGCTTTATCGCTAGTGATCAGTATCTGAAAGAGTCATAAAGGAATAAAGTCTCAGAAAGAATCCTCGTCTGTGTCCTGAGTTGGCTATTGGTGGGGACTGCAAGAGGCAGCTAGGGTGCTCCTGACAGCTTGGTCCCCGTTCCTCTTTTTTTTTCTCTCTGCTCCTACTGCCTCGAGGCTGCCATGGACTCGGCGGTGCAAGCTCTCGTGCAAGAGAACCAGGCTCTTCGTGATCAAGTGGCTCAACTGACGACTGCTGTACAGAGTCTGCAAGCTGCGGTTCAACCCCCACCACTTCCAGTTCCCCCCGCCACAAGTGCCCAGTGGCTCTGCCAGAGAAGTTTTCTGGTGAGAAAGGACTTTTTCAGATTTTCCAGGCCCAATTGGAGCTGTACATGCGCCTACGACCTGAGGATTTCCTGACAGAACAGGTTCGTGTGGGCTTCATCATTAACCTACTTTCAGGCGTGGCAGCTAAATAGGATTCAGGACTTCTTCTCGTTAATGACCCCCTGCTCAGGGACTATCAAGGTTTCATGACAGCGATGGCCAATTTTTTTGGTGAATCCCCCCCCCCCCGCAGATCCCCCCCGGGACGAGACTTACCTGGGGCGGATGTTCCAGGTGGCGGTGGCTCCGGCGGTGGCTTCAGCGGCGGCTGGTCTTCTGACCAGCTGCCCCACCGCCATTTGCAGTCTTGTCGTTTTTTTTTTTTTTTTTAACAAGACGTGATAGGCTACGTAAAGATTTACGTAGCCTATCATGGCTGGGTAAAAAAAACAAAACACTGCGTATGCATTTGCGTTCCTTATTTTTGGCCGTCTTAGTCTATGTAAATATTTACATAGACTATGATGGCGAAAATAAAGGGGAACACAAATAGCGTAGCGGGCACTATTTGCGTCCTTTTTTGAATCATCGTTTTACATAAATACGTAAACAGACGGATGGTCAGACCGAGCGCACCAATGCGACTCTGGAGCAATATTTGCTCTCTTATGTCAATTACCAGCAAGATGACTGGTTTTCCTTGCTGCCTCTCGCAGAATTTGCTTATAACAATGCCTGCCATGCTTCTACCCGCCAAACTCCATTTTTGCCAATTTTGGTTACCACCCCAAGGCTTTCCTGTCCACCCTAGCTCCCTCTTCAGTGCCGGCGGCCCATGACTTTTTAGAGCAGTTGTGAGCGGTACACCACCTCTTACGGGACTCCCTTGAGCAAGCCAAGACAGCCTACAAGGCCTCTGTGGACCAGCGGCGCCAGCCAGGTCTGTCTCTGCAACTGGGGGACTGGATTTGGTTGTCCACCCAATACCTCCCCACTCACTTACCCGCAAGGAAGCTTGCGCCTCGCCGCATGGGGCCTTTCCAGATTATGGCCCAGATTAACCCTGTTGCTTTTCGCCTGGCTCTCCCCCCCTCCATGAAGATCCATCCTGTTTTTCATCGGTCGATGCTGTCCCCCCTGGTTTCTGGCGACCCTCATTGCTCGGCCAGCTCCCCCGCCCCGCCACCAGTGCTGGTGGAGGGGGAGGAGGAGTTTGAGGTCACGGAAATTCTGGACTCCCGCCTTTCTCACGGCCGCCTGCAATATCTGGTGGACTGGAAGGGGTACAGGCCAGATGAGCGATCCTGGGAACCCGCGGAAAATGTGCATGCTCCGTTGCTGCTGAGGCACTTCCACCAGCTGTACCCTCACAAACCCAGGGCCCCAGGGGAGGAGCACGAGGGGGGGCCTCATGGGAGCGGGGATGATGTCAGGGTGTAAACTGAGCCCATAGAGCCCCAGAGCAGTTCTGATTCTGAGGAGGAACAGCAATCCGTGGGAGAGGAGCTCGCTCATCTCTCACAAGCACAGCAGCTGGCAGAGATTCCTCCTGCCAGCATTCCTGGGAGAGACAGTGACCCTGGCAGCGAGTGAGTGCTGGAGGGGGGCTTGCTGGACACTCGGCGCAGACGCAGGGAGCGGCGACAGATGGAGGGCGCCAAAAGGAGGTGCTCCGCTCATTTGGCGCTCAAACAACGGTCGCGTCCTGAGGACCCAAGGGAAAGAGGGAGGCTCTCTCCCTAGCCCATAAGTTCAGGGTCTTCCCGTGGTTCTCCTTCAAACGGGGACCAACTGCCTTACCTGGAGTTTAGGCTACTCTGCTATCTTTCCCCAGTGCTGTTCCTTGCTTAGTCACTAGTGATTAGTATTTGAAAGAGTCATAAAGGAATAAAGGAATAAAGTCTCGGAAAGAATCCTTGTCATCTGTGTCCTGACTTGGCTATTGGTGGGGACTGCAAGAGGCAGCTAGGGCGCTCCTGACAACCAGATGGAATCTTGGAATCTCACCCCCTTGATCACGTCACTGCCAGGTCCGGGAGGCACACCGAGGATTCAGTGTGGGGAGAGGGGGGGACATGGCACACTGTGGTAAAACGTCATAGTAAAAGGAGTTTCAGAAAATGCCGCTTGTCAAGAGGGAAGCAGCTGGTGGGCAGCAGATTGGTGACAATGTCATCTGTCGCAAAGGAATTCAGACTTCTCTAACTTCACACTAAATTGCTCGTGAAGACAGTCCCCCAGACTGCCTCTGTGAGGCTGATGCCCCACTACTTTACAACTGTTAACTCTTCTTTCACCCTGGTCTGATTTCATGTACTTTACCACAGCATCGTGGCCAACACAGGGCCGTGCCTCATGTCGGCAGTCTTGTTGTTTCAGGGGTCCAGCCAGGCAAGGAACTGTCTGAGCTAGAAGTGTCAGAAGGGCCCAGTTCTGTGCATAACACTGAATCTACTTCTCAGGAGCTGTAGTCCCTGAGGCCAACATTTTGCCAGGCTAGTGAAAGAAGAAACCAAGCTATTCGTGGCATGAAGATCAGGATTTACTAATTTCCAGCAGTGTGCTAATATCTCTATTTATAATAATACACCTTGCAACCAACACGCAACCCAAGGTAGCTTAAAGCAAATGATTAAAAAAACATTGTGGTATCAGCTATTGTAAAGTGATAACCACCAGGCAGAAACATCAAAACATAGGCAGCCTAAAAGCATCACAAAAACAGCTGTTGGAACTTTGGGGAAATCAGCAGCTTGGCAGGGTAAGGGCAGAATGAGATCATATGAGGGAAACAGGGATTTCCCAACCCTGTGTTTTCCTTGTAACAGTAATGTGAGGAGGGGAGCTAAACCATCCCCTGACCTGCACTTTCCCTCCGCCACTGCCTTTTCCCAGACATTTTTCTCCTGGCAGAGGCTTTGGAAGGCTGACAGGACACACACCGGTCAAGAAGCTAGAGGATTGATTGAGTATCTCTACATCAGCAAAAGAGCTCATCCTTACCGGGGCTTTCTGCTTTCTGGGTCTTTGCAGGATTAGGAGGGGCTCCTTTACATGGCAGATATGTGGTTTGCATAGAGGAAGCACCTCCCTCCCTCCCTGGCATACATGCAAAGGAGCCGGGATGTGTGTGCGTGTCTTGTTTTCATTGCTTAACTTGTCCTGTACTGTTTCCTCTCCACCTCTGGAAAGCTATGACTTACCTTTGAGTAGACGTAAGATTGCTCTGTAAGTCTGCAACCCTTGGCACACTTACTGGAGAGTAAGCCCCACTGAAGTCAATGGGACTTACTTCTGAGTAGACATAAGATCGTGTTGTAAGTCTGCAACCCCTTGGTACACTAACTTGCCCTACTGCAAGGCAGCGCGGAACAGCCCTGTGCTCCATGCTCACAAGAGGAGCATGGAGTGGCCAAAACGGGGCGTTCTGGGGGGCATCTGGGGTGGGGAAGGCAGAAATGCCGGGACGACACATCCTATGTGTCCAGCAGCCTCCTCCCTTTCTCCGCCCTCCTGCAGCTAGACAGCCAAAATCAGCTTTCTAGCTGCAAATGCAGGGCAGGAGAAGCACGGAGGGAACGATCCCCTCCGTGCTTCTCCTGCTCTGCATTGGATAGGCGGTCACCTCTGAGTTCTGAGGTGGCCGCCTTTCCGGACAGGATTGCGCCCTTAAGGGCTCAGCACATAACTGCAGTTGTGACCAGATAACGTCCGCTGTTAATACCTTTGAGGACACCTCCTTCCTTGGAGTCTAAAAAGTCCAGTATAGGGCCTACTAGTTAGTGGGTGCAAGACAAGTTAATTAAATGCTCATCCCATTAAGACCAGAGGTTCTCCAAAAACCCGTTTGCCAGGCCAGCTGTGGTTTCTTAGAAGCAGAAGGGAACCATAGTAAATGCTGTGTATTTATTTAAAGAATTTACATGATCCCTTCGATAAAAATGTTTTCAGAGTGGCTTACAAATAAATTGATAAAATACAAAGTAAAGTACCTAATAAAAGAACAATGAAAGCAAAAGATGTCCGAGAAAAGCAGTATAAAAGAGCACAGATAAAATTAAGAGCACAGATAAAATTGAAAGATGCCAGGCATGCATCACTTGGGACACCACTCTAGAAGCTGAGTGCCGCCCCCAAAACAGCCTTTTCCCCTGCTGTATATACCTTTAGTAGATGTTTTCTGCCTTTGTATGGTACTTTTTACACCATTATGTAAGGCGCAATCCTGTGCATGTTTAGACCGAAAAAATCCAGGCTGGGGCATGCTGGGAGTTGTAGGCCTTTTTTCTGTCCAAGCATGAATAGGATTGCACCTTTATTCTGAGAAGAAATCCTAGGTTTCACCTCAGTCCTCCTCCCTGCCCCCCGCCCCCTCGTCCCGTAGTTCAGAGGTTGAAAGGAAAGGATGAAGTTTAAAATGGGGCCAACTATTCAGATTTTCTGCCACACTACATCCTAGAACTGTGGAAAGCAAGGCAAATAATAAAATGCACTTTAGTGCAAACTAAACAGCTCATTAGAAATATACGTATATTAAAAAGTGAGTGTTTAGAATTGTTCCCTCCCAGCTATGTCACACTGACTAATCTGGACAGAACATAGTGGGATTTATAAACACAAAAAACACTATACTTAGCATGGAAAATGAGCTGCAATTCTGTATATAGCTTACAGGAGAAGAACAATTACTGAGTATTGCTAGGAGCTGCCAATCTGAAATGACCCTCCAACAGTCTGGCGATGGAGCTTTGTGGTTTTGGAAAGACCTGGGGTAGAGCTCATCTGACATTGGTGGGCTGGTAGACAAAGCCCAGTGCAAATCTATTTACCTAAGAGGTACAGGGGGTATCGCTTGGTAAACTTGTGCTTAGGTGGGAACCCATGGTGTCAGAAAATGCAGGTTCCAAGTATGTCCCTATTTTCACTTGAAAAGGTTGGAGGAGTTGCGTCGTACAATTTGAGGGGAAAAGCTGCTTTCTCTAATCATGGCCAAGGCAGACGGGTTCAGCTCCAGCTCCTTCCAAATGAAGCAAGAGTGACACCACGCGGCTGAGCTTAGTTGCACAGAAACATCATATTTCGTGTTGCTGTCCCTCTTGGTGATGCTGCACCAGATGTGTGTGTGTGTGTGTGTGTGTGTGAGCACCTTGGAACATTTGGATGCCAGCTGTTGAAGACACAGTGGCGGATGAGATGTCTGGCTCAGCAAAGCGATTCTAACATTGTTAAGCCACGGAGGCACACACATCTTTGGTTTTGACCATGGATATCTACTAGAGATGAAATCAAATGTTACACCCCCCCCCCAGTAAAAACAAAAACAAGAAGAGGGTGTAATATGTATGTATGTATGTATGTATGTATTTATAACAAGGTTTATATCTGGCTTTACAGTTGCCAGAATTTTGGATTTGAAAATTTCCATCAAACTTTGAAGCTTTAGAGAGCAAACCTGTGGCTTCTGGACACTGTCTGAGGGGCCACGGGGTGCTGTGGATTTCCCCCTCTGAGGCCACAGACAGAGCTACAACCTTGGAGCAGGAAATCTGAGTGAGAAATTCCCACCCCCACCCCTCCCAGCTGTCGTAGCCTTGGGGGGGGTAGGAAATGAGTGTATTGGGGGCAGGCCAGTGGGGGGGCAGGGAGGGGAGAGGAGAGGTTGTGCATTGGTCAGATCCAAAGGCCTCTTAGCTCCTGTCCCTGCTCCCAGCATGGTATGTGGGTTAGACAGCCTCAGAGACCCGTTTAACCTTAAATGCATTTTAGGAGGACTGGGGGCAAAACACCCCTGCTGTGCTCCTGTCCTGCTGAGCTCTTGCTGCAGGAATTTCCCTCCCACCCAGTTCAGTTCAAATCTAAAAAGTATCCCTCTGATTATGACTGCCCTGCCCATGTCACTACAACTGAGCATAGTATATGATGTAACATACTACTAGGGATGTACGAAAATCACTTACCTTTCGAGGATTATGCTGATGATGGGGGGGGAGGCTCCGTCCCTCCCCCCAGAATCCTGGATGGGGGGGAGGCGCTCCGTTCCTCCCCCCCCGGAATCTTGGCCGGACGGCTGTGCTCCGCGGCGATTCTGCGGAGCCGCCGGCCGGCTCCACCAGCAGCCGGACATCCGGCCACTGGCTAGCAGGGATGCAAATGGCGGCGGCCGTAGCCGCCGCCATTTGCGTCTCTGCAGTCAGCCATGATAGGCTACGTAAATGTTTACATAGCCTATCACGTCTGACTTAAAAAAAACCAAAAACACGCGTACACAAATGGCGGCGGCCATGGCTGTTTTTTTTTAAGTCAGCCGTGATAGGCTACGTAAACATTTACGTAGCCTATCACGTTCTTTTTAAAAAATCTATCTTTACGTAGCCTATCATGTTTTTGGTTTTTTTTAACTGGAAATGGTGGCGGCGGCAGCCGGTTGGAAGACTGGCTGCCGCAGCCGCTGCACCTGCCGCCGCCACTGAACCACCGCCGCCGCCAGGAAGATCCACCCAAGGTAAGTCTCGTCCTGGGGGGGGGCGGGGGGGCCATTCCGCCAGCGATTTCGGGGGGCCGAATGCACTGACATTCGGCCTCCCCGAGATCCGTGGCGGAACTTTCGTACATCCCTACATACTACCACCAACAGAGAAACCTCACCCCAGAAGAGGGATGCATGAGAATCCTGTGAACATGTCCCATTCACAGCCCCGAAAGTGAACGTGAGCAGAAACGCAGTTCTTGGGAAATGTTCTCAATTTCTTGAACTTGTCTTGGCATTCAAAAGTATGCAGCTGAGTAAGTGCACATTCCACCTCTCCCAAATCTGCATTTCCATGCTTTAGCCTATGGGGCTCATGATCGAAAATGCACATTTTTCACCATCGGGAAAAAAGATACTCGTGTTCAGGAATGCAAACGTGGCAAACTGAGCTTCAGGGAGGAATTCGGAGAACTTCCACAAGCTCAAACATCGCATGTTTGTCCATCCCTACTCCAGAAGATCATAACTCAGCAGAGGGGATGTACAACTTGATCTGATATCTCCCTGGCCACACATTGCACACTCTTAGAGCAAAAAGGAAAACTCTGGTGAGGGGGAAGAGGGAGAAGGGGCACTTTCCAAGCCCAGTTTAAAGTGTTGGTTTTGACCTTTAAAGCTTTAAATGTTTTGGGACCAAGTTACTTGAAGGACTGCCTTCACCCATATCAGCCTGCCCACACTTTAAGATCGGAAAGAGAGGCCTTTCTCATTTGCCCACTGGTGAGAGCAGTCAGGTGTGTGGCCACATGTGAGAAGGCCTTCTCTGCAGTGGCCCCACACCTTTGGAACAAGGTGCCATTGGAGGTCTACCATGCTCCATCATTGCAGGCTTTTAAGAAGGCCAGCTGAGGAGAAGAAGGGCTAGACACAGCTGTCCCCTCTTCTGGTTCTTCCCCCAACCAGATGGTTCCTGGCAGCCTTACTGGCTTGCCCTCGGGTCTGGTGGTGCTGCTGTTGAACGCCAGGTCGGCCCAAAATAAAATCTCCCTCATCCTTGATTTGATTGTGGATGAGGGGGATGACCTGGTATGTATTACTGAGACCTGGGTGGGGGACCTGGGAGGGGTCACTCTCTCCCAGCTGTGCCCTCCTGGGTACTCAGTGCAGCACCAACACCGACTCAAGGGTCGGGGAGGGGGGGTTGCCATGGTCTATAGGAATTCAATCTCCCTCTCTAGGCTTCCTGCTCATTCAAGTGCAGATCTTGAGTGTTTGTACCTTGTGTTGGGTACCCGGGACAGAGTAGGGATTCTGTTGGTGTACCGCCCACCCCGCTGCCCATCAGACTCCCTGCCTGAGCTGACGGAGGTGGTCTCGGACTTGGTGTTGAGGACCCCTAGGATGATGGACCTGGGGGATCTCAACTTCCATGCGGAGGCTGCTGTATCCGGGGCAGCTCAGGACTTCATGGCTGCCATGACAACCATGGGGCTGTCCCAACATGTCATCAGCCCAACACATGTAAAAAGAGAAAGGACACACACTTGATCTGGTTTTCTCGACTGGGCAGGAGGATGGTGATCTGAAAGTGGAGGAATTAACATCTGTCCTGTTGTCATGGTCAGATCACTTCCTGTTGAGGTTTAGACTCCTAGCCTGCAAGGGTGGGGGACCTATTAAAATGGTCCGCCCCTGGAGGCTAATGGATTCCAGAGGGCTCTGGGGGATTTTCCTGCTGGTATGGCTGGTGCTCCTGTCGAAGCCCAGGTCGCTCTGTGGAATGCAGAGATGACTCGGGCGGTTGACACGATCGCGGCCAAGCGCCCTCTCCCTCTGAGCAGAGCCCGGCCCGCTCCTTGGTATACACCTGAGCTGAGGGCAAGGAAGCAAGAGGGGAGACGGCTAGAACACAGGTGGAGGAAAGCTCGTGCTGAGTCTGACCGAACACAGGTAAGAGCTCACTATCGAGCCTACTCTGTGGCGGTGAGGGTGGCAAAGAGACAGTTCTTTTCCACCAGCATTGCATCTTCTCAGTGTCATCCAGCGGAGCTTTTCTGAGTGGGTCACAGCTTGTTACATTCTGGGCCAGGGAGAGAGACTGCGGAACCCTTGGGTGCATGCTGCGATGAGCTTGCGTGGCACTTTGAAGATAAAATCACTCAGATTCGCCATGAATTGGACTAGGGATGTACGAAAATCAATTACCTCTTCGCGGATTATGTTTATGGGGGGGGCGTTCCATCCCACCCCCCAGAATCCTGGACAGGGGGGGAGGCGCTCCGTTCCTCCCCCCCGGAATCCTCCGAGGCTGGCTGTGCTCCGCAGCAGCTCCGCGGAGCAGCCGGCCAGGCCCAGCCAGGCCAGAGCCGTCCGCAGCCTTTTGGCTGTCTAGCTGCAGGAGGGCGGACGAGACTTACCTGGGGCGGATCTTCCGGGTGGTGGTGGCTGCGGCAGCGGCGGCTGCGGCGGCTGGTCTTCCGACCGGCTGCCGCCGCCGCCGCCATTTGCAGGTTTTTGGGGTTTTTTTTTACACCCACGTGATAGGCTACATACGTTTTTATGTAGCCTAAAACGTCTGGGTAAAAAAAAAGAAAAGGCGTATGCAAATGGCGGCAGCTACGGCTGCCGCCATTTGCGTTCCTTATTTTGGGCCATCTTAGTCTACGTAAATAATTACATAGACTAAGACGGCAAAAATAAGGGTGGAGCGCAGGTGCTGTTATTTTCATAAGAAAAAACAGAGAAAGATAAGCACTAAAAACATGAAAGTATTGTACCAAATAAATTAAAGTGTCATTTTTCCTCAAAACACTGTCATTTGTCAGAAAAACCAGTAGGATACTTTATTGAGCTTTCAAAATCTATAAAGAAGCAGTCTGCATCATTCACAAAGAGAATGAAGACATCAGAGAAAGCTCAAAAGGCAAGTTACTTGGTTGCTCAAATAATTGCCAAAAACAAGGACCCACATGCTATTGCCGAAACCACCATAAAGGAATCTTGCTGTGCTATTGTTCGAACAATGTTTGGGCCTGAATTTGAGATAGAAGTTAATAAAATTCCTTTGGCAGATAACATAATCGGAAGACGTATTCAAGACATGTCTGATGACATTAAGCAGCAAATGAAGGATATTTTTCAAGATGATAATATGATCTTTACATTGCAATTAGATGAAGCAACAGATGTCAGTGGGTTAGCACAATTATTGGTTTTTATACGCTTCATTCATACTGACAGAATTATTGAGCAGTTCTTGTATTGTCTAGAACTTCCAATGAGAACTAGAGGTGAAGATATATTTAAAACTTTTGGTTGTTTCATGAAGGAAAATAATTTGCAGTGGTTAAATTGTGTAGGAATATGCACAGATGGCGCACCCTCAATGGTTGGTTCAACAAAAGGTTTTATAGCTTTAGCAAAGAAAGAGAATGAAAATATTATAATTACTCATTGCTTTTTACATCGCGAAGCACAAGTCGCGCAAACCATTGGAAATGAATTAAGAAAAGTTTTGGACAAAGTGGTTCAAATGGTCAATTACATTAAAAGTAGACCTCTTCAATCAAGATTATTTGCTCATATTTGTGAAGACATGGGGGCAAGGTTTAAAAAGCTTCTACTACACACAGAAATTTGTTGGCTCTCAAGAGGTCGAGTGCTTTGTCGTGTATATGAATTGAGGGAAATGATGCTTAAACTTTTTGAGGAAAATCAGCAAAATGAATTCTGCGATCTAATTCAAAGCAAACTTTGGTGCACAAAATTGGCATATCTTGCTGACATATTTGAACATTTGAATAAAATAAACACCAGTATGCAAGGAAAAGGAGAAAATATCTTAACGGCGGTAGATAAAATTTGTGCTATGAGAGACAAAATAGCAATTTGGAAAAGGAAAGTGAAAGAAGGAAATTTTGAAATGTTTTCCAAAACATTTTATTTTTTAGGTTTTATTCTGGTTTTATCCTGGTTGTATTCTTTACTGTGGTTTTAATGTTTTATATGTTTTGTATTGTTTTACTGTGTGCTCTTTGGTTTTAATTTTTGTGAACCACCCAGAGAGCTCCAGCTATTGGGCGGTATAGAAATGAAATGAAATAAATAAATAAAATAAGGCCTTGAAAACATATTATTTTACCGTGGCCTTCTCTTGATATGACTGCTGTTGTTGCTGTTACTGCTGTTATCACTGGTGCTGGTTTTATTGTTGGCTTTTACTGTTGTTTTTATTGCTATTTTATTGTGTTTGTGTTTTTATCATTTTTAATATTTCAACTGTTTTTGTGTATTTTATTCCAAGCCACCTAGGGAGGGCTTCTGCCCTGAAAGGTGGCCAAGATTTTTTAAAAAATAAATAAAAATAAAGAAATAAATTTTCACCAAAAAGGGAACACTGTCCACAAATAGCCTGTCTCAAGAACACACCTGAAAACGTGAGCACATTGTTAACACTTGTCT
Source organism: Heloderma suspectum (assembly GCF_057233095.1). Classification (NCBI taxonomy): domain Eukaryota; kingdom Metazoa; phylum Chordata; class Lepidosauria; order Squamata; family Helodermatidae; genus Heloderma; species Heloderma suspectum. The sequence goes on along the minus strand of NC_139469.1, from coordinate 33,192,413 downwards.
GCCTAGAACCCCAACAAGTACCTTGCAAAGGGAATTTAAAATGTGTATATATTGAAACAAATGAATGCTCACCACTTGCCTTGGGAAAATGATTATAATGCCAGGCAGAGGACAGTGAACAGCAGAGGGCAAGATTGGACTTGGAAAAAACCCAACCCAGCAGTTGCTTCTGGGACATCTCCTCTAGCCACAAAGGGTGGCTGTCAAGAAGTTTTTCAGATATATGACTCACTCCCTTCTTGACAAGGACAGCAGAATTATAAGGCACATCCGCATCACTTAGAAAGCTGACATTTTGTATCCGTGTAGTCTAACAGTGCAATCCTACTCAAGAGTAAGCCCAATTGAGTTCAATAGGTTATACTTCCAGGCAAGTGGGTATAAAATTGCAACTAAGGACGCAATCTTATGACGATAGTCAGCTGCCTCTGAACTCGCCGATCCAATGCAGGGCGGGCGGAGCATGGAGGGGAACTTCTTCTCTACACTCTGGCCACCCTGCATTTGTGGCTAGATGGCCAATTTCAGCTGTTTAGCCAGGGGGTTCTGGAGCGGGGGGTGGGGGGAGAGGCCGGATGGTGCATAGGAAGCATTGCAACAATGCTTCCGTGGTCTCCTCCCCTCCCCGCCCCCAGAAACGCCCCCTTGTTGCCTGCTCCGCACTGCCCTTATGAGCACGGAGACGGGGACAAACAACGCTGCTGTCAGGGTGGAAACTGAGCCGATAGAACCCCAGAGCAGTTCTGATTCTGAGGAGGAACAGCAATCCGTGGGAGAGGAGCGCGCTCATCTCTCACAGGCACAGCAGCTGGCAGAGATTCCTCCTGCCAGCATTCCTGAGATAGATAGTGACCCTGGCAGTGAGAGAGCACTGGAGGGGGGCTTGCTAGACGCTCGGCGCAGATTCAGGGAGCGACGACCGATGGAGGGCGCCGAAAGGAGGCACTCCACTTGTTTGGCACGCAAGCAACAGTCGCGTCCCCATGACCCAAGGGAAAGAGGGAGGAACTCTCCCTAGCCCATAAGTTCAGGGTCTGCAAGTGATTCTCCTTCAAACGGGGACCAACTGCCTAACCTGGAGCATAGGCTACTGTGCTGTTCATTGCTTAGTCGCTGGTGATTAGCATCTGAAAGAGTCATTAAATTGTAAAAGGATTAAAGCCTTGAAAAGAATCCTTTCGTCTGTGTCTTGAGTTGGCTATTGGAGTGGACTGATAGAGGCCGCCAGGGTGCTCCTGACAGCTGCCTACGAGGGGGAGGGGGAGAGGAATTGCATTTCTGGGAACCGAGCACAGTTCCCTAGCTCCGAGCTCATTTCCCAGAAACGGAAAAATCCCATGGCTGTCTAGCAGCCATAGCATTGCGCCCTTAAGGGCTAAAGAAGACACTACATTAAATACTTAGGGTAGTAGCCAATGTTAGTCCCATGTAGAGTAGACCCATTGAAATGAATGAGACTTATGTTAGTCTCAACTAACTTAAGTCCCATTCATTTCAATGGGTCTACTCTATGTAGGACTAACATTGGATACTGCCTTTAATGTGCAGCTGATCTTCACCATTTTTTTTAACTTTGAAGTAAGCACACAGGGCCCACTATGGGGGACCATCATGCGCAGGTAGGGAAGGTTTAAATCTTCCCACACAGCCAGCCCCTCCCTCTAAAGAAACCCTCCACTGGCACCAAGGGAGGTTTTTTCTTTCTTTCTTTACCTCCCACAGGTGCATGGGGGTGAATTTAGGGGGTGGAGGTCGCTGCATGCCAAGTGTTTAATGTCGTTTAGCCCTAAAATGCCCCACTTACTAGAAAACAGGGCACATCACAGTGGACCTAAATTCTGGAAGTAATTATCATCATCGCTGTTGCTATTGTTGTTATTCCAAAATTCAGCCAGGCAGTAACCACTATTAGTACCAACCAAAAATGCACAAAATTGTGAGTGCAAGCTTTTGAGATCCACATAGATTCATAGAATCATAGGGTTGGAAGGGGCCTCCAAGACCATCGAGTCCAACCCTCTGCTCAGTGCAGGAAGCCTGATTCCCAGGCCATCTCCCATCCAGGGCTGACCCTGCTTAGTTTACGAGATCAGACGAGATCGAGCGCATCCAGCCCTTTGCTCATATCTCTTCAGCAGACAAAGTGTTATATTGTTTGATGAAGGGGGTGGGGATGGGGGTGGAGGCTGAATTAATGCTAAATTCCTGCCTTCTACGCTGCCAACAACTTACTTGGTGTTATTGATATTCATATTATTTTGATATTAATATTATTTTGACTTGTGCGCAGCTATGACTGAACTTGTAGCAGTTTGGTTCTGGCTACAGCTGGCAAGAAATAGTGATTCAAGCAAAAACTTGTGAAACTGACAGAGTAATTTGAAGAGAAATGATGTTGTGAAATGGCTTCTGCACCAACTTTATGTTGCTGATTTATTCTGATCATTCTTTAGCACATTCATTTGAGAGCATTGGGGCTTATTTCTGATTCCACATGCGTAGGATTACATGATTGATCTCTGATTCCCCCATCCCATCCCCAATTATGGCATGGGACACCTTTTAAAATGTTGGGTCTGCTTTCAAATAAAGCATAAAATCAAGGAAGAAAGGAAGAAGATAGTTTATTGTATTAGCGATCAGCCAGCATACAATTCCAGAAATAAACCACAGTAAATCTGTTAAAGTCCATACAGCCATACAATAAATGAACCTGTTTGGTTGCTAAGATCAGTAGGAGAGGCCCTTTTGAAGACACCCTCACTTGCAGAAGCCCGCTTGTTGAGCACATAGGAAAGGGCTTTCTCTAGTGTTGCTCCCAAACTCTGGAATGCACTCCCTCTGACGCTGCGATTGGTCATCACTCTCTTTGTGTTTTATTTCCTTTATTTATTTACAGCATTTATATACCGCTTCACATCTGAACAGATACCAGAGTGCTGAACAATAAAAGATAAAATGATAAAAGAAATAAAACTCCGTATTAAAAATTGTTATTTTAAAAAACAAAGTACCAATAAAAACCATGGGAGGTCAGTCAAGGAAAGCTTCCTGGAATGAATATGTGTTCAGGAGGCGCTGGAAACATCACAGTGTTGGTGCCTGCCTGACCTTCATAGGCAAGGAGTCCCGTAGAAACGGAGCCACCACACTGAAGGCTCTTCTCTGGGTGGACTCCAATCAGGCCATAGGTCCATGTGGAGCCACCAGGAGCGTGCCCTCTGATGACCTCAGTGACTGGCAGGTTGATAGGGGAGATGGCACTCTCTCAGGTATCCTGGTCTGAAATTGTTTAGGCTTTATACCAGCCAGTGCAGTTCCTTCAGCAAAGGAGCTGTATGCTGAAAAGGGGCAGCTCCGAACAACAGCTGAGCTGCTGCATCCTGCACTAGTTCCTGCTTCCGGAGCAGCATTAAGGGCAGCCCCATGCAGAGCACATTGCAGTAATCCAGTCTTGAGGTTACTAGCACCTGACCACTCTGGCCAAGCTATCCCTGACCAGGCGAAGCTGTAGCTGGCAAAGCAGCCAAAGCTGGTAGAAGGCACTCTGAGCCACCATGGCCACTTGGGCCTCCAGCAACTGTGATGGATCTAGGAGCACCCCCAGGCTACGAACCTGATCTTTCAGAGGGAGTGCAACACCGTCCACTCCACAAGGGGCTATGAGCTTATTTCCCGGATGCAGATCACTCACCCACAGAGTTTCTGTCTTGCCAGGATTTAGTTTCAGTTTATTGGCTCTCATCCAGCCCATTACTGCATCTAGGCACTGATCCAGAATTTGCACAGCCTCACCTGATTCAGATGTCACAGGGAGATAGAGCTGTGTGTCATCAGCGTACTGATGACACTTGGCTCCAAATCCCCTGATGACCGCTCCCAGCGGCTTCATATAGATGTTAAGCAATATTGAGGACAAGATGATACCCTGCGGAACCCCATAGCTCAATTGCCAGGGGGCCGAGGAATGGTCACCCAATGTTACTCTCGGAAATCAGCCCCACAGGTGTTCAGGAAGGGGGGGTTCAAGAAACATCTTTTTAATTTTGCTTTTTAAATTGGCGTTATGGTTCTTAAGTTTGTTTTTAATGTTTTACTATCTCATTATTTGTTTATGATTTTTGTTTTCTGAATTTTTGTAAACCGCCTTGGTTGGTTCCAAAAAGGCAGTATAGAAATGCAATAAATAAATACATAATAAAATTAAGGACCTTTGAGTTTTTGCAAGATTTTCTTATTTGGCATATCACTTAGAAAATAACCCATTTCAATGTGAGTGAAATGGGTTTGAAATAATTGTTGTCCACGTTTTATTCAACAGGATATACACACGTGCAGAGAGGATGAGATAGAACAGATCAATGTCCTTTCACAGGGCGCATTTTCTTAGGCGATAAGCTGTGTGTTAATGTTCCACAGGGCTTTCTAAGGGCCAAGCGAGTCATGTCAATAACTGTGCAATTTGCCCTTTGGTGCTTGTGTAACACTTTCTACAGGGTCTCTAAAGGGACTCACAGCAAAGGCTTTATACAGGGACAATTATTTTAATTTTAATTATTATTTTAAAATATTATTTTAATTTCTTAATTATTGACAGTAATAATACACATATAAGAATTTTACATACTTACATTCTTACATAAGAATTTACATGTAAATAACAATTCACATATCACAAAACAATAACATAGAGCACAGCCCTCCCAAAGTTCTGTCTTCCAGGTTGGGTCCACAACAAAAATATAACCAAAACTTCTCCCTGAAGCTTGACTTTTCTGCTGGCCAAAGAGGGGCATGAACAGGCTAAGAGACTGGATACAATCCAAAATTCCATCACCACCCTGCAAGGAGCTGTGGATTTAATTAACAACTCTTGGCAAAAAATGGAGGCAAAAGTTAACGAGCTGCAAGATCAAGTGGCAGTGCAGGAGACTGTCTCGAAAGCTTTTCATAATAGTTTTTCTGCAAGAATCTCACAATTGGGGGCTTTTACACGTAGAGCAAACATGCATACTATTGGTATCAAAGATCTATCTACTGATATAAATTTGTTTACTTTTGTAGATAAGCTCCTGCATGAGATAAAGAAGTTTCTAAATCACGAAATGGCGGTGGCATGGCTAATCAGAAAAACACGCGAGACTTCTGCTCTAGCTCCATGAACTGGAATTTGCAAACATATTTTGTCAATTGGCTATGTTTAGTTTATAAGATTCAGGCTAGGCCAGAGATAGCTGATTATGTATATCCGTTCTTTTTCTTTCATCCTTTTCCTTTCCCCCCCTTTTTTTCTTCTTCTTTTAAAATGGATATGATAGACTGTATTTAAATCTTTTGTGTGAGGGTGTACAGAAATGTGCACACTCATTTATATATTTAGAAATGATACTATCTAAAATATAGATAGTATAAAATATATTAGTGATTGTTTTATTTTTTATTATTTTTTATCCTTTATAATCTCTTTTCTTTTTAATTATTATTATCAATATTATGATAATAGGATTAGTAAATATTTTTGGCTGGTTGTTCTTAAGCGTTATCACTATATAGTAGCTAAAAGGCATGATATGGCCAATGGAAATAAATTCTAAGCTTGCTTCCTTGTTATAAGCCTGAAGATACAATATTGAAATTGATTACTTATGCTATATTGACCTGTAAGATTGGTATAATCTTTAAGTAGAGTGACATTTGAAATTTATGCATAATGTAGTTTAAATTTAAGTTTGTTATGTAAACTTCTGTTTATATTTTGCTTTGTTTTCCTCTGTTTTTGTGTTTTTTCTTCTCTTTTTCTGTTCTCTTCGCCTTTACCCTTCTCTCTCCTTTTTATATTATCTCCTCTCTTCCTCTCTTTTTTCTCTATTTCATTATTGATGGGTCCTCTTAAGAATACTGTAATGCTGGAAACTGTAGAAGATGTTTATGTTGTTGGTGTTCTTTGGCTCATATATAAAGATAAACATAGAATAAAAAGTATTAGAAAAAAAGGAAGTAGTTGGCATTGGATGAGACCTGTGACGTCATGTGGACGGTCTTCAGACACCCTCCCTGCAATTCTTTCCCTCTCTCTCCCAGGTTGAAGTGTTCATCCACACCTCCTTGGTTGTCTACCTGAGCAATACTTTTTTTAGAATGTTGTGGGCTACATCACTGATGACATATAACAGAGGTGGTCATCTTGTGCCCCTCTAGATGTTTTGGCTTATAACTCCCCTCATTCCTCACCACTGGCTATGCTGGCAAGGGCTACGGGAAATTGTAAGCCAAAACATCTGAAGGGCCACAAGTTGTCCACCCTTGACATATAGGATAGTTTTAGCCAGTTGTTTCCCCTCCAAAGGGGCCTCCATGACACACCTCATCCTGTGCTGGCGCCTGCGGAGCTGTTTGTACCAGACGTTTCCATTAAAAGATTTCAAACAAGAAGAGCCACTCTGTGGAGCTGTGTGCAGTTTCACGGCTCTGTAGGATCAGCATGGCCTCCTGGCAGAAAGGTTGCCCAAAGTGAGGCAGCTGAGGTTGTGAAAGGCAAACAATAGGAAATAGTGGTAATGGATGCCAGAGAGGAAGTTGGGGCAGAAAGCTCACCCAACAGGTTCTGCAGGCTAAATCATTTCTGCCGTGCACGTATAACAATAGTACATCACTTTGTCCACACTGGAAACATGTGCACAGCAACAGTCCAAGGGGCAGAAAAACCACCACAAACCCGTGAAGCAATGCTTCGAGAAAAGACCTCTGCATGCATTCCTTTTAAATACACTGCATGCTGCTGTTGTCCTTCAGGTTTACCCTTTATTTATTTATTTATTTATTGCATTTATACTCCGCCTTTTTTCCTCTTGCAAGGAACCCAAGGCGGCTTACATTATCCTCTTCCTCTCCATTTTATCCTCACAACAACAACCCTGTGAGGTGGGTTGGGCTGAGAGTCTGTGACTGGCCCAAAGTCACCCAATGAGCTTCCATGGCCGTGCGGGGGACTAGAACCCGGATCTCCCAACTCCTAGTCCAACACTCTTGCCCCTACACCACACTGGCTCTCCTATGTTTGACAAGGATGTTGATAAACAAGAATTGAGAATTCTTATATACTTCTTTCATAATCCTTATAATGTAGAAAGAGGCTTGGGATACCAGATGTCTGTCTCAGGAAGCACTGGAACTACAGAAAAGAAAACGGGTAGATGAATGGATGGATACATAATCTCAGTGTAGTTTAATTTAACATAGTAGGGCTGACTGATGGATTCCTACAGTTAGGTGCTTACTAGCATGTGTTTGTCACTCATAATACTACAAGGGGGTGATGTGTTTGTTCCTCACCAATGCTCCAGTTCCCATCCTCCCCCCAGTGGAGGCTGTGGGCTCAGATGTCAGTGGGGTGGTGGATCTGCTCCAGGTTTCAGTTAGAACTCCAAAGCAGCTATTCAGGGTGTGACCTTGGATAGCTCCGTTAGAGTTCTGACTGGTTCTGACTGAAACCCGGCGTGGATTCACTGCCCCACTGACATCAGAGCCCCCAGCCTGCACTGCCTCCTCCCATTAGTAGACATTCTTGTAATTTCCCCTTAATTAACCTACACAAACGCCTCCACTGTCTCCATAACCATCAAAATGCATTTATTGAAACCCATTTCCTTTAAAAATAAAAATAAAGTTTATACTGATTTGGGGCATATACAGCCCTCCAATATACAGTAAATGTCTTGATAATTTCTTGAGCAGGGGCAGCGGGAGTGTTATTTCTGACCTTGCATCCCATAGCTACTTCTCAGGCTCCCAACTCTTCTTTTATCGCCAAATTGCATTCATGTTATTGGAATGTATGTGCATGCAATTGTATAAATGCAGTATTGTATGTGGCTGGATCTACACTTACCGCCTTTTTTCGCTTCCAATGAGGTTTCACCGCCCGCCTTTCACACTACGCAGTAGCCGCCTCGAATTGGAACCAGAATTTCCTACTTCCGCTTTCAATACCCTAAAATCCCGGTATTTCCCCTTAATGTGCTCTGATTTTCTGCCTTCACTACCATATCCAGTCGTAGTCCCCTCCTCCGCCTGTCCATATGCAGCGGTGTTTGTATTTCCCTCCTGTTCAATCACAGCTCTCAATGGCCCCATGTCTTCTTCCGGCTACCGATCGCATAGCTTCCTCAGCAGCCCCCGTTTCCTCAGCCACAAGCAAAGGGCTGGATGTGCGTGCGCTTGTCTGATCTCGGAAGCTAAGCAGGGTCAGTCCCGCTCAGCGCTTGGGTGGGAGACCGCCTGGGAATCAGGCTTCCTGCACTGAGCAGGGGGTTGTTGTATCCCCTCAAATGAGATTAAGTTTTACCCCTCCTATCCCCCACTCTGGATATGTTTTTTTTAAATTCAGGCATTATCCTCACAGAATCGGGGCTTCTCCGCGATGTTTTTTTTTCTAATTGAGGCATGATCTTCGAAGCTTAGAAGTTGTGAAGCTTCACAACTTCGAAGCTTCACAACCTCGAGGCTTCGAAGATCATGCCTCAATTAGGGAAAAAAACATCGTGGAGAAGCCCCGGTTCTGCGAGGATAACACCTGAATTTTAAAAAAAACATCTGGAGTGGGGGATAGGAGGAGATAAAACTTAGTCTCATTTGAGGGGATACAACAACCCCCTGCTCAATGCAGGAAGCCTGATTCCAAGGTGGTCGTCCATCCAACTACTGACCAGGGCCAACCCTGCTTAGCATCTGAGATCAGACAAGCGTGTGCAGGAAAACAGCACAGCGCTCGAGTGTGAACCGAGCTCGCGCATTTGATGAAGCACTGCAATGGGGAAAATGGGTGAGTGTGAATAATCATGTTTTAACATGAGAGCGTTTAACCCGACGGGACACCGAATTCATTGCGATGGCGGGTGCAATGTAGATCGGCCCTGTGTGTTGGTGGGGGTTGATGGGGGAGAATCAAAATTAAAAAGCTCGAGCCTCTGCTCCACGAGGAGGAAGTGTGTATATTAAAGAAAATGTGTGAATATTAGTATCAGGAAGCTGAAGAGCACATGGAAATAAAATTAAATGTGACAAGTTACACTGGTGCAGACACACCCTGGGTCTGGGGATGTGCACAGTCAGCTACACCCTGGCACCATTTTCCCACATCAGGGACTAAGCCTAATGTTTCACACCCAGCAATAGCATCTCTGGTATGAAGAAATGTAGTTGCCAATGTGATATTTCCTCCAGTCACTCACAAGAGAAGCAGCCATCAGCCAGTTTCTATGAAAGTCCCCTTCCCCACTATCTTTCTCCCCCTTTTCCCAATTAGTCAAAGAGCTCCAGCCATGAAGGGGAAGGGCCATAGGTCAGTGGCGGAGCCCCCGCTTTGCATGCAGAAGGACCAGGTCCATCCTTGTCATTTCTGCCCGGTAGGGCTGAGAAAGACCCCTGCCTGAAATCTGGGAAATCCACTGCCAATCAGCATGGGCATTACTGTGCTCAATGGACCAGAGGTTTGACTCGGTATAAGAAATGTTCTTATGGTCAGATGTGAAGGAAGAGAGCAGAATTCCTGCTCCCTCAGCAGTTACATAGAACAGAGTGTGCAGCATGTCACGCAGTGAGGAGAAAAGCTGCCTCTGTTGAGCATCCCTCTTCTACACCGCCGCTAGAGGACAGGGTGCGCACCCTCTTCCTTGCGTAGCCGTCCTTTGTGTCCCTGAAGCCCTTGTTTTCTCCTTCACCAACTCCTGGCACTCCACCACCTCATCCCCATTACCTGTCACCAATCCTAAACCCACTCGCCTCTTTCCAACCCCAAGCCATACCCTTGGGAAATGGGAAAAGGGAAGCTTGTTTACCATCCCGTTGAAATAGGGTTGCCTTGCCACCTTCATTTCTGTCAGGGCATCAAGTTCATGACAGGCAGAAATTCAGCATGGAAAGCTTGTGTCCATTACTGCATCTTCATGCATCACTTTTCATGTCGTGCCTGTGCTCTTAAAGGCACAGGAGCATTGCCAGGGTGGGGGAGAGGGTGAGGCGGCCAGCCTTTGCTGCAAATAGCATTTTACAGCACAACTTACATACTAGAAATGTGTTTGTTGGATGCCAAAAATATCTAATAATAGCATTCTTCAAACAGCATTTAAAAGGGTGGAGAAGAGGAACAGCTTGACCTCATGAAATCATAGACATTCTTTACAAAAGCTTTAACAGCAACTCATGGCAGAAGAGGCAGCTGCATTGACTGGGGAGATCATCTTGACTTGAGGCTTTGAAGTTTCTTCCCCAGTCTGTCTAAAGAGCAAATATGGAGCATCCCATTAGCCCCTTTCATAGCTGTGTGCAATACACATTATTTCAGGGTTCCCTAGTTCTAGGCATCTTATGCTCATGGTCATAGAGACCAACCTCACAGAGCAATCATGTGAGAGGAGGCACGGGAGAGAAATCCACTGAGTTTGCATTTTAATGTGAACTTACTTAATTCTGCACTTTTGAACTTCTATGTGAACCAAAACTCAGTTATCCCTTGAAAAATCATTTCTCCAATATTGCAATGGAGTTCTCCAATTAAAAAATGCTGACAAAAATGTGTATATTAAAGGGAAAGGCCTACAAAAATGCATTTATTAAGAGAAATGTGCACAAAAAATGCCTATCAGTTTTCATGCAAACCTTTAAAGAAAAAAATTCTCAAAGTGTGGGACAACCAAACTTAAGACGGTCAGTTGTAATTGACAGATTTGTCCATCCCTATGTAAGAACATAAGAACATTAGAAGAGCCATGCTGGATCAGACCAAGGGTCCATCCAGTCCAGCACTCTGTTCACGCAGTGGCCAACCAGCTGTCAACCAGGAACCCACAAACAGAGCATGAGCGCAACAGCATCGTCCCACCCATGTTCCCCAGCAACTGGTGCACATAGGCTTACTGCCTCTGGTACTGGAGGTAGCACATAGCCATCAGGACTAGTAGGCACTGATGGCCTTCTCCTCCAGGAATTTGTCCAACCTCCTTTTAAAGCCATCCAAACTGGTGGCCATCACTACTTCCTGTGGTAGCGAATTCTGTAGTTTAACTATGCTCTGTGTGAAGACGTCCAACCTTTTATCTATCCTGAATCTCCCACCCATCAGCTTCATAGGATGACCCCAGGTTCTAGTATTCTGAAGGAAAAAAATGTCACCCTATCCACATTCTCCACACCATGCAAACATCAACCATGTAAGAATCAATACAATGTATTTATTTAAGTATATTTCTATCCCATCCTTCCATTATGGAGTCCTTAGTCAGTCTCCCATCCAGACACTGACCAGACCCAAACCTGCTTAGCTTCAGCAAGACAGCTGCATCAGGTACTTAAAATAGTACTGTCCTATTGATAGAGGTCGGCCTTCAAAGAAGCCATTTTTCAAAGCCCTCGACACACTAGCCAGCTCTGCTGGTTATTTTCTTTTGCTCCTTCTTGAATTGGATTCTTCTGTTGTCTTCTGCAATGCACATCCCATTGGTTATGTAAGAAAGGCAGTCAACAAAAGGCTCTCAAAACATTTCTAGATCCCTACGGTTGCACAAATGGAAGGAACTTTGCCCGAGACCATCTAATAGTCCTGAAAAAAGTGTGTGTGTATCTGTGTGTGTGTATTTAGTAAAGCAAAATAAAGTAAGGCAAAACAGAGATAAATCTGTATTATTTAATTTCAATTAAAGATGTCAGCTTCTGCTTTCCTCAGCGACAGGTAGTACAAGAGCTGAAACTAAGCACCCATGCTGTGGATGGAACTTTCACGTTGCAAGAGAAGTCCAGGGGTGGTTGACTCCAATAGCTCAGGTTATTGGAGTCTATGTGTCCAGTCTGTAAATCCAAAAGTTTCCCCTTGTTCGAAGGATTGCTGGATTAAATGGTTGTTCTGTAGGAAATATTGCCATGTCTGAAACGGTGTGGGCCATCAGAAGTGTTTTGCCATATGTTGTTCTCTCCTCCTTGTCAGTATAGCTGACCTGTGGTTTCTGAATCTTGTACCAAGATCAGTGGTGGTTTTGTCATCGTATTGCATGTGGCAACCAGGGCATTTGCATTCAATGACATATACAACATTGTTAGACTCGCAAATGCTCTTCTGTTTAATACGATCGTTGTTTCCAGCAGTTGTGCTTTTGAATGTTGTCTGGATGTACAAAGGTGTGATCTGGGTTCCCTGGTAGTTTGACCATGTTTTTCTGATTTTTTCAGGTGCCAGAAAAACAGTGGGGCTCATTCACATGGAGCTTTTATCCTGCTATTGAGATAGCTCACTCATGGAAATTTGCGGGCCCTTTAGATGATGCCGTGAACCTCCAGGGCATCTCCTGCACTAAATGACCTTTATTCCGTTTTTTAAATAGATCGGAGATAACAAGGTATCAAATCACCCTGCTTGTGTTTCGCTTAAGTTTCTTCCGTGAAAAAGGAAAAGCAGCAAGAAGAGGAGAGAGATCAATGAAACATAATGGAAGACTCAGATAACGGGGAGAAGGAGAGGGAAAGGGGAGGGGGGGAAAGCACGTGTAAAGGGAGTCCGCTTTCTGCATTTAAAACAAAAGCAGAAAGCCCCCTTTTAAGTGCAGGATTTTAGGCTGGTGTAGAGAGGCTTGTGGATTGAACATACCCTAACAATTTCAGAATGATTGGTGAAATTCTGAGGGAGAAAGCACAGTTTAAAGCAAAAAGCAAAAAACAACAAAAACAACCCTCCCTCTGTCAAAAATGATTTTGAAAAAAATGTTGGCAACCATTCTGTGGTCACACTTCCCGAAGGGACCAGAAAATTTTAACCAGAAACAATGAAGGATTTGTATTCTTCTTGTCCTGGAGTTGGTGGGGAAACTATTTTTTTGAAGTTCCATTTCAGTTATTCTTTAAAATAAACTTTTTTTAAAAATATGTAATGATAGTCAGTGGGACTAACCACAAGCATGAGCTCAGTAGCTCTCTCCTTCCCACCCCCCCTCCAATCACAGCTGATTTAGAATGTTGAGAGGGGGGAAAACTGACATTTACCTCATATTATCAGTGGCTGAGAAGGAGAAAGAGAAGTTGGCATTGTTTGTCGGGTGGGGTGGGGGTGGTTGAATCTGCTGAGAAAGGTGGGGTGGTGGGGAAGGACCCCCGGATTCTGCTGGGATCTGGTGCATGAGGAGAACTCTTCCCAGACTCTGATTTCCCAGCAGATTCAACTCCCCCCCCCCAGCCCACTAAAAAGAACTTGATAAAAGCTGGGAGGATTCCTTGAGTTCTACTGAAGCCAGTAGGTACAGTGGTTAGATGATAGCCACCACTGTCATGGTGGCTATAGTTAAGGTGGTCAGTAAAATGAGCATTCTATCCTTATAAGAAGTGATGAGTCATTCTAACCTTCCTAGAATCGAAACGGTTCCACCAATTTCCTGAAATGTACAGGTGCCAGAAGGATATGTTGGTTTTACATACCCTGAAAATGAATGTTTGAGCTGGAAGAACAGTTTAAAACAAAGAGCAAATCCCCCTCCCTCTGGCAAAAGTGACTCATACACTTTCAACCTCAAAGGGATGTTGTAAAGATAAAGTGTTATAAGGATAAAGGTGGCACATGCCATAGAACCAAGAGCATTTGGTTTGGATTTTCTTGAGAGTGAGGATGAGAGGCTCACTGGGCGACTTTGGGACAATCACAGACTCTCAGCCTAACCTACCTCTCAGGGTTGTTAGGAGGATAAAAATGTTGTGAGCATAAAGGTGGCACATGCCATAGAACCAAGAGATTAACCAGAGTTCCTTAATTCCAGTAAAACCATTCAAGCAGTCTCCAAACACTGACACAAAGGGCAAAATGGTTCCTTCTCTTGAGGCACTCTTGAAAAGAGTGATCTTCTGACACTGGATACTGAAAAGTTCAACTGGGTATCATCAGGTTGCAAGTCAGAGAGAGCCTAACTTCTTTGGCTCATTTATTAGTTTAACAATGGGTTTGAACCCATAGCCTGGCTTTGATTTTATATTGGATGTTGACATGGGTGTTTGTGTGTGTCTCCATGGCAACGGAAGGAGAAGTGAATGGAGGACTACCCAGATTTTTCAAGGAACTGGCTTTGGTAAGCTTTGGTCCGTGCAAGGGCTCCGTGAGTGAGTACACCACGCCAGTATAAGTCGCTTCACAGAACATGCTGCCAGCTGAGGTGGGGGGATTAGAGTAAATGTCATCAGACTGGCAGGGCCGCCGCTCAACCAATAGGAGAGGCTCCCGCCCCCCATCCATGCTCTCCTGCCTCCTTCCCTGATACTCCCGTGATGCGATGAATTGAAGCTTAGCATTAATTACTTCCTTACACCAACAAAGCAAACAGTAAAGAAACACAGCTGCAGATCCTTTGTGAATTGATAAAATCCTCCTCCTGTGCAATGGTCATTCTCTTTCTCTCCCCCCCACCCCACATTAATTACTTCCTTTCAACAAAGCAAACAGTAAAGACATACAGCGTGGATATTTAGGGAACAAGCCTCATTGACCACAATGGGGAGTTGATTCTGACGAGACACCTGGTTCCCCAAGCTATGCCCAATTCCACCAATTTCTTTAATTTCTTCCCCTCCAAAACTGCTATCTCACTTTGTCACTATCGCGCATTTGTCCAGCAACACCTCTACCCCCTATCTCACTATCTTGCTATGTCGCTACTGTGCAATAGTGCTATCATGCAATAGCACTAATGCACGATAGCGGCATAGTGAGATAGGGGGTATAGGTATTGCTGGACAAATGCGTGATAGTGACATAGTGACATTCAAAACCCCTTTGTAGGTGTGATTTGTTTAACTTGCTCCTTTCAGGAAGGGTGATTTCTTCCATCTCACTATGCCACTATCGTGCATCAATTGCGCAATTCTGTGATAGCGCTGATGCACGATAGTAGCATAGCGAGATGGAAGAAATCACCCATCCTGAAAGGAGCGAGTTAAACAAATAGAGCAGATATAGAACAATTCTGTGATAGTGGCATTGTGAGATGGAAGAACTCACCCATCCTGAAAGGAACAAGTTAAATAAACCAGACCTACAAAGGGGTTTTGAATCTTGCTATGTCACTATGGCGCATTTGCCCAGCAATACCTATACCTCCTATCTCGATAGTGGCATAGTGACATAGTGAGATACGGGGTATACGTATTGCTGGACAAATGCTCAATAGTGACATAGTGAGATAGTGAGATGGTTGTGGTGGCGGGAGATTGCTATTGGACTGCCTGGACCTTTGTGGAGATGGTCACCAGAGTTTAGTGGTAGGCAAGGTGAAGTAACTGCCATGAGGTAGCGCAGAACTCTGACGGCCAGCCATGAAATGGTGGAAACAGCAGGGAAATACAGGCATGGAAAACATTGGAGAAACACCCCTTGACTGTGCTCAGTGAGGTGAAAGACACACCCCTGGGCAGGGCTATCATACCGGAGTAAATGCGGAGGGTGGTGCACATTACAACAGAAGTGCAGAGAAGCCAAATTAAGGAAAACAATTGGACTAAAAGTAGTCTCAGAAGCACTGATTTTTCGGTGCAAAACTCCAGAGTGGCTGTGAGATGGCCACAACACCATGTGCCCTGAACAACCTCCAAATGCAGCAACCTCAAAATAAATCACTTGTGGAGACACCCCCAGGGTGTAACTTCCTGGATGGCACTGGCTTGGTTGTCAACTGTATAATTTAGGACAGACAAAAGGACGGACTTCTTCACACAGTGCATAGTTAAACTATGGAATTCGCTACCACAAGATGTTGTGATGGCCACCACTTTGGATGACTTTAAAAGGGGACTAGACAAATCCATGGAGGAGAAGGCTATGAAGGGCTACTAGCCCTGATGGCTATATATTACCTCCAGTATCAGAGGCAGCATGCCTCTCAATACCAGTTGCTGGGGAACAGGAGTGGAGCATGTGGTTATCCTTGTGGGCTTCCCATGGGCATCCGGTTGGCCAGTGTGGGAACATATGGGCCTTTGGTCGGATCCAGCATAGCTCTTCTTATGCTGTTATGCAACAAACCATTGCCTCAACTTGGGGAGCTTTGACTGATATAGCCAGCTGGAGTCTCCCCAGATATTTATTTTTTATTTTATTCATTGTTAAATTTATTAATCGCCCATCTGGCTGGTCACCCAGCCACTCTGGGCGATGTACAACATACAATAAAAACAGTTTAAAACAATAAAATTCTACAATAAAAACATTTTCTAAAATACCCTAACCCACCCCAAATGCCTGCCTGAACAACAACGTTTTTAATGCACGACGGAAGCTCATTAAAGAGGGGGCATGACGGAGTTCCCTAGGGAGGGAGTTCCATAGAGTGGGGGCCACCACAGAAAAGGCCCTCTCCCTCGTCCCCACCAGTCTAGCTGTCCTGGCTGATGGGACAGAGAGAAGGCCATCCGAGGCTGATCTTGTTAAGCGGCCTGTCTGGTGCTGCTGGAGGCGCTCCTTAAGATAGGCTGGGCCGGAACCATATAGGGTTTTAAAGGTCAAAACCAACACCTTGAATTTGGCCCGGAAAACAACTGGTAACCAGTGCAACTCCTTCAGCACTGGAGTGATGTGATCTCGCCAGCGGCTGCCTTTAATCAGGCAAGCCGCCGCGTTCTGTACCAGCTGCAGTTTCCGAACTGTCTTCAAGGGTAACCCCACGTAGAGCGCATTACAGTAGTCTAAACGAGGGGAGACCAGGGCATGTACTACCGATGGGAGCAGATGGTCGGGAAGGAAGGGGCGCAGCCGCCGTATCAGATGGAGTTGATACAGCACTGTCCGGCTCACAGCTGACACCTGAGCCTCCATGGACAGCTGGGAGTCCAAAATGACCCCCAGGCTGCGGACCTGGTCTTTCAAGGGTAGCCGTACCCCATTCAACACCAGGTCAACATCCCCCAGCCTCCTCTTGTCTCCCACCAAAAGTACCTCGGTCTTGTCAGGGTTCAGCTTCAGCCTATTCCTCCCCATCCAGCCACTCACCGTCTCCAGACATTTGGACAGGGATTCTATGGCCAACCTTGGTGAAGATTTAAAGGAGAGGTAGAGCTGCGTGTCATCCGCATATTGATGACACTGCACCCCAAACCTCCTGATGATAGCCCCCAGCGGCTTCACATAGATGTTAAATAGCATCGGGGAGAGGTGGCCACGGGTCTGAAACCTCCTCTCCCAGTGCTACCCTCTGGTACCTGCCGGAGAGGAAGGACCGGAACCACCGCAATACGGTGTCCCCAATGCCCAACCCCTCCAGGCGGTCCAGGAGGATACCGTGGTCAACGGTATCGAAAGCCGCTGAGAGGTCGAGGAGAACAAGGAAGGAGCATTCACCCCTATCCAGAGCCCTCCTCGTATCATCTACCAAGGTGACCAAGGCCGTTTCTGTCCCATGCCCAGGCCTGAAGCCCGACTGAAATGGGTCTAGATAATCAGTTTCTTCCAAGTGTGCCTTTAACTGCACCGCCACCACCCGCTCAATCACCTTGCCCCAAAATGGCAGATTTGAGACTGGGCGAAAGTTGTTCAAAACTTGAGGATCCAAGGAGGGCTTCTTTAAGAGCGGTCTTATCACTGCCTCCTTGAGGGCTGATGGCATCACTCCCTCCTCAAGTTCACCACCGCCCTGATCCCCTCACCCAGTCCCTCTCTGCAGCTCATAATGAGCCAAGATGGGCAAGGATCAAGTAAGCAGGTGGTCGGCCGTACCAATGAAAGCACCTTGTCCACTTCATCAGGAGGAAGAAGCTGGAACCGATCCCACAAAACCGGTTTGCCACAGGCCGCCTCTTGCTCACTAACTGTATCCACAGCGTGCAGAGTAACACACCTAATCTGATCAATTTTATCTGCAAAGTGCCTTGCCAAGGCCTCACAGGAGGCCTTAGAATGCTCCAGTGGTTCCGGAGCCACAGGACCGACCAGGCTCCGGACCACTTGGAACAGCCTCCTGGGACAGCACTCTGCAGACGCGATGGAGGCAGCATAATATTCCTTTTTTGCTGCCTTCACCGCCACGTGATAGGCTGAAGATATAGCTCTAGCCCGTGTCTGATCGTCTTTGGAGCGAGACTTCCGCCACTGGCGCTCTAGCCGTCTCACCTCCTGTTTCAGAGCTCGTAACCGCGGATTGAACCATGGTGCAGTCCAAGCCCTGTTCAGGGGGAGAGGGCGTTTCGGAGCCACCCGATCTAATGCCCCAGTGATTGCGGCATTCCAGCCACCCACCAGGGTCTCGACCGAGTGGCCGTTGGCATGCCCCAGAGAATCCCCAAGCGCGTTCAGGAATCCATTTGGATCCATAAGACGCCTGGGGCGGACCATTTTAATGGGTCCTCCACCCCTGCGGAGGGGTTGTGGAACCGAGAAGTCCAACGTCACCAGATAGTGATCTGACCATGACAAGGGGGTGGTGGATATACCCCCGACTTCCAGATCACTCCCCACTTCTCCAGAAACAAACACAAGGTCTAGTGCATGACTGGCTACATGGGTGGGCCCAGTTAGAATATGGTGCAGCTCCCACGAGGCCATGGTCTCCATGAAGTCCTGAGGTGCTCCTGTGAGGATGGCCTCCGAATGTACGTTGAAGGCCCCCAACACCAATAAGTTAGGGGACTGTACACGCACATCAGAGACCACCTCAAGCACCTCGGCCAGGGAGTCAGTCGTGCAGCGGGGTGGACGGTACACGAGCAGAATCCCCAGACTGCCCTTCGGGCCCAACCTCCAGTACATGCACTCAGCAACCTTGGTCTCCCGGAGAGGGGGTCTGGTGAAGACCAAGGACTCTCGGTAGATAACAGCCACTCCCCCTCCCCGATCCCCAGCCCTCGGCTGCTGTGCATACGAAAATCCAGCTGGACACATGGCTGCAAGGGTTGGAGCAGCAGCCTCGGCCAGCCAGGTCTCCGTAATACATGCCAGGTCTGCACCCATATCCAGGATCATGTCATGGATGAGGGAGGTTTTCTGGGTAACAGACCTGACATTGCAGAGCAGCAAACGAAGGCCAGAAGATGGGGTCACACCTCCCCCAGCCATCCTTTGGCTCTGGACAGGCCCGGAGCAGGGGACAGATACTACACATCTCTCCCTTGTTCCCCTTACCTGGCATGGCCTGCCCGTAGCGCTCCGCCAGCGCCTGCCGCCCAGCCTCGGTATCTTCTGGCCCCCAACACTCCCCCCACTGCCTCCATCAGGTGGACACATGCCCCCTCGCTCCCGCCTATCAGGCAGGCTACCCACCCCTAAAACCACAACAAAATCCCCCAGAAAAGGAAAACACACACACACAAAACAATTAAAAATCCCCTTAAAAATAATGCCAGGCCGGAGTCCACAGGGAAGGCCAGGTGGTGGTGGTGGTGGTGGCGGCCACCGCTGCTGCTACCGCCGCCGCCGCAGGCCCAGCAGCAGCAGGCGCGCCTCTTCCCCGGTGGTGGTGGTGGCCTCTCCTGCAGGCCCTGGCTCTGCATGTTACCCATGTCTGCAAGAAGCCAGACTGGCCAGTGGCATGCTTGGGATATCTGACTTGAGCCACAAAAAGCTCTTTCCTAGTGTGGGTTGACTCCCCATTTCTACAACACAAATGATTGCCAAGGGGGAAACACCATTTAGCACTGGTGTTATCGTGCGTGTCCCCACCATTGCCACCAGGGCCCAATCTACATGGAAACGGAATGAGAAACGCTTTCTTGTTATACCTGGATTTTCATAAAATCACTTTCGCCCATCAGTGGCACACAAAGCAAGAAAAGCGGAGTATACACTACCTAAAAATGCACTTTCCCAGGTCACACAGAACTTGAAACTTCGGGTTGGGTGGGCAGAGTCCAGGGAGTAGAACTGAACATCATCAACCCTGTAGGTGCTGCTCGGTGAATGAGAGAGGCTTGTTCCCTGCCCCTATCCACACTCCCCTGCTCAGGGAAATTTAAGAGAAGCGCTGAATTAAGCTCCTGTAGTTTATACCACAAGTCTGCCCTCTCATCCATCATTGGGATATTGTGAATGCTTGAAACAGCACTACTGTGCTATTATGAATGGGAAAAACAGGCTACATACTGTGAATGGGTAAAGCAGCTATTGCGCTAATGTGAATGCTTGAAAAAGCGCAACTGTGCTATTATGAATGGGAACTACAGACTACATACTGTGAATGGGTAAAGCAGCTACTGTGCTATTGTTTCAGTACTTCGATACTGTGAATGGGAAAAAGAGGCTAGATATTGTGAATGGGAAAGCAGCCCTACTGCGGATCGGGAAAAAGAGGGAATGGAGGCAGGGGAAAGGGGGCAGCCCCACCCCTTGACCAGGTCACTGCCAGGTCACAGAGGCATGCCCAGGATTTAATGCAGGAGGTCTGGGTACACTGCACTGGAACTGTGCAAGATCCACATTCAAGGGGAAAAGACGCACCAAAAGGACTTTCCAAAAATGTGCCTTTCCAGAGGGAAGCTGTGGGGTGGCTGTGGACTGGCGACACTGTCAGCTGTCGTGAACATCCCTGATGTGCTCTCACTCCGCACCAAACCAGCCATGTAGATTGGGCCCAGAGCTATGACCTTTGACATCTTTAGAACGGCTTAGGAACCAGGATTAGGAAGCAGCTGCACGGTATGCCAGCACTGTCAAACAGAAAGGGTGGTTAGAAAAATGTTTACTCAACAGGCCATGCTCTAAGTCTATATGGGATTTAATGGTGACAATTGCTGACTGACAGGTTCTGTGTTTGAAGTCAAAGGGAGATGGCAGCCAGCGTGGGGGCGCAGGCCTGGTTTCAGGTGACAACAAAGGGCATGCAGTGGAGCACACCAAGGCAACTCTGCACATGCAGGATGTGGTTTCAGTTCAGAATCCAGCTTCCCAAAGGGCCAAGCTCGGAGCCGCGGAAGCTGCTTCATACCGGGTCAGACCATTGGCCCTTCCAGCCCAGTACTGTTGATACTGACAGGCAGTGGCTCTCCAGGATCTCAAGCGGGCGTCTTCCCGGGCCTGTTTAGAGATATCGGCTATTGAACCTGGGGTCTTTTGCATACAACAGCCCAGTGGAGGCTCGTTGCTCCGATGTCAGTGGGGCGGTGAATCCACTCCAGGCTTCAGTCAGAACTCTGAAGACAGGCGGAAGAAAGCCGAAGGGGGATCTCGCTCCTCTTCTTGCCGCTTTAAGTCTTTTCATGGAAAAAACTGAAGCCCACCACAACGGGGTAAATGGACAGCTCATGATCTGCGATCTAATTAAAAAGGGAACAAAGGGCATGTAGTGCAGGAGACGCCTTGGAGGATCACGGCGTCATATAAAGAGCCTGCAAACGTCCGTGAAGGAGCCATCTCAACTGCAGGATAAAAGCTCCGTGTGCAGGAGCCCATGGTTTGAATCAAAGGAGCGCCTCCCTCCCTCCCTCCCCGGCATGTGTGCAAAGGAAGGGTGGGGGAGTCCTGTTTTCATCTCTTAACTTGTGCTGTACTGTTTCCTCACAGCCCTCAGAAAAGCTATGACTTACTTCTGAGTAGACATAAGATTGTGCTGTAAGTCTGCAACCTTAGGCCCATTTACTTGGGAGTAAGCCCCATTGAAGTCAGTGGGACTTACTTCTGAGTAGACATAAGATTGTGCTGTAAGTCTGCAACTCTCGGCACACTTACTTGGGAGCAAGCCCCATTGAACTTAACAGGGTGTTCTGAATCAACAGAGGATGTTGCTTCTGAGCTTGGTGGGGAGGGGGATCACATCTGTCTCCCTTCATTGCAGGGAGGCATTTTACCCTCTTCTCCCTCCAGTCGAGAAATGTGCTCAAGCTTTTACATGGCAGGCATGGAGAGAGCGCAGTTGGCGGGTGATACTAGCTCTCGTGTCTGTCAAATCTACTCGGTCTCCTTCTGTTCAAGGTACCCTCCCACCTGTTCTTCCCTCCTTGCCAAGAGGATCCTCGTTCAGGATCTCCTGGGTGCAACATGCCCTGCAGCCCATCCTCAATGCCTTCCTCATCCTGACTGTGCCCCCAACAACCAAAAACAAATGCCCACAGCCACCCAGACACAGCGGTTTCTTCACGCTATTGGAGAATTTCATGGGGAGGTCGTGGGGCTCCTGTTCCCTGGGCTGGAAAAAATTCCACATCTTTTGTGTTTGGGGAAAACATGGGATAGGCTGTGGGAAATGGCGGGAGAGGCCCTGGAGGTCCACGCCTGCACACTTCCGTGAGAGAGCCATCTCAATAGCAGGATAAAAGCTCTGTGTGAGGAAGCCCTTAGGCAACCTTTGGTGCTCCTGGGCACATTTGGCAATTTGAGAAATCCTCCTGGGCCCCTTTGGGCTTATTGCATGTTAGTGCTCAGCAAATTTGAAGGAACAAGTGGAAACAGCAACAAAATGTTGCAGCGTGGAGGGCTGCTGTTCAGGACTCCAGCCAGCCAGCTATGGTACTCCATTCTGTCCCCCTCCCAGTCCCCCCCCCCACAATGCATCAGTATTCTGTGCCCACTGAACAGGCTCAGTCCTAATCATGTTGTTCTTGTGGGTCTTTTACCCTATAGTGGGGTGTGTGTGTATTTCTGCAAAGTTTGGGGTACCACAAGCCTGCTGATACGTCCCTTTTCTGTGTGGACGATGCTGTTGTGGCTTCAGAAGGTCCCACACTTAGGGAATGAGTTTGCTGCTATGCAAACCAAATTGTTATCCCTCCACCCCCACCCCAATCTTCTCTTCTCCAGGCGAAACATACTCAGTTGCTTCAACCTTTCCTCAGAGGACTTATTTTCCATCTCCCTAACCATCTTCGTTGCCCTCCACTGAACCCATTTTGTCTACACCCTCTGGAAGTGGAACAGGTTTATCACCTCATCTTCCCAAGAACTGGTCTTGAGCAGACCACGCACGTGACCCCATTCCTTCACCATTCCATTGCATGATACATCTTAGAGCCACGTTACATGTGTCACTCAGTTCGCAACACAGAAGTCAGGCTTTGACTGCTGAGAATTTGGAAGGATCCCCAGAGACAGGCAGAAGAAAGCTGGATGGGATCACAGACGAACACACCCAGAAGCAGGAGCCGCTCTCCCCCTGCCTCCCTCCTTGATTACTTAAATGTTGTTGTCTTGTCCTTAGTGAATCATCTTGAAATGCTATACTTTATTATGTACAGTCTTCCGATGTTGTGGGTCACTTTGAGCATGGTTTCCATGGAACAGCAGATGCAAATACTCTGATGCTGTTTATCTCTGTGTATTACTCTGCTTAGCAGCTAGTTTTCCCTGCTCCTTCCCTCCCAACTCCTAAGAAACATCAGCCACTTCAGAATCTTCAAGAAAGACCTCTCCATGGGTTGAGTGCCATGTGCAGCTAAACTCTAAAACCTTCTTGCATGCGTGCATGCACACGGAGATTCAGCAGATGATTGTCAGTTCAATAAGATCTTCTCAGTTTCTGATTCCCTCCCTAAGTTAACTGGTGTTTATTTGTTTTCTTGATTGAAGTCTATATTTTAAGCAGCAGCACAGGAACACTGATGTGGTTACTCAGCTTTGAAATATGCAGTAGCTTCTGCCCTTTACCGGATACAGGGCAGTTGTATAACGAGGAGGTGAGCTCTTGAGAGGATTAAGAAAAGCTCCAAAGCACTTTAGATTTGTCAACACCAACAGGGAAGCAGCCATACTTTTAAAAAATCTGACCCTAGCAGCTCGAATCCTGAAGGTGCTGGGCACATTTAAGGGCGCAATCCTATGCCTGTTTAGACAGAAAAAAAGACCTACAACTCCCAGCATGCCCCAGCCAACATGGCTGGCTGGGGCATGCTGGGAGTTGTAGGACATTTTTCTGTCTAAACAGGCATAGGATTGTGCCCTAAGAAATGCTTCTCCTTAAGGGCAATAGATTCTTGGTCCTTGGTCTGATCTACATTTATGGGTTTTTTCGCTTCCAATGAGGTGTCACCCCCTGTCTTTCACACTATGCAGTACCTGCCTTGAATTGGAACCAGAATTTCCTGCTTCCGTGCTCCCGCTTTCAATACCCTGATATCCCGGTATTTCCCCTTAATGTGCTCTGATTTTCCGCCTTTGCTACCATATCTGTAGTCCCCTCCCCTGCCTGTCCATATACGGCAGTGTTTGTATTCTTCGAATCTTCGAATCTTCAAAGATCATGCCTGAATTAGAAAAAAAAAAAAAAACATCACGGAGAAGCCATGATTCTTTGAAGATAACACCTTAATTTTTTTTTTTTTAAGCCGAAGCGGGGGATAGAATGGGGTAAAACTTAGTCTCATTTGAAGGGATAGAACAACCCCCTGCTCAATGAAGGAAGCCTGATTCCCAGGCAGTTGCCCATCCAACTACTGACTAGGCCGATGTGAAGCTTCGAATCTTCGAAGATGCCAGCAGCCCCCCCCCCCCAAACACAAATGCTGGGTGCCACCGACACTGCCTCTCTTCCTCGCACTGGCTGTCAAGGGCTAGCATGGGGAAAAGAGCACTGGCAGACACCCCCCAGCCGCTCGCCCTGGCCTCCAGCAGGTGGGGGTGGAGAAGAGGATATGTGCCTCCTTCTTCCCTCCACCCCCACCTGCTACAGCGGTGGTGGCAAGGGACAAGCTGGTCATTTTCCCCAAGGCCAGGAAAACATGCAGAAAAAGACACGCCTCTCCCGTGCCACTGCTGCGTGGTGGGCGTGGAATCAGCAGAAACAGGAAGAGTTTCTGATCCTCCAATGAGAGCCGCCATCTTTAAGAGCAAGAAAACAGCACAGTACTTGAGTGTGAACTGAGCTCGCACATTTGATGAAGCACCTCAACGGGGAAAATGGCTGTGTGTGAATAATCACGTTTTAATGCGAGACTGTTTAACCCAACAGGACACTGAATTCTTTGCAATGGCAGGTGCAATGTAGATCGGCCCCTTGTTTCCAGCACATGGGGGGTACTCTTTCTGTCATGGGTACTAACTAATGTTGGTAATGTTAGAGATGTGCTAGGAGCTGTACTTGCATCACATAATAGTGATGTGGGGAATGATTTTATGGCTAAAAGACACATTGAAGACATCAATTTCCAAAAATATTTGGCATACCGTATTTACAAATAGTCCTGCATTGTCTCCATGTATAAACATTGTTTAAAGCACTATGTAACGTTCCTTTCTTGGTACACAAACCCTGCTCAACCAAATACATTTCATAGGAATGGGTATGATAAATGTTGAAGATATTCATATCCCATTGCTGGTTGTCTCCACATTTGGTGGAAGTGTCCTAGAATTATGGGCTGTTGGGTGTTTTTGGAAAAAGGGAGTTGTCTCAAACGTAACGCTAGTGGGAAAAGTACTCAAAGTGGCATCATTCTGCTGGCAGTTACATGTTGTACCAGCAGTTGCCCAAATGCTAGCGGAACAACTAACACAGCCAGCGCAAGCAACACGGAGGGAGCAATCCTATGGCCGCTAGACAGCGGCTAGACAGCCATAGGATATCTTGTTTTCCGGGAACCTGCCTTGGAGCCCACACTCCGAGGTCAGTTCCCAGAGAACCGACCTCCCCCACTTCTGCACTGCCTCTGAGGCAGCGTGGAACAGCCTCGTCCTCTGCGCTCGCAAGAGGAGCACAGAGGGCCGGAAAGGGGTGTGTCTGGGGGGCGTAACTGCCTGTGTCGTACAGCAGCCTCCTTCCCCGCTTTGTCCTCCCATGGCTAGACAGCCACAATTGATTGTCTAGCCGAAAATGCAGGGCAGGAGAAGTGCAGAAGGAATTATCCCTTCAGTGCTTCTCCTGCCCTGCATTGGCTAGGCGGTCGCCTCCAAGTTCGGAGGCAGCCATCTATCCAGATAGGATTGTGCCTTTAGCATAATGAACTCATCATGAGTTGAGAAAGCCATTGCACAATGGCTCATGCAACGGCTAGCACAAGCAGAATCCAAGTATTGGACTCGACACTTGTGCAATGAAAATGGGGTTTCCACAAGCAGTAAAAGTTCTGTGCTAGCAGAATGATGCCATTGGATACAATCAAGGTGGTGTATATTATTGGTCCGACAGGTGAGTATGCAATTGATACAGCTCATCTGCTGTAATGTAATGGGTTATTTATATGTGCGTTTTCCGCCTGTTTTTTAGACAATGAAAGTGATGCCATCTCTCCCCAAAGGGCTTGTGGGACCAAAGGCCGAAGTAAGGCCAGCCACTGGTCCAAGAGGTTTTGATGGCCCACACTGCTGCTTACTGAAATCCAAGAGGTACGTCCCAGGATGCTTTGCCAGGTTAGCCCCAGGAGGGAAGGGGACACCGAAGGTTAGCTAAGGTGTTTTAGCACCTGAGGCAAAGAATCCAAATGGCTACACTGGCCCCCACCTAGCAGGGTTTCAGACAGGAGTCCTGCCAGGTAAGGAACCTGCAACTTTCTGCCCACAAAGCATAAACTTTGCCATAGAGTTTCCTATCCTATGTGCCCAATGCCCATTCCCACACTCGTGGAAATTGCTTTCCAATGTCATCACTTCTCGGCCTTTTGGCAAGTGTAGTATTTGTTGTGGGACACAAGTGGTATCCAAAAACAGTTCAGGTACTCCCAGATTAGCTAGAAAGCTGACATCTGGTATACATATGGCCTGTGATCCCCTGATTGTCTGGGAAGTGTGGACAGTAGAGATTTGTATCTCTCCCCTTCCTAAGCAAGAGGGAGGTGGGGCAGGACATGAAGTGTTCTCACTCCAGATAAGGTGGCATAATTTTTGTGTTCTCCACAGCGCTTAGCATACGTGTGGTATCAAATAAAGATTTTATGATAGTAGTAGTGAATTAGTGGTAGCAGTAGTGACAGTTACAATGTTGTTGTTGTTCAGTCGTTCAGTCATGTCCGACTCTTCGTGACCCCACGGACCACAGCACGCCAGGCCTTCCTGTCCTGCGCTCTCTCCCGGAGAGTGCTCAAGTCCATATTCATTGCATCGGTGATGCTATCTAGCCATCTCATCCTCTGCCGTCCCCTTCTCCTTTTGCCTTCCATCTTTCCCAGCATCAGGGTCTTTTCCAGGGAGTTTTCTCTTCGCATTAGGTGGCCAAAATATTGGAGCTTCAGCTTCAGTATCTGTCCTTCCAATGAGCACTCAGGGTTGATTTCCTTTAGGATGGACTGATTGGACCTCCTTGCAGTCCAGGGCACTCGTAAGAGTCTTCTCCAGCACCACAGTTCGAAAGCATCAATTCTTCGGCGCTCATACTGGTGTTGAATTTGATTGTTATTTGTTCATTGCATTTTATTCCCCTTCCTGTTCCCTTTCTCCAAGGAACTCAGGTTAGCATCCATTGTTCTTCCCTCCCATGCTATACTCACAACAACTCTGTGAGGGAGGCTAGACTGAGAGAGAGAGAGAGAGAGAGAGAGAGAGAGAGAGAGAGAGAGAGAAATTGGCCCATGGTCACCCAGTGAGCTTCATGGCTGGGTGGGGATTTGAACTGGAGGGGTCTCCCAATCCTAGCCTCATTCTAGTATGGCGCTTTGAAGCTATAAAATTTGAAGCGCCACACAGGCGCTTTGAAGCTATAAAATGTCAGGGGGCCCTTTCTTCTCATTAAGTCTTCTTTGACAGAGATTAGATTGATGCCCACACAGTAGAGGGTTTTTTCAGCGGTGGCACTACTATTGAAGAACTTGAGAAAGCGTCAGAGACCTAAATAGATATTACTTTAAATCTGTATCTAGTAGCTACATGTTCTTTTTAAATTTGTACTCTAGACTAGGTGGAGTGCCCCCGATCTCAAGCGGGACCCTAGTGTGAGGTGTAGGGAGGCATTTAAGATGTGGGTCAGGGCTGCTGCACCTACTCCAGGGGAAAATGGGGGGAAAGATGGAGTGCTAGATATAGATTTAAAATAATGTCTGTTTTGACCTAGAGAGAGAGAGAGCCACAACAGTCCAATACTTTGCAGGGTTTTAAAGGGATGTTTAAAATGTTCCAACTGAGAATTTTGACTAAGCCATCAGATGGTGTTTGCATATTATAAGAGCCTCAATGCAGGTGCATTTTTGAGGTACTGAAGAAGATGTGGAGCAGATTTAATAAAGAAAAGATGCTATTCCTCCTATCAGGAATAGCATCTTTTTGTTTATTAACTTGTAAGTTCTTGTTCATTTCCATTAATATGTCAAAAAGGCATTTTTGTCTTTAATATTTTCTTTGATCTCCTCCTAGAATAACATGCCAGAAGCAAAATAACCTCATAACCTATACCAGATTGTCCTTAACAATCTGGTGTAGCCCCACTGATTGAAATTTGCTTTTACCTATCAGGTTCAGGAACTGTTGATTGATCAGCTGAAAGTTTAGTTGATTGATCTACTGACAGGCTGTTTCAGGGAAAGGAGACATATAATCCTGTAATAACACTGCATCTGTATATAGCTTTCAAGTTTTCAAAGCACTTCAGGTATCTTCTTCTCATCCTTACAACAACCCTATAAAGCAAGGCAGTATTTTTTCCCTCCAAATTGCAGAGAGGGGTTGCGGCGGAGAGCAGCTTGTCTTAGGCCACCTAGTGAGTCATGGCAGAGAGACGGCTTGAACCAGTGACTTCCGTCTTCTTCACCACGCCAGCTCTGATTTCACTCGAGCATTTCCCCTGCTGTGGTCAACCCGCCCTGCTGAAGGCGCACGTGATGTGCCCAAGGGGCACAGTGATTCTGAGCACCTGCAGAGGCCTTGGGAGGAAGGGTGGGGCCTTTTCTTTTGTTCCTTGCAGCCAAATCAAAGGAGTCACCTGTGTGGCTTTACTGCATTCACTCCCTGTGGTTTGATACCTCGGTATAAAAAGGAGATGCTACCAAAAACCATGCTAGACATCTCATTCAAGTCCTTTGGTTCCTGGTGCACCCGACTATCTCCAGAACCCATGACAACATTTTGACAGTAAGGTTTTATTTGTGGGGAGTGGGTGGGGAGGAGGGGGAAGAAGGTGGATGGGGATATCCTTCAAAAGTAGAAATTAGGGATTAATTGGAAAGGCATCTCTCCCCACCCCCTTCATTGAGTTATTAGATGCCTTGCTGCTATTAACAACTTGAAGTTTAGCTCAGTTTTCTGCTATTGTCTAGAACTATTCACCTAGTACTGCCAGATAGAATCATAGAATAGTAGGGTTGGAAGGGGCCTACAAGGCCATCGAGTCCAACCCCCTGCTCAGTGCAGGAATCCAAGTCAAACCATCCCTGACAAATGGCTGTCCAGCCTCGTCTTGAATGCCCCCAGTGTGGGAGAGCCCCCCACCTCCCTAGGTCATTGGTTCCATTGTCGTATTGCTGTAACAGTTAGGAAGTTTTTCCTGATGTTCAGCCGGAATCTGGCTTCCTGTCACTTGAGCCCATGATTCCGTGTCCTGCACTTTGGGATGATCAAGAAGAGATCTGTCCTTCCTCTCTGTGACAACCTTTCAAGGACTTGAAGAGCACTATCCTATCTCCCCTCAGTCTTCTCTTCTCAAGGCTAAACGTGCCCAGTTCTTTCCGTCTCTCTTCATAGGGCTTTGTTTCCAGTCCCCTGATCATCTTTGTTACCCTCCTCTGAACCCTCTCCAGTTTGTCTGCATTCTTCTTAAAATGTCGTGCCCAGAACTGGGCACAGTACTCCAGATGAGGCCTAACCAGTGCTGAGTAGAGGGGAACTAGTACTTCCCGGGATTTGGAAGCTATGCTTCTATTAATGCAGCCCAAAATAACATTTGCCTTTTCTGCAGCCACATGACATTGTTGGCTCATATTCAGCTTGTGATCGACAACAATTCCAAGATCCTTCTCGCTTGTAGTGTTGTTGAGCCACATATCCCTCATCTTGTAACTGTGCATTTGGTTTCTTTTTCCTAGGTGCAGAACTTGGCATTTATCCCTATTAAATGTCATTCTGTTGTTTTCTGCCCAGCTCTCCAGTCATAGAATCATAGAATCATAGAATAGTAGGGTTGGAAGGGGCCGACAAGGCCATCGAGTCCAACCCCCTGCTCAATGCAGGAATCCAAGTCAGAGCATCCCTGACAAATGGCTGTCCAGCCTCGTCTTGAAGGCCTCCAGTGTGGGAGAGCCCACCACCTCCCCAGGTAATTGGTTCCATTGTCGTATTGCTCTTACAGTCAGGACGTTTTTCCTGATGTTCAGCCAGAATCTGGCTTCCTGTACTTGAGCCCATTATTCCGTGTCCTGCACTCTGGGGTGATCAAGAAGAGATCCTGGCCTTCTTCTCTGTGACAACCTTTCAAGTACTTGAAGAGCGCTATTCTATCTCCCCTCAGTCTTCTCTTCTCAAGGCTAAACATGCCCAGTTCTTTCAGTCTCTCTTCATAGGGCTTTGTATCCAGTCCCCTGATCATCCTTTTTGCCCTCCTCTGAACCCACTCCAGCTTGTCTGCATCCTTCTTAAAGTGTGGTGCCCAGAACTGGACACAGTACTCCAGATGAGATCTGTCACTTCCATGTTTTTTTAAATTTGATTTGGTTCCAAAATATCTTTATACGTAGACATTGTCACCATATATGTAGCAACTGGTAATATCACCTGCTAGAAGTCTGTGCAGTAGAATACATTTTCTTTATGCCTTCATGAAGACATAGGCAATAAATATGTGAGGTAAGCCACTATTCTCCTCCATTTTACAGGCAGGAAACTGAGGCTGAGAAAGAGTAAGCCAAGGGCCAAGACGATACTCAAACCAGGTATCCAAGGGTCCTTCCACACTAGGTGTTTACTGTGGAATAGCCATGCTCTGTGTAGTCACATTTTATAGGGCATTTACATGATGTTGTCATCCAGTCATTGTCCTCCTATGTTTTCCCAGTGCACTTTCCATCTTTTTTTCAGATCTCAAAAAAGCTGACTTAAAAACAAAAACAAAACAGAAATGTAGCATACTTTCCTCAGGTGTGGATTACCTTAGTGCTTGCTACTCCTCTGTCTTTCTGTTGAGGTGTAGGTTTGATGCATGCAGGGATGTATCAGGTGGGCAAGCTTGCCCCCGCATAGCTACGTCTATGTGTGCCTGCACTATTACCTTTCTGGTTGGTGCCTTTTTTGCCACATTTTAATCCATCTTTTATTTTGTTCTTTTTTGCCTGTTTTTTTTTAAATTAAAATGTTTACCCAATAGTGCTTACATGAAAAAATATTTTAGTGGATTAAAAAAAGAATGATTACAAAAATGAGGGTATTCTGCTCTTTCCAATACATGTCACTTTTATCACTGTTTATTTTCCTCCCTGGTTTTTATTTTTATTTTTTCCCTTTCTCCTTTTTAACGTCAAATTTATTGTACAACATCACTAAATTGATATTGTGCAATATCACTATTGTGCAATATCACAATATCATTTTAAAATGCATTTGCACATTTTTTTAAAATAATGAAAATGGACCCAAAATAGTTTTGGAAATGGTGTGCCCAGGGGAATTGTCCCTTCCCTGCTCACATGGCTGTGTCATGCTCACTAGTGCAGATGGAACAGAGCAGAATGTACAGACACACACGAAGTGCTATACCTCCTGAAGTGTGGAACGTCAACTGCAATTCCACATGTAGCTTAGAGCGGGAGAGCAATGACTGTTTAGTTCTTGAAGCTGTCAGTCCAGAAGCACCCCAGGATCTAAGTCTCATTCAGACTGGCTTTGGAAATTAGCCATAGGGGTCTTCCGTCCAACACTCCTCTGAACAGCTTCCAGTTCAAATTGCAATTTGTCTTTGGGGGATAACAAGGAGAGTGGACGGACGAAGGGAGGGTTAGAGCACACCCCAAAGCGAGGGTGTTTCAGGAGAGACAGGATGTCTTGTCTTGGGAGAGGGGGCCTAGACTAGCAGTTCCATAGGGCGGGGGCTGTGTCCATGAGCGATGTACTCCGAGCTGGCTGTGCGTGGGGGTTGTTAGGGATACATGATGTCATGGCCATCCAGCAGCCACCTTGGAGCTTATCAGGGGGAAACTGGATTTCCTGAGACTGCTTAAAGTCCGATTCTTTTCCTCAAGTTGGGTTCTCTGCAGTATAGTTGTTGTGTGCCCCAACCCCCGCATTTACCTCAGGTGTGCTAGCCCTGCCCAGGGATGTGCCTTTCACTGTGACCCGGGTCAAGGGGTGTTTCCTGTCCCTTTGTTTCCTGTCCCTTTGTTTCCCAGCACAAACCAATTAGTGTTTATTCAGACGTAACTCCCATTGTGGTCAATGAGGCTTGTCCCCTGAATGTGCACATCAGAATTTACAGCGATCCCCCCAATTGAAATAGCACATTTTAAAGCACTAATTCCCTACAGGCTGTAATCTCAGTGCTGTGATTCTCCATTGTTTGGTTTATTGCCATTCAAAAGCAACTACTTCCACCTTTGATCATCTGATCCTGCGCAGCATCGGGTTAGAAAGGGGGCTAGTTTTCCATCCCTTTGTTTCCCATCCCTGCCTTTCCCAGCAAAAATATAAGTGTGTCTACTCAGAAGTTACTCCCATTGTGGTCAATGAGGCCTGTTCCCGAAATGCGCACTCCCGAAGTTACTAGATTCCCATGAATCAGAA
Source organism: Heloderma suspectum (assembly GCF_057233095.1). Lineage (NCBI taxonomy): Eukaryota > Metazoa > Chordata > Lepidosauria > Squamata > Helodermatidae > Heloderma > Heloderma suspectum. The sequence goes on along the minus strand of NC_139469.1, from coordinate 33,159,859 downwards.
TAACGCATTCAGGAGCTTTGATGTCAAAGCTTTGAAGCTTCGACTGATCGCAACTCTGCAAGGAGAGGTGGGGGAGAGAAGGAGATTGTTCAAGCTTCAGCAGGTTCAAGGCAAAGAGAACACTCTGTTCTTGTAATGACGGTTGCTTTAAGGGAGTAAGTAATGCAGGGGGGAAAGAGAAGGAGAGTGAGTTTATCAAAGGAGAAAGAGGGGAGAGCCTGGATGGGAGGGGAAGCGTCTCTTATTGATTGTGCAGCCCCTGCCAGTCAGATGACATTCACTCCATCACACCACACACCCCGGAAGTGTGTTCTTTGAAGTGACTCACTCGTGGAGCCCTGTGCGGACCAAAGCGCACCAAAGCCGATCCTTTGAAAAATTCTGTTGTCGTGGAGAAACCCCCAAGGTGATATATAATGCTTTACAGGACTGCAAAGAAGATCTGTTTGGGTAGCTGAGCTGCTATGAAGGAAAAAGAGGATTCACCCTTTTTTACAGTCCTCACAATACTACTAATTTCAGGTAAGTGTTCCGAACCACAGTTCTTATTCTAATAATTGCCATAACCAAATCCACATACATAAGGGGTTCCTCAGAACAAAAATGGCTGTTTGGGCCAAGTTTTTGTGAGGCTGGAATGAGATTCAGCTTAACAGAGATCCAAAGAGAGAGAGGAAAAAAACAAAGAAAAACAAGGAGGGGGGAAAGGATTAATATTTTCATTTCAAATATATACATTAAGGGAGCAATCCTCTGGCCGCTAATCAGCAGCTAGATGGCCATAGGACACGTCGGTTTCCAGGAACCTACCTCGGAGCCCGTGCTCTGAGGTTGGTTCCCGGAGAACCAACCTTGCCCCCCTCCTGTGCAGGCAGCTCAGAAAGGCCCCAAGCTCTGCACTCAGAAGAGGAGCGCAGAGCAGCGAAAATGGGGCGTCCTGGGGGGGGGCATTCCAGGGTGGGGAAAGCAGAAATACTGGTACGACACATTCTATGTGTTGTCCAGCAGCCGCTTCCCCCATTCCACCTTCCCATGGCTAGATAGCCAAAATCAGCTGTCTAGCCACAAATACAGGGCGGCTGAAGCACGGAGGGGACGATCCCTTTGCTTCTCCTGCCCTGCATTGGATAGACTGTCCCGTCTGAATTCGGAGGCGGCCGCCTATCCCCATAGGCTTGCGTCCTAAGATAAGTAGTCCATATGTCTAAATAATCATTCATGCGACTTTGACGGCTGTAGGAGATATGCTCAAATGTAGCAAGACAGTAAGGTCTTCAGTCCACTGAGTGACAGGTAGTGGGTGTTTTTCTTTCCAAGCTTGGAGTACAAGTCTCTTTGCAACTGTAAAGGCTCTCGGTATCCACTTTTACTGTCCATCTGTTAATCCCTACATCACCAGGATGTAATTTAAAAGTGCATGGACATCTGCTGTTATCACAAGATTTTCAAAAACAAAATTTATACAAACAGTGACTCCCAACCAAAAAGAAGCCGCTACAGGACATGCCCACATCATATGCCTTAACGAGGCATTGGGCGTTTCTACACGAGGCATTTATCGTGCACTCGTCATTCCCTACCCATGGTTGTTTACAGGTTTTTTAGATGACATTGTGACTCTTCAGTGTCGCTTCTGTGCCCAACCAACACTTTGGGTGAGTTTTTTTAGAGCAGGGAAAATGTGGCATTTAATTGTGAAAGTAAAAGAAAGTGTGATTGCCTCTTGTGTGTTTGCACTATTTTGAAGCACCACAGTGCCACCTAGAAGTTATGTAGCAGAAAAGCGGGAAAGGAAACTCTCTCCCCCCACATCAAGGGAGATGTTAATGATGACTGTATATTGATATGTTTTATGATATGAATTTCCCCCTTTTTGTTGCTTTTTTGTTTTTTGTTGTTACAAATACAAAGATTTAAAAGAAAGAACAAGCTTAATAGGGCTCAGACAACACCACTGGTAGGTGAAACAGACACTCAGTCCTTTTCTGTACAATAGGGTAATAGTGTGGCTGCAATGTTGAATCAAACCATCAGTTAAATTAATTGACGAAACCCCTTTTGATTGCTATAAAGTGCCTCCTAATAAAGAGGCAGCTAAAATTGCACCAAACTGTTCTTAACACAAGTATTTACAAAAACTGGCTGCAGCAGGCACCATCTTAGACACAGCAATTATTGAGTAAAATGCATGTGATTCACCCACTAAGATTTATTGAATGAGGTCTTAGGCTGGAATCCTATACACACTTTGGGAACACAGCAGGACTCACTTCTGAGTAAACATGGACAGGGTGGTCCTGCAGGGCTGCAATCCTTTCTCTACTCAGTGAGATTAATTTCTGAGTGACACCAGATAGGACTGTGTTGTTAGCTAATTGGAAATAAATTCATTACAGTTGTTCCATTCAAACACATAATAGAAATCGCAGGGGGGCCTGGAAATACTCTTTGTAGGTTGTGTGTGAATTTTTTTGTCTCCATTTCTCATAAAACTCAGTGGGGCCAAAATGGTTTTGGACTAATTAAAGAAAGTACCACTTTACACCGCTCATTAACTTACGGAAATCTCTACCACAAGATGCGGGAATGGCCGTTAGCTCAGATAACTTTAATCTTTAAATTTTTTTTGGAAGACTAGCCCTTTCCTGCATTCTAACTATTCAAAGTTGTATTTTAAGGGGCCTGGACAGAAGGCAGTTTGCCTGGTTCTGTTTCCCTCCGACGCTATCCTCCCTCTTTGAATACAGTAAGTAGGGAAAATGGTGGTGAGAAACGCTGGTTGTGGGAGTTTGCTTTATAGTTTGAAGTCTGTCCTGCAAGTAGCACCAGTTACTCAGAAGGAAGATATAGCAACTTGCACCTGAGAGTTGCAGTAAAGACAAATGAGATAAACGTTGTACAGTGTGAGCGCACAAAAAGTGCTATTTTCAACCCACCTTTCAGGGTGCACGGCCCTCACAAGGCGGCTATATAAAAGATTAAAGAATGGCATGATTGAATCGAACACCCTGATGCACCATTTCCTTGAAAATCTTTGCTGTAGCCCTTGGCTTCCTCTCACTGCCCTTTTGACCCCCTTCACAATTTAGTTCAAGATTAGCGTTTTGACATAGCTCTGGCAATATATTTGCAAGATGCATTCTGATTTTCTAATCACTTGTCCTCTCTCTTCTTTTTTAATCAGTGTCCAGCATTCCCAATCTGTAAGTAAAATCTGCTGTACTTTTACCTTGCAGTCACAGTTGGAGCTCAAGAATTAGTGGGGCCGAGGGAGGCAGGTTGGTGGGGCAGGAAGGCGAATACTAGCTTGACCCCTAACCTACAGCGCTCACATGCGAATCTGAGCTCAGAACTCTGTTCTCTACCAAAGTGTTAACATAATTATCGATATATGTAATAGTCAATTCTGGCTTCCTGTCTCTTTGTCGCACTCTAGCGTGACCGAGAAATGAAACTCCAGGCCTTCTTCTCTCCCCCGCCCCCCCTAGTGTAATGGCAGACATTTCTCTAGTGGATTAATATCCCCACTTCACATTCAAGTATGGGGTAAATTAGCCTTTGACCACCTCCAAATAAGGCTTGGTTTACACATTTAGGAGAATGAAATGATAAAATCCTGAGGTGGATTTTACTTAGCATCACTTTTTATTTTAGCATCACTTCAGGTTGCAGGTGGGAGACAACTCCCTTTAAAATGTTCCTTTGAGTTAAAAAAAAAAAAACACTCCTTCCAAGTAGAAAGCTGACATATCAGGAAGAGCTGTTCTAGCCTTGCTCCCCCCTGGCTAGGCACGCTTTCTGCTTGGAGGAAGGAGGTTTGTTTGCTTTCATACACGAGAGCGGTCAAAAATGGCATCTCCCGCTGGCAGTCTGAAACGGTGCAGCCCACGCCGCCACCAAGCCCACCCCGCTCTGCTGCATTGCGGGCCTCACAGCGAGGGCAAAAGGGGTGGCGAGGTCATACCTTTGCATGGAGGGTTTGTGGAGGCGGCGCCCACCAGACTGTTGGCATCTGCGTTGCGCATAAGGGATGGCAGCCATTGTAACACCCACAACGACTAGAGATGAACGGGCTGCTTCCCTAACTCACTTCATGCTTGTTCAGATTATGCTGAATGGTCCTCCCGAAGAAGACTGTAACTAGGTCTGGCTGGATGCAATATTTGCCTCGGATGCTGGCCAGGTGCCACCCCACCCAGCAGTGAGAGTGCCACAGCCACAATCCAACACAGGGGAACCCCTCTGTGTTGTGGCGATGGGCCAAAGCATGTTTCACACTGCATCGGATTGTGATTCACCTTCTCCGTCGAATTAAGCAGTCTCCCCAGACCGCGGTGGTGACTTCAGTGTTAAGTTTGTTTGTTCTGTTTTGTTTTCACAGCTCCAAACTATTGCAGCTCTGTCAGCAGGTATGTACCAGAGGGAATTATTCTAAACAGAAGTAGGGAGAAAACCCCACCCCATATGCTGGTCAACTTTTAAAACCCCCCCAAAAGTAGATATGCAATCCTATGCTTGTTTACTTTGGAATAAGTCTCACTTTGTTCAACAAGACTTACCCCTGGGCAAGTGTGCATAGGATTGCAGCCTGGGTCAATTAATTAATCATTTCATTGTTTAAAAATAAGACTACATGTCTTTAACCAACATTACATGAATGCTGATCTGAGCTCAGAATTCTGTTCTGGACTAGCAATAACATTGTGTGTGTTTTTCCCTTTGTTCAGGCCTGATTTAAACTCGACCCTTGATGAACCATGCAACTTTACGTTACCACAGTATGCATGTGGCTTGGTAGGCCAGGTATCCTTACCACCTTTGAATATCTTAAAGAGGGAGGTTTAGTATATAAGGTCTTGCAAGGTCAGTCTGCAGAACTTTCTCCAACAGCTCAGATTCCGCAAAGTTTACCTTAATTAGCTTCCCAAGGAGCTGATATCGTGCTTTGCTTCATCCTAAGAAACTCAGTTCTTCCATGAATTTCGGAAATGACATTGTTTAGGAAATTGTACTGGAAGTGAAAAGGCCCAGAACAAAAATGTGTACAAAGAGAGGAGAGAGACTGAAATAACTGGGCATGTTTAGCCTTGAGAAGAGAAGACTGAGGGGAGATAGGATGGCGTTCTTCAAGTACTTGAAAGCCTGTCGCAGAGAGGAAGGCCAGGATCTCTCCTCGATCATCCCAGAGTGCAGGACACGGAAGAATGGGCTCAAGTTACAGGCAGCCAGATTCCAGCTGAACATCAGGAGAAACTTCCTGACTGTCAGAGCGATACGACAATGGAACCGATGACCTAGGGAGGTGGTGGACTCTCCCACACTGGAGGCGTTCAAGACGCTCTGACTTGGATTCCTGCACTGAGCAGGGGGTTGGACTCGATGGCCTTGTAGGCCCCTTCCAATCCTACTGTTCTATGATTCTATGATTCTATGAGACAGGGTTGTCAAGGCAGAGCAGCAGAGAGCTTTAAGGGTGGAATCCTATGCATGTTTAGATAGAAAATGTCCTACAACTCCCAGCATTCCCCAGCCAGCATGGGTGCCTGGGGAATTCTGGGGGTTGTAGGACTTTTTTCTGTCTAAACATGCATAGAATTGCACCTTCCGTCTTTTTTAGCATACAAATTGCAGATATGGCCTTCCCCAGTCTGGATTGGGACCACAGCAGGGAGGAAAGGCTTAAAGCCCCACTTCCTCCAGGGTCCTAATTGGACCTTCTGTGCCAGCAATTTGCGCGGGGAAAAAACTCGGCATTAGAGGAAGTGGGAGGATTTTCCTTAGTACAAATTAGTGTGTGTGTGTGTGTGTGTGTATAAGAGAATGAATTAGTGAAGGATGAATGGGGTGTGCTTGTGTGTGAGTGTAAATGGATGGATGGGGACAAGGAAGGGGTGTGTGGGGGAGAGGGGGGCCATGCCCACTTTTGGCTTGGCCACCACCCACTTCTGGCATGTGGTCCCTGACACATTGCCCCTGAAGGAATACGGCCCTTGGGGAGGTGGGTTTCCCCACACCTGCTTTCAGGGAAGGACTGGACCAGTTAAAGACAAGTATCTGGCTATTTGGGGCTTTCCGTCAGCTTGAGAGAATCCTTCCTTTTGCTCCTGTTAGTGCAAATAATTTACACAAATGACACCTGTCCACTTTCTATGCCACAGGTCTCCAACCTGACCTCACGGGAGCTGGCTTCCATCCTCCAGTGCTCCATCACTGACCACACAGCCCAGCTGGACCAAGGGGCATTCCTGCTGCTCTTTGAAAGTGCTGAGATACACACGCTGCAGGCAGCTCTGGGAGAGATCAGTGTGCAGGTAAATGGGTATCACTAGCGTCATGCACACTGACACAATTTTTGTGTAATGTCTTGATTGACTGAATTTATAGCCTGCCTTGCTACCAAAAAATGACGCTCAAGGCAACCAGATGTTACTCCAAACCACTGGAATTTCTGTGTCACCTGGCTTGTGGGATGGATGGGGCTGTTGCTTTGGGACTAGGAATGCTGACCCGCCTGCTCGCTTCCCATCTGCTCAACCCGTACATTTATGAATTGATATTTTTATTATAAAGGGCACCCCAGGGATGTTTTGTTAAGGGAAAATTTTGCAAAGGAACAGAGGAGTCACAAAATCTGAGCCCCTGCAGCTCAAAAGTCAAGATTCCCTATACATCGGTACATTAGCTCCCCTCCAACCCCCCCTTTCCCAGATTAACTGCAAGCAGAGAGTTTAAAAGCAGGCTGCTGAGACTTTAAGGAAATTGCCCATGCAACGTGCAATAATTACTCAGGCTGGCATTGATTTATGCTGCTCTCTGTGCTATTTTTGAATGGGGAACCAGATGTGTACCTGAGCACATTGCACATAAGATGCTCAGCAATGACTTCGATCTGCACTGGGAGCTGTGCCTTTGACTCAGGAACATGAAATGCAATTGGTGACAATTAATAATATTCATGTGACATGCAGTGGCAATTTGGATGGACTTGCCAAATCTGCAATATCTGCTTTTGTAGATATGTATCACAAGCAGCGTGTGATGTTGGGATGGGGGTGCAGCACATAAAATAAAGAAGGGATTCATTCTGCTTATCCTCTCATCCTTGAGCACTAAGGTGCTCAAAGCAGCAGAGTGCCCCAAAGTACTCAATATTCCATAGATCCTTTTTTTAGATCCCCAGGGACCAGATCTCGCCGGCATCCAAAGCCTTCTTGCTGAACGCAGCATGGGAAAAGCTCAACACAGATCCACAGGTGCGGAGTGCAGGCTTCCTTGCCTCCTGGTTTCAAGAGACTTTGCACTCCTATTTGACAGCTGTAAACAGCAACGTCCTAGACTGCATGACCCAACTTCCTATCACTTGTGACGGCTTCGCTACAGTGTATGTACCGACAATTTGAATGTCTTCATTCCACCTAAGTTAGGAGCAGGGACGGAGCAAATGAGACGACATCTTGCGTTTCCCCCCTCCTTTCCAAGACATTCCAAATAATTTGGGGTCTTGAGCCTTGTATCACCAGTGGCTTGAATCGGGATAAAGGATTTTTTAAATCATACTATGCGTGTTAATTGGCTTATCTAGTGCCAGGGTGTTTGTGTTATCAGCAGCAACTGTTTTGTGAATGGCTACTGTTGATAATACGATTGCCACTGTCAGTGCTTTCTGCATTTAATTTCCTTCTGACCTCACTGTTTACAACCCCCCCCCCCACACACACACACTGTATAAAAACCTGCAACTCTCCACAATACTCCATGCATCTGATGGAGTGGGTTATAATCCACAAACATGTGTGCCAGAATAAATTTGTTCCTCTTTAAGGTGTCACAAGACTCTTGGTTGTTTCTGCTGCAGTAGACTAACACAATTACCCTCTGCAAGTTGTTTTATCTCTCCTAGATCTTGGGGACAGCGTGCAGAATTAATAAATTAACTGGGAGCTTGTTTCTTGCTGTGTGTGCAAGCTGGTGCTCAAACAGCCCTCTAACTTGTAGCTGCAGGATTTCAACCAAAATTGGATCCTGAACACCCCTATCCCAAAGGGCCTTTGCAGTGCACAAGGATGTGTATGTTTCAGAGGACACGCAACAGCTGTGTAGTGATTATTCCTTCTTGTATCATTAGTGTCCAAGCCCTGGACAGCGTATATTCTGGGATGGACAACAGCACAAGGCAGCTGGTGGCCAACTGGATTGGAAGATTCCTTACTATACATGGTAAGTAGGCCACCTCTGCAGCTCTTTTCACAATGGTCATAAACCACAACCCAGTAACTCGGACCAGAGGTGGAGTCCGAGTCAAGGCAGCAGAACAGCACAGGAGCAAGTGGCTTGTGGATTATAGCCCCTGAACAGTCCTGTCAGGGTTCCCTGTGTGACCTGGACCCCCTGAGCAACTCCTTAAGGATCTCTTGCCTCCTTCAGAGTCCCACCTTCCTTCTTTTACCTTCCCCTTTCCAATAACGTGGGGTGTGGGGTTTAGGCTGTAGGCGTGGGGTGAATGGCACTCTAGACACAGGGTTTAACCACAAGAGTTTACTGGTAAATTAAAGCAAGCAAATCGCAACTAAAGGTATTTGCACAATAGAGCTGAGTGATACAAAAGGCATTGAGAGGAAAATAAAAGTTCCTCTACCCAGGCTGCACTTAGACTTCAGGCTGCTTCTTCCTGCTCCCTCTTCCTGCTCTGCTCTTCCTGACTCTGCTCTTGCTGCTCTGGCCTTTCTGACTCTCTCGTTTTATACCCTCCTCCCTCAAAACCTAAAGTACTGTTTCAAACCTGGAGAAATGAAACTTAACTGGGGAAATGAAACTGAAACTTAACCGGGGAATGAAACTACTCTCAGGGATACCCCCATCCCAAAAGAAAACCTCCAGGCCTCTAGGCCTGATCTTTTTACCTTTCCTTGCCTCTGTAGGCCTCAAACATTCACAAATCCCATATGAGAAGTAATTTCTTAGTGTACGTTCCACTGTGGTTTTTAAAGCCGAGTGCATCTGCACTCCACAAGAACCAACGAGAACTGAACCTTCATCTGGAGAGTGCCACCCTGCGTTTCATTTCTTGGCCACCTAGAACAGGGGTAGGCAACTTCAGGCAGCCTTGGGACCAGTTTCCAGCTCCCTGCCCTCCCATGGGCAGCACTCCTATTGCCACCACCAAAAAAACCCCAGGCGTTTTCTGACAAAATTTGATGGCAAACCACTACGGAGCCTTAGAAAGGCCAAAGCTTTTGTAGCAGTGCTCTCCTGGCTTTTCTTGCTGCCCCCATGCTGCCAAATTCAGCAGCATGGTGGCAGGGGCTTCGGAGGCCGTAGAAGAGGACGGCATGCTGCATGCGGCTTGTGGGCCATGTGCTGCCCACTCCTGACCTGGGGCATGATGGAATTCAGGAACTGCCTGGAAGCAAGAACAAGGACTGCCCCGGTTGTGCTGCTGCTTGTTCACCTGCCCTCTCTTGGAGGCAGGCACTGAGCAGAGCAAGGAAAAGGAACAGTGCACCTCGTCTTCTCCCTCTGGGGGGGGGGGTGCAGACTGGGCCCAGAGAGGAGCCCTAGGCAAGCATTTAGCCCACACACATCTGGGTCGAAAGTGTGACGGGGGCTGTGCACACAAGCCCTGCTCCCAATTTCCGTACGTAACCAGCTCCACTGTAAATCTTTGCGGTTTGAGGATGAAGGACTGCAGCGGGTTTGCAAACACATTCAATTAAATGGGTGTACAAACTTCTTCAGAATCAGGAGCCCCGATAATAATGCTGAGGGTCCTTCAAGGTACCTGCACACCCAGGAACGCTGGGGATGGGATTTGAGTGCGCGCATTTGCCCCATCACACTTCCCCCTCCCCTCGCGTGTGCAGGCTGAACACCTGCACAGGGCTGGAGAGGCAAGCAAATGGGCAGCGGAAGAGGAAGAAGAGGAGGTGGGCGCACCTGGGCGGGCACTCAGAGCATCTTGCCCAAGAGCCCCCAAAACAGGTGCTCCAAAGTGATTTCCCTGCTCTAGCGTGTCCCTCCACCCTGCTCCTCTTCTGTGTGTTTTTGTTTGTCAGCTTGAGGGCAGGCCCTGGGTCTGGCTTTCATTTCTACCACCAATCCCACACTGAATTTTTGAGTGATGCAAAATGCTTTATTTCTGTACAGTATTTTTATCCAGCTGCTCAGCCAAAAAGGCATCCCGGAGTAGCTTACAAACCATCAGTGAAACAAGATGGTCCCTGCCCACAAACTTGCCATCTAAAAAGACATGAGGCAAAAGGACAAATGCATCAGTAGGGAAGAGGAAAAAATAAAGTCCTCCTTTAGCAGGGCTAATGGAATAGCCCTGCTTCCTCCTCTCATCTCCCTGTGTTACAGCTTGCTGGGATGGCTAGTGGTGGTGACAGCTGAGGGAGGAGCCCTCATGGGGGTGATATTTTAGGAGAAAGGTTTTGTCAAAAGTGAAATAAAAACAGTGCCTGAATTACAGGCAGTCTAGAGAGGGCCTTCCCCTTTTCTGTTGTTGCTGGGGATGGTTGGAATTGTAGTCCAACACACCTGGAGGCACAAGGTCAGAAAGGGCTACACTAGACTCTACTGGACTGTGATTGTTTGGGAGCGTCACCACTCTCCCTTTCCTCTGACTCCCAAGTGGGGGTTCTGTCTATTTAATTATCTGAAATATTTATATGCTGCCTATCAGCAACAACAAGCATTCTCGAAGTGGCTCCATTCCCCCCTTTGACCATTGAAGATTCTTTTCATGTTGCCTTTTAGGATGCCAGCATAGTTCAGCCAAAGAATGGATACACAGCAACTGGAAGAGTTTTCTAAACTATGCCTCCTACAACGATCTCAGGAAGACCTGGAGTGGTTTCGATGGGGTAAGAAAATCAGTTGTTTTTGTGATGCTGGAAAGTAACTCACTTTCTGTTATCCTCATGCCTGCAGGGATACCAATTGCCACAATGTGGTTTTTTAAAAAATAGGCTTTTTGTCTGAGAAGGAAGGCACTCTGAATATGCTCAGAAATACTCTGGGTATAGGTCTATTTTTAGTTCTTTAGTCTATTTAACTTTTATGGATTCATTCATTTCTTCTTGAAAAAAGGCTGTGTCTCAGAAAATCTTCTCCTTGGGTTTCTTTCCTGTCCAATTACTAATGCTGGTATGGGTGGTGCCAAAATGCTAATTAAGCAAAGGATCGAGGATGTAGATAGACAAAGGGTGAGTTTGCATGACACAACAACCCACCCTGTGAATAAGCGACACAGTGTGGGTTATTTTCAGAACAACCCACAGTGCGCCTGACAGACAATGGAGGGTCTGTCACTGCGGCACAGGTGAGATCGCTCAGGAAGAGCAGCAGGTTTTTTTTGCCGCTCTTGCTGAGCGGCTCACTGCCCAATCACCGCAACCCATGATGGGTTTGCTCTGCCAGGTTCGGATGACATGGCAACCAACATGAGGAAAAACAACCCCAAGAACAAGCCATGGGCTGTCAAAGTGGCTTGTTAGGGAAAAATAAGTCCCCCTGCAGGAAGCGGTCTGGGTTCAGACAACACAACAGCCCACCATGGCTTGCTTCACATGACAACCCAGTATGGGTTGTTGTATTGTGCAAACCTAATCAACCTCTGATAGACGTCATCTCGGCATGTCTGTTTGCCCTTGGCTCAAGGCTGAGTTGTGTATCCCTCGTTTGAATGAATGGACTCCATATTTGGGGCTTTAGTGGTCCCAAAATATAGAAGACCCTTTTTACAGGCAAGGTTCAGTGCTTTACTTTCTGCAGTTTTGGAAGGTGATTTTTAGAAGGGATCCCAATCAAACTACAATTATGCCCCTGCAACTCTGGTGAAACTGAGGCTATTTCTTATGTGTTGTTCTACTGCAGTTTCTATAGGAGCTAGGGAACCATTGCTGTGTCCCCTTTTAGTGTTATATTTCCTGGACATGCTGATGGATTTCTGCTTGCTTTCTGTTTGGATGGCTCTAATGCCAAGGTAACATTAACGGTTGCCAGGTTTTCGAACGCTGCTCTTAACAGCAGATCTCTAATAGCGGCAAGCGAAGCTGTACTCGGACTCTGAACGTGGCTTTTTCTGTTTGGTCTGTTTCTGCATTATGTTTGATTGACTAACACAGCACCACTTCCCTTCATGAAGGAAAGGCACAGCCTCAGAGGCACTTGGCTCTTATGGCCTTTAAAAATGTTTTCCTCCTGACGAGCATTGTGCACATGGTCAAACGCTGCGTGCATGGAAAAAAATGGGCACTCATTCCTTGGGAGTCTTTGTTTGGTCCATTAAGGTCTTGCTGCTGTGTGCAGGATGAAACTCACCATCCTCCCTGTTTCTAGTTTGCAGCTCTGGATGTCCTGACCGCCTCCCAGCTAGCCCAGTTGACCGTTGCCCACGGTGTCCTCTCCAATGTCAGCCTTACCGAAGCTGTTGCCCGAGCCCTTGGCAGCCAGGATGTCTTCTACACTGAAGGCTACTTGAATGAGTTAGCAGGGTTGCCCCTGGAGCCCTCACTCGACCACAAAGCCACATACCTGATGCTGGAGACCATTCTGACCAAGGTGAACAAGAGCTTCCCCGATCTCTGCTCGCCCTCCTTGAAAGACCTGTTCCAGGTGAAACTGACAAGGCTGCTGCCCGTGGCCGACGCAAAGATCCTGAAGCTTTTCCCAACCCAAATCGGCTGTACAGACTTCCGTGACATGTGAGTAGGCTCAGGTTTGGGCTGGGCAGGTGTCAGGGGTGGGCAGCGAGCACAGCCAAAAGTCGCCTAAGAGAAGGAACCAGGTGATCATTTCAGGCCTTGGCCAAGCTTCAAGACAGAGGGTTCCAGCTCTGGTGCGGGCAGATTAAGGGGCCTGCACCAGAACCTTGACCACGCAGATAGCGTGGTCAAAGACAGCCTGGCCGGGGATCAGGCTGATGGGGACCAATGGCCAGAGGCAGCAGACAAGGTGACAGATAGGCGGGAGGCAAGACAGAGGGTCCGCATTGCTACTCAGTGCAACAAGATACTCAGACTGAGGAACCAAGCCTGGAATAGCAGTCATGTAGAGCTAGTCAGGCCTCCGTGGGTTCCTCAGGTCACCAAGCCTAGTTATTGAGTTGCAGTACTCTTTCTGGCCATTCTGAGGGCAGCACAGGAAAGATCATTCCAGGAACTCCTTCAGCTTGTGAGCTGCCATGTTGGTCCATGAAGCAAGATGCCTGTGTCCCCGGTTCAAGTCCCTCGGTATTTTGAGTAGATTAAACGTTAGGCTCTGTGGGTATAGGAAAAGAATAGAGTTTAGAAAATCCCCAAACATATGGGAATAAGAGACAACATTGTCCAGAGTCAAGGAGAAAGAAGAGAGAGGGAAGAAAGGGTTAGACGGAGAGACTATTTGAAGTTTAAGCAAGTGAGATGACAACTTGGCTTTTTAATTGTACAGTGAGCGTGCCTGAAGATATGAAAATAATTGTTTGTGCAGTTAAGTTAACTACAATATTCCATTTAACCTTGTAAACATTTTGTGGTGGATATATTGAATTTGACAACTCTGTTAATAAGGAGCACCAAAACTTAATCTTTTTTTTTTAAATAATAGCAAACATTGTGATTGCTTACAAGTGGGAAGCAATGATAACTGCCACAATTAGGGAACAGGTCAATAAGATCGTGAAACTGTAGCAGAGGCCAAATTAACAGAGGTTGTAGAATTCTGAGAAGTAAAATGAAATGTTTTAAGATGTGCTGGTTACTGTATTAATGCTTGTGAGTGGTGATATAATTTTTATGTGGGTGTTTTGTCCTGTGTTTTATGTGTTCATCTATTGGAAACTGTTTTGTACTTTTCTTAGTACATTCTGGAAATAATTTGTGTTATATGGTCAGATTAACTTACTGAAATTGATTGAAAAAAATTGAAAAAGAAAGAAGAAACTAAAATCATGCGACTACATCCAACCAGAAATTGTAGAAAACTAGGCAGAGATGTCATTTAGAGAAGAGTGGGAGAGATCAGGCAGAGAGGACAGTAGAGTATAAGAATATGTGCAAGGTGCTGGTGTATATCCTGCAACTTTGGCACAGAGTGTAAAAAAATAATCGTTTCCTGCTTCTTTGGTAGCTACAAAGGAATAAATTCTGTGTATGATGAATTAGATCTAATTACCCAGAAGGCGGTCTTCAGAAGTCGTCTGAATTTTCTAGAAGGACAGCTTGCAAAGGAAGGTAATTTGACTCTTACAGTTCTTTGTATTTTTCTTGCTTGCTGAAAAAAGTGCTAAAATTTTACGACTTGCAAAATGATAACGATGGAGAAGTTTGTTCAGTTTGCACTTAATTTTACACTTTTAAACCAACACACAAACTGAAATTCAGTTATCAAAAATGTCTACAAAAATGCATATATTAGTGAAATTTTATGAATGCATTATATTGGGAAAATGGCAAAAATGTGTCTATTAGGCAAAATTGTATACAAAAATCCATGTATTGGGAGAAATGCACACAAAAATGTATAAATTTTCATGCAAACCTTTTAAAAAATGCTCAGAGTTTGGGATGAACCACTGGAAAAATGAGAAGTTGAGAGAAAACAACATAAGGGAGAAGGGCCTGGAGGAGAGAAGCAGAAACAAAGGAGTGGAGCATTGGGGGAAGCGGGTAAAATTGCATCGACTCCTGTCTGGCGCAGACAGAATAACCATGGGCTGTCTAAACTCTCCTGTTTCCATATTCTCTGCAGGAGTTGCTTGCACATTCACAATGACGGGCAGCAGAGAGTGGCTGCAAGAAAACTTTGGACACTCCAGCAGTTTCGCCGACTTCAGTGACTTTGTCCGTCTGAATCCCTCTTTTAATGGCGTAAGCACTGACATTTTCCCTTCAGTCTCATTTGAAGTAGCCTACATAGGGCATTTTCATCTTATCTGCAAAACAACCTTGTGAGGTAGGCTAGGCCGAGAGACAGAGTGATTTGCTCGTGGCTTTAAAAAGAGAGAGACAAATTTAGGGAGGACGCACCTATCAGCGACTATTGGAACAGCCATATTCAGGTGCTGTTGGGGACAAACAACGTAGGATGGACATTGTATTCATGTTCTCTTATTAGGAATGGAGAGAATTTGGGTCGCATTTCAATAAGGACTTGTCAAATTTGCACTTGAATCAATATGCGAACCGGAACACAGTTCTTTTCAGAGTTTTGTGATGCATTTCTTGGAACAAAAAATGACTACAAAAATGCATATTTTTGAGAAAAGTGCACACAAAACTACTTTATTAAGGGGAAAAACTTATATTTAGAAGAACTGCTTG
This sequence comes from Heloderma suspectum, assembly GCF_057233095.1. NCBI lineage: Eukaryota > Metazoa > Chordata > Lepidosauria > Squamata > Helodermatidae > Heloderma > Heloderma suspectum. The sequence continues at coordinate 33,144,557 of NC_139469.1, read as the reverse complement.
CAAAGAATGTGTGAATTAGGACAAATTAGCATTAAAATGCATACTAATTTTTGTGGACTTTTTTTTTAAGTTCACAAGCTGATATGGAAATGGGACGGAATGAACATAAGATGGGGAAATGGGAAACGGAAAGGAACTGGTCCATCTCTATGTGTTACTGAGTTCCCTGGACCATCAGGCAGCTGTTGGAACCTGGCAATAGGATGCCAGACTTAATGGACCTGCAGTCTGAACCATGAGGGATCTTCTTCTGTCTTTCCTCCCCCCCCCCCCGACAAGGAATAAAACCACGGTGTTGTTTTTTTCCTTTTCCTTCCAGTTCGAAGCACTAGATTTGCTGACAGCAGAACAAATAGGAACACTGGTTGTCATCTCTGGCAGTCTAACCAACAGCACCAGGGTCAGTGCAGAGAAGGAGGCAGCAAATGTGATCACAACCCTCTCAGTCCGAAATATATCTGCACTCCAAACCTTTCTTCTAGAGGTCAATAAACTTGCTGAGCAGGTGAGCAACAACTCCTATGGATTTAGCTTGCCAGACTAGAGATGGCTGATGTGCTTCAGTCGCACAGACCTGTTTCTAATGTTACTCTTTAACCACAATGATTTGTTTATTTATGTCCTGCGACCTGTGGCTGTGTGTGGCCCTCAGCCTAATTTCCAAAGCCATTTGCAAGCAATTAGTTCAGACCTCTGCCAAGAGTTACTTGGTCTTCCCCCAGCAACCCACTGGTCAGGGAGATAAAGGGGGGGTAACCCCAGTCACTTTTGGCTTTGTCCCCAACCGCAACTAGCTTCAGCCCCACCCACAGCCAGCATGCTGCCCCAGACAGATTGCACCCTTGACAGAAAGAAAAGGTTCCTCATCCCTGCTCCAAGACATGCCCTGTCATGATTCTTAAGGTTCTTTAGAATGGTAAAACCAACAGGTTTTTCTGAACTCTGTGCCAAGTGAAATTGACCTGAAATTGACCATATAAGCATTCCAGAGGGAGGCTGACAGGGATTTCGAACACAGCTTTCCATCTCCACATTCATTTTAGAAAAATGTCATGTCCAGTTCAACATATATTTGTTTGCTTCGCATAATCTGTCGTAGTTCTATTAGATATTGGGAGGGGCAAAGAGCTATGCAGACCATTGACCGCCCCCCCCAATCGTTCTCAGCCTCTCTGGCATTGTGATTTGACAGGCATTGAATGCATTTTCTACCGTATTCTTGCAGCCACATTTTCCACCTTTCAGTTGCAGCCCAGAGGACTAGAAACTTGTCTCCCCTCCCTAAATGTGACTATAGATTCTCCGCTTCTGTTCAGCACAGCTGGCACAATTTTGTCTGCCCTGACTGGCGGCAGCTGTCTAGTATCTCAGGCAGCGGCCGTTCCTAGCTTTGCTGCTTGAGTTTGTTTAACGAGGGATAGCAGAAATTGAACCTAGGATCTTTGAAACTGCAAAATCTTAATGTGCACCACACTATCAGGCTGTAAGCCTTCCCAGAGCGCTACCATTAATTCAGGGAGAAAGTGAATACTGGATCTGAAAGCAGAGATGAGTTTCCCCAGTGTTTGATGGTTGTACGTGCTTTGTCTTCAGGGCAACGTGGTGGTGATAACCAACGTGGAGGTTCGTGGCATCATGCTACAAGGGATTTTCAAGATCTTGAAGCCACACTTTGCCTCCATGTCGATAACTGATTTAGAGTTCTGGTTCAGTGGGATACTGACGCTGTATCTGCCCTCTATCACACCTGAGGAGCTGGGGACCCTTCCTTCTCTGCCCAACTGCACGCAGTTACAAGACATGTAAGTAAAATCTGCCAGCCAAACTGTCAAAGGGGACCCCCCCCCCTTTCTCTAAGGACTGGCAGTCTTTGTGGAACGGAGAAGCATTGTTCTCACATGTAAGAACAAACCACAGACACCCTTGCTGAATGATATACTTTAGTGCTAAAATGATTGGGGGGTAAGGGAAAGGAAGCTCTTAATGTACATTTGCTTGCAAAAAAAATTTAATTTATGTTCTTATAGACCACATTTTCATGTTGCATATATCATATATGCTGTTGGATTTAAGGCAGCCTTTCCCAGTAGAGGCTGAGGGCTCCAATGTCAGTGGGGTGGTGAATCCGCTCTGGGTTTCAGTTTGAACCAGTCAGAACTCTAAAGGAGCTTGCCAAGGTGCTGTCCCCTGTCCCCCAAATGGGTTCAGCACCTTGGATAGCTCTTTTAGAGTTCTGACTGGTTCATACTGAAACCCGGACCGGATTCATTACCCCACTGGCATCGGAGCCCTCACCCTCCGCTGGGTGTAAAGTAATAATATGGAAGCAGATATCTCAGTGCCTTCAATATGTTCAGAGAATCTTTGGGGATCCTAGCCCCAATCTGGAGCCCCCAAAGTGGTGAGAAATCAAGAGAGGCACATATTGCATATGCAAACTAGTCTTAGGAAAACCTCTGAAGTGTTTCAGTACCACTCCCCATGTTGATGCTTTGCAGCGTGAAAGGACTGGATGCTGCCTTTGACCCGATGTCTCCGGGTACAAGAACCGGTGTGGCCCAATGGATCCTTCAGGCCCTTCGAAAAATGGGTGAGCCTTTCGCATCCTGCTTTCCAAATGAACGAGTGGTGCCCTGACCGGCCCGGCAACACAAGCAGCCTCAGCTGTGGTTAGGGGCGGGAGCTGGCCTGTTTTGCTTCTGGGCCAAGAGGTTCCTTTGCCATGGGCCCAGTCTGCTGCAGCACAACTCTTGGGTGGCTGTGTGCACTGGCAAGCGGGGGTTGCACGTCCGAATGTTCCTCCACACAGACAGTTGTCTGTCCTAGGAAGGGCAGGGAGGGTCGCGCAGGCTTCAAGTTCTCACTGCCAGTAACTCAGCCTTAGGAGAGGCATTTCAACCTTTGGCGGGGGGGATCAATGCTTGGGGAAAGAAGGTGGGGCCAAGGGAAGGGGTGTGGCCATCTGGGGATCCCCCAAAGAGTTGGATTTGGCCCCCAGGCTTGAAATTCTGCACCCATCTTAAACCTTTTGAAATCTATTGTTTTAATTTCAGACTGCGAGACAACAAACAACTGGATATCCCTCTATTTCCAGAGATTCAAGTCCTTTGTTAACATCACAGATTTGATGGCTATTGATCCAAACTTCAATGGGGTAAGCTTAGCAATGGTGTTCTTGCTACCCAGACCAAGGCCTGATCTATATGCAGGAATGTTGGAGGAATCCGTCAGGGAGGGGTTGCCAAGCTTTCAGCAGCTTGTCCCCCCTGGACTTCTGCTTGCTTACCTGTATTGAGTTGGGCCAGCTTGTGGTTTTTTGGTGTCCCCCTCCTTAAAATCACCATTTACGCAAATTGTGGCTGTAATGTGTGTGATTTATGCAAATTTCAGCTGTAATTTGCATAATTTGTACAAATTGCGGTTCTAATATGCTTAGTTTGCGCAAGAGGAGCCAGGGGCTCCAGGGGAAATCCAGCAAGCCCCCAAAGGGCCGGATTTCCCTGTGACAGCCCTCCCTATCCATATGTTGTCACTGTGTCCTCGTCTCATGCTAATTCAGTAACATCTGTATGGAGGGATGACATGCACAGGGCAAATGACATGGTTCCTTCCCAGGCCAGCGCTCATTGTGGTCATTCATGTGGAAAGGGGGATGCTGGGAGTTGTAGTCCAAGACATCTGGAAGGCAGTAGGTTTGGGAAGGCTGGCATGGTGGCTGTGAGCCTGAGCTATTATCTCTGGAGCAAAGTCTCCCTGAGTGGGGCTGGCATCCCAGTGTAGTGAGTAGTAAGTATGATTGGACAGGGACTAAATTACATTTATCCCTGATATCTGTGATTGGAAGTGTGAATTCTGTATATGCTATTGGTGTAATCAATAAAGCAGTCTAAGGTTAGAAGAGCTCTGGATTCCAGCTTCATTACTCCAACACTTTCTAGATCCCAGGACTGATTGGGACTGATCAGCCTGTGTCAGACAGATTTGGTTGCAGTTAATGGGTGGAGACTTGTGGAGAGGGGGAGTAGTGATGCTGCTGCTGCAGGTGGCGCAACTTGCATCCCAGAGGTTTGGGGGTGACTCAACTGGTGTTGTTTCATTCACTGGCACCATAGGTTCTGGGATGCTTTATAAATGCTAAATATGATTATTGATCATAGAATCATAGAATCATAGAATAGTAGGGTTGGAAGGGGCCTACAAGGCCATCGAGTCCAACCTCCTGCTCAGTGCAGGAAACCAAGTCAGAGCATCCCTGACAGATGGCTGTCCAGCCTTGTCTTGAATGCCTCCAGTTTATGTTTATGTCCTAATCTTCATCCAGTTAGGGATGGTGTGGGCACCCAATTCCATCCAGGAATCCAGCAGAACACCCCTGCCCGCACCCCTGAGCCCTGCTCTCCAAGCCCCTGCCCCCGCTTGCCTGCTTCCCCCTCTCAGCGAGTGGCCAGCACTCACTCTGGCAGCCTTGGCAAGTTCCGTGGTTGCCATTTTTTGAAAAATAAAATGGCCACTGCAAAAATGTATATATTTGCGTATGCACGAAAATGCACATTTTGGTGAATGTGCATATTTACATATGCAAAAATGTGCATTTTGCAAATGTGCATATTTGCGTATCTGCAAAAATTTACATTTTTGCAAAGATACACATTCCGCGCATGCAGAAGTATGTGCATTCGCAAACATGTGATTTTACACATACACAAATATGCGCATTTTAGCAATCACCATTTTATTTTTCAAAAAATGGCAACCACGGAGCTCGATGAGGCTGCCGGGCTGATCACTGAGTGCAGGAGGAGCTTGAGCATGGACCATGGACTGGCAAGCAGAGCCAGGGGCTGGGCGGGTGCCCAGAGAACCCAGACGGGGGTGCATTCGCACATCCCTACCTCCAATGCTCTTAGGGTGACTGATATGAGATTATCCCATATTCTTCCTGACAGTGACCCTGAGAGGTAGGCTAGACTGAGGATGACTGGCATAGGCCACCCAGTGAACTCCAAGACTGAACAGGACTTTGAACCTAGATCTTTCTGGTCCACATGTAACACAGTATCCACTGAGTACACAGGATGAAAAAGCACATGGACCAGCCTTTCCATCCATTTCTGTATGTCTTCTCTCTCTTTTAGACGGCCCACCTGGGGGACCTCTCAGCGGCACAACTCGCTCAGCTAACCGTGACGGAAGAAGTGCTCAGCAGTGCGAATAAGGTGGAGATGGTCTTTGCTAGACTGGCTCAGTTGTCCAGCCTTGACGAACTAGCAGCTTACTGGGACGAGTTCAACATCGCCTATGAAAAGGTACTGCTCTCCGGAATGCAGATTCCACCAGGGAACAGGCTTCGAAAGAAGTGGTTTTCTTGGGTGATCGGAAGCCATCTCTAAGGTTGGCCCCAATCATAGGCTTCTATGCTTTTTGATTCCCACTTGGCTTGTGTTGTAACTCAAACTGTTTTGCGTTGGGGTGATGCTTCTTATGACCATAAGGCTATCAGTGGCTACTAGTCATGATGGCTATATAATATCTTCAGCATCAGAGGCAGTATGCCTATGCAAACCATTTGGTGGGAAACATGAGCAGGGTGGTACTTTTGCACTTGCGTCCTGCATGTGGGCTTCCCATAGACATCAGACTGGGAACAGATTGTGGGAACAGCCCACAACAGGTTACTGGGCTAAATAGGCCTTTGGGATGCTCCAGCATGGTTCTTCTTACATTCTTACGACCAAGATTTGGCTTGTCGAAGATCTGTATTGCAACGCTTGGCTTCACCCTGTCATGCACAGATCACTGGTGGGCCCCCAAATGTGTTGAATATTTCCCCAAACATTTTCTGAAGTCAGCGGGTGACTGGGCACAGAGTGAAGCTGCAACCAGACAAACAGTGAAGCACGCACCCTTCTACAGTCGCGATCTGATCTGCCTACATTAAACACACCAAATTATGAATATGCACATCTCCAGTCCAAGCTTAATTTCAGACAGGTTTGGCAGTCATGAGCCTTCCCCAAGGAACCCCGGGTCTTGTAGTTATCTGAGGGCAGTGAGTAATCTGTACTAGAGATCTTAAACACTCTTCGCACACGTTCACGCACACACCCCACATGCACGCACAGAGAACCACAGTTTCCAAGGCTAACGTGATAAAGAACAGCCTTGCAGGAGGAGACCAGCGCTCTCTTTCACACAATGCCTCAAAGAGGTTGACAAACAGAGAATGAAGGTGAAGAAGTCTGTCATTTGTCTGTCCTGATCCTAGATGACCCCATGTTCTAGTATTCCAAGAAGGGATTTCTTGGCAAGGAGAGGGAAGCCGTGGCTGTTTGAACCAGTTTGAAAATGGTTTAATCTTGTAGCGTAGACCTGCCCTTCTTTTTCCTTCCCATAAGACTGCTTCAGTGAGGGATCAAAGGCAAACAAGCCCACATCCCAGATTTTAACCTCCTCTAACACCATGTAGCAAAGCTGTGCACCATCCTTGTCTGATCATGGCCTGCCCAGTCCCCTTCAGTAAGTATAATAATGACTTTTATTAGGCTAACCGAAGAGACGCAGAGTCTTGGAAATCGAGACTCAGAGCCTCCAGGTCTTTGCTTCAGGTAAGGTCTTCTGCATTGTGGGGAAAACCCCATCTTAGGCAAGCAGATGGGATGAGGACTGGCAACACAATTAACGGCTTCTAGAGCATCTGGGCACTAGTGTGGCTGTAGTTTTTCCAAGGCAGCTCAGCAAATGGAGCTCTCTTGACACAGTGACTGGAACCTTTGTGGCTGAGGGAGTGTGTGTGTGTGTGTGTGTGTGTGTGTATTCAAAGACCCTTTCCCCAAATTGTCAGGTAGTGCACTCCTGTGCTACACTCACGCATGCCTTTATGTGTTCTCTACTGTAAGGGAATTCTACATGCCACATGCAGATTGATGTAACTGTCACAGCTTCCTCCCGTAAAGAGTCCTGGGAATTATAGGAGGGCTGAAAGTCTCTGAAAGATAATTCCCGCTGGCCTCGCTGTTGAGAGGGAAAGCACGCCACGGGTGGGGGGTGAGGCAATGGGCCGCTGCTTGAACATGATGGCAAGAGCAGCCATGGCCTTTCCAGGGGAAGAGACATTGTGTCCGTCCTTGTGGGATTCTGGTGTGTGTGTGAGGAGTACAGCCCAGAAGACAAAGACTTGCAGGGCTGGAGGAGGATTTGGGGCATGCACAACCCTCGATCAGGGGAGTAGAGAACACAGGTGAGGAGGAAACGCCATAGGTGTGAAGTGTCCAGAGATGGACAATCCACAGGAACAAGAGGAGGATGCAAGTGGGGAAACCCTCATCCCTTTAAAAGTCCCTCATCCCCAATCCAGCAGTTCCTTGTGCACATGGGTGCTCTGTCATACACTGAGTCCTTGTGCATTCAGCACCTTTATCTTGAGCTTCAGTGGAGGGGCAGGTGTGTGCATGGAGTTAAAGAACATTCGAAGAGCCGTGCTGGATCAGAGCAAAGGCCTCCCTCATCCAGCGTTCTGTTTCCACAGTGGCTGACCAGCTGCCCCAATGGGAAATGCACCAGCAGGACATAAGCACAATAGCCCCCCCACACACTGCTGTTCTCCCACAACTGCTAGACAGGGCCATCCTGCCTCTGATACTAGTGGTAAGACGTAGCCACCATAACCAGTAACCATTGATCACTTTATCCTCTAATCCCCGTTTAAAGCAGTCGAAGATGGTGGCTATCGCTGCATTTTCCAGCGGTGACTTCTATAGTTCAACAGCTATGTACTGTGTGAAGAAGTCCTGCCCTGAGCCTTCCACCATCACGTTTCTTGAGATAACTCTGGGTCCTGTCATTCTGGCAGAGGGAGAAAAAGCCTCTCTCTGTCCACTGTCTCCACACTACAGAGCAGGGCTGCAGAAAATTCAGCCTGAGGGCCAAATTCCATTTGGGAGAAGCTCTTGGGGGCTGCATTTCAGGGGCGGGTGGGCCAAAAGCAAGAGGGGGAGGCAAGGGGGTGGTGCCGAAACTCCCCCCCCCAGCTTCCCCCAGCAATGTATTTTAGCGTCAAGCTGTTACTGCCAGTAACATAGCCTTCAGAGAGGCATTTCCGACTCAAATGATCCAGGGGCTGGAGCATCTCCCCTGTGAGGGAAGGTTGCAACAGCTGGGCTTGTTTAGCTTGGAGAAAGGGAGGGTAAAGGGGGACATGATAGAGGTGTACAAAATTATGCATAGTGTGGAGAATGTGGATAGGAGACATTTTTCTCCCTGTCTCATAATACTGGCACCCAGTGGGGTCATCCCATGAAGCTGGTTGGTGGGAGATTCAGGACAGATAAAAGGACGTCCTTCTTCACACAGTGCATAGTTGAACTGTGGAATTCACTTCCACAAGATGTAGCGAGGTCCACCAATTTGGATGGCTTCAAAAGGGGATTGGACAAATTCCTGGAGAAGAAGGCTATCAATGCCTACTAGTCCTGATGGCTCTGTGCAGTGAGCCTATGTACAGCAGTTGCTGGGGAAGATGGGCGGGAGGGTGCTGTTGCACTCGTGTCCTTCTGGTGGTTTCCTGGTTGACAGCTGGTCAGCCACTGTGTGAACAGAATGCTGGATGTGACGGACCCTTGGTCTGATCCAGCAGGGCGCTTCTTATGTTCTTCGGTTCTTATTTCCACCTTTTAGAATGGAGAATGAACTGCACAAACGCTGGGAACCGGCCAAATATTTGGTGGTTCAGGGACAGTGGGTGGTGCCAGGGGAAAGGGCCATGGCCTTCTGGGGAACCCCAGAGGGCTGCAATGGGACTCTCAGAGGGCCGGATTTGGCCCTGGCTCCTGAGGTTCTGCACCCCTGCCGTACATAATTTGGTACGCCTCTCATGTCCCCCTGACGTGCCTTTTCTAAGCCAAAACGCCCCATACATCGTAATCGTTCCTGGCAGGGGAGTTGTCCCGCACACCTGCCCTTTTCATTTGGGTTGTCCTTTTCCGCACCGTTTTAAGCGTTGTCTCCTTTTCCAGAACTGCCTTCTTTCTTATGGAAAGTGATTCGTGCACACAGCTGTTCCTCCACTGAAGGAAAGGGAGAATCTCTTCAATGGGCACGTATGCTCCATGCACATATTGGAACACCGATGCGCACAAGGAGACCTGCATGTGCCTTTGAGTGCCTACGGAACTGGCTGTAGACTTGGGCCATGTGGTTCAGTCCAGCCCCCCACCCCTTCCAGTCTCACTGCCATTAGGGAACATTGAAGGGGCCTTGATGATTTTGAAAAACGCCTCCGAAATGGATGGATGATTAATCCCTGTCTTGGATTGAAGGAGGCACCGCCTCCTCAAGGGAGGCTGTGAACGGGAAAGGCCATTCATGCAAGTGCGCATTCTAGCTACTCATGAAAAAGACAAAAAGAGTGGGGGTGCGAGGGGTGTATTAATCTGAATACACAAACTTTTCTGTTTTCCCTCTCTGTTTGTGCTGCGAATCTTGAAGGAATGTAGGGGGTGTATGATGACGTTTGGCTGGCTGGTGTCTGCTTTGGGGGCTCAGTTGCTTGGAGTGCATGATCCACCAGCCTTTCTGGGCGACAACTGCTGGCTCCTCGCTGCATTGATTTCTCTCAAGCTTTTAGAGACGTATTGCTAATCAGTGGAGGCTGGTGGGTCCGATTTCGGTGGGCCTGTGAATCCATTCTGGGTTTCAGTCAGAACCAGCCAGAACTCTAAAGGAGCTATCCAAGGTGGTGAACGTATTTGGGGGATAGGGCTCTGCACCGTGGCTAGCTCCTTTAGAGTTCTGGCTGGTTCGGACTGAAACCCAGAATGGATTCACAGCCCCACAGAAATCAGAGCCACCCGCCTCCCCTGGTGCTAATGTCGAATACGATTTGATGGAGAGTCTTGAGGTGGAGTTACCTTCGAAGTGCAGCGAGCACTGTCCTTGTTCAGGCAGCTTCCCAGAGGCCCTGCTTCTCAGGACAAAGGCATACAAAATCATAGGTAAAGCTGTCCATAAAGAATCCTAGAGCTTGTAGTCTGATGAGGCTGCCATGAAGACATTCCTGGCACCTCCAGGTGGAGTCAGCCAAGGCCCCTGTCCAAAACTGTGGAGAGCCCTTGCTGCCAGGTAGTGCCAACAACATGGCGCAAGATGGACCAAGGGTCTGACTCAGCTTCAGATGCTATTCGTAAATCTGATAGTGATCCCTAACTGTCCTCCGAGAACTACATTTCCCAGGGTTCCTTGGAGAGGGAACGATTTGGTAAACCAGGTTAAGCCTGAAGTCCTATACTCAGTTATTCAGGGTAAGTCCCATCAAATTAGTGGAACTTACTTCCAAGTAAACGTGCATAGATTAGAGTACTTAGGCAATTGTGTAGATCACAGGTGCAGAACGTCTGGCCCAGGGGCCAAATGCAGCCCTCCTAGACTCACAATCCAGCCCATCAGATTGCCACGCCCCTTCTTTGCCTTCAGCTAACCCAGTACTGGAATGCAGCCCCCAAAAGCTTATTTGAAATGGAATTTGGCCCTCGGGCGGAAAGAGGTTCTGCACCCCTGGTGTAGATAGTACTATATGCTGATATCGCAAAGAGATCTCAAGCCTCTCCTGCTTGATTTCCCATGCTTGAGTTTCCAAAAACGTTTTTATTGTACTTGTACTGGTGTTTATCTGTCAGTCACTCCCACAGAAAGAGAAAGAAGATACTAAGAAGTCTAGAAGAACATACTGGAAAATAGGGGGTGTTTTAACTTCAGAAGGGGGGGGAGATTGTGCATGAGCCCTGTAGAACATGGCTTCCCCCACCCCCCAACCCCGCTCCAGCTTTCAGCTCCTCTTCCTGAGATTTGACTTCTTCTGTTGGAGGGGGCTAAGAAAGCCCTGACATGTTGATTCAGACTCAGAGACCCAGTAACCCTGGATAGACGAGTGATAAATAAAGGATTCCCCCTTCTTCAAATAAGGAACTCCCAAAGCAGGAATGAGATCCTCACCATTTCTTTCTTCCTCTTCTCCAAGTCATTTTGCCAAAGACTGTAATGGTCTTTCATCTCTGTTTTAGCCTGCTTTTGTCAACAAGCTTAATATCTCAATGAAAGTGAGAGAGGTCATGCTCACCAAGACGATGGCGCGCTTACGTCGAGAGTTTTCAACGTTCGCGGTTGCTGATTACCACCTTTGGTTTGGGATGAGGCTCGTGGTCGCTCTGCCAAGCGTGACAGCCGCTGTTCTTCAACAAATCCCCATCAAAATGTCCTGCGAAGCTTACAAATCTGTGTGAGTCTTCACTCGCTCTCCCTGTTCTGTGGAGGGGGCCGCCCTTATCTTTGCATCTCAAATAACGAGAAAAATACAGTCATAACTGTGCCTCACTCATGCTGACAGAATTCTCAACCCCCTCATCACGCCTCCCTGGATTTGTTCGACAATTCCATGGGTTTAGGGTGATAGGTAAGCGTGTAGTCTAGATATTATGCCAATAGTCTCTTTATCTTCCAGGATTGCTGGGATCAACAGAGGCTTCTCTGAAATTCCACAGGAAAGGAAGATGGATGTCTTTAACTACATTGTGTCCTTTGTAACCCAGAAGTCTCAGACCACCGGTAGGGATGGGGGAGAAATCTGTTTGATCTTGCACCTAATGCACACTTCCTGAACCAATACAGATATCTTTTCATATTTGCAGTTCTCCGTGTTTTGCAATGCAGTTCACCAATCTAAACTTGTGCACAAACATGCACGTGGTAGGGGAAATTATGCAGAAGAATGCATAGATTAGTGAAAATAATGTACAAAAATGCATTATACTGTGGAAAATTGTGTACAAAAATGTGTACTTTAGGATAAATGTGTACAAATTTTCATGCAGGCTTTAAAAAATATTCGTGAACTGATGCGGAAACATGATGAAAAAAACTTAAGCTTGGAAAAATGAGAAACCGAATGAAACTGAAATTGACATTCGGTGATCCCTAACTATTGGTGATTAACTTGAGTACAGGTGGCCTTGGAAGGGTTCCGTCTGGTTGAAGGGAAGTGTTAGGATGGAGCAGGTACAAAAACACGGGCCTTACTTGGAATCCACAGGCCGTACTTTCAGCCTGCAATTGCCAGGCCTTGGGAAGGTTCTTATTTATTTATTTATTTATTTATTAAATTTTCTTAATCGCCCATCTGGCTGGTCACCCAGCCACTCTGGGTGATGTACAGCAATACAACAGTTTTAAAACAATAAAATTCTACATTAAAACATCATATTCCTAAAAATACCCTAACCCACCCGAAATGCCTGCCTGAACAAACACATTTTTAACGTTCTGCCCCTAAAGGCTGCCTAAACATAATTTTAGATACAGATTTTATCATCGAACGTCCATGTTGTGTCTAATTCGGCCCTCTGCAAAGAGAGAGGGTGATGCTGAGCAAGCTGGGGAATGAAGAGAACCAGCTTGAAGGTCTGGTCTAGCAGCTGTCAAGCAGAGGGCAAGCTGGAGTGGGAAGAGGGTAAGAAGGAGGAACTGGAAGTGCGGAAGACCCTTCTGAGTGGCCATATTTACACCGAGAAGGACTAATAGGAGGGCCTCTTTTGTCTGCCTACCTAGTTGTGTGAGGGGAGCTGAATTGTGGAGAAATATTCCCCTAAAGCACCAAAGACACCAATCCAGGCAGACTGCAAGGCTGAGATCCTGGCATGCGCATTGACTCTGTATTTTTTCCAGGGCCAGCCCTACTATTAGGCAGAGTGAGGCAGCTGCTTCAGGCAGCAGATGCTGGGAGGCGGCGGGAAGGTGTTAGAGGAGAGAGCTGTGAGCCACATGGCCTGCCGTGCACTCCCTAAATTAGCCTGCTGCTTTCAGGTGTGGTGGAGGATGCTGTCCCATCTCCAGTATTGAAGAAAGATTGAGCTTCCCATCCAGTTGGCTTTTGGATGTGGAATGGGGAACTTTCTTGTTCTTCATATCAGGCAGCAAAATATCTGATTCATACTGTAGAATTTCATAGGGGAGGGGACCAGGGCTTCCCATCAGGCAGATGGATTGTGACTGTTGTCATGTTATTTTCCTTCCAGGTCCCGCCTGCTCTGGCCAAACCACAACCAGAGATTGGCTACTCAAATTCTTTGGGAGATTCTCTATGGAAGCACCATACCTTCAGCTGGTTTCATACTGCCGCCAAGCTTTCGATGCTGTAAGTCTTCCCGAAGGTTCGGACATGAGGCTGGTGCATACTTTGGATGCTGGTGGGAGGCACCAAGCAGCCAGCCATGACCTCAGCCGTTCCCCCCAGTATTCACCTGCCCCCGCTATTCTACTCAGCCAATGCTCTGCTTTCCAAATGGAGAGTAAGAAGGAAAAACGTGGCTGCCAAGCAACTCTTTAGGGGAGGGCTGGGCAAGACCTAGTGGGAGAGGGGAAGGGGAACAAAACACTTGAGACATGGTTAAAAAAAAGTCATGGTTGAGACTGAGTTTAAAACACCACCATCTATAAGCTTTTTAAAAAAGACTAGGATATTGGGGAGAAGGCTAAGCTAGCCTAGAACTCTTCTTGAATCTACTTTTCTCTCTATTTGCTTAAGTATGGAGGACTATTCAGGTATGTGAGCACCTGCCTATAGCTGACACACAGGTTCATCACCTCAGGAACAGCTAGGCCACGGTGGCCTGATACGCCAGGGGTGCAGAACCTCCTTCAGCCTGGGGGACCAATCCCATTTCGGAGAAGCTCTCGGGGGCCACATTCCAGTGATGGTTGGGGCTTAAGGCAAAAGGGGTGGGGGCAAAAATACCAGCATATTGTAGCTTATAGCTCTTCCTGCCAGCAACCCAGCCTCGAAAGAGGCATTTCAACCTTGGAGAACGGGGAAAAAACACAACAGAAGCCGGAAAACCACCAAATGACGGTCAATTGGGGGAAAGGGGGTGGGGCTGGGGGAAGGGACGTGGCCTTCTGGAGAGCCCCGGAGGGCCATATTTCACCTCCTTGAGGGCTGCATCTGGCCCCCCAGATCTGAGGTTCTTCACTCCTGTTATACACAGTATGGTGCAGTGCAGGGGTGCCCAGCATTGGATCTCTGGGCCGGATCTGGTTAAAGATGCATTTCCACCTGCATGTTGTGCCTTGGCCTCACCCCTCCTCAACCCCTCTCTCCTCCTTGGCCCCACAGCCCTCAGCAGCCCACTGTGTTTCCATGCTGGGCAGGCACGAAGAGAAGTCCTTTTCTCCCCTCTCAGCACGGAAACGTCCCCTTCCACCTATCGGCATGTGCTTCTCCCCATCTGGCCTTTCCCTCAGGAAAGACCAGGCAAAGGGAGTGTTGGGTGCTGCTTCCTGAAGGTGCAGGAGGGGAAGAGGAAGAAGAAGAGGAAGAGGAGGAGGAGATTGAATGACCTCTGTAACTCACTCCCTCACTCCAGAAGTTGACACTAGCCCTGCTTCATTATTTGGGAGTGGGGGGTTAATTTAGGGTGATCTTTGGGTAGGATATTAATTTGTGGGAATCCAGTAACTGAAGAGAATCCGGGCAGGTAATGATTTGGGAGAAGAGGAAAATTGATTTATGATGTGTGAGAGAATAAAGAGGGTGAACGTGCCCACTACCGGCACATGGCTCCCAACAGATTACCCCTGAAGGAATCCAGCCATTGTCAGGAGAAAGGTCCCCCCCCCCCCCGTAGTGTATAGGCAGCTGGATCTAAAGTGTGTGTGTGGGGGAATTCCAATAATTCTCCCTCAGTCTAACCTACCTCACAAGGTTTTTGTGAGGATTAAGTGTGGCAACATCGCCCTGAGCCGTTTGGCGGATGATGATAATGATGATGATGTATTACATTTCTATACCGCCCGTAGCTGAAGCTCTCTAGGCAATTTACAAAGATTAAAAACCATTAAAAATACAGTATACAAAGTTTAGACAATGCACACAAAAACAACACCTATCTAAGAACAACTTTAAAAATCAACCATAAAACAAATCCAGGACCTGATTACACTCATCATATGCTGCCAAATGCCTGAGAAAAAAGAAAGGTGCCCAAAACTTGGTGCCTAAAAAAAGATAACAATGTTGGCACCAGGTGGGCCTCACTGGGGAGATCATTCCAAAGTTGAGGGGCTACCACTGAGAAGGCCCTCTCTCTTGTTGCTGCCTTCTGAGCTTCCCTCAGAGGAGGTACCCGGAGGAGGGCTTTAGATGATGAACGTAGGGGATGGGTTGGTTCATGTCGGGAGAGGCGCTCCGTCAGTGAGTCTGTGAGAGACTGGGTGAAATTATTTATATTTAATGTATTAAAGTTTTGCTTCACTGTAAATATATATATATATATATATATATGTATGTATGTATGTATGTATGTGTGTATTCCAGTACTCCGTTTTGGATCTATTAACTCCGGGCCAGATTGGGGACATGATAGTACATTCTAACACCCTGACCAGCATGGATTTGGCAATCCGCCTTGGGGCCTTCTTCCAAGAAAGCACCATTGACTATGTCCGGATGATTTTGAAGGAATTCACCAGGGCTGCAATTCAGGTATTCCTGTTCCCCCATCCCACCCCCCACCTCCACATTTTATGTTTTCTTTTATAATGGTTGTACCATTCATTATTTGCATAAGAGCGGTTAAGAGAAAGAAAATTGGGTTTTGAAATCCGTAAAGCTGAAGCCAATTATGCTGCAGCTTTTAGCATAGTTTGTATTGACGATAACCTCTCTGAATATGTATTTATTGATATTTATTGTATTTTTTTTAATCTTGTACACTGCCTTGAAAGTGCTCCACCCTT
Organism: Heloderma suspectum; assembly: GCF_057233095.1. Lineage (NCBI taxonomy): Eukaryota > Metazoa > Chordata > Lepidosauria > Squamata > Helodermatidae > Heloderma > Heloderma suspectum. The sequence goes on along the minus strand of NC_139469.1, from coordinate 33,128,777 downwards.
AGAGGTGGCCTAAAAATAATTTTAAGTAAATAGTAAATAAATAGTAAATAAATAGTAAATAAATAGTAAATAATTTTAAGTTTCACATCTCACCTGAACTACTGACATGAAAGGCAAGCTTCTAGTCCATCACCTTTGGCCCCTCCTCAGTCTGCAATATGGGATACTAATAACACCAGCCTACCTTACAGGGCTGTTCTAAGGATTACTGAGCTAATGTATGTAAAGAACTTTGAACACTTAAAATGTACTATACAAATGCCAAGTATTGTTGGTCTATTGGGATATCACCAGTTCTAGCAAAACAATCAACAATTTCCACCAGGGGAAAACAAAAACAATCCCAAAACCATCAACAGTCCTCACCAGGGGAAAATAGGTAAGGAGTTAAGTTCATATTAGGGAACCTCTTGAACACTTGACACTTGAAAAGTACGTTCAGAGAGTTCTATGCTTACTCTTTTCACTTATTCCTTGGAGGTCATTTTTAACCCCCTTGTAGCACAAGATGGCGGTTCTCCCAAACACCGAAGTCGCTCACTTGATCTTGAAGAACTACCTGGACCTCGCATCTTCTCAAATGGAGACCTACGCTGCGGCCGATTGGAACGCAACTTTCCAGGGAGAGCTCCGCTTCCTCAGTTTCGTGGTGGACGCAACGACTCTTGCTTACATGGTCCCCGCAAACTATGACTCCTTCACCGCCATGTAAGTCTTCCGTATGTTCAGTGGGCACCTCCAGCTTGTCAGGGATTGGCAGATAGAATAACCCCTTCGGGCCAAACTAGACAAGGCAGAATTGTCTAGACAAGACAGCCTCACACTGAGGCATTGCAGTTCAGCCTCGAATGTCTCAGAGTGCGGACAGCGGTTGCCGGCAATGGAGGCTGGGGGCTCTGCTCTCAGTGGGGCAGTAAATCCGCCCCGGGTTTCAGCCAGAACCAGTCAGAACTCTCAAGGAGCTCGCTAAGGTGCAGACAGGCCCTTTAGCGTTCTGACTGGTTCTGGCTGAAACTCAGAGTGGATCCACTGCCCCACTGATATCGGAGGTCTGAACTGGTGGAAACCTGCCAGTCGGATCTGACTGCTGTGGCTGACTGAATTAGATCATGGTTGCAGACCCCGGGGATCCCAATGCAGGCCTGCTGGGGTTCCCCAGAGGGCCGCACCCTCTTTCCCCAGACTACCGGTCGTTTGGTGGCTTTCTGTGTAGTCTCCCCCCGCCCCTTCTAAGGGATTGAACTGCCTCTCCTATGGCTGAGTATCTGGCAGTAAGAGCTTGAAGCTACAATGTGCTGGTATTTTGGTCCCCTTGTGTCACCCCCTTTTGCCTCCAGCTTCACACGCCACCGCAGCGGGGCCCTCAAAAGCTTCTCTGAAAGGACTTCAGGCCTCTGGCTGAAAGCAGTTCTCCACCCCTGCATTAGATCACCATTCCGCAGCCTTTTCTGCGGCTGCCTGAAGTGTGCTTCAGGGGACCCATTTGGTTTTCCCCACCATATATTTGCATGGCGGTGGCGCTGCCACGGTGGTGCCCCTTAGACCTCCCTGTGGCCCAACGGTGGGTCCCGACCCGTCACTTGAAGACCAGTGTGTTAGACGGATCCACGTCCAGGAGTTTTGCCCAGCCGAGGGAGGGTGGAGGAGGGCATGAGGCAGAGTCTGCCCGACTGTGCATGCAACATAATAGAAATATGATGTTTTTAATGTTGTATTGTTGTACATCGCCCAGGGTGGCTGGGTGACCGGCCAGATGGACGATTAATAAATTTAATAAATAAAATAAATAAGTAATGCAACAATTTGCTGGGACGGTCGATGAAGCGGGGTGGGGTGGGGGGTGCAGCCTGTCAGGAGGATCCCAGAATCCCTTGTAATGTCCCAAAGTCTGCCAAGATCTCGGGTGACTGTCAGTGCCTGCTCCAGGCTTTTGCAGGCCCTTGGGCAAGATTCCCTCAGTGGGCCCCTCGCTCCCTCCCTCCGCCCGCCTTCTCGCCGCCATTGCCACCAGCTGCCGTGGCCTCCTCCCCTCTTGCTCGGCCCCCTCCCCTCTTCCTCACCAGCACCATTGTCTGGGCCAGAGCAAGAGACGGGTGGACAAGCAGGCAGCAGTGGTGAAGAGGAGGAGCAGCTCCAGGGGTCTCTTGTCAGGGGGGCCCTGCTGGGAGTGGGGGCCCTCAGCAGGTGCCCGACTGTGCCTGCTGTGACCTCTCCTTGTTCTATTATTGTATGTGCTTGCATTGTTAAGCGTAACCCAGGTAGGTTAGGGTTAAAAGAACATTTGGGAGTGAGTGAAAGGTGGGAGAGACGTGTGCGTGTGCGCGTGTGTGCATTTCTACACCAGCCTAAAATCCTGCATTTTAAATGGGGCTTCCCGCTTCCGTTTTAAATGCAGGATGATGTCTCCCTTTTTCACCCGCTTCCTTTCTCCCCTCCCCTTCCCCCTCCTTCTCCCCCGTATCTGAGTCTTCCATTATCTTTCATAGATCTCGCTCCTCTTCTTGCCACTTTCCCTCTTTTCACGGAGGGAGCTCAAGCAGAACACAGTGGGGTAATCTGATAGCTCATGATCTGCGATCTATTTAAAAATGGAACAAGGGGCATGTAGCGCAGGAGACACCTTGGAGGTTCACGGCGTCATGTAAAGAGCCTGCAAACTTCCTTGAAGGAGCCATCTCAATCGCAGGATAAAAGCTCCGTGTGCAGGAGCCCTGTGTGAGAGAGGATCCTGAGGCTATAAAGGGAGAGAGCTGACCGTTTGTGAGTCAGAGAGGGCCTCGGGGATTGAGGAAGCTACGTCCAGTGAGTGGGGGCTTGGAACCAGGATGTAGAAGGGCGAGAGCAGGTAGGTGAGGACCAACTCTAGATTCATTAATAATAGTATATATAACTCTTTTTGCATTTAATAAGTGTTATCTGTTTGTTTTTAATACAGAATCCCACGTGTTTGTTTGGCGTATTGCTCTACAGTTAGAAAATCTGTTTCCTTGTTCCTTCTCCGGTGTTGGGTAGAGGGAACCGATTAGGCATAATGAGTGTCTCTTTAACCCAGAGAGTAAAAGGGGCTGGAGATTGGTGTGTCCGTGAGGACAACTAACCAAAGCGGTGGCCGGCATCCTGAAGGGTTATTTTTTCAGCTTCAACAGGTGGAAGCTGAAGGAGGTATAACCCGCGGCAGGAACGTCACACCTACCCTTGATGCCCACCCTGGTGATTGTCTGTGTGTTCTTTCACCATCTTTCTTGTTTGTCTCGTGACAGTGTTGCTGGGCTGAGCAGAACCCATTCACAAATGGCAAAGCCCTCAAGGAGAGCTGTCGTGCTCTGGATTGTACAGAACCTCAAGGCTCTAAAAGGTAACCCTAGAGGGCACATAGACCAACCCCACGGTCCCAAGACAGAATGTCCAATAACTGAAACGTCCCCTGACAGATGCCTTTGCCCCCTGAAAAACCACCAAGAGTAGGCTCTCAGAGAGACACTTCTCACACACCCCCGCCAACAATTCCCATTATGGCGGGAGGGAGAGGAATGACAGTGTAATGACAGCTGTAAGTTTGTAGGATAGATATACCCTGGAGAGGGGGAAGGGAAGAGCTGGGCTCTCTGCAAGGCGAGGTTCTTGCAATGTGTGTGTTGGACAAACTGAATGATTTCATGAGTCCTCTTATCACCTCTTCAGGATACCCCACGGAGCCTGTGGCTGAGTGGATCTGGCCGGCGTGGGGCTTGTTTTTCCATGATGCCACATTAGAAGAAGTGAAATCCACCAATGAGAACTTTAATCCTGTAGGTCTGATTTCTTGATGAACAGCCAGTTTAGAAAAATATGTTGCTATGAAGCACCCATATGGTGTGAGCATGTTGTTGTGGGTGCAGTGCATGACGCTGAGCACTCAAAGAGCTACCGCAGCGATGAGGCTTCATGGCATTCACTGTGGAAAGGAGCAAAAGATGCTGAGCAGTTGGGCATGTGCACAGCTGTGCAACACCTGTCCTAACCGGGAAACACAAAATGCACTTTGAATGGGCTCAACTGTTGTGGCTTGCCCCAAGGAGCGCTGGGAATTGCAGTTTGGAGATGGGGCAGAGAGATTCCTAACAGAAGGTTCTCAACACCCTCAGAAAACTACAGTGCCCAGGGTGCTGTAGACGAGACATTGAGGGTGACATCCCTTTAAAAAATGGTTGATGTTTGGATTGTTGATGTGCCCTATTAGTCTGTGACCCTGTTAAGTTATGTACCTTGTTGTTGTTCAGTCGTTCAGTCATGTCTGACTCTTCGTGACCCCATGGAGCATTGCACGCCAGGCCTTCCTGTCCTCCGCTCTCTCCTGAAGCGTGCTCAAGTTCAGGCCGCATTTATCCCAGGCCAGACTACTTGTCTATCCGACCCAGTCTTGTGCATTCTGATTGGTTGCAGCTTCCCAGGTTTCATGGCCTTTTCTATCACCTGTGATCTGGTCCTTCTAACAGGAGATGCTGGAGTAGAACCTGGGATCTTCTTTGTGCAAAGCAGGGGCTCCACCACTGAGCTACAGATCCCCCGCCCCCGCCCCCAGCTTTGGCAAGCTGCATGTTCTTTCATAGTATATCAACATAAATGATATATTTATACTTTATGAAATATGAGAAAGCAAGGGCCATTGGCTGAGCAGTGTCCATGTTTTCTAGTCTCTTGTCTTAAGCTTCCTGAGCATTGGCCAGCTCACAGAGTTTGTCACAACATCGGACGCAATGGTCAACGTGACGACAATGAACCGCGTTCTGTCCAGCCTGGAGACGGGACACTCTGAGATACCGCTTGCTAAGATGGATGAATTCCTGACGAGGTTCAATTTGGTCATTGAACAGGTAACAGAGGAAGCTTGGGTGAGGAACCTTTCCCCCGTGCCCTTGGGGGTAGTTTGTCTGGGGCTGCGTGTCGGCGGTTGGCGGGGTCAAGCCACCGTTGAGCAGGGCCAGAGCCAAAAATGGGCAAGCCCGCTCCCTTTTCTCTCTCTGACTTCCTCTTCCTCCTTGCCCAGTGGGCTGCTCCGAGGGCAGCTTGCTTGCAGCAGAGGTCAGCACTGATCCCTTGCAGAGAGCATTTTAAATTGGGCCAGGGGCCACATGTGGCTTGAGGTCCACACGTTGCTCACCCCTGTTATAAAGGAAGAGTCTGCTTCCTGCATCTCCACCTTTCCTCCAGAGTAAAGTCAACATCCATGGAGCTGCAAACCCCAGTCCGATGCATATTTACTCACGGTCACAAGTAAGCCCCGTTGAATCCAATGGGACTTCCTTTCAAATTGTGTGTGTGTGTGTTTCTAGCCTAAATCGCATTTTTCCTCCTGAACTTCTGTTTACAGAGGAACATCCCAGGCATCAGAAATGGCAAGGTGAGGTTGGAAATGCTGCGCACCATTTTTACCAACCTGGCGCGCTATTTCTATAAATTCACTGCTTTAGACTACCAGACCTGGTTGTCCAAGAAGCTGAAATTCCTCCTGCCCAGCATAAACAAGGAACTGCTCCGACTGATACCCCTAGATATCAGCTTTCCGGCCTACAGTGCCATGTAAGTCTGTCCCTGCATTCTCAGCTTCACCAATTGAAACTGCCCCCAAGCTTCCATTGGTTACTCTACCAGTTAGAGAGAAGCGTCCCTCTCCATCTCTCTGTCTCTTTGTCTCTCATAGTTCTAGAACCAGGGGTCACCCAATGAAGCTGATGGGCAGTAGATGGGGGACAGACAAAAGGAAGTTTGCCTTCTTCATACAGCACACAGTTACATTGTGCACTGTTATGAAATTTGCTGCCACAAGATATGGGCTTCAACCACTACCTTAGATGGCTTTCAAAGGGATTAGACCAGGGGTGGGTACCTTGTGGCCCTCCAGATGTTTTGGCCTACAACTCAGCCAGCATAGCCAATGGCGAGGGATGATGGAAGTTGTAGGCCAAAACATTTGGAAGGCCACAAGTTGCCCACTCCTGGATTCATTGAGGGAAAGGAGTGTTCTATCAGTCACTCTTAGTAGTCACGGAACATGCGTGTTCAGAGGCAGTTGGGAAATTGGGGAAGGGGGCTGCTATTGTCTTCCAGCCCTGGTTGGAAGCATCTGGTTGACCAATGTGAAACTAGGCCTGTACCGAATGGACAAGGGACATTTCTCAGCTGTTTCACCCACCTCAAAGCCGGCTGTTTTGTTTCAGCTGTATTTCAGGGGTGGGGCAAAATTGGGGGTGCTTTTATATTATTGTATTTATGCTGCTATTTCAGTTTGCTGGTCTTGTGATAGTAATAAACTATTACTATTTCAGGGGTGGGGCGAAATCAGAACAGCCAACATTTCCTTTTCTCGGGAAGGCCCTGTTTCTGAGGCGCTTTTTGAATTGTGGAAGTTCAGCGTGGCTGCCAGCCTAGCGAATGTTCACCTCCTGTGCTGCTCACTGGGGCTGTCGTTACAGTGGACAACAGATGAGCGGTGCAGCATTGATAACTCCTCCAGCGAAAGGGCCGTGATCGCAGCAGGCTTGTCTAAAACAAAAAGTCGCCAAGTGCCATTCTGTGCAACCCCATTTTAAAACTGAACTACTAGGAAATGTTTGTTTTTTTTTACATTTGGATTTTTAAAAAGGGTGTGGGGAGGATGTGTTTTAGAAGAACACATCTTTGGGCTCAAAGACACGTTCTTCTAAAGCCCAAAGACGTCTTCTTCTAAAGCAGACCCAAAGATTTAAAAGGTGCCCCCTGCCATTTGGGGGGGGGTACGACATATATTGACGAGACTATCTTATGCATGTCTAAGCAGAACTAAGTCCTGCTGAGTTCATTAAGACTTACTTCCAAGTAAATATGCTGGAGAACCAGCAGAATGACTTAGGGTGCAATTTCCTATGCATGTTTAGACAGAAAAAAGCCCTACAGCTCCCAGTATCCCTCAGCCAGCCATGCTGGGGGATGCCGGAAGTTGTAGGACTTTTTCCTGTCTAAACATGCATACCCCTTCATGGATCACTGCCTTGATGTGGCGAAGGGGCTTGCGTAACTCAGTGAAGCCATAAGCTAAGCCGTGCAGGGCCACCCAAGATGGACAGGTCATGGTGGAGAGTTCTGACAAAATGTGGTCCACTGGAGAAGGAAATGGCAACCCACTCCAGTATTCTTGCCAAGAAAACCCCATGGAACGTATCACAAGATGGCTAGATAGCATCACTGATGCAATGAATATGGACTTGAGCACGCGCCGGGAGAGAGCGCAGGACAGGAAGGCCTGGCGTGCTATGGTCCATGGGGTCACGAAGAGTCGGACATGATTGAACGACAGAACAGCAACAAAACATGCATAGGATTGAACTCTTAGAGAAACGAAGTTGGGGAAGGGACCATGAATAACTGTGTCTATTTGGTCAGATCACTGACCAAATAGACACAGAATGACAGTTTTTTGGTCAGATCACTGTTTCTCCCCATGTTTCTTATGGGAAACAGGAAGCTGGACTAGAAAAACCTTAAATCTTAAGATTAAAGCTTACAGCAGTAGATATCACTGATAAAGAATTGCAGTTCACCATGTTGCCTTCCCGTACTAGGTTTTTTTTCCCCGATAGAGAGCACTGACTTTTTGAACTTCAGATATTTGGCATTTACTCCTTTTCCTAATTTTCCACGTATTTGTTTGCAGCTTTGGAGGCTTGGACCAAGTCTACTCAGAGTTACCCCAGAAGACGTCCCTCCATATCTATGAGTTGATGAAAACAATCATGGAACTCCAACTCAATGTCTCAGGTGATAGTTTCATGCAATTCACTGGCAATAACTCATTAGCAGCATAATTCTAAATCTCTCCTGGGAAGACAATAGACCTATTTGCTGCAGTTTGATGCCTTGCTTGTTGGGGCTGGGTGAGAGGGAGTTCTCCATTGAAGGGGTTGCTGTCCTGGCAGAAATGGCTTTACAGGAAAATCCACTGAAATGATCTTCCAATGAGAAGGTACAGTCAGATGAGAAAATGCCACGAGTATTTGGGATTTTCTCTCTTGATGCAAAAATCTCTGTTATGTTTGCTGTTGTAGATAAGTGACCTGAACAGGCACTAGATTTGATAATATTATTGCCAGATTTGTCCTGGGAAAGTAGCAAGTGGATGTGTAATGGGATGTCAACTGCACATGTGATATCCCTATATTATCAAAGTTTCTCTCATTTCTTAGGGAGATGCCTGTGCTTTTGAATGTGGAACGTGATGTGCAATTAAGGGTGCTTTGAGATGAGCCTTTCATGGTGCCATCTCCCTGCCTCATTCTCAAAATTTTATGGAGGGTCTCGATGGTGCTGCCTTCAACTCAGCCCCCCCCACCCCCCGTTTACCCATCGCTTCTTCCATCTTTCCTCTTACTGCAGAAAATCCGTTAAGAAAGAAAATATGGAATAGCTTCACAATGCTGTCTTCAATTTGTAACCCTCCCATGTTTGCATATAGCTTCTTCCATCTTTTTTTCATACCAGAAAAAAAATCCATTGGTAACTTGTCGTGCTAGGAGCACTCCACTGGGAAGCATCTTTGCTCAATTGCTGATAGTACTCATGCAATATGCAACATTGATTTGGACCTGCATTGTGAAAATAGAACATCTGCTCTTACATATAAGTGTCTCAAACAGTGTGTGAAAAGACTGTGTAGAAATAAATATTACTGAAGTATTGCAACTTTCTGCTTTTCAGAAACAGCGTTCCCTGGTACTTACAACAACAGCCAAAACTTCCTGCAGCTGATTTTTTACAGATTTGTACATTTTGCTCCTTATGCTGACTTCCTCGCATTAAATAAGGATTTTAATGGGGTAGGTAAATATAAGCAATCTTCAGGAACTAAGCTACATATCACCAGAAATGAACAGCGCTTTGACAGCTGAGTCTAGATAGATAGGTTCTGTTGATTTCCAGAAAGTCCAACTTCCTCATGCTTTTTAGACTACCCTTCAGTCTAAAAAGCAGATGTTAGAGAGCAAAATACTGATGACTGTGTCACTAGATTAACCTTCCCCCAACCTGGTGTCTTATGGACTACAGCTCCTAGCATTCCTGACCATTGACCATGTTGTCTGGAGCTGATGGGAGTTGAAGTCCAAACCATCTGGAGGGCACCACATTGCAGAAGGCTGCACTAGATTTTTGTAGTTCATGGTACTAATGTTAAGTTTATTTATTTATTGTATTTTTAATCCACCCAGTAACAAACTGAGTGTTTTGTTATTCCAACTGTTATTCAGTTGGAATTATTTGGATTCCTTTATTAAAATGCAGACTGAAGACTGTGCCCCTTGTCCTCCTTCCTTCCCCACCCCGCAAGTGAATTTCTTTGATATCTACGGAATCCTTTTCTCTATGTGTTTTCTTTCCCAGTACGAGGTCCTTTCCTTCCTGTCCCCGAAGCAAATGGGGGAGATGATAGTTCTGACTAATGCATTCAAGGATGAACTCCGTGCTGTCCAGATCTTGGTGGAACTGGAGAAACGCCCCCCAGCTGAAATGAGGGACTTCACCATTGCGTTCAATGCTGTGGCAAAACAGGTAACATTCCTGTCCTCTGACGGAATCAGATGAGTCTGGATTTCTATGCATTTTGCAGCAGACTGGCTTTTCCTGAGTCACACAGATTCCATGGACTTGCAGACCATTTTGTTTCTAACTTTCTGGAATTTTACACAAATTTAGTCATAGAAAAATATGAAAATTTTTAAAAAACCCACCAGCTGAATATGTACTGTTCTCACATAGACTAAAGCATGCAAATGCTCGGGGGTGTGTGTGTGTGTGTGTGCTGCATTTCCACAAATGTAAATTAGCACAAATTTGGGAAACTGGAAACATCCGATTCTGTCAATGAGCAGACGACGGAATGAATGGCTCCCGACAATCCACGAAATGCAGACGGAATGGATTTTACAAAATCCATACATCCCTAGTCCGGGTTCCCCAAATATTTTGCGTCAGTGGGCACATCTGGAATTTTGAGAGTATGCCATGGGCTCCAGCCCTATGTTCTTCCTAACTGGGGATACAGGAGTGGTTCTACAGGATTTACAATATATCAAGCCCAATTGATATGAGCTCGTTTTACAGGGAAATATCAACATGAAATCACCATTTCCTTTTTAAAAGCTATAGTGAAGAATAATCCTCCCTCCTAGATTTAGATTTGAATTTTGCTGGAGAAATCCCTGGCTCTAGGATGGCATCTCTCCATTTCCCTTGCAGAGGCGCCTGACAGCTCTCCCTGACCTTCGTATCCGTGACTTAATCTTTAAGACGGTCTTCAGGACACTCAAGTTCAGCACCTTTTCTGCTGAGCAGTACTCCTTCTGGTTTGGCACTCAGCTTCAGCTCCTCCTGACGGCTCTCACCCCCAAGGACCTGCAACTGATTCCCCTTGATATCGACTGCCAGTCTCATCAAAACCTGTAAGTCTCGAAAAGCATTTCTACATCCACTCTGAGGCTTTTGGGAGGCTCATTGTTTCTTATTTATTTATTTATTTATTTATTTATTTATTATACTTATATGCTGCCTTTCATCAACAAATTCCAAGGTGGTGTACAAGATTAGTTAGAACAACAATTAAAATTGAAATTAAAGTCCTTGGAAATAAAACAAAAAGTCTCACTAAGCGAGGCAATAAAATCAGCAAATGCTTGATTAAACAACTAAGTTTTTAACAGGCACTAAAACAGCATCAGGGTTGGCACCTGTGATACTGCAGGGGGGAGAGAATCCCAAAGTTGGGGCACCACAACCAAAAAGGCCCTCTCCCTCATTGCGATCAAAGGTAGATGTACAGGTGATGGAACAACCAGGATGCCTTGCAACTGAAGTAATACAGCAAGGCCATCTAAAGCCTTCCCCCCATGAGATCATTAGGGGTCCAAAATTGCCTAGCTTTACCACGGGTCCTGGGAGTGCTGTGTGTGCTGTCTGCAGGCCACCCACCCAGGGGGCTACGTGGGTGCTGTGTTGTGTGGGCTGTTCGTTGTCTTTGAATGTTGTGCTCCAAAACGGCGCTTATGAGCAGCTCAAGGGGGACTCTGATCTCTACCTGGTGGCGAATAGATACCTTTTGTTGCGACAGCGTATCTGGTGTTGTGATGGGGGGGGGGGGCTCCTCCATATCCTATAGCTCTCAGACAGGGTAAGTGAAGTACAGGAATCTTCAGTGAATTGATTTTAACTGGTGTGTGTGAATGGCTCTGTGTGTGTGTGTGTGTGTGTGTGCGCACGCGCGCGCGCGCACCAGAGAGAGAGACAGAGACACAGAGAGAGAGAGAGAAACTGTGAGTGGTGATTCAGAGTAAGAGAAAAAAAGAGGTGTGTGTGTAGAGCGGGGGGGATGAGCTGAATGGCTGAAGGGGTAGGGAGAAAGAAAGAAAAATTGCCTTCTGTGGAATAGGTTTCTGTTGGTGCTAAAAACTGGGTCCAAAGGATCATTGTCGTGTGCTGGGGCTCAGACCTCATCCAAGCCTTGTACTCAGTCTTTTGGGCAGGTTACTTCTCCTTTGGAATTAGCCATGCCTCCCCTGGCAGCCATTTTGTGGTGGTGCCCAGGACAATTTCTCACATTGGCAGACGTGCCCAGGGGCCCCCCAAATTTGCCTACCCCTGGTTTAAAACGGGTTTTGTTCAAGTCCTGGCCACTAATTTCGACTCAACAGAGCGAAGAGAATGCCTCTGAAGGAGTATTTGACAGACTCCACTGGTCTGCAGACTCAATGATGCCAGTGGCAGAAATCATGTTCAGTTCATATTCCTTCTGGGCATTATGGGCTAGGCAGATTCATCTTCTGAACAGGGTGATTCCGGGTTTCAGTGACATCTCTAGTAAAAGCCCCAGATATACTAATCAGTCAGGATGGTGACAGTTGCATGGGAAACCACCAGTACACCATTCAGAAAAACGTAGCCTCCGCACACACATTCCCCGTGCACATCCTCACTGGGTGCTTCCAGATGGAGGGCTCCTAATGCTACCAGTCAAAAGGCCTTGTGCAGCTATTCTGTCATTTCTCCCGTAATCGACTTTTTCTGGTAAGAAAAAATGATGTAAGAAGCTGCAGGAAAACACGAGAGGCTTACAAGTAGGGATGCGTTCGAAGCTCCAAACCTGAGTGCAAGTCCGAGCACGTGTCTGGCAAAAACCTTCATAAATTGTCGCACTTGTGCTCACGTTTGTCTCGTTCCTGATTCCCAGTTCCATTTGCACTAATTTCCTCCATGGACTGAATCAGCCCCACTTTAAGCCATGGAGGAAAGTTGCGCAAATTAGGAAATCTGTGCAGATTTGGGGAAATGCACACAAATCTCCTGCTTGATTGCTGCCTGATTTGCGCAAGTTTCCCATTCGCACAGAGCGAGAAGCAGTTGCAAATGTGAATGGAAATGAGGCACGAGACAAGCAGCAAGATGATGTTTGGAGAATCCTGACAATTTTGAACATTGCTCGTTTGCCCATCCCTAGTTACAAGGGGGTGATGACGGCATCTGGACACCCCCCTCCCCCGTTAAATTCTGTGAATGAGGCAAGGCAGTTGCACTCAAAAGCCTCATCTGAAAGCGCCTTGCGTCTCATTGGAGCGATGCGTAACCGCTTAGTTCCCTTTCACCTTCCAGGCAGCCCACGGGCTTTCTTCTGTTGCACAGCAGTGCTCTGGGAAAGCCCCTCTCTCTTTAAAAGGGCATGAACAACATTGGGATTTTGGGGTGCTATTTCACACGAGCCTCTACTGTCTCTGCCTACTTCAGGGTGAAAGCCATGGATAACAGGTACAACCAGTTCACGGAGAGCCAGAGGAAGACCGTTCACGAGAGAATATTTAGCTACCTGCAGTCATATCAGACGGAACAAGGTATGGTGAAACCAGCTCTGTGTTTCGGAATGTAAGAAAGAGCTGTGCTGGATCAGACGGAAGACCCGTCTGGTGCAGCATCCTGCTTCCCGCAGCAGCCAGCCGGATGCCTCCGGGAAGCTCAGAAACAGACTGGAGATGCCAACAGGCCGCCTCTCCTGTCCTACAACTGGTTTTCAGAGTAGACTGCTTCAGGGCATGGAGGTTCTGTATAGCTGCCATGTTGTCTCTCTCTGCATCCATGAATTTATCTAATCCTCCTTTAAAGATATCAATCAGTGGACCCCCCACACACACACACCCTGTGTGCCAGCAGCTGCCATAAATGAACTCTGTGTAGTGCGAGGAGGTTCTTTATTTTGCTTGCCCTATATCAGCCTTCTCCAACCTAGTGGTGCCCTCCAGATGTGTTGAACTGCAATTCCCATAATGCCCCAGGGTACCAGATTCATTCATTCATTCATTCGTTTCTATACCACCCAACAGCAAAAACTCTCTGGGTGGTTTACAAAGATTAAAAACCTTTAAAAATACAATATCGTGCAGAATACAAAAGCAGTTTAGCTACAAACATACCACAAAGAGCAGACACACATAGTATACATACATGTATCAAACAATATCCCATAACCTGATTGAAAACCTATCATATGCTGCCAAATGTCTGGGAATAGAGGAAGGTCTTAACCCCGTGCTGAAAAGATAACAATTGTGGCACCAGGTGGGCCTCGCTGGGGAGTTCATTCCATAATTGGGGGAGTCACCACCAAGAGGGCCCCCTCCCTTGTTACCATCCTCCGAGCCACCCTCAGAGGAGGCACCTGTAGGAGGGCCTTAGACGATGGGCGTAGTGTGTGCGTAGGTTCGTGCTGCTGGGGAAGGGTGGGGAAAGATACCCTGTATCTCCCTTCAACAGTTACACTGGGTGATCCTGAGTTCTAGAGTTACCAGAGAGGGAAGTAAACTCCTGCCTTTCCCCTTTCTTCACTCCCTTCATCATCTCATAATTGTATAAGTGTCTATCACATCCCTCTTCAATGGCCTTTTGAACTGAAAAGACCAGGCAGGGGACTTCTAGTGCTACCACTCAGAAAATATCATGCAGCTATTCAGGGTTTTTTTTTGTCCTTAATGGATTTTCTGCTGTAAGAGGAAAGTTGGAAGAAGCAGTGGCAGGGAAACATGGGAGGGATCCAAGCAGAAGATGATGCCATCTGGATCCCCTGTAAAATCCTGAACGACAATGCCCTTCTTGAGAGGAGACTCGAGCACCAGTAGGCTGGGAAGGGATTTTTGTGTCCTTGCCCTGAGGCAGCCTCATCCATTGGATTGTGGGACACGGCCAGCTCTTACCAGGCTGGTGTCAATGGCTCCTTGGAGGCCTCTTTCAGTCTAATCCAGTAGCTAAGTCCAGACACAGACAAAGGGATTCCTTTCAAAGCTTTATTCTTCTTTTATAACTTAACAACTCTACCGTTTGCAACTAGATCTGAGCAGCACAGTACCTATGCCCTAAGTTGGAACAGTTGGTCCCCGTTTGAAAGGGAATTACTGGCAGACCCCTGAACTTAAGGACTAGGGAGAGTCCCTCCCCTTTTCCCTTGGATCCTCTGGGCGCAGCCGTTGTTTGCGCGCCAACCGGGCACTACGCCTCCTTTCTGCGCCCTCCATTTGGCGCCGCTCTCTGCGTCAGCGTCGCGTGTCCACCAAGTCTGCTATCTGCGCTCTGTCACTCCCTGGACTGCTATCTAAGCTAGGAATGCTGGTGGGAGGAATCTCCATCAGCTGTTGGTCCTGGGAAAGAGGAGCGCGCTCCTCTCCCAGGAGCGACTGCTCTTCCTCAGAATCAGAACTACTCTGGGATTCTATGGGCTCAGTGTCCACCCTGACATCTGGGCATTTTCTGGGACCCCGAGACCAGCAAAGGGCTGCTGCTCTGCCCTAGCTAGGGATGCATGAGGCATTTCTTTCAGTTCATTTTGATCAGGAAGCCCAGTTCGCATCTTCGGGACTGAAGACAGACTCGGATGTGATCTGCGGTCAACGGCCATACATGTCTGTGCTGGCAGTGTGATTCGCGGACCAAAACCATGCGTTCGACACCATGCGTACCTTTGAAAAACACGCATGAAAGACATGCGTACTTTTGAAAAATATGCACGAATATGCTTTAATCAATGGGAGGAGAATGCATGCATTTCACAAATGGGCACAACTGGGGCATACATTTGGAAAAATATGCACGAAAATACGCATGGATTTTCATGCCAAAAGAAAAGGCAAAGCTGGTGATGTGATACGGATTCGAGTCGGAACGTGCTTTGAGGTGGAATTTGGGGAACTTTGGCGAGCTCAAGTTCTGTTGATTCGCACCTCCCCAGCCCCAGCAGCGATCTCATCGTTCTCACGTTGCAAGGTGCTTCCAAAAACACTGGAGGCCGTGCGAGAGGCTTCTCCGCTCATACAGCCCCACTTCTTCCAGGTCAAGAGGGACCCAGGAGGGTGCCCCCCCCCAAATTGTGGAACCAGCACTGGGTCTGCTAGGACACTTGGAAGCGTGTCCTAGCAGACTCTGTTCCTGATATGGCAGGCACAGGAAGCAGGCATTTTCCTGCCCTAAGCTTGCCTTGCTGATGTCTCTCTCCTTTAGGGATGTTAGAGAATTCTGCCATGGACTCCAGTGAGCCCGGATTCTTTAGAATCCGCCCCCCCCGGAGTCCGTGGCGGAACGGAGCAACCCCCCTCTGCCACCCTGCAAAACTTTCCTGGGACAGATCTTACTTTGTGTCAGCCGTCCGGTCCATCCGCTGCCCCTGGTCTGCAGCCGCGAATGGCTGCCCCAGTCTGCAGCTGTCATTTCGCTCCCTACTTTAGCCGTGATAGGCTACGTAAGTATTTATGTAGCCTATCACGGCAAAGAGCAGGGATGCAAATGGTGGCCGCTACGGCAGCTGCCATTTGCGGCTGCAGCCTGGCAGCGGACAGAGGTCCAGCTGCGGGTGGCCCCGGCCGGTGGCTCTGCGAGCTTGTTGCAGAGTGGAGCCAGCCAGGGAGGATTCCGGGGGGAGGGACGGATTGCCTCCCCTGCACTGGCGGACGCCCCGGACCAGAACCAGGTAAGGGATTTGCACATCCCTACTCTCCTTGCACGTGCAGCCTGTGATCCTTCACAAGATGCTGTTGCGCAGCTTCCGAGAGGCTTCGCTCAAAAAGGCCCTTGTTCCTGTGCTGCTTTGGGGGGTTCTGGCTCAGCTCCCCAGCAAGCCAAGGTCTCCGTGGCTGTCTTCCAGGTGCCACGTGCTCTCCGGGGGCCAACAGCAGCCAGTGGCTTCTCAGCAACTACGGCCGTTTCAGCGCCTTCGCCAGCATCGCAGAGTTTTTGTCGGTGAATGTGAATTTTAACGGGGTGAGTGAACCGTCTGCAGCTGGGGGCTCTGCTGCGGCAACAGCCGGACCGGAAGTCCTCAGAGGCCAGATTGGGCCACCAGTCAGGGGAGCAACGTGCATCCAGGATGCTTGGGTAGCCCTTTTTGCTGCCCACACGGCTAAAGCCGTCCTTGTTTGCTCTGACCCACGCACTTCGTTATTTTGAGAAGGTTGAGTTCTCTTAGGGACATCAGAAGCCAGTGTGGTGTAGTGGCTAGAGCATTGGAGACCCGGGTTCCAGTCCTCACTGGACCATGAAGTTCACTGGGTGACTTTGGGCCAGACACTGACTTTCAGCCTCACCTACCTCACAGGGCTGATGTGAGGATAAAATGGAGAGGTGGAGGGCCATGTACACTGCCTTTGGGCTGAGCGAAGCAATGCAGTTCTGGAGAAGGTCAGGATCAGGCCGAAGCGCTGGGAAGCAGGTTGGATTGCTCCGGAGTGCTTCGGACCGATCTAAACAGCTGCTGCCCGAACCCTTTGCTCCATACCTGGACTCCTGGACTCTTGGAGGGAATCACCATTTTCTTCCAAAAGGTGACACTTCTACTTCTGGTAAGAGGAGTCACCAATTTTTAAAAAAATGGTGACTGCCTTGCAGAGGCCGACAGTTGTGCGCTTTCCGACAGGTCCATATAAGGAGCAGGGCGTCTCATGCGGGTTGGCACCAACAGCAGCGGGGGCGGGTGGCGGCGGCAGCAGCAGCAGCAGGGAAATGGAGACCCATTTTGGGTCTCCAGATCTTGCTTCTGATCTGGAGCCCAAAGTGGGTTGCTCCAGCTCCGAAGCAGGCTGAGGCAGGGCGGAGCCAATTTGGGACCACTGAATTGGCCTCCAAAGTGGGGCAGCGGGCGACAGGGGGGGCTGTGCACTGCCCTAGAAAAAATGCTAGAAAAAGGGATATAAATAATGTAACAAACAAACAAGCCACCTCATGCCGTGAGACCCCTCGCCCCTTCAGCTCGGCAACTACACGGACGAGCCGTGGCTCTCCAGGGTTTCAAGCAGGGATCTTTCCCAGACCTACCTGGAGATGCCGGGGATCGAACCTGAGACCTCCTGCATGCACAGCAAGTCCTCTACACAGGGGTGGGCGAGACAGTTCTGGGGTTTACATTTCAGTGCACTCTTACCAAATTCACATTTCCTGAACCTAAACAGAAACTGGCATGCCACTTGTTGCCAGAATCCACACATTTTCAAAGTTTGTGACACAATTCCCCCCCCAAAAAAGCATACAAAAATGTACATATTTCAAAAAATGTGCACAAGAACACTTTTCTCCATTGAATAAAGTGCCTATATTTGCAAAAAGGTGCAAAAATGGCAGACATTTGGAAAACGGAGCTGTTTTTATCCGGCCTGAAACATACATGTTGAGATTGCTCCTAACCAGCAAAATGTGCGTGTTCAGATTTCAGCGATGGCAGCACTGTCCGCAGGCCAGCTGGCAGAGTTAGCGGTGGAATCCGGAGCGCTGGGTGATGGGAGCGGCATTGTGGAGATCATGAGCAACTTGAACACAGTGGCGGGCCTTGGCAAATTCCTGGACCAGCTGAACGCCAAGGCCGCGGTTCGTGACTGCACTGCTCCCTGGGAGTTTGGGAGAACACGTGCAAAGGCTTAGGAGAGGATGTGCAAATGATTCCCCACGAGAGGCTCCCTGTCAAAGACCTGGGCGGTTATTTCAAGTCAATATGTGGAAATTCTCTTCCTCCTCCTTAGCCTCCTTTCTCCTCAAACCTCAAGCGTGTTCCATCTCTGCCTCCCCAAGATCCCTCCAGGTGTTGGGGGGTCGCTGAGCAAGAGGCCGCTGATCAGCCTTTCTTGCCCCATTTTGCTCCTTAACATGTTGGAGGTGGGGAGGGTAAGTGTCCGTGAGGATGTACAGAGTAGAACACAGGAAGCTGCCTTGGACCGAGTCAGACCCTGGGTCCAACTAGCCCAGTACTCTTGACACTGACTGGCAGCGATGGCTCTCCAGAGTTTTAGGCAGGATTCCTTCCTAGCCTACCTGGAGGTGCAGGGGATCGAACCTGGGACCTTGTGCATGCAAAGCAGATGCTCTACCATGGAGTTCCAGCCCTTTCCCTTTATCACTGCATAACTTTCCCTTACCACTGCATAACTGTCTGTGATTATGGGGCTTCCAAGGCAAACGCTGTTGCTTCCAGACAGCACCTTTAATTTGGGAAATCTAGTCTGTAGTTTTGCACCAAAGATTCCTGCCATTAACATGCTATTTCCTGCACTATTTCCTCCATGTGGTTTTCTTTCAGATCTCATCTACTCCATCCTTTCCTTGGGTACCTACTTTCTAGGCCACATGTCCCCCTTCCATTAGTTCCATGTCTTGTAGACCCTTAGCTCCATTTCCTTCTAGGCCCTCTGACACCTAGCCTCTCAGCCCATAACCCCCCCTACTCACAAATTTCCTTGTCTTTCTAACGCTTGCAGAGCAGTACCCGTCTTCGCTCTTGCCCCTCAGCCTAATGGATCTTTCACTGCCCTCACAGCAGCAACTTTGCCTGCCAACACAATGTGACTGATCCTTGTACTTCAGCAGTTGAAATATTGTTTAACATTCTATGGTATCACAACAGCTCAGCCCATGGCTAGGAAGAATTGCAGGCAATAGGCAAAATGCCAAATTGTAGCATCTTTAGAGAATTAGAGATCTTTGGAAAATATGAGCTAAGATTAATCTGCAGCATCTCCAAGGTCGCTCTGAATGACTGCAATATCAAGTGATGGTGGCCTCTGTGTGCGTGAACTGAGTTATTGCAGATCAACCCCACAGACAGGAATTTCACCGCACCTGATGCTGCCACGAAGACAATCCTTTTCAACAGAGGCAGCTGCTATACATTTGGCTGCTACAGAGCACAGGAGACGGAGCGATGTATACAGGCTTCTGAGAATTAGCCCTGACTCATCACTTGAACAGCAGCAATAGCCGTAATATGCAGCAACTCAGCATACGTGGTGCTTTACAGAGTGGCATAGCAGCAGAAGTCCAGTCCCTGCTTTACAAAGTAGATTAAGGCTGAGGGGAAATCAAAGGGCCGGGAGAGAAGGGAGGAGAGAGACAGTCAAGGATAACAGGGTATAAATGCGAGCAAATGCCGTTCCACATACTTAAGTTTCATTTCAGTTGGGCGATGTGGACTAGAAGATTTGGAGGAGAGTGGTAGGTTTTGAGAAGGGATGTGAAGGAAATGAGTGAATGTCACTGTGTAGCTTTTGGGGGAAGAAGCTTCAGGAATAAGGGATGGCTGGGAAGAACGGGTGGAGTGGTTGGATTAATATTGAGTGGCCATTTCTGTTTGCAGGTGGAATTGCGGAGCAGCGAGTGCGCCAGCTCCATGTTGAGCGTTGCCTTCCAAAGGATAGCAGTTGACTTCCCAAGGTTCAAGGCCGGTGACTTCGCCTATTGGTTCCAAGTTGCCTTCCAAAATGTGCTGCATACCGTGAACGAGACCCTCGTGGCCAAGATCCCACTTAGGATATCGTGCAACTCTTACCGGCAAATGTGAGTGTGTCTCTCGCCCATGAATTCCATTGGTTATGGCCGTTAACCTCAGACCCGGATCCACCTGGGTCTGAGGTTAATGAGCAAAGCCTGGAAAAATATTGGCAGCCATGTCAGTCCCACCAAAATGGAGACGTAGATAGCAGGGCTGGAGGCGAACAGGGTGGCAGTCCAGCAGGGATCGTCTGAGCCCTATGTTGCTCAGATGGAGGAGACAGGTGAGAGCCCGCGGATTTACAGAGCCAGAGGGGATGCTAATCGGCCCCATGGGTCATCTGATCCCCGCTAGGCTGAGAGGTCCATTCCTTCTAGGGATGGGTGGGAAATTTGTTTCAGTTCATTTTTTTACTAGAACTTATCCCATTCACACCTGCTGGAACCAAACGCAGACTTGAATGCAAACTGAAGTCTGAAGCCCATACATTTCTGAGCTAGCAACACAATTTGTGCAATAAAAAATAAATGTCTACATTTGTTAAATGTGTATGTTTGGCAAATGTGCATGAAAAATGCATACATTTGAAAAAATGCATGCAAACATGCTTTAGTCAATGGGATAAAAATGTATACATCTCAAAAATGTGCACAATTGATGCGTGCATTTGGAAAAATGTGCACGAAAACACACATACATTTTTGGTGTGGAGCCCCACTCCATCCCTCCCTCCCTCCAATGCTCGCAATCCAGTACGGACACAAGTCAGAACAAATGTTGAGGTGGAAATTGGAGAACCTTACCACCCTCTGAGCATCTGCAGCGGTTCTGAGAGCAAGCCAGAAGCTCCGTATTATTATTATTATTATTATTATTATTATTATTATTATTATTATTATTAAATTTATTAATCGCCCATCTGGCTGGTCATCCGTACAATAGCAAGAAGCCAGAATGGGACAGGGAGCAAGATGTCCACATTTCAAGCTGGCCTCAGCCCCAGTAGACTCGGTGAGATGGTGTTACGGGTGAACAGGGTAAGACAAAATTTTATTAGCTGCCAAGTGCACCCTTCTGTCTTCAAAGGCATAACCCCACCCTAAAACCAGAACAGGCAAAGAAAGGTTGCTCCACCAGGTATGCTCAGCATATACGAGGAAGAGCTCTGTGAAACTGCAAAGTTTGCTCAATCTTTAGAGTACTGATTGGGCCAATGTAGATGCTTTCATCTCACTGATCTTTTGCCTGAGGAGATGTCCCACCGGGCAACCTTCTGAGGATCCGTCGCATTTTCTTCCTCTTATTTTCCCCAGACTGAAAGGTTTCAACAACATCTTTGCCAGCATCCCAGCCAAAAACACCCCGTGCATTTTTGGATTCAGCAAAGCTTTCCTGACATCAAAAGTCAAATCAGGTAATTTAAGCCAGGAAGAGATGCAAACCTGTTTTTAAAGAAACAAAACAAAATAAGGCTGTCACTGGATTAAAAAAACTAATCATGAGTTTTAATTGATCCATCCATTAATTAATCTATAACAGCTTTGCCCAACTTGATGCCCTCCAGATGTGTTCATCTGCAACGACTATCATCCCTAGCCAGGATGGCTGATGGCCATGCTGGCTGGGGATGATTGGGATATGCTGGCCCAATCCATCTGGAGGGCATCAAGTTGGGAGAAGTTGTTCTATAATGTCTTCATATATTTGCACATGAATACAGTGGTCTAAGTGGGAGGAGGGATTTTCCGTGTTGTGTTTAGATGATGCATGCATTTGTCACAGGCAGCACCGCCATCTCAGAAGAGGAACACCCCCTGCGCCAGAGAGAAGGTGGGGTGCCTCTTCTGAAGAGGTGGCAATGGCCATGGGACTGTAGGATCCGATGGGGAGGTCTTCTCTCCATCCCAGCTATGGCTGAGGCTAAATTGGTCGGGACGCGTGTGAGAAAGCCTTCTCTGCGGGTGCACGGAGACTGTGGAACTCCCTTCCTCTCGGACTCCTGGTCTTCCACACTTTTTTTATTCAGACAAGCTTTTCACTTTCCTGATTAGTATGTTTAATGGCTGATCCCAAGGCAGCTGCCTCTTCCATTAAGTGATGTAAGTCACCCTGTGTGCTCTTTTTACTGTGGAAGGGCAGGATAAAATAGAAAGGTACTTACATTAAAAGTGGCTGACAGTGTTTTAAAAATCTGCTGGCAGGGGCACCATTTTAACCATTCAAGAGATTTTTAATCAATTAATGAATTGGTGGAAACAGGAGTGGGAAACACTGGGATCCCTTGTAGCACTTGACCTAATTGCAAAAACTGCAGGTGATCAGATTAGACCTCTGGCAAGAGCTGGACTATAAGGAAGGCTGAGCGCTGAAGAATTGATGCCTTTGAACTGTGGTGCTGGAGAAGACTCTTACGAGTCCTCTGGACTGCAAGGAGGTCAGATCAGTCAATCCTAAAGGAAATCAACCCTGAGTGCTCATTGGAAGGACAGATACTGAAGCTGAAGCTCAAATATTTTGGCCACCTAATGCGAAGAGAAAACTCCCTGGAAAAGACCCTGATGCTGGGAAAGATTGAAGGCAAAAGGAGAAGGGGACGGCAGAGGATGAGATGGCTAGATAGCATCACCGATGCAATGAATATGAACTTGAGCACACTCCGGGAGAGAGCGGAAGACGGGAAGGCCTGGCGTGCTGTGGTCCGTGGGGTCACGAAGAGTCGGACATGACTTAATGACTGAACAACAACAACAACAAGAAGAGTGATTGGTCCCTCCCTTGGCAGCCCACTGGGGGGAGAGGGAGAGGGAGAGAGGAAAGGGGGTGTCAGAGAGAGAGGGGGTTGGCAGAAAGAGAGAGAAAAGGGCCCTGCCCACTTTTGGCTCCAGCCCCTGACAGATTACTCCCATGGGGATGCAGCCATCAACAGAAGAAAGGTTCCCTACCCCTGGGCTAAATGTGACAGCCCTGAAAGATCTCTACTTGAGCTTCAAGTAGAAGGGAGGGGCGTTGTCTCTGCTATGCATGGCTTAGCAGCACGAAAGGAAACCAAACCCTTGTTTTTATATGCTTTTCTGGCTAGGCACAATGACTACACGTTGAGTGATTGATTGGCGGATGGGGTATCACCTCGAATTTTGTCTCATTGGCCAAAGTCAGCAAGCTCAAGTGGATTAACTGTAAGGCTGGGAGATTTAAGGCCAAGCCCATCTCTGCCACAGATGCATAGTGTGGCCACAGGCAGTTCACTGTGTTTCAGTTTCAGTTTCCCCATCTGTCAAATGGAAATAAGAGCTCCCTACTCGACAGGAGTGTTTTGAAGATGAGGAGTGTAAAACAGTTCCAACATTAAAAGTGTTGTAGAAGCCAGTTCCAGCCTCTGTCTCTTGGTCACACTGGACTTCCAGAGAGGTTCATCTTATTATCTTCTAGGACACACACAGAGCCTAGCTTGATGACCAGGAGAAATAAGAACCTCAGAAGAGCCATGATCAGTCTTGCCCTCTGTTCACGCAGTGGCCAGCCAGCTGCCTGGGGGAAGCCCACAAGCAGGACGTGACTGCGACAGCCCACTCCTGCTTGTGTCCCCCAGCAACTGCTGTACAGAGGCATGCTGACTCTCAGTCTGGAGATGTGGGGGGGCGATATACAGAGACACATTGCGTCTGATGGAAACCCCAAGCTGGGCCAAGGAAAGGCAGATACGGCTGCTGTCTGTGCCTGGTGCAGGCTGGCTTCCCCAGAGACATGCCAGTGATGAATGAGACAACCCAGGTTACAACAGGAAAAAGACCCCCCCCCCCATGCAACTGACAGTGAGGCATTGGTAGCACCAACACCAACACAAAGAGGCCTTCTGACAACCCAGTTGCACAAAGATGGCAAAAGGTGAATGGGAATATGGCCTTCTACCTCATTCCAGGTATTGCCTGTGGACAGCCATCTCAGAGTGTCCAGGAGTGGCTAGATATCAACTTTGGGAACTTCAGCAGATATGCCGAATACCAGGACCTGCTCAGCTGGAACCTGCATTTTGATGGAGTGAGTACTTACGAGCAGGTTCTATCATGATCTGTTGGCCTTTTTCACTGTAATATTTGATGCAGGCCTTGCATTAAAGTTTGTGCAAGAAAAAAGGAAGGAGGAAGTTACGTCCAAAGCAACACCCATAGTCCAAGGCATCTGGAGGGCACCAGTTTGGGGAAGGCCGACCCAGGCCTTGTCTGAGGGTTCTTCCTAGCAAAACTGACATCACGCTTCCCTTGTAACTCTCACATATTTTATCCACGTTCTACCGCTGACAGTTTTCCCTTGAAAACTGTATTCCTGGCATTCTGATCTGCACATTTTATTATGTATCAAGGACTCTAAACCAGAAACAAGGGGAACCCACATGTAGTTATCACACAGCCTTAGGGAGTTCCTGAAAAGAGTCACCATGATTTGCTTTGTACCTCTTGCTCCCCTGCAGATGGCTGTCTTAGAATATTTGTCTCCATCACAACTTGCCTCCCTCACTTTTGAATCTGATGCCATCAATAAGGAGGAGAAGATGTGCCAGATCCTTGCAAGACTGCAGAACAAACCACAGGAAAAGATCTACCAGTATTTGGACCAATTTAATGCAGAGGCCCAGAAGGTATGACCTTTAAATATTCATAAAGAAGAAATTAAGTTTGGTAACTTTTCCTAGCCAAACTGATTTTTCAGTTCCCTCCTACATTGTTTATGCACATTCTATGGCTAACAGTTTTCCCTTGAGCAGTTACAATGTTCATGACTATTCCATGTATCCCAATAGGTAAGCTGGGGAAGAGAAACAGAGAATCAGTCAGCAGGCCAACTATACAACCAAATAGTTACGCAAATGTGCTGTTTTCCCCCCTTTAAATGTGCAGCTTGCAATAACATCCCTCAAAGAGGAAGGTATACGGAGAAGGATGCTCTCTCAGTTTCTTGAGGAGATTGGATCCGGGTTCTCAAACTTCAGCCCTGGAAACTGGACTCATTTGCTATCCACAAGACTGGTCCTCTTCTTGCCAAGCACCAGTGCAAAGGAATCCACAGAGATCCTGTCTTATGTTTCGGGCTGTGACAGCTTCAGAGCTGTGTGAGTATAACTGCTGCTGGGATCTACTGGTAGATTGCTGGATGGTTTGCAGTAGACCGGCAAGGGTTTCGGACTCCCAATTGTTTAACAACAGCAGCCGCAGCAATAGAACTCTGCCTCCAGGCCACACAAATGAGACGATCAGAATCTCTGCTCTGTATAACTCGGATGGAGATTTCTACAGTGGAGGCCTCCACTGGATTTGTATTGTATACACAGGGCCATCCAGTGTATGGCTCTTGGCCTCCTGCCCCTGAAACTTCATTCTGCATCTGTCTCTGCTCCCAAAGCCACTATTTTGCGTCTGGGTGAGCCTCCAGTTTACTCCAAAAAAACACAAATGGAGTGAATCCCACAAGCCTAAAGTCTGCCCATCCCTTGTCAAAAGCATCAAAGCTGTTCTCTGTCCTCCTTTCTGCTGCACACATTTAAATTCATCGCATGCTCAAAACCACACATGGAAATGAGAAGCATGTTCTTTTTTTAACATTAATTTATGATTACATTTTTACCCTGCCTTCCTTCAAGGCAGTATACATGGTCTCCCATTCCTGTTTTATCCCCATAACAACTCTGTGAGGTAGATTAGGCTGAGAGATAGTGATGGTCCCAAGGTCACCCAATAAACATCATGGCTGAGCAGGGATTTGAACCCAGGACTCCCTGGTCAAAGTCTGACCTGCTGTCCACTACCCTACACTGGCTTCCCAATCGCTGCAACAGCAGAGAGTTTCTACACCATCACATCGGCTGGAGTGGGGCTAGGGTGGGGGGAGGCAGATTAAGGGAGCGGGGAGGGCAGAGTGTCTGGGATGCACAGCTGGAGAAAGACAGATCATGTTTAAGAGTGCTAAAGGTACATTGTTGCCAGTAGCAGACAGTCTCATTTCTTTTGCTCCATCTTTGTCCCTGCTCAAAGGAGTTGCACAGGTTTTTGAAGCACTACCAAATCTTGCAAGATCTGCTTGGCCAGAGATGACAGTGGGGAGGGTGAGTGTGCACACCAGAGTGCCTCTGACCATGTCACAATCAACTCTCTGGAAAGGACACCCAAAACGATTGGCTGTTTCCAGTCCAAGTATGGTGCAGAATGCAAATATCCATTGTAATTCCCATTAAAAATCACACAGAAGGCCTGGGTAATAATTTCCAAAAGTCTCACTTAAATTTAATAGAAAGCACAAGATACAGCCCCTAAAACTAGCACTGGTAACTGCTGCCAAAGTAAGTTTTCCTTTTTAAAACCTCCTTTTAGCATTCAGTGGCAAACGGCACATTACATGCACGTGATCCCCGGACAGACGTTTTCAGATGGGTTCAGTGAAGCATTTTTCTGAGGCAGCAGGTTTGAGCAGAAAATCTGTGTGTGCGTGTGCGTGTGTGTGTGCGCGCGTGCGCGTGGTTGGTTGGTTGCTTAGCCCTTTCCCCACCTGCTGTTTTTCCAGTGCAAATAGCAAAGCAAAAACTTTGTGAGCATAAACACACATGTGGAGCCTATAAAAGGTGTGAGAAACAGGGTTTGGAGCAGAAACATTGCGCATGGTGAAAGGGTTGAGCATGTGTACACATGCAGACTCACACACGCACACCCCGCACTACTTTTTCACTTAAAATCACACTGTCCTGAAGCTACTTTTCTTAAAAACAAAAGTCCAGAATGTCACCACCATTTGCGTGTAATGTGTATTTTGCCCTTTATGGTTGCAGAGAAAACCTGAAAATGGGTTATTCAAACTGGATAAATATACTTCCCCTCTTAAACTTGAGAATATGCCTTGTTCTGGTCACCGAAATGTTTACCAGGGTATTCTAGGCCTCTTGATCTCACCCTTATTTCTCCAGTGCCAGGGATCTTCTCTGCCAGGCAGACCTTTCTGACACAATCCTTTCTGTTCAGGGTCTCCTCTTTGAGCCAGGTTTATCCTGCGATGCCATTGGCCAACCGAGAAAGCATCTATCGTACCTTGTTTACCTTTCTTGACAACCAGCGCAAGACCACAGGTAAGTCCGGGACCACTTTATGTTTGCAGTACGGGGACGTGTACGATGCATGTGTCAACAGCCTGGGCTGTAGGCAGTTCAGAAAGCCGGTGGGGTAGAGAGGAGGGGACACATGTCCCCGGGACCGGGACCTGAGAGGGATCCAGCAAGCAGGCAGGCAGGCCTGTTAGGGAGCAAATGCGGTCCCATGAGCAAGAGCCAGGCAAACAGGGTCAAGGCCAACAGTGGCCCAGGCAAAGCCCTGGAAGCTTTTCTGGCTTTCACAGACCATGGGCTGCGCTGCAGGGTGGAGCCCAGAGGCGCCTCTGGCTCTCAGCACTTTCCAGCCCCAAGCTGCAGCAGAGGTTGGCTGCCGAGTAGAGTGAACCCAGAGCTTCAGTGCTGCCATATTTTCTCTGAAGTGGGAGGAGCGGAGGGAAGGAAATCTGGAATTCTTGGTCTGATGCACTGGTGCCTTCCAATTTGCGGATGCGTTCTGCACGGAGGTCTGTTCAGGACGGGTTTTGCTTTGTTTTGCCCTCTGGCATTGCAGGTTCAGCATGTGCCTCCAGCACCAGGGGGACCGAGGCTTGGCTGCAGGACAACCTCGGGGCATTTGCAACCCAGGCGCCTTATGAAGACTTCGCCATGCTCCTGGCCAGCTTCGATGGGGTGTGTGCCGGCTACCACTTGGCATTGACTTACAACTACCAGCTCCTAAGTCCAACCTGCCCCCCCAAATCTCTGGTGATGGGCCTGTGATGTCCATTTTGCCTTGGACTCTTCCTGACAAGCCTATTCTATGGGTTTCTCACCATCCCATGCCTGCAAAGATTATTGTTTATTTGGGGAGTGTGGGGCTGGGGGGAGGAAGAAATGACTATAGTTGCCAAATCGAGGAAGTCTGTCCCAAACTTGGCAAAGGGGAGGGGATTGCCCCTTCCCCAGAGACTCTTCTCTGCCTTCTCATCATGCCCTTGCCTCTGTTTCTGTAGTTTGACATCAGGGATAATCTCACCGCTACCCAACTTGCTCACGTCTTTTTTGGCTCTGGCATCCTGGATGACCCTGATATGGTCAGTGCTCTCCTGGCGTCCCTGGAGGACAGGCCTCTCGACGACATAGTTGCTTTTGTGACAGAGTTTGCAACCGTGGCCTCTCAGGTGAGTTCTTTTTCGCTAGCCAGCTCCCTAAGCTGGGCCTCTGGTTCAGCTCCATAACGCAAAGCCGGGTGCACATGAAATGCCCCAAGAAAAGACAGCTTATCCTTTCCCCGTCACCTGGGGCTAGCAACATATTTGGGGGCACCAATGAAGTAGCCCAGAATTCCTTGCAACTTTACAGACCGTGTGTGGTCCAGACCATGTGTGGTCGTGGCCCAGCATCCTCAGCAACACTGTAAAATGGGGTTAGGCAGCATATGGCTCGTGGTCCGCCTGTGCTCCTCCTGGCCGTTTTTGCAGCCCACCATGGCCTCACCATTGCTACCAGTGGCAAAATAAGCCCCCTTTTAAAAGCTAAAAGTGGTGTTTTGCCTCTGAAATGTTTTGGTGTGGCAGTGGCAAAAAGGGGCTCTTCTAAAGCAAAACAGCCCCTTTTTCTGGCTGCCGCACCACCAACTGTGGTGTGAATTTCAGCAGCAAATTCAGGCAGTGCATATCCCCATTGCCTGGAAGTTGCCCTATAAGAGATCTGTGGGGGGCTCTGCTCAGATCTGGCCGTGCAGCCACTCAGGGTGGCTAAACAAGTTGGGCCAGACCTGAGGCACCATCACGGTAAGCCGTACAAAGGTGCATTGGCTGTCCTTCCGTCCAGCATTACGAGTATCTGTGCCACTTTGGCGACCTTTAGGCCTGGGCCATTAATTGTTTCTTGGTGTGTTTTTGGCTGGCAGAGCGGCGTAACGTTCCTGGCAAACACAAAGGTGAGGGACATGATGTTTGCAGCCATCTTCAGCAAAGTGCAGAGCGTGTTCCCTGCGGCCAGTCTCTCCCAGTACAAAGACTGGTTCCAGAACAAGCTCAGCTTGTGGCTTCCCAGTGTCAACGCCTCAGCCCTTGCGGCTATCCCAAAGACCATGCCGTGTGGCATCTTCAGAGCCATGTGAGTGTTTGACTGTCAGCAGATTTGCCAGTGGGGTTAAACAGAGAGAGTGAGGCAGGTGGGTGGAGTGGATGAGGAAGAACATATTCCTGGTGGGGAATGGAGAAACCACATCAGCTTTCTGGACTCTGGCCGAGTCTACACAGGTGAAAAGGAAAGGGAAGGTTCCTCTTGTGCAAGCACCGAGTCATTCCTGACCCCCAGAGGGACGCTGTTTTTCCTCAGTGTTTTCCGGGCAGACTGTATAGCGGTCATTGCCATTGCCTTCCCCAGTCCTAACTACCTTTCCCCCAGCAAGCTGGGTACTCATTTTACCGACCTCAGAAGGATGGAGGGCTGAGTCAACCTGAGCTGGCTACCTGGGACCCAGCTTCCTCTGGGATTGAACTCAGGTCGTGGGGAGAGTTTCGGTTGCATTACTGCCGCCTACCACCCTGTGCCATGCGAGGTGGCAGGTGGGAAAAAAAGAAGTAGTAAAGTCCTGAGTTGCCAGAATGGGCTGAACCACTTCAGTGTAGGTGCAGGATCCCATTTTGAAAGCTTCCCCGCATAAGAAACGCTCTGCAAGTAGAAAACTTGCACATCAGGAAGGAAGGTTCTAGCTCAATGCTTATCCTGTTGTGCTAGGTCCTTTTTCTTTTATCTGCAGGGATTTTTTTAAAATGTAGGGGAACATTAAGAAATGGTGTCCCCAGCCTACAGTATGAAATGGTACAGACCACTCTACTCCCTCAGGGCTCTACCACCTCATTCAGCCACACCCCGTCTTATTGAGGGTGGTACAAGTATGTCTAGAATGTGGTGACTAAATAAATGAATGGGCCACTTCTGCTTTTGTCTAGTAAGGGCAAATTCTCACACAATTTTTTTCAGATCAATTTCAAAATGTTTATTTATTTATTTATTTATTTATTTGATTTATACCCCACCCTTGTACCCCCCCCAAATGGCACTCAAATATGCATATTATCTCCCCCCGCCCAAAGGTAATGTGTTGAATGAGCCCAACCACGGTTCCCTGTTGAATTCACACTTGATTGCAAACCCAGGTTTGCCATCAGGCAAGGACTAGAAAGGCCGTGACACGTGCTGCTCTCCTCTTCCTTGCCTCTTCCCCCCTGCACAGAATGGCTGGCTTGGATGCCAGTTTTCAGCAGATGTCCCCAGAGAGCCACCAAGACGTGTGCAACTTTGCCAAAGGCTACCTGACCACCAAGGCATCTCAAGGGGGTAAGTGTTACAGCAGGGGTGCAGAAGGCTGAACTGCGTTCCAGGGAAGCTGGCGGGGTGGGGAGTCGCATGCCAGTGGGGGCGGGGCTCAAGGCAAGAGAGGCGGGGCCAATATACCAGCAGATTGCAGCGTAAAGCTTCCTGCCAGTAACTCAGCCTTAGGAGAGACACTTCAACCTTGGAGAATGTGGGGAAATTGCAAAAAATCTGGGAAACTGCCAAACGATTGGTGGTTGAAGGAAGCCAGGGGAAGGGGGAGTGGGAATCTGGGGGATCCCGCAGGGCTGGATTGGGCCCCTAGGAGGGCTGGATTGGGCCCATGGTCCTGAGGTTCTGTACTCCGGTGTATTTTCTATCCATCTTTCTGGAACCAAGTGCTTTTTACGAAAAAACAGGGCACCATGTGACAAAAACAGTGCTGAACTGTACCGCTTTGGACCACAGGTGGCGAGCAGCAAGCCTGAGGGCTCCTCCTCCATATAATGGAAAGCCCCCTGGCATGTCAGGGAGCAGGTTGGACCCTCCTCATAGAATCATAGAATAGCAGGGTTGGAAGTGGGCTGTCCCAGCACGGGACAGCCCACTGCCTCCCTGGGGAATTGGTTCCATGGTCGTATTGCTCTAACAGTCAGGAGGTTTTTCCTGATGTTCAGCCGGAATCTGGCTTCCTGTAACTTGAGCCCATTCTTCCGTGTCCTGCACTCTGGGATGACAGAGATCCTGGCCTTCCTCCCTGTGACAACCTTTCAAGTACTTGAAGAGCGCCATCATCTCTCCCCTCAGTCTTCTCTTCTCAAGGCTGAACATGCCCAGTTCTCTCATCTGGTTTTCTAGGTGCTTGTTTGTTGTTATGTTTGAATATGAAGAATTCCCCCGCTTGCAGCTGGAAGTGGTACAGCCCAGGCACAATTTTACAATGTTATCTGCTATTTGTATAGACCCGTTCTAAATTTGTAAGAATGCTTTGTTTGGGGTTGGTCTCTCTCTCTCTCTCTTTCTCTGTGAGTGTGTGAGTGAGTGTGTGTGTGTGTGTGTGAGTGTGTGTAGGCTTTCTGTTAGCTTCTGTTTGATGGCCACCGTCAAAGATAACAGAAGAATTGCAGGCCTTGACTAGTGTGGAATCGGTGTGCCATTCACTCTCTTTTTATGGGGTGGCCACACCGTGTAATCATCAGACTGGTATCTTCCCAGAGCTGCAGATGTATTGGATGGCAACTCCCATCATTCTCAGCCATCATAACTGGGAATGATAGGAGTTGCGGTCCTGCCGGTCTGGAGGGCACCAGCTCTTAGATCATCTCCAGGTCTTTTCTCAGACCGCTGAAAATCTGACTTATATTGAAAAGACGTGGATCAGCAGCACAGGCCTCACAGGTGTGGATAGTTCTTGGCGCTACTCTTCCACTTCCCTGAGAGTTTTGTGTTTTTTAATTAGCTTTGGTGCTCATTAACCCATTGATCATGCCTTTCAAACAATGGCCGCTTGGGTGAACTGGGTTTTCCCTTTCTCGGCTCACTGACGTGGATAGAACATTGTGAGATGCACACACAGAAAAAGCGCCAAGCCTCCTGCAGTTCCCCTTGTAGCTCCCAGCAAAAGAGCCGAGGTTAGCAGTGCCAGCAGCTGCCCATCATCTAGAAGTAGCCCTGATTCAACGTGGGCGTTTGCAGGTAGCATCTTTGGATTCGTGATAGAGGAAGAGGCCACTTTATTAGGAAAGGGGTCTTGTAGACACAGGAAGCAGATTCCCAGCAGCACCTCTCTTCCTTCCAGGAGATCCCTGTACCGAAAATACCCGGGGCAGCTTGGACTGGTTACACGCCAACTTTGGATCCTTCAGCTTATTGGCCACTTACAAAGAGCTGGTTGGCATTAATGTGGATTTCCACGCGGTGAGTTACCTCGCTGGACAGGGTCCTTGTTGGGGTGGCTTGGCCAGCAACTCCCTTGGTTACGAACCAGTTTTGCTTGTCCCCTAGATGGATGCAGTTGCGGGGCTCACTCCGTCCCAGCTGGCTGATTACACACTTGCGAGTGACGTGCTGCGTGACCGCGAGAAAGCTGGGAAGGTCTTTGGCTCCCTTACTTCGCACAACATCGGAGAGTTCATGGATGCTTTCAATGCTGCCGCCCAGCAGGTTTGCAATACGGCCAATACTCCCTCCTCCCTCTGTCCCTTTCCTGTCTCCCTTCCCTCCCTTGATCCTCACTCCGGTGTTGCCTTATATGGATAGGACTGGCCACAGTTTAAGCCCGGGGGAGCTTTTGGGGGCTACTGATGTATCCGCAGTATATGCTGTGATGCTGCAGGAGGACAGGAAAAAGGCAAATGTGATATTGGGCCTGGAATTCAACTTTCTGAGAACCTCTGCTTTCATTTAAAGAAAACACAACCAGATTTCTAGCCCAGGGCTTAGCAACGTGATGCCCCTGGACACCTCCGCCTGCACCCAAAAGTACCCTACTGATAACCTGTGATTTGTTTTTAATTTAAAAAAAAATCAGGAGGCCAGGAGCGCTTCAAAGTGGCTGCTGTCTTTGCTTCCTACAAATGCCTCTGGGCCCCATGTGTACCCGGAGGCATTCTTAGGACGTAAAGGTGACAGGTGCTGGAGGCTTGGCCTTCACTTTGAAATGCTCCCAACTCCCCGAAAAAGGAAGGGAGGGAGGGGCAGGATCCCATTGCAACTGTCCGGTAAGGGAGGAAGCTTGTGGGTGGCAGTGGAGAAAATGGAGGTGATGGGGGGGTTGCTGGGAGTCACTGGAGTGGGAGGATGAAATGGGCAGAGCAGGGCTAGGCTGGGTGCGTGCCACTCTGGGGGGGGTAATACTGAACGAGAGGGAGAGAAAGAGAACTGTGGGTTCAAAGTAGCGGGTTTGTGTTTTGGGGCTCAGAACTCACCTCTGCCTTGTACTCAGGTTCTTGGGCAAGTTACTTGTCTTTGAAGCTCACCAGTTTGCCTTTCTGTGAAAAGGTTGTTTTGTGACTGGCCACACCCACCATGGCAGCCATTTTGTGAATGGGCACCAGCCAGTTTGTGATGGTGCCCATGAGACTTTCTCAAAATCCCACATGTACCCACTGACTCCAAAAGGCTGGAGACCCCTGATCTAGCCCATATGGATGCAAATATATGGGTGGGCCAAATGGCCTTCGACCAAAGGACCCACCATGTCCCATATGAACCTGCCTGTCTGCTGAGATCTTTATCCATGGGTCTACTTCAGGTGCTCACATCTTTAGAGGTTAGGCAGGTCAGGTGGCTGCAAAAGACTGGGTTGGGGCTGGCCCAAGACATTTTTCTGCTTGAGGTGGAATAGCAAATGGTGCCCCCCACCCAAGTCAAGGTGCAAACTGCTCAAATCATAAGAACATACGAAGACCCTGCTGGATCAGACCAGGGTCCATCTAGTCCAGAATTCCGTTCACACAGTGGCCAACCAGCTGTCGACTAGGGGCCCACGAGCAGGACAGGAGTGCAACTGGTGCACATAGGCATACTGCCTCTAGTACTGGAGGTAGCACAGAGGTATCAGACTAGTAGCCATTGATAGCCTGCTCCTCCAGGTATTTATCTAACCCCCTTTTAAAGCCATCCACATTGGTGGCGATCACTACATCCTGAAGTAACGAATTCCATAGTTCAACTATGGACTGTGCGAACAACTTCCTTTTATCTGTCCTGAATCTCCCACCAATCTGCTTCATGGGATGACCCCATTGGGTTCTAGTATTATGTGAGGGGGAGAAAAAAGTCTCCCTGTCCACATTCTCCACACCAGGCATAATTTTGTTATGCAATCCTGCAAGTGCCTCTCCTTGGGAGAATGAATATATATTCATATATATAGAGAGAGGGATCGTACATTAAGAAGTAACTTTATCTGCCCTTTCAAGACACACAAAATAAGCTGCCCAAGGCGGCCGCCTCACTAACCCTAATGGTAGGGGCAGCTCTAGGCAGGGTCTTCTCTGTGGTGGAGCCTCAGCTGTAGAACTTCCTGCCTAAGCCCATTTGCCTGGTGCTGTCTTTGCTATCTTTTAGATGCCGGGCTAAATCTGCCTGGCTTGCTTGGACCTTTGGTGCAGGGGTGGGCAACTCTGGTCCATGATCCTTCACCATTGGCTCTGCTGGCTAGGGCTGATGGGAGTTGTTGGCCAAAACATTTGGAGGGCCACAAGTTGCCTGCCCCTGCTTTAGTGGCCATTCATATTGATCAGCATTTAGTGGCTGCTGCTCACCTAATCATTTGCGGGGGTTGTTTTGAGGACCTATTTTTATTTAATCGGGTATTGGGTTTATTATTGATCATTTATACCTTTTAAAAATATGTTTGTAAGCAGCCTTGGGGACCTAATCAATGGAAAGGTGGGATATAAATCTTTAAAACAAATAAGCCATATTGTCTTCTCAGGACCAGGATAATAATCCACACACGATTCCACTGGGTCCTGCTTTGCAGTTGCTGGCTATGGACAGCCATCCCAATGCTGTGTTTTCTTTTGTTGTTCTCTTCTCTTGAAGCACCACCTCACCCAGCTGCCCCACTTGGAGATGAAGCGATTCATCCTTGGCGAGATCTTCTGCCACTTGAGTGGCATGTTCAAACAGTTCACAGCAGAGAACTATGCCATGTGGTTTGGGCAACAGCTCCACCTCTTCCTGGGCAGCCTTGAAGCCCAGAACCTTGGCTTCTTACCCAGCGACATGACATGTGATTCCCTTGCAGCCATGTACGTACCACCTCCATGCTCGTAGGAACGTAGGAAGCTGCCTTAGATTGAGCCAGACCATGGATCCTTCTAGTCCAGTACTGTTGACACTGACTGGCAACCATGGCTCTCGAGGGTTTCAGTCAGGGGTCCTTCCTCGCCCTATTTGGAGAAGCTGGGGATTGAACCTGGGAGCTTCTTCATGCAAAGCAGGTGCTCTGCCACTGAGCTATGACATTGTCCCAGTGTGGTGGTCAGTGTAGGCATCAGGTTTTGGAAGCCCCTTGGGCAAGACCACCTCAGTGGGCCCCCTCCCTCAACGAGTCTACCTTCTCAAGAGGCGGGTGAACAAGCGGGTTGCAGTGATGAAGAGGAGCTCTTCTCAGCAGGTCCCTGGCAGGGGCTCAGCCATGCCTACCTTTGACGCCAGCCCTTGTGGTGGTGATGGTGTCACCTGTGGCCCAGCAAAGCGTGGGCAGCACAGTGGTCGAGGGAAGGGACCGTGCTGAGCCAGAATGCTGCCCCACAAGCTCACCTCATCCCTTTTGCCAACTGCAAAACTGCGACGTTTCGTTATTTTAATTGTAACCACCTTCATAATCTTGCAGAGTGAAGGCTTTAAATGATCGACATGCCAACAGCACATTTGAAAATCCAGAAGATATCCTGTCTTTTATAAAGAGGGTTCTCCATTTCCAAGTACAAAATTCAGGTAAACAAAGGAAGCAAACACACACACACACAACCCATCTCCAGCCCCAACAATCACCCTTTTGGACTTCAAATATCAGAGAAAGCAGGGGGCCTTTGGTCACCATAGAAGATGCTCTGGTTTCAAGCATCAAAGTCATTGCAATTAAGCCATGTAGATAGCTCAGAATAAGGGATCGGGGGAGTGATTTAGTATCGACCAACAAGTTGGTCGATACTAAACCCCAGTGGGTAGAGGTCCAGAAATACTTGGACCTTCTCTCGATGTGGAAGTGAAGCCCATAAGCAGCAAAGGCCTGCAGAGGAGCCTTGTGGTAACCAGCCAAGTTCATGATCTGGAAGAGAGGAACTGGCAACCTTAGAGTGATGCTGAGTTCGGAGGTTTCAGGCCTGGCTCTGACAACGGGGAAGTTAATCAGAGTCGGTGTGTCTCTGTCTTGCTTCTTCTACAGCCAGAGGGGGCACAGATGAGGGATGTGCGAACCAGTAAAGTGCAAGCTCAGCAAGGTTCCACCTCAAAGTTCGTCCCGACTCACATCTGTATCAGACTGCAAGCTTGGGGATCAGGGAGAGGCTGCATGAACATTGGTGCATTTTGTCATGAGCATTTCTCCAAATGTTCACATCCATTGTGCACATTTTTGAAATGGACGTCATTTTTCTCCCATTGACTCAAGCCTGTGCATGCGTATTTTTCAAATTATGCATTTTTCAAACCCATTTGTGCTTGCGCAAACTGGATCACATGCTTGGAGGTGTACAGACATCAGAATCCAGATTGTGTTCGGGTCAGCTTTGAGTTCCAGGAGGTGTGAATTGGGTAAATTCTGGTCAAAAATGAACTCAACAAATTTCTCACCCATTCCTGGTGCAGATTATGACACCGGAACCGCAGCCACTGGTGCTGAACCTGCATAAGTGGGAGCGATGGTACCACCGCCTCAGTTTAGACACACTCCCTGGACTGTTAGAGGCCTCCTCTCCGAGTCTGTGTTTCTAATTGTTCTCTGTCTTTGCAACAGGCTCTGCCTGTACTCAGGGCATCTTCACCGACAGACAGTGGCTGACAGAATTTTTTGGACCCCTCACTGCTTATGGCTCATACTCAGATTTCACTGTGTTGAAGAGCAACTTCCGTGGGGTGAGAGCTTCTTGGGCTTTGGTATCTAGCTTCAGCGCCCTATTCCATCCGGGAATCCAGCAGAACTGCCCCTGCCCGCACCCCCAAGCCCCGCTTGCAAGCCCCTGCCCCTGCCCACCCCCTGCCCGTGCTCAGCGAATGGTCTGCACTCACCCCGGCGGCCTCGTCGAGCTTTGTGGTTGCCATTTTTTGAGAAATAAAATAGCAATTGCAAAATACGCATATTTGTGTATGCACGAAAACGCACAGCTTCATGAATGCAGTTCGCGTATGCAAAAACGCGCATTTTGCGAATGCACATTTTTGGGTAAGTGAAAATGCAGATTTGTGCACAAGCACAAATATGCACATTCGCAAAATGCGCATTTTCACACATACACAAATATGTACATTTTTGCAATCGCCGTTTTATTTTTCAAAAAATGGTGACCGAGGAGCTCGACAAGGCCACCGGGGTGAGTGCAGGCTGCACGCCAAGCATGGAAGGGGCTCGAGTGTGGTACAGAGACCAGCAAGTGGGGACAGGGGCTGGGTGGGCACCCAGAGAACCTGGATGGGGTTGGGTTCGCACATCCCTAAGCTTGGGCATGCTTTTGACCGTAAAGCAAGTCTGTGGTTCATGCTACATCAGGACTGGGCTGACTTCAGCCGTGTGCAGTCTGTTGTGGTTTTTAACTAGAATCCCTGTGATCCACCAGTGTACAGACTAAGATGTTTACAGACCAAGATGCATACGATCAGGATCTCTTAACAGTTAAGGCAGGTTTAATCTGCCTTAAGCAGCCTTGTAAATAAACTCCCGTAAAGTAACTAACCTGCAACGTTTTTACTAGCTTGGTGGGGGCTGGCGGAGGAGGGACAGAGAGCTGCATTTTTATGCTGGGTATAATGAAGGAGGGGGCTCCCTGCCTCTAGCAGCCCACTTGGATTTTCTACTGGGTGCAGCCTGCCCTCTTGCCTGCATGCACTTCCTGGTTGCCTAGGACTACCAGGCTTGTGCTTAACTGCAATGCTGGCCGTAAGTGATCCTGGCCGTAAGTGATCCTGGCCGTAAGTGATCCTGGCCGTAAGTGATCCTGATTTTGTGCTCTTGCTATATGAAAAGCCTTGCCGGATTAGAGTACGGTCCAAGCAAGCAGAAGGTGTTTGGCTCCTGGTGTCTCTTTGGCCCACCTTTGCAATACCCTTCTTGTTGTGTATTGCAATTAACAGAAGTCCTGTCCTGTTGTGTGTGGCCACAGTCTCATTGTCAGTCCAGTGGAGCTGCCCACCTGGCCGTTGGATCTCCACTATATACCATCCTTGTCAGCAAACGCTTTGTAATGAGCACTCCTCTTTTTATGAGAGGTTATTGTCACCTGATTATGGTGTTCCCTCCTCGTCTACTTCTTGAAGGAGGACGGTGGTGACAGATGTTTGAGTGATGTCTTGTGAGTGCCTTTTTTGAGTGAGTGCCTTATTCCCCCCATTTCATCTTTCCAGTATTCACAGCGCACACTGCAGCCTGGTTGGCTGCTAATGTGTAAAGATGAGCAGTGGCGCCATGGTTTGGGAGGATTTTGAGTTTGAGCACCATCTGGCTTCCAACGCCATTTTGCTCTGTGTTTAAAAATACAGGAGGATTCCTTGGAGCTCCTCTCAGCAAGTGCCTTGGCTCACTTGTCCACACAAAGCCACACCATTTACAGCAGCTCAGCCATGACACTCGTCTTCCAAGCCATCGGGAGAAAGACGGACCCAGACCAGTTCCTCAGCACATACCTGGATGAGTTCAACACCCTTCTGCTCAAGGTAAACAGCAGCCCATTTGGCAAAATGGGCTCCGCCGGGGATGGAGACAAGTAGGAGAGTATGAATTTCTATTGTGTGGCTGGACAACTGGTGGTCAACTGTAATGAATGGCAGCGGGACACCATTCTCATTCCCAAATGAGAAGTGGGTTTCCTTGGAGGAATCTACATGTAAGACATGAACATGTACGTAGATTCTTCTGGGGAAATCCTCTTCTGGCTCATCATTCATTGCATTCTGTTGTGGCGTTTGAGCCCCCTAGAAATTACTCCCAGGAAGTGGTTCACAAACTATGTAGTGTGGATCCCCACAAATCCCTTGGAAGCTGATGAGGCTTACCTCATGGAGAAGACCTCTAAGAGAAGCTGGTCTTTTCACTGAGGCATCTCTTACTGGTTTTCTCTATTTCCCACCCCTGCTGCTCTTCCCCTTTGACATGAAGCCCCAGTTCAGTCACTGGGGACTGAACTAGACACAGTGCTGAATGTGTCACTTGAAGTTCCATTCGGGTTGGTTTTTTATCATTAATAACATCTGGGGGTGTGTTCATCAGGACCACAGCACATAGTCATAGTCATAGGGCTAATAGAATTTTGTTCCAGTTATTAGCCCACTGTTTTCAACTGTGTGACAGGGCGCTAATTATTTTGTTAATCCTTTTGATCAGTTCTTCTCCCCGCCTCCCGCCCCAATAACTCAGTCCTCAACACACTCACAGCCACCTTCTGATTCCTTCTGCTTCTCCCTCCAGAACCGTGGTTTGTTGGGCAATACCAAAGTGCGGGACACCATGCTCGTGTTATCGGCAGAGATCCTCTTCCCACAAATTGCTGCTATTTCCCTGGAAGACACAACCACCTGGTTCCAGAAACTCACCCATCTGCTCCCGGGGATAAATGAAACAATACTTGAGCTGCTACCCTCTGCTATGCCCTGCCCATATTACCAAACAATGTAAGTAGCTGGTGAGGATTTGCTGCCACAGTTCTTGTAACTGTTGTTTCTCCATAGTGGGGGTGTACATATGGATCGGTCTATTGTCAGTTTTTTAGGGCTGGTGTCAAAGGCAGGTACGGTTGGGCACCTGCCAAGAGCCCACACCGCAACCTGGGCCTACGTCCAAGAGCCCCATGGAGTCGCTTCTTTTCTTCACCATTGCAACCCGCTTGGTCACCTGCCTCTTGCTCTGGCCCAGACAGCAGTGGGGGTCAGAAGAGGGAACAGGAGATGCCATCTTCTGTTGTACCTGGTGCTCTAAGGCAGGAGCGGAGAACCTCTTTCAGCCTCAGGGCCAAATTCAATTTTGGAATAGCTCTCGGGGGCCACTTTCCAATGGTGGGTGAAGCCAGTGGTGAAGGGGGCAAAAAATCAAAGCAAAAAATGCCAGCATATTGTAACTTAAAGCTCTAACTAAGCATTTGGAGAGGTATTTCAGCCTTTTAGAAGGGGGGGAGGGATGCACAAAATCTGGGAAGCCACTAAATGATCTGTGGTTTCAGGAAAAGAGTGGGACCAGAGAAAGGGGACATGGCCCTCTGGGACACTCCAGAGGGCCACATCAGGACCCCTCGAGGGCCAGATATGGCCCTTGTTACAGAGGTTGCCCACCCCTGCTCTAAGGTATCCTGCCTCTGAATACCGAGGATCCATTTCATAGCTAAAAGGCATTGATAGATCAGCACTCCATAAATATCTTCTCCTTTCAAAAGAAAAGAACAAGTGGCCATGACAATATCCCTGTGGCTGTGGAGCCAAGAAGCTAACCATACAGTGCCACATTCGCCTCCTTTGGTTTAACTCAGATCTATGCCAACTAATTGTGTTGGATGACCTCATTTTCTAGTATATGCCTACACCATGCAGCTAGCTGGACTTATGGATGGGAGAGTCAGTGATTTTGGAGCTTACCCAAATTCTCTGAAAATCACTTTGAAACTAATTTCGTTTTGCTCCTGTTTTCAACCTGTGTTTTGGCTCATTCGAATTGGAGAAGTGCGCATTTCAAATGGGAAAAATG
The DNA here is from genome assembly GCF_057233095.1 of Heloderma suspectum. Lineage (NCBI taxonomy): Eukaryota > Metazoa > Chordata > Lepidosauria > Squamata > Helodermatidae > Heloderma > Heloderma suspectum. The sequence continues at coordinate 33,088,202 of NC_139469.1, read as the reverse complement.
TGCATTTCTGTGAGCATTTTTCAAAAGTGCGCACTTTCTTACCATTGACCAAGGCATGAAAATGTGCATTTTTGGGGGGAAATGTGCATTTCTAAGTGCACATTTTTTTAACATGATTGCAAATTTGGGGATTTGCGAACATTTCACGGAAAAGGCAATCCTGGTCAAGTTTGGGATTGCGAACGGGACATATTTGCATTGTTTGCAAATAGAAATGAAATTCTCTTATGTCCCCAGCTGAACTGAGTCTGCCAATCACTACCAGTTGCTTGAAAGACTCCTGGTTTTGCAGAACAACGAGCTTATGTCTGGGCCTGGCTGGTGGATTGTTGTTGTTCAGCCGTTCAGTCGTGTCCGACTCTTCATGAACCTGTGGACCACAGCACGCCAGGCCTTCCTGTCCTCCGCTCTCTCCCGGAGTGTGCTCAAGAATATAAATGCGTATTATTGTGAATAGTCAGCAAATAGCATAAGGAAGCAGTAAAGCAGCAAAGCAATGTAAATCGTTTGAATGGCACTGAAACTGGAGTGTCATTCACAAAGCCATCAAAGCAATTTGAAGAGTAACTCTAGGCCAACATCTCCCTCCAGCCTGTAACTTGGCTATTTTTAGACTATTCCACTATGATAGGAATTTTTGCCTATCTACCCATCGAGTACTGTGGGTCATGGATCCTTCCAATGATTCCCTCATACAAATTGTTGTTGTTCAGTCGTTCAGTCATGTCCGACTCTTCGTGACCCCGTGGACCACAGCACGCCAGGCCTTCCTGTCCTCCACTCTCTCCCGGAGTGTACTCAAGTTCATATTCATTGCTATCCAGCCATCTCATCCTCTGCCGCCCCCTTCTCCTTTTGCCTTCCGTCTTTCCCAGCATCAGGGTCTTTTCCCGTGAGTTTTCTCTTCGCATTAGGTGGCCAAAATATTTGAGCTTCACCTTCAGTATCTGTCCTTCCAATGAGCAGTCAGAGTTGATTTCCTTTAGGATGGACTGATTTGACCTCCTTGCAGTCCAGGGGACTCGTAAGAGTCATCTCCAGCACCACAGTTCGGCTGGTGGATTGGGGAGTCACAAATGGTGCAGGTGTCTTTCAAAACCCAAAGCACAAGACACTTTCTCGCTGGCCAGGTTCTCTGCAACGTTCACAACATCTGGGCTTCCTCTTGTTATACTAGCTGGCTGTTCTTTTCAAGGTGGGGGGGGAGGCTGTTATAGATGAATGAATGGATGGATCAGGGGAGGCTGGAACTGTTGCATTTCGATGGGGCAGAGATGCCATTCTGGGTTTTAGGTATAACCAGCCAGAAGCTTAAAGGACCTATCCAAGGCGCTGAACCCTATCCCCAAAATGGGTTGAGAAGGGCTGACTAAGAGTATGCATGATGGTGCAGAACAGAAGGGGGACCCCACCCTTAAATGGGAAAGTTGTCCTTGTAGGAGAGCGCTGCGGTTACTACAGCAGGAGAAGCATAATATTGCCAAGGTGGTTTCCAGGAAATCCAGGTTCAAAAAGTTTCCTTGGCCATGAATTATCTTGGTTGCTTTAGGGTGCAAACCTATAATTTAATTTGACTGGGAGTCAGTCCCACTGAGTTCAGTGGGATTTACTGCCTAGTAGATACATATAGGATTACACTATTAATAAGCTATTGCTGCCGCAGACCCACTTCATGGACAAGAACAGTGGCCTATGTACTTTGCAGGGCTGACATGAGGAATATTGCGAAAATATCTGTGAAGTTTCTAGAAAATCTGCGATATGCTACATAAATGCACTTACATTTCCCACGGACAAAATCAGATGCGTGTGTGTGTGTGGTGGGGGAGAATGCTAAGAGTCATCCACAAAACTGCTTTCTAACAAGCTGAAATTGTGCAACACGGAGGCCAATTTGGTTGTGTGTTTTCCAGCGTGAAGGCATTCGATGGCATCTTTTCAACACTGTCGGCCAGGAAGAGGCAGGCTGTGTATGGATTTCAGAAGGCTTACCTGGCTGCTCAGTTTGCCGACTCAGGTGAGAAGTGGAGGCGTCTAGGTCTTAGGACCATTTGCGGAAATACAGACTCCCGAAGAACTCTCACAGCAGGAAGGCGGCTCTCCCTGTTGAGGCCAGGCGTATATTAAGGGAACAGCTGCCCTCTGCGGCTCATCTGTTCTGTGGAAGGGATGTTGGGCTTTGATCTCACCTAGGAAGGTTCGAATCCCACTTCAGCCATGCATTCACCGGATGACCTTGGACAAGTCTTTTTCACAGACTCAGTTCCTTAGCTGTGAAATGGGAATAATAATAGGCTGTTGCAAGGAAGTATATGAACTAAATCTATAAATAAATCTTTAGAGAATGAAATACATCAGTATTATATGGTATAGCCACCTAGCAAAAGCGAAGCAGATTTATGCCTGGTCAGTGCATAAATCAGTGCATGGATGGGAGACCCCCAGGGACCCCCAGGGAACCTGCCTAGAGTTCTGTGGTGAAGCTCTTCACCCATTGAGTAGTTAGTGGCGCCAACATTGTATTCTTTTTGGCCCCAGGTCGAAACCTATTTCTTTGCCCAGACATTTTAAACTAGTATATTGTGCTGATTAAGTGGGCTGTCTATCTTATGTACATATTTCCTGCTGTTGCTGATTTTGCTGTAGCTGATATTGTTTTATTCTATGCCATATTAGAATTTTTATTCCATTTTGTATACTGCCCTGGTATCATAAGATGACGGGTGTATGAAAACATTTTGTGGTGAAGATCACGATGAAAGCAGAATATAAATGCACTCAGCGTGCCATGCTGTGGTCCCTAGATGGCATCTCTGAGGCCACGGGACCGGGCAGGAAACCCCTCTGAGGACTCAGAAAGTGTTTTCCTGACACTGGAGCCCCCCTCCTGGCTCTGCCCAGCCACCGCGGTAGTGTCCGTGGTGGCTCCTTCTACAAGGTAGAGAGGAGGAAATAGGCATGACCTAGTGGAGGAGAGGAAAAGGGCGTGCCTGGGGGCAGGGAGGGAGTCCTGAATCCTCTCAGCGTCTGAACATGCCCCCAATATTGAGAGGAAGTTAGGTTAGCTCCGGGGCTTGCCTCGATGAAATTGCATTTTTGGTGGGAAAATGGCCCATGGAGGGGAGAGAAACCCCACAAACAGCTCTGCAGTCCCTTCTTCCCTGCTTGCGAGAGCCCAGCGGAGCTTTGGACAGACTGCGGCTCCTCAGTTGGGAGCACTCTGTCCTCAGGCGCTACTTCCTTGCCCTTGTGTGGTAAAACAAAGAAAACAACAAATGTTTTGCTGAGTTCCCTCTTCACATCTTCTTTCTTCCCTCATCTCCTCCCCTGTTTTATCTTAGTTTTTTTTAATCGTTAGACCACATTGTCCATGTATATCTGATTTGTTCTCCATTACCTTGAGAACTAGAAACTTAACATTTCCTCCAGATTCCGGTTTTAGATAACCCAGCTCGGTTGGGAACCAGATTCCAAAACTGATGAAAGTGTTAGAAACATCTTCTGTTCTTACTGAGGGTGAACGTTCACATTTTTAAAAACGTTGTTCTTCCAAAATATTGTTTCCTGAAAACTGTACTTCTTGCCTCCACCTCTTTGCAGGGTCGGCTTGTGATGATGGGACCACTGGGATCCGAGACCGGTTGATGAAGAATTTGGGGCAGTTTTGCTCCATGGCTCAACTAAGTGAACTTCAGGCTTTTTACCCAGAGCTCGACGGAGTAAGTTTTTCTAGTCAGTGCTCTTGAGACACCGCTCACTCGCTCATTTATTCCTGAGGACCCAGATGACATTCCTGCAAAACTGTTGCATTCCCCTGTTTTCCCAGGCATTAATCCATTGAATGTTTTACGTGCTGGTTTGTAGCGATTCGGGAGTGGGGGTGTAGCTTTAATTGCATATTTCATTGCAGAGTCCTTCTCAGGTGTCAACTGACATAGCGCTGCTGTCTCACCTGGTTGGGAGGTGTGGTTGCCAATGGTGTGTGATCCCGCCACTCCCCCATGCCCTTCCCTGCCCCCCCCTCTTTCTCTCCTCTGCTCTGGAGTTCTTGGAGACACTCCTTGTCAATTGCACCTCAGCCGAGAAGGGGCTTCTCTTGAATTCCTAGTTCCAGCACTGTGTGCACAATATCACTGCGTGCTCCCTCGCTCCAGTGCTGTGTGCGCAATATCACTGCGTACTCCCTCGTTCCAGCACTGTGTGCACAATATCACTGCGTGCTCCCTCGCTCCAGCGCTGTGTGCGCAATATCACTGTGTGCTCCCTCACTCCAGCGCTGTGTGCGCAATATCACTGCGTACTCCCTCGTTCCAGCACTGTGTGCACAATATCACTGCGTGCTCCCTCGCTCCAGCGCTGTGTGCGCAATATCACTGTGTGCTCCCTCACTCCAGCGCTGTGTGCGCAATATCACTGCGTACTCCCTCGTTCCAGCACTGTGTCCACAATATCACTGCGTGCTCCCTCGCTCCAGTGCTGTGTGCGCAATATCACTGCGTGCTCCCTCACTCCAGCGCTGTGTGCGCAATATCACTGCGTACTCCCTCGTTCCAGCATTGTGTGCGCAATATCACTGCGTGCTCCCTCACTCCAGCGCTGTGTGCGCAATATCACTGCATACTCCCTCGTTCCAGCATTGTGTGCGCAATATCATTGCGTGCTCCCTCACTCCAGCGCTGTGTGCGCAATATCACTGCATACTCCCTCGTTCCAGCATTGTGTGCACAATATCACTGCGTGCTCCCTCGTTCCAGCATTGTGTGCGCAATATCATTGCGTGCTCCCTCACTCCAGCGCTGTGTGCGCAATATCACTGCGTGCTCCCTCGTTCCAGCATTGTGTGCGCAATATCACTGCGTGCTCCCTTGTTCCAGCACTGTGTGCACAATATCACTGCGTGCTCCCTCACTCCAGTGCTGTGTGCGCAATATCACTGCGTGCTCCCTCACTCCAGCGCTGTGTGCGAAATATCACTGCGTACTCCCTCGTTCCAGCATTGTGTGCGCAATATCACTGCGTGCTCCCTCACTCCAGCGCTGTGTGCGCAATATCACTGCATGCTCCCTCACTCCAGCACTGTGTGCGCAATATCACTGCGTGCTCCCTCGCTCCAGCGCTGTGTGCGCAATATCACTGCATACTCCCTCGTTCCAGCATTGTGTGCACAATATCACTGCGTGCTCCCTTGTTCCAGCACTGTGTGCACAATATCACTGCGTGCTCCCTCACTCCAGCGCTGTATGCGCAATATCACTGCGTGCTCCCTTGTTCCAGCATTGTGTGCGCAATATCACTGCACGCTCCCTCATTCCAGCACTGTGTACACATATAAATTCCCTTCTAAAGCCGGGGGTGGGGGGCAGGCAGGGATAGATATCCCTCTTCTTGGAGGAGAAGCAATGGGTGGATGGTGAGGGTCCCTCGCTCCTCTCCTCTCCCCCACAAGGAAGGCTGTTCTCCTTGCATGAGCCCTAGTATAGAATTAGACCTGCATCTAAAATATGCTTTTTTGGGTGGCCATCTGGAAGCACGTCCTAAGAGGGAAAATGTGGGGTTTCTCCTCAACAATAAAAGTAGCTTATGGCCAAGAAGGGAAGGTGATTGGCGTTCTTTCCCATCTCTGTGTTTGCTTGTTTGATTTCCTTTTTCCTCTTGAGTTTTCAAATCGCATCTTGCTTTAGAAATAAATTGCAAAGGGGCCAGATGGAGGTCCTCAGCTCATAAATCAACCTGATTGGCAACCAAATTGTCTTTCTACTGGTATCCTACGTTTTGTTTAATCAGTAGCAATTTCGGGAACAAATTTCTTCTGTGGAGATTCCATTGATACTGTTTGAGAAAAAGAAAGAAAGAACAAATACAAAAATGGAGAAATAGCCAAATGGATCCATGCATTTGTTTCTAAGGCAAATACAGAATTGGATACAGATGGTGTAATGCTTTCATTAATAGCATGGACATGAAAAACCATTAATTTTGCCAAAGTTATCCTGTGAAAAGAGAAGGTTTTGTATCTTCTTCAATATTTTTAAAGAAGGCTGTACTTTAACGATGTAAATATTGACCAAAATTAAATCTGGTTTGCCTGTGTTACATAACCATTGCTGGCATACACTGCTTCCTGCCTCCACACTTTTATTCTGTAATTGTGCTCATCAATAAAAAATAATGTTCAAAACAGGTGACTTGATATGTTTCATGGTGGTGTTTTTGTTAAACTTACACACACACACACACAGAATACAATCATTTTAACCCACCCACCCCCAAACCAGAAAGGTGGCATATGGCAGAACACATTTGGACAATTTGGTTGCTACTGGTTGAACTAAACCGTCATAGAATCATAGAATAGTAGGGTTGGAAGGGGCCTCTAAGACCATCGGGTCCAACCCCCTTCTCAGTGCAGGAATCCAAGTCAGAGCATCCCTGACAGGTGGCTGTCCAGCCTCATCTTGAGTGCCTCCAGTGTGGGAGAGCCCACCACCTCCCTAGGTCATCAGTTCCATTGTCGTATCGCTCTGACAGTCAGGACGTTTCTCCTGATGTTCAGCCGGAATCTGGCTGCCTGTAACTTGAGCCCATGATTCCGTGTCCTGCACTCTGGGATGTTGGAGAAGAGATCCTGGCCTTCCCCTCTGTGACAACCTTTCAAGTACTCGAAGAGCGCTATCCTATCTCCCCTCACTCTTCTCAAGGCTAAAGATGCCCAGTTCTTTCAGTCTCTCCTCACAGGGTTTTGTTTCCAGTCCCCTGATCATCTTTGTTGCCCTCCTCTGAACCCTCTCCAGCTTGTCTGCATCCTTCTTAAAGTGCGGTGCCCAGAACTGGACACAGTACTCCAGATGAGGCCTAACCTGTGCTGAGCAGAGCGGAACTAGTCCTTGGAAGCTATACTTTTATTAATGCAGCCCAAAATAGCATTTGCCTTTTTTGCAGCCAAATCACATCGTTGGCTCATATTCAGCTTGTGATCTACAACAATTCCAAGATCCTTCTCGCTTGTAGTGTTGTTGAGCCACGTATCCCCCATTTGGTTTCTTTTTCCTAGGTGCAGAACTTTGCATTTATCCCTTGTTAAATATCATTATGTTGTTTTCTGCCCAGTGCTCCAGTCTATCAAGATCACTTTGAATTCTGTTTCTGTCTTCCAAGGTATTCGCTATCCCGCCCAATTTTGTGTCATCTGCAAATCTGATCAGCATTCCCTGCACCTCCTCCAAGTCATTAATAAAAATGTTGAAGAGCACTGGGCCCAGGACTGAGCCCTGCAGTACCCCGCTCATTACCTCTCCCCAGTTTGAGAAGGTCCCATTGATAAGCACTCTTTGAGTCCAATTCTGGAGCCAACTGTGGATCCACCGGATCGTTGTTTCATCTAGCCCACTTTGAGCTAGTTTGCTCATCAGGATATCATGGGGCACTTTGTCAAAAACTTTGCTGAAGTCGAGGTATATGATGTCCACAGCATTCCCACGGTCCACAAGGGAGGTTACCTGATCAAAAAATGAGATCAGATTCATCTGGCAGTTGAGTAATCATTGCATTGTTTTCAAGGTGCTTCCAGATGGGTTGCTTTATCATCTGCTCCAGAATTTTCCCAGGGATTGATGTCAGACTGACTGGTCTGTAGTTCCCAGGTTCCTCCTTTTTACCCTTTTTGAAAATAGGGACAACATTGGCCCTCTTCAGTCATCGGGCACTTCACCCGTCCTCCATGATTTCTCAAAGAGAATAGACAGCGGTTCTGAGGGTTCTTCTGCCAGTTCCTTTATGACTCTAGGATGCAGTTCATCTGGCCCTGGAGATCTGAACTCATTCAAAGTAATTAGGTGTTCCTTGACCAAATGCCTATTGATCTCAAGCTGCAATCCTGCCCCTTCAGCCTGTACTTCACCTTTGCCAGGAGGGTCATAGACCCTCTTTTGGGAGAAGACTGAGCCAAAGTAGGAACTGAGCACTTATGCCTTTTCTTTGTCGTCTGTTATCATTTTGCCATCCTTATTTAATAGCTGAACCGCCATTTCTTTCCTCTGTCTTTTACTATGCACGTAGCTGAAGAAAGCCTTTTTGTTGTTTTTAGCATCCCTCGCTAACCTCAGTTCGTTCTCAGCTTTAGCCTTCCTGACGCCATCCCTGCAATCCTGTGCTACCAGACTGTACTCTTCCTTTGCAGCTTGGCCTTCTTTCCACTTCCTATATGTGTCCTTTTTTGTTTTAAATCTCTTTTATCTCTAAGCTTTCTGTGAAGCCACATTGGCTTCTTCTGTTGTCTTCCACCTTTTCTTCTTGTTGGAATTGTTGGTAATTGTGCCTTGAGAATTTCGTTTTTTTAAAAATTCCCACCCATCCTGTTTTGATATCATGTGGAGAAAACACCTACCTGTAAAACTTACTTGGAGCACCACCTGCTTCCTTGGGCCAAGGGTAGTCTCAGAAATGAGGTGGAAAGATGGGATATAAATTAAATTTAAAAAGAAAAGAAATTAGATCAGAAGAATGGGGGTTTTGGTCGTCGGACAGCTGCCTGAAATGGCTGCCTGTCAGAATCTGCTACACAGACCACTGTCTCCTTCTTCCTGAGATAACAAGTAGATGAGGTGTCCATGTGAGTGCCAGGGATGCTTCCCCAGAATGACAGCTGCTCTCAGTATCTTTCACTTATCTGCTTTCTTGGGCAAAGGTGTAACCTAGTGAGTACCAGCACAGACCTGTGGACAGGCTATGTTTGGGTTCCGAACAGACTTCATCTAGTTGAGCACTGGTTGGCAGGAGGCGAACCTTGCTTCTCCTTTGGTCTCAGTTGCCCATATTTAAAATGACCCCAGAATGGGAACCTCGTGACAGAGTTATGGAGGGGTCCAAGGCAAATGCCCGTACCAAAAGTATTGTATTAGAACAACAGCAGATAGCCTTAACAATTACACTTGGATTACTGCACTGAGCAGGGGGTTGGACTCGATGGGTTTATAGGCCCCTTCCAACCCTACTATTCTATGATTCTGTGACCCAGATTCAGCTAGTGTGCGCTTGTGTGAATTTAAAAATCTATAAAGACTCTCACAGGTGGGGTATCAACATCGTGAGGGTACTTCCAGATTAGCTAAGGTCTTGACATTTGGCTCTTTTGTGTGATTATTTGAATGTAGGATGTTCCTACTTGGGCTGTATTGAACTGACAAGGACCATTTCTCAGCCATTACACCCACCTCAAAGTTGGCTGTTTTGTTTCAACTGTATTCTGCGGGTGAGGCTACATTCTTTTGTGGGCAGAAGAGAATCACAGTGGCTGCTAGTTTGTTTTTCCCAGAAAGACCTGTTCTGAGGTGCTATTTCAATATTGAGGCAGTCAAAATGGCTGTCGCTATAAAATAAATAACCACCCCTGCCATTAACTGGGGGTCCACCATTACAGTGGACAGGAGTTCAGTCTCTACAGAAAATACTCTTACAGAGTGGGCAGTTAATTCCTCCAGCAGCTCATTTTATTTGAGAGGAATTAAAATACCCCGCGAAAGAAAGGTCAGTTATTGAAGCAGGCTTATTAAAAATATGAAGCCACATTGTACAGTTCCATGAAACTCTATTTTTAAATCTCAGCTACTAGGATTTTTTGTAACATTTGGATTTTAAAAATAAGAATGTCTCGCAAAACCCCAAAGATGCTTTCTTCAAAAGTAGGCTCCAATGTTTAAAAGATGCCCCATGCAGTCTTGTGCGGGTGGGAGATTTAACAGTGCAATCCGATGCATGTCTAATCAGAAGTAAGTTGCATTGACTTAATGAGGCTTACACCCAAGTAAAGATGCTAATGAACTGGCAAAATGATTTGGTGAAACAAAATTATGTCATGAAACTGTTTCCCTCAAATTCCTGGATCAATTTCAAGACATTTTAGTTGAATCACTGTTTCTTTACAGCGGCCTCAAAATGTGCCCCCAGATAGATTCACTATACTCAGAGTATCTAAGAACTTGAAGTTGGGTACACACATCAGAAGAATCCTGCTGGATCAGACCAAGGGTCCATCTAGTCCAGCATCCTGTTCACACAGTGGCCAACCAGCTGTCGACCAGGAACCCACAAGCAGGACATGAGTGCAACAGCACCCTCCTACCTATGTTCTTCACCAACTGGTGTACTTAGGCTCACTGTCTCTGATACTGGAGGTCGCACATAGCCATCAGGACTAGTAGCCGTTGACAGCCTTTTCCTTCAGGAATTTGTCCAACCCCCCTTTAAAGCCATCCAAATGGGTGGCCATCATTACTTCCTGCGGAAGCAAATTCCATGGTTTTAACTCTGTGAAGAAGCCCTTCCTTTTATCTATCCTGAATCTCCCACCCATCAGCTTCATAGGATGACCCCGGGTTCTAGTATTTTGAGAGAGGGAGAAAAAAATATTGCAAGACACTCTGATATTAGTATAAAAGTCTGATGAGAGGGACATTTTTACATCTCTTCTTCAAAATAGGGGGCATGAAATAGATTCCTAAATGATTCAACTACTCCTTCACTAGCAATTTGGTATATGCGCGTGCACACACCCCCCATCATGAAAAAAGGTTGGAAGATTGGGACCTGCTCACCTCCCATGTCTGCAGTCTTCCAGTGCAGGGGCACGCCTAGGAACCCTCTCTAGGCAAGATGAGCCAAAGCCGAGCATGACCCTTGATGAATGGCAGAGGGTGGCAAGAGCTCACCCTCCGTGGCGTGCAAGAACTCTTCCAAGCATGCTAGGAGCCACTCGCTTTTTATTAGGAAATCGATCGTGCGCAGAACGCTTGCTGACTCAAAAGGAAGTGTAGCGTAACCACAAGTTCTTAACCCATTGGCTGGTCTGTCGGGAGAATGGTGACATACAGGCAGTTCCCTGTCTGGCTTGCCCACATATAGAAACTTCTGCTGGTTAGGCAAACTGCCTCTCAAACCTGGCAAATCTTGCATTTTTCGGAAAGAGGGTGGGGTGGGCATGTACACATTCGAAAATTCCACAGTGGAGACACGCAGTCCTAGCCTTCGCTCGGCCTCAGTATGGCTTCACTCTGGTCCATTACGGTTGCCCATAGCAACACACACATTATTACTTGATACTGCAGCCGTTAAGGCTTAAAGGTGTCAAACCTCTTCCAGCCGGGGGGCCAAATTCAGTGCTGGAGAAGCATCCCGGTGGTGGGAGGGGCTGAGGGCAAAAGGGATTGAAGCATAACGCTCATACTGCCAGTAACCGAGCCTTAGGAGAGGCATTTCAACGTTTTAGAATTGGGGGGGGGGGACTGCAAAAGCCAGGAACCTCCCAATGAGCTGCAGTTGGGGAAAAGCAGTGGGGGCAAGTAAAGCAGGTGTGGCCAGGGGAAGGAGGTGTGGTAATCTGGCAACCCCAGAGGGCCAGATGTGGTTCAACACAGATGTGGTTCAACCCGAGGGCCAGATGTGGTTCAACACCTGAGGTTCAACACCGCTGCTTTAAGCGAGGAACATGCATGTATGATCTGGCCCTATTTCTCAGCCAGTGCTATCTCACTGCACTGGTGCAGGGCCAAAGTGAAAGACGAATCACTCACACTGCATAAAAGCTCGAGAGAAAACTGTTCCCTTATCATTGATCTATAGATGGAGAACCCTTCTGCCCTCAGCCCAGCAAAAGCAGCTGACTTAATCATCGTTGCCCAGATGTTACACAATTCCACCCTAGCCAGCATGGCTGTTGAGCTGATCAAGAACTTTGAAAACTATGACTCTCTCCATGAATATTTATCCAGGCTCAGAGATGCTTCCTGCCAGGTAAGCTTGTTGTTGTTCAGCCGTTCAGTCGTGTCCGACTCTTCGTGACCCCACGGACCACAGCACGCCGGGCCTTCCTGTCCTGCGCTCTCTCCCGGAGCGTGCTCAAGTTCATATTCATTGCATCCGTGATGCTATCTAGCCATCTCATCCTCTGCCGTCCCCTTCTCCTGAGCCCATGCGGTATGAGTAGCTTGTTAATGGTTTGTTAACCACAGCGTCTGCGGTGATCTCGGAGCCCAAGAAAGTAAAATCTGTCACTGCTTCCATTTCTTCCCCTTCTATATGCCAGGAAGTGATGGGGCCAGATGCCATGATCTTCGTTTTTTTAATGTTGAGTTTCAAACCAGCTTTTGCACTCTCCTCTTTCACCCTCAACAAGAGGCTCTTGAGATCCTCTTCGCTTTCTGCCATTAGGGTGGTATCATCTGCGTATCTGAGGTTGTTGAGAATTCTCCCGGCAATCTTAATTCCGACCTCTGATTCATCCATCCCGGCGTTTCTCATGATGTACTCTGCATATAAGTTAAATAAGCAGGGTGACAATATGCAGCCTTGTCGTACTCCTTTCCCAATTTTGAACCACTCGGTTGTTCCATGTCTGGTTCTTACTGTTGCTTCTTGACCCTCGTACAGGTTTCTCAGGAGACAGGTAAGGTGGTCTGGTACTCCCATCACTTTAAGAATTTGCCACAGTTTGTTGTGATCCACATAATCAAAGGCTTTAGCGTAGTCAATGAAGCAGAAATAGACGTTTTTCTGGAATTCTCTTGCTTTCTCCATGATGCAGCGAATGTTGGCGATTTGATCTCTAGTTCCTCTGCCTCTTCGAAACCCAGCTTGTACTTCGGGTAGTTCTCGGTTCGCATACTGCTGAAGCCTAGCTTGTAGGATTTTGAGCATCACCTTGCTGGCATGTGAAATGAGTGCAATTGTGCGGTAGTTTGAACACTCTTTGGCTTTGCCCTTCTTTGGAATTGGAATGTAAACTGACCTTTTCCAGTCTTGCGGCCATTGTTGAGTGTTCCAAATTTGTTGTGCTAAATCTACTCATTAGCCACAAATAAAAGTGTTCCACCTGTCCCTGCTTTCCAGTACCTCTCCCGGGTAAAACAGCGTCCCTCTTTTGTGCCTATTTTCTTTTCATGGCTGCCATTTTAAAAATGTTTTGGTGGGCACACCAAAGTTTCAGCCCCTCTCCAGATTTCTAGAAGATTCCCGTGCATATGTGATGTAGCAATTTTGCACACTTGTGCACAAAGTTTTTTGTGCACACAAAAAAAATGCACAAAGGTGTGTTTTAGCGATATACAGGGTAATGCGCATTTTAATTTTTAATGCGCATTTTAGTGATATATGGTGATTTGGGGCAAATGTGCATATGCACAAAGGCACATTTTAGTAATATATGGCAATAATGCCCATTTAAGCGATATACAGTGATTTTGCGCAAATGCGCATTTTAGCAATATGGCGATTTTTGCACAATTTATGCCGTCTTTATTTATTCTTTGCTTATTTCAGTAAGGGGAGCAGAAAGAAGGATGAAAATGGCCGCCAACGGCCATGAGCAGCACTGCTCCTGTAATGGTTGTTTGAGCTGCAGAGGCTGCTGGGATGTGTGAGGGAGCGGTTGGAGAACTGCAAGAGGGAGGTTGGTTAGAGAGCGGTTAGACTAACCATGCTATGGGCCATAGTTAGCTGCACATGTGGCAGGGACTCTTGCAGAGGTTAGCCTAGCCACCCTGCCCCAATGTACGTGTGAACAAGGTCGGAGAGAGAGAGCACAGGCAGTGATCCTTGGGGTGAAAAAGAGCCATTCCAAGGATGCAAATGCCCTTATTTCCCTCTAAGATATTTCGGAAGGCTTGCAAACTTCATAAAGACAGGTTGCTCTAATCAACACATGCAGGTCAAATGCTCTGCTGTGTGTCTTGGCTTTTGCCTCCTTTTGCAATGTAGACAGGGCTCTAAAGTGGGTCTCATGCAATGTATCGACAGCTATTTTCAGTACAGAATCATTGAGCAGGTTTTCAAAGTAGCAGAAGGAAAGATGGATCCCAGCTTAGAGCAGCAGGCCAAGCAATGGCACCATTGCAGCTCCTTGTGGTCTCTTGCCTGCAGCCTAACGCAGTAAAGCACATTCAGCCGCTGAATACTACTGATGCGGGAAGGAAAAAACCTAAGACGTCTGGCCCAGAACAGCAGTATCCAGTTGTGTTTTTTTTTTTACTTTTGCACAACCACTTTGAGCAGGAGCAGCCTATCTAAGCGGTGAGAACACGGGAATTTCAGCAGCAGCATCCCTAACGATCCACAGCCATTCTTAAAGGCCCTGTTCAACTCTGGGAATATGAATGGGTGAAGGGGGGAATGGGTTCATGCCTGGTAGCCCCTACCACCCCCAACCTCCAGACTTTGAGCCAAACTCTGAACAGAGCTTGTAAGCCATGCATAAGCTCTGTTTGGTGCTTTGGACCCATGCCTGGAGGTCATGAGGCAGGGCCTCCTGAAGCAATCCTGCTCTGCATTCATATCTCCAGAGAGGTTGTGTGAACAGTACCACCAGGTTCCTGTGCATACCCCTGGCACGCCCTGCCAAAATGCCACGCCCTTTCTCTTGGATCCTGCATCCTGCCTCTTCCACCACTGTGTCTTCCATGCAGCGCACCAGGCCGACGGCAGCCCCACCCAAGTGCAACGGACCCTCTCCCCTGGCTGCTGCACTCACCCCTGAAACGCAACAAGAGCTCCTGGACAATGTGCTTTTCTTCCTCAAGGAAAAAGGAAGCTCAATGAACTCCACCCAATGGGCTGAAACCTACCACCTTTTGCTCTCCAACTTCCTGCCAGCTCTTGACACGTCCTCCAATGCAACATGTGAAATCTTCCAGGCCACGTGAGTCAACTTGGTCAGATGGTAAACTAGGGCTGGAGTGGTAATGTATGGGCTAATACCTAAAATGGATTGACTGTGGCATAAAAACAGGGCAGGATTAACAATTCTGCTAACTATGGGCTTTTCTATACGAGGCATTGATCATGCACTCGTCATTCCCTACTCATGGTTGTTTATAGGTTCTTTAGATGATGTCATGACCCTCCAGTTTTGTTTCTGTATCTAAAGAGCACTTTCAGCTAGTTTTTTTTAGAGCAGGGAAAATGCAATATTTAATTGTAAAAATGAAAGAAACGGCTTTTCCCACTTGCATATTTGCGCTATTCCGCTATACCACAGTGCCACCTAGAGGTTATGCAGCAGAAAAGCAGGAAAGGAAATGCTCCTCATGTCATGCTTGGATCTCAGATTTGCAATGAAACTGAAAGCAGATGCAGCGGATTAACAGCCAATCAGCCTTGTGTAGAAAAGCTCAAAATGGAACAGGGGTTGGCATGAAATGGGGGGCTGGAGGACTGATAAGGTTTGCTGGGTAAAGAACCAAAGAGCCTTCTCCAAGCTGGTGCCCTCCGGATGTTTTGGACTGCAACCCCCAGCATTCCTGAACATTGGCCGTGCCAGGGCTGAATGCAGTTGGAAGTCCAACACTTCTGGAGGGCACCGGCTTGGGAAGGATACTAGCAACAGGTGCGGCATTGCAACGTGGGATGCAGAGATGTGGGCAAACAAAAGCCATCATGGGGCATGAATGGGACAGACAGTCACACTTGTCTGTGAATCTGTCCCTATAGCTACCACGGTGCACTGCTTCCGGGGTTTAACATCACACTGATGTGAGCTCTGGTGTAGCACAGTGGAAGCATAGGATCGCCTGCCCATTGGGAGGGATGCTTGCAGAGGCTCCTGCCTTGAGGAAGGGGGTTCTGGTCCACTCCAACCTGATGTTCTCTGACAACAACAGAACCACAGAGGTAGTACCATTATCTGCAAGGAGGGATCCTGGTTAGAGGAATCCCAGGGCGGCGAGAGGGGGAGAGGGAGAGAGAGAAGCAAGGGTTGAGACCTGAAACCACCCAAAGGGCATTTCCTCATATACAAATCTAACAAATTAATAAATAAGGGTGCAATCCTATGCATATTTAGACAGAAAAAAGGCCTAAAACTCCCAGCATACTCCAGCCAGCTGGCTGGGGCATGCTGGGAGTTGTAGGACTTTTTTCTGTCTAAACATGCATAGGATTGCATCCTAAACCTGTTTGACCAGAGGAGATGATGGGACAGATGAATCTGTCAGTTTTGCTTTCACCCACATTCATTTTTTTTTTAATTCACCTTTCTGTCCTGTTTATGAAGAAGTCTGCAAATCTGGGTAAATTCTTAACAAAGCTTAAATGAAATGGATTCTCACCCATCTACCCTGGGCAAATTCAATTGGTACAGCCATTCCCAGCATGGAGAGGGCCATTGTTGTGCCTGCTATTTGGCTCTTAAAGATGAGGAGCTAGTCTGAAAAAAAAGACGTGGCAACCTTATTTCAGCACCAGAAACCTGGTGGAATACACAAGTGTTCAAAACCAGACTTTGAAGAGCTAAGCACTCAAAGCTTCCACCTAGATGAACAAATCTTCCACATTTGTATTTTTTTTAATCTCAAATTCTTTCCACTTTGTTTATGGAGAAATTTGCAGATTTTGGTACAGTCTTATCGATAAACAAACCAAATACATTTCCACCCATCCCCGGACAATAGATATGAGTGTACACGTTTCCTAAGAATGCCTTTCTCTTACCACCTTCAGTTTAGTTCTGAACTATAGTCTCTCTCCAGAGAGAATGGAGGCATGGAGAGGTTTTAGCACAGGGCCTCCTATGATTTTATCTTGCTCAAAAGGTCCCACTCA
Organism: Heloderma suspectum; assembly: GCF_057233095.1. Lineage (NCBI taxonomy): Eukaryota > Metazoa > Chordata > Lepidosauria > Squamata > Helodermatidae > Heloderma > Heloderma suspectum. Next base: position 33,071,618 of record NC_139469.1, on the reverse strand, counting down.
CGCTCCAAAACGTCTCCATTTCCCCCCTCCAGAATGAAGGAGGTCATTGCTCTTCAACCCAGCCTTATCGAAGGGCGAGAAGAACTTGAAGAGGTCAACAGCCTTTGCACCCTGGCTGATTATCAACCCAATCCCATAGGTAACGCTCATGCTCTGTGTTGTAGACCCAACAGGAATGCATGCATTAGGGGGGAAAGAAATACGTCTGAGATGGTATGTTAGAGAAGGCAAGCAAGAGAGTTATGGGTCTCCAGCAGTGAAGGTTTATGGAGGACAAAATAAAAAGGAAAGGAAGAAGAAATGTGGGGTTTAAATAAAAAGTAAGGTGCCAGAACAGCAAAGAGTTACCAATGCCAGGGTGGGGGTGGGGGGATAAAGAGAAAGGGGTGATGAAAGATGAGCAGGCACAGAGGAACAATGTAATTCAGACAGAGGGGCCGTAGCTCAGTTCTGAATGCAGAGTGTCCCAGGCTCAGACTCCAGCGCCTCCAGGTGAGGCTTGGAAAGAATCCGCCTGAAACCATGGAGAGCTGCTGCCCGTCAGTGTCGACAGGACAGGGCTAGATGGACCCAGGGTCAGACTCAATGCAAGGCAGTGTCCGACATGCTGAAGAAGACGGCGAAAATAACAACAGAGGTTCAAGGACAGCAGGAAAGCCAGTGTGAAGAAATGCCTTGTGTGCTTTGTGTATGGTGTGTGTGTATGTGCAGAATATGAAACGTTGTAATGAAGTAAGTACGGTGGTCTCGTACATGCGGGTAATAGCACTTGTAAACAGTCTTCTCAGCGTGTGGCAAGTATTAAGTTCAGCTCCGATCAGAATGCATTTTGCTACTTTCTAAAGCAACCTTGGAACAATCCAGGTCGGTGGCACATTTAACACTTTCCTGCTAATGTTTTATTCCAGCACCACTGTAATTTATTTATTTACTACATTTCTATGTCACCCAATAGCCGAAGCTCTCTTGAGAGATACTTAAGATATAGTTCCTCATAATGGCTGTAGGCATTTTTAGATGCGCTTTTTTCACATTACAGAGAGGGGTCCGTGTCCAGAAATTAAGATCGGCTGACCGATTGATTTCTTTTGTAGTAAAGCCGGAATGTATTGTCTGTGTTATGGTGTTTCCAAGGAGTATTTCTTCATTCTAATTTTCAGCACCAACTCAAATCCCCGAAGGAACGACAGTCCACATCCCTGGAGTTGCCACACATGATTTCCATGATGGGAGCACCACAAATCCTGTCCCTGAATTCACCACCAGCAACGTCCCTGCAGGCAGCACATTATACATTCCCGGGGGCACTGCTACTCGAGCACCTGACAGTGCCACCCTTGACGCCTCTGAGAGCAGCGCCGTGGGCCCTGGACATGTCACAGTTCGTGGTGCTGGGAACACCCCGAGGGGCTCTCCTGGAAGTGCTGTAAGTCGCACTGCAGGAGGCAGAGGAACTCACACCCCTGGCAGTGTTGCCAGTGACCTCCCTGGAAATGCCGCCACTCGCATCCCTGGAGAGGTGACACCCACACATGGTGGCCCTGGAAACACCACCGGTGACTTCCGTGGGAGCACTGCAGCTGACAGCCCCGGAGCAGCCACAGGGGACATCCACGGAGGTGCCATAACTCTCACCCCCGGAAGGGCTACAGGTGACATCTCTGGTAGTGCTGCAGCGGCCATCCCTGGAGGCTCTGTAGGGGACATCTCAGGAGGTGCTGCAACGCGAATGCCCGGAAGCACAACTCACATCCTTGGAGGCACCACACGTGGCATTCCTGGGGGTGTCACAGGGGAGATCTCAGGAGGCCCTGCGAGTCACATCCATGGAGGAGGAACAACTCACTTCCTTGGAAATGTCAATGGCAATATTCTTGGAGGAGCTGCAGGGAACATCCCTGGAGGCACCACTGCCAACATCCCCGGAGGGGCCACAGACAACATCCCCGAAGGGGCCACAGACAACATCCCCGAAGGGGCCACTGCCAACATCCCTGGAGGCCACACTGGCCACATCCCTGGAGGCGGCACTGCCAACATCCCCGGAGGGGCCACAGACAACATCCCCGAAGGGGCCACAGACAACATCCCCGAAGGGGCCACAGACAACATCCCTGGAGGCCACACTGGCCACATCCCTGGAGGGGCCACAGACAACATCCCTGGAGGGGCCACTGCCAACATCCCTGGAGGCCACACTGGCCACATCCCTGGAGGCGCCACTGCCAACATCCCTGGAGGTGCTGCCACTCACATCGTTGGAAGTGCCACTGGCAACATTCTTGGAGGAGCTGCAGGGAACATCCCTGGAGGCGCCACTGCCAACATCCCTGGAGGCCACACTGGCCACATGCCTGCAGGCGCCACTGCCAACTTCCCTGGTAATACTGGCAGTATCCTTGAAGGTGCCACAGTTAGCATCCTTGGAAGTGGTTCAGCTCACATCCCTGGTGGCTCATCAGGTAGCATCCCTGATGACAGCGCAACTCACATCCCTGCAGTCACAAGCCATGACAGCCCTGGTGGCACAGGAAATCCTATTGCTGGCTTTGCTACAACTCACATCCCCGGAAATGCCACAGGTTATATCCCTGGAGGCGCCACGTCACATACAAGAAACTGTCCGTTCCTGGTTTTGTACTGCATTCTTCTCCCTTGGTTTTTTGTAACGCTTTCATCTTAGCCTGCTGCCTTTTTGCAATCCATGTGTAAATATGCCTAAATAACACACCCTGTTTGACATCAGACAACAAGGTTGTGCATCGGCGTATTTCCACACCACTGATAGCAATTTTCTAACATTTTGCTATTATGGAATATTAAATTTCTGTTTGGTATCACAGAGAATTAATCATCCAATAGTGTGTCCAGCCAATGGTGTGCACTGAAGTATTCCGAGATCCTGATAACTTTAAGTTATCATCAGATTAGTACAAAATATTATTGTAAATTGTTATGTGAAGGGAGTATCCTGTATGATTTCTTCAAAAAGCAGCTTCTGTCTTTCCTCCTTTCAAACAATTCTATTTTCCTGAGTATATTTTTTTTTAAGGGGGAGGGGGAGAGAAGTACAAAGAATATCACTCCAGGAAGAAGGTTACAACTGGAAAAATTACTATACAATATTTAATATTTCTTAGTGAACTTCCTCTATTTCTGAACATCTCACTTCAGTAGAGCAGCTGGACGGACATGTCTTGGTATGACATCTCTACCTTTGGGCTCATTCACACGGAGCTTTTATCCTGCTATTGAGATTGCTCACTCACAGAAGTTTGCGGGCCCTTTAGATGACGCTGTGAACCTCCAAGGTGTCACCCGTGCTAAATGACCTTTATTCCACGTTTAAATAGATCGGAGATAATGAGGTATCAAATGACCCCATGTGAGTTCCCTCTGTAAAAAAGGAAAAGTGGCAAGAAGAGGAGGTAGACCAATGAAACATATGGAAGACTCAGATTTGGGGGAGAAGGAGGGGGGAAACGAAGTGCATGTAAAGGGAGTCTGTTCTGTTGTGAACCTGCATTTAAAACAGAAGCAGAAAGCCCCCTTTTAAATGCAGGATTTTAGGCTGGTGGAGAGATGCGCTATGTATTTCTCCCTCCTTCCTGTGCCCAAGCTGGGGTCTTTGTGCTTTTGCTTTCAAGACATGTCGAGTTAAGCATTCAATATGTGCTAGTCTTATTAGGCTTATCTAAATCCTACGCAACAGATGTGAAATGCGATTATCAGATTCCATCTGTATTTCTGGGGGGGCACTAGAAGGATCTCTAACAAAGGATTTCCAGACCCCTCACCTAACTATAGTGATGCCAGCAAAGGGGTGGGGGGGTGTCATCAGTGTTTCGGGGAATGTAATTTTATTTCTCTATTTCATCCCTCCTTTTAAAAAGTGAAGGAAAGGGTCATTCTTCATTTGCCCAGAGGTACCTTATCCTTAAAGGTAAGGATAAGGTACCTCTAAGGATCCTTACCTTTAAGGATAAGGTACCTCGGGGCAAATTACATGATTTAAATACTGTTTTCCATCAGAGAAAGGTGCTCTCTATGTGTTCAGAAGCAGTTTGTCTTTGGGCCTTTATAAACAATTTGCATGCTGCTCAGAGGCACTTTGCGCTAGCTCAGAAACAGGCCTGAAATGCCAGCCAGATGTTTTGAAAACACAATGTGACAACTCTATGTCATATTCTTCCAGGCCGTGGCTTACTTAGTAAAAGGACTATCTGGTCCAACAGTCATTTTTGCTTCTTTTGTCCGGCATTGTTGGGTTCATTCTCCAGAGGAACCTTCCAAAGAGACCACTGTGTTGTGTTTTCTGGGTTAAGTGTGTGTCAGGGCAATTAAGGGAGCTGCTTGGCCAATGAAACCAGTCCTTGCCTTGAATCCAGGTCTTGTCTCTTGTTTAAACTATGTGATAATATTTGCAAGGCCAATAAAAGCGGGTGTTGCAAAACAAAGAAGTATGTGATCTGCAATAGTGGTTAAAGAGCAGAAACAGTATATTCCACGCCACCCCATAAGTGGCTACAGGAAATGCCAGGGTCTGCTATTTATACTGGAGAAAAACTGGGAATCCCTCTTGGCCAAACATTCGCTTTTCATGGTTCCTTCTGATAGCCTGATCCTAAGCAATGCATACTTGCTTGGATGTAAGTCCCATTGCCTTCAGTGGGACTTACTCTTAAGTAATTATGCACAGGCTTGGAGCCTTAGGGTGCAATCCCATGCATGTTTAGACAGAAAAATGTCCTACACCTCCCAGCATTCCCCAGCCAGCATGGTTGGCTGGGGAATGCTGGGAGCTGTAGGACTTTTGCCTGTCTAAACATGCCTAGGATTGCGCTTTTAATATGAAATTTCTCACCAAGTTATCAATGCAGGATTTGTGTCCTGCTCTGTCCTGGAGGCTCTGAGCAGGTTATAGCCAGTTCCGACATTCAAACACTCCTGACCCCAAGGGGCTCATCATCCAAACCAGGGGTGAGAACTTAGGCCACCGGCAAAATCTGGCCCCCTACAATCCTAGTCTGGCCCTCTGGGGTCCCCTTCCCACCAATCCTGTGGTAGCGTCCCACCTTTTGTGCAGACCCCTGCCCCTTCTCAAAGGCTGAAATGCCTCTCTTGGGGCTGAGTTACTGGCAGGTAAGATAGGCTGCTATTTTTTGTATTTTGCCCCACCCGCTTTGCCTTTGGCTCCACCCACCATGGGATGCGCCCCTCTGAGAACTTCTCTGAAACTGAACGCAGCCCTCAGGTGGAGAGAGGTTCCCCACTCCTGCTCTAAGCAGTTAAATCTTTGGGGGAGATTCACGAGGCCAAATGAAATAAACATGCAGCTTTAGAGGCACATGATCTGTAATGCCCACCCCACACCGAACCAGTCTGAGCACCCATCAAGGCAGCCCCCAAGCTAAAGGGCTGGCTACAGAAGAAGGCTGCTTTCCCCAACCTGATGTCCTCCAGATTACATCCCCCAACATCCTCAGCCAGCATGCCCAGTGGCCCCATCTGGGGGGAGGGCATCAGGTTGGGTAAGCTGGACATATCGAAGGACAAATCTGTCTCTTTTGCCTTCTGTAACGCTCACGTTTTTCCAGTGTGCTCCATCCTGTGTCTGCATCCATTTGAGGGTTTTTTAAAGTCTACATAAAGTCTCCTACCAATAAGGTATGAGAGCCAGCTGTGGTGCAGTGGTTAGAGTGTTGGACTGGGACGCAGGAGACCCAGGCTCAGGCCCCCACTTGGGCCATGAAGCTCACTGGGTGACTTTGGGCCAGTCACTGACTCTCAGCCTAACCTGCCTCACAGGGTTGTTGTGAGGATAAAAATGGAGGAGGACCACGTGAGCTGCCTTGGGTTCTTTGCAAGATGAAAAAAAGTGGGATATCAATGTAATAATACATTTAAAAAATCATGCACTTTTTGAAAGGAATTTCCGGATAGATGCACTTTCCCCTATATATTCCATTTTATGCTACTTCCCTTAATATATGTATTTTAAACATACCTTTCCCTAATGTACACATTTTTGTATGCATCGTGTTCTGCTATATCTGTCTGATCACATGGATGCGTGCGACTGACAAACATGTAAACTGAGTTGAACTCTGGGCATGGAGGAAAACTGGATAGATATCCCAAAGGCGAAAGACGTCAGAGACCAGACAAGTTCCATGAAAGCAATGATGTGCTTATTAAAAAATAAATACAGTGAGTTTAAATCATACATCCGGGGAGTTAGACTTATACATCAAAAAGACATTAACACTGAGAAGCTTGAAAGGCAACAATCATTTTAAAAGCAGTGGTAGAGCAAGATGCATACAGAATAAGTGTGTGTGTGTGTGTGTGTGTGTGTGCCTGTCTAGGAAGGAAGATCACCAAAAATCTTGCGGCATCTTAAAGACACATACATTTATTTTGGCATGAGCTTTCAAAGATGCTGCCCACGTCTCAGATGAAGGGACTTAAGGTGCCACTAGCCTCTTTGTTGTTTTCGCTGCAGCAGACTAACACAGCTGCCACCCGGAAATAGGGAGATCATGGGTCTTGAAATCCTGAGAGCCGGGGCTCCTTCACACCGGGCTTTTATCCCGCTATGGAGATTGCTTACTCACAGAAGTTGACGGGTCCTTTACGCGACACAGCCCTCATCCAGGGAACCTCCCACTCTTTGTGAGCTGTATTGCGTTGTTTTCCATGATGAGGAAAGTCTGGCATTTTCCCTTCTCTCACCACCGACTTGACAAAAATGAGGGTGTACAGTTAAAGTCACTTTAATTACAAATAAAACAACTGCGCCACCTAGTGGCTTTGTAATGAAACACCTAGAACTCATTGAGAAGTTTAGGGTTTTTTTTTAAGCCATGTGGAAAGGACCCGATCTGATCCCACAAAGATTCCAGAAGCAGAAGTCCTGGTAAATTGCAGGATTTTTAGCCTTGTGTGATGAAGCCCCCAGTGTGGTGTAATGGTCAGAGTGTTGGACTGGGACTCAGGAGATCCGGGTTCTAGTCCCCACTCGGCCATGAAGCTCACCGGGTGTCTTTGGGCTAATCACTGCCAGGCTAATCTACAACACAGGGTTGTTGTAAGGATAAAATGGAGAGGAGGAGGATCCTGTACCCCACCTTCGGTTCCTTGCCAGAGGAAAAAAAGTCAGGATAAAAATGTAACAATAAATAAATAAAATTAATGCAGGCAATAAAACAGGGGAATCTTGTGAACTAGATTTATAGAACAATAATGACTCTTTGGAATGGCTGTTCACTCTAGCCTCAGCTTTAAGAAAGGAGCCCCATATATTATCTTCCACAACAGTGGGGCACATAAAAATCTGGGAACAGGTGGAGATTCAAAACAGCACCGCTATCTTATCATAATGCAAATTCCCCAATAAGGTATGATCCAATTTCCAACTGGAAGGACAAATCTTTTCCAGAAAAACAAAGCTTACAAACCCTTAAAGATGTTACTGACATGACAGTATCCCGGCAAGGTTTGAAGCACTGGAAACATATACCGCCCCACCCAAGGGAAAAATGCCAGCACTTGTAGCTTCGAAATCTATTTGGTCCTAATGCTTGTGCGAGTCCAGCCTCCATCAAAAGTGGAATTATCGTAAAATGCTTCTAAGCTCCCTCTCCCACTTCCAATTTATTATTCATTTCTAATAGATGGCGGCCCAGAACCTCTCAAGGAGAATAGGGAGGCTTAGTGGAAGGAGCTTAACGGAGCGATTCACCCAAACCAATGGAAGCAAATTCTGACCATTAAACAAGCAAGGCTGGCTGCTATATTGTCCTTGATACAATACAAAACTCTCCATCAGGCTTATTGGAGACCGCATTGGCTTGCAGACAGAAAATGAAGCTGCCTTTCACACTAGCCCCTTTAACTGAAATTGACACCATTAATTCAGTTAGCAATTATAGAGAATCCAGAACTGATCATCTCAGTGAGGCGATGCCTTTACTAGGACTAACCGAATGCTGGTCCTAGTAAGAGAGAGACAGGGGATGGGTTTGTGTGTGTGTGTGTGTGTAGAAATATTGTTTTCCAAAATAAGGTTCACCCATTGCTTCTTTGTCCCAGGATGGTAACTGGTATCTCATACCTGCAAACTGATGGCCACCAATTTGGGTAGCTTTAAAGGGGGATTAAACACACTCATGGAGAATAAGGCTATTAATGGCTAGTAGTTCCGACGGCTATATGCTAGGCCCAGTATCAGGTGGAGAACCCAACTGGGAGGGTGCTGTTGCACTCATATCCTACTTGTGGGTTTCTCACAGCTACTTATCCACAAAATGCTGGGCTAGATAAACCGGCCTTATGTTCTGGTTTAAGGTGGCCGGGTGTCCTCTTTTATAGAGGACCATCCTCTAATGGAAGGGCTGTCCGGTCAAATTACAGTTTAAAAATAAAAGACCATCAAGAGCGAACACCTGGACAGCAGGGTGTACAGGCAGGCCCAGAGCTCACCTGGTCACAGCCTTCCACACTAGGGCGAGGTATACTGAATTTCTATTTAAACTATAATAAGGATTGAAGTACATCATGAGAAATGCCGGGTTGGATGAATCACAGGTCGGAATTAAGATTGCCGGGAGAATTATCAACAACCTCCGATATGCAGACGATACCACCCTAATGGCAGAAAGCGAAGAGGATCTCAAGAGCCTCTTGTTGAGGGTGAAAGCGGAGAGTGCAAAAGCTGGTTTGAAAGTCAAGATTAAAAAAACGAAGATCATGACATCTGGCCCCATCACTTCCTGGCATATAGAAGGGGAAGAAATGGAAGCAGTGACAGATTTTACTTTCTTGGGCTCCAAGATCACCGCAGACGGTGACTGTAGCCATGAAAGTAAAAGACGCTTGCTCCTTGGGAGGAAAGCTATGGCCAACCTAGACAGCATAGTCAGAAGCAGAGACATCACCTTGCCGACAAAGGTCCGCATAATCAAAGCTATGGTTTTCCCAGTAGCAACGTATGGCTGTGAGAGCTGGACTATAAGGAAGGCTGAGCGCCGAAGAATCGATGCTTTCGAACTGTGGTGCTGGAGAAGACTCTTACGAGTCCCCTGGACTGCAAGGAGGTCAAACCAGTCCATCCTAAAGGAAATCAACCCTGAGTGCTCACTGGAAGGACAGATACTGAAGCTGAAGCTCAAATATTTTGGCCATCTAATGCGAAGAGAAAACTCCCTGGAAAAGACCCTGATGCTGGGAAAGACTGAGGGCCAAAGGAGAAGGGGACGGCAGAGGACGAGATGGCCGGACAGCATCGCCGATGCCATGCACATGGGCTTGAGCGCGCTCCGGGAGAGAGCGCAGGACAGGAGGGCCCGGCGCGCTGCGGTCCGCGGGGTCACGGAGAGTCGGACGCGACTGCACGACCACAACGTCGTTCCGGAGCTTGCACGTATGCATGCGAATGGGCGCACGGAACCGCTTCCCCCGCGCCCCGCTTCCCGCCCCCCAGCCCGATGAAGAGCTCCGGAGGAGGCGAAGGCTCGCCCACTCTTCCGTGGCCCTGACGAGAGCCCGGGCTGGCGACGGGCTTTGGACTGTCCCGCCCGCCCTGCTCGCTTCGGCCCCGGAGGCTTCGCCTTGCTCTCGCCCCGCACGTGGGCGACTCTGAGCCCGAACCCGAAGTCGCGGCTGCCTCGAGCGCTTCGCACAAGCATGCACCTCTTTGGCCGCCGCCTTTTCCTCCCCATAGACTCGAAGGTAGACTGACACGCAGGCTCACGTTCCGGATTTACACAGCGTTTTTTTTTCCTAGCCCGGAGAGGCCGAGAGAGACGCTCCCCGAAGCCAGGGCACACGCTGCTGCCCATCGCGCCTGGGCACAAATCTTGGATCCCTCCGTCCATTTCCACGGGCGGCTCTCGCAGGGCGCGCGCCTTCTTCCAGCGCTGTCCCTGAAGTTCCCACCCAGGAAGGTGGGGCGGGCTCCTCTACACGTTACTTATCTCCGCGCTCCTCCCGCCCCGGCCGCTTTTACGGCAGGAGGGCTCGTCGCTTGCCGACGCGGCCGCAGCCGTTTGCAGCGGTGTGGCTCGGCGCTTTGCGGCGGCGCGGCGGGAGAGGCGCTCCCAAGATGGCGGCGGCGCTGTCGCCCTTCAGCGCAGCGCTGCAGCTGACGGACCTGGACGACTACATCGGGCCCTCGCAGGTGGGCGCCGCGGGCCGAGGGAGGGGGCGGGTGGGCGGAAGGTGGGGGCTCCAGCATGGCCGACGTTTCTGACCCTCACAGCAGCCCCGCAAGGTGGGCCGGCGTTTCTCGCACCCCCGCATTGCCGAGGCTCAGAGTGAGTGGCTGGCCTAAGGCCGCCGAGGGAGTTACATGGAGAGCCGGTCTAAGAGTCGGACACGACTGAACAACAACAACAAGAATAGCAGACGAGGGCGAGCGAGACCTGGGTTCAAATCCCCCCTCCGCCGTGGAGTTCGTCGGGCGACCGTGGGCCATTCTCTCAGTGCAACCTACCTCGCAGGGTTGTCGCGAGTGGGGTGTGATCATGCCTGATGCCTCGGGGAAAGGGCAGGATTAAAATGTAATCAGTAAAATAAATGAATTCGAAGGGTGCAAAGTGCTTTGCATGCATTTTCCCCAGAGAGCCTTACAACAGCCCTGTAAGGTAGGCCAGTACTATCCTCCCCCGTATTGTGCGGGGTGGGAGGCTGAGAGAGAGAGAGAGAGAGAGACTGCCTTGCGTAGGATGACCTGATGGATTTGTGGCAGCAGTGATATTTGAGCGGGGGCCTTTTGTATTAGCTCCTCAGTTGCGCTGATGCTTGGGTTGGCTTCGGCCCTGCAGTATGCAGAGGAATCCTGAGGACAGGAGTGCCTCTGAGCATGTGCAGAGCGTGTTGATTACATCCTGCTGGCTAATCACTGCTGACCCAAACAATCTAGGGTTAGGGAAAAGGGGCTGTGAGCCCAGAGCCCCCCCTGCAGGTTTCCTTGGGGAGGGGCTGTGTGCGCGTGCGGGGAGGGGGGGCGGTGGAAGAGAAGTCCCACTGCATTTACTTTGACCTTTTTAGAAATCTCAGCGTGCCTCCACATCGTTCAGAGTGGCGTCGATTGCCCTCTTCCCCCCCAATTATCTGCACAAGCACCCTATGCGGTAGGTTAGGCTGAGAGAAAGCGAGACTCCTCGCGTGAGCATCCTGACTGAGGGAGGATTCAGACCCCGATCTCCTTATTTATTTTTTATTATTTATTATTAAATTTATTAATCGCCCATCTGGCTGGTCACCCAGCCACCCTGGGCGATGTACAACATACAATAAAACAGTTTAAAACAATAAAAGTCCAGGGGTGGGGAGCCTCAGGCCTGTGGGTCGAATCCAGCCCTCCAGTGTTCCCAGATGGCCACACCCCCTTCCCCTGGCCCCACCCCAGACAGAAACACACACGCACAGTCTTTTTTGGGAGTAGCTCACTGATAAGCCTGATATTTTCTGTCTCCTTGAAGTCATAGCAAAAGAATATTCGCAACTTGCGAGAGCAGTACAGATTGGAATGTGTCTGTTTAAATATGGGCTTGGGGTTCCTATTTATGTTAAAAGCTGGAGTCGATATTGGTGGGATCGATTATGGACAAGTGTGCGCTTTGCAGGTAAGGGTCAGCACTTCCTCTCTAACCATCTAGGATTTTTACTGAAGAACTAAGCGGCAGCTTGGAGTGAGGGATGAACCTGACATTAGTTACCCGAGATGTCTGATGTAGGAATTTCAGGACTGTCAAATGACAGTGCAATGTGATGCAGCCCAGCCAAAAAATAGTTTTTGCTTGGGTGCAGTTTGTCTTCATATTTGGCTTATGCTGTATCGTATTACATGTGAGGTTTTGTTTGTTTTTGTGTCCCACCATTTTAGTAATTTGATTTCTTCTTCAGGATTGCATAAAACCCATCAAAGTTGATAAGAAGCCCGGGAAAGCAGCAGCCAAGATCCGCATTGAAGATGATGGGACTTATTTTCAAGTTGATCAGGTAAAGCTTCCTTCCTCATTCAGATCATGTCATAGGTACAGAATGAAGTTAGTTTTCAGCAGCTATGTATCTGTTGGGGACTAGCAGCTCTGCAGCCCAAGCTCTGGTTCTGGCAGCCCCTTGAAAGGGGAGGGAGCTCTGGAGGAGCGCCAGCCAGGGCCTTTTCAGACATAGTCGGAAGAGCATCATTGTTATGGGTATTTTCCCTCACCAAAAGGCAAGGATTCTCTTCTGTGCTCTGTACTGTGGATCTTGTGTTTGGTCCTGTGGTGTGGAACTGACACATGGGACAGCCAGCCAATGTTCCTGGGGTCCACGATCTAGCAGCAATTTCTCTGTCGGAAAGGATGAACGCTTGTTATAAAGTCTCTAATATCTTTCAGAAGTGGGATCTGCTAACAAAAGTTGAAGTGATTTTCCTGGTGCTTTTGAGCTGATCCGAGTCCATTTTGCATCTCCCTTCTAGGATGGAGGGTCACAAAAGCTTGAAAAGGCCAAAATTACCTTGAACGACTGTTTGGCTTGTAGTGGCTGCATCACATCGGCTGAGAGTGTCTTAATCACTCAGCAGAGCCATGAAGAACTCTCCAAAGTGTTACATGCCAATAAGGTAAGTAAGCAGCTGATGACATCTGTGTGTGTGTAATGGGGGCTGAGGCCCTGGCAGGGTGAGCTCTTCCTCACCCAGCTCCTGCAGAAGACGTCTGTGGGCCAGGCCTGATCTCCCACCTTCCTGCGCTTCCTGGAAGACTGGCTTTTCTTCTGCTGATTCTGGTCTTCTCCTGCGCACACATGCGCGCGCGCGCGCGCGCACACACACACACACACACTTCTCCTCCAGGTCTCCCCCTGTCAGTGATGTTGGTAGCAAGCTGTTCAGAGCAAATAAGGGGGGGGGGTGTTTAAAAGCTAGCTGTAGTGTGTTCACAATTAACATTTTTCCACTTTTCATCAAACATAATCTTTTTGAAAATAATTCAACAATCCCATGCTACAAACAGGTGTTGGGCAGCTCAAGATGCATAAGGATCAGTAGAATACAGACTTTAAAAATGTGAACAAAAATAATTACAGCAGTTACTTCCCCACCCTTCCCTGGCCAGCAAATATTAATATTGATTTTTTTTTTTTAAAGACCTCAGGTTCTGCTCCTAAGAAGCTGGTGGTGGTGTCTGTATCTCCGCAGTCCAGAGCTTCGCTAGCTGCAAGATTTAAGCTGACTCCTTTAGACACAGCTAAGAAATTGACAGCCTTCTTTAAAAGATTAGGTGAGCTGTGTTTCATCTGAAATGGGTACCTGAAGATTCAGCCCTTAAGGCGTCAGTCCTGTGCTTGCTGGTTAGGGAGGAAGCCTGATTTAGCTTCTGGGAACTCTGCCTAGGGTCGGGCAGTGGGACAGGGCTTTCTCTTCTGCAGAAAGAAGAGTCTTGTGCCCTCCGTCCAGCGCTCCTGAGCAGAGACTTCCCCATTCACATCAGCGTTGAAAATGCACGCGCTGTTCACCCCATAGAAGGGAAAGGAGCTGCCATTGGTTGCGAGGAACCTCCAGTCTATGGATGCTTCAGGCGTTCACGCAGTTACAGGACTGGGCTCCGTGGCCGAGCCCCTGCTTTGCATGCGGAACGTCCCCAGTTCAATCCCGGCATCTCCAGTTAGAAGGATTAGGTAGCCGCTGACGGAAAAGACCCCTGAGACCCCGGATAGCAGCTGCCTGTTGGCACAGAGTGCACTGAGTTAGATGGACTGATCGTCTGACGCAGCTGAAGGCAGCCTCCTCTGCCCCTCTCTTCCCTCATGGGATGGAGCTGCAGCTCAGTGATACACGATGCGCTTTGCGTGCAGAATGTCCCTGGCCTCTCCAGGTAGGGCTGGAAAAGATGCCAGCCTGAACACCTGGAAAGCCACGGCCGCATGTCACAGAAAATGGCAGGCTAGTTGCATCGGCGGCCGAAGCTGGCGCAAGGCAGCCCCCCAAGTATCTTCAGCATGTGTCTACGAAGAAGAAAGCTGGCCGAGCCGGCAGAAGTCGCCTCTGCTTCGGGCGGAAGGGCTGTGCGTTGCCGGCAGGTCTGGGGGGTCTCTGCACGGAGTGAGCCGCCAGTCAACAGGCCCTTGCACGTGCGCTGGCCTCGCGCCTCCAGATCAGGTCGGGGCTCCCCCTTCCCCTTCTGCCTGCCACTTTTCAGCCTCACAGTTCAGCCTGATGCTTCCACCTGTGTTTCCAGGTCTACTTTTTAAAAAAAGGGATATTCTAAAGCTGTTGCTCTGAAGCCGTGTGGGAGCCATGCACGCTTGCTGTGAGCTGTCCTCGAGGAAGGGTGGCTCAGCTGGACGGAGCCTGCTGCTGCTCAGCACTCAGGGCCCCCCTTGCTGCAGTGCCGCTGTCCCCAGCCCGGTACCCGCCCGGAGGGTTGGGCTTCCGCTCCTTTCCAGCCGGCTGCTGCCTGTGGGGCCAGCAGGAGCTGGCGGAGTCCGCTCTGGTGCCGCGAAGGGGCCCAGCGCCTGCCTGCCTCAGCAGCCCTTCATAGCAAGCTCGAGCGCCGCCCCCCCCAGCTGCGCCCCAACCGCCAGGCTGCCCTAATGCCTGTCTCTGTGCTTGTGCTTGTCAGGGGCGCACTTTGTCTTCGACACGACCTTCTCCAGGAACTTCAGCCTGCTGGAGAGCCAGCGAGAGTTTGTGCAGCGCTTCCGGCAGCAAGCAGAGGGTAAAAAGGCTTTGCCCATGTTGGCTGCTGCCTGCCCAGGTAGGCCTCGCTGGGAGGGGGGAATCTATATGTGGATTGTGGCGTTGCATGGCATCCCTCGCAGATTGGGGGTGGGGGGCGCGGGGAAGAGCTGGAGCTCCGTGGTCACACTCCCGCAGAAGGTCCCAGCTTCGATCTCCGGCATCTCCAGGTCGGGCTGGGGAAGACCAGCAGCTGCCAGACGGCGTGGAGCAGGGCTGCGGAACCTCTTTCAGCCCGAGGGCTGAATTCCATTTTGGTGACATTCCCGGGGGCCGCATTCCAGAGGTGGGGAGGGGAGAAGGCCAGTGGTGTGTGTGGGGGGGGCAAGATTCCAGCATACTTCAGCTGCAAGCTCTCCCTGCCAGTTGCTAAGCCTTTGGAGAGGCATTTCAGCCTTTGAGAATGGGGGGGGGGGGGTTGCAAAAGCCGGGAAACCATGGAACAGCGGGGAGGAGGGGGGCAGGGGAGGGGGCGTGGCCACTGGGGGACCCCAGGAGGGCCAGGAGGGGACCCCAGATGGGCTGGGCTGGGCCAGGCCTGCAGGTCAACGTCCCTGAGCTAGGTGGACCAGCGGCATATGGCTGCTGCCGATGCGCTCTCTGATGCTTGTCCTGCCCCAGCAGGCAGGACAGATCCAGGAGGTGGTGTACAAGCCAGCCTGCCCAAGTGGGGACCTGCTGAGCTGGACTCATGCCAGCAGCCTGACCTCGCGGCCTGCCCGGGGCTTGACTCCTCTCTCCCCTGCCCCCCTTTGCAGGCCCAGGCAGGCCGACGGGGCTTCTTTAGCCACCGGCTGGCTGCCATGCCAGGATTCAGCTTGGTGACCTGTGAAGGCCTAGCAGGGCCTGGCCAGGCCAGCACTCCAGAGGGGCCTTGCCTTGGGGCCTCTTGCCTGTTCTCCAGTGATGCTGCCGCGGCAGCGTGCGATGCGGCAGCTTGGCAGCGGCCGCCAGGGCAGTGCTTGCAAGCACCCTGGCTCCCTCCAGGCCGGCTGAGGCCCCCTCCATGCTGTTGTCATCCTCTGCAAGCTAATGGAGTGATTCCTCCCTTCCTTTGCATGGGGGGGAGACAGTCCTGCTAGCCAAAAATGGCTAGGGGAGGGGGCAAAGTCCTCTCTCCACCAAGGACCCTTGGGCGACAAGGGCTTCAGCAGAGGAGTGATCATCCCCCCCACCCCCAGCCCCAGCCAATTTTCAGCAGGGGGCTTTTCCTGTCCCTATGAAAGCCGATGGAGATGTTGGTCCATTGGCTTTAATAAGGATGGACCCCACCCCCACCGATGAAAAACCGGAAGGGGGCAAAGTGCATCCCCCGCAGGGATCCTTGTGGCAACAAGAAAGAAAGAGGAGCCAGAGAGAAGGAGAGAGGTCAGAGTGAGCAGCACGTACGCAAACACAGATAAAGTGGGCGTCCCCCACATTTTTGAGATTGGCCCTCCATCCCCCGACAGTGCCCAGGGCACTTCTTCAAAATGGCAAACATGCCCACGGGTTGGAAAGCCCTGTGCCACAGGATGATGGGCTGGCGGGCGACAGATGCTGCCTTTGAAGCTGGGCTGTGGATCTGCATGACGTGCCCCCGCTTTCTCTTTCAGGCTGGGTCTGTTATGCCGAAAAGACCCACGGGCGGTTTATCATTCCCTACATCAGCACGACCAAATCGCCCCAGCAGGTCATGGGGTCCCTTGTCAAGGGCCACTTTGCCAAGCAGCAGGTGCGTCTCTTCCTCGGCCGCCTCTCCCATGGGAGGCGCTGTGCTAGGATGTCTGGCAGCCAAAGGAGCCCCAAGACTTCAACCTGCCTCCCCAGCAGTTAGCCTCTGCGGGAGCTGGCCAAGGGCCACCCCCCCCCCCCAATAGTGGGAGCGGAGACCCTGTCCTCCCCATGGGAAGACAAGGAATGTCGCTTGAAAGGGCTGGGCCAAGCCACACCCACCTGTTCCCATCCTGTGGGATGGTTGGATGGCATTGGGCTTGATGGGTGTAGGGCAAGGGCCAGGGAGACATGATGGAGGGATCCAAAATGATGCGTGGTGTGGAGAATGCGGAGAGGGAGACATTTTTCTCCCGCTCCTGTAATACTATCCCTCTCCCAGTGGGTTCATCCCATGAAGGTGACTGGTGGGAGATTCAGGAGAGGTAAAAGTACTTCTTTGCACAGCGCATCGTTAAACTATGGAACTCACTAGCACAGGATGCAGTGATGGCCACCAATTCGGGTGGCTTTATTAAAAGGGGGTTAGACAGATTCCCGGAGGAGCAGGCTATCAATGGCTACTAGTCCTGAGGGCTCTGTGCTACCTCCAGCATCCGAGGCAGTAAACCTATGTACACCAGTTGCTGGGGAACATGGGCAGGAGGGTGCGGTTGTGCTCATGTCCTGCTTGGGGGTTCCTCTGTGTGAACAGAATGCTGGGCTAGATGGACCCTTGTTCTGATCCACCAGGGCTCATCTTATGTTCTTATACCAGCCTGGCTGGAGATGATGGGAGTTGTAGTCCAGCACAGCTGCAGGGCCCCAGGTTGAGGGAAGGCTCATTTATACAGAGGGTGGAGGATGGGTCTGTCGGCTATTATTTGTTTTGGTTGCTAGCTGGAACCTCCATGCAGAGAAGCTGTCTACCTCTCATTGCCAGATCCTGGGGACAAACATCAGGAGATGGTGCTTGTCTTCATAGCACACTTGTGCATGTCCAGGGGCGTCCAGCTGACCTCTGTTGAAATCAGGAATTGGGACTAGATGTCCTCTTGTCTTATTCAGCCACAACCTGTTCTCTGCCATCCAAGACAGTAGGACAAGGAAAGACGGCTTAAGTTACCAGAAGGCAGATTTCAGTTGAACATCAGGAAAGACTTCCTATCGGTTAGAGCAGTCAGACAATGGAACCAACTTCCCCAGGAGGTGGAGGGAGGTGCTCTCCGTCCCTGGAGATCTTCAAGCAGAGACTGGACAGCCACCTGTCAGGGATGCTTTACACTGGATTCCTGTGCTGAGCAGGGGGTTGGATGCTTTGATCTGAATGGTGCCTTCAGACTCTGTGGTTCTATGATCCTTATGTTCTAATGCTCTCTTGCTTATAGCACGTGACGCCTGACCAGGTCTACCATGTGACGGTGATGCCTTGTTATGATAAAAAGCTAGAAGCCTCCAGGCCGGATTTCTTCATCCAAGAGCACCAAACCCGGGAGGTGGATTGTGTGATTACAACAGGTACAGCAGAACCTAGAGCAGCAACCTAGGCCGCGGTCAAATTGGACGTGCCCAGAAGACTAGCTTGCCTAGTCCCCTCCCTTGAAGTATAACCATTTTTATACACACACACACACACACACACACACACACCCTTCCTGCCCCCTGAAGAGCTAATCGGGCCCAGCCCGCAGTCTGCCATAAGCAGAGAGCAGAAAGCTCCAGGTGACACAGGGAAGCCAGCCAAGGGGTGCGTGGCAAGCGGGAGGCAGCCCACCTCTTCTCAGGATTGCTAGCCACTCTTACCAAGTGCCCTTCACACACACCCTGCCCCCCCACCTGGTATTTATTGTAGGACGGGACAAGAAGCCTCTCTGTTTTATTTATGGATACCCTGCCTTAGCCCATCCGCTCAAGGCAGCTTGCAGAAATACCTGTCGGTTGCTGAGCTCTCCCCCCTGGGCACTCAGTGCAAGTGACGGGGTGACGGCGCCTTGAAGATCCAGGGGAGGACACACTGGGACAGTGGCTGGCGCTCTTTCCCGCCACCACAGCCCCTGCTAGAGAGGATGCCGTGACTGGCCAGTCATCGTCTGATGCTTCCTCTCCCTCTCCCGGCTTTTGGCTGCCCGAAGCAAGCTCTTGTGCTCTTCTCTGTGTTTCAGGAGAAGTATTAAAGCTGCTGGACCAGGAGGGGGTTTCCCTTTCCGAAGTCGATCCTGCCCCTTTGGATAGCATGTAAGATCCAGCGTCTCTCGCCTGGCTAGACTTGCCTCTGTCTGCTCCTTCAGTGTTTTGTGCTAAGGAGAGCCATCCGCTCCCTCACAGAGCACGCCGCCCTTTGCGGTGCCTGTCCAGCAAAGAGCTCCACGTGACTTGAGTTAGTGAGCCAAGCCACGCACCACAGGAAGAGGAAGGCAGAAAATGCCTGGGGTCGTTGCCCAGTCTGGCGGGTGGGGCAGAACTCCTTTCTGCTTCCAGAGATGGCGGTGACTGGGAGATGCTGCCTTGGGCTCCTTAAATGAGTGGAAAAGGCTGGATGTAAATGTAATTAATTAATTGAGAGATAGATGCATGCCCACCCCCATGTAAGCTACTTGGAAATGCTTGGTTAGTCCTTCCAGGGTCTTATCAGAAAGGTTATCTCGGCTTGGGAGCATGTCGGTATCTCTTGGGCTGAGCAGTGGACTGCAAAGGCTCTGTATTTTTCATGTGAGCCTGGGATTTTGCACTGAATTCAACATCTGGAGAAAGTTCAGCTGCTTTTTCTTTTTCAAACAAAGGAAAACAGAAGCCCCGATTCCAGCCCTTGCGGTTCCCGAGATGAGCATCCCAGTGTGTCTGCTGTGATCCTAGAATCCAGGAGGGGCTGAACAGGCCTTCCAGTGGGTGGGGCGCTAGTGCTCTTGCCAGTTTGGTTCTGTGTAGATGCAGCCTGCTTATTTCACACTTGCTCAATGTGCGTAACTTAAATCGGGATCTGGCCTTTCTCAGCACGCAGCTGGGCGTTGTTTTCCGAAGCACCTAGTGGCTTTCCTTCCCTCGTCTCCCAGGTTCAGCAGCTTTTTCGAAGAGCACCTGGTTGGGCATTCTGGAGGTGGTTCTGGGGGCTACCTGGAGCACATCTATAAGCATGCGGCAAAGGAACTCTTTGGGATGCAAGTGGAGGAACTTCAGTATAAAACACTCAAGTAAGGACATCAAGGATCCTAGCTCACTGCAACCCCAGCCCCCTTGTAGCTGTGCACTCTCCTCCAAGCAAGGAAGTAGTGGAGGGCTATTCATTTAAATCAGGGTGGGCAACTTTGCAGGATCTGGCGGGCATTTTCACCCCTCTGGACTGCACTCCTGCCGTTGCCTCCACCCCCCTGCAGAATTTCATAGGGCAGCAGCAAAAAGAAAATTGGTGGCAAGGTGTTCTCAAGCTAAATTTGACCTTTTTTTTACTGCTCTGTAGCCGTAAACCGTTGGTTTTGTTTTTGCTGCTGCAGATTTTGGCAGGGCCAAAATTGATTGAAATTGACCAAACAGCTTCCACGGTTCAAGCACCCTGCTTCATTCACAGAATTTTACCAGTGGGGGTGGCGTCCAGGCATTGTCGTCTTCCATTTGTGGCCCTCCCGTGTTTTCCCACGGCTTCTTCCAAGTTTTTTTTTCTTACCGTGGAAAATCTGCCAAGGAGAAAAAGCCGGAGTAGCTGCGCAACATATTTTGACGGGCGGCACTAGGAGCCCTCCAGCCGGAAGCACTGCAACTGCTGCTTTTATGATCACTGAAAGTGTGCGGCCTCAGGCCCTGGGGACTGGGGCACCAGGAACCCCTGGCAGCAGCAAACGAAAGGGCGAGGAAGCATTTCTACTCCTCAATGAGACGGACTTTGCCACAGAAGCTGTGTTGTTCATGCACGTTCTGCTGCCAGCCCTGCCCCTGCCCCCCCCCCCCCCCCGGCCAGTGGGAGCCGTCTTTCAGGTCACAACAGCACAGCCGGTAGCTCAGGAGCCTGGTGGAAAATGTGATGTTTTTGCACAACTGATTTCTTTTTTGTGTGTTCTTGAATCCCCTTCTCAGAAACAAGGATTTTCAGGAGGTGACCCTGGAGAAAGATGGCCAAACCGTCTTGCACTTTGCCCTGGCTTATGGATTTCGGAACATCCAGAACTTAGTGCAGAAACTGAAGCGGGGGAAGTTGCCGTATCACTACATCGAGGTGATGGCTTGCCCTTCAGGTGAGGGCGCTGGCAGGTTTGAAATAGCGGGTTGCTAGAAGGGATGGAGGGCGGGGGGGGGGACGTACATCACCCAGAACTCTAAAGAAGAAGAATGCTCCCTCTGAGGGAAGTCCCCTGACCAGCTGAAAAGAACCAGCCTCGGCTGGGGAGAGCAGAGGTGTTTAACGAAGCCCTCGTTCGCATTCTTCTCACACCTTCAGCTGTGATCCTCTTGTTTTCCAGGCTGCTTAAATGGAGGAGGCCAGATCAAAGCGGATGGCCAGCCTGGGAAGGACCTGCTCCAGCAAGTGGAGAGGCTGTATGAATCGGTACAGCCTGAAAAGCCCGAGATGAACAGCGCCGCCAAGGAACTCTACAAGCAGTGGCTGGGCGGCCCCACCTCGGAACAAGCGCGAGAAACCCTGCACACGCAGTACCACGCGGTGGAGAGGACAAACGCCGGGTTTAACATCAAGTGGTGAAGGCGGACAGGTGTGCGTTGGAACCGGAAGCACCGAAGGGCATCATGTTTTTAAGATTCCCCTCTCGGACACAGCCAGTGGCTGTGGAGAGACCCTTTATACTTTGCAAATACGTAGCAAATAAATGGTAGTACCAAAGATCGGAATAAAAATAATTGCAAACTCAGGATTTGGCTTTACAGAGGGCAACATCCATTCAGAGATGGGCCTAGTTCACGGTAGGATGTTGCCTAGACAAGTTAGGGAGGGGCCACGGTTTGTGGCAGAGCCCCTGCTTTGCATGCGGAAGGGCCCAGGTGCAATCCCTGGGTAGTGCTGTAAAAACTCCTGCTTGACTCCCTGGAGAGCCGCTGCTGTCCGTCAGTGTCAACAGTACTGGGCTAGGTGGACCAAGGATCAGTACAGGGCAGCTTCCTATGTCCCTAGAGCTGTAGTCTTGTTACATTTACCCTTCCGGGATCAGTGCCTGATCTTTGCATCCTGCCTCAACAGCTAAGGGCGATGTCGCCCAATCTTTAAAAGCGATCTCCCAACCACAAGGACCCTCTTCAACAGTGGAAGTGATGCTGCCACAGAAGTATTTCTGCACCCCACAATTAGGGATGTACAAAAATCACTTACCTTTCGGGGATTATGCTGATGGTGCAGGGGGAGGCGTTCCGTCCCTCCTGCTGGAACACTCGCCGGGGGGGGGGGAGGCGCTCCGCCCCCCCCCCCCCCCCCCCCGGAATCCTGGCTGGCCGGCTGGCTGTGCTCCGCAGCAATTCTGTGGAGCCGCCAGCCGGCTCCACCAGCAGCCGGACATCCGGCCGCTGGCTAGCAGGGACGCAAATGGTGGTAGCCATAGCCACCGCCGTTTGTGTCCCTGCAGTCAGCCGTGATAGGCTATGTAAATGTTTATGTAGCCTACCATGGCTGATTTTAAAAAAATGCGCGTACGCAAATGCGTTCCTTATTTTGGCATGTCTTAGTCTACGTCAACATTTACGTAGACTAGGCGAAAATAAGGGGAACACAAATAGCGTAGATGCTACGCTATTTGCGTTCCCCTTATTTTCACCGCCTTAGTCTACGTAAATGTTTACGTAGGCTAAGACGTGCCAAAATAAGGACCGCAAATGGCGGCGCTCATGGGCGCTGCCATTTGCGTACGCGCGGTTTTTTTAATCAGCCTTGATAGGCTACGTAAACATTTACGTAGCCTATCACGGTGTTTTTTTAAAAACTAGCCATGATGGGCTACATAAAGATTTACGTTTTCTATCACGTTTTGTTGTTGTTGTTGCTTTTTACCTGGAAATGGCGGCGGCGGCCGGTCAGAAGCCGCCACCGCCAGGAAGATCCGCCTAAGGTAAGTCCCGTCCTGGGGGGGGGCAGGGGGACATTCCGCCACTGATTTCGGGGGGCTGAATGAGCTGGCATTCGGCCTCCCCGAGATCCGTGGCGGAACTTTCGTAGATCCCTACCCACAATGCACAGGAACACCTGGCCTGGGCTGAATCCCCCTGCCCCATATCACTGGCGGCTGCTCCTGGAAAAGCCTGCCATGGGAGGATGCCCGTATTCCTTTACTCTGGCTATAGGCCAGCCTCCCTCCAAGGAGGAGCCTCCCCCGTCCCATGACCCTGTGAGGTCGGTTGGACAGAACAAAGGAGTGGGTAGGAGACATCAGTCCGTTTCTGGTCCAGGTCAGTTTTGCATGTGCTCATTCATAAGTCCTCGTTCCACATTAATGTGTATTTAAAAAAAGACACAGATGTATCTACACAGTTAAATAAGGGGTTTTGAACATTTCTCTTGAAATCTGAATGTCTAAGAATGCTTCATTGCAAAATATGCATTTTAAATGCGTTCTGGCATGTTTTTTGAGCCGAGAATGGCCCTGCAAAATTTGGGGAAGTGTGAAATGTAAAGAATAATTACATTCCGATCTGCCCCTTGGTCTGGGAGACGAGAATTGGGTCAGTTGGCAGGTGGCATGCCGGAAGCATCGGCAGCTGAGCTGTGGGGCCTGGCTGGGTGGGTTGGGGGTCTCCCTCCATCCACTGCACCCGGGTGGTTGCCCATCATGTTGCAAAGAACGTGTGGCGGATGAGTGGGGAGAGGAAGGGCTTCCCCTAGGGATGCTGCTTCCAGCAGCATCCTGGCAATGGCTTTTTTGCTCAGGCCTGGCGATGAGGCGCCCTCCCTTTCTGCTTGCAGCGGAGTGGGAAGAGCCAGAGGGGGGATCCCCACCCTCTCGCCTGCAAGGGCAACGCAGCGTCTCCCTGCTCTACTGGCACACGGCACAGCAACGCTGGAAGCTGCCTTCCCCCGACTCAGACCCGGGTCCATCGAGCCCAGTATGGTCAGCACAGACTGGCAGCAGCAGCTCTGCAGGGTTTCAGGCAGGTTTCCCAGCCGGCTGGAATCAAACTTGGGGCCTTCCCCATGCAAGACAGGGGGCTCCACCACTGCGCCATGGCCCCCCCCCCTTGCCACTGACCCCAGCACGGGTGTCTGCCTCTCCTTCTCTCACCCCAATCGGAGGCGGCTTTCAGCGATGCGTGCGCCAGCGGCCCCACGGGCAGCACAGCCTTGCTCACCCTGGGCACACCTCACATCTCCAGAGAGATGTGGAAAAGCGTTGTCTCCACCACCAGCCACCCTGAGTCAGTGCCAAGCCTACAAAAGAGGCTTCTGCTGCCCAGCTGGTCTTAGGACAACGGCATCTGGCGGAACATCCACATCAAGCCTGCCTCCCTGTGCCTGCTGAAACAGATCCCCATCCCCACCCCGCAATGGAAACAACGCCTGACTAAATATGTGCGCCTGCAGTGGCTCATGCTTATCCCTTGACAGCCCTTGTCTCTCCCCACTCCTCCTTCCTCCCTGGACAGGGACGCATCCAGCCGCGATTACAGAACACTCGACTGGCAGCTGAATGTGCGGAATGACCTCTTGCAAAACACTGCAGGAGGCATCCTGGAAGGTCGATCAATGGTCCGTTCATACAGGCAGAATATCACTCAGTGCTGCCGCCATTAAGTGATGAGAAGGCATGTCTGAATCTGCAACCAGCCCTTGGCGATAGGCTAGAAACAGGAAGCTCTGCTTAGTGATGTCAGGTATTAAATATGGCACCTACTGGGGCAGTTCACACCACACACCAACCCACACTCAGTGGTTGAGTGTGGGCTGTTTTGAACTGTGGGTTCTTTGTTGAGCCGTGGGTTATTGTGTTGTCTGAACGCAGCCAGGGTGGCTTGTTCACCATGCAGTGTGGCTTATTTTCTCGAACAAGCTACCTTGCATAGCCATGGTTTGTTGTTGAGTGGTTCAGGGTCGTTAACAAGCCACACTGCATGGTGAACAAGCCTCCCCGGCTGTGTTCAGACAACACGATAACCCACCCTGCGGAAATCATGTTGCGTTCAGACAACACGCTAAGCCACGGTTCAACAAACAACCCACAGTTCAAAACAGCCCACACTGAGCCACTGAGTGTGGGTTAGCGTGTTGTGTGAACAGCCCCACTGTGAGCTGTGACTATCAAAACCCCCTGCACCTGAGCAAATGCAGAAGTTCTATCAATGCGCGGACAGCATCCTTTAAGGGCTCTGGGTCAACACCGTTGGCAGCACTGCCATCCCCAACAACGTTTTGGAAGGACCAAGGGACCTGTGAAGGCTGCAGGAGCATCCGGAGAGTCGTCTTCCCACACGAAGTAGCAGACATGCCCAGAGGTGTGGCCCGGCGTGAGGAGGCACCTCACGTTGATGCTGCCGAACTGCCAGAGAGAAAGAAGGAGGCCCCTGCAGGTCAAAGCCCAGGACAGCTGTCCATTGCCCGCCTCTGCTTGAAGAAAACGCAGCATCCGGGAACCGTGTTTTCTGACAGCCGGAACGGGGTGGTGAGGGGGAGCCGAGATGAGGACACGCCTCCCTTTGGCGAAACGCTGCCGCCTGCTGGTGGTCTGGCAGACAGGACCATCGGACACGGCGGCTGGGTTCGGACGATCAGCAAGGGAAACAACGCAGTATGGGTTGTGTGTCCCCCCCAGTTGCGTGATAGCCATTTCCCTAATGAGCCATGCCGTGTCGGGGATTGCCGTGTCATCCGAATTTGGCACATGGCACAGCGGGGATAGCTTCTTACCCTACAACCCACAGCTTGCAGGAGGGGTTGTGGGGTGGGTGAGAAGCTGGGTTCGGGTGGCACAGCAACTCCCGATGTGGCGTGGGTAATTAGGGAAACGCCAGCCACGCAACTGGCACGCACCAGGAGAGGCGACACTACCCATACTGCGTTGTTCCCCCCGCTGTCTGTCTGAATGTGGCCACTTTCAACTAAGCTTCAGTTTGGGGTGAGCAGTAGGGGACCATTTCTGGTGATCCAAGGGTGACGACCCATGAACCTCACTTCAACCCCTCATCTGTAAACCTCTTCAAAGGGTAGAGCAGAGGCTCTGGGGAGCTGAGTCAGTAGCCCACTGGAAAGATCAGGGGCCTGCTCCACCTTTTAGTAGAGTCAGAAAAGTCCCGCTGGATTGGACCCAGGATCCAGCTAGTCCGTCGTTGTCTTTGCAACAGTGGCCAGCAGCACCCACAAGCGGGGCATGGGAGGGATGGCTCTCTCCTACCGCAGGGGTGCAAAACGCGCGGCCCACCAAGCTGTTTCTGGCAGCCCATCGGAAACACACATGCGGCATCTGTTGCTGCTGCCAAAAATGTTGGGGCAACACTGTCTGGGGTTCCCCACTCCAGCAAGAGAAACCTCAGGCGTTCCAAAGCTAACGCTAGCGACAGAATCTCTTCCCTTACCTCCGGTCTCTGTTGACAAACAAGAGGTTGACTGCTTCTGAATATGGAGGTTCTATTATGCTGTCATGGCTAACAGCCAGTAATGCGAGGGCAAGGAACAACATAAACCAGTCTTCCTCAACCTCCAGATGTGTTGAACTACAACTCCCAGCATGACAGTTGGGGTGATGGAAGTTGTAGTCGAACAAATCTGGTGGTTGGGGAATGGCAGGATTGCGATTTTTCATACACAGAGGCACATACAAGCCCTAAATGGCTTGGGGCCAGATTATCTGCAGGACCACCTCCTCCCATACGTGCCTGCCCAGACCCTAAGATCATCCTCAGGGGTCCTTCTCCATGAGCCCCTGCCAAAAGTGAGGCAGGTGGCTACCAGGAAGAGGGCCTTTTCTGCTGTGGCACCCGGGCAGAAAATAAATTATTTATTTAATTACATTTTTATACTGCCCAATAGCTGATGCTCTCTGGGCAGTTCAAAATCAAAACCATAAAATACAACTTGAAAAACATAATATAAAACTGTTAAAAGTTTAAAAATACCCGGTAAAACCAAGGTGAAACCCAGCAGCAGTTACAGCCCAAGAAAAGCCTGTGTGAAAAGGTGTGTTTTCAGGAGGCGTTTGACAGACGTTACATTTTCTGCCTCCCGAACTGCATGGGTGGGCCACTACCAAGAAGGCCCGCTGTAGAGGTTCTTCATGGCGACCTTCCGTTCTTTTTGGAATGACCAGCAGCCAGGACCTCCTCTGAAGATTTTAGATGTCGCCTAGGCATAGGCAAGAGAAGCGGTCTGCTAGGTACCCTGGTCCCAAGTCGTTTAGGGCTTTATATAATAACCTTGTACATGGCTCAGTTCTGGAGCTTAGTTCTGGCTCGTATTTATGCCCAGATTCTCTCATTAGAAGACTCAGGAAAGACACTGGTAATAATTCCACCAGGGAGCACTGCGGTGAGCCAGCAGGTCTGATTTCTGAAGCTTCAACAGCTATCCAAACCCATTTTCTGGTGGACTCTATCCAATTCCCTTTCCATCAGAGCAACAATGTAAATGACCAGGGGATGGATGCACCAGCTCTTGTGCAAGCCAGCTAGATGTGCGTGTGCGCGTGTGTGTGAAGAATGGGGCTCTACATGGGCAACATATCAAAAGCAACGCAGCAGCACTCATCCACACTCAGAAGCACCTAGGAGGCTGCTTTATACGAGGACCAGCTAGCCTAGAATTGCCTGCTCTGACCTGCGTGCCACCATCTCGGGCAGAAAGGGGGCTTTCCCATCCCTTGCTACCTGATCCTTTTTTACCTGGAGATCCTGCCAGGGACCGAACCTTGGGCATGCAAAGCGGGGGCTCTGCCACTGAGCTACGACCTCCCCTTGCAAAGGAACGCGAGCCCTTGGGTGCAGGGATTCCTTGTGCCACAGCGGCTTATTTATTTCAGGAACACGGGAAGCTGCCTTGTACTGGGTCAGACCCTTGGCCCATCTAGCCTGACTGGCAGCCATGGCTCTCCAGCATTTCAGGCACGATCCCTCCCTAGCCCTCCCTGGAAACGCTGCCGGGGACTGGACCTGGGGCCTCGTGCATGCCAAGCAGGGGCTCTGCCGCGGAGTGATGGTCCGTCTTTCAGCGACTTCAGTTGCTCTTCCCACAATTCCTAAAAGCAAGGCTATCCAACGAGGTGGGGATGGAAACAAGAAATAAGGGGCTCTGCATGTCTCTCGCTCTGTCCCTCCCCTGCCCCTTACCTTTAACTCCTCCTTGTGTCTCACTGGGTGCGTCAGTGCTCCCACCCGCTCGTCCCCCCCGAACACTGCCAGGCCAGAGTGCAGCTTGGCCAGCTCCTCATTCCCTCGAGCGTGATCCCTGGACAGGCAGAAGACGAGGAGATGGGCCCTGTTAAAGGTGCCATGGAAGAAGCAGCACCAGCCTTTCTTCTGGGGACTGGAAAAATCAGCAGACAGGGGACAAGGTGCTAAGGAAATCTGTCCCGGCACACCCCAAAGTGTTTTCTTCCTTCTCCCCACTGATTTGGGCCACCTTGAACTCCAGTGCGGAGAAGGGCATCTTCTCTCCCCAGGTGAGTGAATAAAAGGACCGTGTTGTGTTCACTCACCAGTGGTGGTGAGTTGTCAGGATCGCTTTCAGAGTGACGTCTTCTTTTCTGATGATTTCTAGTAACTGAAAAAGGGAAAAACCATTGGAGAAGCAGCCTGAGGGTGCAACTCTGTGTGACATGGAAGATCTGTGGTTAGGATCTCAAGTTCCTTTCTTTTTCTTTTTTTTAGTTAACAGGGCTGGGGGCAGGATTGGATCCCCCATGCTGGCATCCCAATTAAAATCCCTCCCCAAATGCCATTTGCCTTTGTGTGTGTGTGGGAATATACACGTATCTGTATGATATCTGAAAGTTTTCCTCACTGGGGTAGAAAGGAGCTTTGGCAGGGGGGCAGTTTTAATCGGGAAAATGGTGTAGGGAGAATAGGTATTATTTATTCATTCATGTATTTATTATTATTAACCACAGGAAATCCAAGGTATGGCTTTTCCCACCTCATGTCCAGTTTGGCCCTAAATGCTAGGAAGGATCTTCTCATTTGGGGCAATTATCTCAATGGTTCATTACAAGTCTTCATCCTGACCTAAAATCCTCTATGGGTCTGAGTAGCTTGTTTCCCAAACTTGAATGGGTATATCTGAGATTCACCGGATCAAGAGAGAATACAACGACATGAAGGACAGACCCCACTCAGTGATAGCTTTGCAATTCTTTACCAAGTGCTTTGGGCTTCAAGGATTAAAGTATGGATAGTGGTCCCTGGAACTTCTCTCAAGCCGGACAACACAAAGTTGGTATTAAAGAATCTCTCTCTCTCTCTCTCAAACAGTCTAAGAAAATAACAAGCTTTAGCCAAAATGAGGCAGGTTACAAACATCCCTAAATATACACAAGTTATGATCTACAACTGCTTAGTAGAATATCAGAACTTTCTCTCTGGGATTGCCGCAACTCTATCCTGCTCAGCATTCTGGCTCCTATCATGTCTAAGCAGGTATTTGGGGGAGCTCACCAGCCATGGGTAACCCCCTTTAGGAAGTCTCCGACAGCCCAGAAGTATTGTGCCACTGCACAAGGGGGCTCCACTGAGCTGTAGATAGTCTGGGCAGAATTCTACAACAGATTATTAAACCGTTTGTCTACGAGCGCCTAGGAAAGAATGGATCGATAACTAGGTGCCAGCATGGGCTAATTAAGTCAATAAGATCAACTTTATCTCCTTTTTTGATAGAGTTACTAGTCTGGTAAATCGTGGCAATGCAGTGGAGATAGTATAGTTTGACTTCAGCCAAACACTTGACAAAGTCTTCAGTGATGTCCTTGTTGACAAGATGGTAAACTGTCAGTTGGGCGATACTAAGGTGAATCCACAGCTGGTTGAGTGCTCCTTAATGACTCTGCGTCAGCCCCAAGGGATGTCTCACGTGAAGTGCCACAGGGCTCTGTCAGAGGCCTTGGGCACACAAAAAACCAAAGGTACAAGCTGAATATGAGCCAGCTGTGCAGTGCAGCTGCCAAAAAAGCAAATGCAATCCTAGGCTGCACTAACAGAAGCACAGCAACCAGGTCAGAGGAAATAACAATTCTGCTCTATTGTGCATTAAACTGCATTTGGAGTACTGTGTCCAGTTCTGGACACCACATTGTAGGAAGGACACTACAAACGAGGATGGTGAGGGGTCTGGAAACCAAGCCCTAGGAGGAACGGTCGAAAGAGCTAAGCATGTTTAACTTGAAGAAGGGAGGATTAAAGGAAGGCGTGGCAGCTGTCTGATTAAGTAATTAATTAATTACATGCCTATCTTGCCATTCCACTAAAAATATTGTTCAAGGCAGCTAAATATCTGAAAGGCTGTCCTGCAGAAGATGGAGCAGGTGTGTTTCCTGTTGCACCAGAGGGCAGGATAGAAGCAGCAGGCGGAAACGGAGGCCAGCAGATCTGGCTAAACACTAGGAGTAATGGTGAGAACTGCTCTACGATGCGGCACATCGGCTTGGGAGGAGGCGGGCCCTCCTTCCCCAGAGGCACTGAAGCAGAGGCTGGATGGCTGTCTCTTAGGGGTGCTGTAGGCCGTAGTTACATCTTGCACTGAGCAGGGGGCTGGACTAGGTGACCTCCAAGGTGCCGTCGAACCCTATAATCCTAAGAAATAGGTCTTGCCTTCAGATCCCCCAAATCCAGGCAGGCCTCTTGCAGCACCCCCTCCATCTGAGGACATCAGCAGCTGCTACTGCGACGGCAGAAGAGGAGGCCTAAGGTTGCCAAATGACCAGCAGACACAAAACAGCCTGGCCTGCTCCTACTCCTTTAACAACCGCTCGAATGGCAGAAACCGACAGGTGAAGCTTTTCACGGTATGGAGATCAGCGTCGTCCCCTGCTGCTGGGAGATGACGTGGCTGGGGAACAGGGGCCAGGGGGGAAGGCTGGCTGCTCCTACGAAGGTGCTGGTCTTGACCAGGATGCCCTCTGTGGCCTTTCCTGACGATCTGGTCAGCCACCACCAGACTGGCCTTGCTGGGCGCAGGAGGAAGCCACCAAGGGGGCGGAGGAGTCCTCGGCGGCTTGAGCTTGTTTGCTTCCCATCATTTTCTCATTTGCTTTCCATCCCGGAACGGGTAACAGCGTTGGTGACTTAATTTTCACCCATATTTATTTCTTCATTAAAAGATGTCAAAACCGCCTCCGTATATTTAATTTCCCTGTACCTATTTTTTTTTAAATTCCTAATGTTTGAAAAATGATATAGTTTCAGACTCCAATCTTGAGTTGACTTTGTCAGCTTTTTATTTTCTCCACTGAAGAGATTTTCTATGGATTTCCTCCACCATCCTGCCCATGTGAACCGCCACTCACTCCACTCACAAAAGTGAATGAAATTCCACAGCAAAAACATGGTATATAAAACCAACCAACGAAAACCGCATAACACCTTAAACACGAGCCGCAGCGATTAGTCCATAGTACAGCAATGAATAAGGCACCCCCTCCATCCACAGGGCTTTCTACCATCAACTGTCCTGTGGGTCGGATCTTTTTGAGTTGTTAATATTGACTTTAAATGGTTTTTATTAATGTCTTCCTTGTAAGCTGCCTTGGTAGGAATTTATCCTGAAAGGCCAAATGTAAATAATTGTAATAAATAAAAAAATAAAATTTAGATTGAAATAAACATGTCTTCAGGGTTGTCTTATATGGGCATGTAGTATGTGCACAAACAGTATCCAGGAAGTCGGAACAGAGGTCTTGCAACAGTTCCCCATTAAATGCTTAAGCGCACACCAGACAGCAGACCCCCAGCCAGTTCCAGCTCTGAAAGGCTGAGAATGCTAACTTCACTTGGTTATTTTAGAGGGCTCAGCACAATGTTTGAAGCACTTGCAACCCCAACCTAAATCTCCTGGCCCAGGACTTGATCACTCCTAAATTTCTTCCAGGCCTATTTGGATCCCCAGTTACCCTCTTGGGAACAGCAGCGTCCACTGCAACGGCATGCCGAGTGCTTTCTTCGATGATCAGGTACATATAGTTATCTTCCAGGACTGAAATCACTTTGACCTTCATGCTCCGTGAAATTGAAGGTCACGCGAGCCAGCTGCGAGAAGGAAAGCCAGATTAAATAAGGAAAGTAAACTTGCACCTAATTGCAACTGTTCTCCTTGCATTGTCTTTTTTATTGCAACACTGTGAACTGCTCCGGAGTCTCTGGAACGCCTTCCCAAAATTGCTACATTGTGCAACTACGAGGGCTAGAAACTTTCTGTGTATTTTAGATCCGCATCTCCCAGAATACTGAATGCTGCGTTATATCCACTCCCTGCCCGCCCAGGACTCTCCAGCAGGGAGCCCACAACACAATTTTAATTTTTGCACGATTTAGACATTTGTACTCATAATAACAATAATAACGACAATTATTATTATTATTATTATTATTAATAATACTAACATCTCCATTCTTACACAAAGGACATATATATGCACGCTAAGCACAGAGCAGTCTTCTCCAACCGGGCGCCCTCCAGATGTGTGGGCCCACAATTCCCACGATCCCGAGCCTGCATGGCCAAGGATGGGAGTTGTAGTCCCACACATCCAGAGGTGGCCAGGTTGACGGAGGCTGGCTCAAAACACCCCCCATCCCGCCTAGGCCGACGTAAGCTGCCCTCCCCGACGCATTCGCCCTGCCACGCCCCGCCACCCCGGCCGCCTCTCCTGGGGAACATTTGGGGAAGGGGCTGCCCCTCTCGCCACGCCCCGATCCCGAGGAGTCGGCAGCCTGCGCCCAGGAAGCCTCGGCCCGGGAGGGCGCCTTCCGAGGGGCTTCCTCCCATCGTCGCCCTCTCGGGGGACCCCACTCGCCCGCCCCCCAGCCCAACGCGGCGGAGCCCCCTCCCGAGGCCGCGCCGCGCCCGGATCGGGCCCGAAGGGCTGCGCCTTCCCGCGGCGCGCCCGTCGGCGGCCCACCCCTCCCGCGCGCAGCCGGGCTGACTCCCGAGGAGACGCGGCGCGCAGGGCCGGGGAGGGCCCCCCGGGCTGGGAACGCCGCCGCTGCGTCCTCCGCCAGCCCGAGGAAGGGGAGCCGCCCCGCCGCGCCGCGCCGCTCCTCGGGGCCCGCCAGCCCTCCCCGCGGCTGCCGGGGGGCCCCGACCCCCGCGCGGCTCCTCCTTGCCTGGGGCGCCGCGGCAGCCGGCGGACGGCTCCGTGCGCCACGGCGGCCGGCCGCCCGCCTCGCCTCGCCTCGCCTGGCCTGGCCTGGCCTGCCCGGGCCCGGAGCCAGCTGCGCGGCCGCCGCGGCGACAGGCGCGCCCGGGGCGCCGCGCCTCTGAGCGCGCGCAGAGCGCCTTCCCTTCCGCGGACCTGGCCCCCGCTGCGGTGAACTCGCGGCGGGGGCGCTCCCCGACGGGCCTCCGGGAGACGCCGCTTCGCGGGCGAGATGCGCGGCACGAGGCGTGCGAAGCCGCGGGCCTCCAGACGCTGCTGGACGGCCGCGCCAAGCGCGCCCGGCCGTCGGCGCTCCCCGCGGGGCCGCGCTCGCGTGGCGGCGCAGCCCTGCGCGTGTTTAGGCAGAGGACAGCCCTACAGTGCCCGGCGTGCCCTAGCCAGCTTGGCTAGCTGGGCCATGCTGGGCACTGCAGGACCCCCCCCCCCCGCCTAGACATGCGCAGCGCTGCACCTTTATATGCAGACGGGCCTCCCAAGTTCAGCTGTCCGGTGCGGGGAGGCGGATGATGGAGGAGATTTCTCTGTCCCCGGGACCGTGCAGAGAGCGGCTGTTGCTATCCAGGCAGGCAGCCCCGCCCTCCTTCAGAGGCCGCAGCCGGGGCCCCTCCCACCCGGTGCCCTCCGGATGCTTTGGACTACACCTCCCAGCAGCCCCAGCCAGCATGGCCAATGGCCAGGAGTAATTGGGAGTCATAGCCCCGAGCATCTGGAAGGTACATGGATGGGGACGGCGGGCACATCATCAGGGCAGCTCTGTAGGAGAATGTTTTGAAACATAAAACAGTGCATCGAAATAACCCTCGGCTAGCTCCTTCAGAGTTCTGAGTGAAACCCGGAGCGGCTTCCCCACCCCACTGCCATCGGGCCCACCAGCCTCCACTGCAAGAAAGGTTTAGAAGCCTGGGAATATAAAAGGGTCTTTGCTTGACCCGGGAAAGACACCCGAGTGGGCCTGACCAAGCTCGGGGGGGGGGGGAGCGCTCCGATGGCAGGGCACCATCCCGGGAAAGCCCTGGTGCGGGAACTGGAGAACAGCCTCGGATGGGCGTCTCAAGGACGGGGCAGGCACGGAAGGGGTAGTTCAGTGGGACAGGACACGCTTGGAGGCCGGAGCTTCGAGGTGGAGCCGAGACAGACTTCTGCCTGAGGCCAACAGTTGGTGTAACCAGGGATGGGATCCGGATGTTGGCCTCCGAGTTCCATCAGCCCCAGCCCCCATGACCAAGGAGCCAGAATCCAACCACATCTGCACTCCAGGTCCCCGCCTGTTGTCCAGATGGACCCATGGCCTGACTCCGCTTAAGGCAGCTTCCTGTGTCCCCAGCACAGGATGAAGTCAGCTAGTCCTCCGCACACCCAGCTCAAAATGGGATGGGAAACAGTTCCCTGCCAGATTCCTGCTTCAGCAGGCCGACATTAAAGGCAGGAAGGCCAGAAGAAAGGAAGCAGCCCAAAGCGATTTTGCATCGGAACATGCAAGAATGGAAGGCTGCAAAGGCTTTCTATGCGATAAAGTCAGCCATGTGCATTCCTTCCCAACTCCACCTTGCATTTTTTTCCTCCTTCGAAGGCTGCTCACAGCTTTGGAGGCCCCATGGAAGGCAGTTTCTTCCAAGGAAGAAAGGCTGAGCCAGGGCCAAGCCCTTTCATTTGCCCAGAGGCTGCATGTCCCAGGGGAAACTGTGTAAGATGCTGAGGGGGGTATGTATGCGTGTTACATGCAGCAGCCAAGCTCATCGAGATGCCCCCAAGTTCCTCTGCAATATTACAAGGACTCTTGGATTGTGCCTTTCTCCGCTTGTGCCACCCAAGCACAGCTGCTCACTCAAGGGATGGGATTAAGGCCAGAGAGCTAAAAACTTGCTTTATTTCAAAATAAAACAGCAAGACACAGAAGCATCCGAATTCTAGTCCCGCACTTGGCATGTTTTCAGCAGTTGTGCATAATTGCAGAATACACACGGTTCTCTTGACACCCAGGCAACTTGAGTTGTGTGACTTTGGGTGATGTGTTTGCTTTCTTCAAATATTTTAAATACATAAATGAATATTAGGACACTTTCTGGACACCCTGTCTATATAGTCAAGAATCCCAGTGGGTTTCGGCTAGCATTCCCCAACCTGGTGCCCTCCGAATGTATTGGACTACAACTCCCGGCATCCCCGAGCCAGCATGGAAGGAGCCAGGTTGGGGAAGGCTGGTTTAGGCTAAAACCAGCTCTCTTCTCATGGGAATATCTAAAACATGGAAATATTTCTCATCATGTAAGGAGAACCTTTTCTTCTAGGCTCAGCCAGTCCTTGCTAGTGGAAGTCTTCGCTCCAAGAATTAGAGGCAGAACCAGAGTTTAGTGCAAGAGATGTTTATTGACCACAGATTAGGACACAGTCATATATTCAAACTAAAGGTTCTGGCCCAACTTAGAACCGAGGCCACGAATGGCCAGCAGCATTAAAAAAAAGGGGGGGGGAAGATGTCATTCCGCCCCACCCCTGCAATTTCTCCTGCCATGGCATCCTAGGATGACTACAGAGTGCACAGGGTTACAGCAGCAGTCAGAGCCATTTCACGCTATACACAGCACGAAGCAGCTGAGTTCTGGGTCCTGCCGTTTCAGAATGCAAACGAGGGTCATCATCGATTGGGATGTTCGCCTGCCAAACCAACAGACATCCCCTTTCTGGCAGGAAACAAGCCTTTAAAAGGGCAACATGGAAGCTTTCTCTTCCTGTTGTGCTAGTGTACTCCATGAAGGAGATTTTTAAAGGAGCATTTGAAGACAAGGTACTCCATTAGCATCCTGATGCAGTAATCTAAAACTGTACACTTCATTCTGTGCAACGTGTAGAGTGGCTACTAGGAAGAACCAAGCAGGTGGCCCCCACACTAGCGTGGGGGGGGGGGGCGAGGGAGAACCAAAACACACATGCCCCTTCTTTTGCAACCTATGCAACTCAAATTCAAGGCATGCCTGTTACAAACTTCAGCTGTTTTCTACAGCATTCCTGACTTCCCTCAAAGAACCCTCAAGAACGAGTGTTACGAGGATACACTGAGAATGTTGTGCTGAGGGATCCCCACCATTCTCACAGGACCCCAATTCTAAGGGTTCCACAGGGTGTGTGGGGAAGCCATGGTAATTCTGAAACCAGCTGAAGTTATTTACTGATTCCTCCTTACTCTGGTCCTGTTAGTTTATCTCTTTTATAGTAATATATATTATATATATTTATATGTACACACACAGCTGAATCAACAGGGAATGAAAATTCAAGCAGGTTGGTAAGTGGTTGTCTATACTGAAGGATTTCTAAGCAATACTATGCTTTGTTAGCTTAAAAGGGGGGCACATCGAAATTTAAATCACTTTGAAGCCATTTTGTCACTGCTCCTCCCACACACACACAAAGAACTCTGGGAATTTTAGTTTTGCTACGGTGTTGAGAATCACTTCCTTGATCCACATTTCCCAGAATTCTCTGGCTAGGAGCCATGACAGTTAAAAAGGATTGAAACTTGTTTTTTAAAAGTGCAGTGTAGACATGTCCAAATAAACTATACCACTGTCAAAAATTGCATCTTTCCTCTGTACAGAGATATAGGGACAAGGGGAAAAGGTGTTGGTCAGACCTTCCTCAGGCTCCAAAATCTTATTTTTAAATAAGAGTTGGATAGGAATATAAGATCCATTTGGCTGCAGAGTTACTCCTGAAGTGTTCAGAGCACTGCTCGAAGACCGTCATTTACTCCAGACATACTTTACATCTGCCCTGACAGTTTACTGCTGTAACATCCACATTGTTGACTCAATGTTGAGTCAGCTGTCAGTGTGGACAGTACAGAGGTACTGCTGCTATTTAATTAGTTTACTTGTTACATCACTAGAAGCACGTCAGCAGGGGTCATCTCCTCTCCCTGGATTCTCAAGTGTGCTCATTTAGTGCCTCTACACTCCATAAGCATATATCCAGAGCCCATGAAAGAACTGCACATCTGTCCGCAAGTCAGAAAGATCCACAAAACTCCCCTGAAAACACAACTTTTTGGATGTGCCTAAAGAAGGTCCGGGTGTGCTATTCCCCAATCTGGTATCCTCCAGAAGTTTTGGACTACAACTCCCAGAATTCCTGACCATTCCTGATAGGCTGACTGGGGTTGAAGACCAAAACATCTGGAGGGCACCTGGTTAGGGAAGGCTGGTCTAGGAGGAGGGGCGGAAAGGTGCTTTCGGTCAGGAGGCAATAGCATATGCGCAAGACCTGGTGCATGCTCAGCCAGTGCTCCTGGTGGGGGGGTTTGCCATAGCAGCTTCCTCCACAGAGCCAACCAGCCGGACTTTAACCTCCTCCAAGGTCAAAAAGACATTGGATGGCTGAGCACTGGGACCAATAAAGAAAACGGAAAAACAAGAACATTCATGCATCTAACTGTTGTGCCCCAAAGGTATAAAATCAAATGAATACATTTCAATCCTCACAAGAACAGGTAGTCTTTTTCGGGAAGCAACTGCATGGAAGGAGAAACAAAACAAGAACAAAAAAAACAATGGGCTCTGATCTGCTTTTCAGTTCTACAGGCTGAAACTCAAATTTGCATTTCAAAGAAATCCCAAACCACTTGGGCAGAGTTCATCCAAATTTTGCCCCAGCAACAAAACCAGGGCAGCTCTTCTCCCCCTGCTGTCACATCCACAGTAGTTTCATGCATCACTAAAAAATAAAAAGAGTGACTATGACAACCTAGTTGAAATTCAGGGATACAAGAATAATTAGATATTAACATCTTTTAAATAGCATGTAGAACATCTCCAATAAGAGCATAGAAAGTGCTTTGTTGGTTTGTTTTTCCTTTTAAGAGAAAATAAAAAATAAAATTCCTTAACATGAATATTTTAACAAAAAAGAGCAATGAAACTTCAGTTTCCTTAACTAAATCAGGTACAGAAAAAGAAAAGCAGCACAGCGTCTGGGATGAGATTTTACTCTTTCGGCACTTTGAAGTTGTCTTTTTCTTTCCGGATGGCTCCCATTGTCCGGATGGGGTCAGTTTCCCTGACATGTTGCTGCACGGTAGTCTCCCTGCCAAGGAGGGGGTGGGGACAGTTAATTGGTTCACTGAACATGGGGCACCTATGTCAACACTATATGCATCTTAAAGGATCCTCCCTCCCCCCCCTCACACACACACACACACACACACACACACACATGCGACCATGGTGTGCCACAAGCAGAGAACAAGTGCACAGAGGAAAGCTAGATCCACCACACACATTCTGAATTTACGGAATTAACTATCACAAATGTTGAAAAAACAGCAGGTGCTTTCAGGAAAAGTGTTTATCGTGCAATCACCCTGCCCGATTCATGGAATTTTGGAATTTACGGGGGATCCAGATGATGTCGTCTTCCACGTGTAACCCTGTTTTCTCACTGCTTCTTTCATCTTTTTTCTTTCCATAAAAAGATACGTTAAGGAGGAAGAGACAGAATAGCTACACAAGGCCTTTCGCTCAGTGGCACTAGGAGCTGTCTCTCTACAAGGACGCTACCTGTCGTTCAGATGGCTTTAAGAAGGGATTTATGAAGGGACAGGCTGATTAACCCTGACAGCTGTGGGGAGCTGCCACGTTCAGAAGCATTTCAGATGCTGAGGACAGGCAAGGGAAAGCTGTTGCTCTCATGTTCTGTTTGTGGGCTTCCGGGAGTCATCTGCTTGGCTGCTGTTGAAGACAAGATGCTGGACTCTTTGATCAAAGTGGCTCTTGGATCGGAGTTAGAAAGGCTCTTCCTTCTGTTAACATGGTGCTTACAAAAGGAACAGCTCAGGCCGAGTGAAGGTGGGTTCACCAGTGTTTAGTCACAGAACGTGGATCCCTGAAATATGTGAGGCAGAGAGAAAGAGTGCCTTTGAGCATGCATGGAATGCCTTCCCTCATCACTAAGTGAGTCCACAAATAAGATGAGGGCTGAAGGCTTCCAGGGCAGAGAGGTTGACTTCTGAACATGTTTGCATGAATCTTGAAACCTTCTTAATTTCTAAGAACTGCTCTGTACAGCTGTTTGAAAATATGTCTTTCAACATATATGCTTAGTTATAAATGTTGCTATTAATAATTTTCAAAACCAAACGAAAAGCAAACATGGTTATTAAATGTGGGGCTCAAGCAATCAAGGAGCATTCTTTCTTTCACATCATGAACACTTATCCATCATGAAAACACCTTCTCTCAAGCACCTAATGCACAACCTCAGTTCATCTGCCATCCTGGAATACACAAGTTACCTCACTCTCATGAATGGGTTGTATGTGAACTCTTCACCAATGGTTGATGGGATGGTTGGCTCGCCACCATCATATTTTGCCTAGGGAAACAAAACAAAAACGTGTAAAAGTCCTTTTGATACTGAAAACAACCAGAACCCATCGGAGATATGACAGCCCCCTTTCCTTGAATGCTCACTTTCCATTAAAAAAAAAAAGCAAAGCATGTCTATTGCCCCTTTACTTAGGGAGAAAAAAGGAAAAGTGGACAGGCAGGATTTTACCCAAACTGCACCTGCTCTCAAATTCCGGTGTTCTGGCCAATAAGAGCAAGGGGGCACTAAAGTCATTTGTTACATATTGACCTTGTTCGCATGACACGACAGCCCACCATAGCTTAATTTAGATGGGGGGGCTGTCGTGGCTTGCCGGGCACCTGTGGGTGCCGTTTCTGCTTGTCAAGTTGTCTGAACCCAGGCAGCATGGCTTGCTGGAGGGTTAAACAACCCTCAAATAACCTTACAACAGCCCATGGGTTGTTTGAGGGATGTTTAACCCTCCAACAAGCTATGGTGCCCAGGTTCAGATGACATAACAAGCTGTGGCCGGGTAGTGTTTATGGAAATTGTGCCCCCACATGCGCCACATTGAAGACAGAGTGGCTTATTGCGATCATGCAAACTGGCCCATTAAGTTTCTGCTGTTTTACACTGACTTAGGACAGGGGTAGGCAATGCAACCCCCTCTGGGTTTTGGACTACAACTCCCATCAGCCCCAGCCAACATGGCAAATAGTCTTGGCTTATGGGCATTGTAGTCCAAGATATCTGGAGGGCACCAGGTCACCTATCCCTGACTAAGGAGGAGGCTGCTACCCCCACAGTAGCCAATAGCACCCCCCCACCACAAGAGATTAGTGCCAGCACACGGGGAACCACTTTCCTGTTGAGAGACGCGTCCCTTCGGCAGTCATCCGTTGGGGGCTGCATGCCAGCAGTGGACGGGACCACCCCTTCTCTCTCTCTCTGCCACTCCCCTCTTTCTCTTTTCCTCCCCACCCAGTGGGCTGCTGAGAGAGGGACAGATCACTTTTGCGAGAAGTCTGATCAACCCTGTCTTGCCTTTGCCCATGAGAGCTTTCGTTGGATCGCACTATTACTGGGTTCCACGTGCCGGGCAAACTTTAAATTGTTGATGGTGTATTCATGACCACAGTAGACTTTCTATGAAGAAAATAAGCAGAGGAAGAGAGTTATAATCTGCCAAAGTCACAACATAACTGTTTAAAGCCTAATTCTGAAGTTTTAGGCAGACTATAATGCTGAAGGTAGTGCGCATCTCATGGTCCAAGAGGCTGACCCGCAAACCACTCCACTCCCCAAGGATTAGTTCCTCGTTCCCTTACATCAGCTAAGGCAGCGCTATTCTGGATGCCAACCATTAGGGTGGATATATTGATGTTCACAGCACAGGCAGCTGGATCATTTTGCACCTCTGAGATGAGCTACACTACTCTTACTGCAAATCTGGGAGCTGTCCAGGAGGGAGACAAGATCCCTGGGTGCTCAGGGAAGGGCCTTCTCAGTGGTGGTGTTGTAATTATGGAACAACCTCTCCAGGGAGGCCCATCAAGTGATGTCTTTGTAATCCTTTTATTGCCAGGAGGCAAATAAATAAATATCCTAGGCCTTTAATCTTTAACTTGTACTATTTTAGTTGGGTGTAGTGGGTTCTTTTTAACACATTTTAAGATACTACTTACTACATCTTACATTTTGAGCTTAAGAAAATGTGGTTGAAGAAATTTGATAAAATAAGCAGCCAATAAGTTTTTGGAGCTGTCTGGAGCCATGGCTGCTGCAGATTCCTGACTTGAATCACAAAATGCTAACAGATTAAAAAGTGGAAGGAAGTCTTGCGTCTTCTGAGCACATACACCCTCCCTGCCACCCTGGTGTGAGGTAACAGTCCCCTCTCCTTTGCATTCATCATAAAGGCTAGACCAGGGTTATACAGAGTGTAGCCAAATACAACAAAAAGTGCTAAAATGACAAGAAAGTTGAAAGGGGTCCATTCATGCCCCCTGCCCATATTCTAATGTAGAAAGGTGTTTTAGCTATTCATCGGAAAAGATTATTTGCTTTCTCATTTCACAGTTTGGAATTGGCTAACTTATGCAAGAGAACAAAAGCTGGGAAAGATGACTAGATACGCTGGCTTCATAGCAGCTTAACCACTGTGGCTTCCCTCAAAAAGTCCTGAGAAGTGTAGATGGCCAAGGGTGCAGGTTAGAGATCCCTAGGCCCCCTCACAGAACAACAGCTCCCAGGAGACAGAATGACAGCTGAAACTGCCTTGAGCTGTCTTTCGTACAAACCCTCCCAGAGCACATTGGTGTGGTACCGTTTCAGGAGGGAGACGCCCCAAGACCTCAATCAGGGCTCTATACATTTCCTCGGGGGTTCCTTCGAAGAACTTTCCGCA
This sequence comes from Heloderma suspectum, assembly GCF_057233095.1. Lineage (NCBI taxonomy): Eukaryota > Metazoa > Chordata > Lepidosauria > Squamata > Helodermatidae > Heloderma > Heloderma suspectum. Next base: position 33,030,175 of record NC_139469.1, on the reverse strand, counting down.
GCCAGCCACAAACAGCGTGTCTCCTGGAGGGCAGGGGGAGGAGAAAGAAAATACCCTGTTGGAACTGGCTAGAGTCCACACTAGGACAGGCTGGCCACCGAGGACAGCAGCAAGCCTGTGTTGTGTATAGCATCTGACACAATGCTGGAACTAAAGAATAGTTGAACAGCGGCACAATTGTACCCAAGGACTGACGACTGGCCCTACTTCTTTATTTAGCATGTGCAGTGTGCAAGGTGATGTATGGAGTTCCACATGCACCTAAAGATTGGAAGAGATTAGAGATTAAGAAAAAGAGTGTAGAGGAGTGCAAGGTAGAGGATCATGCGGCCATGGAACTGCAAGGGGGGCAAAACTATGGTGGTTCAGGAGGATGGCTTTGTCTGGAGGCCATGAGTCTTGGAGGAATGACTTCAGAGAAGAGGGAAATCAGCTTAATTAACCGAACAGGAAAGGCTGTTCCAGGAACAGGTGCACCATGGTGAAAGGTGACAGGTAACAGGTGAGCCACGAGACAAAGGGAACAAGAAGAGATGCTAAGGGGAAACAAGGAGATACAGCCAGGGCAGAGATACAAGAAACTTTAATACTGATGATTAGGAACACCGGAAGCTGCCTTACACAGAGTCAGAACCTTGGTCCATAGAACCCAGTATTGTCAGCACTGACTGGCAGCAATTGCTCTCCAGGGTTTCAGGCAGGGATTTTTCCTACCCTAGCTGGAGACACTGGGGACTGAACCTGGGATCTTCCTCATGCAAAGCAGATGCTCTACCACTGAGCCATGGCCACTCCCCATTAGAAGCTTGCAGGTGATGAAGAGTCAGCATAATGACTTAAGGAGGGATGGCTAAGCCGACAACATCATCAGATCTCTTTGGCAAAGGGATATGAATAATGCTGAACTAGTCAGTTGGTATATTGATCAGGCTGAATGTATTTGTATTAAATCAATATGTTTGTGCAGAATGTTGGCTCCTGGTAATGCAAGTTTTGGAAAGTTTTTTCTAGTCCCCAACAGCCAGGGGGGAAAAAATGGTCTGGTCTGGTGGAGAATAGGGCTTTATCTCCACTTGAAGCTTTGAAGAAGGGTGTGTGTGTGTGTGTGAGAGAGAGACAAAGAGACAGACAGACAGACAGACAGACAGACAGACAGAGATTTGCAAAATAAAGGAATCCTTGGTACGGAGTACTCAAGCTTAGGAGGTCATATGGACATAGATTAGTTTAGGGTGGCATTTGCATGACTGGTACACAAGAAAAGAGACTATGAAATTTGGCAGTGTTCTAAGACTTGCAATACTCTTTACTGTTGGAAAGAATTCTCTTGAGAAAGCTAGATGAAAGTCCACTAAGAAGGTCATGAAGCAAACTAGCCAATCACATATTTCGGCTGATACCAAACCAGCTGAACATGTTTGGTGAAACCCAGAGAGCAGAGAGAGAACAACCCTACCCTATGAGGATGCACTGAAGTAAATCTCTGCGATCTTTTGCATCGCAACCACCCCACATTCCACATGCTGCTTATGTCAGAGCAAGAGCGATGAGTCCAAGTGGAATACCCAGGAGGGCGCGGTTGGAGGGCTGCAGCCCAGGTGTGCACAGCCCCACTCAAAATCTCACCTGTGAACACAGCAGGGGGCTCCGAGCTATTTGGCTTTGTCACAAAATAGCAGATGTGCCCAGAGGTATGGCAAGGGGTAGAGAGGCATTTCACGTTGAGGGAGCCGACCTAGGAAAGGGAGAAAAGCTCCAGTCACTGGTAAGGAAGTTATCACAGTAAAGCAGGATTGAACTCTAGGTGCGGTATTTCTCAGCACAGCACGGCCAATCTCAGCTTGAAGCACCCACAGCGGTGGGCAGAAATGAAGTGAGAAATATCATCCTGGAAGCTGATGCAACCCCACTACTCTGGTCTACCGTAGCCTTATTGAACAATTAAGGTGGTGATCTCCTGCACTGGACTACTCTTCACTGACAGAGGAGTATGCAGACTATCTCGTTGCACAGAACTCTTCATCAGGCAGGATGGAAAGGTGGTCTTATTCTCAGATAGAAGAAGAGCAACGTTGCTCACTCCAGCACTTTTAGGAATTCACTGTATGGACCCAGCTGTGGGAATATACTTGGATTATCTATGGCCTTCCTCCCAAAGGCTTTGGGGTGTGACTATATATGAAAAGTAGCTCGTTACAAAAGTAGTCAATTAAAATCTGTTTTAAAATGCAACAGTTCTAAAGCTGCAGTCCTTTACTACTCTGAAGAGAAACAGATCTTGCAACACTATTCGGGAGTGGGTAGGTGGGTGGGGGGAGGAGATTTCCTTGGTGGTGGGACAAACTATCAGAATGTTTTTCTGTACGCCACAGCTGTTCTAGCCAGGTGCATAGAAAAACCAAGACGACAATATACAAACGTGCTATAGAGGATAAAGTTTATTTTTAGAAAATAGCAAGACGTGTTTCAAACCTCACAGTTCTTTTTCAAGGGTACTACTGATAGTACAAAAATAAAAACATGCAAACACAATGGAGATGGAGTAAATGCTCCCACTGCCTTTATATACAACAAAATCAGCAACTGTATGCAACACAGCACAAAATATTATTCTTAAATAATAAATACCACATGTCCACATTGTCCTAACCTGGCACAGGCATGAAATCATCAGGAAGGTGCTCACAGCTGACCACAGCCATGGCAGACAAGCCACAATTAGTATTCCAATTAGGCACTTAGTACCCTAAGCCACAGGAGGCAATCTCTTCATTATGGTTTGCAACTAGAGGCCGATCTAGGCGCAACGGTAACCGCGTGACTGGCCCCTTCTCACTTGCTTTTTCTTTACTAAATAGCAGTGTGATCTGGATCAGGATCAGGCCATGTGGGGCGGAGGTGGGGAGCCTCAAGCCCTTTGCACCTGTAGCAAAGCCAAGCTGCTATTCCATGAAGAAAAACAAGAGCCAATCTTGTGGTTAACTTCATGTCTAATACGGCCTTCAATCTCCACCTGCCAAAAACATTTTCACTTGTAGCCACAGTGTATATAGCTGACCGTACGCATCCATTCTGCCCGATGAAGAATTCTGTGCAACTCTAAAGGCTGCCTTCACCAACATGATCAAGGAAGGTACTGCTCTGCCTATGCTATTCAGCTGCCTGTGGGTCAGTTAACAGGGCAGCCTCTTAATGAGAACGTTCCCATAGAGGATCTCTTCTCTGCTTCTCCCAGAGGCTGAAGTAATCGACCACTGGGCAACTAGCAGAATTTGCCCAGTGGTCGGCTTGTCTTCTAGGAGAAGTCAGGACTGTAGATGGTTGCAGCAGATTCCACACCTTTGCTTGGACAAGAGAGCATGAGAAGCCTGCGCTGGCCTCTGCACACATAAGGCCTCGTCAAGAGTTAACACGTGAACAGACTCTGCGTCTTTCTATTTGACTGTGCGCATTTATTTGCAGCAAAATGATTTATGGACAGAAAAGATGAAACCAGCGCGGTGAAAATTCTGGGAACTCAGGGAAGCTTTTACCAATTTTGCCGCATCACATAGTTCCCACGCGAGGCACCAGCGCTTACCAATGTCACCATTCGTCTTCTAATAGACCCATGTGCAGGATTGCCCTGTTCAGGGCAGACGCTTTCCCCCTCTCTTTTCCCTGTGGCAGCTCCATCTTTGCGGTAGCAGGTCTGACAAAGTGGCCGTTTTGAGCTGCACCACAAATCCCTTCAGTGTGCATTATGCAGTCATGTGCAAAAGCCTGCAGTTTCAAACCAGATGGGCCCATGCTCCACAAGCAGAGAGCTGCCACATGCAAGGGGGTGGGGGTGGGGAAGCCCAATGCCATGTGCAGGGCACTCATGCGCCTCAATGCTTCAATGGAACGCATGTTTCAGAGGGTGGTTGGGCGAACATGTTTTCCCCCTTTTTTTACCTGAAATGACATAAGATGAGAGACTTTCTGGGTGAGGGCTCCAACCCTGCTATCTCCCCCGTACACTTGTAACCCCGGCTCCATCTTTACAAGTTTCTCATTGCCACCAGCATGGTCCCTAGAAGGTCAAAATGTCAGACTTTGGAGGCTATGAAAATACACAAGATGCATTCTCTTACAAGCAAACCTGCCATTAAATCCTAGCTTCTTTAAAACTTAAGATATTACGAGCATTACTTTTCTTCGAATGCAGCTTATATGGCCTTACCCTGTAGTCTGCTGCGTGAGGCAAAAAGCGAATAGGATCCGAATAGAAAGGGCTCTTGCACCAGTGTGACATCTGGCTGTCACAGATCAACTTCCTGCTATGTAGTCCATGGCATGAGCCACATATACAGCATAGGTGCAGTGCAGAACAGTGATTTCAGAGCAAAAAGCTCGTGAGGACTCACAGAAAGGAAAGGGGTAGGGAAATAAAAAGTGTCTAGACAATTTGACCCAAGAGGAAAATCCATTCTTGATCACAAAAATATGGTGATCGGTCAGACCCTGAGAGTATGCAAAACCCAGCCAAAGACCCCATGTATACCACAAGTTTGGTTTCTAAACAAGTCCAAACTGTTTCAATTGCCACAGCTTTCTGCAAAGCATATTGGGAACTGTTAACTAGAGAGGAGGCTTTTTTTTTCCCTTAGGGTGCAATCCTATGCATGTTTAGACAGAGAAAAGGCCTACAACTCCCAACATTCCACAGCCAGCATGGCTGGCTGGGGAATGCTGGGAATTGTAGGCCTTTTTCTCTGTCTAAACATGCATAGGATTGTGCCCTTAGAAGATCCTTTCACTATGGGGAACTAACATTCCTAGGCATCTTTGGATGGGAAATTGAGTTGAACAGGAAGGAAGCTGAACCTTGCAGTGCAGGCACATCGTGAAGCATCCCCAAAGAGAACATTTATACCACTTGACATCTGTCTCTGGTTGGAGTAAGCCATGGCACAGCAGAGGAAGGGGGAATGCTTCTCTTGATCCCATAACGTGAACCTGAACATCATGTACGTACCCCAGGCACAAAGCCTTTTGTTTATTTAAACCATATAAATAAAAAAGGGTTACCAGTGGTGATGTGTAGTAAGGACAGTGGTCAATTTCACTCGATGCTTTCTGACTGCATCCACAACCTGTAGACATAGTGAGAAAAGGAAAGTATTGACCTCCATGCAAAATCTGCTTTAGTCTCAATTAAGTTACTCCATTCCAATCTACAACTGCCTGGGAGGAGAGGTCAATAAGTAAAACTCCTCAACAGGACTGGCCAAACTGCACAATAGACCCAAGCAGTCATTTGGGACAGGAAATACTTTAAGGGACGCCGAGGAGGTGGTGATCAATCCAAGAGGCGCACCCCAGGATTTCTTGCAACACTGCAAAGATCCTGAGGCACACCTCTCAAATTGTGCGCTATGCCTTTGGAAGTGCTTGTTACCTCTGAGTAGGTAAGCTTGCCAAAACATGTACTGGAATACAGGACAAGTTGACAACTAGTTCATATGGCAATATTAACTCAACTGTGCAGGTGATAAGAACAAATTAAAAGAAAAGGTTTCCAACATATGGAAACCTTAGCCTCAATACAACGTAACATAGGAGGTGAATGCAGACGTAGTGCTGAAATTCAACCCGTTTCCTTGAATTCTAAACTTTCAAATTCTAAATACTTTCTCCTCCCCCCACCCCAACAACAAAAACTGTATTTGAAACTCAATTTTGAATTAAAAATAATATGTATTTCCCATATAAATTTATTCATTTGGGAGCAACATTTCTAGTCTGTAACTTAAAAGTACACCTGCTTGTTCATATCTTTTTGACTAAGGCCCCTCCAAACTTGTGCCAAATTCCAAGTTTCTTATCCATCCACCAGAAGTAAAAAGAAATAAAAGTCATGGATTTAATTTTGAATCCAGATGTTCCAATATTCTCAAATAGCAAATTCAAGATCTCTAAACATGAATCTGATAAATGAAACAGCATTCTTTGCACATGTCAGCCCACCGGCACAGGAAGAAACTGCTCAGAGAGCTTTGGCTATTGGGAGGTACAGAAATGTAATTGATTAAGAAAGAAAGAAAGAAAGAAAGAAAGAAAGAAAGAAAGAAAGAAAGAGGAAGGCAGGCAGGCAGGCAGGCAGGCAGGCATCCAGGAAGAGGTACCTTCTGGGGCTGCACGGGGTCAATTATAGCAGCCTCCTTGGTTTCCTCATCAATGAGGAGGTACATATAGTTGTCCGTGAGGGCTGGAAGGAGCTCCACCTTCATGTCGGCCTGCAGGACTACTTTAGATGGTCGCCTCTCAAACTCTGTATGGAGGAAGCTGGCTCGAAGTTGTGGAAAACCTTCAGAAGACAAACAACAACAATGAGAACTTTTAGCCAGGGTGAGACAACAGGTTCAGCACTGAGGGCCAAACTGGGAAGACATCCGCAATGCTTTGGCCTAGGTCTCTGCCAGAATGTTTGTATGACCCAATGGGGAGCAGTTTAGCTAGTGGAGAAGAGAATTTTGGGAATGAACGACAGTTGAACGGTCAAAAGAGAGGCAAGAAGGCCCATATCGTGAGGAAAGGAAGCCACTTTTGGGAGAAAGGATAAACCGATGGTCCTCACAACTGTTACTGAAAGTTAATTCACACAAGCGGGTTTTTATTTCACACATATATGTATTCCGTCCTTCCTTCAAGGAGCTCAGGGTGCTGTACATGGTTTTATTTTCCCTGTCATATTTTCATCACAACAACCCTGTGAGGTAGCTTAGGCCAAGAGATGGTGATCCCAAGTCACTCAGTGAGCTTTATAGCAGAGCAGAGATTTAAGCCTCACTGTCCTCAGTCCAAGTCCAACACCACAGCACACTGACTCCCACCTTTTTGAGGGGGACAAGAAAGGGCACATGCACAACACAAACAAACTGATTTAAGTGTCATCACCTCCGCTCAGAAGCATTGCTAGCTTATCAATTTGGAATCCTCATACGAGAAAAGCCCTCAACCTCTCTAATTTCAGAAACAATTCTGTCAAACAGGGAGGAGAGGAAACAGTGGGGAAAAACATCTGTGACATTTTTCTATGGAAATTTTTCCTTTTCTAAAAATATGTGGTTTCCCATAATTAGTAACATAATAGGCATGGAACAGTAAAGCCAATTTGGGGGAGTCCTGGCTTACTGTGAATGAGTTTTCTGCTGTTCGGCTCTTCCCCCTAGTGTAAACCACTAAATAAAATGGAAATGATTTGTGTAGCGCTGTGTCAGCAGAACTGAAGATCCTGGCTTGTAAAGATCCTTCACAAGCCAGGATTGTAACCCAGGGCTTGTTCTTGGTTTACAGATCCCGGTTTGTGAAGTTCAGCTGACATGTTAAACAAAACTATTTCTGGTTTGTTTAGCATCTCAAGCTAAAGGGAGGAGCCAAGTGGGAGAGAACAGGCTGTGTACCTAGAGATGTAAAATGTCTGGAAACTTTGAAGCCATGGAAAGACAATGTCCTCCCTGCTGGAAAAAAAGGAAATTTGGGGGAAACTGAAATATATGTAATATTTACTTCCTCATTAAATCTAAACTTATTTTACTGCTTTAACAACATAAAATACATCATTTATAACTTTGTTAATAAATAAAATGGTATTATTTGGGATATTTATGAAATTTTAAAAGCAATTTCATTTAGTTAAATATTTTTAGTCCTTACATCTCAACAGCATGTAAGAGAAGTGCATGCTATTGAACTATCATGTCTTAAAATACAAGCAATAAAATAAAATTTACAAGTAAAGCTTCGAATGTATTTGAATGTAATATTTAAATCTCAGAATGCTTCACTAATTTTTTGCCTCTGATCAAATGTTTCAAGTTCAGATACTTTCAGCTATTGGGGAAGAAATGGAGATATTCATATCACACATAAAATTAGCACGATGTACTGTTTTAAGGTTTTGTTCACTAAATGCAAAAGCTAAATAAGCGTGCTAAATCCAATCCCAATCTATATAGGGAAAAGTTCCAGAACGTTTTCAAATTCCAATGGTCTCAGGAATCCCATGATCGCAAGAGAGGCACAGTCCCCATTTGAGCCTGCTCCTGCAACCCTTTCCTCTTTCCCTCACAGCAGCCGCTTCACCTCAAGACAGTAGCTAAGTTCGAATGACTACCCCACAGGCGTTGAGAGGGAGAACGGGGTCACACTCGCAGACACATGGAGGAGTCCTCTATGCCTATCAACAACCATGGAGGAACTCTACACACCAACGTTGGTATGCATGTGAGCAGGGTTTGCTGAGCATGCAGACCCTGGTGCCTTTCTCGTTTGAACATCTGTCTCAGAGGGGCATGGCTGCCATGTTCCTTGGTGTCGTCTCTCTCCTCTGGCAGCAGTGAGCCCAGGCCAACCCTCAGGCCAACCCTTACTTTGTGGGAAACAGCCCACAAAATCTGCCAAGACCAATTGAGAAGGAAGTCCAGGGAAAGCGACACACGGCATCCCCGACCTTGGCCGACCTGCACTTAAGTGGGGGGAAAACCTCTCCAACCATGCTGTGGTGATTCCACATGTACAATCTGTACATAGTAAAGGCTTGTATCTATGTATGGTGGCGGGTATGTATCTGGAATGATTGACAGGTGAGTGTGAGGCGGGGCTTGGCAGAGTGAGGGCAAGAGTGAGAGTTTGGCGAGTGGAAGAAAGGGGGAGTGGCTGAGTGAGAATGGGACGCATTGTGATTGGAGGAGAGCTAGTGCATAAAAGGTGGAGTGGTTGCGTCTGCGAGAGAGATCAGTCTGGGAGGAGGATAGATTGGGAACAGCTGGATAAGTCCGGGATTAGATCGGGAGATAAAAGTGAGAACATCTAGTGAGATAGTCTGTGGGTTAGAGAGTGTGTGTCAGATAGCATGAGAGAAAGTGTGAAGGGTTTTGAATACAGAACTAAAAGCAAGAGTTATACCGTGCAGTTTATAGTGCCGCCTTATTTTAATCATCATCACTGATATCCTTTCCTCATCCCAACCCAGTTCCTATCAACCTTCTTTGTTTTCCGTTTTAAAAGGCAGTTTCCCTTTAATTTATTAAGAAGGGTTTCGTGGAATAACCCCCACGTGCCGGCTGCTTGGGCTGTGCTACCAAAAAGGAAGAAAGCAGCTCTAGAAGGGTTCTTGGTGGCAGCAATTGAGAGAGTTGGAAACAAAGCCCTATGAAGAGAGACTGAAAGAACTGGGCATGTTTAGCCTTGAGAAGACTGAGATAGGATGGCGCTCTTCAAGTCCTTGGAAGGTTGTCACAGGGAGGAAGGCCCGGATCTCTTCTCGATCATCCCGGAGTGCAGGACACGGAATAATGGGCTCAAGTTACAGGAAGCCGGATTCTGGCTGAACATCAGGAAAAACTCCCGGACTGTTAGAGCAATACGACAATGGAAACCATTCCCTAGGGAGGCGATGGGCTCTCCCACACTGGAGGTGTTTAAGACGAGGCTGGACAGCCATCTGTCAGGGATGCTCTGACTTGGATTCCTGCACTGAGCAGGGGGTTGGACTCGATGGCCTTGTAGGCCCCTTCCAACCCTACTATCCTATGATTCTATGAGAGGTGAAGCATCACAATACACCAACGGAGGGTTGTGGGTGAGCCTAAAGGTGGCAATGTGAGGAGAGGCACTGACCAAAGCACCTGGCCTGGTGACTAGGAAAGGCAGACCCGGTGGGGAGGAGTTCTGTAGTCATCCAGGGGCATGTGGAAAAGAAGGATTTGGGGGAGAACCTCGCCAGTGCAGGAGCATAGGTACTGGTTAGAAGAAGGGAGGGAGAGAGACGCCTCCCCCCTTCGGGTAAAGGGAACCCCACAAGTGGTGGCTAGAAGTGGGACTGTGAGGTGGTCAAAAAGGCCTCAGGGTCCTACACCTGCCCTCATTTTTCACCCAGACTCTTGCTTGAAACTCGCCAGCCACTGCCCTGCTACCTCCCCAAGAACAGGCGGCACTCAAATTAGGCCTGAATTCTCACAGGTTTGCACACCTGGCAAGATAGCTGCGCAGGGAAACCATAGTTCTGTGAGGTGAACTTGGGGTCTCTCTCACATAGAAATATCAGTGCTGCACCAAACTACAATTCCCACTGTTCTTTGGGGGATGCCATGACAGTTAAAATAGTATAAAGCAGACATTTATCAATGAAACTGTGCCCCAATAGGACACATTCCAGAACATTCCACTTATTCCCAGCATCCCCATTCACTTTGTAACTTCATGACAGCGATACAAGAGGAAATTCACTGAGTGAATGTATCTTATGAATGTGCCCCCATGGGGTGACAACTAGGTCAGGCAATTCTCTAGCCTTCCCCCTGCCAGATGACATCTCCTGCAAGTGTATTCATAAGTAAGTGTGTGATCCTGCCCTTATTCTGGAATTGTCACCTTTGAGGGGAATCAATATTTGGCTCAATCATTAAAATATATTCATCCATGCACATGAAAGGTGAAACACGTTATTTACGACTCATTTTTGACAGGCAAAATACAAAACCTTCTCTTATAATCTGGACTTAGATGGGCTTATGTTTTTCTTTTTGCATTTTCAAACTTGCCCCCTGCAAGTCTGAGGGACAGAAACTTGATGTGCAAGTTTATATTTAGATTTAAACTAAGGTTGGCACAAGCCCAGGGGCTTGAAGCCTAGTGCAGTAGTGAACACATGCCCAGCATGTGTTCCAGTCTGTACATTACTATTATAATTTTGCATGGGGTGGAGTGGTGGTGGTGGGGGGGGAGAGTAGGCATCTTTTAATGATTCGGACACTTCTTAGAAATTAAACTTCCAGCCTTGTGACTCAGACTCCACATTAGGCATAATTAGAAAAGGAATTGAGAATAAAACTGCCAATATAATACTGCCCCTATACAAAACTATAGGGCGACACCAGAATACTGTGTACAGTTATGGTAACCACACCTAAAAAAGGATATTGTAGAGCTGGAAAAAGTGCAGAAAAGGGCAACTAAAATGATCAAGGGGCTGGAACATCTCCCCTATGAGAGAAGGTTTCAACAGCTGGGATTGTTTAGCTTAGAAAAAAGGAGGGCATGAGGAGACATGATAGAGGTGTACAAAATTATGCATGGTGTGGAGAACGTGGATTGGGAGACACTTTTCTCCCTCTCTCATCATACTAGAACCCAATGGGGTCACCCCATGAAGCTGATTGGTGAGATATTCAGGACAGATAAGAGGAAGGACTTTGTCACACAGCACATAGTCAAACTATGGAATTCCACAAGATGTGTGATGGCCACCAATTCGGATGGCTTTAAAAGGGGGTTAGATAAATACCTGGAGGAGAAAGCTATCAACGGCTACTAGTCCTGATGGCTATGTGCTACCTCCAGTATCAGAGGAAGTAAGCCTACGTACACCAGCTACTGGGGATGATGGACAGGAGGGTGCTGTTGCACTCATGTCTTGCTTGTGGGTTTCCCATGGGCAACTGGTTGGCCACTCTGTGAACAGAATGCTGGGCTAGATGGACCCTTGGTCTGGTCCAGCAGGGCTCTTCTCATGTTCTTAAGTAATGTTAGGTTTTAATGCTTAAGTGTGTTTAAAAAAATATACTTAAGTATCTATAAAAAAGAGGCACAAGCAAAGCCCCTTATTCCCAGCATTCCGTCCAATGGCAGCCCCAAATATACCCCATTGGTTTGCCCCATATAAGAGAGAGGTTGCCATTTCTCCTAGGGAGAAATCTGAAGGGCAAAAAAACCTTGCCACCGCATCTCTGATCCTGGATATCATAGCCTTTATTGACCGTGCTCCTATCAGGCTCTGTGCATGTGCTTGCTCCATTCAATGTCTGTGCACAGTGGAACAGTCCTCACTACATGCAAGCCTTCCCTCCATGGTTCAGTGGTAAAGCGCATGCATAACATGAAGAACAGCCTTTCCCAACCTGGTGCCTTCCAGATGTGCTGGACTACAACTCCCATAATTTGGGAGGGCACCAGGTTGGGGAAGGCTGATGTTCAACCCCCGGCACCCCCAGTGAAGCAGACTGCAGGTAGCAGAGATGGGAATGATCTCCGACCAAAATCCTGCAGAACGCCTCTTGTCTGAGAAGAACGCTCTGGGCTGGATGGATCCATGTTCTGCTGACAGAAGGGCAGAAAGGAGAAAACCTTGGAAATGTCATGATGCAGTACAAAAGGAGATTTTGTGTTATGTGTGACCAAGCACTGAACATCTTTTCTTTATCTATCTGCTGGTCTGAAACACTGTTCTAACTTCCTCAAAATGGGAAAGAAACACAGGCCAGAGCAGTTCCCTGTCAGATGACTAGCTCACATATACACAAAATTCCTCATAGATGTGGCCTAAGCAAGAGAGAAAGCTCAGACAGAACATTTAGCTAACCACATCTCTAAATCAGCAGAAGTACGTCTTGTGGAATCTTTTGAAGGTGTAACTACAAATGCAGCAAGAATCTTCTGTTTTTTCAGAAGAAGACTAGCATAGCTACCCCACTGGAATTTATGTTGCTGGTATGCGTATCAGTTCCTAGAAATGCAGCATCACATTTGTCATAAGAATGACATGCTGATCGACTTAAGTTACAGTCACTTTCTGATCGATTGATGCAGCTGTCAAATATTTATGCAAAGGGTCTCTTTTCGAATGAGTGGCAAGCCTGGGATTAGGAGAGCCATCAAAACCTTTTGATCAATCGATCCAAAAGATCACAGGGGACTTGCTGAACGTTGAAGAAGGGTACAATTATGTACTACTCATGCAAGTGAGCCAAGCTGCACATTGCAAGGGAAGGTAAAGGCACTCCGCCGAAACATGAGCAATCCACTCCCTCTCTCTCTGCCGCTGCCCCCACCATGACAAGAGACATCACAAATCCCTCCTGTTCCTTTTTAATACTGGTTATTCCAGTGACTGACAAGCTTTGCACCTCTCTGCCCCATGCATCTTTCTTCACCTGTTTAGCAATTCTGCTGCTAAACAGCAGGGGTAGAACCATGTGGAAGGGAGGGAGTCAGCAGCGGACAACAACCACAAGAGAAAAGAGCGAGGGAAGGATCCAGAATTTTAAGGACAAGTCCATTCAATTCGCATTGACTACCTATAATCTAAACCAAGCCACTTAAAGTGAAGGCTCCTTTGTTCAGCCAGGCCTTCTCATGGCCAGCGTCATCTCGCACTATGCAATTTAATCCAAAATATGCTGAATTGTCTCCGAGTCCCCTCTCTGCTGACGGAGGTTTTTCTCTCTCTCTTTCTCTCTAAGCAGAAGAACCTGTTTCTCTTCCAAGATGTGCAAGTCTTCTCCCCGAGGGTTGTTTCTCCTGTTGTGATCCAGCCTTCCTGCCTCACATGGCAAGATATAATGGGAGTTGTAGTCTAACACATCTGGAGAGCACCAGGTTGGGGAAGGCTATTCCACAGAAGGGAACTCCCCCCCCACACTCCATCCCCCCGCCCGATGCTTTTACAATGGAAATGTAAAATGTGGGAAAACCAAGAGAGAACGGTCAAGTCCTACATGGAGAATCTATCAAAGAGCTGCTCATACATCCTCAATCATCCTTATAGACTGCCATGTACGGCAGGTTGGCATTATTTTCCCCAAATTACATATTTGGGTCTGTGGCAGAGGGAACAGTGGCTCACCTACAGCTTCTGAATGGGTTTGTGGCTGAGGCAATTATGGAGACCCAGAAGTTCCCAGTTCACACTCTTCGCCACTACACAGCACCAGATCTTAGATCTTTCATACCAAACACTGATGATCCCATGGGTAGAGATGACTGGCTCTTAGAAGTCTTCAGCCCTGACTTCTGACATGGATTTGCTCCCCATCTGTATAATGCAGCAATGGGGAATCTCCAGTCTGTAGGCCGGATGTGGCCCTCCAGCCCCCACGCCCCCAATGGCCTGCCAAGTCTCAGCTATGGCCTCTCCTCCTCCCATAAGCCCCATCCTTTGGGAAGTCAAGAGCAGCAAGGAAGAGGGAGCTCGCTGAATTTCTGGGCTGCAATTTCTTCTGGGTGAGAAACCTTCCTCACAGCATCACAAAAACATTGCAGTCTAGACATGTGCTGCGCAATGAAGAAAGCAGGCCCCTTTCCACCACACAGCACAAAAGCCGTGTGTGTGTGAGAGTGTGTGTGTGTGTGTGTGTGTGTGAGAGAGAGAGAGAGAGAGAGAGAGAGAGAGAGAGAGGCAGGCAGGCAGGCAGGCAGGCAGGCAGGCAGGCAGGCAGGCAGTGGAGTGTGCATGAAAGAGAATGCTGTGTGTATATGTGTGAACTGGCTTCAGACAAGCATATCGGGGCTGCATGCCAGCACTTTGGGCTGTAGTCATGCCCACTGCTGGCACATGGCTGCCCACATGCTTGTCTGGTGTTAATTTGGCCCATGGGCCAAGAAAGATTCCTGACCCCTAGTATGATGAGAGAGTAACCTACCCTTTGAGGCTGTTGCGAGTATGTACACAAGAACGACTTGCAAAATTAGAAACGTGATATTAATCAAAAACATCCCCCAAGGATTTTAGCACGTACCTATGCCAAACAGCCACTCTGGGCCAGGCCAGGTTTCTTTCCTGACTCAGCTGCACCACAGTCAGGGTGAACTGGTCATTTGAACTGTCCTTTCAAAGCCTGAACGGCAAACTGCAGGCAGCCACAGAACTTAATACAGATTACCTGGCAGACGGCAAAATAACTGTAAGTCATTAACCACTCAATCTGCTGACCACAAGCATTTCAGAATCTGAGCACGTGCACACACATAAACAGACTGCCACAGGCATGGTAGTTGTGGGAACCGGCCCAATGGACACAGCTATACACCCTTCCAGTCATCTCTTTCGTCATGGAATACACAGCAGCTGTGAACCAAACACTGCCGTATGGGGACATAAAACTGCAGGTGCGATTTCCCCTTTGGTCAAATCAAAACGTGCTTGTGTTTGCAGTTAGAGAGTTTATTCCAAAGTATGCCTGGATATCAACTGATCACAGGAAGCTGCCTTATACTGAGTCAGAGCACTGTTCCATCCATCACAGTGCCGCCCACACTGACTGGCAGCCGCTCTCTGGGGTTTCAGGCAGGATTCTTTCCGAGCCCTACCTGGAGATGACAAGGACCACACCTGAGACCTTCTGCATGCAACGCAGGTGCTCTACCACTGAGCTACAGCCCCTCCAAATAAATGTATGCCAGAATCAGGGAGCAAAGTACATTTCCTTGAGTCAAGAGGGGTGCGCTGAAACTCATGTTTCAGGGGCCTCAAAGCAGCATCAAGTCAACTCAAATCTTTACAAGCCCAGCTGATGACACCTACCTATGCTGGGTCATTACTGGTCCAATTTACAGAGGTTTCCATGCCTTGTCATCATTTGGAGGTGAATCTTACCCCGCACAGCCTCCTGTGGGAGAGGGGAATATTTACAAACCTGCCATAAAGCACAAGCGACCCAGTGCAGCAACAAATGACCCCTCCGCTCTTCCTGTGACCTGCAAGACTCCGGGTCTTTGAGCCATGCAGCCAGCCAGCCCTGTCTTCAGATATGGGAAGGCTGTTTCAACATCAATAAGTAATCTCCACAATTCAGCTGTGCAGGGTGGCTCAGCCAGCCTGATCTCCACCCACCTGCTTGGCTGTCAGGGAACGGCAGGAGCCGCGTTGTCAGCAAGTCTGGTTTACCACAAGGGTGTTCCACAGGGCGGGGCGGGGGAGGTTCCCGATTTCCTCGGGGTGCCTCCCACGAAACCAGTTCTGCTCTAGAGGCACGAGCCCAGGAGCTGGGTGGGGCGGTTCAGCCCTTAAGACAGTCAGTCACACAGCTGGCAAGCAAGAATTCACAGGGCCTTCAAAACAAGGCAGCTGTTAAAAGTGAAAGTCTCCACAGATAAAGACGTAAAAACATCACTGGTTGTTTTGGGTTCCTTTGCAGGGCCTGCCCTCCCACGAGGTGGCCTCAAGCCCATGCCTCAGGCGGCAGAGCGGGAGGAGCGGTGGATTTTGTGCTCCCCGCTCTGCCTACCAACAGGGTTCCCCACAGGGTGCTCTCCCTGCTGGCTGTTCTCCCACACTGCAGTATTCAGCAGAGCAGGAGAGCAGGCTCTCCAAGCAGCACCGGCCCTCTGGCTCATCCCGAGGGCCGGCAGGCTCTCTGGAGAGCCATACCGGCTGGAAAAGACAGCGGGGGCAGCTCTTCAGAGAGCCGCCACCTGAATCTCCTGGGATGCCCCTCCCATAATGCCTAGCTCTGAGGAGGGACCCCCTCAGAGCCAGGCAGCAGGGCCTGGCTGGGTTCTCAGAGAGACCACTGGCTGTTTTTTCTGGCTGATGTGGCTCTTCAGAGAACCTGCCCACCCTGCAGGCAAGCCAGACGGCAGCCAGTGACACAGGGTAAGGGGGGGGGGAGGGCGGATGTGTAACCTCGGCAGGCAGGGAGTGGGGGTAACGTGCAACACAGGCGGGTGATGGGCAGGAGGTGGGGTGGGACAATAGGAAATGCAGACGTGGGGTGGGGAGGACACACAGCAGCCTTGTGCTGTCCTGCCTCAGGGCAGCTTGCACCAGCCCTGTTTCCTTTAAGTGTACAGGAGCCCAGGGGGCTGTGGGTGAATGGGAAGGTGAGGAGGATGAAAAATTACAATTACGATATTTAAACTGAGGTTCCTTTTGAAAGAAAAAAAATATATAGTAACAACAACCTCAGTTTCCCAAACTCATCTTGCACATTCTTATTTCACAATTACAGTCAGGGCCAGAAAAATTGGAACAAGGATAACTGTTTCGGCAGTTGGCCTCTGCACACCACCACACTGAAGTTGAAAGGAAACATACCCAGGTGGGAGCGAAGTCAGGACTTTCAGCTGTAATTCAAGGGGTTTGACAAGAGTGGGGCACAAACTATTCAGGAAGGACAGCTGGTGGCATACACACGCCCCCATCATTGGTGGCTCATAAGTAATGGAACGAATGGCTGACAAGCAGCTGCATGGCCAGGTGTGGCCTGTTTCCTGGGTGCCCCATGACCAGTCAAGCAGATAAAAAGCCTGGAGGTGGTTCTGAGTGTTACATTTGCATTTGGTATCTGTTCACTGGAACTCCCAACATGAGGTCCAAAGAGGTGTCCATGCGAGTGAAGGAGGCCATCATTAGGCTGAGGAAACAAGATGAGCGCATTGGAGAGATAGCAAAAACAGTGGGAGTGGCCAATTCAACAGTTTGGAACATCCTGAAAAAGAAGAAATTAACTGGCAAGCTCAGCAACAGCAGAAGGCCTGGAAGACCATGGAAGATAACTCAAGTGGATGACCGCAGAATTCTGCTCATGGTGAAGAGGAACCCTTTCACAACATCTAGCCAGGTCAAGAACGCTCTTGCGGAGGTAGGCATGTCATTGTCAACATCTACAGTCAAGAGACGGCTTTATGAATGTAAATACAGAGGCTTCACAACAAGGTGCAAACCACTGGTAACGCTCAAGAACAGACAGGCCAGATTAGCCTTTGCCAGCAAACACCTATAAAAGCCTGCCCAGTTCTGGAATAAGATTCTTTGGACTGATGAAACCAAGATTAACTTGTACCAGAATGATGGGAAGAGAAAAGTATGGAGAAGGAAAGGAACAGCTCATGATCCAAAGCATACCACATCATCTGTCAAACATGGTAGAGGCAGTGTTATGGCATGGGCATGTATGGCTGTCAATGGAACCGGGTCACTGGTGTTTATTGATGACCCGCCTGCTGATCAAAGCAGCAGAATGAATTCTGAAGCGTATGGGGCTATACTTTCTGCTCAGATTCAGCCGAATGCTGCCCAACTGATAGGACGCCGCTTCATATTGCAGATGGATAATGACCCAAAACAAACAGCAAAAGCTACACAAGAGCTTCTCAAGACAAAGAAGTGGGATGTTCTTCAATGGCCAAGTCAGTCACCTGATCTCACCCAAGAGAGCATGCTTTTCACTTCCTGAAGACAAGACTGAAGGCAGAAAGACCCACAAACAAGCAGCAGCTGAAGGCAGCTGCAGTAAAGGCCTGGCAAAGCATCTCGAGGGAGGAAACTCAGCATTTGGTCATGTCCATGGGTTCCAGACTTCAAGCAGTCACTGACTGCAAAGGATTTTCATCCAGGTATTAAAGGCGATCCTTAAGTTTGAAACGATGTTGGTTTGTTCCATTACTTATGAGCCACCAACGATGGGTGTGTGTATGCCACTGGCTGTCCTTCCTGAATGGTTAGTGCCCCACTTTTGTCAAACCCCTTGAATTACAGCTGAAAGTCCTGACTTCCATCTGGGTGTGTTTCCTTTCAACTTCAATGTGGTGGTGTGCTGAGGCCAACTGCCAAAACAGTTATCCTTGTTCCAATATTTCTGGCTTTGACTGTACATTCCCTCTAATTACAATTGTTACCTATATATACCATAGATCAAAAGAACCAAGAATGGGAATTCACTGGTGTCAAAGAGAAGTAGCTTCATCCAAGGAGAATCATAGGGTTGGAAGGGGTCTCCAAGACCATCAAGTCCAACCCCCTGCTCAATGGAGGAAGCCTGATTCCCAGGAAACTGTAATTCATCATTTAGAAAATGTCTAGAAGCTTTCTAAGCAGTGTAGAGAGATCTGGGGGCAATCCTATACAAGCTTACCTGGTAGTAAGCCTCATTGGACTCAATGGGACTCAATTCTGAGTAGACATGTATAGGATTGCACGATAAGAAACCCTGCCTATGAGACAAAGGAGAAGGGGGATCCAGAGGGAACAGGAAATCAAGCAAATTCAGGTACCAGTTCTTAGTTACATCAGCTGCAGTGGTCACTGATGAGACAGTTCTCGGAAACAAGGAGCCAAATGGCAGCTGAACTAATGAAGTGGACTTTGCTGCTTCTCCTCTTCCTCAAACACAGCTAGAGAGAAAATGTTTACTCCTTTTTCTACTGCTTTGCACAAATCCTCATGAGCACCCCTCCTCAGCCTGGCCTGAACAAAATGGAAGGACCACTTCTGACAATTTCTAAGGGTGCAGTCCTATGCTTGTATAGACAGAGGAGCGTCCTACAACTCCCAGCATTCCCCAGCCAGCATAGCATTCCACAGCATTCCTCTGTCTAAACATGCATAGGATTGCACCCTAAATGACCAAAGAAGCAAGCTACAACACAACAGCAAGATCCGCAAAACTAAGTCAAGATGATCAGAATGTGGGGGTCAAAACAGACACTTCTTTCTCTCTAAATATGCAAATAATTGCACCCTTAATCTGCTTTGAATCCCAAAGCTCAGTCCTAGGATATGTGAAGTAATAATAAAACAACATTGGGACATGCAATGTCTATTTTTATAATAATAAAAGAGGATGTTTGTCTGTCTGCCATCACCACAGTGCCAAGACTATGTAACCTAGACATCTAAAACTTGCCATGCATACTAAGGGGACCCCAGGCGTGTGCACCACAGGGTTGCTTTGTTTTTAAAATACATTTAAGGGTATAATCCTAGGCAGATAGGCGGCTGCCTCCGAAGTCGGAGGCAACCGCCTATCCAATGCAGGGCAGGAGAAGCAGAGAGGGGATCGTTCCCTCTGTGCCTCTCCTGCCCCTGCATTTTCGGCTAGACAGCCGATTGCGACTGTCTAGCTGTGGGAGGACGGAGCGGGGGAGGAGACTGCTGTACGACACATTGGATGTGCCATACAGGCATTTCTGCCCGCCCCAGAATGCCCCACTTCAGCCGCTACATGTGGGGAGGTTGGTTCTCCAGGAACCGACCTCGGCGTGTGGGCTCTGAGGTCAGTTCCCAGAAAACCAGATATCCTATGGCCGTCTAGCCTCTGTCTAGCAGCCATAGGATTGCTCCCTAACAAATGTTAATTAATTTAAATCTGTCCATGTATTTAAAGCCTGCAGTACCACCATCAGTCACTAGGTAGCAGGGTTCCCTTACCCACGCATAGCTTTGCAGCCAATAGTTGGAAGCCAGGAGAGACTAGCCCGACAGACAGAGTTACACCCTGCCATAGGGCAAGCCTCCCAGGGCCATGGAGTGGGCAGACCCCTTCCTCAGGGGCACGCCATGGGAGGGGCTATGCCTAGGTGTTTCAGTGGGGATGGCTTCACTCAGAATGTGTCCAACTGGCTATGTGCTACCTCCAGTACCAGAGGCAGTGAGCCTATGGACATCAGTTGCTGGGGAACGTGGGCAGGAGGTGCTGTTGTGCTCATGCCCTGCTTGTGGGTTCCCGGTCGACAGCTGGTTGGCCACTGTATGAACAGAACGCTGGACTGGATGGACCCTTGGTCTGATCCAGCAGGGCTCTTACGTCCTTACGTTCTTCTCTCTGACAGCTGCGCAATTTGCTTCAAGGTTTTGTTGTATCAAATTAAAGGCTATTTCAACCCATGCGAAGCTGGTCCGTTCCCTAGTTTAGTATATAAGGTGGCTTCTAGAGTATCACACAGAAAGTAGTTTGACGTGAGCTGGACAGTCCACAGTTGTTGACTGACTCCATATACAGTTCCACAGACTGATAGGGTCAGGAGGTCAATCCGCATTTAAAAATGAAGCTGGCTGCCCTAAAAAACACGTAACAGCTCGTACCCAATTGGGTGAAAAAGAAATAGACCCTTCCCTTCTAGTTTCATAATCCCAAACTAGTTTCCATCTGAAAGGGAAACTACATGCCACAAGTAACTAGTGCTACTCAGCTGAAATCAGTCAGCCTCTCTTTTGAACCCGGATCTTCAAATACTCGTGGGCCTTGAACTTTGTTGTCGAAAGCCATTTTAGTACATTGCGTTTTCAAAAGCCTTCTTTACACAGAACATGCATACACATCTTGTCACACTTTGCCCCATTTAACCAATAGTCAACCTCTCTGTCACAGCTTTGCTGCTCCTGCCTCACACCTCCCAGTTGTATCATGTATTACTCAATCCATGTGTTACAGCAATAGCGCATTCGGTACATTCCATATTCCCAAATGTATGGGAATAAAACAGATGGTTGGCTGATTTTGTTTAGTATTTGATAGCACACAATGCAATAGCATGCAGTATTTGGCAGCATTTGATAGCATGTAAACTGATACATGTCCTCTCTTAAAACGCTTTTTAGTATTTGACAGATGACAGCTTCTGAGATTTCATATTTGATGCTTGCTCACACAGCCAAGTGATAGCAGCAATCTAAAACACTTACATTTTGTGGTAAAATGTTACAGTCAAAATGTGAATTCAGACTTTGATTCTGAGGTGCAAGACTAGAAAATTTGTCCAATTCCTAATATTTGTGGGTATTCATTGCAGCTCAAGCTAAAAGGCATGTTCAGTGAGGCTTAGCAATGTGTTAATTCCTTGCCAGCTACGAGTTCTGGGAAGTGAAAAAGGCACCTCATGCCTCATCTTGTCGCCTCACGGTGGATAACTGAAGCAGTCAAAGCGTGTGCATATGTGGGGGAAGATCTGGCCTATGGGCCATCAGTTCCTGTCCCCCAGCATCGACTGGTTGTTCAGTCTCATTTCATATTCGCTATATGGAAACACTGAGAGAGAAGTAGAAAGACAGAGGAAAAGGAGGAGAAAGAGAAACAATGAGACGATGCCAGCAACAGGCTTTGGAGGGCCCGTGGGCAAGACACCCTCGGAGGGCCCCCTTCCTTCAATAAGTCTCCCCTCTTGGCCCCATTGTCACCAGCTGCTCCTGCTCACCCTCCTCTTTCTCATCGTTGCTACCTCTTGCTTGCTTGTTAGGCAGAGAGCTAGCGAGCAGATAGGCAGTGGCATCTCGGCTGGCCCGGAGTGAGAGGCTGGTGAAGAAGCGTACTGCAGTGGTGAAGAGGAGGGGCAAGTCCAGGGGGCTCTTGTTAGTGGGCCCCTGTGGGGGGGGGGTCCTTGGCAGGTGCCCCACCATGCCAGCCTTTGATGCTGGCCCTGGAATGAGACTACGTCTACAGTACTCTGTATATTTATACTGGTTCTGTATTAGTCAGGCTATCCTGCTGCACCCCAAGGAATCCTGGGAATTGTAGTCTGTTCCAGAGACTAAAGATTCTCCGCTAGAAATCTGTAGCCAGCTACCCCACAGAAGCCAATTCCCAGAACAGCTATAAACCAGAATGTCTAACACACCCTTCCCCAACCTGGCGCTGTCCAGACGTGAACTCCAACTCCCATCATCCCCAACCAGCGCGTGCTGGCCGAGGATGATGGGGGCTGAGTCCCACACGTCTGGAGGGCACCAGGTTGGGGAAGTGTGACTAAGGGCACATACCTGGGCAGCAAGAAGTCCTACAACGCCCGGTATTCCCCAGCTAGCGCGGCTGGGAGCTGCAGGACTCTTCTTGCTGTCTACACACGCATAGGATTGCGTCTTGAATATGTCCTGAGAAAGACGGGGGCAGGGAGGGGACCCAGACAGAAAGGGGCACTAACAATTGCAACGTTTCCCCCCCGCCCCGAGGGAGGGTGCGTGCTTCTGTCGAGGGTGAAGACCCCCGGCCTTCGCATAAAGACTAAGTTTGACCCAGCCGGGTTTAAGGCACGCGACTTAACAGGGCTACCAGCCCACTCGATTAGGCACGGAAGGGAAGGAAGGAGAGCAGTCGGGCAGGCTTGCTTGCCCCAGGCAACCCCGGGTCCTCCTGCGGAGGAGACGTCCAGCCAAGGAGCTTCGGCAGGAACATCACCCAAAGCTGGGAGGGAGGGAGCGGGGAGCTTCGACCAGCCGCCACCATCACGCCCGCGCCACTCAGTCCCCCCGCTGCGTCGGTCGTGGCGGGAGGCGGCCCCTTCCTTCTGCAGCGGCTCCACTTACCCGCTCGAAGCCCCGCGAAGAGCCAAGCAGCGCCGAGCCTCCCTCCTCCCCCGCAGACCATGGTCCGAGGCGGAGGCTGCCGCCGAGCGCCCCCTCCTTCCACGAGCGCCGGCCCGGCGATCCGCTTGGTGCAGACGCCTCCCAGCCCCTTTCCCTTTCCTCCCTGACCTGCCTCCGACAACCAATGGCTTTCCCGGGCTGCAAGGCCGGCCCTCCCCGGCTGGGAGGAAGGAGGCGGGCCTGGGCGCCGCTTTCCGTGAATGCCCTTGCAAAAGGAAAAAAAAAAAGCACCGGGGGCGAGGGGGGCACCGGGGCTGCAAGTCCCTTCTTCGGCAGCGTGGATCGTGATCCCACACCCACCCCGTCGATGGTGGGAAACGTAAGTAACCCTTTTCACCCCTCTGCATGTCGAGGCGTTGAAAATAAAACCACTGCTGCACAAGTTTCTGACTTGGGGAGAGGCGGGCGGCTTACACTGCTTGAGCTAGGCCTTACTAGGGCGCAGCCTGTGGAAATCTGTATTTTCAGTACTGTTGGGGAATATTTTAAAAAGACGTGCCCTTGAGCGTGTAGCCATATGCTGCTCCGTGCTGTGCCTACTCAAGAAATAGGTCCCTCTGTGTCGAGGAAGGCTTCCTTCCACCCAATTTTGCATGGGAGCACAGCCTTAGCCATACTCAGCTGGGCCCCACACACGTGGGATTAGGGAGAAAGACATAGTAGTAATTAAAAAATGTCTCTTTGAGCATGTGCAGAATGGCACTGTTAAGGAATGTAGAATGAGGCTTGCCCAAATGCCCAGGATTTTTCAGTATCCATACTCAGCCCTCGAATACTCAGAACAGAACTAAGAAGTGACTTTGACCTTGTGCAGAATGCTGTCTCCATTGCTGAATAACACCAACCAGCTGAACCAGGGAAAAAGGGCTCCTTAGGCAGAATGCCTTTCTCTTTTTTCAAACTCAGACTTCAAGCTTTTTTCAAAAACTGAGGAGTTTCATTTTTTTCAAAATGAAACTCCTCAGCCCATGGAATACAGGAATTTTTGGCCTGCAATATTTTGGGATGCTTTGGTAACTATATGGAGGGCAGGTTGATAGGTTAGTTACTAGTTCTACAGAGTTGTAAGAATTGCAGAAATCATGCATACGAAAGTCGTGGAATACTGTAAAGTGTAATAGAAATGATAATGCTTTAAGTGCAACCTCCATATTTGAAGATGGGATAGCTCTGACTGCAAACAGTAGGAGATGGGTATTGGCATCTTGTCTTGCTTAGCTGTAGCTCAGTGGTAGATCGCTGCTTTGCATGCAGAAGATCTCAGGTTCAATCGCCGACATCCCCAGGTAGGGCTAGGAAAGAATTCTGCCTGGAACCCTGGAGAGCTGCTGCCAGTTGGTGTTGGGGTAATGGACCAATGGTCTGACAGTTTCTGATGTTCCTAAGCTCTGCGGCTGGCTGTTAGGAGACAGGTGCTGAGCTCAATGGACCGTCACACAGAGAAGTGAAGTCAAGATTTCACCATGTTTCTGCACATGCAAACTGCTGCAGTAATTACTATGTACTAGGAAAGGAGAGGAATGGACATGAAACCTGAGTGTACCATTTTAGGCAGTAAAAGAAGCTGAACAGGAGGTGAATGCCTGAATGCTATACACAGGTCTGTGATTGTTTTATTTTTCTCTCCCAGCTGAGAAGCAAGCGACCAGATTGGTGTGAGGAAATTTTGCTCCTTCCAGCTAGCTGCAGCTGTCCTTCAGAGCTCAACTTTTTGCAAGGGTGTAATCGCAGAGGGGAAACATGGCTTCTTCCAGGCCTTTGGCCAGATTCTGGGAGTGGGGCAAGAATATAATTTGCATAGGGAGGAATTATGCAGAGCATGCCAAAGAGATGAAGAGCGCCCTCCCCACTGAGCCACTCTTCTTTCTCAAGCCTTCATCTGCCTATGTCAGGGAAGGCTCTCCCATCATCCGGCCCTACTACTGTACCAAGCTGCACCATGAAGTGGAACTGGGGGTGGTAATTGGGAAGAGAACTCAGGCGGTTCCTGAGGAAGTGGCAATGAACCATGTGGCAGGCTATGCCCTCTGCTTGGACATGACAGCTAGGGATACCCAAGAGGAATGCAAGAAGAACGGACTTCCTTGGACATTGGCTAAAGGGTTCAATACCTCTTGCCCAGTCAGTGACTTTGTGCCCAAGGAGAAAGTCCCAGATCCACACCAGCTAAAGATCTGGCTGAAGGTAAATGGGGAGTTGCGGCAAGAAGGAGATACATCGGGCATGATTTTCTCCATCCCCTACATCATCAGCTACATTAGTGGAATTGTCACATTGGAAGAAGGGGATATCATACTGACAGGGACCCCTGAAGGGGTTTCTGCAGTGCAAGAGAATGACGAAATAGAAGCTGGGATCCAGGGGGTGCTGAGCATGCGGTTTCAAGTAGCACAGCAGAAATGCCGGCCTTGACATGGGCTTTGCTAATGCAAACTGGAGTATAAAGGGATGCAGGCATCTAGTGGGATGAGAAAGAATGGGAACTGAGCTTCTCACATGGTAGCCCCATAGGATTGCCTTTCCCCTTGTCCAGGGTCTGTCTTCTGCCACAGAGAGAGATGGGGCCGAGATCCTATGTTGTTCAGCACTGGACATAACGGCCTGGTTCGCATATCACAACAACAGTGCTTTCTTTAATGAGCTTCCACCAAGCTTTAAAAACCTGGCTGTTCAGGAGGGCATTTGGGGTAGGTCAGGGTTTTTTAGAGCAGTGTTTTTTTATGTTTTGTTCAGTTGATTATGTAAATTTGTTATTAGTATTGTACACCGCCTAGAGTGGCCAGGTAGCCAGCCAGATGGGTGGCTAATAAATCAAATAAATAAACTCACATTTTTTAAAACTTTGGGTTGTCATAAACAAGGCAGAATGTTTGTGCACCCTGCCCCATTGCTCCAGCTGCAAGCTGGAGCAGCTAAATAACCCAGGGATGCTTTGTCCCTGGGGCTTTTAGCATTGCATCCAAACCCAGACATCTAGCTTGTCATTCCCCCAATAAGCCAGAGAAAAAAAAACATGGTTTGTTCTAGGGTCATTTAAGAAACCCCTGGGTTGTTGTGATGTCTGAACCAGGCCAACAGCATCTCCCTTCTCTGTTGCAAAAAATATGAGAGGATATAGGAGAGGGTAGTTGAGCTGCATGTACTCCAGTTTGCTTCAAAACATTCTGTAATAATAATAAATGTAACGGTGGTGTATCTTAAAAACACAACCAAAGAATGAAGGAATTGTTTTTTTCTGACAGGGTAGATTGTGTCTGTATAGAATGTAACAGGGAGAATGTTCTAAAAATTATATTTGATATGATGAAATTTAGAGAACAGTTTGTAAGGGAGTCTGATAGAATTGAATACTAAGGTGTAAATAAAATGAATATTCTGTCTTTTGGCTTGCCTTAATTGATGTTACACACTCCGTAGCATCACTTTTGTATATTTGTGAAACAAAAATACCTCGCATTTAGGGCTCAAAGTACCTCACCTACATTATATCTGAAATTGTTACAAGGTTGGTTAGTATTATCTGCACACTACAGATGAGGTGTGCGTGGGGGTGGAGGAGTTCCTGAGAAAGAGAAGGTTCTGCCTCAGCAGACCTGGTGAGTTCATGACTTGAAACTTGAAGCTGAGACTTGAAATTGGGGCTTCCCTCAAAGTTGTTATACGCCAGCATTCAGCTGTTTCACTACACCAGCTTTTTCTACATAATGCAACTTTAATATCCTTGCTTTTTAAAAGATAATTTGAAATTAAAAGAAACATGCTTGCAGAGAAAATGTTAAAACGTCATATGCATATTATCCTAAATGTATTATACATGGAATGCAATTTTGCTTCCCAATTGTAAAAAAGTAGAAAGTGCATCTAGATTTTTGACAGATATTAAGTTAAACTGCCCCTTAAACAATGTAATGCACTTGTAAGAGTGATAAAGCCCACATTTTAGTAACTGCAATGAGGATAAATTTTTTTGGTGTTTTAATGAAGATGTAATTTCACCATTACAAGAAAGTGAAACACTCCTGGCTTTTTGAAGCCGCAGAGTGTGTTTATTTTCCTTTTCCAGGCAGGTTTTGACTGGCCTCCACAGGATCTGCTAATTTGCAAGAAAGCAGACTCACTCTCAGTCCGGTTCGTGAACTGGCTGAAAGAATAACCTATGGAAGTAAGTTTGAAATAACATCTTTTCAAACAAGTTTTTAAAGCTTCTCCCCCCCCCCCCTTTTACAAGAAAGAAGATTAAGGGCATGAGCCTATGCATGTTTTCTACAACAACAAAAAGTCCTACAACTCCCAGCGTTCCCCAGCCAGCCAAAGGTTGTAGGGCTTTTTTCTGGCTTTAATCAGCAATACAGGAAAATCCTCAGCTATAAACAGTCTGACTGAGGGCGAGTTTATCCACAGAATAGTTCCACTTCTTTTATCTGAGATGAGGAGAGAAGCCAACATGGCCTGAATGGGTGACAGTTCCCAACATGATGGCCCTTTTTGCCCTAAGGGGAGGATTGTTCTATCATGGGACTTGGAGAATTCCCCTGCAATAGCCCATGTCCAGGCTACGGAGAGGAACTGAATGAATAGGAGGAAGAACCCCTCTCCTTTTGGTTCACAGGAGCATAATGATTAGCCTGGCAATAAAAACACCCTCTCTGAGACCTAACAGGTATCCTTCCTGATTAGCGGGGGGGGGGGGGGGGAGGAGAAGGAAGAGGGCATGTTTTCTTTTTGCTTGTGACTGCACAAAATGGTGCCTGAGTGAGCAATGCTTGTGAGAGGAGGAAAGTGTGGGGACATCCTGCCTTTACCTGCCTAGAGCTTCTGTCACTCCCAATCTCTGCCACTGGCCCCTGGTTCCTTCATGATAAATCTGCCTGACCCAGCAGCAAATCTCTGGATGAAGGGCAGAGACCTCAATAACCATTAGTGGAGGGGACCTCTGTGGGGTCCCTGATACCACAGTCACATCTGAATCCTGCACTCCTTGTCTCCTGAACAGGGGAACTGAGCACCCACCCAAAATCTCCACCCTATTACGTGGAGCTTCTGTCTTGGGACACCTGCCAGCTCCCCGGTGGCAACGGATGGAATGCTATCACTATGGGAGGCTTTATCTCCATGGGGTCCAGGACTTATCTCACTTAGAATAGCATTTATATACTTACTTTAAAATAAATTTTGCTTCGTTCTAGAAGAAGGTGCCATTTTAGGGCTGTCTTTTGAGCTTCTGGCAGAGACTGGAACTCCTGAACCTAATGGAGTGACCACAGTTTAATTGGTCTTGGATGCACATAAGCATGAAATGAAGCACAAACCAACAAGAAGAAATGCTTTTCCAGAAGAGAGTACAACATCCAGAAACTTAACCTTCAAACCAAATAACTGAAGTGTCCCACTGTAGCTTTTTGTAATTTGTCTAAGTCGGAGGAAGAATTCATGAAAAAAAAAAACTAAATGGAAAAAATGCATTTGTGCCTTAACAGATACCCAAGTGATAATTTCAGTGTACGTACTTAAGAGGTATCCCAGTACTAACATATTTAATTAGAAGTAGGTCCCATTGCCTTCCACAAAGTGCTCGTTCTGGAAAGTATACTTAAGTCCACAGCAAAATCAAGCAAGCCTTATGGGATCAGCAAATGTATTGCATTTGCAGCATGCTCTTTTGTAGGCTAGAGTCTGCTTCGTAGATGCAGTACTGGTGCCCAGAGTTACAAACATTGATGCCACACAGAAAACCCTATAGTTTGGATAGGCATAAACAGCAATGAAAAAGAAATCTCAGTAATATTTTTTGCTGGCACAACATAACCAGAAGCATAAACCTGAACAGAGGCAAGCTATTTCTAGTATGTTCTCACCGTGCAACCTAAAGTTTCTTCAGCTATTGTATCTGAGAGGTTACAAGAATAAAGAGTGCCTGTGTGGTCAGTCAGATCAACTAGTAAATCAAAGCTAGCAAAGAGTGGCATGGCATCTACGGAGGAAGGAAATCTGCTACAGAAAGAGCACACGTTTGTTGTTTCATTGACCACATAGTGGCACTTGGCACTGCAAAAAGGAAGAAATATTTTAGTTAATGTGTGCACAGTTAATTGATTTTTCAAACTAAATTTTTGTTATGGCACATCTGTTTTTCCATAACCACTCCTTGGGAATGCACTCCTTCCTAACAGAATCTCTCCTTTACCTGCATAAAAATGAATAGGCCATGTGCATTTAATTGCTAGCAGCCCAATTCCCTACAAACAAGTTGCATTGCATAAAGATATTTTATTCTAAGCTACTAGAGCTAAACATACATTAATTGACCCATCTTCTGTACTAAAAGCAAATGGCAGTACATATAGCCCAGCTTCGCTACTTCACCTCTGTTACTCTGCTGGAGGAGAAAAAAAGGAATGTTAGGCATACTGCAATACATTCATTTTTCACGGGGGGGGGGGAGGTATCCTTCATAGAATCATAAAGTTGGAGGGGGTGTTGTAGGCCACCTAGTCCAACCCGCTGCTCAATGTTAGAAATCTAGAGCATCCCCAACAGATGGCTGTCCAGACTTTGCCTGAAGACATCTAGTGACAAAGAATCACCGACCCCACTAGGTAATTGGTTCTATAGTAAAACTGTGCTTACAGTTAGAGGTTTCTTCTAATGTTCAACCAAAATGCACCCTCCTGTAATGTAAGGTCTAGTATTGCCCTTTGGAGCAGCAGACAATACCCTTCAGGTATTTGAAGATTCCTCCCACCCCACCCAGTCTTTTCTTCTCCAGGCTTTGTTGTTCAGTTGTTAAGTCGTGTCCAACTCTTCGTGACCCCAAGGACCATAGCACGCCAGGCCTTCCTGTCCTCCGCTCTCTCCTAGAGCGTGCTATGGTCCATGGGGTCACGAAGAGTCGGACACGACTTAACAACTGAACAACAAAGCCTGGAGAAGTCCATATTCATTGCATCGGTGATGCTTTCTAGCCATCTCATCCTCTGCCGTCCCCTTCTCCTTTTGCCTTCAATCTTTCCCAGCTTCAGGGTCTTTTCCAGAGAGTTTTCTCTTCGCATTAGGTGGCCAAAATATTGGAGCTTCAGCTTCAGTATCTGTCCTTCCAATGAGCAGTCAGGGTTGACTTCCTTTAGGATTTACTGATTTGACCTCCTTGCAGTCCAAGGGACTCGTAAGAGTCTTCTCCAGCACCACACAGTTCGAAAGCATCGATTCTTCGGCGCTCAGCCTTCCTTATAGTCCAACTCTCACAGCCATACGTTGCTACTGAGAAAACCATTTAGCCTTGTGATACGTTCCATGGGGTTTTCTTGGCAAGAATACTGGAGTGGGTTGCCATTTCCTTCTCCAGTGGACCACATTTTGTCAGAACTCTCCACCAGGACCTGTCCGTCTTGGGTGGCCCTGCACGGCATAGCTTATGGCTTCATTGAGTTACGCAAGCCCCTTCGCCACAACAAGGCAGAGATCCAGTAGGCAGGGCTATGCAAAGCCAAGTTTGTCAATGTGCTCCTATGGGAACAAGACCTTCCCAGTTTTAGTGATATAGCTAACAGGAAAACCAAAATCCTTATTACCTGTGAATGTCTTTTCTTCTTGGGGAAAGGAGGGCAGTCAGCATCCAATTAAGCCCCTTTCAGGGGACAGGAAGGTAGAGGAGGAGGGACCTGATGCTTCAGGAGAGAAGCACCTCTCAAAAATCTCTTTAGATGAGGGTGACAAATAATAAGACCATCTTTGCCTGTCTTCAGAACTGTGGAAAGGGTGCCTTCTTAGCATGTTAGGCCCAACCCTCTAATCCAGGCCTGCTTGTAGAAAAGCCAGAACCATCTTGATTCAGTGACAGTGAAGAACCCCTTTTTGCTGGAGGACTTTTGTAAGAGCCTCCAGGTTGATTTGTAAATCCTGTTAGTAGACTCTCCTTTGAAAACCATAATAGTGTCCAGTATCCTCTGATCACAACTGTCTCTAAAACAGATCACTTGGTCTCCGTTTGGACAGCTGGAGCCGGTCCAGATTGGGATGATGCAAAGGTCCCTGACCTTGACTCAGCTGATTGGCCACAGAAGCTCTAGAGATGTCTGAATTAAATCTGAAAACCATGCCCGTCTTGGCCAATTTAGAACAACCAATAAGATCTCTACCCTGACCTTCTTGAGTAGTCTGGCAAGGGGAGTCATTGGTGGGAAGGCATATAGAAGTCCTCCTGGTCAACATACAGTGAGAGCTTCCGCCACTTCTTCCGCCTCACAGAAGAGCATCATGAACCTGTACACCTTGAAATTGACTGGAGATGCAAAAAGAGCCATTCTGACATCCCGGATCTCTGAATGACGGAATGGAAGACCTTTGGATTTAGATTCTATTCCTGGTCTATGTCCTGATGGCTGAACTAGTCTGCCAGTGTGTTGAAAATTTCATGTGCATGTTCTTATTGACAAGGATTCTAGGTGCACTTCCACCCAACTGCGCAGTAGGTAGGATTCTTATAGAAGGGGCCACAATCTCATGCTGCCCTGATGGTTCACATACACTTTTGCAGTTGTACCATCAGTGTGCACTAGAACGTGTTTTCTGGAAACCTGGGTAGAAACTCCCTCAGGGCAAGGAGAATCACACAAAGCACCAGCTGATGCTATGGCAGGGTTATTTATGTAACTTTCTGCCCTGTGCCACCAGTTCCTCACAATGGCTCCCCAGGCTATCTGGTTGACATCTATTGTTACTTCAGTTCTCAAATGAGAACTCTCCTGGTTAGAGCCTCTGATAGTCATAACCTGAGAAACCATAGCATACTTCCTGGTACTTTTACTGGAATGTGCCACATCTTTAGCTGCAACAGGAGGAGAAGCCATTGTAAGGCCTGAGAATGTGTCTGGTACACTGGACAGTCTATGAACATTATCATGCCTTCAGAAGCAAGATGGGAAGAATGATTGTGGAGCAAAGAATCATTGGACATGCAGGTTAGGTGAGGTTATAGAGCTTCGGCTATTGGGCGGTATAGAAATGAAATAAATACATACATACATACATACATTAAATTATAGTAGTTCAGAAAAGGCTTTGATGCAGAGTTAGGAGAGGAAAGTGGTTTGATGAAGAGAGAGATGAAACCTTTCCAAGCTGATTTGGGATAGAGAACAAATGTTCAGGACAGTGCTTTGTAAAACTTAATGACGTGCTTACCATCTGTTTCGTATTATTTTAGTTGTTTCATTATCAATATTCAGTGTAGAAATGTAGGCAAAAAGAATGCCATAGAAAGGTTCTGGTTTTCCCTCATTCTGCAAAGATTTAATCTTTAATTGCTCCACTGTGTAAACATCAACTATTGTCTGCACTAAAGATAACAGGAAAAAAATAAGATTGTCTGAAAAACAAAAACCTAACTTGATCCAAAGTCTAAAGAGAGAGAAAGACTCCCATTCACTTCAGTGGACTTTGAGTCCAATACAAATGAGTTTAACATGAGAGAAAAACACTTAAAATAATCAAAAAGGTGAAATTATTTTTATTTTGATATTAAGTTTGAACTGATTTATCTATATGTTGTCTTTTGACACTGGAAATACTCTGTTATTCATATTATAAAAAGAACTGTTAATGTTTCATGATTAATTATGGTTTCCGATAATTTCCAAAATAATAATTTTCCATTATTCGGAAAATAATGGTTTCCGAAGTCCAATTCTTTGTTCACTGGGCCATAATGGCTGAATACTACATACCTATTTATAACATATTATTTCTTAACTAATTCTCAATTATTATTTCTCAGATTGGTATGCAGTACCATATTTGTTGTACATGAAGACAACATGTACCTGGTTTGTTTGTTTTTTAGGTCTGCATGTTAATATTTAAATTCTATTGGGTTTATACAAGAAAAATTCTACTGAGTTCGGGGGGGCAGTCAGTTGTATTTAAAAGGGGAAACCCAGAATCAAGATCCCAAGCAACATAGTAATTCATCAAAGCAAAGTACTACCTGTAAGAACACTCACAATTTATGGACTCTCTGAATTGATCTCCCATGTCATCATCCAAATCTAAAATTTCTGCATTTTCTCTTATAAATTTGAGCAGAATATTTGCTTCTGGTGTATCTTGAAAAAATATTTCAAAATTAGAATTAATAAAAGTAAGCCTGTATAGTGCCAGAATACTTAATGGGAGTGTTTAGCTAACTCTGTGTATTATGGTTGATATCTGCTTCAGGAAAGCTATGACAAAATTAAACCTACAAAGGTGCCTTATAGTGAAACAGGCCACTGGGCCATCTATCTTAGAACTGTCTACTCGTTCTGGAAGTGGCTCTTCAAGATCTTGGCAGAGGTCTTTCTCTCCTCTAACATGTGGACTAGGGGGTTCTGCCAAAGCTTTACAGAAAAGTTGGGTTTTGAGGAGGTACTTCAAAGGAGAGAGAAAAGTGACACCATGAAGATATTTTGGGAGGCAGTTGCAAACATAAGGGGTAGCAAGGGAGAAAGAGTTTAATCATCTGAGAAGATATTCAGATGTTTGAGTGCAGCGGAATTGGCAATTACTTACTAATGGAGTGAATATGGGGAATAAAGAAGAGAGAAGCTTTGTGCCTGTTCAATATGGGGGAATTGTGACATTGTCAACAGATAACGGAAGTGAATGAGGAGATAAGGGCTTGGGAAGAAAGATGAGAAATTCACAGAGCTGGGTGCCAGTGCCAGCTTTAAGGGGGCCCTGTCAGTGGCACTCAGGTAGGTCCTCTCCCAGCACCACCCTGATGTCCCCATGAGCTTACCGGTGGGGGGAAGGAGAGAGAGACACTGATGCTGCAGCAAACAGGAATGGAGACAGGTGGTGGTAGAGATGACTGCAGCTGTCATACTAATTTCCTCAAAATGCTTCTAGGCCCAGAAGCATTCTGGGGCCATTAAGATGGTGGTTGCTGCTGCTACCTCACCCAGGCCTTATCTTCAGAGTATGAAACTAAAAAAAAAAGTGTGTGTGTGTGTGTGTGTGTGTGTGTGTGTGTGTAGGGGAATTATACATTTTTTGCTGAAAGGAGGCTGGCGTCAGCAACTGCAGGTCCCAGCCTAGTGTCATTAGCAAATAGATGGTACTGAAAGCATGTCTGTCACTGAGCTGTGGCCCCCTCCTTAAATGTAAATAAATTAAACACTGTAAGTGGGAGAAATTTATTGTTTAGGCTTAAAACAAGTAGAACTCATTCGAAAGTCTTAAGCCACCATTTTCATTAAAACAGGACAATATTATAAGGCATTTTATGACAGTTTAAGCACTCTCTTACCAGGATTAGTAGTAATGATGGTTTTTGAGATTACAGTTGCAACCATGCAGTTTCTGAATTTGTCAAAGTTTATTCTTACATCTGATGCAAATATCACTGGGAAGGAAAATATTGAGGGTTTTTGGTTATTTTGGGAACGCTTCATACTCAGCAAAATTATTTTGCAATTAAAAAATAATAATACCTGTTTCTCGAGGTAGCCAGCTCTGTGCAAGCTGGATAGATTCGTTGTCCCAGCTAGAGATACAATAGCATTTAGTTAATACAAATATTGCTTTTTTATTTTATTTTATATATTTTGTAAAGTCAGGATAGTTTCTAGATATTAAAAACATACAACATATTGACCCAGTTCACATGACACACTGGGGCTCACCATGGGTGAAGCTACGGCACATGTGGCCACCATTTTGCATATCCAAGCCCCGCTTGGATGGGGGTTGTCATGCAAACCCACCAAGCGTGGGTTATGCAAAGATTAAACAACCCTCACATAACCCCACAACAAGCAGAGGGTTATGCAAGAGTTGTTTAACCCTCACATAACTCCTGACAGCCTGATCGGGGGTTGCATATTCAAAATGGTGGCCGCCACATGCCGCAGCTCATCAGGAGTTAAATAACAAATAAATGACACTCAAGTCAGCTAAGAATAATAATTCTTTTTAAGCGATTAGCACCTGGAGCATGGCATTCCCTGATTACCTTAATTTAATGGGTGGAAGGGTTTATATAGGGAAAGGCACCCAGACAGTTCAGGCTTAAGAGTACAGCTTAACATTTTTAAAAGCATCATTACAATGAATCTGAGTGATGAAGGGAGAGTGAACTCAACAAAATTAGTACATCTGAGAATTCAAATGTCAGTCTTACAAGCAGCAGAATGTCACATGCATAGAATAGAAGGAGTTGCTCCCCACCTCACCAACTTGCATCCTTTACTCACATTTCCCTGAAATGTTAACCTATATTTAGCAGTCTTGCTTACGGGCAATAGCATTAAAGCTTGTTTCAGAGCTCCATGCATGCAGGAGCTTCCCATTCTCTATGAAGAGATCTGCATGCAGAATATTTCCTGGATCATAAACAAAAAAGATGGGAGCATCTGCTCAGGGAGCTTCATCTGCATATTGGACCCCCCACATTGCACCTCAGAGCCACTGATCGTGCCTTTTAGCTTCAGAACGTAGGAAACCTCATTTCCTTCATACAAAGAAAGAATGGACTGATAGCTCTTGCTCAGTTCTGATTTGCAGGTGGTACATGGCTGTTCTTAGTTGGAATTATTTGTATACTTAACACCAAAAATGAACAAGACTTTGGCATGCTAACTGGTTATGTGAACCTTGAGCTGGCTGTGGAAAACCTAAGACTCCATTCTGAAAGGCCCCAAAGCCTCATTTCAAAACAGCTGCTAACTCAGACTTGGAAGGGTGGGCCTCATGTGCATGTAGTCGCCTTGTGCACCTGTGAGAATTGGGCATCTGACACTTAGCTGATACCTCTTCCACATCCTTTCTTTTGTTGTCTTGTTAGCTACTACTGTATTAAGGACTTTCATAGTGGCTGAGGAAGCTGCCTCTTTCCCATGATTACCCGGTACATAAGAAGAGCTGTACTGGATCAGACCAAAGGCCTATCTAGAGTTCTGTTCCCACAGCAGCCAATTAGATACCTACCTATTGGAAATGCAGTATCTGTCATCCAGATTTGATGCTGAAACACTTCACGGAAAACGAACCCAATTTCTACCCAGATTGTCTCCCCTATTTCTAGGCAAACTGGTTTTCTTTAAGAGTAGTTGGAGTTGTTGAGTTAGTTCTCTGTTCCTTTCTTCAAAGAGAGATCTCTTGTCTTCCACTTCTTTTCAGAAGGCCTGGAGGTTACTGAGGAAACATCTTCCTCCTGGCCAGTACCTTTCAACCTCCTGGCCCAACAACACTAAGGAGCCATGTAGTATTAAACTAAAAATATATTTTCTTATCTTTTGATCTTGTCCCATTTCCCCCCTATCTTTTAAAATTGCCTGAAATATCAGTACTTTTACTTTTTATACCCATGATTTCTTCTTAGAGACAGTAGTGACTCAAGAAAACTAGTCTGCAGGAACAAAGGGATGGCAAAGACCATTAGGTGAGCAAGGATTTTATTAAATACATTAAATATAAATATACTGTGACTGACAGCTGGGGGAGTGGATGGATTAGCAGGAAATATTTTGGGAGAGC
This sequence comes from Heloderma suspectum, assembly GCF_057233095.1. Lineage (NCBI taxonomy): Eukaryota > Metazoa > Chordata > Lepidosauria > Squamata > Helodermatidae > Heloderma > Heloderma suspectum. The sequence continues at coordinate 32,993,784 of NC_139469.1, read as the reverse complement.
ACTTGCTACCTGACTCTACCCCTGCTTGCCACTCATTTTATACCATCCCTAGCGCAAGTTCTCCTCCTGCCTGAGGTGTAAGAGCACATGCACTGCCACATCACAAGCCCCCTTCCCTTTACCACATTGTGACCCCACCCCTTCTTCCCGTCACCCCACCCCACCCCTTTCCCTTTACCGCATCATACCCCTCTAGTGCTTCCCACGTCATGTTCCTTCTTCCCTTTACGGCATCACACACCCCACCTTCTCCTTCCTGCATTGCATCCCTCACCTCTTACTTTTACCGTGTCACCCCACCGCCTTTCCCTTTTCCACTGAGCCGCATGGCCAGAGAAAATAGCTGGTGTGGCTCTTCGGAGACCCTGCCAGGCCAAAGTGCCTGGCTCTTCTTCAGTGCCAGGCATAGGCAGATTGTCCCAGGAGATCGCCTGTGGCCCCCAAGAGCTTCTCTAAAATGGAATTTGGCCTTCAGGCTGAAAGTTCTGCATCCCTGAGCTAAATGAGACCTCCAGATTCAGAGGCAGTATGCTACTGAATAGCAGCTACGGGTGGGGTGGGATGGGGTGAGGGTGTTAAAAATGGGAGAAGGCTATTGCCTTGCCTTCATGCTTTGCTTTTAAGCCTCATGGTTCCCCCTGCTGGTGGGTCATTATTGTAAATAAGATGCTGGACCAGATGGACATTTGGTCTGAGCCACTAAGGGCTGCACTTAGTAAAGCATTGTTTTCTTATAAAGATCCTGATACTAACATTCATGCAAAGGTTGATCTATGGATGGCACTAAACAATATGTTGCTTTGAGCAAGTAAGATCATCAGTGGTCTAACTAAATGGCTTCTTTTATTTCCTCATCTCCAATGATGACCTTTCATAATCGATTTGCAGCTCTGCTTCCCACTGCCTCTCCTGAGGGGAGAATTTGTCAATAACTCAAAGAAATAGGTAATATATTCAAGGCCATTCTATTGGACAGCCTTATATATAATAGAGGTTAATGGATATTGGTGCCATTTAATGAACACTGCTGTATCATCACAGAGACCACACAATTAATAAGAGGCTTCAGTTAATGATAGCAATATATACTTATGTTCAGTGTAGTCTCCTATTTTTGTATTAATGGGTATAGTTGAACTGTGATTTAGAATACAGCTTACCATATCATTGCAAAGGAAGATTCTGTTTCATCATACAGCCTTATTTCACATCTGTGACCCTTCCGTCTGTCCGAAGTGGTGAAGTACTTTGGTTCGCCAATCTTAGTAAAGTGAAAAAAAACTGACTTTGATCTTAATCTTATATTCACACCTATCTTGTCAAACAGCAGTAGACTGTTCCCATATGCATGTCTCTACTGTTCACACCACAATTACTTCAATAGGAATCAAAGTACAGCACAGCTGACTGTGAGTTACAACGCCTGTGTGTGTGAAGAAAGATGTATGAAATGGTGGGGTATTCCTGCAGGAGAGGAAGGAGCTTTCTTCGAATTCATCATTTTTTTTTATTTTAAAAGACTACTTGAACGCTCCTGCAGTAGAGCAGAAAAACATTCACCCTAGACAGTATCAAAAAAGAAAAACTTTATAAGGACAATTTCCAGAGGGTAGCCATATTAGTCTACTGCAGGAAAAACCGTACTTTTGTTTAATTTCCTTTTGACCTCACTGTTTACAATTCTTTCACACACCCACACCCACTATATTTACTGTATATAAACCTGAAACTCGCCATAATAATCCACACATTTGATGAATGGGCTATAGTTCACAAAAGCTTAAGCCAGAATAAATGTTAGTCTTTATAGTGCCACAAGGCTCTTTGGGGGATTTTTCCCCTAAGGACAGAACATTATGAGGGGAAAAAGCTTTTCTCATAAAGTAAATGTTTGAATCAATGGGTAGGGAGTGGTGCTTAAGTTTTCCTCTGCCCACTGAACCCCCCCCCCAATTGTTAGTAAGCCCCCTCCCCCGAGGAAACCTTGGAAACCAGTGGGGGAAGGGGGAATTTGCAGGAGATAATCAAGAAGAGCGGGAAGGGTTAAGCACCCATCTCGCTCAGCAATTCTCCCCAGCAAATGACTCCTGCTGCTCCTGTTTTGTATTAACTTGGCAAATACCAGGTTGGAGATAAGTAGTTGCCAAGTGCATTGACTACACAGAATTGTTTATACATGTTATCTAATGTTCTAGTCAATCTGTTGTGCCTGATTGGATCGATGTATCTCTTATCTGTTACTCTGGTCTGAGGTAGAGCTAGAGTGGAGAAGAGGCCTCGGGGTTCAGTTTGAATTCTGTTTATTTATTTGATTTCTACCATAAAATGGCACTCAAGGCAGCTGTTGCGCTGTTGTGAGTGGCTGTTTGTTTCCTTGGTGGGTCCCTCTCCTGGAGCCTTGTGCCCGGCTTTCCCTTTGTTAAACCTCATCAATTTGAATCCCGTAATAGTTGAGTTATCTTAAAGTCTGTATCACGCCATACAATAATTCTTTTCAAGCAAGGATTTAACTTATTGTTCTACAAAATAAAGTTTTCTCCAAAAGTTATAACCTAAAGCCTATCTGAGAGAATTTCGACTGTTTATCTATATAGTCTCACTCTTTGGAATATGGGATGAGGACAAAATACCAAGCTAACACATAATTCCACCCTCAAATTGCCAAAGCTATTAACGTAAGAACATATGATGCTTAGATGCCTTATACCAAGTTGGGCCTTTGATCCTCCAATATTGTGAACTCTGACTGGCAATGGCTGTCCAGGGTCTTAGGCAGAGAGAGCTGGTTCTCATCACCTGCTCCCCACTTCCTTTTTAACTGGAGATGCCAGGCAACATGCACGAGTGAGTTAAGCTGAGTGATCAGCAGTGCCAAGGGGCACAAATGACAATTGCACACAGCTATCACTGTGGCATCTAACATGCTCTTGCATAGTTCTCATTAATTTCAGTAGGGCCTATGCAGGGCTGTTTCCCAGTGGACTGTGCCCTTAGTAAATGGATTGTGTAGGAAAAAGAGAATAAAGGGACAAAGATAAGGTTCAGCTAGACATCAAAGTTAACTCAATAAGCTAATTTAGCATTAATATTTAAACTTATAGTTAATAGTTAATCTGGGTGTGGATGTCAAAACTCTTTAAATAAGCCTCCTCATATTGTTTTGCCATGTCAGGGCGCCATCCTAAGATACATGAAGGCTTTGTGGAATACTGTTTATGAAACCTTTCATTAATGTTGCTTGTTAACCACCCTTAGCACTATATCAAGCCAAGTGACTGCTGACCGTGACAAAAGATCACTCCAATCTGCCATGACCCAATAAATTCTTAACTATACAGAAATCAATTAGATAATCAGACTACAGCAGAAGCTCTCTCCAATTTGTATGGTTTTCCTGACTTACTGACTTAATAGCTGCAAGAACATTAATGATTCTTCCATCCAGGCTCTGTCCATTGGCTACGATGTCCCCCAGTGAGTAAAAATCCTGAGGGTCCTTCACAGGTAGATTCAACAGCGACAGCAGTTTGGTGTCCACTTCATAGCGGGAGCAGATTTTGACAACAGAATGATTCTCGCTGAGCAGTAGCTTGTAGCAGCTGACACACAGATATATAACACTTAACCCATCATCCTTATTAAAGGCCAACTTGAATATTATGGACTTTCTGAATTACTATGAGTTACTGTAATAGTGATGTTATACTGATGCAGTGAAAAGTCCCCCTTTAGTATATCCAATACCAGTGTTTGTGGCTAAAACCTGAGAAAAGTCGCTCTGTTGTAGGATGTAGTAGTTCCTTCCATCTCTACAGATGTATCAGGCTTGTTATGTCTGAACGTTCAAACACAAGACAAGCTGTTGGTTAGCAGAGTTCCCACCAGCAACTCTGAACTGGCTTCCTGATCTCTGGCAAAAGTATTGACCTACTCAAAGGTTCCTGAAAAATGTTCTGGAAGCTGATTGTTTTGTATATTCAAGCTTTGCAACCAGAAGATGTTTTAGAAGCTACAATTCAGCTATCTAGTTTGGTGAATAATTGAAAGTACTTTGGCTGTAATCCTACTGGGGAGTAAGCCCCATTGAACTCAGTGGGACTTACTTCTAAGTAGACATGCATAGGATTGCGCTGTCAGATATTTTAAAGGTAGTTTACAACAAAATTAACATAAAACAGCCTCTCCATACAAACCTGTTGTGGAAGGTGGTCACGAGGATATTTTAAGCAGTTAATGTCTTTCAGGGTCACTTCAGTTTTTGATAGTTTTGTACCTTAAATGCTTACACTGAGTGCAGTACAAATTCACACTATATGTCAATTTTGTTTAGGATACATTTCTATCCTGGAGTGTATTTTTATCTACAGAAAATAAATGGTAAATTGGACCAGGCTATACTTTGGATAAGTACTGGTGACAATGCCTTAATAGGGTAATGTTTCAGAGTCACACTATCTTGCAAGTTTTTGTAAGAGATGTGCCATTGTGCTTCTATGATATAGTATTAACTTTATACAGGAGAATAACTTCTGTAAACTTCTGTGGGTCTTAATTATGTTACTGCATAAATCAGGAGCCTACACAATATTTGTTTGATATTGTAGTGTTGCCTGCCTGTTAGATAACTGTGCTGTATTAGTGGAGAACATTAACTCCCTATCCCACTTATATAATTTTTCAAGAGCAATGTCTGCATATTCCGGTAGCAATCCTCTGAGTATGCCAACTGTAAACTTTACAATGTTAACCTTATTGGGTGCATACTTTACCTAGGAGTTGTGGGGTTGAATTTTTCCTCCTTTTCAACCTCCTTTGTCTGTACTAAAGGATTTTCAATTATGACTGTAATAGAAAATAATGGAAGAAAGCCACATAAAGCATGGATTTAAATGACAGCTCACAAGCGCAGAAAACAAGGCACACTTGCAACCCAGTCCTAAGGCTCCATATTACATATGTGGTAAGGAGGATGGGGTGCAACAGCAGCTATATACCAACTCAAGGACTCAAAACTTAACTGTCATCATAGGCATTGGTGGCATTATTAGTAGAAACACTAGTGCAAAGGGTTAATTCAGCTGACAGGAAGTAATTTGTTTCAGCTCCTACTCTAAAAAGCACATAAAGCACATGCTTTTTGAGAATACTTAAAAGTTTAGTAGATTCAACCCACCATTTTCTGTGTGCCAGTTATCTTGCACAAGTTCATTCCAGTCAAATAGTGCAAGCATAAGGGCAGTTTTCTGTGTGTGGGGTTTTTTTTTACTCAAAACAATATGTGGGAAATTCATCAGGATGCATTTGTCTGTGTTATCTGTTTTACACACAGCTGCACTGAGAATTAAACATGCAAAATATGAACATTATTTTAGACCGAGTCTGCAGGCAAGGCCATTGTCTTCTTATGACTTGTACAGTGAATAGTTTTATCTGTACACACTGGGCACAATCAAGGCAAAGTTAAGCATTTTAAGGTCCATTAATTTCAATGGGGGAAGCCACTGAAATGAAGGGGATAGGCAGAGCAATCCTTTGCATGTTTACTCAGAAGTAAATCCCACTGTGTTCAACGGACCTTACTCCTAGGTAACTGTTCATAGGTTTGCACCCTTAAGTGCATAACTCTGGGTCTGTCATACCAACAACAACAACACATACCATTTTTAGCAGAATTAAACATCATATAAGCTTAGGGTCTAAGAGGGAATCTGGGAGATTGCTTTTTTGGTCTATGCCTTTTGATGACAGCTTTACTATATTTGAATATAGTTTTGTTTTAAGTTTACTTCTTCCCCTCTTGCTCAGTCTAACTGAAAATTTTGGTTCCAATAAAATAGACTACAAATCCTTGAAGGAAAGCACGCTAAGGGCACAAACACATACTGATTTAAAGAGAAGGAAAACATACTGAAATTGAAATATGTTCAGAATGAACTCCAGCTTACCACAGTCACCAACTCTAAAGCTTTCTGAAAGCGATTTAATATAGTCCTCTCTTCCCCAAGAATTTACATTTATGAAGTAAGATGGTGAATCACGAACAGTAAAACCAAAAGTGTACCTTTCTGATCCAATGTCTGCAGAGAAAAGGGATTTTTAGAACTCAAATTAAACATTTGAATTTGGTGTCAGGGATGTGATAATATAACCTGTGCTTATCAGTTTTAAATCATGGCACAAAACAGTGCTACTGAAACTGAGCCTCAGGGACTGTCATCTGTCCCAGAGATACCTGCTGCTGGTGGGGGTTGTCAGCACCCCAGTCTCAGGTGCCATGCTCCCTTATGTGCATATGGTGTATTGTTAAGAAATATGGAGGCCAGGGCTGGGGTATCAGCAGCAATGAAGAGAGAGCATTGGGATCAGAGACAAAGAGGACTCCCTGTAAAAGCCCAACATGCGGGATATATACAGCCAATGGATCACCTAATGAGAAACAAATGCATAAAATAAAGTAGAACAATCTTGCTCATACCAGTAGAGGTCGCCAAATTTTTAAAAAATACACTTTAGTTTTCATGAACAGGAGCAAAATGGGCTAGGACTACCTCAGTTACATTATGCAGAAAGATAGTGGCAAATGCCCCACTGCTGTCATCACATGCCTCAGAAATAGTGAGAGAAAGCCAGTGGTGTAGCCCTAGCCAAGGTAGCTGCCCTTAAAAATGTAAGGCAGACTATGGTGAGGGATAAGGAGAGCTGAGGGGATGCTTGTCCCCCTTACCTTCTTGTTACCCCTCTTATTTCTGTGTAATCTTCATTGACATTTCAACATATTTTGTACAGAAAAAATTACCACCACATTGTACGCATACTTTTTAGTTAGAGGAACCATTGACAGAAAGATAGAGCCTCAGAAACAGAGATTTAATGTCTTAAAAATAACTTTACTTTTTCTGTCTGGAAAGCCTTTGGCATCTGTTTTCCCAATCACCACACCAATTATACTCTGGGGGAAAAAAGGAGATTAAGAATATATACATCAAATACACATGTACAGGATGGATTTGATTTCACAGACTCTATATTCCTTCAGTAATAAAAAGCATGTTTGACTGTTGCTATTTTAATGGACTTATTCTACAGAAGCATTAATATATTAATGACATAAGTAGTTCCCTCTATATATGAAAACATCTACGAGTGGGAAATAGTATAAAGGACCCACATCTGTTTGTCTTTATAAGGAGGAAGCTTACCTGAACATGTATCTAGCTTTTTCTCATACTAGAAGTGTAATGCACAATACTAGTAGTACTAGAAGTGAAGGCACAGTGAGGAGAGGGATGAGGGCATGCCAGAGCAGTTAGGGAATCCTGAATCAACCAAATGGGGACCATGTGATTTTCCCAGACTTTCCAGGTGATAAGTATGGGTAAGCGGCTGTATTTCTATTTGTTCACACTCTGAAGTAGCTCACGTTCATCCCTATATCTCCATAAACTCTCCCGAAGGTGGACTACGTAGAACCTCTAACAGCCATTTTTTTCTGAGCAAAAGCAATTTTGAACAGAAACATAGAAAGGGGAAGGGATGCTTAACTTATCCCTGTCTACCATTTCTCCACTTAAATTTTCCCTTTCCAAAAAGTACTATGCTTAAAATATGGCGACTGTGGGAATTGTTAAATACGTTTGTGTGTGACATGTATTAAGCCCTTAAAATATGCATTTATTTCAATGAGGAGGGGGGAAGACTCCATTTAAAAACAACAAGCATTTTTAGATTTGCATTCAGTGGTATTGAAACCACATCACTGTAATTTTTGGTGAAAAGTTACTTTCAGAACACACATCAACAAATTCAGGAGGCCATATTTCCAAATTAAAAATAGTCTTCTTATTAACTGAAATTGAAACCGCCTGATGAAACTCTGACGAAAGTTTAATGAAGAATAAGTGTGTGCCAAATATGGAGGCTTGCCACAAAATTTTAAATGGGGGAGGGAATTTCCCCCATAATTCCTGTAGAAAAACTGTGAATTTGCAATCCTCTGCAACTATGTCATCATAAAGTACATGTAGAGGGTTCCCTTTGTTAGATGTGCCCGATCTCATCTGATCTCGGAAGCTAAGCAGGGTCAGCCCTGGTTAGTACTTGGATGGGTACTTGGATGGGAGACCGCTTGGGAATCAGGCTTCCTGCATTGAGCACGAGGTTGGACTCAATGATCTTGTAAGCCCCTTCCAACCCTATGATTCTATGTATCCTCTACAAATAAGCAGCTATTTATAAAATTAGTCTTTCCTTATCCTATAGATGACGATCCCAACAGAGTAGGATAATTCTCCTGCTTTTATTTCTGAGTGCCAAGCAGGAATATTTTGACAACCGCCCTATTTTGTTGTCCAACAGCAGGACCTTGACTGCTGTTGGACAACAGCCATATCATCTATGAAGGAACTCCACTCCACACACTGACAAGCAAGAATGAACAATCCACCTGTTGAAAAATAGGCTCTCAGATTTCTGTGTTCCTTTTGGTCACTAGGTGGGGCAAGAAAACTATTCCTTCATTTATCTGGATGAGTTCATTCAGAGTATGTATATAATGGAATATAATTTCCTCAAGTCTCCAAAAGCTTTGCTTCTTAAAGTGCAGTCTATTAATCCACAATCAAAATGTTTAGTTTCCTAACTCACACTAATTCAATTAGATGTCAACATATCCTGTGTATAACTCTGCTGATAACAGAGAACTGGTTCCTGGAATCCAAAATGTCATTTAATGCCTTAAGACCCTGCTTACAACAGTATTTATTTCAAAGTCTACTTAAAGTTTTATCTTTACAAAATTATTTAATTTAAACTCCTTTAACCAAGTGAAATTCCATAATTCCAAATTAAAAGCATGAGATCTATTCCTAAACCTCTTGTAAATAGCCTTAATTTTGAGGGAATGATTCCCAAATGTGAACGTTTGGGATTGTAGCCACATTGCTGAACTAATCAAAAGAGAAAAGAGAAACCTCTGTGCCCATTTGCCAGTACTTTGTGCTGACATTTTCCAACCTCTTGTTATTTGTTCTTTCTATCTTCAGCTTACCTCATTCATAGCTTTGGCATTTGCATTACTTAAAACAGTGATGTAGAGGCTCAATTACATATAATTCTTCAAACTAATGCTGTAGAATTTAGTTTATTGGAGCTAGTTGTTTACATTAAACACACACACACACACCTATCTGCTACTAGCTTCCTTCAAGATTAATGACTTAATGTCTGGCATTAAATAAACCATATTTCTTTTCCAAATTGAAAGCAAGGTTTGTTTATCAAGTTAAACTGCAATAAACTAAGTTCTAGCTCAGTCCATTTTCTAATGCTTTATCTTTTCTCTGTGCTGTAAAATAAATTAATCCCCCTGGCCAAATACATCTGTCCCACAAGAGAAACTTTGGAAACTTTCATGTGCTTTCAGTTCTGTGCCAAACAACATCTCTTGAAGAAATCTATGGCCATGTAATATATCCTTTAACTTTTGATATGGGAAAATGGCTAGTCTTATTTTATGTTAAATCAACAAAGAGTTCACGATATGGTAGTACGCATGCCATTTATGTTGGATGAACAGTGAAAACCATGGAAGATGCACGTCACGTATTCCCTTGCTACTGTCACCAATGTTTAACTATCTGAGTTTCTGGCTGAAAGTTATACATTGTGGCTCCCTAAAACTTAATAATCCTTAGATTGCTATCCTATATGCATTTAGTTGAGAGTAAACTCTACTGAATGCAATGAGACTTACTTCTGAATAAACATTCATAGAACCGGGGTGCAGAATATGCACAACTACAGCTATCCTAGTTCTATTTGTAAGTAATCTATTTGGTTACATCTAAAACGAATAAAGGAAGAGAAGAAATGCAATAAAGCTATATATTCACACTTTCATAAAGCTTGCAACTCCACATTTTTGCTATGTATTGTATTATAATTGCTGTGCCTATTCAGTATAGAATGGATTATAAGGGTGCAATTCTATGCATGTTTAAGAAAAAAGTTCTACAAATTCCAACATTTGCCAGCTAGCCATGCTGGGAGTTGTAGGACTTTTTTCTTTCTAAACATGCATAAGATTGTGTCCTAAGTCAGGTTTCTTAACTTGTTGTGCTCCAATAGTTCAAGCTTAAGCTCTGCTACACAGTGGTGATGTATCATGAGAGCCAATACCACAATCTCTGCACCATTACCAAATGACACCTCATCCCTGTGATATGGTCTGTGACTTGATCCTACCATGTGAATTGGTAGGCAACAGATATCAGTACCAATGCACCAGGACCCAGAAGTTACTTGTGCATAATGCAGCTGCGCCATGCCAAAGGCCTTTGAAGAAGGGAATAGATTGGGTTTGGAGGCCTTGCCTATAAATGCAATGTGATGCGCACACACACAGTGCAAGGGATTTTAGAACATATTAAGTAATGGCAAGTAAGACAGAGTGGCATGACTTTAGCTGCTTTAACTTGTGATATAAGCCTCTGATTCTACTGCAGTAGCTAGTATGGCAGGATACTAGGTAGCTCTGATATTCTACCTTTTCTTTATACTCTAGTATAAGTGTTTCCAATGCAGTACCCACAGCACCACTGTGCCCACCACCAAGCTATTTTCCCATTCAGCAAGTGAATGGAGTGATTCCTCCATTCACTTGTACAGGCAGGAAAAGTCCTCCTTGCAGTAAAATGGCTGTGTGTGTGTGTGTGTGTGTGAAGTGCACCCCCCAGGCCCCCACCAAGGATTTTTGGGGCACCAGGGTCCTTAGTGGGAAGGATAGGCCTTGCCCCGACATCCAGCCATTTTTTGGCAGTGGCGGGGGGGGGGGCATTTTTGCTCCCTATGTAAGCAATCTCCATTGTCTTGTATAGGGAGCAACCCCCCACCACCACTTCTTCTCACCCCATTCAAATGAATGGAGAAATTGCTCCATTCATGGGGATAGGGAAAGAGGGTGAGAGAAACAAAGAGGGACCAGAGATTTGGCAGGCAGGCAGGCAGGCAGGCAGGCAGGCAGGCAGGCAGGCAAGCAAGCAAGCAAGCAAGCAAGCAAGCAAGCAAGCAAGAAAGAAAGAAAGAAAGAGGTGGGGAGAGGGGGAGGAAGAAGGGGACCAGAGAGATGACCCAGAGGGAGAGACAGAGGAAGGAAGGAAGGAAGGAAGGAAGGAAGGAAGGAAGGAAGGAAGGAAGGGCAGTCAGAGAGATGGAAGGAAGGAAGGAAGGAAGGAAGGAAGGAAGGAAGGAAAATGGAGCCAGAGATAGAAAAGGAAAAAGATAGAAGAGCCACAGGGGAGGGGGAGGAAGAGCCAGAGAGCAAGAGAAAGTAAGGAAAGAAGAGGAGACAGAGAGAAGGAAAGAAAGAGGAGAGGAGAGACAGAAAGAAGCCAGAGAGAGAAAGAGAAACCAGAATGGGTAGGAAACACAGGGTGCACAGACATGCACGCGCACACACACAAACACAGATAAGGATGTACTCCTAACATTTTTATTAGGATCTGCTACAGCAGTCAATTTGTAATAGTGCTCAGGGCACTTTTTCAAAATGGGCCTAAAACAGTTGGAGATGCCTGTTCTAGCATGGAATCCAGGACTATACAGATAGGAGCAGATTCAGCTGTAAATTGTCTTAGTGAGTTATGGGAAGTAGCAATGTGGATGTGATGGTGGTAAAACTTCCCCAGGCTCTACTGAGATGTCCCCCCCATGCATTGTGATAGAATTCAGGTAAGCAGATAAGGGATTATATCCTGGACATCCTCCTATAATAAGGAAAAGGAGGATGCATGGGAAGGTATGCTGCTTTGACTGTAGTGTGTGTGTGTGTGTGTGTGTGTGTGTGTACAGAGCATATTGGGCATGCATACACATAAAGGTCCTTGTAATATAAGTGTGTGTGTGTGTGTGTGTGTCTCTCTCTCGTGCTCTCGCTGTCTCTGGGCCACTCTCAACCCCACCTGTCATAATGTAGTGGAGACATTTAGTAGTTAAGAAACAACAGCCAGCAGTGGAAAATTTTGCCTTAATTATCATTTTTAAAATGATCAAGGGAATCTGTGCATGAATGGGGCTACCCATGTAAGTAAAGCTCACAGCTTCCAATCTGGTGTCCATAGACCAAAAGAATACATCTCCAATGTATTGTGATAGTAGAATGCAGACTCTGTAGAAATTATCAACTCAACATCTATTTAAAAAAAGTACAAAGAAGTCTCTGATACTACAGTCAATGAACTGCCCAGTCAACATTGATAGTTGTGGTATCCACACTCTGTGGTCAAGAGAAGCATCAGTTTTCACTTTCTGAGGGTACACAAAGAGAAGCTAACATACTTTGTGCCTAAGAATTATGCCAGTGTTGTGCGTATATAAAGACAAACCAATTACATAATTTTGTAGTAATATAATACAGTTATATACAGTTTCACTGAAGAACAAAAAGTACTTATATCACCAAGACCTACAGGACGAGCAAGATTTGGGTGCACATCTGAAATGGCCACAAAATTTTGTGCTGAAATGGAATATGCCATTCTTTTTACCTGAAATTGCAGAAAAGTATGTTAGAGCTTTTTGAAAAATCAAAACCAAAACAAATCATTTGGCACATTCTACACAGATGCTATTCATAAAGCTTTTTTTAAACAAACAAAGATGTTTTGACCTGTTTTTGGAAAAAACTTTGCTCTAATGACCGAACATAGGTCATACAAGTGTTTCAAGTCTTCTGAAATAACACTTGTTACTTTTCTGTATCAGAGGAATATAAAAATTACATTATTACATTTACATTTTATTTACATTTCACTTTTTAAAAAGTATAACATGTTGATATTTTGTTGGCACTTTCACACATTATGAAACTAGCTCATGATCAGCATTGCTTTGTGTTCAGGGCAGATCAAGATTTAGGATGTGCAAAAACAGTAAATAGTAAATATGGCACAACAGTAAGGAACTACATGGTTTTTTATTTATATTCTTCCATGGATATTTTTCCACAAAGAAAAGTTGTTGCATCAGATTTAGCCCCAAGCCATTCACCTATCAGCTTTCATCTTGTCCCATTTCTCAGGGTTGTATAAAATGAACCAGTCAGTGTTATCAATGTAGTGTTGGACATGAGATTAGAAAAGCCTGTTTCAAATCCCCAGTTAACCATGAAGCTAAATGGCTCATTCCCAATCTCTTAGCGGGGCTAGCCTACTCTTAATATAAGGATAAAATGGTATAGCCCACTGAGCACCTTGGAAGAAGGGTAGGGAAAAATGGTATACATTAAAAAAAAACCCTCTGTGCTTAAAAAAAGGAAAGAATTGTTTTAAGAAAATTACCATAGCAAGAATGTGTGCCCAGGACCCAAATAAGTTTTCAATAAATTCTAGGAGCCCAAGAGAGATTGAGTAAAACTCTCTCTCTCACACACACACACACACACCCATGCCGTAGCAAGCTCATGGACTAGCCAACCGCTCTTTGGATTTATTAAAACCTGGGCATTTTGAAATTGTATTCCTTAAAGAAGTATTATTTCCCAACCTGGCTCCAGAAAAAATAAAATATGAGACTGGGCAAAGAGAAATCCACACAGAATCAGGAGGGTGGGGGACAGTATGCTTTATCTCATATATTACAGTCTTCCCCAAGAGGAAGCATTTTATATTCTATACTGAGATTCTATATTTCTAATTCAGATACAGTGGGCAAACACTGGGCAGGCAATTTTAGGGGGAGGCATTTGAACACACTTTCCCCTATCCTCAGCCCCACCTACAGAGCTGATTCTTTAATACTTATTCTAGTGGCATTTGCTATTTCTAAAAAGATAAAGGATTAAGGAACTGCTGATGGCAGCAGCAGGAACGTTTTAGAAATGAACAGCAGAAACCAATAAAAACAGCAAAATGCTTTTTTAGGAGTTAACAAAACTTGAAGTCTGAAAGAGTTTGCTTTAAGTCTCCAGCATCAAGAAGCCAAAAAGTGTTGTGGTTGCTTAGAGACTTTCTGGTGTATTGTAAAACATTCATTTTAAAAGCCAGATTGTAGAGTAAAAACATCTTTATTGTGGGATGCTCAGAACCCCAAGCCTCACACACACTGGCATCAAAAAGGAATTACAATTAACACATGGACAGTGTGCCTAAAAGCCTTTTGTAATGTAATGTCAGGTCCTCAAAGCTGCTTCCCTTGGACTGTACTCCTGCTCACTGACAGATATCAGATTCCAGTTTTGGGGGATTGGGGGAAGGGTGTTTACTTTTCATCTGCCAGGCCATCAATATGGCATGTCTTAGATATAAGTGAAAATAAATGAACCGTTGTCAACTTTCAAGAAGCTAGCCTCTTGGAATCTGGTGATAACACATACTAAACAAAACTTTGGTTACTTCTCAACGTTTGATTAAACAAAAATAGGTGGAAGAAAATATCTAGTTTGGTTTTATCCCAAGCCCAGTGATCCTATCTTGAAAGTCTTTCCTTTTAACCTATACAATTATTTTTCCCTATAAATTCTTTGATAGTTAAGCTGTCCTACTCCCATATTTAAAAATTCTAACTTGGAAAGAAACAGGGAAACTTCCATCTGTCTAAGATGGCAAAATACACCCCAACTATGCCTCCCAGGCATTTATCAGTAGTATATTCTTCCCTCAAATACAGTGCTAAATAATTCATTGCCCATTGAACATGGATTAGTATTTTTTTAAAGATGGAATTAGATTACCTTGAAGAAGCATTTAAAAGACAATTAAATAAAAAAAATCATTTTTACTTTTAAATGTTTCATGTGCTACTGGTTGATTTGAATTTGTAGCAGGATAACGTTTGAATTGTAGTACAAACTCCTTCTTTCTCTGTCTCATTATGCGTACAATGAGATTTTAAAGGAGTTGTAGGTACAAAGCTGCTTGTTGCAAGTGCCTTTGAGACAATAAGCCAAACTGACACCAAAACCAAAAAGGGCTTTGTAGCAGATTTTAATGGGGGTTCAGTATTTCCCCTAAGCATGCAGTTACGCAATGGCAAAAGCAACTTTTACATTAGAGAGGTTTTGTAGCCTTCAGAGAACTACAGTTAACAGAATAACTAAAAACAGAAGGTCAGAAGATCCAGTCATGGATTTCCTGCATCTCATGTACTTTGGTCTTAGAAAGTACTAAGAAAAGTGGGGGGCATAGTAGAGTGGGACTGAGGTAGCCCCGACCTTGCTGCCCAGTTTTGTGGGAGAATATTGTGGGAAATTTGAATGGGGCATGGACACCCCCTGGCTACTGGTTGACAAGAGATGGAAATAAGGAACTACATAGCGAAGCTAATTTAATGTGGATTAGATGACCCTTCACCCTATGTTATATTCATACAGCGGGGTTCATTAAAGGACTATTCCCCCACCTTTTCAGTGCATGCTTCTGGGCAAAGCAGGGATACTAATCAAGGGGTGGTTGTATTTTTGGGGCTTTTGACAAAATGAAAGGACTTAACTGCAACCTTTTCTCAAAATAAAACAAAACGAACGTGCTTGTGTCCGTACACAGAGATTTTTAAGTGTATCCAGGATGCAGACATGTCCAGTTGTGCCCTTTGCCCTTCCAGGTACCATGAATGAGAAACTGAAGAGTCTGAGGTAAACCCCTCACGGGAATATTAGGGAAGCAAGCAGCGCCCTATTTCAGGTTTCTGCGAGGGAAGGGAGGCAGGCAAGAGTCGCAGCAACATTCATGGATTATTTTCAAGATTAAACCTGGGGGGTGTGGAGAGAAAGAGAAGCGGTTTATTCCGACCGAATTTGTTTCTAATAACCCATTTACAACCGGGGATGTTTCTGTTCCTGAAGGAACGATAAGCGTACGCGGCCCGAAAACACAAGAAGCGCTGGGGGAGAAGAAGACACGCGCCTCTGACTCTTGAGGGACTGAAGGAAAACACCGGGATTTTATGGGTCTTGCTTATGTTTTCAGGTTGTGCGCAGCTTCAAGGGTTATTACTTTCTGGCGGAGAACGAGGTTTATGAAGGAGACAATTAAAAGCTCGTGAGGCCGCGGCCCGGCTCTCCCCAGAGGAACGAAGGAGAGGCGCTCGGCGGCCGCCCCTCCCCCCGGACGCGGTTCTGCTCCGTCACGACCCGAGCAGGGCGGGAAAACGCCACCGCTCCCAGCGCGCAGGCGCGCCCGCGGGGAAAATTCGAGGCGGCGGCCTCACGCTCCTTCCCCCCTCCCCTCCCGACGCCTTAAAGGGCCAGCAGCTGCAAACGGGCAGCCAGCTTCACGCGGTTGCGGGATTATTGTGGGAAGTTGGAATTGGCAGCCACCGCCAGCCGGTGTTGCTGTGTGTTAAATGCCTGCCTTTGCCCAGCCGCTCTAAGCCCACATAGGTGGGAGCTGCGAGCGGGCTGCTTCCTCGGTGATTACTCTGCACATGCTCAGAGGCAGCCTCTTTAGTATTGTTATGCGATTGGAGGCTGGACAGGAGAGGGTCACTGGAGGTGGAGAGTGCCTTGATAGGCCTGGCACAGTTGCCCAGTGCTTTCCTTTTGCTAGGCCAATGGGCGGATTGATCTCAACAGCTGCCTTTCTCAGTGGCTAGGAAATATCTGGAAGGGGCTACCGCTCCTCCCCATCCCAATAGGGTCTTTTACCCTAAGTCTTCCAGCCAGTTCGGGGGAAGCGATTTTAGGTGGGGTGGGATGCCTCTGGATTCACTGTAAGGGTTTGCAGACCCTTCCGTGACTGTAATTAGGTAAGGGAAAACTTGATACGTGGCCGCACGCTACGTATCAAGCGGTGGTCTACTTTGGCCCTCAGTTGCCAGTAATCAAAGCCACTCTCTTCACGCTTCCTAGCAAACGTGCATAGCTTGGGGTGCTGCTATGATGCCGCACCCCGATACAGCAGCTAAAGAGGACTACAGTGTACATTAAGGCTGTGCCTAGAATCAAGGGACCGCGTAAAAGTGAAGGGATCATGTGTGAGGTAGACCAGCGGTTTACATCCCAAGGGGGTGGCCCTTACGAATCGCCAAACAAGAGGAAACGCGTCCCGAAAGAAGCATGATATCAATTTGCATATGCTAATTTATTATGTGTAGCTGTAGATTTAGAAATAATAATTATTCAAATAGAAGGCGCCTTCAGAATAGAGGACTGTCCTCTGTAAAAGAGGACACTGCCACTCTACAACCCAATCCACAAAGCCTTTTATATGGTGATGAGCCCCCTTTACAGAACTTGTTGTTGTTGTTGTTCAGTCGTGTCCGACTCTTCGTGACCCCATGGACCATAGCACGCCAGGCCTTCCTGTCCTGCGCTCTCTCCCGGAGTGTGCTCAAGTCCATATTCATTGCATCGGTGATGCTATCTAGCCATCTCATCCTCTGCCGTCCCCTTCTCCTTTTGCCTTCAGTCTTTCCCAGCATCAGGGTCTTTTCCAGGGAGTTTTCTCTTCGCATTAGGTGGCCAAAATATTGGAGCTTCAGCTTCATTATCTGTCCTTCCAATGAGCACTCAGGGTTGATTTCCTTTAGGATGGACTGATTTGACCTCCTTGCAGTCCAGGGGACTCGTAAGAGTCTTCTCCAGCACCACAGTTCGAAAGCATCAATTCTTCGGCGCTCAGCCTTCCTTATAGTCCAGCTCTCGCAGCCATACATTACTACTGGGAAAACCATCGCTTTGATTAGACGGACCTTTGTCGGCAAGGTGATGTCTCTGCTTCTTACTATGCTGTCTAGGTTGGCCATAGCTTTCCTCCCAAGGAGCAAGCGTCTTTTAATTTCATGGCTACAGTCACCGTCTGCGGTGATCTTGGAGCCCAAGAAAGTAAAATCTGTCACTGCTTCCATTTCTTCCCCTTCTATATGCCAGGAAGTGATGGGGCCAGATGCCATGATCTTCGTTTTTTTAATGTTGAGTTTCAAACCAGCTTTTGCACTCTCCTCTTTCACCCTCAACAAGAGGCTCTTGAGATCCTCTTCACTTTCTGCCATTAGGGTGGTATTGTCTGCATATCGGAGGTTGTTGATAATTCTCCCAGCAATCTTAATTCCGACCTCTGATTCATCCAACCCGGCATTTCTCATGATGTACTCTGCATATAAGTTAAATAAGCAGAGTGACAATATGCAGCCTTGTCGTACTCCTTTCCCAATTTTGAACCAATCGGTTGTTCCATGTCTGGTTCTGACTGTTGCTTCTTGACCCTCGTACAGGTTTTTTACAGAACTAGCTTCAAGTTAAAGTCATTAGGACTGAAATGTTTGTTTCCAGTCCAAGAAAGTTAATCACAAGTGCGCCACATAGATCTGGAACTAAGCTTGACTAATTTTCTCTGGATTGGGCCCCTTTTCTGGTGTAAGTAGTTGCTCATAATGTGTACTAACGTATAGAATCATAGAATAGTAGGGTTGGAAGGGGCCTACATGGCCATCGAGTCCAACCCCCTGCTCAATGCAGGAATCCAAGTCAGAGCATCCCCGACAGATGGCTGTCCAGCCTCATCTTCAATGCCTCCAGTGTGGGAGCGCCCAGCACCTCCCTAGATAATTTGTTCCATTGTCGTATTGCTCTAACTGGACGTTTTTCCTGATGTTCAGCCGGAATCTGGCTTCCTGTCACTTGAGCCCATTATCCCGTGTCCTGCACTCTGGGATGATCAAGAAGAGATCCTGGCCTTCCTCTCTGTGACGACCTTGCAAGTCCTTGAAAAGCGCTATCCTATCTCCCCTCAGTCTTCTCTTCTAAACATGCCCAGTTCCTTCCATCTCTCCTCACAGGGCTTTGTTTCTAGTCCCCTGATCATCTTTGTTGCCCTCCCCTGAACACTTTCCAGCTCGTCTGCATCCTTAAAGTTCAGTGCCCAGAACTGGACACAGCACTCCAGATGAGCCCTAACTGGGAACTAGTATTTTATTTGTTTGTTTGTTTGATTTCTATACCGCTCTCTGGGCGGTTCACAAAAATTAAAACCAGCACACAATAAAACAAAAATATATAGAACATTAAAACCACAATATAACAATACAACCACAATAAAACCTAGTAGCAGTGCAGGAATTTGAAATACAGATTCCCGGGATTTGGAAGCTGTGCTTCCATTAATGTAGCCCAAAATAGCATTTGCCTTTTTTGCAGCCACATCACATTGTTGGCTCATAGTCAGCTTGTGATCGACAACAGTTCCAAGATCCTTCTCACTTGTAGTGTTGTTGAGCCATGTATGTGGTAACTGTGCATTTGGTTTCTTTTTCCTAGGTGCAGAACTTGGCATTGATCCCTATTAAATTTCATTCTGTTGTTTTCTGTCCAGCGCTCCAGTCTATCAAGATCACTTTGAATTTTGTTTCTGTCTTCCAAAGTATTAGCTGTCCTGCCCAATTTGGTGTCATCTGCAAATTTGATCAGCATTCCTTGCACCTCCTCCAAGTCATTCATAAAAATGTTGAAGAGCACTGGGCCCAGGACTGAGCCCTGCGGTATCCCGCTCGTTACCTCTCCCCAGTTTGAGAAGATCCCGTTGATAAGCATTCTTGGAGTCCGATTCTGTAGCCAGCTGTGGATCCACCAGATAGTTGTTTCATCTAGCTCACTTTGATCATTGTTTCATCTAGCTCACCTCAGAAATGGTTAGGGTCAGCCCCACATCTAGGTAGGGTGAAGCAGCCAGCTTGATGTGGATTTTGCAAAACTAGTAAGAGCAGCAAATTGTCATTTATTTAAACTTATCATTATATTTTCTTACCACCATGCAAGGGGGTGCGCCATTTCAGTTTTTGGCTACAGGTCCCAAAAGATTTTTGGTCATAACTTGAAATAATTGTTCAATCTTATTTCTGCAAGAACCAAACAACTAGGATTGAAATGAGCCCCCTTGCTAACTGCTTAGTGCATCAGTGTGGCTTTCATTTGAATAAATGAATTTTTGTTGGAAGCCAGTACAAAAAAGCTGGCTGATTCTCGGCACATCATCATAACCAGCTTTTTCATAAAGCCCATTCTGCTTCACTGCACACCATGCTTGGCTTCACAGATCAGATGTAGGGCAAGCGGGACTTTGCCCTCTTCATCACGAAAACAGCATCTCTGATGCACGAAGAAAATTGTTTCTGCTTTTTTTTATGAGTGTGCTTGTGTGTGACAACAATAGCATGAAACTGATTTTTTTTTCTCTCCTTTAAATCTTGCTCGACAATACCATTGACTTGTCAGGACTACCAGCCCGTGATGAATATGAACAGCTATGGAGGCGAGACATTGTGTGTCTCTTGCACTTGATAAAGAAGTCAAGGGTGAGTGCACAAAGGTCACGGCTGGAATAGCTCACAGTGCAATGGCAACAGAAATGCTATGGGACGGCATCTGCCTCCTCCCAACACGCCAGGTGTCAAATGCTCGACGTTCAACATGGTAGCCTTACTGTGACACAGGTAACATATATATGCTTATAGGTGGTTAGCTCAGTACCATCCCTAGAACAACAGGGAAAGTAACAACATTTAGGATGGGTGGACTTATATACCAGGGTGATCTGGTAGACATCGTTTACTTGGACTTCCAAAAGGCTTTTGACAAAGTCCCTCACCAAAGACTCCTGAGAAAACTTAGCAGTCCTGGAATAAGAGGACAAGTCCTCTTATGGATCAGTAACTGGTTAAAGAACAGGAAGCAGAGAGTAGGAATAAATGGTAAATTCTCCTAATGGAGGGAAGTAAATGGTGGGGTCTCACAGGGATCTGGAAGTAGGAGTGAGCAGGGAAATGGCCAAGTTTGTGGATGACACCAAATTATTTAGGG
The DNA here is from genome assembly GCF_057233095.1 of Heloderma suspectum. Classification (NCBI taxonomy): domain Eukaryota; kingdom Metazoa; phylum Chordata; class Lepidosauria; order Squamata; family Helodermatidae; genus Heloderma; species Heloderma suspectum. Next base: position 32,972,999 of record NC_139469.1, on the reverse strand, counting down.
TGGTTAAAACAAAAAGGGATTGTGAACAGCTCCGAAAGGATCTCTCCAAACAGGGAGAATGGGCATCCAAATGGCAAATGCGGTTCAATGTAAGCAAGTGTAAAGTGATGCACGTTTGTGGCAAACATCCCAACTTCAAGTATAGCCTGATGGGATCTGAGCTAGTGGTGACTGATCAGGAAAGAGATCTTGGGGTTGTGGTGGACAACTCAATGAAGAGGTCAACCCAGTGTGTAGCCACTGTAAAAAAAAGGCAAACTCTATGTTAGGCATAATTAGAAAAGGGATTGCGAATAAATCTGCCAACATCATACTGCCCCTATACAAATCTATGGTGCGGCCACACTTGGAATACTATGTACAGTTCTGATCAACACACCTAAAAAAAGATATTGTAGAGCTGGAAAAGGTGCAGAAAAGGGCAAAAGGAGCCTGGGGGAAGGAGGACCAGCCAGCAGCTGCACCAGGTGGATCCTGAGCCTGCTTCTGCCCCCGCCAAACAGGTACTTAAGGTGGGGCTGCCAGAGGCAGTGCCTTGGCATCGTGCCAAGTGCGACGCTAAGTGCACACTTAGCGTTGCACTCGAAGTCATGTAGAACAGGACCTGAAGACCTACCCACCTGCCTCTCCAGACACACCAGCAGCCACAGATACCAGCAACAAATAGCAGCAGCAGAGGGCAGCAGCTTTAAAGACGAGGGAGAAAGGGGTAAACGTGGACTTTATCTGCTCCTTCTTAGCTGCTGTTCTCTTTTATCTTTTACATTTTACACTGTTGAACATTTTATACCCTAACATTTTAATATGTGCCTGGGAGGACTATTGGGCAACTCAGGGGGTGGGGGAGGTGCCACTATAACTGTGGTCACGGGCAGGGGGAGGTATAGCGTTGGGGGATTAACAGGCCAGCTGAGGAGAAGAGGGGCTAGACACCTTACAGCTGTCCCCTCTTCTGGTTCTTCCCCCAACCTGATGGTTCCTGGCAGCCTTACCAGTCTGCCCTCGGGTCTGGTGCTGCTGCTGCTGAATGCCAGGTCAGCCCAAAATAAAATCTCCCTCATCCATGATTTGATTGTGGATGAGGGGGCTGACATGGCATGTATTACTGAGACCTGGGTGGGGGAACTGGGAGGGGTCACTCTCTCCCAGCTGTGCCCTCCTGGGTACTCGGTGCAGCACCAACACCGACTTGACGGTCGGGGAGGGGAGGTTGCCGTGGTCTATAGGAATTCAATATCCCTCTCCAGGCTTCCTGCTCATTCGAGTGCAGATCTTGAGTGTCTGTACCTTGTGTTGGGTACCCGGGACAGATTAGGGATTCTGTTGGTGTACCGCCCACCCCGCTGCCCATCAGACTCCCTGCCTGAGCTGACGGAGGTGGTCTCGGACTTGGTGTTGAAGACCCCTAGGATGACGGTCCAGGGGGATCTCAACTTCCATGCCAAGGCCGCTGTATCCGGGGCGGCTCAGGACTTCATGGCCGCCATGACAACCATGGGGCTGTCCCTACATGTCATCGGCCCAACGCATATAAAAGGACACACTCTTGATCTGGTTTTCTCAACTGGGCAGGAGGATGGTGATCTGAAAGTGGAGGAATTAACATCTGTTCCTTTGTCATGGTCAGATCACTTCCTGCTGAGGTTTAGACTCCTTGCAGCCTTCCCCCTCTGCAAGGGTGGGGGACCTATGAAAATGGTCCGCCCCCGGAGATTAATGGATTCTGATGGATTCCAGAGGGCTCTGGGGGATTTTCCTGCTGGTATGGCTGGTGCTCCTGTCGAAGCCCAGGTCGCTCTGTGGAATGCAGAGATGACTCGGGCAGTTGACACGATCGTGCCCAACCGCCCCCTCCCTCTGAGCAGAGCCCGGCCAGCTCCTTGGTATACACCTGAGCTGAGGGCAATGAAGCAAGAGGGGAGATGGCTAGAATGCAGCGGGAGGAAAACTCGTGCTGAGTCTGACCGAACACAGATAAGAGCCCACTATCAAGCCTACTCTGTGGTGGTGAGGGTGGAAAAGAGGCAGTTCTTTTCCACCAGCATTGCATCTTTTCATTGTCGGCCAGTGGAGATTTTCCGAGTGGTTCGCAGCCTGTTACATTCTGGGCCAGGGAGAGAGATGGTGGAACCCTCGGTAGCATGCTGTGATGAGTTTGCACGGCACTTTGAAGATAAAATCGCTCAGATTCGTCATGAATTGGACACCACCATTAATGCAGTTCCATTGGTAGAGGCATTCAGAGCACCGTCTGGTCCAGTTTTATTGGATGAGTTCAGTTACTGAGGCCTGAGGATGCGGACAAGGTGCTTGGCCAAGTCCGATCGACCACTTGTGTGCTTGACCCTTGCCCTTCATGGCTTATTAAATCAAACAAGGAGGGGATGTCTGGCTGGGTCCAGGAGGTTGTAAATTCCTCCTTGAGAGAGGGAGTGGTGCCTGCTGCTTTAAAAGAGGCGGTAATTAGACCACTCCTGAAAAAGCCTAACCTGGACCCAGAGGATGTTAACAATTATAGGCCAGTGGCCAACATCCCCTTCCTGGGCAAGGTGCTTGAGCGGGTGGTTGTAGAACAGCTCCAGGCACTGTTGAATGAAATGGATTATCTAGATCCATTGCAATCGGGCTTCAGGCATGGTTTTGGAATGGAAACTGCCTTGGTCGCCCTGTGGGATGACCTCTGCCGGGAGAGGGACAGGGGGAGTGCAACCCTGTTGATTCTCCTGGACCTCTCAGTGGCTTTCGATACCATCGACCATGGTATCCTCCTGGATAAGTTGTCTGGGTTGGGAATTGGAGGCACTGAACTGCAGGGGTTCCGCTCCTACTTGGATGGCTGATTCCAGAAGGTGGTGCTGGGGGATTATTGTTCTGTGCCATGGCAATTGTGCCATGGGGTTCCACAGGGCTCTATTTTATCCCCCATGCTGTTTAACATCTACATGAAACCGCTGGGGAAGGTTATCCAGAGGTGTGGGCTGAGGTGCCATCAATATGCGGATGACACCCAGCTCTACCTCTCTTTCTCATCAAAACCAGGTGAGGCAGTGGCTGTTCTGAATCAGGGCCTGGGCACGGTAATGGACTGGATGAGGGCCAATAAACTGAAACTCAATCCAGACAAGACAGAGGTACTGTTAGTGGGTGGTTTGTCTGCCCAGCTAGGTGATATTCAACCTGTTCTGGAGGGGGTTGCACTCCCCCTAAAGTATCAGGTTCATAGTTTGGGGGTGCTCTTGGATCCAGAACTGTCACTTGAGGCACAGATGAACTCAGTGGCACGGAGCACTTTTTATCAGCTTAGGCTGGTATACCAACTACGCCTTTATCTGGACAGAGATAGCCTAGCTACAGTTATCCATGCTCTGATAACTTCTCGTCTGGATTACTGCAATGCGTCATACGTGGGGCTGCCTTTGAAAACGGTCCGGAAACTTCAGCTGGTCCAAAATAGGGCAGCAAGATTGTTAACAGGGACTGGCCTGCGAGCTCATATTACGCCAGTACTTTTCCAGCTGCACTGGCTGCCAGTCCATTTCCGGGCCCGATTCAAAGTGCTGGTGTTAACATTCAAAGCCCTTAACGGCTTGGGGCCAGGTTACCTGAAGGATCGCCTCCTCCCATATGTGCCTGCCTGGACCTTAAGATCATCATCAGCGGCCCTTCTCCGTGAGCTCCTGCCAAAGGAAGCGAGGCGGGTGGCTACTAGGAGGAGGGATTTTTCTGCTGTGGCACCCCAGCTCTGGAATGAGCTCCCTAGTGAGGTTTGCCTGGCACCTACATTGTATTCCTTTCGGTGCCAGGTGAAGACCTTTTTATTTTCCCAGGCATTTTAGCATTTTAGCTTTCTAGACTTTTAGCTTTGCTGTTTTAAATCTGTATTTTAAACTCCTGTACTGCTGCTAGGTTTTATTGTGGTTGTATTGTTATATTGTGGTTTTAATGTTCTATCTATTTTAAATTGCTTTATTGTGTGCTGTTTGGTTTTAATTTTTGTGAACCGCCCAGAGAGCTTCGGCTATTGGGCGGTATAGAAATGAAATAAATAAATAAAATGATCAAGTGGCTGGAGCATCTCCCCTTTGAGAGAAGGTTACAACAGCTGGAATTGTTTAGCTTGGAAGAAAGGCAGGTAAGGGGAGACATGATAGAGGTCTACAAAATTATGCATGTTGTGGAGAATGTGGATAGGGAGACATTTTTCTCCCTCTCCCATCATACAAGAACCCAGTGGGGTCATCCTATGAAGCTGATTGGTGAGAGATTCAGGACAGATAAAGGAAGTACTTCTTCACACAGCACATAGTTAAACTATGGAATTCGCTACCATAGGAAGTAGTGATGGCCACCAATTTGGATGGCTTTAAAAGAGGTTTAGACAAATTCCTGGCAGGAAAGGCTATCAATGGCTACTAATCTCGATGGCTATGTGCTACCTCCAGTACCAGAGGCAGTGAGTACACCAGTTGCTGGGGAACATGGGTGGGAGGGTGCTGTTGCGCTCATGCCCTGGTTGTAGCTACAATGCCCTGGTTGTAGCTGGCTGGCCACTGTGTGAACAGAATGCTGGACTAGATGGACCCTTGGTCTGATCCAGCATGGCTCTTCTTATGTTCTTATAAACAAAGGTGAAGACAGAAACAAAATTCAAAGTGATCTTGATAGACTGGAGCGCTGGACAGAAAACAACGGAATGAAATTTAATAGGGATCAATGCCAAGTTCTGCACCTAGGAAAAAGAAACCAAAGGCACAGTTACAAGATGGGGGATACTTGGCTCAACAACACTACAAGCGAGAAGGATCTTGGAATTGTTCTAGATCGCAAGCTGAATATGAGCCAACAATGTGATGTGGCTGCAAAAAAGGCAAATGTTATTTTGGGCTGCATTAATAGAAGCATAGCTTCCAAATCCTGAGAAGTACTAGTTCCCCTCTACCCAGCACTGGTTAGGCCTCATCTGGAGTACTGTGTCCAGTTCTGGGCACCACACTTTCAGAAGGATGCAGACAAGCTGGAGAGGGCAACAAGGATGATCCGGGGACTGGAAACAAAGCCCTATGAAGAGAGACTGAAATAACTGGGCATGTTTAGCCTTGAGAAGAGGAGACTGAGGGGAGATAGGAGAGCGTTGTTCAAGTACGTGAAAGGTTGTGACAGAGAGCTAGGCCAGGATCTCTTCTCGATTATCGCAGAATGCAGAACATGGAATAATGGGCTCAAGTTACAGGCAGACAGATTCTAGCTGAACATCAGGAAAAACTTCCTGACTGTTAGAGAAATACGAGAATGGAACCCATTCCCTAGGGAGGAAGTGGGCTCTCCCACACTGGAGGCATTCAAGTCAAGGCTGGACAGCCACCTGTCAGGGATGCTCCGACTTGGATTCCTGCATTGAGCAGGGGGTTGGACTCGACGGTGTTATAGGCCCCTTCCAACCCTACTATTCTATGATTCTATGGTGTACAGAGTTAAGGTTATTTGGAGGTTATTCAGCAGCAGATGCATGTAGCATATTTCAATGCATTCTCAAATGGCCAGTTGTGATGTGTGGTGGGCATTTGCTAGCACCCATGTGCTAGCACAGGCTCAGCTCCAGGTTTTGGAGGGGGTCTAATAAAACTTGGCTTAATAGTTGCAGGTGGGGGTGGAGAGATGGATGCACAATCAATGATGGGTGGAGGGACCAAGGGGAGTGAAGCATTTAAACAGAAGGAACACCCCCAGCAACTCCGGGACACATTCTCAGAGGAAAGAGCTGGCCAGGGTATCAATAACGCATGTTGCTTCCAGATCTCATGTCAAGTGGGATCCACAGTGGTTTACAGTTAGTGGGTCCCTTAATGGGTCTAGACCAGGGGTAGGCAATCTAGCATCCTCCAGGTAGTTTGGACTACAGTTTCCATAATCCCTGGCTAATGATTATGCTGGCAGGGGCTTACTGGAGTTGAGGTCCAAAACATCTGGAGGGCACTAGGTTGCCTACCACTGGTCTAGACCATGTCACTTTCTAGACCTCACTGTCAGTATCTCATAAGAACATACAAAGAGCCATGCTGGATCAGACTAGGGATGTACGAAAGGGACTTACCTTGTCCCGCAGCTTGCTTCGCGGTGGGGGGGAGGCGCTTCGCTTCTCCCCCCGAAGTTCAGGCGAGGGGGGGGAGGCGCCCCGCCTCACCCAGCCGAAATTCAGGCCGGGGGGGAGGCGCCCCGCCTCACCCGGCTGAAATTCAGGCCGGGGAGAAGCGCCCCGTCTCCCTGGCCGCGAAAGAAAAAGTGAAAAAAACAAAACCCCGTGATAGGCTACGTAACGATTAACGTAGCCTATCACGGCTAGATTTCCAAAGCCAGCCGTGATAGGCTACATTAATCGTCACGTGGCCTATCACCAGTGACTTTGGGGGAAAAAAAAAAGCCCCTACGCAAATGGCGGCGGCCCATGGGCAACGTTCCTTTATTTTCGCCGTAGTCTACGTAAATCTTTACGTAGACTAGACGTGCCAAAATAAGGAACACAAATGGCGGCGCCCATGGGCCGCCGCCATTTGCGTACGCACTTTTTTTTTTTTCCAAAGTCACCTGTGATAGGCTACGTGACGATTTACGTAGCCTATCACGGCTGACTTTGGAAATCTAGCCGTGATAGGCTACGTAAATCATCACGTAGCCTATCACGGGTGTGTGTGTTTTACTTTTTTATTTTGTAATGGCGGCGGCTGCGGCCGGTCGGGAGACTGGCCCCCGCCCCTGCCCCCAACGAACCGCCACCAGGACCCACCGCCGAGAGGGACATTCGGCCACGGCAAGTCCCATCCTGGGGGGGGCCCCGGCGGAGAATTTCCCCAACACTTTCGGGGGGCCGAATGCGTCAGCACTCAGCCTCCCGAAGATTCGTGGAGAAATTCTCCGCCATCCCTAGATCAGACCAACAGTCCATCTAGTCCAGCATCTGTTCACACAGTGGCTTCCCGCCACTGTGCCTCTAGCCTAGACAGGTTTCACACCCCATCAATCTGCCTGTCTTCATCAGTCTCTGCCAGGGAAGGCATGTAGTTGTTTTGCCCCCACTGGAGGAATCCTCCTCCAAGGAGCTAGAGCTCCCAGAGATGGGCAAAGTCAAGGAACCACCCACATCAGGAGACCCAGTGGAGCCTGGGCCCTTCGAGGAATTAGCCGTGGGTCTCTCCCTGCAGGAGGAAGGGAGCTCTTCCTCTGAGGTGCAGGCTGGCTGGGTGACCATGTAGCTCCTGAGAGTGTGGTCATCTCAAGAGGCGCATGGTTAGGGTGCCCTTGAGAAGGAGTGCTTGGTTACAAAGGAAGACTCCTCAAGAGGAAAGGATTCCTTGGGAACAAGGCCCTCCTCATGAGTAGGACTGTTGCCAGAGGGCTTGTAATGACCTGCAGCTGAGCTGTGAGTGAAGCTCTGCTGGAAACAGTGTCGTACTTTCAGCTCCAGTGCCCTGTATCCCTGATCTTGGAGATTTGGTGCATGTTGTCACCAGTATGCTGATGACACCCCAGCCCTGTTTCTCTGTGACATCTCAATCAGGAGAGGCTGCACATTCTGAACCAGGGTGTGGATGCAATTATGGCTTGGATGAGGGCTAATAAACTGAAGCTGAATCCTGATAAGATGGAGACCTTATAGACAGGCAATTCCCTGATCCGGCTACTGGGCTGCTTACCTGTTCTGGATGCGGTTCCTCTCCCTCTGAAGGAGCAGTTTGAGGGGTGCTCCTGGCTTCATCCCTATCACTGGAGACCCAGATGACTAGGGATGGCGGAGAATTTCTCCCCGAAACTTCGGGGGGCCGAGCGCCAACGTGTTCGGCCCCCCGAACAAGTTTCGGGGAGAAATCCTCCGCCCCCCGCCCCCCCCCCCCAGGACGGGACTTACCTTCCCTGAATGTCCCTCCCGGCGGCGGTTCCGGCTGGCGGTTCGTCCGGTGTTCGAGCGGGGCGGGAGCGGCAGCCGGTCTTTCGACCGGCTGCCGCCCCCGCCATTGCAATGAAAGAAAAAAAAAAAAAGTCCCCTGATAGGCTACGTGACGATTCACGTAGCCTATCACGGCAAGATTTGCAAAGTCAGCCGTGATAGGCTACGTGAATCGTCACGTAGCCTATCACGGGTGACTTTAAAAAAAAAAAGTGTGTACGGATAATGGCGGCCCCCATAGGGAGCCGCCATTCGCGTTCCTTATTTGGTCGCTGTAGTCTACGTCAATGTTTACATAGACTACGGCGAAAATAAGGGCAACGCTATTTGCATTGCCCTTATTTTCGCCATAGTCTACGTAAACATTGACGTAGACTACAGCGACCAAATAAGGAACGCGAATGGCGGCTCCCTATGGGGGCCGCCATTCGCGTACGCGCTTTTTTTTTTTTAAAGTCACCCGTGATAGGCTACGTGACGATTCACGTAGCCTATCACGGCTGACTTTCCAGATCTAGCCATGATAGGCTACGTGAATCGTCACGTAGCCTATCAGGGGACTTTTTTTTTTTTTTTTTGTTACTTTCGTGTTCATGGCCGGGCGAGGCGGGAAGCCTCCTCCCCGGCCTGAATTTCGGCCGGGCGAGGCGGGAAGCCTCCCCCCCCGGCCTGAATTTCGGCCGGGCGAGGCGGGAAGCCTCCCCCCCCGGCCTGAACTTCGCGGGGGGAGCAGCGAAGCGCTCCCCCCCACCGCGAAAAAGCTGCGAGAAAAGGTAAGTGACTTTCGTTCACCCCTACAGATGACCTCTGTGGCCCAGAGCATTCATTACCAACTTTGGTTGGTTTGCCAACTACACCCACTCCTGGATAGGGACAGCCTAGCCACTAGTAACTTCATGATTAGACCACTGTAATGCACTCTGTGTGGGGCTGCCCTTGTTCAGAAGCTTATGCCTGGTTCAGAAGCTGGAGCTAGTGCAGAATGCAGCAGCTAGGGTGATCGCTGGAACACCCAACTGTACTCACATAACACCTCAGTTAAAAGAACTGCACTGGCTATCTAGCAGGCTGCCTTGCCTTATATATACCCAGCCGACCCTTAAGATTGTATTACGTGGTGACATTCTGTCGGCCTTACTTGTCATTCTGCAGCGAACAAAGTCGCCACGTAATACCTAAACAGCGGGCCTTCTCGGTAGCGTCACCATCTTCTGGAAAACCCTCCCCCATGCAGTTCGGGAGGCAAAAAATGTGGCATGTTTCAAATGCCTCCTCCTCAAAATGCACTTGTTCACCCGGGCTTTCTCCAGCTTGTAATTAATCATTCTGCTCCATCTAGTATTGCTCGGTACTATTATTGTAATTGTAATTGTTTTTAATAATGTATTTGAAATGTGATTTTAATATTTATACATGAACTGGTTAGGGATTTCATTATATTAAGCGGCATAGAAGTACTACTAAAATAAATATATAAAATAATACCAGACCGATACCTCTGTGCTTGACTTTTTGCTTGCCTAGTTGACTTGCCTGTTGGATTTGCCCCTTTATCTGCCTAACACAGAGTCAGACCGAGCCAGAGCAGGACATTACTACTTCACTCTGCCATGAAGCTCACTTGGGTGACTTTGGGCCAGTCACGGACTCTCAGCCTAATCTACCTCACAGGTTGTTGTGAGGATAAAATGGAGAGGAGGACCACCATGGAAGCCACCTTGGACTCTTTAGAAGAAAAAAGGCAGGAAAATGTAATAACAAAATAAATCTCTTCAGTGGCCTCTGTCCACCAAAGAGAAAAAGAACTATTTTGGTCAGGCCCAGGCCCTAGAGGTGGGAGAAAGGTGAAGGGAAGGCTGAAGCAATACAAAGGAACAGAAGCTAGTCTCTGAGGTAGCCAAGCATGAGTGCATGGCGCCCACGGTTAGTGACCCATCTCTTAACTTCCAGACTGCCTTTCTGACAGCTGCCTCTCATTTGTTGCTGAGCAGGACAAGACACATCAATATACTGCTTCCATCTCCATGTCCAGACTCCCTGCTTTTCTCACCTCTCTCATAAAATATGGAGAAACCAGTTGAACCAGCCAGGAAGCCTGATAACAATAATAGGCCACAGCAGTTCATATGGTACTGCCTGCCTGACAAGCTTAGCAACGAGAGGATGCTGCTGCTTCTGTTCCTAACCTCCATGCATTTTCTTGAGCCTTGCCTTCTCCTTGCTCCCACCTTAACGTGTCAGGGACTGGGTCTGACTGAGGTCCTTTTCTCTGTGGTGGAGAGACACCCCTGTATGGGTGTGTCAAGCCCTACTCCATTAACATCCTTGTGAATAAATAGGCGTCAGTGGCAAAGAATTCTCTTTTCACAGTAATTCAAGTTCATTTCTCCAACTACTGGAAGCAGACAGGATGAAGAAGTGAATGTAACCAGAGGAATAAAAGCATGTGGTGTGTAGACTGAATGGTGCAGGTTGTATCAGAGGAGCAGAGAGATGCAAAGACAATTGATGGGAGATACGGACAGCGGAAAAAGAGGCTATTTGGAGTTCCAGTTAAATAGCAGCAGACAGTCTGTGGTCTCTTCAAGGAAACTGATGGCAAAGATGAGGCATTGACAAGGACAATGTTTACTTTGACTACAAGTGCCACATTAATCAAAACTGTCAGTCCTTTGGCTATGAGGATCCAGCCTTTACAGTATCTCAGGTGAGATGCCAACTGGTCCAAGCTTAACTTACCCAATTTTCATATCTCCTGAAATCCAAGAATGTTGAAGTATGATTGGACCATGAAGTTGCCCTTGTTCCACATTTATGCGTAATGGCTTCTACGTTATTCAAACTTGTGATTAGGGCTATGCAGAGACCTCCCGATCCACCTCAGAGGCTGCTTTGGGGCTTCTGAGGTGGGCCTGATTCTCTTCGGACTGATTTGAGGGCCTGCCAAAGTGGGATTTTGATGTCTGAATCCTGCTCCCCCCTCCATCATGCTGCACAAGCCCCCAGCTCCTTACCTAGGCCTCAGGAGGCACGCTGGCAACTGTCTTTCTTGTTCCAGAGTGTTGCCATTTTTAAAATAGCAACTCCCTGTATTTCTGGGAATAGATCCTGGCAAATGGCGGCTGTCAAGTATGCTACATTAATGTTGCGTGCGTGATGGCTGCACAGGATCTATTTCCAGGAATACAGGGAATCGCCACTTTAAAAATGGGAGGGAAATGTAAAAATACAGGGAGCTGCCATTCTCTGGAACACGAAGACAGCTGCTGGCATGCGTCCTGAGGGCCCAGGAAAGGAGCTGGGGGCTAGGCAGCGGCGCAGCTGGGCTTCTGGATCACTCTGAAGCACGCTGAAGCACTTCGGAGCGACCTGACCTGCTTTGTGGCCCCTCTGCCTCACCTTGGAAGCGGCACAAGGGGGCCCGGAGCACCCCACTTTGGCTTGGAGTTCGGGCTTTGGACCAAAGTGGTACACAGCCCTACGTGTGATCAAACTTTTGCATGGGTTCCCCGCACTCCAGTGGCCTCAGGATTATGTTCTTTACAACCATTCCAGTGCTAAGATTAAGGAGTGAGGTCCTGTCAAGATGGAGGTGAGGGCAATCGGTAACCAACGTAACTTGGTTCAAGAGCAGAGTCCTCTTACGGCGTGGCCAGTGAGCAAATCTTACCTGGAAGCCATTAGCCTTCTCAAGGCCTCCCGTTCCAGGCTTCCTCACTGGTCTGGTGGGTATGACTTAGCCCACACTGGCCTATTGCTATTAAATGTATTTGCCAGTCTGGCTGGTCTTCCTACAGCTCCCTCTGAGCCAGCAGGATGTTGGTGCATACACTAAATCCCTTGACAGACCTTCCTCAGGTGCCACATCCAGGCCCTGCTGTGGCCTTGAGTCCTGCCCTGGCCCTGAATGATTGTGGTGAGGTGTTTGTGATAGTGACAGTATTAGTGTTTATTTATATACCATTATGAGCCTGTATAGCAATTTAGGGCGCAGTCCTACTGGAATGACCGTAAGCCTCTGAATTAGGAGGCTTACGGCCATCCATTGCAGAGCAGGAGCAGCAGCAGAGGCAATCTTTGCCTCTGCACTCCTCCTATTCTGAATGTTGACTAGATGGGCTTTCCCACCTGTCTAGCTGGGGCTCTGCAGAGTGGGAGGGAAGGAGGCTGGGGGTCTGGGGATATGGCGTAAGCCGTCCTCCGCTGTTCACGCCCACCAGCACACCCCATTTCCCTCCTCTCCGAGATTGCCTTTACGACTTTGGAGAGGCAGCCACCGTGGTTCTCTCCACGCTGGCTGCGAGGGAGAGAGAGCACGGTGTTCGGATTCCTGGGTCAGGGGTCGGAGCGCTGTCTCTGACCTCAGATTCACGAATCCGAATTATCCCATGGCCCCCAGACTCTGTCTAGCGGCCATAGGACTGCTCCTTACAGAGTAAGGAGTAACATAACTAGACGACTGCTCACTGCCTTCAGAGCCTTGCAGTCTACATTTAAACAGTCATTGATTTTACTTACGTATAGTGTCATGTACATTGATTGTGCTGAATAATTTAATTATAGTAACAATAAAACAATGGTATACTTAAAGGAAACACCACCACCCCGAATAAAACAGCAATGAATCATTCTTCAAAAATGACATCAGGAGCAATCAACACTGCTATATTTTGCACCAAATACAGCTATTTTCAATAGACGTGAAATGCCTGTTTCCTGAAAAGTCCCACTGTGTTCAGTAGGGCTCACTCCCTAGTAAGCGTGTTTAGGATTGCAGACTTAGGGCAGTATCCAGCTATGTCATTCTGCTAGCACAAATGATCTTGCACTAGTGGAAATTAGGTTCCAAACTACATGCAAGAGGAGAATCTAGCTAGTTATATTTGCACAAGCATGGTTGTGCAAGTGGCTGTGTAAATGGTTGTGCAACAATAACGGTTGCGCAAGCACAATGTGCAAGCACTTGTGAAATGGAAGGATTCGGCAGAACTCCACTAGCACTGTTAGAGGCTTTCTTCACATGGAGATTTTATCCTGCGATTATTGCTCCTTCATGGAAGTTTGTGGGCTTGTTACATGACTCCGTCAATTTCCAAGGCATCTCCTGCACTAAATGCCCTTTGTTCTGTTTTTAAATAGAGCACAGATAATGAGCTATCAAATTACCCCATTGTGTTCCGCTTGAGTTCCTTCTGTGAAAAGAGGAAAAGCGGCAAGAAGAGGAGCGAGATCAATGAAAGATAATGGAAGACGCAGATACAGGGCGAAGGAGGTGGGGGAGAAGGAAGCAAGTGAAAAAGGGAGTCGTCGTGATCCTGCATTTAAAACGGAAGCAGAAAGCCCCATTTTAAATGCAGGATGTTAGGCTGGTGTAGACATGCCCAGAGTTTGCTGAATCATGCCACTAGATATTGCCCTTAGGGTTTGATCCTAAACACACTTACTAGAGCTCAATGGGACTTCTGAGTAAACATGTAAGATTGTGCAGTTAGTTAAAAAAATAGGTTGGCCTGGTCCATTACTCACCATCACCACCACCAGGCCACATAACAGCGATACAAACACAGGGGACCAAACTCAAACTAATTCAGATGTCAACTCTGTCCCCATATATACTCTGATTACACTATCACAAGACTTAATAATATCAGCCACAATATCAAGGGTTCACATTCATTCAACAGCTCTTCCTTCAATGTAATATGTGCCATTTTTACTATAGAGAAGTTGCAGTGGGCCCAGTCCAGATCTTAAAGGCTGCCCTACCTGCCATGCTAGAGTCCCAGTCCAGATCAGGGGCCCTGCACCTTCTCTAAAAATGAAAAAAAGAAGATGCAGCTGCTACACAGATTTAAAGTAATGTCTGTTTTGTCCCAAAGTAAGTGTGTTCAGACTTCATAATCAGTGTATGCCATTTGGTGGTAAGGGGTAGAAGAATCCTACGGAAATCATGCTTCTGAGAGCTACATTGACAATAGAATTAAAATTGTTCTCTATATTACTACATATTACAGTTTTGTTCTCCATATTACTATCTATCTAGGCCCAGTGTTCCTTGGTTTCCCAAGAAGACTAAACAAGCCAGTTCATCTTTCCACTTACTTTATGTTAAAAAATAAAGAAATCAATAATATTCCACTTCTGTATCATAATTTTTTTTTTACTCTTCATCGGTAATTTTATGACCCAAAGGTCATGGCTACTGAAAGCTGAGGTCTAACCTGATTAATCCGCCATGTCGGCTCCATATTACAAGATCTTTCATTGTCTTCAATTAAAGCACTGAAAATGAATACCACCTGTGCACTCATAGTTACAATGTCAATAAAGTCCATTATAATTATACACTGCTTGATGACAAATGCCATGCCAAAGGGGTGACAAGCTTGTTTGGGCTGGGTGTGGGGGGCGGGGAGTGGCCATTTTGTGATCCAGTTGCATCTATTTTTGTTCAGTCTTGGTCACACAAAAAGGACAAAATCCTCCTGCAGCTAGTCTTTTTCTGTGGTTTTAAATTATAAGAAATATTTATGGTAATGAGAAGCTCCAAAACTCAGTACCATACAGGCAAGAGGGATCAAAGAAGAACTTCTGTTCTATCTCCTGGCTGAAAGACGAAGGCTACCTACCACTCTGACCTGTGCAGCCAGAACAGGAAAAAAAGCAACTGTAGGTCCTTGCAGAGCAAATTGTTCTAGACAGCTCAAGCAAGTAAGACAAGCTGCATGCCACATGGGAATTTTGGTACCATATCTCAGACCCAGATTATGGGTGGCCATACCCAAATCTAAAACGGGAAGGTGTGTTCTCCATCTCAGAGGCTGGAGCCTGAGTTGCAGCTAATGGTAGGTCTGTTGACCAAAGGCAGGTGGATTTATTCCACCAAACTTTTAATGTGGTTTAATGTTTTCATCTCCTGACCTTTAAACTTGTTTTACCCTGCTCTTATTATATGATTATGTCTATGTATGTATGTATGTATGTATTATGTATTTTCAGATTTTTGTTATTATTGCATTTATTGTTTTGATGTGTCTTAGTAGTTTTGCAAGCCGCTTTGAAATAATAAAGAAAAGCATGATAGCATGTTTTAAATGAATAAAATAAATAAGAATAAATATACCAGGCCTAGACAATCCAGAGGTTTAAAACTGACTCCCAATTGCATGGGTGGATGTTGCATTCCCCTATGCATGGTAGCTCTCTAACGCTCAGATTCATCTGCAAAATACCTTCTCCAGGGCTGACTGCTGGTGAAAGTCCTATAACTGCTGCCCATACAGCAATTATAGACCAAGGAAAGCAGTAGCTTCAGGAGGGAAGTGCAGGGTGGGTGTCTTCACATTACAGCTCCCGCCATCCCCAGCCAGCATAGCCAGGAATGATGGGAGCTGTAGCCCAACACTCCTGGAGGGCACCAGGTTGGGGAAGGCTGCTCTATGTGAACAAGTGCTTGCACCCCTGGTTGGGGAAGGCTGACATAATACATGAACAGCTCTGCCCTCCTGTATGAGCCTGGCCCCTCCATGATTATCTAAAGCTGTTTGTCTTTTGATTATGTGAATGCAACATCAGAGACAGATGTTCTTACTTGGCATCATTTTGGCCACTGAAATTAATGGCTTTACCTCCAACTCACTAGGCTGGTTTGGACATAATGCTGGCATGGACCCAAGGACAAAGTAGGAAGCATCCACTTCTGGTTTTAAACCAACCAGGGGAACTATGGGCAGTATCCAATTGTACTGCAGCGCTCCTGTTGATTGTGTTTGTGTAACAGGGAATTACTGCTTCCTAAAGGAGCCCCGGAAACAAGCAGAAATGCTTGTTTCTGGATTGGGATAGGTCAGCAGAGCTCCCTTCTGCAAGCTCCGCTGACCTGCCCCATTCCAGAAATTAGCATTACCACTTATTTGGGGTTGCTTTAACAACTGCTAGCTCCCCATTGCACTAGTGGTGAGTCCTGCTGGTGCACAGGCAGCATAGGATACTGCCCTCAGGTTAGTCGTTTATACGATTGATGGATTGATTGATTGATTTGATTTCTACCCCACCTTTCCACCAAGAAAACTGAGCTCAAAGTGACTAACAATCATAAGAAGCAAAAAATACAATAAAAACTTGGTTAGTGAACAAGTCAGAATCATAAACTACGGTATTCCAACACAATGGGGAACTGTGGTTAATTTAAAAATGGAAGCAAAAGCTTCCAGTCTTGTGGCTGTGCCACAGCAGAGGGCAAGAGGACCATGCAAACCTGAGGCTCATTCATGTCAAGCTCAATGATAGTTTAGTGTTACATGTGAAGAGGCCCACTATGTTGATTTACGCCTGAGATCTGTTTCTCTCCCCCCGCCTGCCCACCCATGCAAGAAGCATAAACCCATTTATTCCCACCTTTACCTGCCAATCAGATACTAAACATCTGCAAACCCTGCCTCTTTTTCTAAAAGACGGAAGATGATGCTATCTGTCCCCTGGAAAGCTCTCCAATTAGGGCACATTCTCACCTTTAGTCAGATTAGTGTGTAGAAGGGAGAATCATGCTCCTTGCATGATTCTCAACGAGCCACTCCTCATTCAAAAGAAAAGAAGAAAAAACCCAGATCAAATCACCAGTATATGAAATTCTTCCGGCTATGCGTTTTTCCTCGTTATCTGCTTTCAGTTGAATGTGGTGTATCGTTTCCATTACTTTGTACTGATAGCTAAACAGATCGAATTAAGAAGAAGAAAGCCTCATTCAAAGAAGGAAGAGGAAAAGATAAAAAGAACGGATGGATTTCACACTATCTCCTGTGTAGCTTCTCTCTCTCTCTCTCTCTCTCTTTCTCTCTCTCTCTCCAATCTCTTTCTCTTTGAAAAAGAGACATTTAAAAATTTCAGTGACTGGTTCCTGCATTTACTTAAGAACATAAGAAGAGACCTGCTGGACTGACCCGGGGATCCATCTATTCCAGCATTCTGTTTCCAATGGAGGCCAGCTAGAAGCTTACAAGTAGTGGACCATGCTTTAGATGGATTAAATATTTGTCCTAGCTGCTGAGTTTGCAGGAGCAGGACCGTGGCTCAGTGGCAGAGGCCCTGCTTTGCATGTAGACAGTCCCTGGTTCAATCCCTAGCATCTCCAGGTAGGGCTGGGAAAGGCCCCTACCTCAAACTCTGGAGAGTGGCTACTTATCAGTGTCGATAATACTGGACTAGATGGACCAAGGGTCTGACTAATTATAAGGCAGCTTCCTACGTTCCTAGGATACTAGTCCTCACAAACAGGGAATGGGGTGAAAGGGACACCCAGGTTCTGGAATCTGAGAAGGGAGTAGAGTGCTGATGGGGTGATCAGTGTCCCCAAATATGTCTTTGCCAGCATTCCCTCTGGCTGTACAGCATGCAAAGGAGAATGTCCTTCACGTA
The DNA here is from genome assembly GCF_057233095.1 of Heloderma suspectum. NCBI lineage: Eukaryota > Metazoa > Chordata > Lepidosauria > Squamata > Helodermatidae > Heloderma > Heloderma suspectum. The sequence goes on along the minus strand of NC_139469.1, from coordinate 32,955,646 downwards.
CTGCCTGCCTGCAGCCCTGAAGCTTCTATATCTGTGGGTTCAGGGGCAAGACTCTGCCACGCTTCAGAAGTTTCTGTCTATAGTGTGCATTTTGTTTTGTTTTGTATTATTAATCTCATTCTTTTTCTTCTCTCTTTCTTTTATACTCACGCTGCTCCATCCAGACTAGAGCTGTCCACTAGCTCCTATAATGTTACAGTATTAAAAGTTTCATTTTTGTTCTTTCTTCATAATTTTCCCCCCTCTTGCAAAGATGAAAGAATGCAGTACAGTGGAAAGAAGCCCAACACCAGCCATATCATTGGAGTTGACAGACAGTGGAGTTTCAAGCTGGGAACCCTCTTGTGAAGAAAAGACCCTCCTTCGTCGTGGGCCCCTTTTCGGCTCAGGATGGACGGGCATTCATTACTTTGTGCTAGTCATTCCCGCAGCTTTGATCAGGGACCGTTTAGCAGGGGGTGGGGAGAGGCGGGAAGGAGGGAGAAGACACCATTTCTGTCTGAGCTAAGTTAGGAATTTCATCATTTATAGCAAAATGAAAATACCCTCTGTTGGGCATAGTCAGGAGGGCAACTCCATTTCCTGAGATGTGTGTGTATTCGGGGGGGGGGGGTGCTGTCATGGGTTACTTGGTTGCTTTGTTCAGTTTTCTGTCTCCCTTCCAAACCATTTTTTGAAAGGAGCAAAGATCAGAAAGAAGAAAAGGGTTGAGCAGCCTGTGGGAGATAATGACATTTTTAAGTCAAGTCTTGATGGGTTGAAAAATAATATACAATGCATAAAGCTTTAGATTGGAGCCAAAGTATGTGGATGCATGTACATTCACAGATGGAATAATTACTTGTAAGAACATAAGACTGAGGGCGCAATCCTATGGGGATAGATGGCCGACTCTGAACTCCACCTATCCAATGCAGGGCAGGAGAAGCACAGGGGGATCATCTCCATGCTTCAGCTGCCCTGCATTTGCGGCTAGACTGCTGATTTGGGCTGTCTAGCCGCGGGAAGGCGGAGTGGGAGAAGCAGCTGCTGGATGTGCTGGCATGTGTCGTACTGGCATTTCTGCCTAGGATGTGTCGTACTGGCATTTCCGCCTTCCCCACCCTGGAACGCCCCGTTTTCGCCACTCCGTGCTCTTCTTCTGAGTGCGGAGCGCAGGGCCATTCCCAGCCTGCGAGGCAGCGCGGGAGGGGGAGAAGGTCGGTTCCCGGAAACCGACATATCCTTTGGCCGTCTAGCCACTGACTAGCGGCCATGGGATTGCTCCTTCCAGAACATAAGAGTCATACTGGATCAGACCAAAGGTCTATCTAGTTCAGTATTCTGTTCACACAGTGGCCAACCAGCTGTTGACCAGGAACCCACAAGCAGGACACAAGTGCAATAACACCCTCCCACCCATGTTCCCCAGCAACTGGTGTACTTAGGCATACTGCCTTTGTTACTGGAAGTAGCATATAGCCATCAGGACTAGTAGCCATTGATAGCCTTCTCCAGGAATTGGACTAACCTTTTAAAGCCATCCAAAGTGGTGGCCATCACTACATCTTCTGGTAGCAAATTCCATAGTTTAACTCTGAAGAAGTCCTTCCTTTTATCAGCCCTGAATCCCCCACCCTGGTTTATGGGATGACTCTGGGTTCTAACATTATGAGAGAGGGAGAAAAATGTCTCCCTCTCTATATTTTTCACACCAGGATTATACCTAAAGTACTTTTTAAAGAAACCCAGATTTGCTATTGGCTCTTGAATACCACATACATCCTGTTTCTATTCCCTTCCCTGTTTCACTTCCCCGAGGCCTTTCAGAATTGACTATTGGAAAGGATGCAAAGCACTAAAGCTAATATAGGTGAAGTTTCTCCACACAAATTTGTCTTCCTTTTAGCAGCCTCAGGGTCTTACCTGCAATATGGCGATAATAATTCTGACCTACTGTACAAGGTTGTTTGTAAGGATTACAGCAATAATGTATGTGAGTCACTTTACACACTCTAAAAGTGCTGTGCAAAGGGAGAGGAGGGAAACTGATACAGATTCCTCTTAAAATGACGAGCAGCACCCTCACGTCTACACAGTGTTTCCATGAAATTGTTGCTGGGATAGGTGCCTTTACCCTAGGAAGGGGCGGCAGCTCAGTGGCAGAGTCCCTGCTTTGCATGCAGAGGGTCCCAGGTTCAATCCCCAGCATCTCCAGCTAGGGCTGGAAAAACCCTTGCTTGAATCCCTGGGGAGCCACTGCTGCCAGTCAGTGTCAACCAAACTGAACTAGACTCAATAAGGCAGCTTCCTATGTTCCAAAAGTGTTTTGTCTGGTGTATGTGTGTTTGCCCTAGAAATAGGTAATAACTGTAGGCATGATCCAGCCAAGGGCTGGAGGTCCCTTTGATTTTGATGGGGAAATTATGTTCAGGTTGCTCCGGTTAAAATAAATGCTTAACTGCGGCTAGATCACATGGACCAGCTACACCTTATGTTAAGCACAACATTTAAACACGTAATTAGGACCTGTTACTTTTCTTAACACAAAACAGCCCAATCTGGATTGGGACCATGGTGTGTGTGTGTGTGGGGGGGAACATCCTTTCCCCTGTACTGTTTCCTTCCCAGAAATGGTTCCCAAAGCTGCTAGGTGATGCAAATGCACCTGCTTCCTCCCCCCCTCCGCCCCCAAACGGCAGGTTGGAATTGTGTGTTCAAACAATGTACTTAGTGTAATGTGATGCTTGGCCATGCCTATGGAACAGAAGCACTAGAGAAGACGTAACTACCTTTAGCTTCATCATAAGCAGAAATGAATGCATTCCTAAACAGATTTACAAAGAGATAAGCCCCATTGAACTCACTGGCACTTACTTTTGAATAAACATGGTTAGGATCTGTGCAAGAGCTACACCTGTTTTACCTGCAAGTACTATTCTGTGTTGGGAGAATTATCAACAACCTCCGATATGCAGACGATACCACCCTAATGTCAGAAAGCGAAGAGGATCTCAAGAGCCTCTTGTTGAGGGTGAAAGAGGAGAGTGCAAAAGCTGGTTTGAAACTCAACATTAAAAAAACGAAGATCATGGCATCTGGCCCCATCACTTCCTGGCATATAGAAGGGGAAGAAATGGAAGCAGTGACAGATTTTACTTTCTTGGGCTCCAAGATCACCGCAGACGGTGACTGTAGCCATGAAATTAAAAGACGCTTGCTCCTTGGGAGGAAAGCTATGGCCAACCTAGACAGCATAGTAAGAAGCAGAGACATCACCTTGCCGACAAAGGTCCGTCTAATCAAAGCGATGGTTTTCCCAGTAGTAATGTATGGCTGTGAGAGCTGGACTATAAGGAAGGCTGAGCGCCGAAGAATTGATGCTTTCGAACTGTGGTGCTGGAGAAGACTCTTATGAGTCCCCTGGACTGCAAGGAGGTCAAATCAGTCCATCCTAAAGGAAATCAACCCTGAGTGCTCATTGGAAGGACAGATACTGAAGCTGAAGCTCAAATATTTTGGCCACCTAATGCGAAGAGAAAACTCTCTGGAGAAGACCCTGATGCTGGGAAAGACTGAAGGCAAAAGGAGAAGGGGACGGCAGAGGACGAGATGGCTAGATAGCATCACCGATGCAATGAATATGAACTTGAGCACACTCCGGGAGAGAGCACAGGACAGGAAGGCCTGGCGTGCTATGGTCCATGGGGTCACGAAGAGTTGGACACGACTGAACAACAACAACAACAACAACTATTCTGTGATGCATCAGCTCTGCAACACAGTGGCCTAAGACTGCATATAATTGGATGGTAGCGTTGGCTGGTCCTACCCTGTGGCGAGGGCTTTAGGCTGAACAATAGCTTCAAGCTTTCCACATTATAATTCTAATTGGTGAACTTCCACCCAGGTAAAAGGGCTAAACTTTTATCTGAGCCATTAGTTTATCTAACATGCCTCATACCTCTCTAGCAAAGAACACAGAGGTACCCCAAGATGGCCCAATTTCCTCTGATGGAAGATATAATATCTGCTGCTGCAAACTTTATAAAATTATAATATATTTGGTTGAGGAGTGGGCAAAAATCTTTGGCTTAACATCATGCAAACTTTTTGCAAATGGCAGCTGCTCTTGGTTTCTTTTTATTTACTTTTGCATTTAATGTTTATTTAATCATATAAGAAATTACATAGATAAGCACCCAGTACACGTATCCTTAAATAAAGATTTAAATCAGGGAAAACAAAGAATACGAAGATGTTATTAAATTTGTCATCCCAAAAGATAACACATTCCTCCTTTTAATAAACCTATCTTCAAACATCTGTTCTTCTGTAGCCCTTATGTAATAAGTTAATTTCATCATTGTTGTAACATCCCAGATCCTAAAGAAAACTATCAGGCAAGGGAAGGGCAATACCTTTGCTCCAAAATGAAGCTATTGGAATTTTTGCTGCTGTCAAAATATTAATTACCAGCTCTGCATCTGTCTTTTCTACACAATCCTGTATATAATTAAGAAGTGCCCTAAGAGGATCCATTAGAAGCATACAGCGGCTCTAGTTTTCTGATGGTGTTCCCTAGAATTGCTTCCCTTTATGCACGCACTTGTAGAACAAGATAGTTCCTACCACCGTTATTTATTTGTTTGTTAAATTTATGTCTCACCTTTCCACCAAGTGATGCTCAAAGCAGCTAATAGCAATAACATACAAATACAATACAATAAAACAGCAATAAAACACACACACACAAGATAAAAATAAGGCAGGTAAAACACATCCTTAAAAGTAAATAACTAATAAAAAATAAATTAAACCAATGGCACTATATTTACAGTGACCACAACAAGACAGTTTATAGGCCGAAGCCCTGTCTAAATAAATAGGTCTTTGCCTGTAAGCAGAAGGTCCTTAGAGATGGCATAAGCTGGGCTCCCCTTGGCAAGGAGTTCCAGGCCACCAAGAAAGCCCATTCTTGAGTTTCCAGAAAATATGCTTCAGCTATTAGCAGGACCGAAAGAAAGGCCTCCCTCCTAGGATCTTAAAACCACACCGGTGGGAGATGTGAGAGAATGCTTTCTTTCTTATAACTTGGTCCTAAGTGATGAAGGTGTTTGTAGATCATAAGTTGACCAGCACTTAGAATTATGTCTGGAAATGGACTGGTAGCCAGTGAAGCTGTTGTTTGTAAGTAATATGGGAGTCACACGCTCCTATAACCTGCCCGTTCAATAGTATGGCTGCAGCATTTTAAGCCAGCTGAAGTTTCAAGGCATCCTTAGGGAGAACGCATTATGGTAGTCCAAATGAGATGTAACTAATGCATGTGTCCCTGTTGCCAGATTCGAAATTTCTACGAGTGGGCACAGTTGGTGCACTAGCCTTAGTTGTGCAAAAGTGCTTCTGGCCAACAACAAAACTTGGCTATCTGGATTCAGGGGTGAATCCAGAAGGACAACTAAACTGTGAAACAGAGTCTTCAGGTGGAATGCAACCTCATCCAACACTGTTTGAACCCCGATTCCCTGATCTGCTTTTCAATTGACCAAAGAATTTCTGTATTGCCTGGATTAAGTTGGCCCTCATCCAACATCAGACACTGATTCACAACTTGAAGTTTCCTTGGAACTAGATGGAAAGGAGACTATGGGTTTCTCCACACAGGGCTTTCATCCTGCTATTGAGATTGGCTACTCACGGAAGTTTGTGAGTCCTTTACATGACGTCATCAACCTCCAGAGCATCTCCTGTGTTAAATGTGGATAGGGAGACAGTTTTCTCCCTCTCTCAAAATACAAGAACCCAGTGGGGTCACCCCATGAAGCTGATTGGTGGGAGATTCAGGACAGAGAAAAGGACGTCCTTCTTCACACAGCACATAGTTAAACTATGGAATTCGCTACCACAGGATGTAGTGATGGCCACCAACTAGGATGGCTTTAAAAGGGGGTTAGATAAATTCCTGGAGGAGAAGGCTATCAACGGCTACTGGTCCTGATGGCTACATGCCACCTCCAATATCAGAGGCAGTATGCCTATGTATACCAATTTCTTGGGAACATGGGCGGGAGGGTGCTGTTGCACTCATGTCCTGCTTGTGGGTTCCCCATGGGCAGCTGGTCAGCCACTGTGTGAACAGAATGCTGGGACTAGATGGAGCCTTGGTCTGATCCAGCATGGCTCTTCTTATATTGTTATGTTCTTAAATTACCTTTATCCCATTTTTAAAAAGATTAGAGATAGTGAGCTATCAAATTACAGTGCCTTGAGTTCCCTCCTGAAAAGAGGAAATCTTGCAATAAGAGGAGCTAGACCACAGCACCATCTAGTGGCTGTATAATGAAACATAAAACTCGCAGATAAGTGAGGAAAGGGGCGGCGGGGGGGAATGCATGTAAAGGTAGCCCATCATGATCCTGCAAAAGCCCTGGTAAAGTTGCGGGATTTTAGCTTGGTGTAGAAATGCTCGTAGAGCTGGGTGTCATCAGCATATTTGTAACACTGAACTCCTCCCTAAAGCTCGACACGTTCACGCAGTGGTTTCTTATACCTTCTCCATGGGGGCTGGGTATAGAAAAGTCCCTCACATGCTCAAACTATGTGTGAGGGAATTGTGGGGCCAGATGGCCTAGACCCACCAGTCTGGTCTCCTACATGCCACATGAGAAGGGGACCTACATGTGTACCAACCTGGCCCAGGATCCCTCTTCACATAGAGCTCTGTGTGTATCAAGATCACCGTGTGGCTGGCAGGGTGTGTGGGTGTTTTGGTGTCGAGGGCAGGACTGGCCCATGCAGCCCTGCAACCTCCTCAGATACACCCCTTGATGCATTATTTAAAAGCATGTACGAAGAGCTTGCTAACATTGCCTCGCCACCACAATGCCAGCTAATCATGCCTCCAGTCACATCCCCATCAGCCACATGTTCAGTGACTGTGATATATGTAGAGCTCTCTGTCGCTCTCTCGCTCTCTCCGTGGGTGTGTGGGTGTCTCCTGGGCCATGCTGGCTCATGCACAGGGTCCCTTCTCATACAACTATCAGGAGCAGGGATGGCAGGGAAGTGTGCAGTGAATGAGTGGGGAGGGGGGAGCATGATCGTATCAGCATACCCTGACCTTGATTGCCATGCATTTTGCTGACAGTGTGCATGGAGACCTATACGCATGCAACTGCAAACCCAGAGACTCTGGGAGTGTTATTGGGGACCCCACCGTTAACAGAGCCTATATATGTACATACGTACTGGTCTCTGTACGCACTGACAGCTAAGGATGAATGGATTTTGTTAAATCTCTTCCATCTGCGTTTCATGGACAGTCAGGCGTCTTTCATTCTGTTGTCCGCTTCTTGACGGAATCAGATTTTTTTGTGGGAGAATTTCATTCTACTTGCGCTAATTCACATGTGCGCAAATATGCTACTCTACATTAACTAATGGGCACTGGCGCTAATGCACATTAATCAGTACAAATTTGTGCAAATCTCCGCAGAGTGGAAAATGGGAAAATGCGCAAATCCCCCACAAATCTGCATTTTTACACTTTAGCCTGTGGAAGGGAAATGTGCATCTTTGGTTGGCCATTTTTGTTCTTCGTGTTTTTGTACGACTAAATTTGCATACAATTTCCAGAAAGTAAAGAAACAGTCCGCAAGTCTGCAGAATCCACATGACGCAGAAAAAGCCAGTCCGCCACGGAATCTGTGGGCTGTATTCATAGAAATCCGAACTCTTGAATACGTTGTGGATTTCTCTGACATCCCTAGCTGCAGCTTGAACAGATGTAGGTCAGACATGGACAGCAAGCGTGATCCAACTTCCCCCTCCACGCTTTCACTGAATGTGCGAAGAGGACTAATGTCTTCTCCTGGTGCTTTCTTTGGCTGCTCTTCCATGCAGAAAGTTGGAAACCTAGGAAACCCTAGCGTGGCCGTCATCTTTTTTTTCCAAGGTGGAGGGTTTTTTGATGATTGCACCGGCCTGGGCAGTCTCTTCCAAGAGGATACATGCAGTAGGCGTTTATAAATATAGGCCTGGTCTTTCTTAGCCAAGGACTTGAATTAGTCCTAGTTAAGTGGGAGGTGGTATAAGTGATATTATGGTGATTGGGCCAATTTTTAATGTACTTTTTATGGATGTGGCGAATATAAAAGGAAGGGCAGAGTTTAAAAGGTTTTTATACTGTCAGCATGTTAATGCTCCCTGTAATCATATAAAAAGACTTGTGCAAATGCAAGATGTGACCACCATGACTTCACCTTGGTGTTTGGTCGTGTCTGGTAATCATACAGGCTGACACATGACCACACGCGGTTATAGCTGCACAGCCGATAAATATGATGACTCCCCCACCCCTACAAAAATACCAGAATCACATTTTATCGTTAAATAGTAAAAAGCCAGAGATACAGATGAAACATTTTTGCAACGCTCTTGTTTTTAAACAAGAGTCCTTTAGGGGACAATGAATCTAGTTTAAAAAATCTAGTTAATCTATCTAGTAAAAAAAAAACATTAAGGAATCTGGTGGATTTTTGATCATTAAGGGCCCATAAGATGCAGAAGTTTCAAAATCGGATGCTTTGGAACAGGTCTGACAGCTGATACAAAACAGCCTTTGCTAGATATAGAATCATAGGGTTGGAAGGGGCCTACAAGGCCATCGAGTCCAACCCCCTGCTCAGTGCAGGAATCCAAGACAGAGCATCCCTGACAGGTGGCTGTCCAGCCTCGTCTGGAATGCCTCCAGTGTGGGAGAGCCCCCCACCTCCCTAGGGAATTGGTTCCACTGTTGTATTGCTCTAACAGTCAGGAAGTTTTTCCTGATGTTCAGCCAGAATACGGCTTCCTGTCACTTGAGCCCATTATTCTGTGTCCTGGGCTCTGGGATGATCAAGAAGAGATCCTGGCCTTCCTCTCTGGGACAAACTTTCAGGTACTTGAAGAGGGCTATCATGTCTCCCCTCAGTCTTCTCTACTCAAGGCTAAACATGCCCAGTTCTTTCAGTCTCTCCTCATAGGGCTTTGTTTCCAGCCCTCTGACAATCTTCGTTGCCTTCCTATGAAGCCTCTCCAGTTTGTCTGCATCCTTCTTAAAGTCTGGTGCCGACAAATGGACACAATACTCAAGATGAGAGCTAACCAGTGCTGAAGGGAACTAGTACTTCATGTGATTTGGAAGCTATGCTTGTATTAATGCCACCCAAAATAGCATTGGCCTTTTTTGCAGCCGCATCACACTGTTGGCTCATATTCAGCTTGCGATCTGCAACAATCCCAAGATCCTTCTTGCTTGTAGTGTTGTTGAGCCAAGTATTGCTCATCTTGTAACTGTGCATTTGGTTTCTTTTTCCTAGGTGCAGAACTTGGCATTGATTCCTATTAAATTTCGTTCTGTTGTTTTCTGTCCAGCACTCCAATCTATCAAGATCACTTTGAATTTTGTTTCTGTCTTCCGAAGTATTCGCTATCCCGCCCAATTTTGTGTCATCTGCAAATCTGATCAGCATTCCCTGCACCTCCTCCTCCAAGTCATTAATACAAATATTGAAGAGCCCAGGACTGAGCCCTGCAGTACCCCGCTCGTTACCTCTCCCCAGTTTGAGAAGATCCCATTGATAAGCACTATTTGAGTCCGATTCAGTAGCCAACTGTGGATCCACCGGATCATTGTTTCATCTAGCCCACTTTGAGCTAGTTTGCTCATCAGAATATCACGGGGCACTTTGTCGAAAGCTTTGCTGAAGTCGAGGTATATTATGTCCACAGCATTCCCATGGTCCACAAGGGAGGTTACCTGATCAAAAAACGAGATCAGATTCATCTGGCAGGATTTGTTCTCGACAAATCCATGTTGGCTTCGAGGAATCACTGCATTGTTTTCAAGGTGCTTCCAGATGGAATGCTTTATCATCTGCTCCAAAATTTCCCCAGGGATTGATGTCAGACTGACTGGTCTGTAGTTCCCAGGTTCCTCCTTTTTACCCTCTTTGAAGATAGGGACAACATGAGCCCTCCTCCAGTCATCTGGCACTTCCCCAGTTCTCCATGATTGCTCAAAGAGAATAGACAGCGGTTCAGAGCGTTCTTCTGCCAGTTCCTTTATTAGTCTAGGATGCAGTTCATCTGGCCCTGAAGATATGAACTCATTCAAAGTAATTAGGTGTTCCTTGACCAAATGCCTATTGATCTCAAGCTGCAATCCTGCCCCTTCAGCCTGTACTCTGCCTTTGCCGGGGGTGTCATAGCCCCTCTTTTGGGAGAAGACTGAGCCAAAGCAAGAATTGAGCACTTTTGCCTTTTCTTTGTCATCTGTTATAATTTTGCTATCCCTATTTAACAGTTGAACGACCACTTCTTTCCTCTGTCTTTTACTATGCACATAGCTGAAGAAAGCCTTTTTGTTGCTTTTAGCATCCCTCACTAACCTCAGCTTGTTCTCAGCTTTAGCCTTCCTGACGCCATCCCTGCAATTCTGTGCTACCTGCCTGTACTCTTCCTTTGTAGCTTGGCCTTCCTTCCACTTCCTATATGTGTCCTTTTGTGTCTTCAGGTCACCTCTAAGCTTTCTGTGAAGCCACATTGGCTTCTTCTGTTGTCTTCCACTTTTTTTTCTTGTTGGAATTGTTTGTAATTGTGCCTTGGGAATTTCCTTTTTAAAAGCTCCCACCCATCTTGGACTCCTTTTCTCGTCAGAGTCGCTTGCCATGGGACCTTACTGATCATTGTTCTGAGTTTATTAAAATCAGCTTTCCTACAATCCAGGGTACGCGTTTTTGCTACACTCAGCTTTTGCCTCCTTTAGAACCAAGAATTCAAGTATAACATGATCACTTTCCCCCAGAGTTACTGTAACTGCTACTTTATCCACTAAGTCGTCTCGGTTAGGATCAAATCAAGGATAGACAGTCCTGTAGTTCCTTCCTCTACTTTCTGTAGGAGGAAGTTATCTGCCACACAAGTCAGGAATTTCCTGGAGGGGCCATGTTTTGCAGAATTTGTCTCCCAACAAATATTGGGGAAATTGAAGTCCCTCATTGCTACTACATCATGCCTCCTTAAAACATTGGCAATTTGCTTTTCAAAAGTTTCATCCTCGTCTTCTCCTTGATTGGGTGGCCGGTAGACTCCGACCACCATGTTCCGTTTATTCTTTGCTCTTACAACAACCAATATCTTCCCATGCTAGCCTCCCCATGTCTGCATATATTGTACACCACCCTGGGATCTGATCTGATGAAGGGCAGTATAGAAAGATTTTTAATATATAAAATAAAATCAATTAAAAACATGTAAAGTAGGCCAGCTTACTGATCCACATGCTATAGCTGGGCAGTGGGTGGGGTGGAGAGATCAGTATTTTGCCTAAGATTTCCTTGTGAGTTTCTGGTGAAGGTGATTTTCAAACTACAGAATTCTTGGCTCATAGCTCACATTCTTAACCACTACATTCCCCCAAGTTTCAAGTGCCTCTGCTTCAACATTGCTCTGCTGCCAGTGACACATTTTTGCCAGTCTAGCTATCAACAGTTTGTTTTACCCAATTAATCTTATTTGACCTTTAGCTACTTAATGAATTGGTCACATTTAAATGAATGTGCATTATTATCAACATCTCAGCAGGAGTGCTTTTTGGAGGATATTGAAGGAAGTGTGAGATAGCACCTAATTTAACAAACAAAAGCAACCACTTACTGTGTTTAGCTCTTAGGCCCTATGCCATAGGCCACTAATATCGTCTTCATATTCTACTACAGGGGCACTCCAGAGACAAAATGGCGTCAAGAAGTATCCCTAAGAAGGTTACTACACAACAGAGCTATAGTAACCCCTCAGCAGTCTGCAGACAGTTACATGAGCAGGCCAGCCTCTGTGAGGCAAAAAAATTGTGACTTGTTAAACACTGTAGAAACAAAGTCATTGTGTTATTTATGGGGCTTCACCGCAGGTCTGTGTGACTTTGATACATGGTGTTCTTTCCTTTGGTTCATTGTGTTCATAAATCTTGCTGGCAAAGGAGGAGACCGTATATCACATTCCACAGCTTTGCTGACGCTTCTCATAGCCCAACGGATCTTTATTTTAAACCCAGGCATTTGTCCTCCATTGAACGTGTCACAGAGGGAGAGGGATCGGTGATAATGAGCACACTTACACTTCAGGTAAGTGTTGTACTCTACAGTTGCCGACGAAAATGAGAAGCCCGTCACCCTAACAATTGCCACAACCCATTCATTTCATTTGTTTCATTTCTATACTGCTCAATAGCCGAAGCGCTCTGGACAGTTCACAAAAAGTAAAACCCAAAATACAACATGATAAAAACGTAATATAAAATCTTTAACGTGAAAATATTTAAAACAAATTAAAACAGCTAAAAACACTTAACAATAACATACCCCAGGAACTGATAAAACAACGGGCACTGAAAGCCCATCATATATGGCGTTAAATGACTGGGAGTAAAGTCTTAAGCTGGCGCTGAAAAGATGACAATGTTGGTGCCAGGTGGGCTTTGGTGGGGGCAGCATTACACAGGCGGGGTGCCACCACTAAGAAGGCCCTCTCTCTTGTTGCCATCCTCTGAACCTCCCTTGGAGGAGGGCCTTGCATATCAATTGTAGTGTACTGGTTCACAACTGCCAATGTGGCCTCCAACATTTTGCCAAAAGTGATATTTGAAGTTAATTTGGGGAGAAACACTGGAGGGATTTCAATGAAAGGCCAAAGAGCTTGGATAAGACTAGAGAAACTAATCGGGAGAGAGGAGCACACACCTCAGGATAGGGGAGAGCTTGCATGAAGCACAACCAAAAGAAAATTCAGAGGAACAACAAAGAGTTTGGCGAAGGCTAGTAAAATTGCTCAGGGGAGCTTCTTCCAAACTGTGACAAATATGGTTTTTTGACAAAGCAGCCATCCAGCTCATGAAGCAATAATTACACCGACAACACTGGAAGAAGTCTTCTATAATGGAAGAAGTCTTCTATAGCTTATGAAGATTAAAAGAACTCTGAGTTTAAAATGCATGATAGGAGTGCTGTGTTTCCCTCTCTAGCATATGGCACCATTTCCATATGTAAAACTCCCTGGGAAGACAAAAAGATCTGAAGGAGCCTTGTTACTGTTTAGTAGTGCAAAAAGCACACAAGGGCAGGGAAATTGAAGGAGAGATTCAAAGGGCCATCGTCAGAGAAAACAGATGTCTTGTCTTATGTCAAGGATATATCAATGAACCCGGAATGAAAGGGAAGGGAAGCAGGAAGACAACCGAATGTACAATAAAAAGGAATTTTGGAGAATTTTAAACAGCCTCCCCTCCCAAATAAATAAATACAGCCTTCCCATCTCAAACAGGAAGCACATTTGGGGAAGGGTTGGGAAGCAGATATGACAATGATATTTTGCAATTTGCATCTTCAAAGCAAAAAAGAATCCTGCCAAAATGCTTTAAAAGGCATAGTACATTGGGGAGGAATGTTTTAAATAAGTGAACATCCGCTAACCAAATGGTAATTCAGTTTTATTAACTTGAAAACCACCAGTCTTCAGAGAGAGAGAGAGAGAGAGAGAGAGAGAGGAGGGGTTGAAGGACGGACACCCCCCCCCATCCACACACACGTGCATGCGCGTGCACAATGTTCTTAATCCGCCTGCAACTTCTGTGCAGCCCCCATTGAAGTCAGTAGTGCTGCCTGGGGAAAAACCAAGGTTAGCATAAGTACAAAAAGATTTAGAAAAAAGATTTAGCAGGTCACTCCCCCCGCCCCGGAAAAACAGCCCAATGACGACTGAGCATGCTCAGTAGCCATGAAATTCTGACTGACTGACTGACTTGGTTCACACAACACAACAACCCACTGTGGTTTAGCATTACATGTGAACAAGCACACTGTTGGGGAAACTGCAGTTGAAAATTGAGGGATAGGGGAAGAGATAGAATGGGATAGATTGTCTGAAATCCTGAACAAGGACCACTCCATGCTGCAACATTTTGTTGCAAGTCACACTTGTATTTCCTATAATTTACAAATGCTTTTGTCTGGAATTACCAAGCCAACCAGTCTTCAGAAGATGTGTGTGCATTCTGGTGCATTTACAATGGATGAAGACAGCAGAAGGGCTTTAATATCTACATTTTTTGTCTACAGCCAGCAAAGGCTTAACTGCAAGATCTACATAATGATAAAAGATATTTGAAATGGAGAGTTTGCAGCCTTAAATGAGAAAGAGTTTGGGGAATGTCTTTATCAGATTAAGTTTGGCAATGGATAGGGGAGAACATTGCGAAGAATTTAATAGCAATGAATTCAAGCCATTTAAAAAACAGAACAAAATATAACACCAATGGTATTTTGGCCCCCTTCCCAATTGATACATGGTTTAATTTGGCACTGTGGAATGCTGTATGCCAATTACTTACATATATTTTGGAAATGCGAGAGAATCAAGGTACATTAGCAAGCTATATTATTCTATATCAGGATATAAACTTGCAGAAGATCCCTTGAGAATTTTATGAAATTATTTAAAAAGAAATGTAGGTAACAGCGATGTGGAAACAACAGACATCAATTTGCTTAATGGCTGCTAAGATCTGTATAGCTTTTTAGTGGAAGAGAAGTGTTGCTCATCCTTCATCAGACTATTTCTTTAGAGTCTAGGATATAGCAATTATGATGAAATTAACATATATACATGCTAGAGAAAATCAGATGTACAGTATGCAAATAATGTTGTAAAGAAATGGATGGTGTTTATTATGTTTTGGAGTGATACATTTCAAGGTGATGCATGCCTTTCTTCTTTATTTGATTTGAAATAAATTCTCTCTCTTTCTCTCTCTCTCCCTCTCTCTTTCTGGCTATGGTTATGGCTATGGCTATATTTATGTGTTTGTATATTAATAATAGATTGACTAGGTTGTCTGTATTTCTCAACCCATACATGTGTAAGAATCTTGGATACTTTCGTACAAAATGCTGAGATTATAAGAAATGCTTATGACATTTCTTAGGAAAAGATGTATTGGCAGATGTTATGTCTTAGCACGCTTTGTATTTCAGGGTATACTATATTGCCTTTTGCAATAAAACAATTTAAAATAAATGAATGCTTACATTTTTGAGGCAGCATCCCTCTGCCATTTGAAACAGCCGGCTCATCAATATTTTATTACTGGTGCTTATCGCTGGCCATTGATTTCCACCCCTGCCCTTCTCCCTTGTTCAGCATTACTAAGTCGTGTACGCATTAGGCAGCTTGCCTTTGTACCAAATGTCACCGTGTCAATCTCAGGGAGAGGGGGAGAAGGGGGTGGTACAGTTGGAAGCAAGATTAAAACACAGTCCACTAGATCAGGTTATTGATTCTTTTCCCCTCCTGCTGCTGCTGTTCCTTTACACACACACACACACACACACACACACACAAATACACAATCGAGCCACAAATGCTAAATTTGCCACTATAGATACGGTCTATTAACACAGAGGAGTTTTAAAACAAAAGGAAACCATTAATGTTAACAACTACTTAAATATCCATCATTATAACAAGCAGGGGATGTGTGTGGAGGTGTAGGGGAAGGCCCCTGTATTGCAGGGATTGCTGGCTGGGGAGGGGGGCTCAGAGTGTTTGGTATGCACACTGGGTACACAGAGATGCACAGCATTCCCATGGGGTCCCTATTGCTGGAAGCCACCCAGTGGCAGGTGGAGGGTGATGGCGGTGGTGCAAAGAACAGTTAGTAGGGGTGCTTCATAAGAACATAGGAAGAGCCCTGCTGGATCTGACCAAGGGTCCGTCATGTCCAGCATTCTGTGCACACAGTGGCTGATCAGCCCTTTACAGGAAACCCACAAGCAGGGCGTGAGTGCAACAGCACCCTCCCACCCATGTTCCCCAGCAACTGGTGCATGTAGGCATACCGCCTCTGGTGCTGGAGGTAGCATAGAGGTATCAGGACTAGTAGCCATTGATAGCCTTTTCCTCCAGGAATGTGTCTAACCCCCTTTTAAAGCCATCCAAATGGGTGGACCTCGCTACATCTTGTGGAAGTGAATTCCACAGTTCAACTCTGCTCTGTGTGAAGAAGGACTTCCTTTGATCTGTCCTGAATCTCCCACCAGTCAGCTTCATGGGATCATGACTCCACTGGGTACCAGTATTATGAGAGAGGGAGAGAAAAATGTCTCCCTGTCCACTTTCTCCACACCGGAGGGCTCCTAGCACTGCTAGTCAGAAGGTATTGGGCATCAATTCCGTCTTTTTTTTTCCTTATTGAATTGTCTGCAGTGAGGAAAAGAATGGGGGGAGTAGTGGGAAAACTTGGGAGAGTTGCAAGAGGACTCCCCATAAAATTCTGTGAACGTGGCAGGGCAAAGACGCCATAAAATCTTCATCTGCTGGGAGACTCTGAGGATTTCTCTCCACCCCATCACCAAAATGTTGACTCTCAGTGCTGTCCTCCCCCCCCATTATTAGTGAATAGCGGGCATTTGCTCGCTGCTTCCTGCAAATCCAGTTTGTTTGTTTGTTTGTTTGTTTGTTTACAACATGAAGGGCACAATCCTGTCGAGATGCCTGTCAGCCTCTGAACGGGCACCCTATGCAGAGCGGGAGGAGCATGGAGATGCTCTTCACCTCCGTGCTCCTCCCACTCTGCATGGAGATGCTCTTCACCTCCGTGCTCCTCCCACTCTGCATTTTTGCTAGACAGGCTTTTTTGCCCATCTAGCTTGGGCTCTGCAGAGCAGGAGGCAAGGAGGCTGGGGAGGCCAGATGTCCACCAGAAATTTGTAAGCCGGTCTTCCCAGCCCCCTCCCCGCCCACAGAACTGCCCCCTTCCCCTCCTCTCCGAGGTCACTTTTGCAACCTCGGAGAGGCGGTTGGCATGGTTCTTTCCATGCTGGCTGTGAGGGGGGAGGGGATCTCGAACCCCTGGGTCTGAGGCCGGAGCGCTGTCTCTGACCTTGAATCCAGGAATCCTAACTATCCCATGGCCCCCCAGATGCTGTCTAGGGGCCATAAGATTGGTCTTGCATATACCACTCCACATCTAAACAGATTCCAGAGTGGTGAACAATAAAAGATTAACAGAATAAAACACCATATTAATTTTTATTTTTTTTAAACAGCATACCCATAACACCCTTGGCTGGTCAATCGATGAAGGCTTCCTGAGATAAAGATGTTTTCAGGAGGCGCCAAAAACAAAACTATGTTGGTGCCTGCCTGATCTCCACAGGCAGGGAGTTCCACAGAAAGGGGCCACCAAACTGAAGGCTCTTCTCCTGGTGGACTCCAATCGGGCCATAGGTCCATGTGGAACCACCAGGAACATGCCCTCTGATGACCTCAATGACTGGGCAGGTTGATTAGGGAGAAGGTGCTCTATCAAGTATCTTGGCCAATCAATTGTTTGTGTCTGGAGCCTGGTCCCCCTAGCAACGTACGCCATCCTCGCTGCCTCAAACAAAAACATGTAGGGAAACTGCAGGAGATCAGTGCGCTGTTAGCAGGCCACTGATCCCTCCCACAGTACGGTAAGATTCAGTGTGCCCCAACCTGCAGAAGAAAAGGATTTGAGGCTAAAGGACCAAGAGAAAGTGTGAGTACATGGAGGTTAAGTGGGACTGTAGACGTGTTAACTGTTTATATGGTGCAGAGTTAAGTGGGACTGTAGACGTGTTAAGTGGGACTGTAGACGTGTTAACTGTTTATATGGTGCAGTTCCAGCTTCCATGACCTATGGTGCATGAGTTAATTCGTCAGCACCTTGTCTTAAAACAAAGTTTTTTTGACTGTAGAATATAGATGCGAGGGTATTCCATAGAGGCTCATAAACAAAAAGATAGGTCTCTTCCCCAAAGAGCTTACAGATCTAACTCCTATCACCATCACCTCACACAGAGTGCAGTTAACTATGGAACTCTCTGCCACCGTGGGAGTGAGGGCCAAGACTACCCTCCCACAGTGTAGTGCCTTCTGGATGTGTTGGATGCTGGCTGGTGGATTCTGGGGGTTGTAGATCCAGCACATCCGGAGGGCACCAGGTTGAGGAAAGCTGGCCAAGAGGATAAATGAGTCCTAAGAAGACCTCGGGGCAGGGGGTGGGGGAGGCGCTGCAGCTTTGTTACAGACAAGATTGCAGGCTTTTGCGGCAATCCCCTCTCCACCTCAGAACATAGGAAGCTACTTTCTCCTGACTCAGACCGCTGGGCCAATTTACTCAGTCCTGTCGACACTGCAGGGCTTCAGGCAGGGGTCTTTCCGGCCTTACGTAGAGATGCGGGACCTTGAGCGTGCAAAGCAGGGCTCTGCCACTGAGCGACAGCCCTTCCCCGTGCTTCAGACGAATCCCCAGGAAAGCCCCTCAGAGCCTATGGAGCATGTGGCTGCAAGCCCTGCAGAAGTAACAGCTCTTTTACGGGCTTCAATAGTGAGGTGGAGGAACTGTTTTCCCCCCATGGCTCTCCTCAGGAGCCAGATCATTTTCAGGTGACCTCTGCGTAATAAAAATTTTTACAGCCTCCCTAATGTCCACCAGAAATTGGGCACTAAAAGTGATTAACGGCCTACCTCCTGGGTACCTCTGAGGAGAGCGCTGCATTTTCCCCAGGAGAAGCAGGGAGGAATCTCCTCCGAGGACTGTAAGCAACCTGATGCCTCATTCGATGGCCGTATGGAATGCTACTGCTTTGTTAGAAGGGCAAGTTGCGCAGGGTTGCTTCTTCACGCATGGGAGTTAACAGAGCTAGGGTGGCCAAGTGTCCTCTTTTACAGAGTACAGTCCTCTGTTTATTATAACGTTTATATCCCACCTTTTTTCCTCTTGGAAGGAACCCAAGGCGGCTAACGTAGTCCCCCTCCCCTCCATTTTATCCTCACAGCAACCTTGTGAGGCATTTGAAGGTGTCCTCTATGGGAAAGTGTCCTGTTTGAAGGAGTCCAGTTTTGGTTTAAAGACAAAGAACCAGAAGGACTGTGGCGTGCTGTCCATCCAGTGTTCGCCCCTGGGCAGCAGACTGGACAGGCTGGCACCCAGGTCACTTGGTCACAGTCTTCCACACTATGGTGAGATGTACTTTATTTTTATTTTGGTGTCTTGCCTGCAGTCCCCTCTAGCCCGAAGGTGCTGCTGATGGATGCCAGGTCGGCTACTCAGAAGGGTAACATCATTTCTGAGCTTACAGCTGAAGAACATGCCGAACTGGATTGTGTAACCGAAACCTGGTTGGATGAACAGGGAGGAGTCAGTCTCTCCCAAATGTGTCCACCAGGATTTCTTGTGCAGCACCAAGCTCAACTAGAGGGGTGGGGAGGGGAGTGGTTCTTGGTCATAGGGATTCTATCCCCCTGGTCAGATTCCCTATCCAGTAGTCAGCCAGTTCTGAGCATCTGCACCTGGTGCTGGGCACCTGAGACAGGATAGGGATTCTGTTGGTGTACCGCCCACCCTGCTGCACGACAGTCTCCCTGCCCGAGCTGATTGAGGTGGTCTCGAGTGTGATGTCAAGGACCCCAAAGCTGATGGTCTTGGGGGACTTTAATATTCATGCTGAGGCTACTTTGTCAGGAGTGGCTCAGATTTCATGGCCGCCATGTCAGCCATGGGCCTGTCTCAAATAATAGCTTGCCCACCACATGTGGCGGGACGCACTTTGGACCTGGTTTTCTGTGCTGGATTGGGAGAAAATGATCTGCAGGTGGGGGAGCCAGTGGTGACTCCTTTGGCACCGACAGTTCATTATCTGATCAGTTTTGACCTTCGGGCCACCTGTAACCTCTGCAGGGGTGTGGGACCAAATTTGATGGTCCGCCCCCAGAGGCTGATGAATCCAGAAGGATTTTTGAGGTCTCTTGGGGATTTTCCTGCAGGCTTAGCTGGCGGTCCTGCCGAGGTCCTGGTCACTGCTTGGAATGAGGAGATGACCTGGGCTATTGATATGATCGCTCCCAAACGTCCTCGCCCTAGTCGTAGAACTGTGTCATCTCCTTGGTATCCTGAGGAGTTGAGGGCAATGAAACAACTGTGTTGACGATTGGAGCGCAAATGGCAGAGGACTCAGAACATATAGGATTGAACACAGGTAAGAATCCACTTGCAACCTTATTCTGTGGCGGTGATGGTGGCGAAGAAATCCTACTTCTCCGCCACCATTGCATCTGCTCAGTGTCGTCCAGTGGAGGTCTTTCGTGTGCTTAAAGGCCTCTTGGGTGTAGGCCTTGGAACACAAGAACTCGAACCCCCAAAGGCCTGCTGTGAACAATTTGCCAGGCACTTTGCAGATAAAATCGCTCGTATTTGTGCTGACTTGGATGACATTTTTTTGACAGAGTCTGATACGGACAGGGCTGGTGCACCATCTAGTCATGTTATGGATACCTTTTGGCTCGTGCAACCTGAGGATGTGGACAAACTGCTTGGAGGACTGAGGCCTACTACTTGCCCTTTAGATCCTTGCCCATCCTGGCTTGTGAAATTTGACAGAGCTGGGCTGGATATCTGGATCTCGGAGGTGGTAAATGCCTTCTTGAGGGACGGCAAGGTCCCCGCAGCTTTGAAAGAAGTTGTGGTGAGGCCCTTGCTGAAGAAACCAAATTTAGATCCCATGGTTCCAGATAATTACTGTCCTGTGTCAAATTTGCCATTCTTGGGCAAGGTGCTGGAGCCTGTGGTAGCCTCACAAATCCAAGCGGCTTTGGATGAAACTGATTATTTAGATCCATTCCAATCAGGTTTCAGGCCTGGTTATGGGATGGAAACAGCCTTGGTTGCCCTGGTTGATGACTTACACTGGGGAATGGATGGGGGGAGTGCAACCCTGTTGGTTCTTCTGGACCACTCAGAAGCTTTCATTACCATTGACCATGGTATCCTTCTGGATCATTTATCTGAATTGGGCCTGGGAGGCACAATTTTAAAGTGGTTCTGGTCCTTTCTGGAGGAGCGATCTCAGAAGGTGGTGCTGGGGACTTCTGTTCCACCCATGGCCATCAGCCTGTGCGGTGCCACAAGGTTCTATCTTGTCCCCCGTGCTTTTTAACATCTACATGAAACCGCTGGGGGAAGTCATCAGGAGGTTTGGGCTGAAATATCATCAGTATGCGGATGATACTCAGCTCTACCTCTCGTTTCCATCTGCACATCCCAGGGAGGCTGTGGAACTCTTGAACCAGTGCATGGAGGCTGTTTGGTGATGGATGAGGGTGAACAAGCTGAAACGTAATCCAGACAAGACGGAGGTACCGTGCATTGGGAAACCAACTACTTCAGATGGAGGTTCACAACTGGTCTTAGATGGTGTTGCACTCCCCCAAAAGACCAAGTGCGCAGTCTGGGAGTCCTCCTGGACTCTGAGCTAACTGGGGAAGCCCAGGTAGCTGCGGTGTCCAGGAGTGCTTTTTACCAGCTTAGGCTGGTAGGCCAACTGCGGCCCTATCTGAAGAGGACGGACCTTGCCTCAGTTATCCACGCACTAGTCATGTCCAAACTACTGTAATGCGCTATACGTGGGGCTGCCCTTGAAGACAGTTCTGAAACTCCAGCTTGTGCAGAATGCGGCCGCCTGAGTATTGGTGGGGGCGAGGTGATTTGATCATATAACGCCTATACTGCGCTAGCTGCACTGGTTACCGGTGCGTTTCCAAGCCCAATTCAAAGAGCTGGTTTTGACCTTTAAAGCCTTAAATGGTTTAGGACCAAGTTACTGGAAGGACCGCCTATACCCGTATCAGCCTGCCCACACTTTAGGATCAGAAAGAGAGGCCCTTCTCATTTGCCCACCCGTGAGAGCAGTCAGGTGGGGGAGCACTCATGAGAGGGCCTTCCTTGCAGTGGCCCCATGCCTTTGGAACAAGCTGCCAGTGGAGGTCCGCCATGCTCCATCATTGCAGACTTTTAAGAAGGCCTTGGAAACATATTATTTTACCTTGGCCTTCTCATGATATGCTACTGGTGCTATTGCTGCTGTTAACATCATTGTTGGTTTTATTGTTGGTTTTAATTGTTGTTTTTATGTTTTTATCACTTTTAATATTTTTACTGTTTTTATGTATTTTGTTGTCATAAGCTGCCTTGGGAGGGCTTCTGCCCTGAAAGGCGGCCAAGAAATATTTAAAATAAATAAATAAATATTTAAATTATTACAAATTATTATAAATTTGCATCTATGCATATAAAGTAGCATATGCAAATGTTATGCAAATTGCTGTCCTCATTTGTCCTCCTTATTGGTGATGTATTTTCTCTTTTTTGGTGATGCATAAATAGCCACCCTAAACATAGCACGGTAGCAAAGAAGCTGACCTGTGAGCTAGGAAGTCCCCGATTCAAATATTGCCTTTGCCCTGAACTCACTCAGTGGCCTTCAGCCCAGTTTGTCAAACAGTTGATGATTTGCTTATCCTATGTCTGGACTGTACCACTTCAGGTTGGAGCTCAGGTGATGCAATGCTCCTCCTTAAAAAAAATAAAAATGTTTGCACATGGAAAATTAGCATGCCAGGAAGAAGCGTTCTAGCCTGGCCTTCTCCCTGATACACTAGTTGTCTATGTGCAGGGAACTTTTTTTTTTTTTTTTTTTTAGTGGAAAAGCATTCACATGTGATCCACACCCTGCAGTCTGAGGGTGTCTCTACATTAAGGGAAAATCCAGCCCCCCTACCAGAGCGTTTGCTTCCATTTCTGTGGCGCGATTAGAGTTGGCTCCTTAGACGACAAACATGACTTGGAACTGAAAATGTCCTTTCTCAGCAGCCTTGCAGGGGCTTTCTATATTTTTCAATGGAACACCGCCATCCAGTGGCAGAATTACCACAGTACGTAGGCACTACACACTGTGGAAATTGCAGGATTGTGTGTTTTGTTTTGTTTTTTTAATATTCCAGCTAATCTCCAATCTTTTTAAAGGTGGGATGACCAGGAAAAACCTTGGGAGACGTCCTGGAGGTTTACAACACCATGTAAACCCACAAACGTCCGTGAGCGGCCAATCACAAGCGCACAATAAACGCCTCATGTAGAAATGGCGTGAAGCTGCAGGAGCAGTTTTATTACTTTATCTGCTCACCTACTTACAGGCCTGCTTTGAACTCTGTATCTGCTATATGGGGAAGTTAGTAATACTGACCTACCTTATAGGATTGTTGTAAAGGTTACTGGGATAATGTCATTTATTGGTTAAGCCATTTACTGTTATATTTTTAAATCCCTGTATAGGAAGAAAAATTATACAAAAATGTGTAGCATTGTGTGTAGCGTTGTGCGCCATGAGTACACGTGGGGCTGCCAACTCTTGATTGCCAGAATAATGGGCTGTGAGCAGGGCCAGGGGGCTGGAGCCATACTAGAACCTGGCGGGTAGGGGTTGGAGCTAAGGCAGGGTGTGGAGTTTACACGGAAGTGGCCTTGTTCAGACATCACACTAAGCCATGATGGTTAGGAGTTTTGAGCTAACCATGTTGGCTTAGCGTGATGTCTGAACAGGCATCTGTCCCAACTGTGGTGGTTTATTAATCACGGACTAGCCACATTCACTAACTACTTGCTGCAAGATGGTTAGTGGGCTCTACCTTGGCTTAGTGTGGCATCTGGCATGCCTCCGTGGTTAACTAACAGCTGCCATAGAGCTCCGCAGCAAGAGTGGGCAAAGAAGCAGTAGCCTCTGAGCACCAAAATGGCCAATAGCACGGAGCGCCAAAATGGCCAACAGTGCAAAGGCTGCTGGGATGCATGGCTGCCCATCCGGAGTACTGCAGGTTCCTGCAGGAGGGAGGGTGGTTAGAGAATGGTTAGTCTAACCACGTTGCTGAACATGGTCGCCTGCACGTGTGGCAGTATCACTCACAGTGGTTAGTGGTAACCACCATGCACCATGGTTAGCCTAAGCACCCTTCCCCCATGTGCGTCTGAACAGGGCCAACGTATCCCTGTACAGCTGCTGCTTGCAGTTCAACTGCTGAGGGAAACAAGGAGCACAAGCAAAAACTTGGACCACGTCCTTCCGCCCCAACCCGCTTGGTCTTCTTCAGTCGGCCTTAAAGCGTGCAAGAGCTGTGCTCACATCAGCTGCATGCTCTCAGGTTAGAATCTGATGATGTATTGACATAACATTTTGGTTTGGTCAGGTAGGAGTTGTGTGGGATGCAGCGCCTCTGCGTTTCTCTGTGGTGGGAGGAGGTCGTGGCCCAGTTTTGCCGATGCTCGCTATTTGCTTTGGTAGCTCAGCACATTTCTGAGGTCTTTGTGAACCTCCCTTCCCCCCCCCCAACTCTGCCATAGTGATGGACGGATAGAGGAAAGTCTTCGAAAGAATGAACAGGGGCTGAATTCTCCTTTCTTCTTCTGACAAAGGAATGAACATAAATAGAATATGCCCCAGGGAAGAGCAGGAGCAGGAAATGTGTACAGTTTATTTAAAAAGCAGCAAGGGGGTTTATGGCAGCATGTCCCATCTCTGGTCGAGAGATACACAGTTATTAACATTATAAGAACATGAGATCTGCCTTGCTGGATCAGATCAAGGTCCATCTAGCCCAGGGCTGGACAGACTTCAGTCTTGCAGGATCGTTGTTTCTTATTAGAACATCTGAGATCTACCAACCAGAGTCAGGTATAAAGTAGGCAGGCAGGTAGACTAAGAATTAAGGGTGCACATGTTCAGCCCAGGAATTTGTGAGCTGTACCAGAACCAAACTCCCAAGTCCTTTCACACATAAAAAAAACACCCCAGGATTTCCCCCAAGCATTTAGCTCTTCAGCTGTTGCTATTGTTAGACAATTGGGAGTCGGAAATCCTTGCTGATCTACTGCAAATCACCCAAAGATCTACCAGATGATGCTGTTGTTGGATAATAGGAACAACTCTGCATGCTTCCAGGCACCAGGGGGTGACAGAGAATGTCCTCTGGCTTGATCATCATCAGTTCCTTTTTTCTTGCTCCCTCCCTTTCCTCTTCTTCCTTCTTCCTCCTCTTGGCTCCGCAACAAACAAGTGCCATGCAGTCTCTCCAGAGAGGAAGCAAGTAACCATATCTCATGCCTTTGCTCATTTACACTCGTGCACCCAGCCTTAGGGGATGCTTGTAGTTAAATGGTGTTAGATAGTCTTCTCTGGTGATGTGTATAAAAGCACTAATAAAGTACGTTGATCTGAATGTCTTTTAAACTAGCTCAAGCCTGCGTTTATTGCCTCCAATAGTAAATGCTGTATTGCCACGCTTTGCCTACGTAAAGCAACTCTGCTGTAAGTCACGCCAGACTCTCCAACAGCTGTATCTAGCACTGAGTAGATGCTGTCCATCCTGATTTAGCTCAGTATCTCCTGTTTCCAAGAATGGCCAAGCAGATGTTCCCACGATGCCTGCAAGAAGAGCTTAGGCAGCCTACTTAGGAGCATTTTGCCTCTGAACATGGAGGTTCCATTTCACAGTATTCACAGTAGCTGGCGGGGAGGGGTGAGGAATTCATTTTCCCAGCAGCAGTGTATTGTTCTGAGCTATCCCTGTCATAATGCTAAGCATTTTGGGGTTGCCTGGTCTTGAATGGGCAACGAAAACCCAACAGCTTTGCAAAAGGCCTGTTCCTGGTGGAGATGAAAACTGCTAGAACTGGTTTGTGGCTCTGGATCGACACCGCTGCCGGGATCTTTGGCCTCTCCCTGGGGGTGTGGCTGTGGGGACAGTCATGAGGACTGCCTGCACTTCTTACTTTACCACTGCACCTCTGTTGTCCAATCTTTTAAAACGTCCATGTGAACGAATGACCGTCACCATATCTTGGAGGGGTGAATTCCTGTTATGTAAAGAAGCCCTTTGTTTTCCTGAATCTACCAGTCAGCTTCCCAGTCATACTTCCAAAGAATTTTATTGGGTGATCCTGGAGTCTAGCATTGATCGATCGATTGATTGACAGCTTTGGATGCCCCGCCCTTCAGCCCCAAAGGCTGCCAGAGTACTTTACAACGGTCAGTGACCGTCGCTGCCTTCGGGCTAAGAGTCGAAATTTAAGACATGACACACAAGGAATAAGGGCGGGGAGGGCGGATATGTACAATTAAGAATGGTGTGTGTGTGTGTGTGTGTTTTGAAGGCCTATTTGAAGAGGGATGCTCTCGTCCTCTGCCACTCACAGGGCAGCTGGCTGAAACGCTGGGGAGGCTGGGGGCTCCCATGGCACACCTCGGAGAGCCCCTTTACAGCTCTGACTGGTTCTGACTGAAACCCAGAGCGGATCCACCGTCCCACTGATGCTGAAGCCACCAGCCTCCACTGCTGAAATGGCCTCTGGGAGGGGAGGAGGGGCCCCAATCCCTACTTGGTTACGCAGCAGCAGATGGAGAAAACAGCAGATGGTCTCGGATGGCCTGACTGGCTTCTTTTCCCCCTCCTGCTCATAGGGCAGTGGGCTGAAATTATCCCACCACTCTTATTTTTTGAAACCTTTCTCATGTCTCCCATTAGTTGTCTTTTTTCTAAACTAACTCTCCCCCCCTCAAATTTTACTCTTTCCACATAGGGATAGGTAGCACTCAAGCCCTCATGATAATTTAAATGGCCCCCTGGGTTTTCCCAGAAGGCCACACCCTTTCTGCTGGCCCCACCCTCTTTTCCCCAACCACCTGCTTCTGTGCAGTTTTTTCCCCATTCGCAAAGCTTGAAATGCCTCTCCTAAGCCTTGGGGCTCCTTCACACGGAGCTTTTATCCTGCTATTGAGATTGGTCACTCACGGAAGTTTGCAGGCCCGTTAGATGACATCATCAACCTCCAGGGAGTCTCCCGTGCTAAATGTCCTTTATTCTATTTCTAAAAAGATCGGAGATACTGAGCTATCAAATTACAGTGCTTGAGTTCCCTCTGTGGAAAAGGAAAACTCGGAATAAGAAGAGGTAGACCACAGCGCCACCTAGCGGCTGTATAATGAAAAATATGGACGCCTCAGGGAAAAGAAGGGAGGGAAGGGAGCACGTGTAAAGGGAGTCTGTCGTGATCCTGCATTTAAAACGGACGCAGAAAGACCCCTTTTAAATCCAGGATTTTAGGCTGGTGTAACGATGCTCTTAGTTACCAGCAGCGTTAAGCTACAATATGCTGGCGTTTGGGGTATTTTGACCCCTTCTGCCTTGGCCCCGCCCACCATTGGAATGGGCCTCCCTGCCCCCGAGGGCTTCTCCAAAATGTAATTTGGCCCCTGGGCTGAAAGCACTTCCGCACCCCGGGAGGAGATAATGCCAGACTAAACAGGCCGCTCGTACTTATGTGTTATGATGTCCCAGAGTCTGGGCCAAACGTTTGGCTGGTTACTTCAAACCCTGAGCCGGCAATATTCAGTCGCAGAGAGGTGCTCCGCACACGCCTGGCATGTCTCGACAGGACTTGTGGCAAATGTTCCTCCGTTGACAAGCCCGGCGCTGGCACAGCGTGCGGGGACGTGAGAGGCCTGCCTGCAGTCCCTAGGCCCTGCCGGCTCACCCGCTTGCGTATTCCCTTCAGGTGCAGTCTGTGCGGGGCGGGCGTGCGGGCCGGCAGTGCTGGCCGCCTCCAGGCAGGACACCGCCAGTGGGCCTAAAGTGTGAACGTCTACGAACGTGAGGACATAAGAAGAGCCCTGCTGGATCCGACCAGGCGTCCAACCAGCTGCCCACGGGAAGCCCACAAGCAGGACAGGAGCGCAACAGTACCCTCCCGCCCATGTTCCCCAGCAACTGGTGCACGCACTGCCTCTGGTAGTGGAGGCAGCATGTAGCCATCAGGACTAGAAGCCCCTGGTAGCCTTCTCCTCCAGGAATGGACCCAATCCGCTTTCTGAGCCATCCAACCGGTGGCCATCACCACATCTTGTGGGCACAGAGTCCATAGTTTAACTCTGCGCTGTGCGAAGCAGCCCTTCTCCTTATCTGCCCCGCAGGGCGCCCTTCCTCCCGTGGCCCTGCACCAAAAGGGGGGCCGGACACGCGGGAGCAAGTGGTGGCTCGCCCTCCCCCTTGCTGCTGCTCCTCACTGGCCTTTCGCCTCCGCTGGCTCCCTTCCTCACTGGGACGGGGGCGGGGGGGTGACAGCCAGGAAGAGGTGGTGCGGCGGGAGCCGCCGGAACAGACTTGCTTGTCCGCTCTGTGCCATGGTGATGGCTGCTGGGCAAGGAAGTGGTGGAGTCCCAAGCATGGAAGAAGCGCCCTGCTGGATCCGAGCAAAGGCCTGGGGCGGCCCTCTGCCCTCTTTTACACAGGACGTCCCTCTGCCGGGAGGGCTCATGCAGGAGAAGGCGGTCTTTCGGGGAGCCTGTTCCCTAGCCGTACAGGGCCTTTTATAGACCGTAAGTAACCAGCGCTCTGAAACCCGCCTGGAAACAGACTGGTAGGCAGCCAGTGAAGCCGTTGCAACAAGGGAGTCACGGGCTTCCTGCAACCAGCCCCGGTGAACAGCTTGGCTGCAGCATTCTGGACCAGCTGAAGTTTCTGAACAGTTTTCAAAAGCAGCCCCATGTAGACCACGTTACAGTAGTCCAAATGCAATGCAACTAAGGCCTTTGTGACTGTGGCCAGATCAGACCTCTCTAGCAACGGGCATAGTTGGAACATTAGCCTCAGCTGTGCAAACACACTTGTGGCCACTGCTGAGACCTGGGCACTCAGGTTCAGGGCCGAGTCTAGGAGGACACCCAAACTGGGAGCCTGAGTCTTCAGGCGGAGCGTGACCCCATCCAGCACAGTTTGGATCCCTACTCCCTGATCTGCCTTTTGACTCAACAGGAGCACCTCTGTCTTGACCGGGTTAGGCTTCAGTTGGTTTGCTCTCATCCAGTCCATTACTGACATCAGACACCAGTTTAGAACCAGAACAATTAGCCTATGCAAATGTTGTGCGAATTGGTGTGCTCTTTGGCCCTCTGTTTTGGTGACGCATGTCTTCCTTTTTGGCCATTGATCAGTGGCCGCTCTCGGCCTACCCGGTCCAGCATCGCGTTTCCCACACTGGCCAGCGAGATGCTCATGGGGAGCCCACAAGTGGAACGCGAGGGCTGCCGCCCTCTCCTGCTGCTGCTTCCCACCAACTGGTCATGCCAGCAGCAGGAGCCCAGTGACAGAACAGGAGCCCAGCGACACACGATCGCTGACACCCGGCCTGCGTGTCACGTGAACCAGCCCCGAGAATAGCAGATAGGGTATGGAACCAAACCTGAACCAACATTGAACCCACCTGGCCCCCAGAGGATACAGCTTGACCCTGAACTGGAACGCATCCTTAAAATAAATCCACATTACTGACAGAGGAAAGGCAGGATGTACATGTAACAAATAAATACATAGCGGATTTGCCTAAAAAAAAAAAGGACAGTTGTGATGCTACATGCCCAGGCCTCACTGAGGATGCCTGGCAGACTGAAGTCTGGGTGGCCTTCAGCACACATCGCGTTTGTCCAGGCTTCTGACTTGGCTCCTTCTACAGAGCGGGAAGCTGCATCAGGCCCCACAAGGGGCTGCCGCTTCAGAGGTTGAGGGCACAATTAACTTTTAATTAAACGACATATTAAAAACAAGTGACAAACTATTCAGCATTCTAATTATTTTTTGTTTTATTTCATGCATACTTCACAGCACTTATTTGGTTTATGGTTGACGCTTAGTCGTAACGAATTCATTGCTCCTCTCTGGGAAGCGGAACTGAACGAATTCCAGAATGTGTTGCACTGGTGACCGAACCTTTATTGCCTTGAACCAGAATAACGTCAGTCACAGATGAACCCAAACTGGCAAAGAACCAAGGAATGTTGTGGTTTGACTCCCTACTAATGAGATCTTTTCCCCTGATTCTCTTGGTCCCATTTCCAGCCCTTTTCTGTTTTGGCTTTGTGGGGGGGGGCAGGGGGTGGGGGGGCGCACGGCCCTGCTTCAGGGATTTAGGGCATAGGTAGCGTACCAGATGAACTTCACTGCCTTGAGGGGCAGGCTTTGCAAATCCTCCAGATCTTCCAAGATGGCAGATCAGCCATAAAAAATTCACACCACTCCAAGCCACAAGAAGAAAGGATGTTGTCTTTGTGCTTAGTACAGAACAAATGCATTGATCTTTAAGTGTCTGGTAGCAATTAAGAAAATGTGTTGTTTTAATCCACTAGTCGTTTTCCAAGCTAGTTTGGGGTAGCATATTTGACCTGAGCTTTGTACTTCAAGGCTACAAGTGGGGGAGGCAGAGGTTTGCAGGAGGCAATTCCTCAACCATGGTAAATCATCCAATCATATTTAATATTGCAAATCACATTGGTTTTGATGGTGTTTCAACCCCAGAAACAAGGAGAACCAAAGTAATGTTCATGACTTTCCCAAGCTGAATATACATAATTTCCAGGCCTCAAACTTGTTTCAGACGGCTGTTGTGATTCTCAACTGTTTTTGAAAGCCCCATTTTTTTTTAACACACACACACACACACACCCCTTTGGAGTTTGTGGAAGTGGGGCAGCATGTTCAGCTCTTTTCTCAGGGGGAGGGCAGGAGAAATCCTAAACATCTTGGGTGTGGTGTGGGTGTGTGCATAGGTGTGGCTTTCCACACTAAGGGCTCCTTCACGCAGAGCGTTTATCCTGCAATTGAGATGGCTCCTTCACAGAAGTTTGTGGGCTGTTTACATGACGCTGTGAACCTCCAAGGCGTCTCCTTCACAAAATGCCCCTTGTTCTGTTTTTAAATAGATCGCAGATCATGAGCTATCAAATTACCCCATTGTGTTCCGCTTGAGTTCCCTCAATGAAAAGAGGGAAAGCAGCAGGAAGAGGAGTGAGATCAATGACAGATAATGGAAGACTCAGATACAGGGAAAAGGAGGGGGAGGGGGAAAGGAAGCGGGTGAAAAAGGGAGTCCTTGTGATCCTGCATTTAAAGCGGAAGCAAGAAGCCCCGTTTTAAATGCATGTTAGGCTGGTGTAGAGATGCTCAGAGCAACAGCAGTGCCAGGAGCAGCTTTTCTCTTTAAACAGCTGCTAGGCCTCCCCTTGAGGCAATGGAGCATCTCTCCGTGGGCTGCCATGTTCCTCTGCAACGCCTCTGCTTGGATGGGGCCACGTGAGGGCGTAGCATTGTTCCAGAGGCAGTGCTGGGCTGCAGTGGGTGGGTGGGAAGGTGGCAGATAAAGCCCACACTACTGGTCCATCTGACCAAGCATCCCAAAGCAGGCTGCAAACCTAGGGTGGCCATGTGTCCTGCTTTACAGAGGGCAGTCCTCTATTTGAAGGGCCGTCAGAAGGCACTCCTTTCTTTAAGTCATCTTCTATTTGATGGGCTATCCAATTGAAGTTCGGTTTAAAGGCAACCCTAAGAAGGCAGAGGAGTGGGGGTCTTGAAGGTGCCTGTCAGCTCTTAGCCCCTGCACAGCAGACTGAGTGTAGCAGGCACACAGGATTACCTGGTCACATGGAGATTACCTCTATGGTGAGAATGGACATGCATTGTATTTCTCTGCGCCCTCTTTTTGGTGATGTGTTCAAGTCCTATTGAACTCAGTGGCACTTACCTCTGAGTAGCTACGCATGGGATTGGGCTGCTAGGGTGGCAAATAATTTTAGGAGCAGCATCTGGCCCCAGGTCCCCTTGTAATGTGGCGTAACACGCTTGACCTGAGGTCCTGCTGCCATTCCCAGAAGAGCTTCATTTGTAAATGATCTTGCAAACTGGGATGTAAACCAGATATTGTGATGAGTTTGGATGCAGACCTCCCCCACACCCTGGGGCAGAGAGAATGGTGTGTGAGTGAGAGAGAGGGAGAGAAAGGGAGAGAGCTTATGATGAAAGAAAAGAAGAATCACTGCAGAAAAGCATATTACTCCTAAACCATTCCAATATGGGACAGCAATGTTAACCAGCTGGGAATGGATTCCAAAGTCCTTAATTAAAGGCCGACTCTTCTATATGCCCCTCCATCTTTTTTTTTCTTTTCTTTTTCACCCTCTTAACCAGAACATCATTGCAAAATCCCTCCGTTTTGTTCCTAGCTCTTTCTTCCTCTCCAGCATCTGTCCCCAGTATGTCGGGAATCACAAAATACAGAAATGCTGAGGTTTTGCGGTCCCGCAGAATTTTCCATGATTCAGGGCAGGGAAAGAGCGAGACAAATGGTTTCCCTCTTCTTGACTTTCAAGCGCAGTTTCTTTGGAGAACACCGGCAGTCTCCATGGGGACGTGTGTGCTGGGTTGTTTGAGAAGCCGTAGGTCAGCTTTCCCTGACCTGGAAGATATTCTGGACCAGGCTTCACATTGTCCTGGACCATGGGCCATGCTGGCTGAAGCTGCTGGGAGTTGTAGTCCAAAACATCTGGAGGGCACCAGCCAGATTGCGGAAAGCCACGTCTATCATAGAATCATAGAACAGTAGGGTTGGAAGGGGCCTACAAAGCCATCAAGTCCAACCCCCTGCTCAATGCAGGAATCCAAGCCAGAGCATCCCTGACAGGTGGCTGTCCAGCCTCGTCTTCAGTGCCTCCAGTGTGGGAGAGCCCACCGCCTCCCTAGGGAATGGGTTCCATTGTCGTATTGCTCTAACAGCCAGGAAGTTTCTCCTGATGTTCAGCCAGAATCCGGCTTCCTGTCACTTGAGCCCATGATTCCGTGTCCTGCACTCTGGGATGATCGAGAAGAGATCCTGGCCTTCCTCTCTGTGACAACCTTTCAAGGACTTGAAGAGTGCCATCCTATCTCCCCTCAGTCTTCTCTTGTCAGGGCTAAACATGCCCAGTTCTTTCAGTCTCTCCTCACAGGGCTTTGTTTCCAGTCCCCTGATCATCTTCGTTGCCCTCCTCTGAACCCTCTCCAGCTTGTCTGCATCCTTCTTCAAGTGTGGTGCCCAGAACTGGACACCGCTGGATGAGGCCTAACCAGGGCTGAGTAGAGAGGGACTCGTTGTTGGGCTGCTGTGGCACAAGCAGGGATTCAGGACTCAGTGCTGACCCTGGGTGTTCGAGGGCCTCATTGGGCCTCTTCCCTCGGAGCGTCTCCCTTCTCACCGCCATCGGCACCCGCTGCTCTTGCCCCTCCTCCTCTCTCTCATCATGGCTGCCACTGGCTTGCTTGGCAGGCGGAGAGCCGGTGAGCAAGGAGACCGTGGGACCTCCTGCTCCTTCTTCTCACCACCACCGTTGTCTGTGCCAGAGCGAGAGGCAGGCGGACAAGCAGGTTGCAATGGTGAGCAAGAGAAGCATTTCCAGGGTGCTCCTGTCAGCGGGCCCCTGCTGCAGTGTGGGCTGTCGACAGGTGCCTGCCCTTCACGTCAGCCCTGCCTTTGAACATGGAGGTTCCATTGAGCTATCCTGCCTAGTACCAGGCAGTGGTGCAGGTTGGCCTCATCCCTGGGGCTGAAGTCCAGGGCCTGGCAGCCCAGGCCCCCACAACGCCCCCCTAGAGATCGGCAGGTGGTGGAGGCAGCAGCAAACAGCCCTGCCCTTTGCACGTGGGCTGGCGCTGCTTGCCACAGCCTCTCTCTTATTTTTAAGGGCACTGTACAGCGGGATGTGGCTGGGCAGGTACATGCATAGTTACAGCTGCGCATTTTATTAATTTGTCTTTAACCATAGGCTTTTTATCCCTTTCTACAATAAAACTGTGCTTATCCCCCAGTAAATCAGGGCAGCAGAAGCCAACCCCATTTGATTCCTGCCGTCATGGAATCCCTGTTGTTATGGAACTCGCTACCACAGGATGTAGTGATGGCCACCAATTTGGATGGCTTTTAAAGGGGGTTGGACAAATTCCTGGAGGAGAAGGCTATCCATGGCTATTAGTCTTGATGGCTCTGTGCTACCTCCAGTACCAGAGGCAGTGAGCCTATGTACACCAGTTGCTGGGGAACATGGGCGGGAGGGTGCTGGTGCGCTCATGCCCTGCTTGTGGGTTCCCAGTCGACAGCTGGTCAGCCGCTGTGTGAACAGAATGCTGGACTGGATGAACCCTTGGTCTGATCCAGCAGGGCTGTTCTTATGTTCTTATGTCATGATGGTGCTGTGATTTGAGTTTAAAATGGAAAACTGCACATGCTCAGAGTACATTTTCTTTCTCAGGGTAGTAAAGGGTTTCTGTTGGTGTTGCTGTAATGTAGAATGTAGAAGCAGTTGTAAAGCATGGAATGGTATTGGGGGAAGGAAAGAAATGTTAGTTGTGTGCTTCACACCTGAAGTAATACACGCAGCTGTCTAAAGCCCCCTCCCCCCCGATCATTATGCTCAGGGTCTAACAGTAGCTAGCTGCACCACTGGCAAGAGCCCCCTCCTCCTCTGCCGATATGTCTACCCCCCCGCCCCTTTTAAGGCCACCTAGGCTACTGCCTGTCACATCTTGAGCTAGCAAATTCCAGATTTTGTCAGTGCTGAGCCTACTGCTCACTGGACTCGTTCAGTGACCTCCAAAAAATCTCTTTCTGTGTCCACTTCCTCCACACCATAAATTCTCCCTCGGCTGGGTTTGGGAGGAACGTAGGAAGCTGCCTTACATGCAGTCAGACCCTTGGTCCCTGTAGCTCAGTATTGTTGACACAGACCGGCAGCAGCAGCGATCCCAGGTTTCAAGCAGGAGTTTTCCCAGCCCTAACTGGTGATTCCAGGGATCGAACCCGAGACCTTCTGCATGCAAATGGGGGCTCTGCCACTGACCTATGACCCCTCCCCTGGGGCTATGGGATTATTGGGGTGGGTTCCTCCAGCTCCAGGCTACCATCAGAGGGGGCCTGATCCTGACAGAAGGACTTGTCGGGAGTCAAAGCATAAAACCCATTGTCACTCATGTTGGTGCAGTTATTTGCATCTGTGGAGAGCCCATGTTCCCCCAAACAGCGAATCGTTTTAGCTCAGCTTTATTGAGCTTCAGCCTTTTGTTCTAGTGATGCATGGCCAAAGTGAACGAAGGTAAAACCCTGTGTTAGGAGGAGGACTCAAAACCATGTTTAGATCTCCTCCACCCTCTGTATCCAAGAAAGCCGATCATTTCTTTTTCAGTTCATGCAAAATTGGTATGTTCTATTCAGCCGCACATCTCTGTATTTAATTAAAGACAAAATTTCAAGGTATCCTTGTTAATTTAACAGACATGCTCAATCCATGCAAGATAACAATTTTACACAGTAAGATGCTGGCTTTGTGTTTCTTTGAGCCTTTCTAAACAGGGCTTTTATTGTGCGCTCGTGGTAGTTTGCGGGTCCTTTACACAACATCGTCATCCTCTAGGGCCTCTCCCATGCTTTGCAACCATTATCATGGGTTCTTCCTAATGGGGAAAGTCTGGTGTTTTTTCTCAATGGTGGTACAGATCCCACCTGTAATTGCACAGTTCCACTGTACCACAGTGCCACCTAGTGGTTGTATAATGGAACATATAGAAAGGCAGAGAAAGACCCCACCCCCTGAAAAAAAACCCACACACACGTAAAGGAGCCAATTTTAATCCCACAAAGAATCCGGAAGCAGAAGCCTCCGTAAAGGTGCAGGTTAAAAGCCTCATGTAGAAAAGCCTGCTCTCCCATGTGTGATGGATTGTCCTTGAGGTTTATGTGAAGCTCACCTCTGCAAGGAGCTTGTTTTCACATGCTGGCTGCATCGCTGGCATGACGTGCTGCTTAGGGATGTCAGAGAATTCCGCCACGGACTCCAGTGAGGCCAGATTCTTTAGAATCCGGCCCCCCGGAATCTGTGGCGGAATGGCCTCCCCCCCCCCCGTGGAATCCCCCCAGGACGGAGCTTACCTGGCGGCGGATGCGGCGGCTCCTCCAGCTGGTCTCCCAGCTGCTGCGGCTGCAAATGCTAGCCATCGTAGCGGCCGCCATTTGCGGGGCTGCTTTAGCGTGATAGGCTACATAAATACTTACGTAGCCTATCACGGCAAAGAGCAGGGGCGCAAATGGCGGCCGCTATGCCCTTTGCGCCCCTGCTCTTTGCCATGGATTACTTACGTAGCCTATCACGAAAAAGGCAGCCACGCAAATGGCGTAGCGGCCGCCATTTGCGGCTGCAGCAGCCTGGCAGCAGCCGGAATTCTGGCTGCGGCTGGCCCTGGCCGGCAGCTCTGTGGAATTGCCGCAGAGTGGAGCGGAGCCGGCCAGGGAGGATTCTGGGGGGGGATGGAGCGCCTCCCCTCCCACTCCGGATGGCCCCAGCGGAACCAGGTAAGTGTTTGGTACACCCCTAGGCTGCTGTGGCCAGCCAGGAGATGCACAATTATGGCAGGAATGAGGTCCGTGAAATTTGATTGGGTAATGTCAAGGGCTCCTTGGAGGCCTCTCTCAGTCTAATCCAGTAGCCAAGTCCAGACACAGACAAAGGGATTCCTTTCAAAGCTTTATTCCTCTTTTACAACTTAACAACTCTACCGTTAGCAACTAGTTATGAGCAGCAGAGTACCTATGCCCTACGTTGGAACAGTTGGTCCCCGTTTGAAAGGGAATCACTGGCAGACCCCTGAACTTAAGGACTAGGGAGAGTCCCTCCCCTTTTCCCTTGGATCCTCGGGGCGCAGCCATTGTTTGCGCGCCAACTGGGCACTGCGCCTCCTTTCTGCGCCCTCCATCTAGCGCCGCTCTCTGCATCTGCGTCGCGCATCCACCAAGTCTGCTATCTCTGCTCGGTCATTCCCTAGACTGCTTTCTAATCTAGGAATGCTGGTGGGAGGAATCTCCGTCAGCTGTTGGTCCAGGGAAAAAAGGAGCGCGCTCCTCTCCCAGGAGCGACTGCTCTTCCTCAGAATCAGAACTACTCTGGGATTCTATGGGCTCAGTGTCCACCCTGACAGGTAAGTGTCATGGGCAAGCTCCCCCCACCCCCTGCCTCCGATGCCTCCCCTTTCCATCACCTCCAATTCCATTTCACATCACTAAACTCTGTTCAGGACAACCCCCCCATTGCTTTGTCCATAGCTGCCCCCCCCTTAGCTAAACTGAACGTGGGCCCCAAGTCTATCAGATGCACCCACATCTTGAGGAAGCTGCTGACAAATGCAGTTCAGTGTGAGCAGGTGCAAAGTCCTGCACATCGCAGCAAGAGACTCCCCAACCTCACGTATACATTGATGGCTCAATGGCAACATCATCAGCCCAGTGTGGAAAAGGCAAATTGGGCATAAAGAAATCAAAAAGAAAACGGCTGATATCATACTGCCTGTATACAAATCTATGGTGTGACCATGCTTCGAATACCGTGTACAGTTCTGGTCACCACACCTCAAAAAGGGGCAGCAAAATTGTAAATATATTGTATATATATTTGTAAATATATTGTAAAGCTGGGAAAGGGGCAGCAAAGAGCAACTAAAATTATCACGGGGCCAGAGCAGCTCCCCCAGTGAGGAAAAGTTACAAGGTTTGGGTCTCTTTAGCTTAGAGAAAAGATGAGCAATGGGCCGGGTGGGGGGACATGATCTGCCCTCTTTAAAATACTACAAATCCTCAGTGTGGAGGATAATGGGAATGTGGGTTCCAGCTCTGTCCCCTCCTCTTGCTACCACTGCCCATGTTAACTGTCTGAAGTGGAAAT
The DNA here is from genome assembly GCF_057233095.1 of Heloderma suspectum. Classification (NCBI taxonomy): domain Eukaryota; kingdom Metazoa; phylum Chordata; class Lepidosauria; order Squamata; family Helodermatidae; genus Heloderma; species Heloderma suspectum. The sequence continues at coordinate 32,918,159 of NC_139469.1, read as the reverse complement.
ATAACTGCATAGAGCCATGGAGGCTGGTGAAGCCACACCTTGGATAGCTCCTTTAGAGTTCTGACTGGTTCTGAGTGAAACCCAGAGTGGATTCGCCACCCCACTGACATTGGAGCCACCAGCCTTCACTGCAAAGAGTCCCGTATGATGGAGAAGCCCTGGTGAGGCCTGGATCGCTGAGATCATCCAACGAAGCTCAACGGTGGAGAATTCAGGACAGATGAAAAGAAAGCAATTCTTCACACAGCCCAAGCATACGTAAACTGTGGGATTCTCTTCCGCAAGAGGTGGTGATGGCCACCAATTTGGACAGCTTTAAAACGGGATTAGAGACATCCTGAAGCTTTTCAATAGCTTCTAGTCAAGATGGCTGTATATTAAGACATCACCTTGCTTGGGAGGAAAGCTATGGCAAACCTAGACAGCACATTAAGAAGCAGAGACATCACCTTGCCGACAAAGGTCCGTATAATCAAAGCTATGGTTTTCCCAGTAGCAACGTATGGCTGTGAGAGCTGGACTATAAGGAAAGCTGAGCGCCGAAGAATCAATGCTTTTGAACTGTGGTGCTGGAGAAGACTCTTACGAGTCCCCTGGACTGCAAGGAGGTCAAATCAGTCCATCTTAAAGGAAATCAACCCTGAGTGCTCATTGGAAGGATAGATACTGAAGGTGAAGCTCAAATATTCTGGCCACCTAATGTGAAGAGAAAACTCCCTGGAAAAGACCTTGATGCTGGGAAAGACTGAAGGCAAAAGGAGAAGGGGAAGGCAGAGGACGAGATGGCTAGATAGCATCACCGATGCAATGAATATGGACTTGAGCACGCTCCGGGAGAGAGCGGAGGACAGGAAGGCCTGGTGTGCTGTGGTCCACAGGGTCACGAAGAGTCGGACACGACTTAATGGCTGAACAACAACATCAGAGGCAGGCCGCATACCTCTGAATTCCAGTTGTTGAGGACAGCACCAGCTAGAGGGGGCAACTGCGCCCGTGTCCTGCTTGTGTGCTTCCCCTTTGGGGCATCTGGTTGGCCTCCGTGGGAAGAGGATGCTGGGCCTTTGCTCTGATCCAGCACGGCTCTTCTGATGGTCCCAGCGCCCAAGGAGGGCTCACTGGTGTTGATGCCTTCCCTGGCCATTCCATGCCAGATGGCTGGGTCTGGGAAACCGCCATCGACAAGTCTCACACTGTCCTGGAGTGATTTGGTATCTGGTGGGAATGGCAGGTCCACTGCTACCTGCCAGTGTTGCCGGGTAAGCCTGCGACTTGGGAGGGGTGCGGCTGTGGGAGGGAGCCCACCAGACAGCACGTCGGTGAAGGCCCCCTTAACCCTGGATCTGGCCCTTGTGGGCTCCTCCATTCACAGCCCTTCCCTGGCCAAAAGAGCATGAGGTGCAGAGCAGCAGGGCAGCGAGATCTTTGCTGAATCTGGAGGCTTCCCCCACCTGCCACTCTGTCTCAAGCTTTACTTTCAACTCCCAGCAGAAAGCGGGGGTGGGGGGTGGGGGGGGAGGGATCTAAACCAGCCTTCCACCATTAGAATATTTTTCTTATGTCATGTTCTTTTTGGTTACCTACTCTGAGCCTTTCAGGGAAGAAAGGAGGCCACAAACGAGAATAACATTACAATGGTCCATGAACAGATTCAACATAAAGAATTATATACGGCTTAGGACCAAGCTCCCTGAAGGACTGCCTTCTCCTTTACAAGCCTGCCCGGGTTTTAAGACCTTTGGGAGAGGCCCTTCTCTTGGTCCCATCATAGGCACGGTTGGTGGGGACACGAGAAAGGGCCTTCTCGGTGGCCGCTCCCAGGCTCTGGAACTCCCTGCCGAGGGAGGCTAGGTTGGCCCCTTTGTGTTGTCCTTCCACGGGCAGGCAAAGACATTTTTTATTCAGGTAGGCGTTTGGTACATACGCTGGTCTGTTGCAGAAGGGTCTTTTAATTGCTTGGTGCTGTTTATTTCTTTTATTGTTGTGTTTTTAATTGTGTTTTTAAGGCTGAAGTCCTATCGGGATGCCTGTCAGCCTCCGAGGTCGGAGGCTGATGGGCATCCTATGCAGAAGCGATCTCTGCATTGTTTGCTGGATAGGCATTTTCACCGGTCTAGCCAGGGCTCTGTGGAAGGGAAGGAGGCTGGGGAGGGTTGGGGATAGGTCGTATCCTGCTTCCTCGGTCTCCTCCCCTCCTCACCCATGGAACTGCTCCCCTTTCCTTCCTCTATGAACTTGCATTTCCGAGCTCATAGAGGCAGCTGGCAAGGGGAGGAGGAGGGAGCAAGAAATTCTGATGCCAGCTCTGAGGTCATAGACTGGCTGTGACCTCAGCGCTGGGAATGCGAACCATCCTGTGGCTGCTCAGATGCTGTCTAGGAGCCATAGGATTGCTCTCTAAATGTAATTGTCTTTAAACTATGTTCTTATTAAGATTTTGTTTTTAATCTGGATCATATTGTTTGCCGCCTTGAGCACTGTTTTTTTGGGTGGAAAGGCGGGATAGAAAAGTACATGAAGTAAATAAAATGAAGACACCACAGCCCTCTTGCACTTGAGTCTCTTAGGATGGAGAAGGAACAGAATCGCAAAAAGGCTGCTTTAAACTTCCCACCAATCGCAAAAGGGGGGCGGGGGCGAAACAATACTGAGTTCTGTGCCTCCAGCCAGTCCTGTACCCCACGCCGCTCCCCATCCTCCTGTGGCCTCATGGATGGACTGCAGATCATCCATGGAAGGACTGCGGAGGAATAAATTAGCCACAATTGTTTGCTGGGCAAATAATGTCAAATCATCAACGCATTCGGAGAACAAGAATGGAAATTCAGGAGGGGCGGGGAGGGGGGAGCGAAAGGAAGCCAAATTAGCAAAACATGATCTTGGCTCCATTGGAGGGCAGGATTTCCATTCCGGCCCTGACCTGGCTTTTGGCATAATTAGGCAAACATTAGGCCAAAGTGCCTGAACTTATTTGAGCATTACAAGAGGCAGTTGGGTTTTGTTTTCCAGCTTCACTCCCTCCTTTATACACTCGTCCAAGATGGCATCATGCGATAGTGGTTAAATGGACTTGCTTCACATATTTCAACTTGACAAGGCTTGGAAACGATTCACAGACATGTGGCTGTAGTTACCCTGTTCTCCTGAGGCCGGGGAATATTTTTTTGAATATGGCACGAGTTTATTCTATGTCGGAGGATTACACAGCAATTCAAACCAGCAGACAAGCTGTTGAACTTGGCGGGTTTCAAAACTGCTGCTGCTCTCTGGTCCTCTGTTTCGCTCTGGCTCAAGGTCTGTGTTGAATTCCTCAAATATTTTTGATGGATGGGAAGAAGCCCCAGCTCCCAAACCGAAACCATTTTTCTTAGCCTCCATCTCTGGGAATGTACAGGTTCCTTCGTGTACTATTATTATGCCAACGTTTGCCTAAATCATTTCTAAGGGGGGTATGGAATAGGCTATTTAAGGGTGCGATCCTATGCATGTTTAGACAGGAAAAAGGCTTACAACTCCCAGCATGCTCCAGCCAGCTGGCTGGGGCATGCTGGGCATTGTAGGCCTTTTTTTCTGTCTAAACATGCATAGGATTGCACCTTAGGTGAATTTGTTCAACACATTTGGGACCTGAGGATGCGTTCTGAGCTCCAAGCCCAAAACGATGCTAGCCCAGAGCTCTGGGGGCTGTTCTCCTGGACTCTGCCATGGCCGTCCTCCGCATCAGATCAGTATAGCAGCTTTTCTTGATGCCATCGGTTTGCCCAGTTTGCTGCTGAGTGGAACGTTTTGTCGTTAGGACTTCTCTGGTCAACACCTCTGGTTTCCTTCCGAGAATGCCCTTGGAGCTTTCTGGCTGGAGTTTTACTAGGGTGGCCACTTATGAATTGCTAAAAAAGAGGAAATGTATCACTGAAAAAGAGGACAGTGATTTGCATACATTTTGCATATGCTAATTTATACATACAAATGTATTTATTACATTTCTATACCACCCAATAGTCGAAGCCCTCTGTGTTGGCGATGTGTTGGTGATGTGTCTTTAGAAATAATTGTTTCATTCTAATAGAAATACAGCACATCTCAGAATAGTCCAGAGGAATGTGACTGGCTGACTTGTGTGTCAGCCCGTTCAGTCTGCTGCCCAGGGGCAAACTGTTGACGGGCAACGCAATTCTTTGTCTTTACGCTGGAAGGGGAGAGCACAGCCCTTCAAACAGAGGACTGTCCTTTATGAAAAAGGACACCTGGCCACCCTATGGCTTTCAGCTGCTCCAGGCCCTTGCACTTCCACGCTCTTCCCTAACCCCTTGGTGGGCACACATCTTCTGGGCGTGAGCCCTGCCCCTCTGCATGCACGCCCAGGTCCCTTGCAGTTGTGGCGAACAATGTCCGGGGCATGTGTGCGCAGGGTTGTAAGTGGAATATAAGCAGTCCTTCCGCCGTCCCCTCCTCCTGCAACCACACCACGCCTCCCCACCTGGGCCGCACCTCTTCCGTAAATTAACAGGTGTGAAGTGTGTGCCTGTCCCTCACCACTAGGTGACTGCACCAGTGAATGCTCCAGCTGCTCCTGTTTACCAGGGGGAGGCTTGTCCGTCTGTGGGAAACACAGCCCCGCATTTGTCCCAATTTTGCCTTCTGGGGATGCTTTGCTAAAATATTGCCAGTCTGAGTTCCTAGAGTTGCCTTTCTTCAGGATTCTGTCCCTTTCTTTGCATCTCTAGCAGGATGCGAGTGGGAGGTGACTGGATCCCATCTCCAGTGAGCATGCAAATGCGTGCACATGAACACTAAGTTACACGTGCTAGAAAGACTGCCATTTTATACACTTGATTCACGTTGAGCGGCTGATAATTGATGGTAGGTGACTATGTTGTTCTAGTTTGCCTTTATCCTGAAGAACAGACACCTCCATGGCTTTTAAAAACAAGCAGAATGGGACAAGTTATTGAAAAATGAATGACTGCGACATACAGCAGATGGAATAAAACATTTATTTGTTTTATTTAGTTATTTAATAGATTTATATACTGCTGAACCTATTTAAAAATATCTCCGAGCGGTTCAGCAATGTGTAACTGGTGTAGTCTTGACGTGAGAATAGGGATGTTAGAAGCCTATCTCTGATTTCATCTGTGAACTGTTGGAAGGTATGATTGGAGCCTGTTTCCACACCGTTGGAGCTGGGGCCTCATTCCAGGACAAGTGCAACACACACACGGCCTGAGAAGCAGCACCTCTCTTTTTAAGAATGAAACACTGCCCATTCCTTCCAAGAGAGCACCCTAGGAACACAGTCCCAAAGCCCTCTAAAAGTTAAAAGCCCCTTTAAAATTTAAAAGCCCTTTAAAAGCCCTTTGAAAGAATTAGACTCTGCATTGGCGAGGGCAGCCATGTGCACTTTTTTTTTTACAGAGGAGAGTCTTCTGTTCGAAGAGCTGTCAGTTCAAATCCACCATAACGATAAGCACTCCTGAGAAGAGGGAGCAAGAGAAGGCTCTTGAAGTTGCCCAGAAACCATCAGCACCCAGCAAGCAGAGGAACACAGGTCACAGTCTTCCCCACTCTGCATTGTAATTCTGTTTAAATTATAGTAATTATTTCTAACTTTGCATCTACACCTATAAATTGATACATGCCAATTTTATACAAATCTGTCCCCTCTGTTTTGGTGATGTATTACCTCTTTTTTTGGGGCAATGCTTAAGTATCCATCCTAATTCTCGCCACACCACTGCGAAAAGTTACGCTGGAGCTGATAATACCTTAATCTGGACTTTTCAATAACTTCTACCACTGTTTGTTTTAAAAACCGTGGAGATGTTTGTTCTCCAGGATAAAGGTAAAGTAGAACAACGTAAGAGATCAAATCGCCAACGTTCGCTGGATCATGGAGAAAGCAAGAGAATTCCAGAAAAACGTCTATTTCTGCTTCATTGACTACGCTAAAGCCTTTGATTGTGTGGATCACAACAAACTGTGGCAAATTCTTAAAGTGATGGGAGTACCAGAGCACCGTACCTGTCTCCTGAGAAACCTGTACAAGGGTCAAGAAGCAACAGTAACAACCGAACGTGGAACAACCGATTGGTTCAAAATTGGGAAAGGAGTACGACAAGGCTGCATATTGTCGCCCTGCTTATTTAACTTATATGCAGAGTACATCATGAGAAACGCCGGGTTGGATGAATCACAGGTCGGAATTAAGATTGCCAGGAGAATTATCAACAACCTCAGATACGCAGACGATACCACCCTAATGGCAGAAAGCGAAGCGGATCTAAAGAGCCTCTTGTTGAGGGTGAAAGAGGAGAGTGCAAAAGCTGGTTTGAAACTCAACATTAACAAAACTAAGATCATGACATCTGGCCCCATCACTTCCTGGCATATAGAAGGGGAAGAAATGGAAGCAGTGACAGATTTTATTTTCTTGGGCTCCAAGATCATCACAGACGGTGACTGTAGCCATGAAATTAAAAGACGCTTGCTCCTTGGGAGGAAAGCTATGGCCAACCTAGACAGCATAGTAAGAAGCAGAGACATCACCTTGCCGACAAAGGTCCGTCTAATCAAAGCTATGGTTTTCCCAGTAGCAACGTATGGCTGTGAGAGCTGGACTATAAGGAAAGCTGAGCGCCGAAGAATTGATGCTTTTGAACTGTGGTGCTGGAGGAGACTCTTACGAGTCCCCTGGACTGCAAGGAGGTCAGATCAATCCATCCTAAAGGAAATCAACCCTGAGTGCTCCTTGGAAGGACAGATACTGAAGCTGAAATATTTTGGCCACCTAATGCGAAGAGAAAACTCCCTGGAAAAGACCCTGATGCTGGGAAAGACTGAAGGCAAAAGGAGAAGGGGACGGCAGAGTATGAGATGGCTGGATAGCATCACGGATGCAATGAATATGAATTGAGCACACTGAATTGAGCACACTCCGGGAGGGAGTGGAGGACAGCAAGGCCTGGCGTGCTATGGCCCACGGGGTCACGAAGAGTCGGACACGACTTAACGACTGAACAACAACAAGGGCAATTTTAGAAATATGTTTTAATGTATAATTTTATTGGTTTAAACTGTTTGTATTGTTGTACATTACCCAGAGTGGCCGGGTGACCGGCCAGATGGGCAATTAAGAAATTAAATAAATAAATAAATAAATAAATAAATAATGTCAGAAGAACCTGGCTAGGAGCCACCAGAAGCTTATTTAGTCCAGAATTCTGTTCCCACATTGGTCAACCAGATGCTATTGGGAAGACCACAAGCAGGACATGAGGGCAACAACTAGGGATGTTGGAGAATTCCGCCATGGACTCCAGTGAGGCTGGATTCTTTAGAATCTGGCCCTCCAAAGTCCGTGGCGGAATGGACTACCCCCCTGCCACCCCCCAAAATCCCCCCTGGAACGGACCTACCTGGTGGCGGCAGCTGCGGCGGAGGCAGCTCCGGGTCGTCTTCCGGCCGCTGCCGGGCTGTGTCTGCAAATGGCGGCTGCTATGCTGGCCGCCATTTGCATCCCTGCGAAGCCGTGATAGGCTACGTAAGTATCTACATAGCCTGTCACGGCAAAAGGCAGGGACGCAAATGGTGGCTGCTACGCCATTTGCGTCCCTGCCTTTTGCCATGATAGGCTATGTAGATACTTACGTAGCCTATCATGGCTTGGCAGGGACGCAAATGTCAGCTGGCGTAGCGGCCGCCATTTGTGGCCACAGCCTGGCAGCGGCCAGAAATCCAGCTGCGGCCAGGGAGGATTCCGGGGGGGAGGGGCAGATCGCCTCCCCCCCACCGTGGACTGCTGGCCGGAACAGGGTGTTTCGCACACCCCTAGCAACAACCCTCTCTCAGTGTGGTAGGGAGGATTGCTCATGCACCCTCCCACACCTCTCTGCTAGAGACCAGTTCACAAGACCCTACCACAGCCTTCCCCAACCGGGTGCCCTCCAGATGTGTTGGACTGCAACTTCCATCATCCCCAGCCAGCACAACCATTGGATCCAGGTTAGGGAAGGCTGCCTGTACAGCTCCAGCTTGCTGGCGGCGACAGAAAATGGAGTGACGACAATCCACTCATTGGGGCATACATCACAACATTTTTATCTGCTTTAGCTGAACAAGGATGCCCGAACCTTTGGGGACCTACCAGTGGCTGATCTGACAAGTAGCCGAGAACGCAAATCTAAGCCCCTGAAGACAAGTAAGAGCTTTTCTACACGAGGCATTTATTTTGCGCTCATCATTCCTTGCTCATGGTTGTTTATGAGTTCTTTAGGCAATGATGTGACCCTCCAGTTTCACTTCTGTTTTTTAGGAGCACTTTCCTGGGGTTTTTTAGAGTGGGGAAAATGGAGTATTATTTGTGAAAGTGTAGGAGAACATATTTTCCTACTTGTGTAATTGCGATATTCCGCAGTAGCACAGCACCACCTAGAGGTTATGTAGTGGAAAAGCATGAAAGGAAAAGCTCTTTGTGTAGAGCTTGGATCTCAATTCTGGACAAAACTTAAAGCAGATACAGCGGATTAACAGCTCTGTGCAGAAAAGCTCCAAGAATACAACAAGCTTGCCACTTTGAGTCGCATGTCAGTTTCATGTTCCTTTTGGTAAAAGAAAAGAAAGAAAAAAGAAAGTGCTCTACTCAAATTTTCTTTTGCAGTGATCAGAATTGATACCACATGGAAGTTTGCTCAACATCTTAGGAGCAATTTGGATCAAATCTGCTTGTACATTTTATAGTTATACTCACAGATATATAACAGAGATATATACAAAACTCGAACATGCTGACAAATGAGATGCCCACATTTGCTTAAATTGGAGTGGAGTGATATAATGATCCAATATGAGCATGTTCGGGAAAAATTACAGAGGAGACAGTGGGCAAGGGAAGAAAAATGGGTTCTTATCAGATATAATCCTCATGACATAAGTACCACAAGAACATGATAATCTGCCCTTTCTCCCTGACTCAGTAAACACACACACACACACACGGGAAAGATGGCTGGGTAGCAAAATAAAGAAGTGTTTACCCAAATGGGAAATGAGGACTTCATTCCGTAAGCATGTCCCGGGAAGCATTACGTGCCTGCTGTTGTTGTAGGGTGGCCAGCTACCCTGCCTCACAGAGGGCAGTCCTCTATTTGAAGGTGTTCAGTCCAAGTCTGGTTTAAAGGCAAAGCACCATAAGGAGGGAGAGCCCAGGAGCCCGGGCAACAGACTGAGAGCATCTCTACACCAGCCTAAAATCCCGGATTGGAAAAGGGGCTTTCTGCTTCTGTTTTAAATGCAGGGTCACAGCGGGCTCCCTTTACACCTGCTTCCTTTCCCCCCTCCCCTTTCCCCCTCCTTCTCCCCCGTATCTGAGTCTTCCATATCTTTCACTGACTTTGCGCCTCTTCTCGCCGCTTTTCCTTTTTCATGGAGGGAACTCACGGGTGTGGGGTGGGGTCAGCTGATACCTCATTATCTCCGATCTCTTGAACAATGGACTGAGGGCCACTTAGCATGGGAGACGCCCTGGAGGTTCACGGCGTCATCCAAAGGGCCCGCAAGCCTCCGTGAGGGAGCCATCCCAATTGCAGGGTAGAAGCTCCGTGCGAAGGAGCCCTGAGACAGCAGACTGGGCAGCAGCAGCACACTGGCCAGCCAGGTTTCCCATGATGTCCTTATTGACAAAATGGCCAAATGGGGCTTGGACAATACTACACTTAGGTGGATCCCCAGCTGATGGAGCAACCGTGCTCAATGAGCGCTCATGAACGGTCAACCCGGAGAGAGGTCTTGAGCAGAGGACCGCAAGGCTGGGTCCCAGGCCCTGTGCTGCTGGACATTTTTATAAATGACGTGGGTGGGGGTGTAGAGGGGCTGTTTATCAGATCTGCAGGTGACACAAAGCTAGGTGGCTCTCGACAGGCTGGAACACTGGGCCAAATCTCGCAAGAGGAAATTCAACAGAGACAAAAGTTTTGCATTAGGTACAAAATCATCATGGTCACGATCATGACTAAAGACACAAGCGCAGGATGGGGGAGACTTGGCTTGGCAGCAGGAGACAAAGAGGACCGAGGGGTCTTCGTGGATCACAAGCTGAACATGAGCCAGCAGTGTGCTGCATCAGCCAAGAGAGCGAATGCAATCTGGGGCTGCATTAACAGAAGCTGAGCGCCCAGAGCACTCGGATGCGTTAGTTCCACTCTATTCTGTGCTAGTCATTTGGAGTATGGTACGGCTGCCCCATTTTAAGAAGTGTGTCCAGAGACGGGCAGCCGGGCTGGTGAGGGGTCTGGAAATGAAGTCCTAGGAGGAACAGTGGGAAGAGTTGGGCGTGTTCAGCCTGGAGAAGAGTTGGGCGTGTTCAGCCTGGAGAAGTGAAGATTGCGGGGAGACATGACCGCGGTCTTCCGAAATCCGAAGGACTGCCATGGAGAAGATGGAGCAGACTTGTCCTCTGTCGCTCCAGAGGGCTGGACCAGAACCAATGGGTGGGAATGGCAGGGAAGCGGATTTTGGCTAAACATTAGGAGAAACCTAGTAACTGTGGGAACTGTTCAGCAGCGGAACAGACCGTCTCGCGAGACGGTGGGTTCTTCGTCGCTGGCGGTATATAAGCAGAGGCCGGATGGCTCTCTGTCAGCGATGCTGTCAGCTGCAGCCTGCAGGGCAGAGCCTGCACAGTGGACTAGACCCCCGATCTTCACTGCCAGGCCTGCAGCCCACTGGCAGTGTGCCAAAGCTCCAAGTGGCCCCCCTCTCTCTCCCCGCCTCCCAGCTGGCATTGACGGGAGCATGAAGGCGCTGAATATCCCCCCGCCAGGAGGACTGCTGCTGTCGTGCTCCCTCCCGTTGCCGCCACCGCCACGCCCCCCCACGCCCCGCCCCTTGCCACCACCGGCTCTGTGGACCCTCTTGAGTCTCACACGCCCGTCCCAAACACAGCCCTGCATGGACCCGCTGGGGGGGGGGTGCCGTTCCCTGGCGGAGCAGGTCTTTGAATATAGCGGGCCCCCAGCCCTTGGAATCTCCAGTTTGCTCATCAGAGCAAACAACACGGGGCGAGGAAGATGGATGGCCTGACGCCGAATACGGCAGCGACGGCTCACGGATGGCTCAGAGCAGGCCTTCTTGGCATCGTTTTCTTTTTGGCAGAGCTTCAGGGCCAAAACAGACATCATTTAAAGACATAGCTAGCACCTATATCGTCCTTTCATTTTTACACTAGAGTAGGTGCAGGAAGGCATCAGGATTGGGACCTTAGCATACGGGGGGGAAGGGGGCTTTAACTCTCCCCCCTGCTATGGGCTCAGTATGGATCGAGTCCTTCACACCTGCAATTCCTGCCCCCCATGTTAGGCCCCCAATCTGGATCAGTGCCCTTGTGCCTACTCTAGAGTAAAAAATCAAAGTGCAGCTACATCACACAGGTGGAGAGTTCCACATCAATGCCGGTTCTTTCCCCATCCAGTAGCATCGCAGGACTGCGTCGTTCTCTTTCGACGGCTGTCCCCGTCGAGCTATTTTTCATTTCTTTCCTTCTCACGGGGGTGGTGACGCCGCTCAGAGGCATCGCCATCTTTCCGTGAAGAAGTGTTACACGTGCTAGGGGTCTATCAATAATTCCTCCCTGGTTCCTGCCCCTTTCCCTCCCCTTGCATGTTACTGGTGGATCGGGACTGATACGCAGACAGCCCCCCCTGATCTCCCCCCTCCCCGTCTCCGCATTCAGGGTTTTTGAAAATCTCTGCCGTTTACTCAGCTGTTTACTCACTGGGGATGCACAGCGGGGGGCACCCTGGCAGGTCGGAAGGCCGGCACGCTGCCCTGCCGCCCTGCCGCCTTGTTCAGAACGCTGCAGGCCGAAAACGGCAAGGACCAAAGTAGTGCAGGCATGGGGCAGCGACATGCCCCACAGCCCGTCCTCACTGCCTTCCCCATCATGACCGCACCCCCAACAACCCAAAACAACCGCCTGCAGCCAAGACACAGCAGTTCATTCGCGCTAGAGGAGGAATACACGGGGAGGTCATGGCGCTCCATTTGCACATATTTGGAGAAAAACCAATTTTTTCCGTTTGAGGAAAACACGAGATAGGTGGAAATGGTGGGATAATGACTGGACGATGTCATGTAATGGACCCACACAATTCAGTGAGTGGCCAGTCGTGAATGTGCAATAAACTGGAGGTGTAGAGATGCCCCAAGTCTGTTGCGGCCTTTGCTTCTCAGGACACTGGATGTGGAAAGTTCTACACTTCTTCAGTGCTCCTATGGGATGGCAGCGTTCAGCCAACCCTTGGCCTGCTGTGGTCACGCGCTCTATCCTTGGCAAGAAGAGTGCCGCTCCTCCCTCATGGGACTCAAATTAGGATCATTACAGTAATGGGCATTTCAGCAAAGGGCTCGGTGCATACTAAATGTGACAAATGTCAGCCAAGGAAACTGCAGGTTTTCTGTCGAGTTGTGTTGCTGCAGCCAGGGAGCCGGGCTCCAGGCAGAAGGCATTTCGGGAGGCTCTCCTGGGGGCTCCCTGCCACGTGGGGCGAGGCCTGGGGTGACCAGCAAATAGCCCTTCCCAGCTGCAGGTCTCCTCCGTCCCAAGATTGCCTGTCATCTTTTCGGTGCCAGGCAAAGACCATTATTTCCCCCTGCCCCAGCTTTCAAACTCACACCATGTTTTATGCTGCTGGAGTATTCTTTTTATGTCTCTGACGTTTTTGTTTTAAAGCGGCTGTGTCTTTGTTTTGGCTTGATGTTCTTATCCTTTGTATTGTTATGCTGAAATTATATAAGCCATGCTGGAATTGAATGCACTGAAAGGTGGGACACATAAAAGGGCAGGAATAAATGTCGCCGGATGGTTGTCAGGTTGTCAAGATTGGGGAGTCCTTGAGATCACGTTTTCAGGGGTGCCGGCTTCTTCCAAAGCCAAAGGCAGCCCGAAACCTGCCAAGGTGCACGCGCACAGTGGCAAACTCTCCTTGGAGCCCTGCGGCAGCCTGTCGGTGTGTAGCTGAGCATCCGCGCCTGCAAAGTTGGGCTGGATCGGGACGGATGGGCCCAGGTTCCTCCGTCTGCTCCTTAATGAAGCATCACACAGGAAGAGGCCTGCAGGGGCTGTAATGGCTGCCACTTCCCAAAGCAGCCACAGACATTTCTGCCCTGAGAACCCCCTTCCAGTCTCCTCCCGGCCTCACGCTTGGGACCAGGAGAGTGGCAGCTCCAGGTTTTTGCGGGCCTTTCGGCAAGACGCCCTCCACGGGCCCCTCCCTCTGTGAGCCCACCTTCTCGCCGCCATGGTCGCCAGCTGCTCTCGCTCCTCCTCCTCTCTCATCATGCCAATAGGCAGAGGCATCTCCTGGTCCTCCTGCCCTCTTCTCTTGTCTGGGCCAGAGCTAGAGGCCACAGAACAAGCAGGATGCAACGGTGAAAAGGAGGAGCAAGCCCAGGGGGCTTCTGTCTGTGGGCCCCTGCTGGGGTGTGGGCCCTCGACAAGTGCCCGACCGTGTCTACCCTGGACACCGACCCTGGGCCAGAGAGAGCTCTGATCCACAAGCTCACCTTCACTCTTTGTTAGAGAGAACAATGACACGGAGTTGACGCAGGGCCTTCCTTGGTTTCTCTGGCAACCCCCCGGCCCCCCGCACAGCAACAGTGAGGCCCTGCGCCCCCGGCGTCAAGCTGTGTGAGTGGGTGGCAGCTTTCTCCTTGCCTGAAAACACAGGACTGAGGAGGAGAGTGCTGGGAGGAGGAATCTCTGAGCAATGGTGCCTGCAGCTACTGTAGCAACTGGTGCTCACTACAGTTCCTGGGAGGCTTCCTTCCACATCGTGCCACATTTGATCAGTAAACGTATGAACCAGGTCTAGGTATCGCTACCCACCCCATGCTTTGGGTGTGAGGCGAGCTTTCCATCAAAGCAAATCAAAGCTGGCTGGGGAATGCTGGGACTTGTAGGACTTTGTTCGGTCTAAACATGCATAGGAGTGCGCCCTAAATCTGTTCTCACGGCAGCTCCCACCTGCGTTGGTCGCCCCTGGATGAAAAAGGACCGAGCAGAAGTCAAGAAGCGCATCACCGAAGGCAGCGGCTGTGCATTCCGAACAGTCTTATCCATGTGGCCAACTTTCTCCGCGCAAGTTAATCTCCGCTGACAGCGAATGCTGCCCTCTGTCCGCACGCTTGACAGGGTCAGCTGACGAGAAAGCCGGTGAGATGGAGCCGGCGATGGGTGAGTGACAAGGTCACATGATCACGCGCTGACCCTGCCAGGAAGGGTGAATGTAGCTGACACTTCATCCCCACAAATGTGTAAATAGTGAGAATCCCAGCAGAGAAGTCCAGGAGCTCTGGGAAAAGAGGCCAGGGAAGCTGTGGAGGAGGTCTGACCCTTCGTCATTGTTTATTTCTCGACAGCGAGGGTATTGCTGGCAGGGGGACAATGCGCAGTAGCTCGTGTGACCCAACCGAAAGCATTCACACGTATTTTAATCTCACACGAGGACATCTCGGATTGGATCCAAGGCCTGCCTTCAGTTGGGCTCCACTCCTGGAAGGTGCCTCTGCCTGATTTGGGGGGACTCCCTTCCCCCCACCCACACCACGGCCTGCCCCATTCAGCAGGGCTCCCCAAACCTCTGTGTAGCATTTTCAGGGGCAGGAGCAGGGAGGCGGAGAAATCTGCTTCCACCAGCCCAGTTGCACGCACCGAAATCTGGATCCAACCCATCGTGTGTTTGGCCATAACGTGCCATTAACACATTATCAGGCGATCTGAGGTAATTCACCCTGCTCCCACCCCAGACCCTGAAACCTGCAGAACCAGCACATCCAGTAACGTGGTTTGGTGACAGCCGTCTTTCTCTCTACACAAAACCCAGCAGCCTCCATGTCCTTACGAAAGCAAGAGCCATTTTCATTTTTCTTGACATGGGATCATTGGCAGAAGTTATTCCTGCCCCCAGATACTCCCCCATCTGTTTTGTGTGAACGGCCAGTAATTGGGACGGAGTGTCTGATACAACCACGGAGCTGTGTAAGGCCCGCTTTCCCCAACAGGGCGCCCTCCGGGTGTGCTGGGCTCGCAACGCCCGTGGCTCCGGCTGGAGGGGGCAATGCTGGGGAAAACTGCGATGGGTGTTGGACTTAGAAACCCAGATCTGTTGGGCTCTGGAATAGAATCCCTCGGGGACAGTGTGGTAGAGTGGCAAGAGTGTTGGTCTTACGTCAGGAAGACACAGGTTCACCTCCCCACTCGGCCACCCAGCTTTCTGAGGCACCGTGAGCCAGCCGCTGTCTCTCAGCGTAACCTTTGTCGAGATCATAAAAAGCAAGGGGGCTTTTGACCTTCAGAAGCCTAAACAGCCCGGGAACAGAATACCTCAAGCACCCCTGCCTTCGCCTGTACATGCCTCTGCCCAAGAACATTGTCCTGCCTCCGAGGGCCCTGCTTCCGGGCTCTCTGCCTTTGGAGACCTCCCCTGTACGACGCATGGCAGGAGGGTGCTGGAGAGGCGGGGGCCTTTCGAGCTGCAGCACCCAAAATCTGAAATAGACCTGGAGAGGTAGTCCTGCACCCTCCCGGCCCACTCTTATTTGATTGAATGATTACACTTTTATACTGCCCAGTAGCTGAGCCTCTCTGGGCGGTTCACAATGAAAACACAAGCAGTGAAAAGTGCATTGTTCCAGTGAACTTTTAAAAACTGTTGCCTCTGTGAAATAGTAGTTTAGTCTGCCGCAGTTTGTCAGTTTGGTGATGTTTATGTACTGGGTTGGATCCAGATGTAGTCATATGGCTAGAGTGTTGGACTGGGAGCCGGGAGATCCGGGTCCTAGTCCCCACTCAGCCATGGAAGCTCACTGGGTGACTTTGGGCCAGTCACAGACTCTCAGCCCAACCCACCCCACAGGGTTGTTGTTGTGGGGATAAAATGGAGAGAAGGAGGATTATGTACGCCGCCTTGAGTTCCTTAAAGAGGAAAAAAGGCAGGATATAAATGTAATAAACAAAAATAAATTAATGGGACTTAAGTCAGTCATGACTAACTTCAGTCTATAATTTCAATGGGTCTACTCTAAGTGTGACTAAATCTGGATTTAATGGCCTGTTGTGTTTTTATCTTATTTCTAGTAAGCTTCCTTGAGTGTATTTTATACAGAAAGGCAAGATATAAAGGATAAACTAAACAAAATTAACAATACTAGAAGCTTGCTGGGTTAGGAGAAAAAAGTATGATGCAACAGAGCGTGGGAGGTAAGGCGGGGGAAGGTTTCGCTCCCCTCACCCGCTCTCTGTCTTGATGATACCCCCCCCCCGCCGCCGCCCTTTCCACACGAATAAACCAAGGTGGCTGGCTGCTCCTTTCACATCTCGTTTGGCCCTGTGAAAGCCGAGTTCCGATGTTGCTTGGGTCACTTTTCTGCCTAACCCCGATCAGCCAATTGCAGCTTGGAATAATCGAACATACAAATAGATGGGAAAACTGGAAAACCTAAGGCAGGAAATATGCATTACATATTGACATACGAGGATTATGCGAAATATGGGTGGGTGCAGGGAGGAGATTTCTGGGGGTCAGACTTTGGAAGAGAAGCTGTTGCTGTTATCCATCAGAACATCAGAAGAGTCCTGCTGGATCAGACCAAGGCTCCATCCAGTCCAGCATTCTGTTCACACAGTGGCCAACCAGCTGTCGACTGGGAACCCACCAGCAGGACACAAGTGCAACAGCATCCTCCCACCCATGTTCCCCAGCAACTGGTGTACATAGGCTCATTGCCTCTGGTACTGGAGGTAGCACATAGCCATCAAGACTAGCAGCCATTGATAGCCTTCTCCTCCAGGAATTTGTCCAACCCCCTTTTAAACCATCCAAATTGGTGGCCATCACTACATCCTGTGGTAGCGCATTCCGTAGTTTGACTCTGTGCTGTGTGAAGAAGTCCGTCCTTTTCTCTGTCCTTAATCTCCCACTGTTCAGTTTCATGGGAGGACCCTGCCGGGTGCTAGTGTTATGAGAGAGGGAGAAAAATGTCTCCCTATCCACATTCTCCACACCAGGCATAATTTGGTAGACCTCTATCCTGCCTCCCCTTACCCACCTTTTCCCAAGCTAAGCCATCCCAGCTGTTGTAACCTTCCCAACTCATAGGGGAGATGCTCCAGCCCCTTGATCATTTGAGTTGCCCTTTTCTGCATCTTTTCCAGCTCTACAGTATATTTTTTTTAGGTGTGGTGACCAGAACTGGACACAGTATTCCAAGAAAGATCTGGGAGGGGGAAAGAAGAAAAATGTATCGAGAGAATGATTGTGGTCACATTGGAAGGATAGTCAACAGGCATTGTCATAATCACTCCCCCCATTTCCAGTGCTCAGAGGCGAGCGCTGTTGCGTATGCAGCCAAAAGAGCATCAGCCATGGACAAGAAGGGGGATCAGCAGGTTTGGAGAAACCCAGGGTTTGCAGAAGGACAAATCCTTGGCCGGGCGGGGCAGGGGCTAAAGGGGCTCCAAAGCAGTGCAGTGAGGACAGAATGCTGACTTACTGTGGAGGGGAAAAAACTGAGCCACAGTTTGGCCACCCCTGTTCTGTGCATCTCTCTGCATCACCGTGCTCTCTTGGGTCTCAGTTTGTAGAACATAAACAACAACAAAGGTAGCCACATTGGTCCATGAGAAAAAAACCCAGACGGAGACATAAGGAGAACACTGTGGAGGCGGACAAGTCAGGAAGAAGGGTTTTCGGTGCAATGGTACAGTCTGATGTGGGACATTCCAGGAAAAGCCTTGCCGCTTCATTCCTCAGCTTGCACAGATCAGGCCTGAAAAACCTGGCATGAAGCTGAATCTCCCCACTTAGCAAAGTTCATGAGTGCACTCCCCCAGGCTTCTGTGGGCTCCCAGCTTGGCCTCCTGGATTTATTCTGCAAATGTTACGCCTATAAAAAGAATGCATGAATTCCAAGAAACTGGCTTCAGAATACCATCCAGAGGTAGGGATATAAGAAGCTGCCTTATGTAGGCCCAGCTTGCTCGCCACTGTCTATGCCGACAACTGGCAGCGATTCTCCGTGGTTTCACACAGGAGCCTTTCCTCACCCTCCCTGAAGATACTGGGGATTGAACCAGAGTCCTTTTGCTTGCAAGGCAGCTGCTCTGCCACTGAGCTATGGGCCTTCCCCTAAAAATGAAGGAAGATTCCAGTCCTCATGATTCTGAATAAAAGGCCGATTTAAATGGGAACCAGTCTTGTACCAAATCAGACCTTTAATCCATCTAGCTCGGTACTGTTGACAGCGACTGGCAGCAGACAGAGTCTCAGACAGGAGTCTTTCCCAGCTGTACCTGGGGTTGCTGGGGCCTGCTGTCCTTCTGCAGGGAGAGCAGGGGCTTTGCCATTGAGCTATGGCCTTTCTCCAGCTTGTGGCCAGAGTTTGCAGTTGGGGGCACACGCTGAGCTAATGAATCATTCCTGAATGTTGTGATTGCAACACAGAAAGTCAAAGTAGGCATTTTGGCAACTGAGGTGGGAAATCCAAAATGGCAGCCCCACTTTCACCAATGAACATGGAATATGGGGCACTGGAAAGGTCTCCTGTGCTCTTGTGCAGCTCCCATACATTTCAATGGGGGGACTGGCAGAAGAGTACGTCTTGGCAAATTGTGCCCCAAGGCTGGGTCATTCTATGAGTTCTATGAGATCTGTTAGCCATTGAGATGCATTTTATCTGCCACCAGAGATCGATGTGTCACCTTGGGCTTCTCCACATAGGGCTTATATCATGCGATCAAGATTGGTTACTCATGGAAGTTTACATGATGTCGTCAACCTCCAGGGCCCCTCCTGCAGTTTATGACCTTTATCCCACCTTCATAAAGCGCAGGGAAAGTGTGGTGTAGTGGCTAGAGTACTGGACTGGGAGTCGGGAGATCCGGGTTCTAGTCCCCACTCAGCCATGGAAGCCCATTGGGTGACTTTGGGCCAGTCACAGACTCTCAGCCCAACCTACCTCACAGGGTTATTGTTGTGAGGATAAAATGGAAGAAGGAGGAGGATTATGTATGCTGCCTTGAGTTCCTTGGAGGAAAAAAGGCAGGATATAAATGAAATAAATAAATAAAATAAAATGATGAAGCGCTTTACTTGCTGTGTACTTCCGTAATGGTGCTATAACAGCAGCGCCATCTAGTGGATGTAAAATGAAACATATAGAACTTGCCAAGAAATAAAAACAGCATGTGACAGCCTGTGTAAAGGAGCCAATCTTAATCCTGCAAAGAATCCGGAAGAAGCCCCAGTAAGGATGTGGGATTTTAGCCTTGTGTGGTGAAGCCCCTGTCTCCTTGTAGCGTCACTGCCGAGTAGAAGGCAGCCATATTTAAAATGAACACATATTTCTATAAATGTGGCTTTTCCTTTTGATTTACAGGCACAGGCAATGGGCGGGGGGAATCAGTTTTAGAATCACTTCTGAAAACAGTTTCAGTCTTTCTAATTTGGAGCAAGGTCATGGGCAGCCAGCCTCGCTGCACTTCTGAGAGAGAGCAGAGCAGCCCGGCCTCACACAGGGCACCCGAGTGCCTTGACCGGCAGGTGGCAAGGGCAGCTCACGCATCGGGAGGGAAGGGCAAGGATCTTGATTCCGTTCATTTTTGATAGCAATTTACCAAAATTTGCATATTTGGGAGAGAGAAAGCAAAAGTCACAGATTCACCCATCCCTACCTACTGGTGATTCCATGTAACCTTTTTGCGTATTTTTAGGGGTGCTTTATATTTTCCAGTGGCTCTGTTATTCTCAGTCTTTGATGCGGAATGCCTCAAACGTTGGAGAGACAGGATTTAAATGTTTCTTAAAGAAAATAAAGCAATACATGCAGTCTAATGGGGCTCACGCACAAGTGATTTTTTTTTAGATCAAGCCTTATTTACATTATGCAACTATTTTACTTTCATTTAATCCTGACCTTGTTCTAAGGAGCTCAGGGCAATTATGAGGTGCCCTCCTTTTATCTCACCACAACCCTGTGAGATAGGTTAGGCTGACAGGTGGTGACTGGCTCAAAGTCACCCAGTGAGCTTCCTGGTTGAGGGGGGACTTGAATTCAGGACTGTCTGGTGCTAGTTGGGCATTCTAACCACTACCAATACACCGGCACAGCACGCCAAGCATCCCGCCAAACCAGCCTTGGCATCCAAGTAACCAAAACTGTGTAAGGTCAAGAGATGAAATGGGTGTCACATTATGCAAATCAAGTAGGGGGCCAAGTGTCCTCTTCTACGGAGGACTGTCCTCTGTTTCGAAGGCATCCTCTACTTGAACGGCTGTCCAGCTGGCGTCCATTTTAAAGGGAAAGAACCATCCGAAGGAAGAGCTCAAGGGCCTTGGAGTTGCCCATTCAAGCACCTGCACAGCAGGCTGAGCCAGCCACACAGCTCACCCGGTCACAGTCTTCCACACTGTGGCGACATGTCCTGTATTTTGATTTAAATTACAATAATTATTTCTAAATTGGCATCCATACACACATATTGGCAAATGCAGATTTTATGCAAATTGGTGTCAGCTGTTGTCCTCTTTTTCGGGCAATACGTGCCCACTTTTTTGGCAGTTTAAAAGTGGCCACCCTATCAAACCAATCTGCATGATCATTACAATGCAGAATTCTGCCACTTTTACCGTTGTGCATAATTTAGGTTGCCCCTGCTAGTCACAGGGAGGAGCTGGCCTCATATAGCCCACTGACGCTGTTCCCGCTGAACCCTAGGAATCTTTTTCAGCCCCCTCAATCTGGCTCCTGAAATTTTAGCCGGATTTGCAACCGTGAGGCCAGGGATTTGTTTTTAAACTTGAAAGCGGCCATTCCGAGCAAGCAACATTCTGCACCATACTCTGCTCCTGCGAAACACAGCCCTTCTCTCGGTGGCCCAGGGACTGGAGCCCTGTAACAGTCACAAAGATCTGGGTAGATGTCACACCATTAAAAACGCATTCCCTTTGAAATGGCCCCAGCAGGCGATCCCCAAATAGCTCGGCAGATCTTCCGCGAGGCCGCTGTCAAGGTTGCTCCCGCCTGCACTTGAAAATGGCTTGCTCCATTTTGCAACTCTTAACTCCAAAAGGCGCACAGCGGTAACAACAGGGCTTGTTTGAATGCAGCGGGAATTCCTCTGGAAAGATCCAACCGTTTCCCCTTTCAGTTACCTTTCCCCCCGCTTCCCCCCGCCCCACGAGGGGTTGTTTTTATTGTCCCCGTCTAATGAAGTAGAGGCTTCACCTGGTCAACCTCACAAGTGGCGGCTGTTCAATGCCATGAATGCAAATACTTGACCCCCTGAGCTGTGGGGCAGCAATTAGTTTAAGCAGGGGGTTCGTGTAACACTTCAAAAGTCTTAATCCGGGCGGCCAGCTTCGGCCGGCCTTTGCCAAGAGCCCATTGAGAGCCCTTAATGAGTCTGCAAGCCAAAGCCCGCTTTCAATGCGTTTGGGGGTCGCGTCAGATGCTTGAAAAGCGCCACTCTATCTGGCATTGTGTGGCTTTTGAGATCCAGGCCTTTCTTCGCAAAGGGGTGGGGGTGGGGAAAAAAGACCCTCTACCCCAACTCCTCTTTTTCACAAGGCAGAGACACAAACCAGCTTTCAGAGCTGGGACCCTTTGGACGCTTTGCATATCAATGGGGCTCGCCTGAATGCGGGCGCTCAGCTGAGAAATCGGATCACTATCGGAACTTCCCGGCATTCATGGGCTCTTGGGAATCTTTAAAGCCCTTGGCGGAGAATAATTTGGTCGAATGTCACGGCTGGAAACAAAACCTAAACAAGTAGGGTGCAGTCTATCATGTGGGGCTGCCAGCAAAAGTGACAACGGAGCCCCCCTGGTGCTGACATCCAGGCCCCTGTGGGCCATCTGGTGCGCTGCCTCCACTTGGGCAAGGGTGCTCGCCGCGGCAGGGGCCCCGGGAGCCTTTTCTGACGGGGGCCCCTTGCCAAAGGAACGTGCCATGTCCCCGCCCACCGAGCCAGGTCACCCTGGCCCATTATCCAGCACCACGGCAGGGCACTGGAGTTGCGGAGGATTTGGGGATGCTGCTAAGAACTGCGCCTTCGGGTTCCCTTCTCTCCCTGATAATATTGAGCCACGCACGCAGAAGAGCCGCATCTAGGCTTCCGGAGGCGCTTGGACAGGGGTCCCCCAGAGGACCCCGCCCCCCCTCTGCGTGAGCTGACTTCTCCGCCTTTATCCTGGCTGCTCATTCGCTTGCCGTCGCCCTCTGGGCGCAGCCACCCACAGAGAGAAGGCCAGACAAAGGGAGGGTGCGGCCCCAGCTCATCGCACTTGTCGGGTGGCCACGCACGCACTGCCGAGGAGGCCGCGCCACTGGGGAAAAAGGGCAAGAATGCACATGTTTGTATAAAATGCGCATATGCCAATTTACATATGTAGATACAAATGTAAAAATGGTGTGGTGTAGTGGTAAGAGTGTTAGACTATGACTGAGTTCATGATCCCCACTGTGCCATGAAGCTCAGTGGGTGGCTTTGGGCCCGTCATGGACTCTTAGCCTAACCTACTTTACAGGGCTGTTGTGAGGATAAAATGGAGAGGAGGAGCATCCTGGATTTATTCCTTGGAGGAAAGGGGGGATAGAAATGTAATAAATAAGTACATTTAAATTTCACAGGAGGCAAGTCCATTTGCAATCCAGGTCACACCAAACAAATCCTTCAACTGATTTGCACCCCACATCCAGATCACCTGAAAAGCTTCTCTTCCATTAATTTACCCCCAGTCAGGCGGTCTTTGAACCACCACCACCACCGCCACCACCACCACCACCTCCTCTCTGAATCTGGAAGCAAGCAGCCAGACAAGGCGCCCAAGGGTGCAATCCTACTGATTGCACCCTTGACGGTCGTAAGCCTCCAAACTCAGAAGATTACGGTCATCCCATGCAGGGCAGGAGGAGTGCCGGGGGTGATCTTCCGCTCCTCGTCCTCCCGCCCTGCATTTTTCACTAGACTGGCTTTTTGGTCCATCTAGCGAAGGCATTTCAGGCGGGGGTGGTGGTGGTGGAGGCTGGCAGAGGCTCAGGGCACCTTGTATCCTGGCTTCTCCAGTCTCCCCCACTCCCTGTTTCCTTTTCCACCTTTCCCCCCTCTCGGAGGTCGAGTTTCCCACTGTGGAGGCCAGCCAGCGCAGTTCTTTCTGCACCAGATGCATGGGGGAGGGGAAGGAGGAACAGATCATAGAATAGTAGGGTTGGAAGGAGCCTACAAGACCATCAAGTCCAACCCCCTGCTCGATGCAAGAATCCAAGTCAGAGCATCCCTGACAGATCCAGCCTCGTCTTGAATGCCTCCAGTGTGGGAGAGCCCAGCGCCTCCCTAGGGAATTGGTTCCATTGTCGTATTGCTCTAACAGTCACGAAGCTCCTCCTGATGTTCAGCTGGAACCTGGCTTCCTGTCACTTGAGCCCATGATTCCGTGTCCTGCACTCTGGGATGATCGAGAAGAGATTCTGGCCTTCCTCTCTGGGACAACCTTAGAAGTACTTGAAGAGCGCTATCCTATCTCCCCTCAGTCTTCTCTTCTCAAGGCTAAACATGCCCAGTTCTTTCAGTCTCTCCTCTTAGGGCTTTGTTTCCAGTCCCCTGGTCATCTTCATTGCCCTCTTCTGAACCCTCTCCAGCTTGTCTGCATCCTTCTTAATGTGGTGCCCAGAACTGGACACAGTACTCCTAATGAGGCCTAACCAGTGCTGAGTAGAGGGGAGCTAGTACTTCCCAGGATTTGGAAGCTATACTTCCATACTTCATAGTCCAAAATAGCACTGGCCTTTTTTGCAGCCACATCACATTGTTGGCTCATATTCAGCTTGCGATCTACAACAATTCCAAGATCTTTCTCACTTGTAGTATTGTTGAGCCAAATATCCCCCATCTTGTAACTGTGCAGTTGGTTTATTTTTCCGAGGTGCAGAACTTGGCATTGATCCCTATTAAATTTTGTTCTGTTGTTTTCTGCCCAGCGCTCCAGTCTATCAAGATCACTTTGAATTTTGTTTCTGACTTCCAGGGTATTAGCTATCCTGCCCAATTTTGTGTCATCTGCAAATGTTATCAGCATTCCCTGCACCTCCTCCTCCAAGTCATTAATCAAAATGTTGAAAAGCACTGGACCCAGGACTGAGCCCTGCGGTACCCCGCTTATTACCTCTCCCCAGTTTGAGAAGATCTCATTGATAAGCACTCTTGGAGTCCAATTCTGTAGCCAACTGTGGATCTACCTGATCCTTGTTTCATCTAGCCCACTTTGAGCTAGTTTGCTCATCAGGATATCATGGGGCACTTTGTCAAAAGCTTTGCTGAAGTCAAGGTATATGATGTCCACAGCATTCTCACAGTCCACAAGGGAGGTTACCTGATCAAAAAATGAGATCAGATTCATCTGGCAGGATTTGTTCTTGACAAATCCATATTGGCTTCGAGTCATCACTGCATTGTTGTCAAGGTGCTTCCAGATGGATTGCTTTATCATCTGCTCCAGAATTTTCCCAGGGATTGATGTCAGACTGACTGGTCTGTAGTTCCCCAGTTCCTCCTTTTTATCCTTTTTGAAGATGGAGACAACATGAGCCCTCCTCCAGTCATCTGGCACTTCACCTGTCCTCCATGATTGCTCAAAGAGAATAGACAGTGGTTCTGAGAGCTCTTCTGCCAGTTCCTTTATTACTCTGGATGCAGTTCATCTGGCCCTGGAGATTTGAACTCAAAGTAATTAGGTGTTCCTTGACCATATGCCTATTGATCTCAAGCTGCAATCCTGCCCCTTCAGCCTGTACTTCGCCTTTGCCAGGGGGGTCATAGACCCTCTTTCGGGAAAAGACTGAGCCAAAGTAGGAATTCAGCACTTCTGCCTTTTCTTTGTCATCCGTTATAATTTTGCTATCCCTATTTAATAGTTGAACGACCACTTCTTTCCTCTGTCTTTTACTATGCATGTAGCTGAAGAAAGCCTTTTTGTCACTTTTAGCATCCCTCGCTAACCTCAGCTCATTCTCAGCTTTAGCCTTCCTGACGCCATCCCTGCAATCCTGTGCTACCTGCCTGTACTCTTCCTTTGTTGCTTGGCCTTCCTTCCATTTCCTATATGTGTACTGTTGTGTTTTCAGGTCATCCCTAAGCTTTTTGTGAAGCCACATGGGCTTCTTCTGTTGTCTTCCACCTTTTCTTCTTGTTGGAATTGTTTGTGATTGTGCCTTGAGAATTTCCTTTTTTAAAAGCTCCCACCCATCTTGGACTCCTTTTCTCATTAGCGTCGCTTGCCATGGGACCTTACTGATCATTGTTCTGAGTTTATTAAAATCAGCTTTCCTACAATCCAGGGTATGCGTTTGACTACACACGGCTTTTGCTTCCCTTAGAACCAAGAACTCAAGTATAACTTGGTCGCTTTCGCCCAGAGTTCCTGTAATTTTATTTATTTATTTATTTATTGCATTTATACCCCGCCTTTCTCCCTCTCGCAAGGAACTCAAGGCGGCTTACATTATCCTCCTCCTCACCGTTGTATCCTCACAACAACAACCCTGTGAGGTAGGTTGGGCTGAGAGTCTGTGACTGGCCCAAAGTCACCCAGTGAGCTTCCATGGCCAAGTGGGGACTAGAACCCGGATCTCACTCTCACCACTACACTACACAGTAACTGCTACTTTACCCACTAGGTCATCTCTGTTGGTTCGGATCAAGTCAAGGGTAGCCGATCCTCTAGTTCCTTCCTCCACTTTCTGTAGGAGGAAGTTATCAGAGGAGGATCTCCGACTCCCCCTCTGACTTTGGAGGGGAACAATTCTATGGCCTCTCAGAGGCTGTCTGGGGGCCACAGGATGGTTCCCTGAGCAAGTAGAAGTCAAGTCACAGCAGAACATCGGTGTCCCCCTTTCTGCTTCGACTGCCCTCAGGTGCCTCTTAAGTTCAGACACCTGGGCCACTCCTTAACACCCCCCCCCCCGGCTTCCTTGACTCGTGGAGCTGAAGGTGGACTTTCGTGCAAGAGAGAGAAAGTGAAAGACACCTGCCAGCCTTCTCATCAGAGTAAGAACTGGAAAGCAGACACTGGTAGGCAGCACTGATAAGGCCAGACTGTCTGGCATAAGAGAGGCTCCCGATCCACGCTGCACCTTTGTCACTGCTTGCATGCTTGGGGAGGGCAGGTGAAGAGGTGGCGACACCGAGGAGGAGGAGGAGGGGCAGGGCTGGGGGGGCGCCTGGGGCCAGCAGCAGGTCCCCCCCAGGCGGGTGCCGGGCCATACGGACCCTGATGGCTGCCCTGCAAAGCAGGTCACGTGACGCTACTGCCGGGGGGGGGGCAGTCCCTGCAAGTGACAGCCAGGGAAGGGGAGCAGGAGGCTGGCAGCTGGATGGCATCACTACACGTGCCGGCAGAGGCGGAGACGCTGCAGAACTGGAGAGCGATTCTGGCAGCTCTCTTAAGAAATCGATCAGGGAGAACATCCACCCAGGGCACCCCGGCCAGGAAAAGGATCTGTTCCTCTGGCATGTGCAGTACACAGGCCTGGTCAACTGCTCAGCACAATGGCCACTGAGGGCAGGACTTAAACTGGGTGAATGGGAATCTCCACTCCCCAAGATATCCTGGAAACTGTAGTGCTAGAACAGGGTGGGTGACACGCGGGCTGCATGCGGCCCCCACGGCCATTTTTCCGGGGGGCCTGTTCCGAACACCCTGCCACCAAATTTGCAGTGGCACCCCCCTCCCCCGCAATCTGGCATGAAAATAAGGTGCTCGGAAGCATGATTCTGGTTGCAAACCAAGTGGACAGTCCCCGTGCGCTTGGTTGCCTTGCAAAATTGTTGCCTTTTTTGCCACCGCTAGAAATTCGTCAGCAGTTTCAATGACAACAGCAATTTTGGCAGCAGCAGGGGTGGGGGGTGGCCTCCAGTGAGTTCTGGAGTCCCCCCCCCCCCCGGCACTCCAGATATTGCTTATCCCTACTCTAAGAGGAGGAGGGGTTGGGTTAGGGAATCTCTAACGGAATTCATAGCATCGTCACAAAATGACAATTGACACAGTGCTTTGGAAGAAAAGCCAGTTGTTTTATACCAGTTACACTGGTATAAAACCAGTATGTGTTCACAGTGTATATGTGCCCTCTGTGGCATCATACATGGGCGCTGCCTGGAGAGCATGAAGGAAATGTTCAGTGGGATCCACTCTGGAGCTCACTTCCCTTTCCTGTGCCCAACTTTGGCTTAATTCTGTGTCATCCCCACTGCAACTCTGAATCTCTTTGAAATGGGTTTAACTCTTCATGGCTTCCCTTGGAGAACTCTGGGAACTATAGTTTTGAGGATGTGAGAGTTCTCAGTTCAAGAGAGCCTTTATTCCCTCGCAAAACCACCACAGTGCCCAGAGAACTGCTTGGTTGGGAGTCTTGGCAGTTAAATGCGGCTGGAAAAAAAAACTTGGTTGAAAGGTGTCATTGAAACATGCCCAGAAAATAAAACTCTTGCAGTACCCAGTATTGCAATGTCACCGTTTGTCAAGTGCAAGGCAGCTGTATTGGTCTGAGAGAGTGGTGTAAACGGGCAGCGTCCCATTTAGCACTCAGGGCCAGTGTCAAAGGCAGGCATGGCTGGGCACCTGCCAAGGGCCCACACCCCGCGGGGGCCCACCTGCCCAGATCGTGGTGGTGTTGAGAAGGGAGAGCAACAGATGCTGCTGTCTGCTTCTTTGCTGTAACGCAGGCAAGTGGTAGCAGTGATGAGAAAGAGGAGGAGGAGCAAGGGCGGCAGCTGACCATGGGAACGAGAAGGTAGACTCAGTGAGGAAGGTCCTCTGGGGGTGTCTTGCCCAAGGGTCTTCAAAAACCTGGAGCCAGCCCTGGGACGATGCTTACCTGTGCTGCCGATTTTGTGGCTTCACCTCTCCTCCCTTTAGCCATGCCCAGTAAGCACTACACTTCCCCACCCATGGCCACAAAAAAGTGAGGCATTTTAATATAATGAAGAGAAGCGCCTCTGAGCACGTACAGAGTGTCTTTTCGTCTGACAGCTTGTTCCCACATAGCTAGAATTCTGGAACTGGGCTTAAAAGTGAAACACACGACCTTCATCTCCCATGACAGAACTCTGTGAGGTCAGTACGGATTTTTTCTCTCTTCAAGTTTAAAGCTTACACTTACAGGTGGTACTCTCATACCAAAGGAAATCTCTTGCTGTACCCTGTAACTATTTCCTCTCACCACTGGTCTTAGAAGCCAGACAAAGGCATGTGCTGTGTGCGTGCGTGCGCGCATGTGTGCCTACAAATCTTTCAAGGCTCCCTCTTGAACAGGAAACAAGGCAAGCTGGGGAGGCTGGAGTCGGACATACATTTGATCCATGTCATCAGACTCTTTGTTTGGGTTTTTTTTTTTTTCAGTACACAGATTAACAAGCCATCTGAAGAGGACATGAATGGGTCCACCCTTTGGAGAAGGCTTAAGAGCCCTTAAGCATCACCTGTACAAAATTACTGCCCCATGAAGAGGTTGAGAAGACAAATACTTGATAAGCCTCTTGTTACGGGAACTTAAACATGCATAACCTCTCTGGGATTTGCTCCAGGGAATTATTTGTCTCCTCTGTATTATCTGGTACTACAAAGTATTGCGTTTCAATCTTGTTCCTAGAAGCCTCCATCTTGACCCACAATTTTGCATGGCACACATGGGAAGTGCATGACTTTTAACAAGAAAAGCAATCGTAAACATTTGGCGGATGTTCAGAGTGGCTTTTGTTATTTTCCTTTTATTAGCTGCTAGGAGTCCTCACAGAATCTTTTTCTGAGAATCCATTAAAAAACAAAAAGGGGAGTTAGCATTTGCCAGATCAGTCTATCGTAAAAATAACAACAAAATCTCTGCCTCTTCTCCAAAATGTTTTGCTATAGGATGTTATCTTTGTTGTAGACCTCCAGGGCGACTCCGAGTGAAATGGATACCAGCAGTGCTTGGCTCTTTCCACCACAATACACATGCTCAGGGGAACACATTGGGGAGCTCCAATGTGCAAATGGAACCCTACATAAGCAAAAGCTTCTTCGTCCACATCCGTGGCAGGGAATGCGCCACGCATAATTCCATTATGTACACTGGAGACCTTGCGTGTGCCAAAGCTGGTGGTTCTGTATATTGGGGGCTGATTTTCGTATTATCTAAAAAAGCATGAAAATCCTGCATCAAGTAAAGCTGAATTATGAAACCTGCATGGATTATGCAAATTATCCTTGTTTGGTAGAATTTGTGCTGTTTCTGCTAGCAACGGAGAAGAAGGTTTGTGGCCTGTTGACTTCTGGGAACCCTCTTCAGCACTCCCCAGCCCAGCTTCTAGGATTTCAGCAGGCAATAACCACACATTTCTGAGCAGTGCTTCACAACCATAAGGGCTAGAAGTCTGCTTTTTCAACTGAAAAAGTTGAGATTCTCAGTCAGGAAGCTGAATTCTATTGTGAAATACCATACGTTGTGTTTTTCCTGTACAGAATCACAAAATACACACAGCCCTGTTTCTATTGGACCAAGAGCTGCTTCAGCAACGGTCACTAAGGGTCCAGTCTTATGCTTGTTTGGATGCAGCAAAGTCCTACAACTCCCAGCATTCCCCAGCCAGCCATGCTGGCTGGGGAATGCTGGGAGTTGTAGGGCACTTCTCTGTCTAAACGTGTGCAGGACTGCACCTTAAGCAACCCAGAGACTATAACTCAGCCGTCCTTCAGCTGTTGCCCTCTAGATGTGTTGTATTGCAACTCCCATCGTTCTTGCTGGCTGGGAATTATGGGAGTTGTGGTCTAACACATCTGGAGGGCTTCAGGTTGGGGAAGCTCTTTACAAACCTGCCGCTCCACACAGGCCTTGAAAGGACGGCAAAGTCTTCCTCTTCCAGCACTTTTTAATTGTGTATATAGATTCAGCACGTGTGGAGTGTGACTCCTCACGTTGCACAGTACACGTGTAGCTGCACACGTGACACCAGTCGTGCATGTCATGGTATCCACGCATTGCAATGGCAGCTGGGCCTGATCTTCCCAGCCTTGTTTCTTTGCATATTAGAATAAGTTCTCACACGCTGCTTGCAGAACGACAGTTTTCCAAACAGATGAATGGTGAATTTTGGGGCTCGTGGACCCAATCTAGTGCGTGCTGCTTTTTCTGCCACCCCCGTAGCCCACCTTCTTTCTAAGCCTCATGGCTGATTATACCAATTACACTCAGTGGGCATTTGCAGGAGAAGAGTGTAGTGGACACAACCTCGGCGTCTGGTTGCAGCTTGTGTGTACAAACTCTCTCTCTTCCACACATACCCATTCAAAAACGGTCATGCTTCATCTCTATTAGCCAGGTTTATTCAGCAGAATATTTCAGCAGATCTACGTTTCCTGCAATTGATTTGTTTGCTCTTGTTTTGCTGATGTTAACTTAACAAAGGAAAAACAAAACAAAGAACGCCTTAAATATTCTCCCCCTACTCAATAAGTGTACATTTCTCTCGTACTGGCAAGAGGTGACATAAATTAGAAAGATAAGGAAACGCCCCTCGGAGAGTCATCCCCGGTGCCTCTGCCCCAGCGCTGCGGGCTCTGCGGCACTGAACAAGCTGCTGGGAGGAGGATCCCTCTGTGGGTCTGATAGGTGGGCCTGCTCCCCGCACCCCATAGCAAGTTCAACCCTCCCCTGCTGTGCAGAGGTCTCTCAATCAGTCCCACCCAAAGTCCTGCCCCGTCATTTGATAGAACTTCATGTTAAAGGGTCTGTAGAACTCCTGCAGGCGTTGGATGACCTGCTGGTCAATTTTGGGATGTGGCCGCCCTTTGGACTTCCCCAGGCATCGAGGCCGGCTGCTCCCTTCTGGCTTCTTCAAGCAAGGGAACCCCTTGGTTTCGTTGAAATAGAAGTGCTTGTCCGTCACCACCCGCTTGAGACCCAAAAAATCTTGGACGCGGCCCATCTCCCCGGCCGGGTCGCTCACTAGCCTCTCCCCACTGACAAAGAGAAACTTTGATAGGGGGAAATACCGCAGCCAGTTGTCCAGGTGTTTGGCATAGATCCCGATCCTCACAGCACTCCAGGTGGTGTCAATGAGGCCCGTGCTCAGGTTCTTGAAGGTCAAGGCCTGGAAGCTGGGGATGGTCGGGTTCTTGGAAAGCGTCTGCGTGTAGTCTGAAATGGCCCGCGTGACTGGGTTGCGGACCACCACTATCAACTTGGTATCCCTGGACATGTTGTAAATGCGCCTTGGGGCTTCCTTTGTCACAAAGTAACTTGGCGTCTTCTCCATGGTGATCTGTCCCTCCAAGGTCCTTGGCATCAGGTTTCTGTGGAGATAAGAGGACATTGGTAAGAAACCATCCTGCTGTGACTGTACCACAGCCACCAGCTCTGCCTACCTCTCTGGGAAGTAGACCTCCAATCTGGGATGTTGAGTCTGGACTCTGACAAACAGGTTTTTCCCCATTGTGAGTTGCCCTGCCATCACCATGGGTTGGAAGTGAAGCAAGTGGAACTCTGGAGGGGTCTAACATGCCACAGACTCCACATCTAGTGTTCACGGGATGCTCAAAGAATGCCTCCCCCCAATGCATGTTGAATAAGACCAGTGAGGTGAGCCCTGCTCTAACGCCCATCTATAAAAGAGATGAGATCAGCTGCTGGGAGGAGGAATAGCTGTGAAGTTCTGGAATGAGTTCCCCATTACATCCGTTATGAATAAAGGGTTGGACCCAGATTTAAGGTGGACCAACCGCACTAACAGAATTGAAATTCCCCACCCTCTCCTTCCCAGGCAGCCCCTCTAGCCTCCTGAAAATGCTCCACAGAGTCAGAAGACCCTGCTGAATGGAGTGAGCTGTGGTGTGTGTGTGTAGGAGGGGGGGTTCTCCAAACTGGGCAGAGAGACGTTCTGTGAGCAGAGCTCTTCCTCTGGAGGAAGATCCCTTCTTCTTGCAGAACACAGACCTTGGATCAAACCCAAAAAGAACGAGTTGAGCGTGATTCAAAATCTAATGTGCGCTAGCTGTGGAATCCATCTTGGTTGGATTCCTTCAGACAAACAGGTCCCGCTTGATCCTTGGCACAGGCAGCTGGAGACGTCTGTGTACATTAGGGTGAAACTGAATGTACCCCATGAAGCTGGTGGTGGGCGCTGCTCCAAAACTCCTCCACGTTAAGCAATATCCCAGGCGTCACCTCGCTGAGGCTGCAAAGAGGACCTCTTAGTGCTGTGTTTTATTTGTGTTTCTTCTAATAGCAAGATGTAACTCTGGGGGAGGGAGCACACTCCCTCCTGAAAAAAATCATTAGTTGTAGCAAAATTATTTTGGCATCCCCTGACTATTGCACCTAACAAGAAATGTCCAAATTCCTTTGGAGCCCGGTGGCAGAGCACACACAGAGTAGTGGAACCCCCGCTTTGCATGCAGAAGGTTCCAGGTTTGATCCCCGGCATCTCCAGGTAGGGCTAGGAAAGACTCCAGCCGGAAAACCCGGAGAGCTGCTGCTGCCAGTCGGTGTTGCTGCCCGCCAGACAATTCTGGGCTAGATGGTCTGACTCAGTATAGGGCAGCTTCCTGCGTTCACTGGAGGCACAATCTGGTGATACACTAGAGATGTGAAAAACATTTCGGAGAAACGTTGCTAATTTAATTCAAAATTTATTAATTAAATAAATTTCTTAATGGCCCATCTGGCCGGTCACCCGGCCACTCTGGGCAATGTACAATAGTACCATTTAAAACAGTAAAATTACACATTAAAACATTATTTAAAAATACCCTAACTCACCCCAAATGCCTGCCTGAATAACAAAGTTTTCAGTGTGTGGTGGAAGCTCATTAAAGATGGGGCATGGCGGAGTTCCCTAAGGAGGGAGTTCCACAGAGTGGGGGCCACCATGGAGAAGGCCCTCTCCCTCATCCTCACCAGCCTAACTGTCCTGCCTGATGGGACAGAGAGAAGGCCACGCAAGGCTGATCTTGTTGAGTGGCCTGTCTGGTGTTGCTGGAGGTGCTCCTTGAGATAGGCTGGGCCGGAACCGCATAGGGTTTTGAATTTGGCCCAGAAAACAACTGGTAGCCAGTGCAACTCCTTCAGCAAATTCTTTGGCTGCTCTAAATTGATATTGCTCCAATGAAGGAACCCCCATATTCTCTTAGGGTTTTGTTGAAGGCAACATTTCAGTGGTGACTCTAGCAATTATGAAGCACAAAGGGGTCAAGACGATGGCTGGCCTCCACAGATGATATGAGGCCACAGATTACCTGCTGTAATCCAGACTAATATGCCCCAAGTACATAATAAGAACAAGAAATATGTGCAGAGCCAATAACTCAAGCACATGATTCCATCCACAGACTACACATCAAGTCACAAAAACACAGAACATGCGCAGTGCCAGCCCCAGGTTTCGCGGGCCCTCGGGCGAGGCGCCCCAGAGGACCTCCCTTCCCGCAGCGAGTCTCCCTTCTCCCCACCATCATCACCAGCTGCTCTTGCCCCCCCCTTCCCCATCATGGCTGCCGCTGGCCGGCTCGCTTGGCAGGCAGTGCGCAGTGTGCAGAGAGGCCGCGGCATCTCCTGCTCCTCCTTCTCACCACCACCCTCATCTGGGCCAGAGCGAGAGGCAGGGGAGCAAGCAGGCTGCAAGGGTGAACGGGGGCAACACTTCCAGGGGGTCTTGTCAGTGGGCCCCTGCTGGGGTGTGGGACCTCGGCAGGTGCCCAATCATGCCTACCTTTGATGCTGGCCCTAAACTTGCAGATGGGAGGCACAGATCAAGGAATTAAGCATTTGTAAAATGGGCAAACTGAAGACCGGCTAGAAAATTTTACCCATTTTACACTAGTGAAATTTCACTATCAAAATATTTTAAAATATTTTGATTGTTTTCTGTTCATCAAATGCAAGTGAAAGGTTAAAGACCGAGACTGAAGATAGCAATAAGTAGGTAGGCTGGGCCTTCCCTTTAAAATAACTAGGTAGATGGGGTCTTCTTAAGCCCACCCGGAATTCCACCCTTCTGCAGCACCCTGTTGACCAAGCTCTGAGTATGCATTTACCCAGAATCCTTCCGGTGCATGGTTTACAGCCCCCCCCCCCTCAATCAGGAACCCAGTGTCCAAAACAGATGGGCTCTATCTTCCCACAAGGCCAGAGATACGTATGTGGGTCTCTTTTGCATCTACAGAAGAGCTATAAAACTATTAACTTTCAATATCATTAAGAGGGAGCAGAGGCAAGACTGATCTGTATTTGTGTGTGGCTTGCCATCTAGGCCTCTTTCTGGGAAAAATGAAACAAAACCCGCATTCATCTCTGAAAGGCGAGATGCCCTGCTGGTGTTCTCGATAAACTCGAAAACAAGCTGCCTGGATTTCAGCCACATCCTTGAAGTTAATAATGCTCCTGGGAGCTGCAAAGATAACACTTTACACATACAGAGAGGAACATACAATCCAGACCCCAAGTGGGCTGCCGTTTAAGGAGGAGAACAGGAGACGATTCAATGCCAAGCCCTAATCTAAAGCTACAAATCAGACCACCCTTCTAGCTGGGCAATTGGCAAGGAGTGACAGCTTTTGCGAACTGATTGTGGCGTCCAGCGTAACATGCGGCCCCAGGGTCAGAAGAGGACTCTGGCTCTGTCCTGCGCCTCCAAACACCAGTTTGTTCTGCTGTCACTCCGCGCCCACTTCCTCTCCTGGGAAAAGGAGAGCCAATTAAAAGCACTTCCAAGATGCCGTACCGCTGGCAACTGGAGAGCACCGAAGACCGGCATGGCGAGAAGAAGTACCCCAAAGAGAGGTGCTTCCCTGTGCATGGTCTGGTGCAGCAGGGGTCTGCGTTGCTCTGACTAGCAGAAGAGAGCAGGGTGGTGGGGAAACTGACACAGCCCTGGCATGGCTGGTGAAGTTCAGCACTTGCCCTCAGCTCGTTGGTTCCATGGCCTATAGTCCCCTAACCTCTAAAGCCACCTTGCCTGTACACATTCTGCCTTCCGCCATCAGCACATGGGCTCTCCTGTCACTGTGCCACGCGCAAGACCTCCCCACCCCGTCGCAGGCTCTCCTTAGCCCCGAGGGATGTGGGGACGAGCGTAACTCGAGGTTGTCAAAGTTCTCCAAATACCACCTTGGAGCTCGTTCCGTCTCACGCCTGAATCAGATCACCGTCTTTGTTTCCATGAAAATTCGTGCTTATTTTCACGAGTATTTCCCCAAATGTGCACATCAGTTCTGTGCATCTCTGAAATGGATGCATTCTTCTTCCATTGATGAAAGCGTGTTTGTGTGCATTTGTCAAAAGTGCACATTTTTTTCATGTGCATTTTTCAAATGCATGTTTGGGGGCGTATTGCAAGCTCATAAATGTACATCAGCGCAGATTGTGTTTGAGTCCATGTTCAGTCTGGGAGGTGCAAAGTGGGTAAATCCGGAACAAAGATGAACTGAAACAAGTTTCTCATACATCCCTTATGGCCCCTTCCTTTCTCAGCTTCATGATCCCTCTGACCCTTGTGGACTTCTGGCATGTGGTTCCTCTGCTTCAGGCAACTACATCCATCACATCCATAACCCAGATTCTCTTTGCCTCTGACATTCTTCCCTTTAGATTCTCACCTGTCAGTCCCTCTGCTCCTTTCCTTCCCAGCTGCAATGCGCAGCCCCTGCAAGGTCCTGCGCTTCCCCCTAGACACATTCACTCTGA
Source organism: Heloderma suspectum (assembly GCF_057233095.1). NCBI lineage: Eukaryota > Metazoa > Chordata > Lepidosauria > Squamata > Helodermatidae > Heloderma > Heloderma suspectum. The sequence goes on along the minus strand of NC_139469.1, from coordinate 32,882,401 downwards.
ATGAATAGAATGTTCATGAACACACCCGTGACATCACAGCAGCTCTGCCAATGGCTGGAGGTGTGGAAAGCAGTCTTTTAAACAGGCAACAAACAGACAGGATTCAGTGTATTAATATATTTAGTCAAATATTGGCATTTTCTGGCATGCCAAAACCTAGAACTCTCTAAAAAAGGAGTCTTTCTCATGCATCTAATATCTGTTGATCATCTTATTCTTCATACACGTTCAGATCCTTTAATACATTTAGTAATGCTCCTGTTCACCCCCTCCCCTCACATCCCACACCCACGGGTTCCACATGTCAAACATTAGCACAATGTGTTTTAAGATCCGGGCTTTTGGTCACAGGACATTTCTGAGGGGGTGGGGATGGTCATGAACTCATTTCAAGGAGACATGAAGGAGCAATGCCACCCCCCCCCCCAAATAAGGCATCCCAAACAGTTCTGTGTAAATTTGTTTTAATGACAATCAGATGTCAGAAATGAGGGTCTGGGAGTGGGGATGGGAAAAAACAAGTTCAGGGGATATGTGAAATGTGCCAGAAGAGCTTTCTTGTCTGGGATTAGGAGGCGCTCTCCCCTCTCCATTTTGCGTGTGAATAAAATAAATAAAAATCTTCTTGCAAATAAAACCGTTAAGTCCAGTGTCCCTAGTTGCACTGCTGGATCCAAAATATGTTCCTGCCTTCATCTATCTCCCCTTCGCGGTGTCTCCTTTCAGCATGCTGCATCCTGATGAAAATAGGGGCAGTGCTGTGTAGTATGGTTGTGACACCCCAATTGTCTCAACTCGACCTGAGAGTACCAGCTTCCACACCCATTACACACTGCTAAAGGTTCTTTTCCACCTGCCAGCGACCAGAAATCCTGCCAGTTTACGACCTGAGTTAATGCTATCCCCTGTTGGGTCCACAAAGGCAGGAAATTTGGAAACTGAGGCTGACCCCCTAACAGACATGCCCCATGATCATTAATGGCATTCTGCAATGTCACAGATTGGGCTTGCTTACAACTCACCCTCCATGCACCCATACTTGGTCTTTCAGGCGTAAATCCAGAGGGGGATTTGCCCAGTGGCCTCTTTTACCGAGGACAGTCTGCTATTTGAAGGTGTCATAGAATCATAGAATAGTAGGGTTGGAATGGGCCTACAAGACCATCGAGTACAACCCCCTGCTCAATGCAGGAATCAAAGTCATCCCTGACAGATTGTTGTCCAGCCTCGTCTTGAACGCCTCCAGTGTGGGAGAGCCCCCCACCTCCCTAGGGAAGTGGTTCCATTGTCGTATTGCTCTAACAGTCAGGAAGTTTTTCCTGATGTTCAGCTGGAATCTGGCTTCCTGTAACTTCAGCCCATTATTCCGTGTCCTGCACTGTGGGATGATGAAGAAGAGATCCTGGCCTTCTTCTCTGTGACAACCTTTCAAGGACTTGAAGAGCGCTATCATATCTCCCCTCAGTCTTCTCTTCTCAAGGCTAAACATGCCCAGTTCTTTCAGTCTCTCTTCATAGGGCTTTGTTTCCAGTCCCCTGATCATCTTTGTTACCCTCCTCTGAACCCACTCCAGCTTGTCTGCATCCTTCTTAAAATGTGGTGCCCAGAACTGGACACAGTACTCCAGATGAGGCCCAACCAGTGCAGAGTAGAGGGGAACTAGTACTTCCTGGGATTTGGAAGCTATGCTTCTATGAATGCAGCCCAAAATAGCATTGGCCTTTTTTGCAGCCACATCACATTGTTGGCTCATATTCAGGTGGTGATCGACAACAATTCCAAGATCCTTCTCGCTTGTAGTGTTGTTGAGCCACGTATCCCCCATCTTGTAACTGTGCGTTTGCTTTCTTTTTCCTAGGTGCAGAACTTGGCATTTATCCCTATTAAATGTCATTCTGTTGTTTTCTGCCCAGCACCCTAGTCTATCAAGATGATAATGTCCTCTATGTGGAAGTTGTCCAGGGGCCACCCAAAATGCCTGGGGCCAGCAAAGATGCCCCATGTTGTCCTGGCCCTGTCCTGCCTTACGAAGCATCAGAGCCTTACTGTGAGGCCTGTTCGTCGCTGACATTACAGCTGTTTGAAAGAGTAATGAATGAAAGGAAGAGAATGGGGCCTGCTGCTTTTCCCACAGCAGAGCCTAGGTTAAAACTAGGGCCTGCGCCAACAGCACTTAAGAGAGCCAGTGTGGTGTAGTGGTTGGAGGGTTGGACTGGGATTCAGGAGATCCAGGTTCTAGTCCCCACTCGGCCATGGAAGCTCACTGGGTGACTTTGGGCCAGTCACTGACTCTCGGCCTAACCTACCTCACAGGGTTGTTGTGAAGATAAAAATGGAGAGGAGGGGGACCATGTGAGCCAGATTGGGTTCCTTGCAAGAGGAAAAAGGCAGGACATAAATGTAATAAATAAGCATCCAGTGTGGTGTTGACAAATGTACTGAGGCCTTCCTAAGCTTCTGCCTAAACTTTCCCGAGGCTGCACCCGAGTTCAGCCCTCCGCCCCCCAGCACAACAGCCTCTCCAATCCTCACTTTACTGTTGTGCCAATAAATATTTACTGAGCATTCAGTGGCTTTTGTTCTTCATTTAGCGAGCTGCTGTGAGTTGTAAGTGCACCTGCTAAGGGCCTTCTCTGGCCAGGCGTTTTCACAACGAGAGGACACCGTCTTAATGATGGATGGATAAATCACTCCACGTTAACTGCTTAATCAATGCTGGCTGCTAAAGAGGCCAGCCGGGACCGGCCTTGTTACTGCCAGTGGCAACAGGGTGACAACCAACAATCCCGCAAAGCAGGGTGCGCGCTAATGCTGTGTGTTCCTTTACTCCTCTCCTCCTCTCCTCTCCATTTGTTCCTTGATGAAATATTCTCGGCTCCCTTCAGAGAGTGATCCTATGGCCCCCTAGGCAGAGTCTGGGGGGCCATAGGGTAGTTCAGATTCCTGGAACCAAGGTTGGAGTCAGCGCTCCGATCTTGGACCCTGGAGTCCGAGCTCCCCTCCTCCTTGCAGCTGGTGTGGAGAGAACTGTGCTGGCTGCCTCTCTGAGGTCGCAAAGGGAAAAGGGGCGTTCCAGTGGGCAGGGAGGGGAGGGATGGCTTACGCGTATCCCCAGGCCTCCCCAGCCTCCTTCCCTCCCGCTCCTCGAGGCCTCAGCTGGGTGGGCGAAAATGTCGGTCAAACAAAAATATGGAGTGGGAGGAGCACAGAGGCAAAGATCACCTCCATCGCGCCACCCGCTCTGCATTGGAGGCTTATGGCCATCCCATAGGACTGCACCCTCTGTCTTTGGTTAAATCAGAGACTGAAGGGAGCTGAAAGTGAGGGAAAGAGCCCTTGAATAACTAGGGGCTCTAGGTGACCTCATCAGTGGGCCAGTGTTAAGCAACAGCAGGGTCATTGCTTGGTTATCCAAACGTGGGCAGTGTCCTCAGTTTACTGGCGTACTTGAGACTGGCCAGTTGTCTTTCATCAAGAAACCATTTTCTTGAGTGCATGAAAAATTGTGAGTGAAATGAACAAGAAAAAAAGCAGAGCGGTGTATCAAATTCCCGGCAAACCACACCTCCATTTTGGGAGAAGGGTCAGACGTGATTTGTGGGTCGTCAGTTGGGCATCTCTGGTCTAAACTCGGGATGTGGTGATCATCTCCATCGGATACGGAGGAACCAGACCCAGATGCCAACTCTGTCCTCGTATCTACTCTGGCAACACTCTTACAGGACCTGGAAATGCCATCCACAGCATCAGTGTGAGAGGCAGTGTGGTGTGGTGGTTAGAGTGCTGGACTGGGCAGACCCGGACTCAAATCTCCCCTCAACCATGAAGCTCACTGGGTGACTTTGGGCCAGTCGCTGACTCTGCCTAACCTACCTCACAGGGTTGTTGTGAAGGTAAAATGGAGAGGAGGGGGACCATGTAAGAGACCTCGGGTTCCTTGCAAGAGGAAGAAAGGTGGGATATAAATGTAATAATAAAAAATAAAAAACCTGCTCATCTTCCAATGTGATATATGCCATCCTTTGTTGGCAGTGTCCTATTACATTCTACATAAGAAAACAGGCCAGTCTCCATGGAAAATAGTAAATGAACACAAATATGATGTCAGAAATGGCAATATTCAATGACCAGGAGGCAGGGAGACACTTCAGCTTCCCAGGACACTCCATTATTGACCTTAAGAGGATCATTCTTGAACAAAAGAAAGACAGATTTCACTGTGAAACAGATGAGCTACAATTCAGCAGGAGGTTCAACTTTATCTCCTGTGGCTTTAAAAGGGACAAAGGTTTTGTTTTTTAATCACAGTACAGGTGTTAATCAGCTTACCAATGCAAGGATATCTGTGTTATCATCCCACAACTGCTTTATGAATGAGCACTATAAATATGGTAGTTATCACTGTCTGTACTTTCTGCATTTCAGGTCCCTCAGACCTCACTGTATAAACATTATGCATCTGATGAAGGGGGCTGCTGTCCACAAAAGTGTATGCTGTAATAAACCTGTTAGCCTTTAAGATGCCACAAGATTTGTTGTTGTTTTAGCAGCAACAGAATAACATGGCTTCCCCTTTGGAAACTCCACCAGAAGTTTCACTAGTCTTATCGGACATATTTTACCTTCCCTTGAAACTCCGCAAACGTTTTGTCAGAATAAGAACCTTTAAGGGCACAATCCTATGCATATTTAGATGGAAAGAAGTCCTACAGATCTCAGCATTCTCCATCCAGCATGGTTGCCTGGGAAACGCTGGGAGTTGTAGGACTTTTTTCTGTCCAAAGATGCACAGGATTGCACCCTATGTCTGACTTAGATTGATTTAGACAGAATTCAGTGGTAACTAGGGTGGCTGTGTGTTCTACTGTATTAGTTGTGAACTGCCCAGAGAGCTTCGGCTATTGGGCGGGATAGAAATGTAATTAATTAATTAATGGCAGGATATAAATCAAATCAATCCTATTAATTAATAGGATTAATTAATTAATATTAATTAATCCTATTGATTAATAGGATTGATTTGATTTATATCCTGTCTTTCCACTAAGGAAATGGCACTCAGGGTGGCCAACAATCATAGGAACTCAAATAAAAAACTTGATTAAGACTGTAATAAAACAAATACGTTGAAAACACACTTAAAAACCACAACAATAGCAATTAGGGGTGTACGAAACACTTACCTGGTTCCGCTGGGGCCACCCGCGGTGGTGGGGAGGCGCTCCGTCCCCCCCCCGGAATCCTCCCCAGCCGGCTCCGCTCCGTGGTGACTCCGCAGAGCCACCGGCCAGGGCTGGCTGCAGCCGGAATTCCAGTCGCTGCTGGGCTGCTGTGGCTGCAAATGGCGGCCACTATGCTGGTCGCCATTTGCGTGGCTGCCTTTTTCGTGATAGGCTATGTAAATACTTACGTAGCCTATCACGGCAAAGAGCAGGGACGCAAATGGCGTAGCGGCCATTTGTGGCCACAGCAGCCCGGCAGTGGCTGGGAGACCAGCCGGAGGAGCCACCGCGCCAGCACCGCATCCGCTGCTGCCAGAGCCGCATCTGCTGCCAGGTAAGCTCGGTCGCGGGGGGATTCTGCGGGGTGGTGGTGGGGGAGGCCGTTCCGCTACAGATTCTGGGGGGCTGGAATTCTCTGACATCCCTAATAGCAATAAAAAATGGCACCCAGCCCAACAGACCAGCTTACACGCCAAAGGCCTGCTTGAATGAAAGTGTCTTTGCCTGCCAGGGGGACAGCAGAGAGGGAGCCAACCTAGTTGCACAGCCTGGGAGCCACCACTCAGAAGGCCCCCCCCTCTCATTTCCACCACACGTGCCTCTGAAGTTGGCGTTACCAAGAGAAGGGCCTCCCCTGAAGATCTTAAAACCTGGGCAGGCTTGTATGGGAGAAGGCAGACAGAGGATAGGCCTCTGTATGAAGACCTGTCCATTCCCAGTCTGCTTTGAAAACAACAAACAGTAAGATGGGAGAGCAGTCAACCAGACTGAATTACAGGCACACAGAGCTGCTGGTCAGACTCTTCCCCACTATGCTGAGATATATTTCATTTCTATTCCAGTTACAGTCATTATTTCTAAATTTGCATCTATACATATTGTCAGGGTCCCCCTTATGATCTGGACCCCCTGAGCAACCCCTTAAGAATCTCTTGCCCCTTTAAGGACCTTCCTTCTTTTACCTTCCCCTTTCCAGTAACATGCCGCTCAGGCTGTAGGCTGGTGACTGACACTCTAGGCACAGGGTTTAACCACAACAGTTTACTAGCAGATTTAAAGCAAGCCACAACTAAAGGTATTTACACAATAGAGCCGAGTGATACAAAAGGCCTTAAAAGAAAATAAAAGTTGCGAATGCAAGTTCCTGTACCCTAGCTGCATTTAAGACTTCTCCAGTCTGCTTCTTCCTGCTCTCTCTTTGTGCTCTGGTCTTCCTCTCTCTCTGGCTTCTCTCTCTCTGGCTCTCTCTCCCTTTATATCCCATCCTTCCCCAAAACTGAAAGTACTGTTTCAAACCTGGAGAAATGAAACCTAACTCAGGAAAATGGAACTTAACTGGGGAAAGGAAACTACTCTTCTCAGAGATACCCCCTCCCAACAACCCCCCCCAGGTTTCTAGGCCTGATCCTTTCTTTTCCTTGCCTCTGTAGGCCTCAAACTTTCACACATATCAGCACATAAAAATTTGATGCACCTTTTTATCCCCTCTTTTTGGTTATGTAAGAACGTAAGAAGAACCCTGCTGGACCAGACCAAGGGTCCATCTAGTCCAGCATTTTGTTCACACAGCGGCTGACCAGCTGCCCTCAGGAAACTCACAAGCGGGACATAAGTGCAACAGCACCTTCCCGCCCATGTTCCCCAATAACTGGTGTACATAGACATATTGCCTCTGATACTGAAGCTAGCACACAGCCATCAGGACTAGTAGCCATTGATAGCCTTCTCCTCCAGGAATTTGTCTAACCCCTTTTCAAGTCATTCAGATTGGTGGCCCTCACTACATTTTGTGGTAGCGAATTCCATAGTTTGACTCTGTGCTGTGTGAAGGACTTCCTTTCATCTGTCCTGAATCTCCCACCAATCAGCTTCATGGGATGACCCCATTGGGTTCTACTATTATGAAGGAGGGAGAAAAATGTCTTCCTATCCTATAATTAGGAAATTATTTCCTAATTTTTGCCAATGTGGAAGTGATCACCCAAATGACAACTGGAGAGCTTCCTGTAGGCTTTCACTAGCCTCATCCAACCTCTTTTCGTTTCCTCTGACATTCCCCCTCGGATGGTTGACCCACACAGGAACTTGCAAATCTGTCTCATAATTTCTCATGAGTTCTAGCCTAGACTAAATGTTTCTCATCCTTTCCCACGATTTGCCTTCCAGGCTCTTGGCTGCTATTTTCTGACCCTTTCTCCAACTTGCCAACAGGCTTCTTGAAAAGAGGTGCCCAAAACAGAGTGCAGGACTCCGAATGAGGTTTTGTTGGCATTGTTTTTATCTTCTGCCCCTTCCCCACCCCACAGGTGATCTGTGGCCCCACTGAAACCTCTGTCTCTCTCTCTCCACCCCCACTCTCCCAGTAGAGCTGTTGCTTTATTGGGTCAAAGCCAAGAAGTGGAAATGGAGCTAAGCGGCCGCCCGGGGGGCTGCTGCTAATCGCTACTTTTTCTGAGAAGCAATATGGGACAATCATAATGACTTGTAAAAAGGCAGCAGTTTGATCTGGAGCCAATCTGTCTCATTATGTTGGTCTGTACAATACACAGACCTCTTTGATGTTCCAAAGCATGGGAGGTGCATGCAGGAAACCCCAATGGGATGGCAAAATTGCGCTGCATTCTGGCCAAGCACTGATGCCCTTTCTCAGCCAATACTCTGGGACGCTTCCCTTTGCAATCTTTAAATATTGGCCCATTTGCAGAAGAAATTAAGAACTGCCTTGCAGGATCAGCACCAAGGTCCATCCAGCAGCCAGAAAGACATTCATAAAGGGGACCTGAAAGTTAGAGGCATCCTCTGTCTGCTCCCATCATTTGCCCCTGAGAAACATCTGTCTGGCTGGGATGCTGCAGTTTGAGGTTCCATCGAGTCACCTTGCAGACTCGTCTCAAGAAGAGAGGCTGGCAGGATATAAAGCAGATGGGGCTACAGGCACACACGCCTTGGTCACATCCGGACTGGATCGCTGCAATGCGCTCTACGTCAACCAGCCTTTGAAAAGTGTCCAGACATCTCTGCTGGTGCAAAATGCAGTAGCTGGGATGTTCTCTGGTGCCTCCTCCTCAGAGCATATTGCTGCCGTTTTTGCTTCCAGGCGCACAGCATTGGTTCTTACCAGGAAAGCCCTAAATGATTTGGAAGCAAGACCCCTAAAGGGCTGCCTCCTCCATAGGGCCTGGCCCACTCACTGCCGTCAACACTGGAGCCCCTGCTTTCAGAAGCACGACTGGTTGGGACACAAGACGGGGCCGTCCTTATTGTTGGGGCGCCTCCCCCCTGGGGAGACTCCATTCTCTCGCCTCCATTTCTGGGCCTTAGGTGAGCTCGAGATCTTTTTTATTTTGCGGAGCTTTTCATTTGGTTTGAACCTGGACATGTCTGTCGCCCCTTTCGACCACGCTTTAACGGTTTTATTCTGCTCTTGGTTTTATTGAATTAAATTGGTTTTATTGTATTTTTATGGTTTTATTGTGATTGGGGTCCACTTTAGGGCTGAACAGCAGCATAGAAATGGCTAAATAAATAAATAATATTTTAAACAAACAAATGAAGCTTGAACTATCATAGGCCTTTGTGTCAGTGGTAGAACACTTGCTTTGGCATGCAGACGGCCCCATGTTTAGTCCCCAGCGTCGCCAGGTATGGCTGGGAAAAATCCCTGGCTGCCAAGCATGGAAGAACCTTTCAATTAAAATTTCTCATTTTCCCAGTCTTACGTTCAGCTGAACGTAAGGCTTGGGGGAGGCTGTTGTAGGCAGCGGCCTGGCTCCGTGTAAGGCAGCTTCCCATCCCCTGTGATAGCCTTCCCCAACCTGGAGCCCTCCAGATGTTTTCGACGACATCATCCAGCATTCCTGAACACAGCCCATGCTGGCTGGGGAACATGGGCATTGACGGCCAAAACATCTGGCTTGGGAAGGCTGCTCTATACATTTCTCTAATCCTTAAAAAACTTGGCCACAGTGGTCCAGGCACTAGGGAACCTCAAGACTGGATTGCTGCAACATGCTTTATGTAGGGTTGCTCTTGAGGCTAGTCCAGAAGCTAGAGCTAGTGCAGAATGCAGCAGCTTGGCTGTTGTCGGGAGCTGCCCCTTTTCAGCATGCAATCCCGTTGCTGAGGGAGCTGCACTGGCTGCCTATTCGCTACCCAGTCAGGTTTAACATTTGTTATTGATGTATAAAGCCCTAAACAACTTGGGAGCAGGATATCTGAGAGCACACCATCGCCCTTATCAACCTGCCCGGCCACTGAGGTCATCAGAAGGCTCGTCTTGGTGGTTCTGCATGGACCTATGGCCTGACTGGAGACTAGGGATGGACGAAAGTCCCTTACCTGGTCCTGCAGCTTGCTTCACGGTGGGGGGGAGGCGCTCCGTTCCTCCCCCCGAAATTCTGGCCGGGGGGGTGGCGCCCCATCCCTGCAGCTGAAATTCTGGCTGGGGGGGAGGCGCCCCATCCCTCCGGCCGCGAATCCTCCTTGCCGGCCGGGATGCAAATGGCGGCGGCCATACCTGCCGCCGTTTGCGTCCCTGCAGTCAGCCATGATAGGCTACGTAAATCCTTACGTAGCCTATCACGGCTGACTTTGAAAAAAAAAAAGTGCGTACGCAAATGGCAGCGCCCATGGGCGCCGCCATTTGCGTTCCTTATTTGGGCACGTGTAGTCTACGTAAACATTTACGTAGACTACGGCAAAAATAAGGGCAACGCGCTTTTTGCGTACGCGCTTTTTTTCCCCCCAAAAGTTAGCCGTGATAGGCTACGTAAGGATTTATGTAGCCTATCACGTTTGCTTGAGTTTTTTTTTTTTTTTTACAGGGAAATGGTGGCGGCGGCAGCCAGTCAGAAGACCGGCCGCTGCCGCCGCACCACCGCCGGGAGCCCCAGTGCCAGGGACATTCGCCCTGTCGAAAAAGAACAGAACTAATTTCGGGGGGCCGAATGCGTTGGCATTCGGCCTCCCGGAGATTCGTGCAGAAATTCTCTGCCATCCCTACTGGAGACCGCCAAGTGAACAGCCTTCAGTGTGGTGGCCCCCTTTCTGTGGAACTCACTGCCTCTGGAAGTTAGGCAGGCACCAACATTGTGTTGTTTTTGGCGCCTGCTGAAGACATCTTCATTTTATGAAACCTTCTTTGATTAAACAGCCATGGTTTTTATTGGCATTCTGGTTTTTAAATAAACATGTTTAATAAGCTGTTCTGTTCTTTTTATCTTTTATTGTTCACAGCTCCAAAATCTGTTTGGATGTGGAACGGTATATAAATGTTGTAAAATAAATAAATAAATAAAAGTAACATTATGTGAGATAGTAGCCATGGCAATCATTGTCCTGCAAGGAGTTGTGCAAAAGGCGAGATACAAATGCGATAAGTGCCTTATGATTCTGGTAGATGGCAGACGCCTGACTTCATCGAGAATACGGCTGTAAACAGGAATAGACAGTTCGGCATTCAGAGCTGGGGGGGGGGAGAATGTGCACTGTGAGCAACACATGGAAACCCAGGGAAGTCGAGTGGCTGGCTAGAAGTCCGGGAGCCATCCAGTGACTCAGCTGGAGCCAAAGCGTCTTGCTTCGCAGCCCCTTTGATCTCGCCTCTTCTCACCCACACAGATAACAGTAGCAGCTGCCCGGCTGGCTGTGCCAAGCCAAGCCCAGCCCTAGCCGCACAGCCCAGATTTGCCGGGACCCACGCCGCCCTCCTCTCCTCTTTTCATCACGTTGGTTTGGAGATGCTCCCTCATTCCCAGGGCTAGAAATGTTACGTCAGTTAATGATTCGCCTCTTAATGAATAAAGTGATTGCATTGAAACAGATGTGCGCCTTACCAAACCCTCAAAACGTGTGGCCTATCAGCGTATGCAGAACTCAGTCAGAGAAAGGAGAATAAATAAGTTGGTGGCACAGAGAGGAAAGGTGCAGATTGTGGGAACCCCTGCCACCAAGAGAGGACAGGAGGGACCCAGTTATGCCTGTTGCACACTGTTACGCTGTAACTGTGCACAGCAGATTACGAGCAGATTCCAGGCTGAAACTGGGTGTTCAAAAGTGCCCCGGAGGAAGAACTCTGTTCGGGAGGCATCCGGCTCAGTCCCATTTTTTTGAAATCTCTCCTATGGCCCCCAAGGGTGCTGCCCCAGGAGGGCCGTGCCATTGCAGCCGAAACCTGTAGTTAACTAACCGACCAATGTAAGCTTGTTGCATTTGTCGTCTCAGCCCTGCCGGTCAGACTGACCGGAGCCCCATTTCAGAGAGGGAGGGTCGGGGGGCGTCGCTCGCTGGATTTTCTGCCAGAGTGACGGGGCTGGCCCTGGGCCCCCCAACTTCAGGTGGAGCAGGGGGGAGGTGTGGCTTGCTGCCCCACCTCAGGCAGCCCGGGCACAGGGCAGCAGGCTGTCCCGATCACAGCCAGACGCACCGTTCGGCGATTCTGCCAGAGCTGCTCGAGATCAGCATGGGTACGTTTCGCCGTAGCCCCATTGACAGGTTCAAGCCTTCTTGGGGGGAAGCAGAAAGGCTGCCATTACGTGGGGCCATCCTCTCAGGCCCCTGAGGACGTCTGTGGGCAAAGAGCAGACAAGGTGATCTTCTTAAGCATGTGGAAGGACGTTCCTAGTGATCTTCTTAAGCATGTGGAAGGACGTTCCTAGTGATCTTCTTAAGCATGTGGAAGGACGTTCCTAGTGATCTTCTTAAGCATGTGGAAGGACGTTCCTAGTGATCTTCTTAAGCATGTGGAAGGACGTTCCTAGTGATCTTCTTAAGCATGTGGAAGGACGTTCCTAGTGATCTTCTTAAGCATGTGGAAGGACGTTCCTAGTGATCTTCTTAAGCATGTGGAAGGACGTTCCTAGTGATCTTCTTAAGCATGTGGAAGGACGTTCCTAGTGATCTTCTTAAGCATGTGGAAGGACGTTCCTAGTGATCTTCTTAAGCATGTGGAAGGACGTTCCTAGTGATCTTCTTAAGCATGTGGAAGGACGTTCCTAGTGATCTTCTTAAGCATGTGGAAGGACGTTCCTAGTGATCTTCTTAAGCATGTGGAAGGACGTTCCTAGTGATCTTCTTAAGCATGTGGAAGGACGTTCCTAGTGATCTTCTTAAGCATGTGGAAGGACGTTCCTAGTGATCTTCTTAAGCATGTGGAAGGACGTTCCTAGTGATCTTCTTAAGCATGTGGAAGGACGTTCCTAGTGATCTTCTTAAGCATGTGGAAGGACGTTCCTAGTGATCTTCTTAAGCATGTGGAAGGACGTTCCTAGTGATCTTCTTAAGCATGTGGAAGGACGTTCCTAGTGATCTTCTTAAGCATGTGGAAGGACGTTCCTAGTGATCTTCTTAAGCATGTGGAAGGACGTTCCTAGTGATCTTCTTAAGCATGTGGAAGGACGTTCCTAGTGATCTTCTTAAGCATGTGGAAGGACGTTCCTAGTGATCTTCTTAAGCATGTGGAAGGACGTTCCTAGTGATCTTCTTAAGCATGTGGAAGGACGTTCCTAGTGATCTTCTTAAGCATGTGGAAGGACGTTCCTAGTGATCTTCTTAAGCATGTGGAAGGACGTTCCTAGTGATCTTCTTAAGCATGTGGAAGGACGTTCCTAGTGATCTTCTTAAGCATGTGGAAGGACGTTCCTAGTGATCTTCTTAAGCATGTGGAAGGACGTTCCTAGTGATCTTCTTAAGCATGTGGAAGGACGTTCCTAGTGATCTTCTTAAGCATGTGGAAGGACGTTCCTAGTGATCTTCTTAAGCATGTGGAAGGACGTTCCTAGTGATCTTCTTAAGCATGTGGAAGGACGTTCCTAGTGATCTTCTTAAGCATGTGGAAGGACGTTCCTAGTGATCTTCTTAAGCATGTGGAAGGACGTTCCTAGTGATCTTCTTAAGCATGTGGAAGGACGTTCCTAGTGATCTTCTTAAGCATGTGGAAGGACGTTCCTAGTGATCTTCTTAAGCATGTGGAAGGACGTTCCTAGTGATCTTCTTAAGCATGTGGAAGGACGTTCCTAGTGATCTTCTTAAGCATGTGGAAGGACGTTCCTAGTGATCTTCTTAAGCATGTGGAAGGACGTTCCTAGTGATCTTCTTAAGCATGTGGAAGGACGTTCCTAGTGATCTTCTTAAGCATGTGGAAGGACGTTCCTAGTGATCTTCTTAAGCATGTGGAAGGACGTTCCTAGCCACCAAGGGTCACAAAGAAGGGACGGGAGGGAACTGACTGGGATGTTTCTGAAATGTCAGAGATCTGATTTTTAGGATCTCCTCATGGTAGTGGTTTTTCTCGGGGGTTTCTGGGTCCTGTATCTCTGAAGACGCCCATCTGGTGGTCAGCAGCAGTGCAAACATCTTCCACCGTGGCAGGGTTCTGACCAACACCAGGCCCCTGTGACAAGCTCCTTTCACGGGGCAACACGTGAGGATCAGGCCAGCTGCCCCAGATGCAAGGGTCACAGCCCTGGGATCTGCTAGACTTAGGATCTGTGGAGGGATTTCCCGCACCCCTCTTTGAGGAGAAAGTGGATGAAGATGAGCTACTGGATTAGTGTCCCGTTAGTCAGGTCTGAACAGGAAAGACATGGGTGTGGGGCCTTGACAACTGTGTCCTTCATGTTCTTTTCTGGCCCCTTGTCCGGGGAGCCACACTTGGCCCAAGCTACTCAAAGAGGAGATGGCCACCCGCACTGTAGATGTTAAAAGGGGTTTAGACAAATTTCTGGAGGAGGCTCAGTCAGCGGCTACTAGTCATCAGAGCTAAATTGAACCTCCTTGCTCAGAGGCAGTATACCACTTCCACAGACCAGGTGCTGGGGACAGTCAACAGGGGAGGATTTGTTGCCTTCAGGCCCACTGTGGCTTGTGGGCTTCCCAGAGGCATCTGCTTGGCCAGGATAATGGAGCAGTGGAGGCTGGTGACTCCGATGTCAGAGGGGTGGTGAATCCGCTCTGAGTTTCAGTCAGAACCAGTCAGAACTCTAAAGGAGCTCTCCAAGGCACTGCCCTGTACCATGTCTGCAGCCTTGAGTTGCTCACCTCATGGCCTGCAGTGCACACAGACCAGAAGGCTCATGGCTGACCCAGGGGCTAGGACATCCGGTGAGGACTAGTCAAGCCAGAAGGTATCAAGTGAGGGTTGTGGACATGCAAATACCTCCCAGAGTTCAGGTGGTGACCAAACATTTCAGCTAGAACAACCTGTCTGCCTACAGCAGGGTTGGGCAACTTGTGGCCCTCCAGATGTTTTGACCTATAACTCCCATCATCCTTCACTACTGGCTATGCTGGCTAGGGTTGATGGGAGTTGTGGCCCTCCAGATGTTTTGGCCTACAAGTTGTCTACCCCTGGCCTACCGGAATGACCAAACGTCCTTCCACATTGCAGCTTTGCCCTGTGCTGCCAACCAAGCAGAATCTACAGGGCTTAGCCGTCAGTATTTTATATATTATATTATACACAGCTACTGTGTGCTGACTTGTTGAAGAATTTATGTCCTTTCCAAATGTTTTCCTGGGTTTCTCATTGGGTTTAAAATTTGTTTTTTTGGTTTTTTTACTACAGGAAAATGATTCTTTCCATGTGTTCCCGCCTAACATAAAAAAAATTGTTCAGCACACACAAGCTTAGGAACTAAATCAATCATTCTGCTTAACGTGCAATAAAATGTTCATTATCAGGTGGGGAAAAACTGGGCTGTGATGTCATTTGAGATACTGGAAAGGACTGCATTAAACTAGACCGCTAAATCCATCCAGCCTATCTCGAAAACACACGACAGTATTCATTCAATTCAAAAGTGTAGGAATGTAAAATTCTGCCCAGTCTTTTTTCAATAATAAAACATGCCACTTTAGATTTATTTTATATACCATAACTTTCTTGCTTCAAATAAACTCTGGAGGAAAACTCATAAGACACAGTAACAAGCAGAAGTGTTTGCTGGGAAAACCTCTTTGCATATGGAATTACTTCTTCCAACATAGCTGTGGAAAAGCAGCTCTGTTTTTGTGTGTGATTATATGACGACGACGACGACGACGATGATGTGGGCCCATTAAAATCTGATTTGAGAACTCCCTCTGCCAGGTAAAAACTGTTCTGCATATAAAACGTAACACCATCCTGGGAAAATAAATGCCTTTCGCAAAGGAGGTTGCACACTGGAGACCAGTACAAAAGCCAGGAACCGCCAGGTTTGGAATCGTTTCCCAGCACACTGAGCATGGGTGGCCAGAACAGCTTCTGAACTGTGCAGTCAGAAACCCCCAGCCCCCTTCTCCACCCCCAGCGAACACTCATACCCTTCTGCACCTCACAGGCCCCCTTTCCCCATCAGCAGCACACGAGCCACTGAAGATGGCCCCGTGTGTTGCATGGTAGCGACGGACGTAGGTGGGAGGCGCCCACGCCATGGGCTTCCTCCTCAGACCAGCACTGCTCCAGTTTCAAGTCCTCTCTTCGCTTGACGTGGTCTGCAGGTACATGTCACCACCGCCTTACTGAAGCTGAACATGCAGATGTCCGGATGGGAGTGCCTGGGTGGGAGACCACCTGGGAAACCCAGGTATGCTGACCTGAGTTCCATGACGGAAGAATGGTGGGATATAGAAGTAAGTAAGTAAGTAAGTAAATACTATGAGGAACAGTTGAAAGAGCCAGATGTGTCTCGCCTGGAGAAGAGAAGATTAAGAGGAGACATGACAGCTGTCTTCCAATATCTGAAGAGATTTGTCACATCGAACCTAGAGCAGTGTTGTTCTCAGATGCTCCAGAGGGCAGAACTAGAACCAGCAGGTAGAAGTAGAACTAGAACGAGCAGAACAAGAATGAGCAGAACTAGAACTAGCAGAACTAGAACTAGAAGGTGGGACTACAACTAGAATTAGCAGAACTAGAACTAGCAGGTGAAAGTAGAACTAGAACTAGCAGAACTAGAACTAGCAGGTGGGACTAAAACTAGCAGAACTAGAACTAGCAGAACTAGAACTAGTGGGTAGAACTAAAAGTAGAACTAGCAGATGAAAGTAGAACTAGAAGTAGCAGAACTAGAACTAGCAGGTGGAACTAGAACTAGCAGAACTAGAACTAGCAGGTGGAACTAGAACTAGCAGAACTAGAAGGTGGAACTAGAACTAGAACTGGCAGAACTAGAACTAGAAGGTGGAACTAGAACTAGAAGGACTAGAACTAGCAGGACTAGAACTAGAAGGTGGAAATAGAACTAGAACTAGCAGAACTAGAATTAGCAGGTGGAAGTTGCGAGGAAGCAAATTTTAGCTGAGCTTCAGGAGAGACTTCCTAACAGTGAAGGCTGTTCAGCAGTGGAATGGACTGGCTTGGGAAGTGGCGGGCTCTTCTACCCGGGAGGCGTCTAACCAGAGGCTGGAGGGCCACCTGTCATGGATTCTGAAGCTGCGCCCAGCGGGGCACAGCCTGCATTAAGCAAGGAGTTGGACTAGGTGATCTCTAAAATCCTTTCCAACTCTATGATTCTATGAAATACAAACCTCATTGCTTTTCCGTTACGCCATTGCACAGAGATCATGGGAGGACAGGACCTGATCCTCCCACCCCAAATCACCCCTTGATGGCCCTCTCCTGCTCTTGTCCCCCAGCAACTGACACTGAGAGATGTAGGGAGGGGGGAGAAATTAGTTCAGTTTGCATTTTCATGTGAATTTGCTAAACTCACGCTACCTGAACCTGCAAACAAAAAGGAAAGCAGCTAACGGAACACACTTTTCCAAAGCCTGCGATCAAAGTTTGCACATCAAAAAATGCATACACAAATGCATATAGTATAGGACAGTGCACCCCAAAATATGCATGTTACAAAGATGTGCACGTGAGAACACTGAGGGAAAATCGTCTGCAAATCTTGCATATCATTGAGAAATGCATGCAAAAAATGCGTACATCTCAGCCTTCAGGTGGAACACAGGACGCTGCTTTATACCAGGTCAGACTCTTTTGTCCAGCCAGCCTAGTAGTGTCCACTATGCTTGGCAGCAGCTCTCCAAAGTCACAGGCAGGTCTCTGTCTCTCTTTCTCCCCCACCCTCTGCTGCCTGGTCCTCTTACTGGAGATGGCAGGGGCCACGCCTGGGACTTTCTGCCCGCGAAACGGGGGCTCTGCCTCGGAGCTACAGTCCCACAGCTGCTGCGGGCACATCTTTGTCACCAAGCACCTCCTAGCCCAGCCTTCCTTGAGCTGGTGCCCTCCAGATGCGTTGGACTACAATCCCCATCACCCCGGCCCAGGGATGCCCACCAGTGCTCTCCTGAGCACCAAAGACAGCCTGCCCCTCACTCTGCAGAGTGCTCAGTCCTCCGCGGAAGCCCCTCTCTGCTGGAGCGGAACGGCACGGTGCCTCATTTCCTCAGCCGCTCTTCCAGGGACGGGCGAGAGAGTTCCGCTTTTTCCACATTTTCATCCTCTCTAATTTTTCTCCCAAAATTGCTGCTGTTCATTATTGATAACCCCCTTTGAGCTTGGGTCGGGGGAGAAGGCCAGATAGATACCCATTACACACCACTTTAAGCAAAAGCACTGGAAACTTTAATTAAATTCATTGTTAATTTGTATTGACCTTAAGAGAATGTCTTTGGAATGCTAAGAGTCGCCTGCAGGTAGCGGGGAGAACAATCCTAATGAAGGAGTGAGCTTGGATCGAGCGATGTGAGATTTCACGGGGAAAAGAGAGGCGGCCTGGCGGGAACAGCAAGGGACCGACTTGGTATCAGCTGAGCCAAAGTATGTGAAGGCCTATGAAATATTAAAGTTCTCAGCATTTGATGACCAGCAGAAGCGGCTTTTCATCCAACATAAATGAATACAGACAGAGATACATAGATGCAGACCCTAATGTGCTCTTGGACGAATGAGCCTAGGACTGCTGTGCAAAGAGTACCCACTCATTTCAATCGATCCAGCCAATCCCCTCACGTAAAATGGTGGATATCTGTAGACCTGCTCCCTCCACTGAGCTAAATGGGGCAGCCCTTGGAGGCAGCGGTGCAGCTAGGCAAACTTAGACCCTGGACTAATGGTCTCATTGGGCGCTGGGGGTGGTTCCACAGCCTTGAGTATGACTTCGGTTGTACAGCTCACGCTTCTCTTCTCCCCGCCCCCACTATTCCACGCTTTAAAACTGCTTCTACGTTCCTGATACGTTAGAACAACCAACAATCAGAAACTGTTTGCCAACCCCGATAAAAAAGAACTACTCTGAGCATGTGCAGTTAGCGTGGTCATCTCCCCTCAGGGCCCAGGCTCCCCTGGGTCTCCTGCTGTGGGTGGTTCCATGGCCTCATCCATCTCTGGGAGCGCTAGCTCCTTCGAGGGGGGGGACTCCTCGGGGGGTGGGGCTGACCGTGGGCCCTGGTATGTCCACGCCGGTCCAGATGCTGACAACACTTCCTGAACATGTGCCACTCTTGGGGTGGCCACTGGGTGGCCCCCTGGAGGCCCTGCCTGCCCTACTGCATGCAGGTGAAGGCGTTCCAGCCAGGGCACAATGAACATCGGTGAATTCTTCCTCCCCACACGAATACAGAATATAAAATATTTGCTGCTGCAGGTACGTCTCTTGGATAATTAACCCAGTGATGGCGCTAAAATCCAGCCTGGGATCATATTGTTTAGGCCTGCACTCATGAAGGGGGGATGATGCACAGTGAAGCCAGACGTCGGGGATTCTGAATGGAGCCTCATACAGAATATAGCTGGATGGTCATGCAACATGGAATTAACGCTGTGGGATGATGGCCCCGCGATGACACAGCACGTGTGCCCTGATGTGAAGCGTTCCAGGCTTGTGTCTACCCAGCGCTGCGGGCTCCACCACGCGGGGAGGAACTGTGTGTGAGCAGGAGAGCTACGGTGTGTGTGCAGTGGCATGCCTGTCTGACCAGGGACGGAAAAAGTAAGGTTCCAAGAGACCCCGGGCCTCTTAATGCGTTTTCAGGCATTGAGACCACCTGATTTGCGTCTAAAACTGCGTCCCGTGAGAATCTGTCTCTTTCCAGTCACATCCTCTAGCCTCATCCAGTGCTCTTTGGACTCTGGCTGCTTGTGCACAGAACAGTAAGCCACAGTGGAGGTTGGTGGCTCCAGTGTTAGTGGGCCGTTGCAGCTGCTTCTGGTTTCAGTCAGAACTCTCAAGGAGCTATCCAAGGTGCTGGACCTCATCTCCAAAATAGGCGCTGACTGAAACCCAGAGTGGATTCATCGCCTCACTGACATCAGAGCCACCAGCCTCCACTGGTAGGCCAGGATACTGGGAATCCTGGCTTACTGTGAACAAGCTGCATGTGGGTGGACCCAGCCCATTCACTCCCGCTTGGCTCACCCTGCTGCCGTAAGCAGCTAGGCAACCAGAAATGGTTTGTTTAGCATATCATCTGGACCCAGGAACCTGGCTTCTTGTGCCCTTTACAAGCCAGGAACATGAACCTGGGTTTATTCTCGATTTATGGGTCCTAGCTTGTTTGGAAGTGACAAGCCAGGATCCTGGGTTCAGATGACACATTCAACCAACCACATCTGACTTCTCTAGCTGTTTGTGCCACTAGTTGGAGGAGCCAAGGGGGAGCAACGGGCAGCACACGCTCACACACAGCTTGTTCACTGCATGGCATTCCCCTGTATGGAACTCCCTGGCTTGGTGTTCCGTGTGAACGTGGCCGATATCTCATTAAAATGAAGCCTTCTCCTTGATTTGGCAGAGCAGTTTGGGCAAGCAGGCCTGCCTGGCGTCCACCTGATGCCACTGGCCTGGCACAGCCAGGAGGGCAGGGGAGCTGGGAGGGCACCTAATTCATTCTCTTAAGAAACATCAGTGCACAGTTCTGGAGAGGCCAGAGGTCCAGGTTCATTATGAGGCAGGATTGATTTCACATCAGGCTCCCTCATTACTGCCGGGATGCACGAGGGCTGTTCGTAATGACATCTAATGGCTCTCCAGGAGCATCCTCAATTACAGAAGATAAACAGAGCTCCTCTGCCTTCTCTACCTTCCCAAATACACCCACTGAGATCAAATAATGCAATCTGCTGGGGGGGGGGGAGAAAGATGCCTGGGCCACCTATGGGGGGAACAATTGATCATGGAGGATAACACACGAGGTAACGGCTGGAAATGTAATGAGCAAGAAGTCTAAAAGCAAAGCTAAAACTGATGAAATATTTTGGCTAGGGTGGGGAAATCCTGTCTGTCTGTCTGTCTGTCTGTCTGTCTGTCTGTCTGTCTGTCTATCTATCTATCTATCTATCTATCTATCTATCTATCTATCTATCTATCATCAGTGATCATGGCAAAAATTCTTTATTCAATTGCCCTCGTATCCAATTGCCTTCATTTGCCCTCACAGAACATCATCTCACACAGCTAACTATGACTGTGTAGCATGAACACGCCCTCCTGCTTATCATGGGGTCCCTGACTGGGGACGGATCACCCATGTGATGAATCCAGGAAGGAACTCCACAATGTCTTTTTCATAAGGGTTTGTCTAATTCACATAATAGCTGGAGATGTAATACACCTAATGCTCCTTTTAGCCATATGTTTTGGCAATGCCCAATAGTTGCCTCCTTTTGGGAAGAGGTCATTATATAGATAAACTTTCTACTGGAACTCTCTTTAATATTGAATGATGTACATGTCCTCCTCAACTATTTCCCAGTTTCTTGGACGTTAACATACGGCCAGTGAAAATGGATTTTTGAGCCCTTTTGACAACCAAAAGACTGATATTACAACACTGGAAGGTCAAATGTTCACCTCCTATAATGCAATGGATTGAGGACCTAACAACGCTATCAACATTTGAATGGGTGGTATATAGGCACCACTTGCAAATGGATAAATATATGGATACTTGGTCTGCTTTTCTTGAAGCTTTCGCATAATCGCTTGTCTTTTTTAGAATGTTGTATTCAATGGAACACAGATATTTTTACGCGTGCAATTTCTTGTTTCTTTCCCCCCTTTTTTCACAATTTGCTTTGTTAAAATCACACTAAAAAGATTATTCATAGTAAAAAGAGCCTGAATTGTCTTATGATGGTGGTGCTGGTGGGGGGTTGGATGGGGCACTTTAAATGACCATGTGTATTACTTCAGTTGTGAAGCGTATAACGAACGTTCCTCCTCCTCTCCTGCCCTACCGCTGCTCCATGCTTTACAACTGCTTCTATGTTCCTAAAATGCTGGGCCTTGGCATGCCTATGTTGACCAAGGTGCTGATACTGGGCCCGTTTATCCCAATCCCCATCACCGTTGCAACTTGGAATGGGAGAATATTCAGCACGGCCCTGTAGAAGAGCAGGTCAGTGCTACATGGGTCCTTGTGTCCAGAAGTCCTAATAATCTACTGTTATGTAAGTGGTGGGGGCTGAGAGGGGTGGCGGGATTCGTAATCAAGAATTCTTAGCAAAGACAAAACTACAATCTCCAGGATTTCTTTGGGGAAACTCTGGCAGTCAGACTTGTTGGAAAGTGGCAAAAAAGAAAAGAAAAATAATAATCATAGTAAAACTGTGTCTTTCAGCTAAGCAGTTGAGAACTGAGACAAGCTCCCAGGGTGGGTCTGTGTAGAGCTCACTTCGTTGGAGGTGATCAAGGAAAGACCGGCCATACACAGTGATGTAGTGGAGGGGGAGCTCGGGGGCGCCCAGTGCCAGGTCTTATTTCAGAGCAGAAGCGGTGACATCACCCGCCACAGTGCCAGGATAAATGGTGGGCCTTCCCTGCTCTGGCAAATGAATGAGGTGATAATGCAGCTTTCACAAAGAATAGAAAGATTCACAGAGACAAATCAAAGAATGACGAAAATAAATCCAGCAGAGGCTGGCTACTTCCTTCCTTTTCTTTGATGGAGTTCCTAGTTCGCTCTAGCGGTTTAGAGGGTAATACTTCTCTGTGAGATTATTTGCATTTCAGCCAGCTGAAGATCTTGTACTGAACCTCCAGGTGTTTTACAAGTTAAAACTACGCAGCCAGAAGTAAGCACCACTGAGTTCAATGGTGCTCACTCCCTGGTTACAGCCATGCCTATCCTAATAAAGGGTGTATTAGGCTATGTCCTGCTGCTCTTTGCTGTGTTTACACACTGTCACGGTGAGCTCCTGCACGTCAACATTTACCCAGGGTATCTTTAAGTAGGGATCAGGGATCCTGCAGACATATGAACGTGGGGTGAGCTGATCCATTGGGGCACATTTGAACACTTCAGGTCTACTGTCATGCCCCTGCTGGAGAAGTCCTGCTCAGAGGAAGAGCTGGAGCTCCCAGAAACTGAGGGTACCCCAGACCAGTCAGTGTCACCAGACCAGGAGGAGCCTGGGCCCTCCGGGAAGATGGCTGCAGGTCCGTCCCTTTCAAGGGGAGTGGACTCTGCCTCTGAGGCAGAAGCTGAGCAGCCCTCTGGCCCCCAGGAGTGTCGTCACCTCAAGCAACAGGCCCATAGTGCTCCAGTGAGAAGGCGTGCTCGCTTGCAAGGAAGGACTCCTCAGGAGAAAGTGACTCCTTATGAGTGGGGCTCTGACCAGAGAGCTCTAATGTACTGCAGCTGGGCTCTGGGTGGGGCTTGGCAGGCGTTAAAAGCCGCCAGTGGCTGCCCAGCCAGTGCTGGAACAATGCTGTTCTTCCGGCTCCAGGGCCTTGCATCTTGTTTTCCTGATCTTGCCTTGTGATTGACCCTCTGTGCTGACGATCCCTGGACTCTGCTTCAGGACTAACGTATCTGACTGCCTAACTGTGTTTTGGCCTTTGTCTGCTACCCTGACCGCTCCTGCCTTACCCTGAACCCACTGGACTGAAACCTGTGCGCTAGAACCTTTGATTGCTTCACTCCTTTGCTTCGTGGCCGGCCCCTTTGCTCAGAGTCTGCTGCAGCCAGTGCAGGACGCCTGCAGCCAGCACCACGGGGGGGTTCTGCCCACCCTCTCCTACAGAACCTCTTCGCCATCAGAATGATGGAGGGGCTACGGCTGGATCAGGATCAGAGGTGGCATGGCAGAGATGGGTGTTGCCCCCTGGCTCTGTGTGCGGGTTTCCCCTGGATGGTAACTGCGGGGAAGAGGGTTCTGGACTAGAGAGAGAGAGATGGTTGGCAGTGGAGGCTGGTGGCTCCAATGTCAGTGGGGCGGCGCATCTGCCCTGGGCCCCCGTCAGAACTCGAAAGGAGCTATCCAAGGTGCTGAAAGCCACCGGCCTCCACTGTTCAGGACAGACCTTCGGTGTGATC
This sequence comes from Heloderma suspectum, assembly GCF_057233095.1. Classification (NCBI taxonomy): domain Eukaryota; kingdom Metazoa; phylum Chordata; class Lepidosauria; order Squamata; family Helodermatidae; genus Heloderma; species Heloderma suspectum. Next base: position 32,858,927 of record NC_139469.1, on the reverse strand, counting down.
CAGCAGGGATCTTCCGCCATTCTTCTGAGAGCTGAGAGGGAGGGGAAGGCAAGCGCCCCTGTTTGGGAGGCTGCAATCATTCACTCTGGAGAGCGCCCCCCCCTTCTCCCCCACACCAAAATGCCGCTTCCCCCCAGAAGCTGCAAAGGAGAAAAGTGCAGCAAGGCAGCCTGTGAAGGGAGGGCCTGTGGAAACAGCAGCGCTGTCGCCACCATGAAGACCTTGCATCTTTTGCGTTTGCCAGCGCTGGCGCTCGGCAGCCCATGTTCTAGATGGGACAGCTTGGAAGGAAAAATAATACAGCCACTAATTGTTTTTGCTCCAGTCTATTGAATAGACTGAATGCTTCGGTTGAGGAAAATTTTCAATACATCTTTGGCAGGCACTGGTGCCAGAATGTGTGCATGCGTGCACATGTTTGCGAGTATGCATATATTCAGCCTGAATTTCCTCTTAATTAATTTTGCCCCAGTTCAGCCCCCTTTTATTGCTCACATAACTCTTCTCACCACCTTCGGTGTTTATACCCTTCAAAGAGGTTGAGGCAGTTTCCATGTGCACCCCCCCGCACCCCCCCGATCCTTCCTAATAAATTAGTGCTTAGGTAAGCGGAACGTATTCCCCGCTATTAATCTCTTCCCATAAATCAGCCCTTCAGCTGTCATAGGGCTCTTTCCTAAATTCTCTGATTTCTAGGGTCCTTCCCAATGTCTGAAAACCTACTCCAGGTTAGCACCACGCACACCTAGGTACCTGTGGATGGCTGCATCTGATTCTGAGCACCTTGGGGCGCAATCCTAGGCACGTTTAGGCAGAGAAAGTCCTACAACTTCCAACATCCTCCAGCTAGCAGAGCTGGCTGGGGAATTCTGGGAGCTGAAGGAGTTTTTTCTGTCTAAACATGCCTAGGATTGCACCTTTAGCATGGTTTTAATCAGAGCCGCTCAATCGTTTTCTGCTGTCTGTTAGAAGGAAGTGTTTCATACTGCATTTATTATTATTTGTTGTTGCTTTTAAGTGTGGTATTTTGGATATTTTTAATGTTTTATTTTGCTTGCCTTGTACCGAAAGCCGCTCAGAGTATTTGCTGGTGGGCGGTCAGTCATACACATTTAATCTCAGTGAGTGAAGGGTGCCTTTCCAGCCAATACTGAGTTATAAGCAAAGGAAGTTTGTAAGCTTTTTTCTTTAGAACTGCTATTTACTCATGCAAACGTGATCCATGAATGAGTCCACTAAGCCTCATACACTCTGTTCCCTTATTCATTTGTCACATTTGTACACCACCTTTCCATAAAACAAATGCCTGAGAAGGCGAACAACAGTAACATTCACCATAAAAAATCATAACAAATAACCGATATAAAACTATCTAAAAAATTAGGTAAAAGCATATAAAAGTGGCAGCCAGTGCACTCTGACACTGGAAATGGATCAGAACCTTTGCCTGCACCTGGGGGCAGCAGCCTAGACTAGGGGGTGCTGGGCAGGCCCCATGACATCCACAGCTCTGTCCCCCACCCCTGTATCTCGCAGCCACTCCCTGCGCTTAAGCATTTGCCACCACTCTCCTCACTCTGCCTAATGGCGGGGCCAGCCCTGTGCAGAAAGTCCTCTGTTTAGCTCCTTCTTAGATCCCTGAACGTTTTCCAATAATTGTTTCATGTGACTATTAACATTTATATATAAGCCTCCATTTGCTAAAAGGCCATCACTGCAGGCCCAGTTAAAATCCTTGTGAAATGAAAAGGTTTAACCGGGCTGAAAAACGCCCGATTTAGCCCCCACCCCACCCGCAGCTGCCTCCTTCTCCTTTCGGCACCACTGGCAGTGATCTCATTGGGACCACACAGGAGCAGCTGGATCGCTCGGGGCCAAATTACACATTATATGGAACGTGTGATCAAATTTCACACGTCTGTTTTTAAAGAAAAAATAGCAGCTGTGGGGGAAGGGTGAGAGGGATTGGGACCGTGGTGCCCAGGGAGGGGGCTTGGCACCAACGGCGGCTTTCCTTTCTACAGCGAATTGCACCTCGGAGGGAACTGGCTCAGCAGGTCCCCCGGGGAGTCTCCCCTCCCCCAGACTAGGTGCTACCACTGGAAGTCTTTGCCTGGGGATCTTATTTCAGGAACCGAGGGAATGCTGAGCAGAGCTTTGACAAGGGAGCCAAGGGGCCCAAGCCGGAGGAGGAGGAGTTCCCTGAAATACGTTGGTCCCAAACATGGAGACAGGTGGACTCCCACCCCACCCCACCCCACCCCAAGACATTTCACTAATGTTACTGAAATTCTTTTAAACTTCTGTCAACAACCTCCCTAAAGTTTCACCTGGGCAGAACTCTTCCGTTCACTTTGACTTCTGCTTTAGGCAAAATTTGGTAACCATTACAGCTAATTAGGAATGAGCCAGATTTTCCAAGTGAAATCTCTCCAGTTTTAATTTTCCAGACTGCAGTTCTTTTCAGACAGTTTAAGGTTAGATTAAACTTGAGCGCCAAACCAAGTGGTGTATCATCAAGCGGCCAAAGCCCGCTCTTTCCCATTGGGAAATATTCATCATAATTATGTTGCTATAGGCACCTGTCTTGCATTACTAGGAAACGTGGGGATGGAGTTTTTTTGGTTATATGGAAAAGGCCAATTTGCAAGGAAAATGCAAAACAAAATACAATGATCTGGATGAAAGAATCCTTCTGGACTATCAAGTGTCAACCTTTAAAGCTTGGAGAACTTTGCAGAACAACAAGAAAACCACAGCGAGGAAACATAGATTAACTTCTGTCTCTGTTTTGGTCCCCCTTCCCCACCCCTGTCAGTTCACACAGCCAGCACTCATGGAGGCAAGGGTTACACTCTCAATGAAGTCCGGACACAGCTCCCTTTTCAAAAGGCAGTGTGACAGGCTGCCCCCGGAACACAGATTAAAGGGGACAGAACCTTTTTTGTATAAAAATGTAAAACAGGCTGGAACCAGGGGGGAAAAATGCAGGGAATAGGAGCGAAAGAGGGGAGAGGGGAGGAGAGACTTAGAGAGATGCATGTAGATTTATCCCCTCAGCCTGGAAATACAGAACCTCCCAGATCTGCATATCAATTGCAACATATACAAGCCTATCTGCAGGCATTTAAAAAAAAAAAAAAGGAACAAGGAACAAGGAAACCTTTGTGGAAGGAGGAAGCAGAGCTCTCCAAAGTGACTGAACTGTAGCTAAAACAGTCTTTTCCAGACAGCAGTTTTATTGCGCGAGAGACGTGGAATTGTCCCTTAGCTGTTGTGGGGAATTGTGAATGTTTCTTTTCCCCTGCGAATCTTGCCAGGACATTACATTTGCCGGGCACTCAGAGCAAGGTTTCACCCTCCCCGTGCAGTAGGTGGTTTTACGGTGGTCTTCTTGTTGGCAAAGTTCCTCATGGGGAGGGAGTACCGGAGACGGCTGCATCCCGATCCAGGTACAGACATATGCAGGCTGCTATCCCGTGTCTATATACCCCGCTGACGGACCTCTCCTGCCAACGGGAAAAGCACACGCGCTGCGTAGCCTCGGCACCAGCCCCAGGTTTTGGAGGGACACCCTCCCTCTGTGAGTTTGCCCTCCTGGGTGGGGACCCTTGGTGGGGGCCTGACCATGCCCACCCTCGACACTGGCTCTGCCTAATGTGAACCAGACATCTCAGCTGCGCATGTGTGCTCATCCCCCCGTGGATTAGTGCCATCGTAATCAAGGGGGGCGCGGGTCCCAGGGCACGGTCCGAAGGCACACGAGGCAGCCACAGTGCTGAAGCTAAGCAGGCCTGGGTCTGGCCCATGCTCAGAGGGGAGACCACTTGGGAACCCCGTGTGGCCACCTTGAGTTCCACAATGGAAGAAAGCCGGGGTATTAAATGGAATGAATGAATTAATGAAGTCAGCTGCTTGGGGGCGGGAAGAAAAGGGCTGGATTTAGCCCCCCCCCCCCGCTGCCTCTTTCTACTTTCAGCACCATTGGCAGTGATCTGATTGGGACCACACTTGAGCAGCTGGATCGCTCGGGGCCAAAGTACACTTTATATGAGATGTGTGATCATATCTCATGTACCTGTTTTTGAAGAAAAAATAGCAGCTGTGGGGGAAGGGTGAGAAGGATTGGGACCATGGTGCCCAGGGAGGGGGCTTGGCACTAACGGCAGCTTTCCTTTCCACAGCAAATAGCACCTGGGGGAACTTTCATCCGGACTCTGGCACAGGGTGGAACGGCCAAACCCCGTGCAGTGGAGGCTGGTCGCTCCGAGGTCAGTGGGGCGGTAAATCCGCTCCGGGTTGCGGTGAGAACCACTCAGAGCGAAACACCTTGAATAGTTCTGACTGAAGCTCGGAGTGGATTCACCGCCCCACTGACCTCGGAGCCACCAGCCTCCACTGCCCCCCTTAGGCACTGCGGTCCTGATCCGGGTTGCCTCCCCCTCCACCCAGTAAAAAGATTGGAGGTCCCTAAGCATGAGCTGCCCCAGGAGAAATTCTTGTAGGTTTGCCAGGGGGCACGTCCATTTTTAACTCAAGTGTGCTTAAAACATTTTCAAGTCGTCCAACTGAGACCTTCCACACAAATTGCTGTAGTCCTCTGTCCTTGAGTTTGCATGCAATATTCATTCATTTTAAAAAAACGTTTTTTAACCTGTCTTTCAGAAGGCACGGCCCTCACAAGGCGGCTTACAAGACTTCAAAACACATGAAAACCAAGATCAAGAGGGAATGTTTTATCATTTATGGTGGACTTGTAAAAAAGTTAAAACTTTTTGGAAACCAATAGGCTTTAGCTCAAAGAATATTCAAGACTACTATAGAACTAAAGCCAGAAACATTTTTTATTGGGACTAACAGATAAACATGTAAAAGAGAAGGGGGGAACCCTCATGACAACGGCTGCAAGGTTACTGTAAGCACAAAAGTGGAAGAATGAAACAGCACCAACTGTGAGTGAGTGGATCATGACAATGATGGAGCTGGCAGAGATGGCAAAACTTACTATTGTAATTAAAGAAGGATCAGCAACTACATTTATGTTAGATTGGAAACCTTTTATAGGATTTGTACAAGAAATAGAGAAAAATGAGATCTGTGTATGTGGATTTTGAACTTTGAGATGGTTAATTCTCTTTTTGTTGTTGCTGTTAAAATTAGGAGAGAAATGGGATAATGTCTGTGAACTCAGTGTATGATATACAACTAAGATAAGAACTAGAGAATAATAATGAGCATCTGTTGTGTAAGGGGAGCCAAAGGTATCGTACAATCTTAAGAGATATTTTAGTGTATGTGTATTGTGTGTTTATGTTGTTGTTGCTGCTTTTAAATAATAACAACAATAATAATGAAAAACAAAACACATGAAAACCAATTATATACGTGCACACGCTCCGTCTGCGCTTGTGCTCCCTATGTGGGTGCCCTTTACTGATAGATAGCAGCAATCTGATTTATAGTTTTATATTCAGCATTCTCTTTGTTACGTGGCCGTCTCGCCCGTCCTTCCGAGCCCCCCACCACTGCAGTGTGGCTTGGGCTGCTCTCTTGCCAGCCAGGCCTGTCCCACTGGTCTGTGGCGGCAGGGTGGACAATTCGCACCAGCAACCGCAAGGCAGCAGCCAAGCGGCTTGCCACCCGGCTCTGCTGCTCCACCTCTTCCTAAGGAATCAGTGCGGCCCTGATTAGGGGCACCCCTGCAAGTCCCTTGACTCCCCTAGGGCCAGCAACGGGGTCCTTCGTGTGCAGAAGGCCTCATCTGATCCCAGGTTGGTCCTGATGGGAAGGGGCTGGGCGTGACTCTTCAAGGAAGGCAGGAAACTGCACTCCCTCTCCATGTTATCCTCACAACAACCCTGTAAGGTTGGTTAATCAGAGAGAGAGAGAGAGAGAGAAGCCCACCTAGTGAGCTTTGTGGCTCAGTGTGAATTTGAACCCGGGTCTCCCAAGGCTAAGCCTGACACACTAACCTAGGGGTGGGGAACTTTAGGCCCAGGGGCCAAATTCCCAGACGGCTTCATCCCTTTCTGCTGACCCGGCCACTTTTTGCCCAACTGCTGATCGTTTGCTGGTTTCCTGCTTTTTGTGCACCCCCCCCCCGCCCCGTTGAAATCCCTCTCCTAAGGCTTAGTTCAGAGCTTTAAGCTGCAAGACGCTGGTATTTTTGGGCCCACCCCTGTCGCCTCTGCCTCCACCCACCACTGGAGCATGACACCCGAGAGCGTCTCCAAAATGGCGTCGGTATTGGAGCCGAAAGAGGCTCCCCGCCCCTGCTCTAGCGGCTGCACCACGCTGGCTCTCTGACAATGCCTGGCTACTTATTGGCAGCCAAATCCACTTCCAGAACCGACTTGGCCACCGTCGGGAGAACAGGGCGCCCTTGGCAGAGTTAGCTTGCCCATCCTCGCTCTAGAATATGGCCTTGATGTCTGCCCGGGGGCACCTGGACGGCTTGGGCAGCAGGTGACGTCACTAGCTAGGTGAACTGCAGGTCCGACGGCGTGGCGGCGTCCAGGCCACACAGCACCATCCATTCGCAGGCATCTCCAAGTTCCGGCAGCAGGAAATCTTTTCTCCCTTCTAATTATGCCCCTTCCTCTCCGCCGCCCTCCACCCCCGGCCCAGGAGGCTCGGGCATTCCCTTCTGAGCTTTCCACAAAAGCAGTTCCAGGACAAGGCCCCGCGGGCGGCTCGAGCGGGAGCCCTCGTGCGGCTGTTTTGTTATCCTTTCAACGACAGAGACGTGCAAATGAGGCCAGCGGGCTTCCAATCGAGCTCAGCCCGTGAGCTAATTGGCTTTAAGAGGCTGAACCCGTACATGCTAATGGAGGCCAAAACGATACCCCCCGCCCGGGCATGGCAGCCGCCCCCCTCTCCTGGCTCAACAAGCTCCCGATTTTGAGACGTGGCAATTAACGGCAAGGGGAATGATTTATGAATGTCCCTCAGCCTCCCCTCTGCCAACCCGGTAGCCCGCCCTTTACACCTAATTAGAGTTTGTTGCGGGGGGGCGGGGGAGACAGGCAAGAGAGGGCTCGGCCCTGCCACGCCCGCCACTTCCTGCTTGAGGACGGACAGACAGGCTACACAACAGTGAACTGGGAACTCAATGTGAGCCGGGGCTCAGCACCAGAGCTTCTTTTGAATGCTGTGACTGAAGCATTAACAAGCAAGGATGTGGTTTTGAGCATGTCCAGAGTGCCTTTCTCTCACCACTGAGGGAGAGTTCTCACAGGCACATCAGTGACCAGTGGCTGGGCGAAGGGAGTTTATTTACAGGCCCGGCTCCATCACCTGTTGATGTCCACACCACTGGTGGGCCCATCACTGCCTAAAGGTGCAGTACTATGCAGGTTTAGACAGAAAAAATTCAGCTGTGACTATAGGCCTTTTATTGGTCTAAACCTGCATAGGACTGCGCCCAAAGTCCCCCATTCCGATCACCTCTGCAGCTACAGTTGTCATCTTTATTTTCCCAAAATGTGATGAGCTGGAACTTTCAGTTCCGGTGCATTGTGGGTAACGAAATATGGCCGCCGCCACCACCAAAAGCATAGCAGTGACAATATTTGTTTTACCCACAATGCACTGGGACTGGGACTTCTGGTGCACTGCATTTTGGGAAAATAAAGGGGTAGCTACAATGGTTGCTGCCCACCCAGATGTTCAGATAGGAGGGGGCCCAAGTTGGCACCCTGAAAAAGGCCCCCCAAACCCTGGAGTCAGCCCTGTTTATTTATGGGCACAATACATTTATTTGTCTCTTTCCTATTTGTCAAAATACCTGAAGCAGCATATTTAAATAATATTTAAAACATTTAATTTTGAAATGTCAGTTATGACATTATGCTTTCTGGCCACATCAGAGCTAGCGTAGCCATCCAAATCGAGGTTAGCAAGACTTTGGAGGTCAAGCGGGGAACAGAATATTGGAACTCTTCCTCTCCCCACTCCAGTTACACCCAGACGGATGTTGTCAAGAACAGTCCCTTTATGAGCAGTGCCACCTTCGACGGGCCAATTTAGGAATATCGTAATACACCATCCTCCCTTCTCTTAGTTACCACGCAGGCAGCAGTTACGGACTAATTTTAGCCTTATACTGAATTATGCATTGGTGCATCTAGAGCAGTATTGTCTGTTCCAATTGGCAGAGACTCTCCAAGGTCTCTCTGCCTGAGATCCTTTTAGCAAGATGCCAGGGATTGAATCTGGGATGTCCTGCATGCAAACATGCGCTGTACCACAGACCTATGGCTCTTCCCAGCACATCACTGCATCAACCATTTGGCTAAATAAGTTGGAGCCCCCAGAAACAGAAAGCGGCTTCCCATTATCCTTTTTGCACATGACAGTCACCATTTTTAGACATCACTATGCTCACACACACTGCCATGTTCTGCCATGCTCACATGCACTGAAGTGGATTAGAATAACTTCTTCCCTCTTCAGCATGCAGTAAATTGGTAGTGGAAAGTCCTCCCTTCGCCACTTTGGTCAGTACAATCAGGTAGTTAATGGGCGGTTAAGTAGGAATTACGTGATCTTCAGGACATGCCCCCAAGACTGGCTGACAGCGCACCCTCTCTCATGGGTTGGCCATTCCTACACCAACTCTGGACAGCGGCACCAGCTCCAGTTTTAGGGGGAGGCATACCGTCAATGGCCCCCTCCCTCTGTGAGTCTACCTTCTCAATGCTGTTGTCTCCAGCTGTTATAGCTCCCCATGATCTCTTTCATCACTACTACTCCTTTCTTGCTTGGCAGGCAGAGAGCCAGTGAGCAAGGGGGCCGAGGCATCTCCGTCTCCTTCCTCTCATCACTGTTGTCTGGGCCAGAACGAGAGGCAGGCAGACAAGCAGGTTGCAACGGTGAAGAGGGAGAATAACTCCAGCGGCCTCTTGTCAATGGGCCCCTGCTGGGGTGTGGGCCCTTGGCAGGTGTCCACCCATGCCTACCTTTGATGCCAGCCCTACTGGACAGCAAAAAAGCCTTAGTTTTCAGTGGCTATCCCACAACTCACTGAAAACCAAAGGACAGGCCTCTCTTCCAAGCTCTGCATGATTCTGGAGAGCAAGACCAAGCCAGAGGGGGGATTAGGTCCTTCCTATTGTCTGGGATTGGAAAGGATATTTCCCATTATCTGGTTAAATATGATTTATTTAAATATCATATCAGAAAAGCTACTATGTAGTGCCAAGTGAAGGGATAGCCCTCCCTCCCTCACCCTTCCTTAGCCTTTTATTTAGCTAATAGCTAATGATGATTCTTTAATGGACACTGATGGCTAGAAAATGTTTCCTTAGATGAGCTTTAATGGCTTTAATGGCTGGTGGCTACTAGCTACGGAAATTTGCAACACACCCCATCTGCTTGGGGCTAGAAAGAGACGGTTTGGCAGATGAAATGTAGCCAGTGAAGGAGACAGAAGCCCGAGTTTTGTATTTTTATAATATATTTTTCGATATTTTTGATACTGCAAAAACAACAACAGCAACACAACCCAGTACATCTCCAGTGCTCTCTCCTTACAAGGAGAATGACCCCTGTATTAGTTGTCTGTGGAACTTCCTTCCACCTGGGAAGTACAATTATGTCTTTCCTGATGGGTGCCTCAATTCTTTCCAACAGGTCTCTAGGCAGCTGACTGAAAGATGACATTAAATGAGGGAATATTCCCTTATCTTGCAATTGGGCAGGATCTGTATTGTGAACCAGGGGGAGAAAATGAGAAAAATACTGGGCAGTATCCAATGCTGCCATTCCACCTATGCAACGGATGCTGTGCTGGCGTAAGCAACCTCTACCACAACGGCAGTAGCATAAGCTGGTGCAACAGGTTTCCCTGGAAACCTGACCTTACACTACTGGCGTTGCAGTAGAGGTCACTTATTCTAGCACTATGTCCATTAAGCGGAGCGGCAGCGTTGGATACGGCCCACTAGCTTACCCAACATTTTAAGAAAAAACAAGGAGCCGCTATATATGAAGGCAGAACCATGGTCTGGCTACTTCACTTTGGCAGGTCTGACCAGTGTTTTTCTGTACAAATTAAATCCCCATCAGAAGCTGTATTCATTTCAAATTCTTAGCCGAAATGTAAATCCTGGATTTCTTTCACCCTCTTCAAGTTCGGATTTTTCTTCTGCCTCCACCCACAGTGATACGCTGTATTTTAATTCCACTGGTTAGAAATTTAAAGAAGAACCATCCTTATCTGAGAAGCTACGTTTTAGAAAACCACTGCTCAGAGAGCATGAGAGAGAGAGAGAGAGAGAGAGAGAGAGAGAGAGGAATGCAATCATAACTTTTGAGGGAACACATGCAAAAGTAACACAGACCAGAAATAGACTGGGCTGGATCCAAATTTAGCTATTGAAATCAATGGGACCCAACTTAATCATGATTTGCGGATCCCTGCTAAGAATTCAACATCTGTCCCGAAATCTTTGGACTGAAAGAATTAGTGACCTTTTCAAAATTTATCCTGACGAACGCTCCTTGAACCTATATTTATGTCACTCCCAAAGCTGCGCTGTGTGTGTGTGTGTGTGTGTGTGTGTGTAACAAAGAGAGAGAGAGAGAGAGAAGGAAGTGGGTAGTGGGTGTTTGTGGGTACCTCCCAAGAAGCTGACTTCGGCCAAATTGCTCCCCACTTCAGCGCTAATCGAAGTGAATGAAGTTAAAACAGTGCGAACTGCAGAGTCCACAAGTCAACGATCACCACCGAGGTCATAACCTGGAAACAGCTAATCACAACTGTGAACACCCAGGCAGCAGGAGCAAGGACCGCAAGCCGGAAAGCGGGGCGGGGAGGCATTTCTCTTCCAGCTGTTTGCTTTAAAGATCTGGAGGGACTTGGAGTGACGGAACTCTCCGAATTCTGACTCGGAGCCAACATCATTTCCAGCTGAAGTTGCTTCCAAATTAAACAGCTTTATTCAGCAACCTGGCTATCAATTTCGGATAAGGGCAGGATCAGGTTCCTGGATGTCAAGCAGCGACAACCCCCCGTGGGACGGAAAAGTTAACAGGCGTCGCCAAACTCCAGCAAAAGCAAGTGGGATGAGCCACATGCAAAGGAGCTGGGCACTGGGAGGTGGTCCAGGAGGACTGGTGGCAAACAGGCACACGACCCCCAGGAAAGGAGCCCCACCAGGTGCCACTTCTATCCTACCTAATCCCTAAACATCTGCCCTTGTGAAGGGTGGGATCCATGTGGTGGGAAGGCCAGTATGCTGCAGGGACTTGGGGGGGGCAGGTGTCTCTGCCTGCAGGGACCCACGGCAGCTCCACTTGGGTCCTTTAGGGCTGGCTCTAGCTTGGTGGGGGGCCCGTGCCAAGCGACCTCTGGCGGGCCCATTTCTGCACTGGTGGGCCCGGCAGTGGGCTGGTCTAGCGGTGGTAGCAGCAACAGGGGTGGGCAGATCAGAGCTGGGCGGCTCGGAACTGCCATTTTAATCTCCAGATTTGCCCCCACCATCTCATTGGTCTGGAACACCGTTGGAAATTGACCAGGGCCCCCCGGAGCCAGCCCCCCGGGGCAAGGGGCTCCTGGACAGGTGCATCCTGCAGCTGCCCAAGGGTGTCGTGCAGTGAGGCAAGGCCAGCCTCGGCCAGTTAATCCCTTCACGCTGCAGGACGGAGGCCACAGCCGACCAGCACAGGGCCGGCCTCAAGGAGAAGCAGGGTGGGCGCCTGCCGATGGCCCACACGCCCCAGCGGGGGCCCACTGAGGAGAGCCCCCCGGACTTGCCCCCTCCTCAGCACTGCAGCGTGACTGCTCGCCTGCCTCTCACTCCGGCCCAGACCGCGGCGGTGAGGAGATGCGGGAGATGCTGCCACCTCCTGGCTCTCTCTGCCCGCCAAGCAAGCGAGCAGCAACGTGGGGGGGGGGGAGGAGCCAGAGCCGCCGGGGACAGTGGCAGCGAGGAGGGAGACTCGCGGCGGGAGGGGCCCGTGGGGGTGTCTTGCAGAGGGGCCCTCCGAAGACTGCAGCCGGCTGGTTCTTTATTTGTGCAGCCAGGAAAATTGTTCCACTGGGTTCCCTTATGGCTGCACCCGCTGACCTATTTATTATATTTTGTCAGACTGTGCCCTGACGGTTCCAAGATTCTGCCCTGGCTCCTTTCCTTCCAGATGCCATCTTAGCACCATCCCTGATCTACCAGATTCCTCCAGGTGTTGTCTGTCCTGGCCCCATCTCTCCATCCTTCCTGCCATCCCCAAAGGATGAAGTCAGAAGGCAACAATCCTTGGTGCAGACAGGTGATTGCATGGAACATACGCATGAAAATCTCCCTGCATGCAGAAAAGTGGCATGTCAGGGAGAAAGGTGCTAGCCCTTGGACAAGACAGCCTTCCCCTTGACATGCTGTTTTTCTACATGCAGAGGTTTTTTTTCCTCCCATGGAGGAGCATTCAAATATGCAATCTCCCCCCACCCCCGCAGCCTGAAGTGGCAGAGTCCAAAAAAATCTTTACCATTGACCAAAGGAACTGCTTCTAAATGACAGTCCTCCATTTCTCCTCTCACTGGTGTTGCCCAGGGTTGTGTGTACTCTCAGCTAAATAATAATAATAATAATAATAATAATTCTGTACTCAGGCAATCCAAATCTATCTTATGTAAAGCTGAATTCTGCAACGTCTATACATCATTCAAACCAAGCAGTTCTGCATGATGATAATTTTGTTTTGCATAATTCGTTCTGAAATTTATTCTGGTTTTGTTAGGTACGACCAGGGGGGAAAGGAGCTATGCTGAGCATAGAAGTCCCCATACGTCCACACAATGCAAACACACGATACCCCAAATTAGGAGGTTCTGCACATATTTGTGTGTATGTGTGTGTTTGAGAGAGAGAGAGAGAGAGAGAGAGAGAATAATTCCAAAATTCTGGAAAACAGCGTTGCTCCAGAATGAGTCCAGGTCTTCCTGAAATTTCTCTGAGCTGAGCTGTGTAGCTGAAGAACAGAAGCCCTCATCACTGACCAACCAACACAGAATTTTCCATATTGAACCAAAGGCTTTGCACAAAGGAATAAAGTAAAACTGAAACATCCAATTGAACGTATTGATTTCCTTTTGCTTTCCAATTGCCATGGGCCGACTAGCCAGAGCCCCCCCACTTTCAATCTCTGTTTGTGCAAACAAGAAAAGTGCAGCCATCCCCAAAGACTGGTGTGAGTCTTGCCAGCTGCCTCTGGAGACGCCAGCTAGCAGTCGATAAAAGCAACCCTGAGCTCCTCCGAGAGGAATTAGACTGTTTCTCTTTCTAGGCCCCCAGAGTCGGACTTGATTCCGTGACTTCATGACGGGCAGAAGCAGTTTTGGCAAATATGTGCAGAAATCCACCAAGATGTGCCACCCGAGAGAAAAGATGGTGGAAGACTCTCCCACGAAGCAGCACTATGGCCGTGTGCTTGGACTGGGCTACAGCCCAACGAATGCTGCGGGTGGGGGGGAGATGGTGGGCCTTGAACCGTCATTCAGCCTGGGGCTACAAGGGAGGGGAAGGGCGGTGGCTCCGTGGGAGAGCACCTGCTTTGCTCAAGATGGTCCAAGCGTTGGACTCAGGCAGGCAGGCTCCTTTGCTCCACAGCTCAGTGGCACAGCATTTCCGTTGCTTGTAAAATAGCCCAGCACCAGTTCCCAGCATCTCCAGGTAGGACTGGGAAAGACCCCTTTCCAAAACCCTGGAGAGCCGCTGCTACTCAGGGTCAATAATACTAAGCAAGACTGTCTGACTTGATGTAATAAGGCAGCCTCCTACATTCCTACGATGGTTCAACTGGATCTGCTCCCACAATGGCCAAGCAAACAGAACAACAAAAACACCAACTTCCCAGCCTGGCTGGTGTGTTGCTTCCAGGCCAGGTTCTTTCCCCTTCAGACATTCTTTTAGCTGCACACTGAAAGCAAAGGGATGGTTTTTGCACTTGGTTCTCACTACTGGATCCATCAAAGGCCGCTGAGCTCCATCTCCACACCCAGACGCACTCTGGGCTCTGCTCCCAGGCTCCCACCCCGGTACCAGATTTCTTTTAATTTCAAGGAATTGGCAACCCTATTCCCTCCCTTTCAGTTCTCCAGCATTGAGGGTGTTACCTAAGATAAAAAGCAGGGCATAGTAACCTTCCCCATCCTGGTACACCCTCCAGATGGGTTGGATTTCAACTCCCATCATTCCAGCCACACATCAAGAGACAGGTTTGTCTCTTGATACAGAACTGCAGCCAGGCCCGGCTCTTTGATGAGTGTGTCTTTAAAGCCTTGATGGCATGTGTGTTTTCTAATCACATGTCAGCCACATTCATACATTACCTTTTAAGGGCACACTTTCACACACACAAAATCTCAGGTGTACACCTGAAAATGTAATGTGTAAAGTGGCCCTGTGAAGGTCTGATGCCTACAGAGGCAAAGGGAAAAAAGGTCACGCTTAAAGGCCTGGAGTTTTCTGTTGGGAGGGGGTAACCCTGAGAAGAGTAGTTTCATTTCTCCCGTTAAGCGTCAGTACCATTTCTCTACTTAAGTTTCATTTTTTCAGGTTTGAAGCAGTACTTTCAGTTCTGAGGGAGGAGGGTATATAAAGATAATGAGAGAGCCAGTAAGAGCAGAGGCAGCCAGAGCCTGAAGTGAGAGCAGAGTTTGAAGAGTGAGCAGGAAGAAGCAGCCTAGGAAAGTCTAAGGACAGCTAGGGTAAAGGAACTTGTGTTTTGCAAGTTTTATTTTCTTTTAATGCCTTTTGTATCACTCAACGCTATTGGGTAAATACCTTTAGTTGTAATGTGTTTGCTTTAAATCTACTGGTAAAGTGTTGTGGTCAAACCCTGTGTCTAGAGTGTCAGTCACACCACGTCTACACCCTAAACCCCGCATTACTGGGATGGGGAAGTTTGAAAGAAGGAAGGTGGGACTTTTAAGGAGGCAAGAGATCCTTAAGGAGTTGCTCAGGGGGTCCCAGTCATAAGGGGAACCTTGACAGGCCCTAACAAATGTATTGTAATGTGTAAAGCGGCAATTGTGCACCCCTGATTTTTTTTTTTTACGTAGTTTACTCCAAGGATCCCACAGTAGCCATGAGCAAAAGGAGAATCAGCTGCTTCCTTAGATTACCAAGGGATGGGAAATGAAGCAATCACCTTTAATTATAATGGTGGAAGAAAAATCTAGGTTAATACCTTAAAAAAACCCCTATACAAATATTTGGATAAGTGTAGAAATGAGGTTGTGGGTTCCCCATTAGTGGAAATGGTTAAAAATTTGGCTGGAGAGGCATCTGTTCAGAGAGCATTCGGAGGTGACTGACCCTGGTTAAGAGCAGGCTGCAGAGGTCTTTGCAATTCTATGGCCCTTGGATAGCTTACCACTAACAAAAGGTTAGCAACAGGAGGCATCTGGAATTAACTCCTTATCAGCAGGAGAAGCAAGGCATCAGCTGTTGGTTAAAGGGTTATTAAATATATTTTTAAATTGATAAGACATGCAATTTGTGTGCAGAAACATCGTTTCTTGTAAGCAAACATCTTGCTTGTAGCTTTTAAGTGAAACAGTGTGTAATAGTATCCAGTGATTATGTTAATAGGTGAATTATTTCATATGGCACAAATTACATGCTGTTTCCCGCCCTTAGCTGTCAGGACAAGATGGGGAGAGAAGGCCAAAGCAAGGGAAGTAGCCAGGATGTGCCCCGAACAGAAGTGCAAGGCCTTTTAAAAGCAGATCTGACTGCCAGTGCTATAAGAACTGGTTCACTCTACAGCAGGGGTGGGCAAGTTGTGGCCCCCCAGATGTTTTGGCCTACAACTCCCACTAGCCCTAGCCAGCATAGCCAGTGGTGAGCGAATGATGGGAGTTGTGGTTGCCCACTCCTGCTCTGCAGACAAGTCCCAAGGAGCCCCACACCTTTCCTCTTGGCATTTTCCCTCTGAGCGATGCCAAGCCCTGCCCTGGGACAGCTGGGGAAAAACAAAATGCTGGCCGGGCCTTGGATCTTTTTGTTGCTGAGTGCTGTAAAAAGAAAAGAAAGAAAAGGTCTTCCAGTCACTGCTTCCAATAAGCAGGAAACGCATCACCTGCCCCCAAAGGACAGTGACTTTTATAACCTTTGCATATGCTAATGTATAGGTAGAGATACAAATTTATTATAATTTCAATAGATATAGAGGACATCGCACCATACTGTGGAAGGCTGTGGCCAGGTGAGCTCTGTGCCGGCCGGTTCAGCCTGCTGCCCAGGTGTGAACTCTTGATGGGCAACACTGCTTGAGTTTCTTTATCTTTAAACTGGAACTGGACAGGACAACTTTCCAAACAGAGGACTGTCATCTGTAAAAGAGGACACCTGGCCACCATACCGGCCTCTCCCAAATCAATGCAAATGCTCCCCCACACTTTACCCCCCTTTTGCCTACCCATACTTCTGGGCAAAATAGTGCTGAAAAATTGTCTGCTCCTGGAGAGAGATGTTCTCCCACTCATCACCCACAGATGGGTCTTTAAGACGGGCCAGTGCTATTTTATCCCCAAATTGCTGGGGACGGGAGACTAGTTTGCCTCAGGCCACCAGGGCAGAGTTTGTTGCACATGCAGAACGCGATCTTTCTGCCTTACCGTTCGCACTCTTTTTAGCCTTCCCCAACTTGGTGCAATGAGGGTTGCATTTCGTTTGGCCCTTCGTGTCTTTGGTCCAGGAGGAAGAGTTTATTTTGGCGCACTTGGTCTTCCGTCTTCTCTCCTCTTGGCTCGTTCTTCAGTGGTGCAGACAGTGCTACACGTTAACAGACATTTAGAATGTGATTTGCTCTGCTCCGTCTTCCTCTGCCTGCCTGTGACGCTGCACAAAGGGCGTCTTGTGTCTCTGTGTGTCTCCTGCACAGCCCAATGAAAAGGAACCTCTGGCTAACTTCCTCCATGTCCTCGTTTGCACCACGATGCAATTCGGCGGCGACCCAGGGCCAAGGTGGGCTCAGGAATGTTTCAGGGAGGGGCAAGGCACACGGGATGCATTTGTGCTACCTGTGGGATTTTCTCCTCTGCAGACACCGAAATCAGCTTCTCCCAACTTGGCGCCCTCCAGATGTGTTGGACTACAACTTCCAGTTTCCCCCAGCCAACATGGTGAAGCTAGGGAAGCTGGGAGTTGTAGTCCAACACATCTGGAGGACATCAGATTAGGGAAGACTAAGCACTGCACTCCAACAACGCCATATGATTTCTAAGTAGGTAAAAACCACTGTATTCCAGGTAGCTTGAACAGCGTTGGCAGCACTAGACTTTTTAAATTTATTTCCCAGAGGTTCATTGTTCAGTCACAATTTGGTTTTCCTGTTGTGAGCACAAATCCTAAAACTCTCATTTGTGTGTGTGTAGGGTGTGTGTGTGTTTACATTTGCAAAAATCACATCTTTTTCAAGAAGCTGCAGATGCTTTTCAGCCTAAGAGGTTCACATCTCAAAGCAAGGCTATCGCCTGAGGTTGACTGTCATACTGTCACTCCTGTCTTTTAATAAGGAACATTTCCAAAAGGCGTACTTCCAAGCCTCAAATGCTGAAAAGCACGATTATGTTTATGGAGAGCTGGGGAGTGGGAGGGGAAGGAGAAGGCAGGAAGAATGAGAGAGCCCCAATCCATCCCCGCAGCCACCCCCCAGCATGAAATGTGTCTGGAAAAGCAGCAATTAGAAACCCTTTTATTGATATCCACTCCCTGGAGCCCCTTTGAGTCACAAGTCCGTGTTGGAACTATGCGGCGGAGGGTGGGGGGAGAGAGGGGAGAAAATGGGGGGCCGGCCCAGTGACAGGTGTCACGCCTGTGACCTGGGTCAATCGAGGGCTGTGATCGCCCGGTGACCCTTTCCATCAATGGCGATGTAGAGCAGCTCCAAACAGCTTGTAGATGAGGGAGCAGCAGAGTGGAGAAGATATATTCGGGAATGAAAGCTTCAGTTCCCCCTTTTAAAGACTTGGCCACCGCCGCTGTCAGCCTCTGTTGCACACAGTTAAAAAGGCTCGCTTCCTTCCAAAGCAGCCGGCCGGCTTGCTCGCCCGCACAGGAAAACAGCAGCAGCACGCACGTCCCAGGACACCCTTGCCTCGTACGGGAGGCAACAAAATCCACAAATGTTTGTAGCCCATTTTAAAAATTTTAAACAGAAAGCTTCAGCTATTGGGCAGTATAGAAATGAAATAAATGAAATAAAATACTTTTTTTAGGAGCCCGTACACTGATACACAGACTGAGCAACAAAATGGATGTTACTTTAGATACATATTTAACAGCGATCTCCCCCACCCCCAATTTTTACCCTGGAGTAGATGCAGGGTCCCAGATTTGGGTCTTAAAAGTCCCCTACCCTCCATGCTACGGTCCCAATCTGGATTGGAGCCCCTGCGATTACTGTAGAGTAAAAAATGGGGTGGGGGAAGCTTCTAGATACAGATTTAAAGTAATGTCTGTTTTGGCCCTGAGGTCACAGATTGAGGAGGTAGAATTCTGGACTGTACAACATGAATTCTGAACTGTAGGGGTGGAAGGATGAGTGTGTCATGTGGGTTAATCTCCCCCCACATGTAAAATACTCCTTGCATGTAGTAAACTAGCACATCAGGGAGAAGGCTACGCTGACCCTTTCTTTCTGTTCTGCCAGCTTACTACGTGCAGGGAGCTTTGTGTATTTGTAGGATGTGTGTGTGTGTGTGAATTCCAGAATATGACCCCCCTTCCCTCTGCAGTCTGAAGCGGTAAAGTCCAGAATTCTTTGCCCATCCACCCATCTACCACTTCACTGTGCATAACAGGATGCCTGGCTGCTCACAGAATGAGAATAAATCCTGAGGTGGCAGGAAGGGCTGTGCTACTTCAGAGTGCAGGAGCGAGATCCCATTTTTGTCTCCTCCCTTGTTTAAAAAAGACATGCTCCCCAACATTAAAAGTGTCCAGTGGACAGAGAAAATTGGGAGAAATTTCCTACCCAGCCTTTTGCTTCATATGTTGCTATGCATTCCAAACAACTTAACACACATGTGGATCATAGATTGCGGCTTTTAGTTAAAGTCTGAAGCCTCATACATTTCTTCCACGGAAAGGGAACAGGGAAAGGGAAAGGGAGCTTTACGGAAAGGGAAAAGGAGCTTTACGAAAAGCTCTCTCCAGCCAGACAACAAGGAAGGATCATCGTCTTGACTCCTAACAGATTAAAACAGACTCACTGCCTTTGAAAATTTGTACATAAAATGGTGTTACTCGGGATGTAAGGGTGATAAATGTTCCACAGCTTTTGGCCCTCAAGAAATTGCCAACACTATTTTATGTAAACCGCTGACCTAACCTGTTCAAATCCCCCCCGGCCTGGTGCCCTCCAGGTGTGTTGGGACTACAAGTCCCACAATCCCCAGATATTGGGCGGCACAGAAATGGAATTAAGTAAGTAAAATAATAAAATAAAGGCTGCCTTACAGAGTTCTTGTAAGGACTGCAGCTGGACGGCGGAGGCTGGGGGCTCTGATGTCAGCAGGGCAGTAAATCCAAGTCAGAGTCTCACTCTGAACCAGTCAGAACTCTAAAAGAGCTCTCCATGCACCTTGGATAGCTCCTTTAGTTTTGTCTGGTTCTGACTGAAATTTGGGGTGGATTCACTGCCCCCGACATCGGAGCTGCTGCCTCCACCACAACTAGATAATGCACAGAAGAGCTCTGAAGAGCGGGAATGTGAAGCAAACATTTTTACTCATGTTACGGCGCTGCATCTACGAGGGGGCTTTAGAGGGCGTGAGCGAATAAAGCGGCCTCCCACTGAACCCCTGTTCCATCCAGTCCCGTGTTCTCTGCTCTTCTTTAAGGTCCCAAACAGAGATCTTTTTTGGCACAGTTCATATACTAATACTAATATATACAAATAGCAAATTCCATTCTCCAAGCGCGTGGATCCTCGCGTAGCCAAAATGGCTCCCTCCATGCACAAGGGGAACGTAGCAGCAGTTTCCAGAAAAGCTCAAGGGTTGCAGAAGTAGGGAAAAAATGTACAGGAAAAATGAACCCAAAGGGGGAAACTGTGATGTCACATCGTATATATGTTACGAACTTGGGTTTATATATGCGTATCAATGTTATGACTCTTATTTTTTCGGGTAAGTAGATCTAGAGTGGGAGTGGTATGCGTGACGGGAGGTATGATGGACTTGCATATGTGAGCTGATTGGCTGAGGGAGGGGGTGTGTGAAGTGGTGTGTGCTATATAAAGAGGGAGCTGCGCTTGTGTGGTTTAGATAGGGGATGGACAGGGAAGAGGGTGGACAGGGCTTGCGAAGAGATAGGACGCGAGGAGACAGAAAGTGGCAATCAAGTGTGCGTGTGTGGGAGAGGATATAAGCTGTTGAAGTGGCATATTCACTGTTTAACTTCTGAATGCTGTAAATAATAAATATTCCTATCTTTTACAAAATCCTACGCCTACGGCTCGTGGCTACAAAAGGGAAAAGCAATGAAGAGAATAATGCAGGCCAGGATAGAAGCCAGCGTGTCCTCACATCGCACGAAGCAAAGGTGCTGGACCGGAGGTAAAGGTCCCGGTGGCAGCGTTACTGTGTGTGGGGGAAGGTGTTGCCTGCTGTGGGAAAGGCCTTACCGGAAAGGCCTCCTCGCTGGTAAATAGGCAGAGGTGCCACAGCACCCCCCACCTGCAAACCTACCCAATGGGGACTGAATATGCACAGTGCCCACAGAATGCTGACTCTGTGTGTGTGTGTGTGTGTGTGTGTGTGTGTGCGAGAGAGAGAGAGAGCGAGAGAGAGAGAGAGAGAAGTGGAGATGGAAAACTTGAAAGGCATGGCTGGCTGGTTAGCACACTGAACACTTTGCTGCAGGCCCTCAGAAAGGTCTTTTATTTTTAAGCTGCAGATGCTGGGAGGATCTTCTGCGGGCAAAGACTGCGCCACTGAGCTATGGACCCCTCCCAAACGTATTGCATTTGCAGATTTGCACTTACAGAGTGTCCAGGATTGTCTCTTGCCCAGTGAGAAAGGCCCCACGCCTGCTCGCAAACAGCAATGCAAATGCTATCCAAAAGGGCTGCAATGGAAAGGCGGCACTCAAAAATGGCAGCAACGCATGTCGGTGGCTTTGTGTGGCATTTGTCTTTGTGCGTGGCTGTTTTATTCCATGGTATTGTTGATATTGTTGTTTATTCGGTCAGTCACTTCCGACTCTTCGTGACTTCATGGGCCAGCCCATGCCAGAGCTTCCCGTCAGCCGTCGCCACCCCCAGCTCCCCCAAGGTCGAGCCCGTCACCTCCAGGATATCATCCATGTTGATGTGTTTGCAATATTTGGTTATGGTCAGTGGTTTTGACAAGTATATTTCAGAAATAATGAAGATAGTCAAAGATTGCAGGCAGACAACAAGTTAAAAATTAAGCAAGGGTGCAATCGTATGCATGTTTGGATGGAAAAATGTCCTACATCTCCCAGCATTCTCCAGCCAGCACAGCTGGAGAATGTAGGACTTTTTCCCATCCAAACATGCATACGATTGCACCCCACGGCTGTTATTTTATGCCTGCTTACCTGGGAGAAAGCCCCATTGGACTCAGTCGGTCTTACTTCTGAGTAGACATGCCTAGGATTGCAGTCTACGTACCACAGGCTGTTGTGTCTTTACAATCTGCTTTGATCTCCACAATGGTGTTCCTTGAGGACGGGCAATAAAGAGCAGAGTTTACAACGTCCTTTGGAAGGGAAAGAACTTGAGGCTGATAGTTAGGCCCATAATCAGACATTATGTAGTTCAGCCCTCTCCAACCTGGTACTCTCCAGATGTGTAGGACTACAACCCCCATCAGCCCCAACCAGCATGGCAACACATCTGGAGGGTGCCAGTGAGAAGCTTCGGTGCAGTGAGAAGGTACACAGGAGGTGACAGAAGCTTCAATTAATACAGAGCAGCAAAACAACTAGCAGTCTTCAGTGAGTTATTAAATATATTTTTTAACAAAAAAGTCAAATAAAAAGTTTTACTAAGTGCCAAATCCCAGGGTCTTTACATTTATATAACACATGAGCGGAAGGACTGCGACACTGCAGGTCCAGCGTTCTGCTTCCAGCTTCTAATAAACCAAAATCAGATTTGTGATTTGCAGCAAACACTTTGGTCTGACTTTGGAAGTTTAAAAAAAAAAAAAAGACTGCACCAGGCATTTCCAATGACCAGCGAGTTAAAGGACATACAAAGCCTTGCCAAAAGATTCTGAAAGGTAAATAGTACTCTGCCAACAGACAGGCCACACTCAGTATGTGGGGAAACTCCTGGTTGCCATCCATGATGACATTTCAGAACAGGTAAGAGTGCTTTCGGCTCCATCCCTTGGGGGGCGGGGAACTCTGCTGGAGGCGAAAACTCTTTACAAGGACTGCTTAATGGCTCCACGGCAAAAGATCAGGGTAAAGCCAGGTTTGCGAGCCCTCGTTAAGTTTCCCATTGAGCTTTTAGCCACCATGACGGATGTCAGATGAAGGATGGTGGCTCAGGTCCAACTGGGATAATTAATTGAGCTGACTGGATAATTTGTAGCATGCAGATTTAGTCATCAGCGTGGATGACTTCCGTTGGTGCCAGCCATGTGAAAACTCCCTTATGCTGCCGCCATTCCTCACTTCCCAGCACCCGACTAATTAAAATAACTATTTAGGATTTAAGCATAGAATCATAGATTCATAGAATAGTAGGGTTGGAAGGGGCCTACAAGGCCATCGAGTCCAACCCCCTGCTCAATGCAGGAATCCAAGTCAGAGCGTCCCTGACAGATGGCTGTCCAGCCTCGTCTTGAACGCCTCCAGTGTGGGAGAGCCCCCCACCTCCCTAGGGAATTGGTTCCGTTGTCGTATTGCTCTAACAGTCAGGAAGTTTTTCCTGATGTTCAGCCGGAATCTGGCTTCCTGTAACTTGAGCCCATGATTCCGTGTCCTGCACTCTGGGATGATCAAGAAGAGATCCTGGCCTTCTTCTCTGTGACAACCTTTCAAGGACTTGAAGAGCGCTATCATATCTCCCCTCAGTTTTCTCAAGGCTAAACATGCCCAGTTCTTTCAGTCTCTCTTCATAGGGCTTTGTTTCCAGTCCCCTGATCATCTTTGTTGCCCTCCTCTGAACCCTCTCCAGTTTGTCTGCATCCTTCTTAAAGTGTGGTGCCCAGAACTGGACACAGTACTCCAGATGAGGCCTATCCAGTGCTGAGTAGAGGGGAACTAGTACTTCCTGGGATTTGGAAGCGATGCTTGTATTAATGCAGCCCAAAATAGCATTTGCCTTTTTTGCAGCCACATCACATTGTTGGCTCATATTCAGCTTGTGATCGACAACAATTCCAAGATCCTTCTTGCTTGTAGTGTTGTTGAGCCACGTATCCCCCATCTTGTAACTGTGCTGAAAAAAGGTTTCTTTTTCCTAGGTGCAGAACTTGGCATTGATCCCTATTAAATGTCATTCTGTTGTTTTCTGCCCAGCGTTCCAGTCTATCCAGATCACTTTGAATTTTGATTCTGTCTTCCAAAGTATTAGCTATCCCGCCCAATTTTGCGAAGTTTGCAATGTGTCCTATTTGTCGGTTCGAAAGCTCCAAGCACCTTGACACATGGGTCTCCCAGGAATCAGGTCTGCCTCCTCTTCAGCTTCGATAGTGCTACAGCATTCGGTGCTCCCAGACCATGCACAGGTACATACACCTTTCACCTAACAGCCCCTCCTCATTAATCTACAGCAGCCTCCCCCAACCTGGGGCCTTCCAGAAGTGTTAGACTACAACTCCCATCATTCCTGAATGAAGCTCCATCCAGAAAAGACTGAGAGGCTGTTAGTGGGTGGTTCTCCTGACTGGTGGTTCTCCTGACTGAGATGTTATTAGTGGGTGGTTCTCCTGAGGGTGCTCAACCTGTGCTGGATGGGGTTCCCTCCCCCCTGAAGGAGCAGGTTCGTAGCTTGGGGGTCCTCCTGGAGCCATCTTTGTCACTTGAAGCTAGGGTGGCCTCAGTGGCATGAAGTGCCTTCTACCAACTTCGGTTGGTGGCCCAACTACGCTTCTATCTGGACAGGGATAACCTGGCTTCAGTTGTCTATGCTCTGGTAACCTCCAAGTTAGATTACTGCAATGTGCTCTATATGGGGCTGCCTCTGAAAATGGTTCAGAAGCTGCAGCATGTGCAAAATGTGGTGGCCAAACTGATAACAGGGACAAGAAAATCTGAACATATAATACCGATTCTGGCCTGCTTGCACTGGCTGCCTCTATGTTTCCAAGCCTGATTCAAGGTGCTTGTTTTGACTTATAAAGCCTTACATGGCTTGGGACCGCAATACCTGATGGAGCTCCTCTCCTGGCATGAACCTTTGTTCAGCATCCAAGGCCCTCCTCTGGTGCCTCTTCTGAGGGAGGCTTGGAGGGCGGCAACAAGGGAGAGGGCCTTCTCAGTGGTGGCCCCCCAATTATGGAATGATCTCCCCAACGAGGCTTGCCTGGTGCCAACATTATCTTTTTGTTACCAGGTTAAGACCTTCTTTTACTCTCAGGCATTTGGCAGCATATAATCAGGTTTTTAATCAGGTCATATGATTTCCTAATTAATTAATTAATTTTTAAAAGTTGTTGGCCACCTTTCAAGGCAAAAGCCCTCCCAAGGTGGCTCACAGCAATAAAATACATAAAAAGCAGTTAAAATACTGAAAGTGATAAAAACATAAACACAATAAAATAGCAACAAAAGCAACAATAAAAGCCGACAATAAAACCAACAACAGCAAATGTTGAATGTTAAAACTGTTTGGAGATACAGAGTGTGTGTGTGCTGCCTTATATGTTTGTATGTAAATGGTTTTTATTATGTATATCACTGTCTTTTTAAGGTTTTTATCTTTGTAAACCACCCAGAGAGCTTTGGCTATTGGGTGGTATAGAATGCAATAAATTAAACGCAATTCCCAGCCAGCATGGCCATCGCAATCCAGGACATCTGGAGGGCACCAGGTTGTGGGAGGTGATCTACCTGCAGAGCCCAGAAGGTAGCCACCTGACCAGGATTCCACCCTCGTGACCCTAAGAAAAGGAAGCTGTAAGGATGGGCGTTCAGTGTTTTTGTGGCCGTTATTCTCACGCTTTCCCTACCAGATGCATTCTTTATTGATTTGATTTCTGTTCCACCTTTTGGTCCAGAAGGATCCCCAAACCAATTTACTTAAAATAGTACAGTGCAGTGGCCCAGTTTGCATGTCACAGCAAGCCAGCATTTTTTAAAAATTCTAGGCGACTCGGAGCGAGCCAGCGAGCGCAGAGGCAACTCGATCACTCCCGCTTGGCTCCTCCTGCCAGCAGGCTAAGCAAGCGAGGAACTCTCCAACCCTAGTTTGTCTGGAACGTGTGTGGAATTTCAGGCCCAGGGGCCAAGTATGGCCCACCTGGAGTCCCAATCCAATCCCTCCTCCCCTGACCGCTTCCCCTTCCTACCCCCTTTCCCCTGCAACCACCGATAATTTGGTGGCTTCCCAGCCTTTGTTCAGTAAGAGCTTTAAGCGATAATATGCTAGTATTTTTTTGTATTTTGGGCTCCACCCCTGGGAGCATCTCCTTGGGTCCTTGGCTGAAAGAGGTTCCCCACCCATGGGTGAACATGACGTCCAGACCGGGAACTCTGTCTTGTCACTCCCTGACAAGCCAGAGTCTGGAGCGACCGAGTCGTGTGCAGCAGCTTGCTCACGGTAAACCGGCTTTTGAAAAGCCATCTGAATGCGGCCACTAATACTGGTGCTGCTTCTATCCTCTCTGGCACATGGCATTGCCCTGGGTTAGTCCCCTCAGGACTGCAGCACTTTGCATGGAGTGGGGGATGGACCGGATGCAGCAGCGTTTTGTAAGAGAGCAGCACTCTGCTCAAAGATACTGTCCTTACATTACATTTTTCAGCATCAAACTCCTTTGCTGAGGGAACTGCACTGGTTGCGTATTTGCTACCGGGCCAGGTCTAAGGTTCTAGTACTAGTATGGAAAGGAAGGGTTCCTCCTGTGCAAGTATCGGGTCATTACTGACCCCTAGAGGGACACCTGCTTACGCTGGCATTTTCATGGCAGACTACAGTGGGGTGGTTTGCCATTGCCTTCCCCAGTCATGACTACCTTTCCCCCAGCAAGCTGGGTACTCATTTTAGTGACCTTGGAAGGATGGAGGGTTGAGTCGACCTGAGCCGGCTACCCGAGACCCGGCTTCCGCTGGGATTGAACTCAGGTCGTGGGGAGAGTTTCGGTTGCAATACTGCCGCCTACCACTCTGCACCACACGAGGCTCTAAACAACCTGGGACTGTGAAAGCACCTTCTCCCTTATCAACCTGCCCGGTCACCGAGGTCATCAGAGGGCATGTTACTGATGGTTCCGCATGGACCTGTGGCCCATTTGGAGTCCACCTAGAGATGAGCCTTCAGCGTGGTGGCCCCCTTTCTGTGGAACTCCCTGCCTTAGGAAGTCAGGTACACAGCAACGTTGTGTTGCTTCTGGCGCCTCCTGAAAACATTGCTTTTTCAGGAAGACTTCCTGAAGTGACCTGCCATGGTTTTATCAGAACTCTGCTTCTTTTTCAAAAAATAGTAATTATTTTAACATGTATGTATTTATTTATTTACAATATTTGTATACCACTCCATATCTGGAACAGATTTTGAAGCGGTGAACACAAGAGATAAAACAGTAAAAGTATAAGAAGATTAAAACACCAGATTAAAATTATGCTATTTTAAAAAAACAGAATACCTACAGAAACTGTGATCGGTCAATTAAGGAATGCCTCCTGGAACAGTGCTGTTTTCAGGAGGAGCCGGAAACAGCACAGTGTTGGTGCCTGCCTGACGTCCAGGGGCAGGGAGTTCCACAGAAAGGGGGCCACCACACTGAAGGCTCTTCTCCTGGTGGGCTCCAAACAGGCCATGGGTCCATGTGGAACCACCAGGAGCAAGCCCTCCGATGACCTCAGTGGCCGGGCAGGTTGGTAAGTGAGAAGGAGCTCTCTCAGGTATCCTGGTCCCAGGCTGTTTAAAGCTTTGTACACTAGTACTAAAACCTTCAACTTGCCCTGGAAGCAACTGGGCAGCCAGCGCAGTTCCCTCAGCAAATGAGTTGCATGCTGAAAAGGGGCAGCTCCCGACATGGTGTTTTTATTCTTTTATCCTATCTGTATTGTTCACCACTCTGGAATCTGTCCGGATGTGGAGTGCTATACAAATGTAGATAGATAGATAGATAGATAGATAGATAGATAGATAACATTTAAAAACCCTACTTTCTTCCAGGAAGGAAAGGATGTGGCATAGATGCTGCTCGTGGTTTGTGTGTTTTTGTCCCAGAGGTCCTAAGGCACTCAGAATCGCTAGAATCTTTGAAAACAAAAAGGTGTCAACCCTCTCAGCACATCCGACTCCCGTGGACGGAGCTACAGTACCGAGGAGGGAGGAAACGCCACCACTCTCTGGGCTTAGATGTGGAGTGTATTAAGGAACCGATGATAGCTTAAGTGCTGGCTTGCTGTACATGCCATTTAAGCCATTTAGCACTTCTGTTCCATATTAAAGCCTCTCTCTAGCAAGCGGCTCAAAAGCCCACTTCAGAAACGAGAGAGACCCACCCCTGGATGGGGGCCCATAATTCAAGGCAGACCTGAGAGGCCACCATCTGCCTTTCATCAGCCCTCGGGGGAAGAAAACGAGATCAACATCAGGATGAAGGTTGGCTGCAAGTCTGAAGGGGATATGCTCGATTGTCCTGCTGAGTTGTGGGCATTTCTGTTCCAACAGGCTGGAGAAATCACTTTGGGCTTTTCTACCTGAGGCTTTTAACCCGCACCTTTACCGAGGCTTCTGCTTCTGGATTCTTTGTGGAATTAAAATCGGCGCATTTACATGCCTTTTTTCCCTGGTGGCGGGGGCGTTCTTTCTCCGCCTTCCTATATGTTCCACTACACAACCTCTAGGTGGCGCTGTGGTACAGCAGAGATACACACTCACAGTCACACAAGGGTTCTCCAACACCATTGAGAAAAAAACCTTTCCTCGTTAGGAAAACCCCCACGATAATGGTTGCAAAGCACAGGCAAGGAGGCCCTGGAGGATGACGACATGTGTAAAGGACCTGCAAAAATGACCTGGGAAGGAGAGCCAGCGTTGGACTGGGAGTCGGGAGATCCAGGTTCTAGTTGCCACTTGGCCATGGAAGCTCACTGGGTGACTCTGGGCCAGTCGCAGACTCTCAGCCCAACCTACCTCACAGGGTTGTTGTTGTGAGGATACAATGGAGCGGAGGAGGATTATGTATGCTGCCTTAGGTTCCTTGGAGGAAAAAAAATGGGATATAAATGCAGTATCTAAATAAAAATAAACTTCTGTGAGTGAGGAAGCATTAGCGTACAATAAAAGCCTCATGTAGGAAGGCTCTCTGAAAGCTGATGGGTAGGTAGCTTCTAGCTTCAGCTCGAGGTCCCAACATAACATAGGAAGCTGCCTCAGTCCCAGTCAGGCCAAGGGTCCATCTGGCCCAGTATGTCAACACCGACTGGCAGCAGTTATTCTCCAAGGTCTTTCCGATCTTAGCCCTATCTGGAGGTGCCAAGGGTCTAACTCTGATAAGGAAGCTTCTTACATTCCCATGGCACCCTTCCTCCAGCAATACCCCTGAAATTGGTCCAATGCCCAGCACTGCTGTATTTTGATATTAGCTGGAGTGGTATAGTGGTTAGCGTGTTGGACTCCGCAGACACCTGGGCTCAAATTTCACCACACAGCTATGAAGCTCACAGTCCTAAAATATACTACCCTGAGTTCCTCAGATGAAGCACAACGCATAAAGAGAGTGAATTATTGTAATCCCCACCCACCCATACATTTTAGCTGTACTCAGTATCCACTTTGAGCCTTTAGAGAACAGTAGGGCAGCTATCACAATACATACATACATACATACATACATACTTCCACTAGGGATGAAGGAGAAATTCATTCTGTTCCCATTTTAATGTGAACTTGCCTAATTTCGCACTTCCTGAACCAGTCTGTAAACTGAAATGCAGTTACGCTTCAATATACATGCTTTTGTGAATTTTGCAGTTCTCCAAACGTATGTTTAAAAATGCTCACATTAGTGAAAATAACGTATGCAAATTATTATTAGGGAGCATTGCTCGCCAAAAAAAGTATATATTAGGAAAAAATCCACACAAAAGTGTGTATAGTAGGAGGAATGTGCACAGAAATCCATGTGGAACTTTTTCAAAACATTCAGAACTGATGTGGAAAAGGGATGAGGCACACTTAATACTTAATACTGGAAAAATGAGAAATGGAGAGAAAATGAAATGAACAGATTTGTCCATCCCTGGTTGTCACAAATGTTCACTTTCTTTTACTTCTGGAACTGGGAAATTGGGGTGGTGGTGGTGGTGGTGGAGGAGAGACAACCTGTCAGTTTTTAACTGCAGGTGCTTATTCCAAAGTTCCCGGGGCGGTCATGCAGACAATGTACATTCGGATTCAAACCCCAAGGGCCATCCGTCCTGGAAGCTTTTGACTGCGACCAATACACTAAGGGATTGCAGAAGCAACATCTGTTCCTTTGCAACTGCAGTGGGGAAATCAAAGCTTTTGTGCTGAACAGTTGTTTAAGGAATTTTAAACAGGGGGTAGATCAGCTGGTAAAGGCCCCAACCCACCTGGGAGGGATTCTTCAGCTGGTGCTGCTAATTCAAAGCCACTTGCCAGCATGCAAGCCATTTGGTGGAAGGGCAGGCCCCTGAACCAATTCAGAGACACCCCCCTCAACACATGAAGGCAGGCTGCTCCTAGCAGCAGGGCTGAACGCCTGCCATTATTCTGCAGGAGCCCAGAAAAAGCACTGAAATGTGGCTTGCCCCAAATCTCAGCTTTTGTGTTCATTTGTTTTTAAAGCAAGTTTCTAGCTCTTATGCCTGCAGAGAGATGCTTGCAAGCATGTGAACAATGGCTACTGAGGAGTGGATGAAGGAGACTTCTAGAGGATACAGGTCAGGTGGGTGGCTCAAGCAAGTGGCACCACTGCAGGGAAGAGCAGTGAGGGCAGCTCAGGAACCTGCCTTGAGCCCCGAGGCCAGAGCAAGTTGGACAATACTCCTTGACCCCTATATGAGCTTCTCAGTCAGGCGTACTTGCTGGTCTGCACAATTAGGAGACCTGCTCTTGTTGTGTAGAGACCACCTTCACCTTGCTTCTGTTGGAATAGCAATGGCAGGGGATTACACCAAGCAGATGGGCAAGCGAAGGGTTAATTTCTTTTGGGAGTTTTCAAAGCAGTCAGTAGGAGCAAGGCTCATTCAGGGTGCAGGGCTAATTGGCAGCTCTGGGTGCCTCAGAGAGCCTTGGGTGCAAACAGGGGCTACAGTGATGGGAGGAATGTTGCCTAGCAGCCGGGTGAAGCCAAATAAATTCCCTCTTCGCCTGGGTTTCTTGTGAATAAAAAGTCGAGCATGCTCAGTATGTGTAGTAGTAGTGGTGGTGGTTTCATTCTGTTAGAAGCCTGATTTGATTGCTCTCAGTGAGCCACTTTATGAGTCATTAAGGTTTGCCAGGCCTTCTTTTTCTGGATCCAGCCTGCTTTGTTTAGCCACTTCTGCTAACAGCCTCTCCCTTAGGCATTGAGGAGCTGTGTCTGATCTGGCGGGGGTAGCAGTTACGGGTGCTGGAGTGCCATTATTTCAGCATATAATAAGCAGGGTGGCATCGGTAGGTGGCATCCCTGCACAGACAACAAGAGCCCGCCCCTGCCCTGGGCCTCCTTTCCTGCCACTCTAATGAGTGCTGGGCAGTCACCATCGCCACTGCCTACATGGCATCCCTGCAACCATGCCCCATGCCCGCTCCCTCGGTGTCAGAGCTGGGCTGGGGGGAGGAGCCTGAAGTGGGAAGGGCTGCAGCTCAGTGGCAGAGCCCCTGCTTTACATGAGAAGGTCCCAGGTTCAATCCCCAGTGTCTCCAGGTAGGGCTGGGAACGACCCCTGCCTGAAACCCTGGAGAGCCACGGCTGCCAGTCAGTGTTGACAATACTGGGCTAGATGGAACCATGGTCTGACTTGGTATAAGGCAGCTTCCCATGTTCCTAGGAGCCAGTGGGGGCTGGTGGCTCCAATGTCAGCGGGGCAATGGATCCGCTCCAGGTTTCAGTCAGAACCAGCCAGAACTCTAGTGGAGCTCTCCAAGGGGCAAAGCCTTTTTAATGCTTTAAAAATGGTTTTAGTCCCTGTGTGTGCTGTCTCTTTATACGTGTGCATGTAAATGGTCTCGATCATGTATTTTAAGGTTTTCCTCTATGTAAACTGCCCAGAGAGTTTCAGCTATTGGGGGGTCTAGAAATGTAATGAATGAATGAAATGAATGGAGGTTCCATTTAGCTACCTTGCAGAAGCCACGGAGACTCCTCCCCGCTGGGAATTTGACCAATTCCTTCTAAAAGCCACCACTGGCAAACCAAATACAAAGCCGCCTTCCACGGCATCCACCTACCATCCCAGCTAGCCCATCCCCACACCAGCAGCAGCCCATGGCCTCTGGCAGAGGTTCCCAGCCCTGCCACCCAAGGCTCTACAGCAGAGGTGCCCGCAACCTTCTACGTGCAAAGCACGTGCTCTGCTTTTCCACGATCCACAAACCACTGCAGCACGTCATGCCGCGTGTCAAACTTGCTCGCCGTCGGGTCTTGCAACAGTAACGAAAACACGGAGGGACTGGCTTGCTTGTCTTTTCTCATTTGTCTTTTCTCAGGCCACGGTTACCTGGGCCTTTCAGGGGGAAAAGAAACCTTATAGCAGCCTCTCCAACTCGGTGCCCTCCAGATATGCTGGACCACAATTCCCAATGCCCTGCTGGTTGGTACTGATGGGAGTTGCAGTTCAACACATCCGGAGGGAATCAGGTTGGAGAAGGCGGTCTCTGTCAGGTGAAGGGCCCCTCTCTAGGCGGAAGGGGAGGCTTGTGGTCCCAGGGAGCAGAACCTCTTTGGAAGGCCACAGCATCGCCCTTGGGAAGCATGCAATGGGGAGAGGGCTGGGGATTAGTGATGCATGAGCATTTCATTTCTGCTCGCCATCCTAAATGTGAACAGAAGCAGGAGTGTGTTTTTTTTTTCAAGGAACATTTGAAAATTCCCAAATTTGTGACTGCAATGCATTCAAAAAATGATGTTTTTTTTTTTAAGCACACTTTGAAATGCACATTAGAAATACGCATTTTCACACTTTAGTCAATGGGGGGAAAGGGTGCAGTTTTGAAAAATACGCACAGAAATGTGCACTTTCCCCATTCAAATGAGTGGAAAAACAGGTTGAAACCAAAAATGCAAGCAAGCTGAAATGAGTGATTTTCAGAGAATTTAGGCGAGCTTGAAAGTAACTGATTCTGCCATCCCTAGAGGAGCAGATACTGCCTCCAGAACATTCCTGAATCCTTTTAAACATCTGTCCATAACAACGAATCTAGCGGCTTTAAGAAACCTTTTTTTTGCCAAAGTAGCACAACATCAACAGGCACCCCACCAGCATTGCCCCCCCGGTGCCTCCCCCTGCTGCGCATAAGCATACCCAGCTACTTCAATTACACAGTGACGTCTTCGTTCCCCACATCCTTTGCTGCAGATGTGGCTGCAACGCTGTCCCTGCTTTGAATCCTTGTGCGGCTGCACCTCTCGCTGTGCGCGCCACGTGATGGATCAGCACCCAGTTGAAAGAGCTCCTTTTCTACAGCTGACTCCCCAGATCTCTAACTAGGATTCTTCATGAGAACTGCCTTTCCCATCCATCGTAACGAGCAGAGAGAATCAAACACACAGTTTTTTAGCATCATTTTCGTCTATCTGGAGAGACCAAACAGGGCCAGTTCATCCAGCTCCCTTGTGTGGTTTGGGACCCTGGTTTTGTGGGCCATTTGGCGAGATATTCTCGGTAGGGTCTCCTCTCTACTGTCCATGGACTTGCCCTCTTTGTCTGGGCCCAGACGGAGCATGCAAAGCACCTGGTGGATACTGCTCCATCCCCTCGCTCTTGACACTCCTCGCATGCTCAGAGAAGGGATGTGCACAGGCAGCGACAGCAAGGAGCAGCAGCAGCACGGCCCAGGGATTGCCAGTGGGCCCCCTCTTGCCATGGCAGGTGCCCGATAAGACCAACCCTTGATGCCGGCTCTGTTCATGCCTTCCCTGTAGGAACCCACCCAACAATTGAGATCTATGGAGCCAGCCCTACTGTCTAATGTCAGGTCTGGACAGTGGTGTGTAGAGGCCCACACTTTGGGGCCTCAAATCTGGGAACCTCCTCTCAGTAGACGTCACCCCCCTTCTGTATGGTCCTTTTGCAAAAGCTATAAGACCCCATTGTTTTGCCAGGACTTTTGAGTGGACTGTATCTTCTGTGGCATTCTATTAAATGGCCTGGGCATTCCTGCAGCACACACCTCAACTGAGCCCCCAAATCTAGCACCTTTGTGGCAGAGCTGCTGAAACGGGCTGGGTAGGTGCCAAGGGCTTGTCCACACAGCTATCTTCATCTCTTCGTGACACACATGTGCAAAAGATACCACTGCAGATCTAACACTGCAGATGGTACTCTCAAATCCCTCAGTGTCACTTCAAAAATGACACTTTTCAACCGACACATGTTCAGCTGGAAGTCCTCAAGTGAGGAATGATCAGTGTGTATGAACCAGCCCTTAGTAAAGGTGTGCTGAGGAACCCAGCGTAGCCCTCAGAGCCAAAAAGGTTGTGCACCCCTGGGGTATAGGGCCTTTCAGAACATCAGAAGAGCCCTGCTGGATCAGACCAAGGGTCCATCTAGTCCAACGTTCTGTTCACACAGTGGCCAAACAGCTGCCTACGAGACAGGACAGGAGTGCAACAGCACCCTCCCGCCCATATTCCCCAGCAACTGGTGTACACAGGCATACTGCCTCTGATACTGGAGGTGGCATATAGCCATAAGGACTAGTAGCCATTGATAGCCTTCTCCTCCAGGAATTTATCTAACCCCTTTTAATAATGCCATCCAAACTGGTGGCCATCACTACATCTTGTGTTGGCGAATTCCATAGTTTAACTATGAGCTGTGTGAAGAACCTCCTTTCATCTGTCCTGAATCTCCCACCAATCAGCTTCACGGGAGGACCCCGCTGGGTGCCAGTATTATGGGCGAAGGAGATAAATGTCTCCCTATCCACATTCTCCACACCAGGCGTAATTTGGCAGAACTCTGTCATGTCCCCCGTTTCCCTCCTTTCCCCCCAAGCCTTCCCTTCGCAATGCAGTCAACAGGATCTCTGTCCGCCCCACCCTTCCCCTTTAATTACTTAAATGAAGTTGTACCTTCTTAAAGGCAAAGTCCCTTGACTGAATGCTGAGCTATTAATGGGAACTAGGGAGCAGCGGCTCCCCTCTTTGATATCAGAAGCTGTCAGCACCAGAACCCGCAGCCCTATTCAGAGCCGGGAGCCATCAGGGCTACAGCCCGGGCACTGAAGGACTGGAATGGCTCCACCACTGGCTCCCCCCCATGGGAAGAGCTACAATGACGTCATGTTCAGGCAGCGACTTTGCCAGGCATCAATGGTAGCCTTTCCTGGCCCTTGGCATGGGCTCTGCTTCTGACCCCCACTCTACCCCACCCCACCTGCTCCCGGCTTCCACTCTGTCCTGACTTTTGATGAGCTATTTGGGGTAAATCTGTCCAAACGACCCCTTTTCCTGGTTAGGAGTAATTTTTCGTTCCAACGTCTACTAAAAGTTTAACACCCCCCCCCCCCCCCCCCGCAATCTGGAAAACGCATTAGTTCACACCCCAGACTCGGAGTTAGAGACATGGAAATATACCTCAGGGGGATGAGGAGGGAAGGAATTGAAAGCTTTACAGAGCTCGGCCCGCATTATGACATGTCGCATCACAAGTTCTGGGCAGCGCCTAACCCCCTCCCCTCCACCAGTCACTGCCTGGCCAAGCTTCTGGGAGCAGAGCCCAGAACACAGCCTGAAATGCAAAGCTGCTCCTGGCTTTCCATCTCAACCACTCCGACACACACTGAGCAAAGGACATTTAATGGGGCGCAGCATTCTCTGGCCAACGGAGCCTGGGCGAGACACCGATTTCATTTACCTTTCCTTTTCCAGTCTTCAATGGGAACAGACTTTTCAGAAGGAAGAGGGTTCCAAAAAATAAAAAATCAGTTAGTACGTTCACATTAAGATGTTGTCGTCACTCCTCAGCTACCACAGCAAATAGGAATGTGTCCAAATAGCCAGTGTGGTGTAGTGGTTAGAGTGCTGGACTGGGGGAGACCTGGGTTTGAGTCCCCATTTGGCCATGAAGCTCACTGGGTGACTTTGGGCCAGTCATGGACTTGCAGCTTGATCCACAGCATTTATGGGATGGATGGAAGGATGGATGGAGATATAGATATAGATATATATGGACACCACGTTGCACTTGAAAACTAGCATCTTGCTCATACACAACACAATCTATTTGGCAAGAGAGAGAAAAAATAAATACCTTCATGTTGCAGCCACAGATAAAGTGATCTCTAGAGATGGGAAAGAAATTTATTCAGTTCCTGTTTTTATACAAGCTTCTCAAATTTGCACTACCCAAACCTATACGGGGAAAGGAACGCAGTTGAATGTTGATATCTGCACTTTTGTGATAAAAGTTTGCACATCAAAAAATGCATACAAAATTTCATATTGTACAGAAAAGTGTGCTAAAAATGTGTATATTACAGAAACGTGCACACAATAACTTTTTATTTCAGGGAAATTGCCTGGAAAAATGTATGTAATTTGAAAAATGCATACAAACGTGCATACAAAATATGTACATTTTGAGAAATGCACCTGAAAATATTTACAGATTTTTATGCACACTTTAAAAATAAAAATCACAAACTGATGCAAAATAGGACAGCACAAAGTTAACTGTTGTAAAACAAGAAAATGAATGAACTTGAACTTGACAGATTTGGCTATATCTAATGATTTCTGAGTAACTTGTGGGTACGATGCAAAAGGTAAGGCCATTGTGATTCAAAAGTAACTGGCCAGATCTTTGATTGCAAATATGTACCCCCCCCACACACACCATCCTAAATTAGCTGCTTCTATATATACCAAAATGGTAACATGAACAATTTCAGGAAGCCACACTCTTTACAAATCAATGTCTCCTGCTTCTTGGAGAAATAAATGGGCACTGGTGCAGCTGGGTAATTTCAGATGCTGGGCTGCATGCTCTTACAGATGGCCATGTGTATTACTTCAGTTGTGAAACGCAGAGTTAACACCTATCTTCTCCCTCACTCCTGCCATCCTATGCTTTGCAACTCCTTCTCCATTCCTGATATGTTAGAGCAAAACCCCCCAAAACAAAACAAAAATACTCCTGCTATTTGCCAACCTTGATTTAAAAAATAATAACTAACACTTTGTGCATGGGCAGTTTCACATTCTAAACTCACTTAAATTGCAACACCTTCATGATTACAGGAATCAAAGGGAATTTGCTTCTGCTGCCCTGATGCTAAACACATTTACTTGGGAATACGCACCATTTTGTCATAGAAAAGGGCAATTTCTTTTAAAAGTAAAAATTAATAAGATCAGCATTTGTAACCATGTACACCCCCTGACTATTAGGGTGCAATCCTATGCATGTTTAGATGGAAAAAAGTCCTACAACTCCCAGCATGCCCCAGCCAGCGTGGCTGGGGCACGCTGGGAGTTGTAGGACTTTTTCCCATCTAAACATGCATAGGATTGTGCCTTAAAATGCTTTTAAAAATAAGAAGAAAGGATGCTGTGGTGAGCAGCATGAGCCCCAGTGGGCCCCAGAATGCTCTGTGTGGCAGGGCCCTCAACTTTGGCCCTAGCTGCACCATGGTAAATGGCTCACGTTCTCCTCCTCAGCCCCTCTGATCTACTCCAAAACTTTGTTCCCCATCCTAACTTTATCAGCAGCAAAATGCTTCCACGTGTTGGCTTGCTCCATCTGTGAGCCTGGCAAGGGGAAAAAACACACACTCTGCAAGTAAATTATGGCTGGTGATTTTGGGATGATGTTTGCGGTTTGGGTCCTGCTTTGGGTTGCAGACTCTGGGATGGGCTCAGGAGAGCGAGGCCAGGAGAAACAGATCTCCAGACAGATCGCTGAGCCAAGGGAAAGAGAAGGGAAAATCCTGGCCCTGGTTCATTCAGTGGCAGGAGGAGCTGGCAAAATGGCAGTAGCCGAAATAAGAATCCCAAATTACAAATGACTTCTCCAAAAAAGAGCGAGTGAACATTCTTGTGCTGCAAGCATCCATGCCCAGTGATTGCACGTGCCAGACAGCCATTGCTAGAAGCACATGGACCACACAGAAGTTTTTAATATGTGGTCGTCTCCCAGGGCACGTTCACATCACTTCATTCACAGAAGAACAAGAAGCCTGTGCTCAAACGATCTGGATTGTTTCTTCAGAGCAATCTGCCTTTAATCTGTTGGTTAAATTGATTACATTTGAATGAATCTGCATAATCACCAAAACCTCAATAGCAGGGGATACACACACACACACACACACATACACATATATCCATATCCATATACGTATACGTATATATGAAGGAAGCACAAAATTATATGGAATATATAAAAGATATTTTGGAATGCATATTCCAAAATTATATGGAATATATAAAACTCAAGCGCTACTATGATGACACAGAATTCAAACTGGAGCAGGTCCAGTTCTCTGTGGCTGGAGTCACCAAGGGGAGGGAGAGCCACTGTGGTGTAGTTGTGTTGGACTGGGATTCGGGAGATCTGGGTTCTAGTCCCCACTTGGCCATGAAGCTTTGGGCCAGTCACTGACTTCCTGCCTAACCTACCTCACAGGGTTGTTATGAGGATAACATGGAATGGAGGAGGGCCATGTACACCACCTTGGGCTCCTTGGAGGAAAAGGTGGGATATAAATTTAATGAATGAATAAATACGTCTCGCTCAAGCGTGTGCAAAACAGACGGAGACGCACTGCGTCCCTTGGGGTCCTTATGTACACCTATCTTGAAAAATAAGCACGTGCCATTGACACTCAACTCAAATGATTAATTGGTTTAATCTTGACCTGATTAATCTACCAATTAAAGCTTCCAGGCCTAAAGGCTATGAGGCTGAAGAATGATCCGTCTAACCTAAATCCGTGGCTGCTGCTGGCCAGACACTTTGAAACATTTGCAATATGCTTTCCCATCTTAACTGGGCTTCTGATGACCATGCTGGCTGAGAAAGATGCAATGTTCCAGTTAAAACACATCTGGAGGGCATGAAGTTGGGAAAGGCTGCCATAACCCCCACCTTATGCCTGGAGAAATGTAACAGCTTGCCCACAGCCACACAAGGACCAAGGCAGAGGTAGAGACAGCTCCAATTCCCAGAGGCAGCTCAAATTCTACAGCCAGCTCAAATTCCCCATCTATTGGGTCACACTCAAGACAAAACAAAGCAACATTTCTGTAATGGGGTGGGGGGAGACACCTCTGTAACCTCTGCTAACTATGCAAATTAAGCAAATGGGCACAGTTTCTCGTATGTAGCAAAATTTATTTTCCAACAGACCAACCACTGGAAGTCTCATCTTTCGGCTTCTGAAATTTCAGCAGGCACATGTATTTGCAAGCATATCTTTGCAACCATAAGGGCTAGGGACGTGTGATAAAAAAGCAAAACATGAAAGCTTTGGTCCTTAGGAACCAATATGCTCAATACCATAGGCTCCACTTCTGCTCTCCTGTAGAATTACACCATGCACAGGCCTGGTTAAATTTGTTTCCAAACTTATTTTCCAGGGTAGGAACCTCGACAGTGTCAATCCATCAAGTTCAGTATTGTCTATGACTCTCCAGGGTTTCAGACAGGGTTTTCCCCCCCAGCAGTACCTAGTGGTGTAGGGAGGTAATTTTACACCCAGGACATAATGGTCTTATGGGTCCGTCTGTGTGTGGGAGCGGGGTGGGGATTTAGACAGCCATGTAAATTACATAACTAACGTTTCTTTTCTGCCCCCACTTCACCGTTGTTCCATGCTTTAGAGCAGCTTCTACCTTCCTAATAAG
This sequence comes from Heloderma suspectum, assembly GCF_057233095.1. Lineage (NCBI taxonomy): Eukaryota > Metazoa > Chordata > Lepidosauria > Squamata > Helodermatidae > Heloderma > Heloderma suspectum. The sequence goes on along the minus strand of NC_139469.1, from coordinate 32,819,746 downwards.
TTAGAACAAAAGCAAAACTGTCTGCCAACCCTGATTTAAAAATAAACAAATACCTTCTAGCATGCGCAGCTTTGCATTTTACTCACTTAAATTACAGCACCATCAGGACTACAGGAATAAAATGGAGTTTGCTTCTGCCGCCCCCATCATCTGTCATTCTCTGGGTGGTCATTTCCCACCCTCCAGGCTGTGGGGCCTTGGATTTTGGCCCCAAACTCCTGCCCTAGTGGCACCACTGACAACCCTAGATGTCAGGGGTTGCACAGGGGACCTTTTGTTCCACTGAGCTGCAGTCCTTCCCCCAAAGCATGGCAGGCAGGGGTTTTATAGTCGCCTTATTTGGAGATGTTGGAAACTGAAGGGAGTTATAAGGGATGGAACCAAACCCTTTCTGACGGCACTCAGTTGTTCTTCTCCAAGGAAGGGCTGGATCTAGGGCAAAACCAGTCGAGGGGTTTGTGTGTTTGTGGAGTGGGGTGACTGCCGTGGGGGTGGGGGGAGCGTCTGTGCATCCCTTGACGCGCCTCCCAGAGAAGTCAGGCAGCGGGTTGCATCTTGCTCAGGCACCCCCGCCCCCACCACACCCATCGGCTCAGGACGCTCTGGGCCACAAATGTCTCACGAGGCTAGCTTGGAATGGGCTGCTTTGGCTGGCAAAGGAGGCATGTCTGGAGCCTGGCTTGGGAGACATTCCCTGCCTTTAATCATCATAATCATAATCATAATCATAATAGTGATGGTGATGATGTGGCCGGGTGCTCCCTGCTTGACGAAGCATCCCTCCCACCTAGGAACCACCAATTAAAAAAAAATAGCCAGCCAAAGTTTGACTGCAGCGCTTTCAAGGATGCAAATTCTTGCCAAAGATCATTTGAGACCTGTGTCTAAAATCCAACCATATTTAAAAGCACAGGTTTAGTCTTCCATTTCTAAACCCAGTATTTGAATGCTGGAAGGGAGGTGCTGCCCGCGGCTCAGCCTGCAGAAGGTGCCTGGTTCAGCCCCGGCATCTCCAGTGAAAAGCTCTTGGGCAGCAGCGCCTCGGGAAGTCCGAAGGGGCTAGTGCTCCCCAACCTCTCGACGAGGGCTGCAGCTCGCTGCGAGAACACATGCCGAGGGTCCCGGCTTCAGCCGCAGGCATTTTTGACAGTGCAGCGGCAGGTTTGGGAGTGCAGGAGTTCCGCATGACAGTGTGCACGCACCCCGTGACATGCACCAAAGAGCAGCGGGACACCCCAGAAGAGCCAGTTGCTTAGGACTGCCATGCATGCAACCAGTGCTGACTCCACGTCTTTGAGGGCCCTTGGGCAAGGCCCCCTCAGCAGGCCCCCTCCCTCAGTGTGTCGACCTTCTCACCGCCATTGACACCAGCTGCTGATCCGCCTCCTCCTCTTCATTGTTACGATTTCCTTGCTTGGCAGGCAGAGAGCCAGAGGTGGAGGGACACAGCTCAGTGTGACAGAGCACATGCTTGGTGTGCACAAGGCCCCAGGTTCAATCCCCGGCTTCCCTGGGTAGGGTTGGGAAAGAATCCTGCCTGAAACTCTGGAGAGCCGCTGCCAGTCAGTGTCAGCTGTACTGGGCTAGATGGACCCAGGGTCTGACTCAGTGGAAGGCAGCTTGCTATGTTCCTATGAGCAAGTAGGCAGTGACATCTCCTGCTCCTCCTCCTCACTGCCAACACTGTCTGGGCCAGAGCGAAAGGCAGGTGGGCAAGCAGGTTGGATTGGTGAAGAGGAGGAGCAACTCCAGGGGCCTCTTGTCAGTGGGCCCCTGCTGGGGTGTGGGCCCTCAGCAAGGGCCCAGTCATGCCTACCCTTGACACCAGCCTTGACTGCAATCCTATGCAAGAGTGGGCATGACTGGGCACCTACTACAAACAACAGTAAAACCTGACAACCCCATTATCACCTCAGTCAGTTGCCAGCGCAAGGACAGTCCGTCAATTACCCTGGTGCTCTGGTAGATGAACACTTTTTTGGTTGTGCAAAAGATACTGCAAGCTCAGAAATGTATGGACCATGCCACAGATCATGTTCAAGTCTGCGTTCAGTCCCAGGATGAATGAATTAGTTAAATGCTGGTCAAAAATGCAGTGAAACTAGTTTTCACCCATCCCTGGCTAGACAGACCTATGGTCAGATTCCGTAGGGCAGCATCCCGTGTTCATGTGGCAGCTGGCATAACTGACAAATCACACGAGGACTTTTACCGTGGGCCCAGGTTATGGTGGAGTGCCAGTGACACCGCTAAGACAGGACATTGTTCTGCCCAGTCACAGCACGGTGTAACCATTGCCCAAACCAGTTTGCTACAAGGTAGGGGTGTCAAACCTCTTTCAGCCTGACGGCCAAATTCCATTTTGGAGATGCTTGTGGGGGATGCATCCGGGGGGGGGGGGGCGGTGCCAAGGACAAAAGGGGCATGGCGAAATACCAGAAATACCAGCATATTTTAGCTAACAGCTCTTACTGCCAGCAACCCATTCTTAGGAGCAGCATTTCAACATTTCACAGTGGGAAAAAAATGCACAAAAGTCAGGAAAGATCCGAACAGTCAGAGGAACGGCAGTGGGGCCACAGGAAAGGTGTGTGGACCTCTGGGGGAATCCAGAGGGCCAGATTTGGACCACAGGAGGGCCTGAAGTTCAACATCCCTGCTTTAAGATATGCAATTCAGGAAAAAAGAAAAGTATCCAGCTGCAGGCTCATGTGAAATCAACACTCCTTGAGGAGGAAACAAACATGCAAGCAAACACCCTCTGAGAACCCACTAGCCCACTTGGAGTGCTTCGTGGCTAGCCTTGCCTCAGCCTCAGAGTCCCACCTGCACCATGCGGATAAAATAATATTGACCTACTTTACAGGGTCACTGTGAACATCACTGAGATACTTGTGTAGGAAACACTTACGCTCTAAAGGGTTATATAACACTATGGATGACTGCTGTGGCTAAGTCCAACAAAGTTTATTTATTATTATTTGTATTTATAATTTTTATATCCGGCCTTTTTTCCTCCTTAAGGAACCCAAGGTGGCATACATAATGCTCCTCCTCCCCCATTTTATCGTCACAACGACAGCCCTGTGAGATGAGTTGGGCTGAGAGGCTGTGACTGGCCCAAAGTCACCCAGTGAGCTTCCATGGCCGAGTGGGGACTAGAACACGGATTTCCCAGCTCCCAGTCCAACAGTCTGGCCACTACAGCAGACTGACTCTCAGACATGCTTGAAGGCAAGATCCATCGTCCCCTATTGGTGTGCAATGTACCCATGATCCCCATACCAGCTCTCCATCTTCTGAAGAGATGGCATCTCAGATGGCCTCTGGCCATGTTCTTCTCCTTTGCCTCTTCCTTCCACATTCCATCAGGGCTAAAGGCAAATCTACACGACACACGAAAATCATTTTGATACCAGTTTAACCACTGTGACTTCTGCAAAGCAGGTTGGCTGTTGTAATTTGGTGAGAACAATGAAAATTCTCCACTGGAGGTGCCTAGCGCCTACCCCTCCACAGACCGGACTCCATTTCCCAGAGTTCCTTGGGGAGAGGAAACGACTGTTTAACGGGTTTTAATCTGTAATGCAGATCTGTCTGAATTCTACATAAACTCTGGGGTGCTTCTGGGGATTGTGAGAATTTAGCTCTGTTGAGGTTTTTATTTTAAAAAAATGGGTTTACCCAATTCCCATCTCCTGAGCATTTCAGCGAGCCAAGACAGAGTTGTGTTCTGAAATCTGCATTTTTTTGCAAGCTTTCTGTTGGGAATATTGCAACCTCGTCTGCAAGTTACAGGAAGGGGGCAGTGTGGCAGTTAGCTAGTTAATGTATGGGAATTTGGGGGGCAGTTGGCGTTAAGATCTCTATAGCCTACAGCGTGGTTTCCTGCTTCTCCCCTTCCTCCCTCTCTCATTCTAGTCTGCCTTTTGTTTTTTCTCTGCTAACTGCCTTTTTAACAGGAGGCATCAATACCAAATAATTCCCATCACTTTCCAGTGCAGCTCATCTCAAGAAAAAATGCGTACAAAAATGTGCCTATATGGGGAAAGGGTACATGAAATGTGCATAGTTGAGAAAAGTGCACACAAAACTGCATATTGGCAATGTAAAGCACAGGGAGGGGGGATATGCATATTTAAAAATGCACACCAAAATGCGCCTATATGGGGAAAGGGTGCATGAAATGTGCACAGTTGAGAAAAGTGCACACAAAACTGCATTTTGGCAATGTAAAGCACAGGGAGGGGGGATATGCATATTTAAAAATGCACACCAAAATGCATACATTAATGTGTACATTAGGAAAAATGTGCACAAAAAAGGACACATTTCCATAGGGATATTTAAAGAAAAAATCGCAAGCTCTTCCGGAAACACAGTGGAATGCTATTGACCTAAAATCCCTGACAATCTTGGCAAAGCCGAGGCTGAGATCTGCCCAGCCCTATTTTCGTTCTCTATTTTATAAAAAGGAAAACAGGATAAAAAGGAGATGGAAAGATGCTCCAAATTAAGCTGCAGCACGTACTCCTCCTGCAGATCTTCCCTTCTGGCAAGCACGCCCAGTGGTCGGTGGCTTCCCTCAGAACAGGCATAATGACAACTTGGAGGGGGGATGGAAAGCACTGAAGGGCCCACAGTCTTGGATGTGCAGCCCGGAACAGCGCAGCTCTCTGCTAACCCTCAGCCCCTCAAATTAGTAACAGAGGGGACGTTGCAGACCAGGCCTCCACAACAGAAAAGTGGGAAATTACACTCCAGGGAACCCTCGGCAATACAATGCGGCCGCACAGCACTGCACACCAGGGCTATAGACACAGGCGTAAGTTACTCAGAGCAGCAGGATCAGTTTAAAAGTGACCTCACTGTCTATCCAGTACAAATGTGCCTTTTTTCTATCCTGTGGGCAAGTCTGAAAAAAACATTCTACAATTTTCCTCCAATGCGGTCAGTCTGAGAGCCAAAGTACACGTTATGCTAATCGTGTAGTGTGTAGCTGGGTTTGTCTTCTTTTGTACTCTTGTGTAAGCATGCATGGCCCTGATTTGGATCAAGACCATGGTGCTCCAGGAAGGGAGGGTTAAACTCCCCCCCCCCATTTCTGCCCTGAAATTCCCCCTCCCGGTTTAAATTGAAGTCAATGGAGGCTTCCCCCCCCTTTTTTTTCAAATCTCCCCCTCCGCCCTGTGGGGGGAATTTCAGGAAAAATCAGGTGTGGCAGTAAAGGTTTAATCTTCCCCTTCTAGAGCATCATGGTCCCGATCCAAATTGGGGCCATGTGTGCTTACATGAGAGTACAAAATAAGACACGCCTCAGCTACATGCACCATGCTTAAGAGTAACATGGGGTTTGGCCCTTAGATAGGAAAAAGCTGGCTGTGGAAGGCACCTATTGGCTCGTACTTGTAAAGTCACCAACACATCTCCTTGCCAATCCTTGGAGTAATTTTTGAAAATGTTTGCACTTTTTGTTTTTGGCAAGGGAAAAGATGGCCCTACAAAGTATGACGATGATGATAGACAGTTTGATGAATGCATGTGGGAAGGGGCAAAATGCCAGCTGATCTGGCATTCAGCTTACTACTTTTATTATTACCATTCATTACTACATTTATATTCCATCTTTTTCCTCTTGCAAAGAACCCAAGGCAGCTTACATGGTTCTCCTCCTCTCCATTTTATCCTCACAACAACCCTGTGTTACAAGTTTAGGCTGGGATTCTGTGACTGGCCCAAGATCACCCAGTGAGCTTCATGGCCTGAGTGGGGACTTGAACCTAGATCTCCCAGTTCCCAGCCCAACGCTCTAACCACTACACAACACTGTCTCTTTTCCGTGTTACTCTAAAATGTAAGCCTGTAATGTGACGACAGAGCTGTGCTGACAGCACACACGTGAGGAACCAGCTGGGACTGCTCTCTTAAGAACCTTACATCAGGTCCGTCTTCACTCCCAAGCTCTCCACCAAGTCAAGTGATGGACACACCACCCACGGCGGGAGCTTCTCTCTTATGAATCAATCGCCAGACACAGAAGGGGCTCTCCAGCACAAACACTGGAAACCTCCGAGATGTGTAGGAGCTTCTGCTAAACGGAGCCATCACATCAGATGGGAGCCAGAAATGTGGTGGTGTTTGGAGCTTATGAATGCACCAGGCTGGGGGTGGCGAGGCGGGGGGGAGAAATGGCTAGTCGATGCAACCCCCCCCCCAAACTTCAAGTAATCTAATATGTTTAAAGTTACTGAATACATGTTTATAGAATGCAATTCCATTACATTCAAATATAACCATGTACCAAGCCCGCGTGTGTTCTATCAGTCATCTCGGTGCTTTTGCATTCATTGGCCAGAAAACTGGAAGATGGGAGCGGTGTTTCCCTGCGCTGAGCAGTTGGGTAGAATCCTGCCTGTCGGATAAAATCCTGCCTGCACATAGAGATCATGAGATGAGCCCTTCTGGATCATACCAAAATGGGTCCATCTCTACTCCAACATCTTGCTTCCCACTGTAGCCATCCAGAAGCATCCCAGAATTGCACAACCAAGGCAGGGAGGTGCCAGACCTCTCCCACCGATCCTCCTCAGCACGGAGAGAGAATGGCCCCATGACACCACTGTTGGCTTTGGTGTCTGCAGAGGAGAAAATCCCACAGGTAGCACAAATGCATCCCGTGTGCCTTGCCCCTCCCTGAAACATTCCTGAGCCCACCTTGGCCCTGGGTCGCCGCCGAATTGCATCGTGGTGCAAACGAGGACATGGAGGAAGTTAGCCAGAGGTTCCTTTTCATTGGGCTGTGCAGGAGACACACAGAGACACAAGACGCCCTTTGTGCAGCGTCACAGGCAGGCAGAGGAAGACGGAGCAGAGCAAATCACATTCTAAATGTCTGTTAACGTGTAGCACTGTCTGCACCACTGAAGAACGAGCCAAGAGGAGAGAAGACGGAAGACCAAGTGCGCCAAAATAAACTCTTCCTCCTGGACCAAAGACAGGAACACGAAGGGCCAAACGAAATGCGATGTTCAATGCGCCACTTGAAGTATCTTTGTCATGGTTGTTTTTTTAATTGTGGGGAGAGGGGGATTTTCATTAAGGCTATGGAAAGGGAGGAAAGGATTAAAAGCCTCCCCCTGCACAGCGGCCCCAACAAAAAACTTCCCCAGCATGGTAACTATGAACAATTAATAATACACAGCTCTTTAAATGACATCTAGTTTGGCCTTAAGAACTGGTCATTCTGCTAAGGAAGATGAGAGTTGTCTGAAAGGTTGGGGAAGCCAGCTTTAGTTCATGGGGTCTATATACAGTATTAATTCACACAGCATCTTCAGTGTACATTAATTATTATTGTGATCAATTCACACAGCATCATCAGCATACATGAAAGGCTTATAGCTCAGCAGTATCAGCACACAGAAGGAGCAAGGTCCAAATGCCTTGGTTTCTCCAAACAAATGGAGTACCTACCGTTACTTTCCTTGCTGCATGCTCTATTCAGTGTCTCTGAAGCCTTGCTATAAGTACCTCTGCCAAATGTGATACAGTGGACAGCTAGTAAGAGCACGGCCTTTTCGGTAGCAGAACAGATTTGTCAGGTCTCAAAACTTTATTCGTTTGGATGTCTGGTAAAGACTTGCCTGTTTCAGGAGGCTTTTACAGCTAAAATCCTAAACACACTTACTAGGGAGTAAACTCCACTGAACATAGCAGGGCTTACTTCTGAGTACACATGCATAGGATTGTGCTATAATTGACTGTTCTCTTGGCTTTGTTATTTTACTTCCATGACGATGTTTATTGAGTGTTAGCTGTTGTTGTACTTTTGGATTGGGTCCATTATTTATTGCATGGTGTGTTTATTGTATGATGTTTTCTTTCTGTAAACTGTTTTGAATTCATTTTGTGAAAAAAGGTGGGATCTAAGGATTTGAAGTAAATCAACAATAAGATAAATGGGTCTGGGAAACACCACTCTCTGCCCCTGACTCTTGAGAGCTGCTGGTGTAACACGCCAGACAGGCGAATGGCAGCTGTATTCCACGTTCCATAAACAAAAGAGGAACTGTAAGCTCTCTGGGGGCAGAGACCAATCTAAATTTCACCTGTGAGAGAGACAAGTGTAATAAACAAGGAGTAGGGAGTAGGAAGAACCACATGCTCACATACTTAAACCAGAGGCGGCTCTATATTTATAATGTAAAAATGTAATAAATAAATACATTTGAGGGCAAATGGGGCAGCGGCCCTCTGTCTCTCCCCCACCTACCTGTGGCAAAGAAATCCCCCCACAGCCAGGTACATTTGCTCCGACGTGCAGCTGCCGCTGGCCACACGTGATCTCCTCCTTGCCTCCTCCGACACTCTCAATAGCATATGGAGCATCTACTACCCTGCCCTCTGCCCCACCAGCTGCAATGAGAGACAGCCACCACTGACTTAAACATGAGAGCCAGTGTAGTGTAGTGGTGCGAGTGACGGACTGGGAGCCGGGAGATCCGGGTTCTAGTCCCCACTTGGCCATGGAAGCTCACTGGGTGACTTTGGGCCAATCACAGACTCTCAGCCCAACCTACCTCACAGGGTTGTTATTGTGAGGATATAACAGAGAGGAGGATAATGTAAGCCGCCTTGGATTCCTTGCAAGAGGAGAAAAGGCGGCATATAAATGCAATCAATCAATCAATCAATCAATCATCTTAGTTGGGATGAGGACACGGGGTGGGCGAAAACTGGGTTCTCAATAAGGGCAGGGGATAATTTTGTTTGATTCCGTTTTTGATAAGAACTTAAGAAAATTCATGAATTTCTTCATAAATGGGACAGAAAGAACTTGCGATTAAAAAAATTCAAATGGGGGCGAATCTGAAACAGAGATTCATCCATCAAGGTGCAAGGCTTTGAGTGTGCTTAAAAGTCTGAGTTTGAATCCCTGTGTGGTCTAAATTAGGCTTGCCAGCTCTTTTTCAAAACATTATTTTAAGAGCTACAGGGAGGTACAACATGGCCCTCTCCGTGCGGGGAATAGCTGTACCTGTTGAATTTGGCCAGTGCAGACAGGTGAGAATTTAGTTTCGGTTCATTTTTGAAAAGATCTTACAAAAATTTGCAAATTTGTCCATATACGGGATAGGAAGAACTTGAGATATTTTAAAATATGGGAATAGGGGAGAAAGGGAAACTGACAGATATGTTCACAGGGGCATTCACGGAAAAGGTAGGTTTTGAGTAGGGAGTTGAAGGGAGTTAGAGTGGTTGGTGTTCTGGGAGGGGGTTCCAGGAAGAACGGGCATTCATTTAGGGAAGCAGTAGCTCTTCTCTGGGCAAATTAAAGCAGTCGAGCTGAAGGGGTGGAGTTCCCAGGCATAATGCAAAGGATGGGCAGATGGCAGTGGAGGCTGGTGACTCTGATGTCAGTGGGGCAGTGAATTCGCTCTAGATTTCAGTCAGAACCCTAAAGGAACTCCTTTAGGGTTCTGACTGAAACCTGGGGTGGATTCACCACCTCACTGGCATCAGAATCACCAGTCTCCACTGGCAGATGGTACAAAGTGAGGCTGTGCAGAAAGTTGTGCTGGATGCAGGATGAGATGGGAAGCCAGGGGAAGGATTTGAGGAGAGGGAGACAGTGAGAGGAATGAAATCACAATTAGAAGGAACAAAGACAGATGCTACTGTTTATGAATGCAGCCCATAAGTCTCAATGCCCCGTGGTGCTAAGCTCATCCGTTCCACTCCTTTACTGGATTGGTTATTACAGGATTAAATGTATCTGCTTCTGTTTCCTGGTGATAAAGAGGGAATTGCAGAAAACTCACACTCACTCCGCCCATTTTCTAGCTCATCACATCCTCAGTAGTACGGCTCAACAACACAACTGCTCACAAACCAGCCCTTTCCTGTCCAACACCAGACACACACACATGCCCTCTCCGTTCCAGAAGATGCTGCGTGCCGCTGCCAGTCTCGAGGTAACAGCCATCAAGAGAACGCTAATTCCCCCGGCCTCTTGATCCAAGTGTTCAGAGCTGCAGCATTTCCACTTGGCTTTGTCTACAGGCACGGCCAAAGGAAATTATTTCAGTGAGGCCCAAACCATTCTCCTGGAAAAGAAATCCACTGTTCATTGTCAGGCTGTGAGAACAGCTTGTGCACGGAGTTCCAGAAAAATATTAAAGCATCTTTTTCTAATAGAAAGCAGTTTAAAAGCCAGTTGAGCAAACTCAAAGGGCAAAAGACCCAAAAGTTTGATGAGAAGCTTTCTAATGTATTTCCTTCCATGATTTGCCTAAGAGGGAGTCTGTCCTCCCCCCGCCCCTTGCATCTCAACTGCAAGCAAGCACCTGAAGTTCAGGGTTCGCTTTGGAGGGGAGACCACTTGGAGGCTCATGGTAAAGAGCACGTGCGTCCGCAAACATACTGTGCAAGGATGGATGTTCAGATCAGATTCTGAGGTCCACTGCCTTATAGTCTCAGCTTTCGTTCTTCAAATGCAAGGTTCTAGGCCTCAAGGCTATCAGACAATTTAGTTCGGATAAGGTGGAAACTACATGGCCGATGCACAGTGAAAAACCAAGGGCTGGAGCAGGATATCCAGCGGGTGGGGGTTTGGTGCTCTACAATGCTTCGTGCCCTGCCCTCAGCACTGGTGCAAGCTCTCCCATTGCCTGGGGCATGCTTGCTTTGAGGATCCTCACAGTGTGATCCAGAGGGCCTGACTCCGAGGGGGTCCTTCTCCAGAGCCAGGCATCATGGGAGGTGTTCCGGGAGATTGCCTGTATCAGCCAGACTGGACTCCCTCAGAGCCTGGCAGTTAGGCCTGGCTGGCCCTCTGGAGACCTGCACCAGCCACTTTCTCCAGCCAATGCAGCTCTCCAGAGAGCCCGCCCATCCTCTTGCGCACCCTGAGAGTAGCCAACCGTCCTCTGGCTCACTCTGAGGATCTCCTCAGAGTGAGTCAGAGGGCCAGAGGCTGCTCTAGAGAGCCCACCTGTCTGCCCTCTATCTTTATTTATTTATTTATTCATTCCATTGCCGTTGTCTATTATGTAATAATAAGTAAATGTAATGTAATACATTTATTTATGTGCTTTGCGGGGGCTTCTCAGAACAAAACAGAGAGCAGGCAGCTAGCTGTTCCGAAGAGCCCTGCGGGCCACTCGCTCACTGTGGCACTTGCCACAGCAGGAGAGTGGAACTGGCGGTGCTCTCCAGAGCAGCCGCGGGAGTGCTGCCTCGCTGGAGTGAGGTGACAGCAGGAGGCCCTCTCCGCAGGGGTGGGCGTGGGAGTGCGCAAGTCACCATTCCCCCCACTTCCTCACATGGGGAGGGGTTCACCACCGTTCCTGCCTTCTGCCACAGCTCACGGGAGGTGAGGCAAAACTGGCTCAGTGTACTCTTCGCACCGAATTTGCGCGTTCTGAGCACAGACTCGGCATAATCCTGCTTATGGCACATTTGCAAACATGTATCTAGAAATGAGACACGAAGAGCATGCGTTACAGGGGTGCGGCAAGGACTAGGAGTCGGGAGATCCGGGTTCTAGTCTCCACTCGGCCATGGAAGCTCACTGGGTGACTTTGGGCCAGTCACAGACTCTCAGCCCAACCCACCTCACAGGGTTGTTGTTGTGAGGATAAAATGAAGAGGAGGAGGATTGTGTAAGCCGCCTTGGGTTCCTTAAGGAGGATAAAAGGCGGGGTATAAATGCAATCAATCGATCAATGCAGACACATTTCAGTTGGCCCAGAATGGGTTGGGCCAAACTACTGCTCCAAAACTCGCAGGACGGACCACCTTATGCCAGTTTGGGGTCAGCCTCAGAGCCTCCCCATTTGCTTCCTAGCGGCATTCAGCCTATATGGCCGGGGAAGGCCAGGCAGCGCCTCCTCCCACAGGAGCCTGCTTGAGAACTCTTCTCAGCTCCGGAGGCATTTTGGTGGTCCCGCTCCTCACCAAAGTTTTGATTGGCAGGGACGGGGAGGCCTGTTTTATTGTGGTGCCCAGAGCTGTGGAATTGTCTCCTCAAAGAGGTGTGTTTGGCCCCTTTGCGGCCTACTTTTAAGCAGGCACTGGACAGTGTGGTCTCGGCCTTTTTTAGGTAAGGTCTTTTAGGATTTGTTGTTGTTTTACTTGGATTGCTGCAGGCGGCCCCTTATGTCGGCACAGGTGTGTCTGCATTGCAGAGAAAGGCAGGATATAACATGTTATTATTAATAAAATAAATAGCTAAATTAATGTTCACCCTAAAAGAGGCACATCCTCCTCAGATGACTGCTGATGTGGGTTATTTCCCCTGCAGGGGGCCATACTGCATGCTTTCCAGACAGAGGGTGTGGTGCAGTGGATAGAGCACCTTCTGGACATGGCAGGTATCCACTAGTGAGAGAGCCTTTTTGATGGTGGCACCCCAGCTGTGGTATGTCCTCCCCAGAGAACCCACCTGCCACCCACTTTTTCTGTCTTTTTGGTGCGCGCCAAATACCTTTTATTTCCCAGAATTTCTAATTTTTCTGCAGCTTTTAAAAAACCATGTAGATGGCAGAGAACTTCAGCTATTGGGTGGTATAGAAGTAAACAAACAAACAAACAAACAAACAAACTTCTAAGGAGAGTTCCAAACTGAAAAGCATTGACACAGGTTCTTAATAGAGCTGTCCTGAGAGAGCATCACCTGCCCCTCACCAGCTCTGGGTGTCCCGTTGTGACTCATGAAGAAACTTTCCACATAGTGGGCAAAGGGAGTAAGACCCTGGCCTAGAGTTTCCACCCAAGTTTGCAAAAAATGACATTTAGAGGCTCATGCTGAGAAGAAACATCTCAGAAGTTTCAAGGAAAACAAAAGCAGGTCTCAAAAAAGGTCTCACCCTTCCCATCCCTGTCATAAGAACATAAGAAGAGTCAGGCTGGATCAGACCAAAGGTCCATCTAGTCCAGCACTCTATTCACACAGTGGCCAACCAGTAGACCACGGGAAACCCACAAGCAGGACAAGAGTGCAACAGTACCCTCCTGCCCATGTTCCCAAGCAAATGGTGGACATAGGCATACTGCCTCTGATACTGGAGGTAGCACAGAGGCATCAGGACTAGTAGCCATTGATAGCTTTCTCCTCCAGCAATTAGTCCAATCCCCTTTTAACATCATCCATATTGGTGGCCATTATTACATCTCGTGGAAGTGAATTCCATGTTTTAATTATGCACTGAGCGAAGGACTTCCTTTTATCTGTCCTGAAGTGATAAGAGCACATGCTTTGCATGCAGAAGGTCAAAGGTTCAATCGCCAGCATCTCCAGGCAGGGCTAGGAAAATTCCTGCCTGAATCCCTGGAGAGCTGCTGCCAGTCAGTGTGGACAGTACTGGGCTAGATGGACCAATGGCCTGGCTCGGTACAAGGCAGCTTCCTATGGTCCTGTCTTCAAAGGCAGTCCCATGTAGCGTGCATTGCAGTAATCTAACTCAGAGGTTACCAGAGCATAGATAATTGCGGCCAGGTTACCCCTGTCCAGATAGGGGCATAGCTGGGCCATCAACCGAAGTTGGTAGAAGGCACTCCATGCTGCTGAGGCCACCTCAGCCTCAAGTGACAAATATGGCTCCAGGAGGGCCCCCAAGCTACGAACCTGCTCCTTCAGGGGGAGTGCAGCCCCATCCAGCACAGGTTGAACACCCTCCATCTAGTCAGAAGAACCACCCACCAACAGCATCACAGTCTTGCCTGGACTGAGCCTCAGTTTATTAGCCCTCATCCAGTATACCAGCAGGATGATAGTGGCGGTTTTATTTTCGATCCCTTTCCTAATTATGCCTAACATGGAATTTGCCTTTTTCACAGCAGCCGCACACTGGGTTGACATATTCAGTGAGCTGTCCACCACAACTTGAAGATCCCTTTCTTGGTCAGTCACCACTAGCTCAGATCCTATCAGCATATATGCAAAGCTGGGATTTTTTTGCTTCAACATTCATCACTTTGCACTTGCTTACACTGAACCACATTTTCCATTTTGATGCCCATTCTCCCTATTTGGAGACATCCTCTTGGAGCTCTTCACAATCCCCTTTTGTTTTAACTGCCCGAAATAATTTGGTGTCATCAGCAAACTTGGCCACCTCATTGCTCACGATACGATATTGTATCGTATTGCTCACTTCTAATTCCAGATAATTTATGAACAAGTTGAAAAGCATTGGTTCCAGAACAGATCCTTGTGGGACCCCGCTCAGTTTTTGTTCAAGGGTTACAGCAGAAAATGGCTCTGGCTAAAACGTGTTACACCACCGTCCTTGATGGCTTCGTCAGGCAGTATTCTCTAGCAGTCCCTTATAGCAACTGGATATTTTGGGGTCAGTGGAAGTTATTATTCACTCATGATTTTTCCTTCGTTGCATGTTTTTTAAAAGATAGATTATTTTAGCCTCACTGCAAACCTAGAAACATTATCCGAGAGAGAGAGAGAGAGAAAGAGAGAAACCACATCTCTCCTTCCTTCTCAGAGGACAGGAGGGGTTGAGCAGAAACTGTCAAAGGCAAAAGGAATTAATCAGAAACAGCTCCTGAAAATTTCTAAGTGGCCACGGTTTACATTTGTTACCAGCAAACACTGAAAATGTCTCCATCTGCAATTCCCTAGAAACTCATATTCTTGAATGGAGATGTGCTAAGGGGGGTGGGGAGAATGGAGCAGGGAGGACTGGAAATAAACGGACCACTTTTTCTAGCTGCTAGTTCAAACCCTACAAAATAAATCTCACAAGGACAGAGTTGCTGACAGCATTTGGGGGCCCCTGAGAAAATACGAGCCTCCCCACCCCACATTTCCAAACTGACTACAGTTGTCCTCGGTGCCTCAGCGGATGCGTCTCCGGCGCCCCTCGCGAATTCTACCCTTCGCCGACTTGTGGTGACATCTGGAATCCAGCCGCTCTCTTTGCTGGTCTTGCGGTTCCTCTGCCTTCCTTCTGGTCTGCACGACTATTGGACTGGTAACTGTCTTTATCTTCCCATTGCTGAAACCAGAGACCTCCCTGGCCAATTCACACCCAGGAATAAAACAGTCTGCTTCCCATCCAAATCCCTCCACCCTTGGTAGCCCTGCAACTATACGCACTTTTACAAAGGGATCTTGCTGCAACTTTTGAGGTCTCTCATGGGGTGCCGTCTTGATCAAGCCACATGGTCTGTCCAATTACAAATCCAATGCACACAGCCCCCTGTCCATCTGGCCCCGGAATATCCATTTCTGTACAGTTGTGATTGAGGGAGAAGCGACTGCTGCATATTTCCAAAAGAAAGCTTATTCTTTAAAAAAAAAAGAAAAAAAGCTTGCCAAAAGGCTGTTTAAAAAATGGTTCATGCCCTGGTTTTGATTCTGGAGGATACCAAAAGGTGTTATTGATATTATTCGTTATTTATTTTTATTTTATTGAACAGTTTTATAGGCCACCTTTACAGATCAAAGCTGCTCATGGTGACTTCCATAAAAACACTGAAACAAAAATAAATCTCAATGCAAACATTAATAAGCGCCAGCATTAAAACAAATTTAAGACTTGGGGCTGTCTTTGAAAACAGTCTGGAAACTTCAGCTGGTCCAAAATAGGGCAGTGAGATTATTAACGGGGACTGGCAAATGTGATCATATTATGCCAGTAGTTTTCCATCTGGACTGGCTGCCAGTTCATGTCCGGGCCCAAGTTCGAAGTGCTGGTATGAAGCTCTAAACGGCTTAGGGCCAGGTTCCCTGAAGGATTGTTTCCTCCTATATGTACCTGCCTGGACCCTAAGATCATCTTCAGGGGTCCTTCTCCGGAAGCCCTCACCAAAGGAAGTGAGGTGGATGGCTACCAAGAAGAGGGCCTTTTCTGCTGCAGCACCCCGACTGTGGAATAAGCTACTCAGAGAGGCTTGCCTGGCACCTAGAATCATAGAATAGTAGGGTTGGAAGGGGCCTATAAGACCATCGAGTCCAACCCCCTGCTCAATGCAGGAATCCAAGTCAAAGCATCCCTGACCGATGGCTGTCCAGCTTAATCTTGAATGCCTCCAGCATGGGAATGCCCAGCACCTCCCCAGGTAATTGGTTCCATTGTCGTATTGCTCTAACAGTCAGGAAGTTTCTCCTGATGTTCAGCCGGAATCTGGCTTCCTGTAACTTGAGCCCATTCTTCCGTGTCCTGCATTCTGGGATGATCGAGAAGACATCCTGGCCTTCCTCTCTGTGACAGCCTTTCAAGTCCTTGAAGAGCACTATCCTATCTCCCCTCACTCTTTTCTTCTCAAGGCTAAACATGCCCAATTCTTTCAGTCTGTCCTCGTACAGCTTTGTTTCCAGTCCCCTGATCATCTTTGTTGCCCTCCTCTGAACCCTCTCCAGGTTGTCTGCATCCTTCTTAAAGTGTGGTGCCCAGAACTGGACACAGTACTCCAGATGAGGCCTATCCAGTGCTGAGTAGAGGGGAACTAGTACTTCCCGGGATTTGGAAGCTATGCTTCTATTAATGTAGCCCAAAAGAGCATTTGCCTTTTTTGCAGCCACATCACATTGTTGGCTCATATTCAGGTTGTGATCTGCAACAGTTCCAAGATCCTTCTTTTATTTTCCCAGGCATTTTAGTCTTTTAGTTCTGCTGTTTTAAATCTGTTATTGTATTTTAAATCTCTGCATTACTGCTAGATTTTATTCTGGTTTTACTTTTATTCTGTATTTTTAAACTTTTAAATATTTAATGTATATTGTGCTGTATTTTGTGCTTTTAATTGTTGTGAACTGCCCAGAGAGCTTCAGCTATTGGGTGGCATAGAAATGTAATAAATCAAATGAAATAAAAATAAATAAATAATAAATAATAAAACTTCTAGCCCAAAGGTATTAAAATCAATAGAAAGGCATCAAAAGCAATCAGCAATTAAAATAAACCAGCAGCATTCCCCAAACTCTTAATGGTAAAAAGGCCATGGTAAACCAGTAAGTCTTTATAAAGGCCTTTCTAAATGTCTGTAATGATGGAGCCTGCTAGACTGCAGTTAGAAGTGTATTATACAACTGTGGGGCCACGACCGAAAAAGTCCTCTCCCTCATCCCCTTCAATCTGATTATTCTTACTGGTGGGCCTCAGTTTCAGATCATAACATGTGGGCAGGCTGATATGGGTGAAGGTGGTCCTTCAAGTAAATTGGTCCCAAACTATTTAAGACGTTAAGGGTAGATCTAGGGCTAATCCTAGATTTGGTTGGTAGCACAGAGCTGCCTTTGGGAACATTGCTTTACAGAATTTAAACTGGTTTAACAATCCGTTTAATTCTCATGCCTTCTCCCTCTGGGAACTATAGTGTTACACTGGCATTTCCACATTCTTCCAGATCTCCATTCACATTTGATTTTCACATGATACATAAATCGCAAAACTTTTATTGCCTAGCTTTCTAGCACTCAAGATGGCTTACCATAATAAAGAAAAACAAATGAAGTGAATAAACCAGCCAGAAAAGTCAGAACAGCAGCATCAGCAAGGAAAACATGCCAGGCAGCCAGCCAAACCAAGGGCCAAATGGAAGAGATGTACAGATGTGCTCTTCACTCCCTCCAGAAAGCCAACAGTGAAAGGGGGGGGGATTATACACTTGTGGGAGGGAGCGGGGTTCATTCCACAATCAGTGAAAAGGCCCTGCTTTTCAATGCGTCAGTCCTCACTTCATGTGAAATTGGCACTCAGATCAGAGCCTGAGAGGAAGAGCAAAGCTGGCACAGGGAAAAATCATGAGATCCAAGCCATTAACAGCTTTAAAGGTAAGCATCAGCACCTTGAATAGAATCCAGATGGCTATTAGCGTTTGAAACAGGAGTGGAAAAATAGATTTGTGCTGTCTCACATCCATAAGGAGATGTGCAGCAGCTTTTTGCACTAGTTGAAATGTGCTGAGTTATCTTCAAGGGCAGCCCCACGTAGGGGTGCATTACAGTAGTCAAGCCTGGAGTTTGCAAAAGCATGATTCGCACTGCAAGGTCTTCTCTATCAAAGTAGGAGTGGAGTCTGCACAAGAAACGGAGATGAACAGGAGTGCTCTTTGCTGCTGCAGCAATATGCTTGTGTTATAGTAGGACTGCATCCAAAACAACCCCCAGACTCGAGAGAGCTGAGAAAGCCCAAGGAGCATCACCTCCAATTTGTCTGGATTCAATTTCAATCTGTTAAAATTCAAAATGGAGATACTACCGGCCTGCCTACCTCATGGAACTGTGGTTCAGGATTACCAGCAGCGGTGCAAGTGAAGTGTTAAACACTTGACACCTCTAAAGCACCATATAAATGCTAAGTATTCTTATTTTTAGTTCACAGGACATCCAGCCCTACCTGAAAAGTCTCAATGAAGGGCCACAAAGAAAATTGAACATTCCCAGCTTGGTTCTGGATGGAAGTTCAAGAATTTTAAAAAGCTATTCTCACTTCCTGTGCCTGCACATTTCCCAAGAACAGACTAACCTTTTTGCTCCCTGGAGAAGGATGCTGCAATGCTCCACTTTTTTCATGGGACCTCCCTTAAAAGGAACATTTTAGAACTGTTTAGAAGTTCCTGCTCTTAAAAACAGGGGAAGTTCATAGGAGGCAAGTTTCTTCTTTAGCTAAGCTGGGTTTGCCTGACCCAGTTATGGGGCCATCCCATATCCCACTTGGCTTGTGAAATCCAACCACACTTCTTCCAGAGGACCCGCTGTAAGTCTGCAGGCTTCGGAGCAATCAGATGCTTTGCCTTTATCTTTCACAATAAAATAAGATTCCAGAGTTTGCCCTCCCTCTCTGATGTGTTGCTGTGGTTTTCGATCTTCTGATCAAAACTATCCTCTTCCCCTTTCCAGGTGGGAGCTTTTTTTTATGGGGATCTATTATCTATTGAAAAAAAAAGAAAACACATGCAAACATCCATGCTTGATTGCATGGAAATGTTTAAAAAGACTTCTGGAGGTTGGAACCAGGATGCATGAGAAATGTGATGAAATGACTTGACTGGAACCTCTCAGACTCACCCATACAGTTTGGAACTTCTCCAGATATTGTGACAAAGTTCTCAGCACTTTAAATGTATCAAAACAGGCATTCAAGTACCTATATATTAAGAGAAAATAACATCTAAATTTAAATACATATTTTCCAAGTATTTTTTGTCCAATTTGCAAATTAATGTGGAAATGGAATGGCAGTCTGAAGCACATGAGAAACTGGTATTAACCAGAAATAGATAGATGCATCCATCCTTAACTTAAATATGAAGTTACATGCCTCCAGACTAGGTTTGTTGTCACTCTTATAAAGGCTTTCATTTATCAATAATTTGCCTTTTAACTAATTACAAAAATAACTATCACATGGTGCGTCCACACTTGGAATACTGTGTACATTTCTGGTCATTGCAGCTCACAATAGATATCGTAGAGCTGGAAAATGTGCAGAAAAGGACAAGCAAAATGATCCAGGGTCTGGAGCATCTCCCCTATGAGGGAAGGTTACAACAGCTGGGATTGTTTAGCTTAGAAAAAGGGTGAGTAAGGGGACACATGATAGATGTGTACAAAATTATGCATGGTGTGGCGAGGGAGACATTTTTCTCCCTCTCTCATAATACCAGAACCCAACGGGGTCATCCCATGAAGCTGTTTGGAGGGAGATTCAAGACAGGTAACAGGAAGTCCTTCTTCACACAGTGAAGAGTTAAATTCACTTCCACAGGATGTAGTGATGGTCACCAATTTGGATGGCTTTAAAAGGGGGTTAGATACATCCATGGAGAAGGCTATCAAGGCTACTGGTCCTGCTGGCTATGTGCTACCTCCAGTATCAGAGGCAGGATGCATCTCCATGCGTGTTACTGGGAAACATGAGTGAAAGTTACGCCACAACTACCATCATTATCTGTGTTGTGTCAGTCGTGTTGCAGAGTGGTTAAGAGAATGGAAGCAGAGCAGCTAAGAGACCAAGCTACTGAGCGGGAAGTCCTGGTTTGAATCTCACCTCTGCTAATGCCATGAACACACCAGGTGGCCTCAGGTGCGCTGCTGTCTCTCAACCTTGGCCCACAGCTCTGCAATACAGGGATAGCAATACTAGCCTAAGCTACAGGGATAGTAATACAAGCCATTCTAAGATTTACAGCCAGGAAAGTGCAGTACTGGCTGTAAACGAAGTGCTAAGTAGTAGCGTTGTGGGCCAGGTGGTGCCAGGGTGACCCTCAAGATGTGCTGCTGCTTGAGGCAGACAACAGGGTGTCTCCCTCCCCCTTCCATGTATAGAAGCCGGCTGGACTGGCACTTGAGTTCAACACTGCTGATGGGATCGTGTCCTCCACCACACCTGAGGCAGCGGGTTAGTTTCCGGGGCCCAGGACAAGTTGTGTGGTGTATACAACTCTGTCCTCCAACAGAGGGGAAAGCTTCCCCCCAGCATCTGCTGCCTGAGGTGATCACCTCACTCTACCTAATGATAGAGCTGGCCCTGGGTGGCACCAGATCAGAACTTCACTTTCCTGCAAAGGAGCTCAAAGGTGTTGTCTGCCGAAGTCTGGCCATCTCAGACCCAGTCCCAGACATGTTTTCTGAATGAACAGCAGAAAATGCTGTCAGTGAACTAAATAAGAGTATTCATAATTTTATACACACACACACACACACACACACACTCAGCATGTAGGGGCATGCACCAGCAAATGCTGACATTCACCAAATGAATCTGGGACCATCAATGGTCACTTGAGAACATCAAAAGCAACAAACAGTCTTGTGGCACTTTTAAAACTAACGTCTTTACACTTCAACATCCTTATCAGTGTAATACATTTATTAGGCCAAGCGAAAGATCACAAAAAAGAATCTGCAAGCTTTCGAGGTCTCCAGGTCTCTCCATCAGGCAAGATTATACAAAAAGCAGGTGTGTGTGTTTCTGTGTGTGTGTGGAATAGGGGGGGAAAAAAAAACCTGATGCTGGTGAAGTCACTGTGTCTGCATGTTCAGAGTCCCAAGAAGAAATGGGGGAGGAGGTGGCTGCAGACATCCAAATTAGGCTGTTCTACAGGGGTGGGCAACTCGTGGCCCTCCAGATGTTCTGCCCTACAACTCCCATCAGCCCTAGCCAGCACAGCCAATAGTGAGGGATGATGGGAGTTGTGGGCCAAAATACCTGGATGGCAACAAGACGCCAGCTCCTTGCTCTAGCAGGCCATGACTACACGTTGGAGCTGACCCTAGGGCTGCTGGGAGCAACAAAGGGAAATGTTGGATCCTCTACTTTTGAAAACATAAAACTCAGCTGTTACTCCAAACTGTTTCCACCTTGGGTGAAGCACAGAGGCGGCTTTTATTGGTAGATCACAGAGAAGATTTAGGCAATCTTTATTATTAACAAAGTAGGAGATAATAGATGCTGTACTAGGTTAAAAAAAAAAAAAGCAAGCAAAGCCAAACTGTGTAGCTTTGCCTGGTGGTTAGAGTGAACGTATCACACACAAAAAAGACTAAGGGCGCAATCCTATGCATGTTTAGACAGGAAAAAGTCCTGCCACTCCCAGCATTCCCCAGCCAGTTATGCTGAGAGTTGTAGGACCTTTTTCCTGTCTAAACATGCATAGGATTGTGCCTTAAATGTGTTAGTCTTCAAGGTTCCACAAGTTTCTTGGCTGTTTTTGCTGTAGCAGGTGGGCACGACTTCTCCTCTGGAAACTGCGAACATCAACAGTCACGCAGGAGGGAGAAACACATATATACCCAGGCTAACTTTGTTTCCCCCCTGGGGCTACTTGGCCCCGTACACTGCAGCGGTGAGCACGCTGTAGCAAAGTGGCTTCTAAACTGATTATTCAACACCCAGGCTGATCTGGCCAATTTTTCCACCTTCGGGAGGATATTCTGCAAAGACAAAGGGCAGGAGAGGAAATCTCACAACAGGGCCGGCACACTCGTTACATTTAATGGTGCCCCAGTGGCCGTCTTAAGTATCAGGAGAAGCGTTACCAGATGCCAGAGGTCTGGGGGGATTCCTGTAAGAGCCATCTACTGTCGGGGCTCTTTTGGGCCTCAGCTCCTCCTCAGGAGCAATGGGGAGAGCGGGAGTTTTAGATACAGATGTTACAATTCTCCCCCCCCCACCTTCTTCTCTTCCCATGACCTTTTAATCGCACCATAAATCATCAACGCTCCTCGTAGGTCGGAATGGCCTAGCAAGAGGATTTTAAAATGCGTCTCCCGGGCTCTCCTTCTCTGCCATCGCCCGGACCTCGCAAGGGCGATCGCCCTTCCTGCTGAGAGATTCGTGGAAAGTAGTTTGTTTGCACGGCCCTCCTTCATCTCTGTAGCGTGCTAATGTGCTTCAGGTGCGCCGTTATGGCACCAGAGAGAGAGGGAAAGGGGATGGAAATATGAGATGGGGAGGTTTTGGACTCACCTCTCTTTACACAGGGGCCACCCTCCCA
Source organism: Heloderma suspectum (assembly GCF_057233095.1). Lineage (NCBI taxonomy): Eukaryota > Metazoa > Chordata > Lepidosauria > Squamata > Helodermatidae > Heloderma > Heloderma suspectum. The sequence goes on along the minus strand of NC_139469.1, from coordinate 32,797,285 downwards.
TCCCCAGTAGTCTGGGAATACATTTTTACAGAACCTGTGTAAGCAAAGCAAAGGAGCTAGATGGAGACCAAGGAAGCAGAAAAGGAAGCTGATTTTCTAGAGCCCAGGCCTTGGATGGCCCCCCCAGCACCATGGCCACCACCACTTCTTCTCTTCTCTTTTGGTTCAAGACCATGGAGCCTGGAGGCTCCAATGTCAGTGGGGTGGTGATGAATCCACTCCAGGTTCCAGTCAGAACTTCTGACTGGCTCTGAGTGAAACCTGGAGTGGATTCACCATCCCACTGACATTGGAGCCTCCAGCCTCCACTGGTTCAAGAGGGCCCTGGTGTTGGGTCAGGCTAATGGACAATCCAGCCAAATGCCATATCCCATTCATTTGGGGGTGGCAGGTGTGGGCTATGTTCCTGCTGGGTTGTGCCCAGAGTTTTCCCAGGAACAAAAACAGCTGCTCTCCTTCCCTCCCTCTCTGGGCTGTAACCAACTCACATGCCCTCTGGGGTTTAGGCCACCAACAGCTTACATAAGCCCAACACACGGAAAATGTCTTCCCTTTGATCGGCCCACCAACCTGTCAAGATGCCAAATTGAGCCCTCTCCCTTTTTGCGCTGCATGGAACGGTTCACGGTTGTTGTGTGGCAGCTATAAATATTTACTCGTAAACTCAGAGCGCTTCAGTTGTCCTAGGCCATGGTGACTAAATTGTCTTTTCTTGCCAGCTGCCGTTTGCCTGGAGGCCTCCTGGGTTTCTGCATGCAGGGGTGGGGCTCTGGGAGCTGGGGGCGGCACAAGTCAGAGGTGATCAGAGAGATCCTACGCCCTTGGGAGTGACATCAGTAGACCCATGTGCTCAGGATGCTGAGAGGCCCCCCCCCGCCTGATTCAGAGGAAGACACCAAGTCACCAGCTTGTCCTAGGGAGTGCTGGCACCTGTGGGTGCATGCCCAGCTGGCTGCCAGGTGAAAAAAATGCCCACCTAAGAAGCAGAACTCCTCGTGAGCTCCCCATGTGTGCGGCTCTCCTCATGAGTATGAACTCTCTAAGACATCCCTGATAATCTGCAGCTGAGCCCGCAAGCGAAGAGCTCAAGTTTAAGAGCCCCCAAGTTCGGGGTGGGTTGCTGCTGGAACACTGTCTGTTCTCCAGCTCCCAGATAATCTGTTTAGCAACCCTTTGGTACCTAGTTCCCTTTTGGACCTTGTGTGCTCTGACCCTTGGATCTTCTTCAGACCTCAGTGCTCTGTACCATCATGCAGCCCGAAACATTCACTCAGCATCAAAGGCCAAGGCTCTGCCTGAAGCACTGGAGGCATTCAAGGTGAGGCTGGATGGGCACCTGTCAGGGATGCTCTGACTTGGACTCCTGCACTGAACAGGGGTTGGACTCGATGGTCTTAGAGGCCCCCTCCAACCCTAATAGTCTGTGATTCTATGACAGGCATGAGTTCCTTGTTCCCTGCACCACTAGGGATGCTGTTCAGAGGATGAAACTAGGCAGTTCAAGACAGGAAGCTATCGCCACAGCCCAGAATCCTCCTGTTCCTAGGCATCACATGATCCTGGAGAGCCAATCCCATGTCATTATCTAACATAAAACTTCCAGTTCTGCTTCTCTCCCTCCATCTGGGCAACTCAGGGCCAAACTTCGTATTCTACACGTGTGTCCCCCCTGAAATTTCACTGTTCTTGCAAGGGGGTTAAAAAAAGAAGAAGAGGAAAGCCTCCACTGGAATCACTTTTTAACACTTCCCCCCACAATGTGTGTGTAATTTTGTAGCTGGGGTGGGTGGGTTAATCCTTCCTTCCTGGAATGCTATGATCCTGATCTGGATTGGGACCATGCATGCTTACACAGGAGTAAAGTAAAATAGCAGGCTCAACTACACCTGTGTGATGCGTAGAACATGTAGTTTGGACCTTGTTGCTGAGGAAGACCATTGGTGCATCCCGCCACACCACCTGCCTGCCTTCCACGTATCTCTGCTTGTTTTCATGCTCAGTTTTGAATGCCACCATTAGTAAGGTTGTATGGATTTTATTACATCCGTTCCATTTGTATTTCATGGATCATCAGGTGTCTTTCGTTCCTTCATCCGTTCACTGATGGAACTGGATTTTATGTATGAGAATTTCATTCCTGTTTGCAAATATCCATTAGCGCTAATGCACAGTTGTGCAAATCTGCACTTGTGCAAATCCCTCCCCCCCCAAGTAAAAAAAAAGTGGTCCGCAGGGCTGCGGAGTCTGTATAACTTGGAAAAAGCTGGTCCAACTTGGAATCCACAGGGTGAATTTGTAGAAATCTGAATTCATTTGAATGCATTGCGAATTTCTCCAACATCCCTAGCCATGGCTGGCTGGGGAATGCTGGGAGTTGTAGGACTATTTTCAGTCTAAATGTGCATAGGGTTGTGCCTCAAAGCTCATAACAGGCCGGGACCAAGTAACTTCGAGACTGTCTTCCTCCATATAAACCTGCCCAAGCTCTGAGATCAGTGTTAGAGGCCCGTCTCTCTGTGCCATCATTATGCGAGACCAGATGGACAAGAACAAGAGACGCGCTCTGGAACTGGGGAACATCCACCTTGTGGAGATTGGACTCTTTCTCTCTTTAGGCATCTTTTATTGTGTGTGTGTGTGTGTGTGTGTGTGTGTGTATCAATAAGATTTTGATGTCTAATCTGTTTTTATGGACTTGTTCTTAAACTGATACATTTTACTGTTGCTATGTCAGTATTTTTAATGTCTCGTCTACTTTTTTAAACTTTTGCGTGTTTTTAATTGTACTGTTTAGCTCTTTATAAGCAGTTTTCAGTATTTTCAACTGAAAAGCAGGATTCAAATCCACATCATCATCACCCACACGGATTACTTTTATGCTTGAAAGTGAATTTGCACATCTTCAGCTCTGTTCTCTAAACCAGCCTTCCCCGACCAGATGTGTTGGACTACAACTCCCATCACTCCCAGCAGCCTGGCTTATGGGAGTTGTTGTTCGACACATTTGGGCAGCAGCAGGTTGGGAGAGATTGCTCTGAACTACCCAGAAGAAGGTAATCTCTGCAGAGAAAGCATCCAGAAAATGTTAAGGGACACCAGAAGATGCTCTCTCAGCTAAGCGGTCACTTCATGGAAGGGCTTCAACCGGCGTGTACCATTAGGCCTCTGAGGCAAAAAGACTAGCTTGGCTATCAATAACTTGCAAGACGTGGCGTGCCATTTCCTGTTGAGCGAGCTGTGCCACCAAACAGCTGTTCTATTGGCATGGGACTCAACTGGCTGCCAATGCCCTCGTCCGAGCCAGGATCTATTGACAAGTGTAAGTGATGAGCGGCCTGGCGTGCTGACACACTCAAGAGGACACCTCATCAATGCACGGATCAATGCTCCTTATTGAGCCCTCATCATATCCCCAGGTGGCTCCACCCTGCTCCTTGCAAGACGGTAACTGGGGTGGGGGCTGGGGTTCATTTAATTTCCGATGCTATCGATGTCCGTTCTGTCAGGACGTTGCCCAAGACAACTTGTCACTCAGAATTGCAGTGCAAATTAGATGCAAAAGGGCCCCGCTGATAATAAGACCAGGATGGCAACAAAGTCGTTGTGAAAAGATGGTTTTCTTGCTTAGAAGAGGTCCTCTTTGTTTTTAAATCAGGTTTGTTTTTAAATCAAGATGTTGGTGAACTGCAACTCCCATCATCCCTAGCCAGGATAGCTAATGGTGAGGGGTGATGGGAGTTGTAGTCCAACAATGCCCGGCAGGGGGCACACATTCCTCACCCCTGTTCTAGACCCTTAGGTTCTGCAAGGCCCGTGGAGGTCCAAGGGCTGAGAATTTACTAGATCAAAGCCCAGCCACCTTGCCGTTTGATTGCCAGGGAGCGGAGCTGCATCCAAAACCACCGGTTAGCTTGTAGACAAGTGCCGCAACAATGCTTTGGCTTTGATCTAACAAATCCAGCCCTGAGGCACCTCAATTCCCCATAATGTTTCCCATATTTAAAAAAGGAACCAATGAGACAGTTAGATGCTCAAGGTGGAGAGGGGAAGGAGATGGGCTTCAAAATCACGTTACCTACACTCAAAAGCAAGAGAGTTGGCAGCAGTGATATGAAGTCCCATCAGGGGACCATACTGTGCCCAAGGCTGGGATTTAACCTAGGGAGCTACTTGAACCAGACTGCACAGACTGGCAGGCAGCCAGAAGCCTACAGACCGGCTAGGACTAGCATAAATATTAGGATCCTGGTCAAGACAGGAGTGTTCCTTGTTCCCAGTCCCGTATCACCTCAGGCCCTTAGCCTCCCTTAATGCCCAGCCCAAGCAGGATGGCCAGGTGTCCTCTTTGACAGAAGACAGTCCTCTATCTAAAGAGCTGCTAGAGGGCCATCCTCTATTTTGAAAGTGTCCTCTGTCTGAAGGACTGTCCAGCCCAAGTCTGGTTTAATGATAAAGAACCATCAGAAGGAAGAGCTGCCCTTGAAGCTGCCCATAAACAGCACCTGGACTGCAGACTGGGCAGGTTTGTACTGCCCCCCCTCCCAATGGAGCTTGGGCCCCATGCCTGAAAGCCAGTGTGCAACTTCTTCTCCAGTTGAAGCACAAACTTGCAGTGCAGAAGAACAAGGCTGATGCTACCGGCTGGTGTCATACCTGACACCAGATCCGTGCCAGTACTCCAAGGAATTGCCAAAAAAAGAGGGCATCAGTGCGCATAAAATGTGCATGTGACGAAAATTATAGTTTGAATAGAAGTACAGCATATCTCACCACAGTGTGGAAGACTGTGACCAGGTAACCTGTGTGCCTACCTGCTCTGTCTGCTCACTGGAGATGGGTGACTTCAACGCCCAGGTCTTCCTTTTGAGGGTTCTTTCACAAAGGAGGACACATGGCCACCCTTACACATGATCTGGACAACAGGTACACAGACACAAGGAAATAAGTTTCCATACATTTTCTTAACCTCTAGCATGAACTTCAATTTAGCCTCAATTCTGCCCCCCCGCCCTAGTAATGGGGTTGAGCCTGGGTGACAACTCCCTTGATCTCCAGGCTCCACTCAAGCATCTCCTTCTACCCCCCACCACGCTTGGGCCCTGTCCAGACATCAGGTCTCTCCTAAGCGACGACAAATGAGTACATCACTCAACGTGGCCTTTTCTTTCAAAGGTATACTGTGCCCATGGAAGGAACATCTGCAAACTTAAAACAATTGCTGAGTCACGAAATCAAGCACAAACCAGGGCAAGTTCAGGCCCGGCTGGTACGGAGAGCTGTGGATGCTCCCGCTGCAGCTGGAATGCAGGGTGTGTGCTGTGAGGGCACTGATGGGTCTCATGGTAGTAAATCAATAGCAGCCGGGTCAGACTTCCCCCATCTGCAAGGATGCTTAACAAGGTCACCTCCGTATTCTCTACAGATTAATGAGCAGAGATTATGGATAAGGCCCAAGTGACAAGCAAGTATATTAACGTAATTCTCTTCTGCTTGTAATCAATTTGCTCTCGTAAAACAGTCACCGCTATTTTAGATGCTCGGGAAGGTTAAGGGCTGTCCCCAAAGGTTTCTGATATGAGAATTTTTACACGTTCCAACTCCACATCTCTCACAGGACTCTAGAACAATGTTGTGTTTTTATTTATTTAAAATGATTTTGAAAGAGTAGAATCCTTTTGGACCTTGTTCCCAAAGGTCTGTTGGAATACAAGGCTTAATTTGTTCTGGAGCTCAGTATGGCTGAACCCTGGAAACCATTTTCAATACCAAAGCTATTTTCAATTCCTGGAATATGTGAAGAAAGGAATCTGAGCATGTGCAGAATATGCAATACTGAGTAACTGCAGGCTGTTCTCAAAACTGCTCCCCCTCCGACCAACAAACTCTGTAGACAGTATGAGATTATAACACCATAGCCAGATTGAAAAGGTATGTGTGTGTGTCTGTGTGTGTGTGTGTGTGTGGGGGGGGATGAATGGATGGATTGAAGGGTCAGAAAAATAATGTACGCAGAGGAATTTGATCAATATAAATCTGGAGACTGTTTATAATGTTTTACACCAAAATTCACATGGCAGAGGGTTCAATACTACTGAATATATATTAGTAAGCATATTTGGTATATCCTCCACTTCAGAAATATTTGGGCATACTTCCAATTTAAAATCACAATTACATAAATATAGATAATAGATCAAAGGATCATATAAATATTTGGCAATCCTCTCTGAAAACAACACGGAACACAACAACAACTGATGTCAGGCACAGCAGCTGCTTTCTTTACTGTCTCATGTCTTCCAACTCACTGTCTTCCACCTGCCTAACTTCTATTTTTAAAATCTGAACTAAGAATACATTTAAAATACGTTTAAAATACATTTAAATGTAAAATACATTTTAAGATACAAAAATAAGATACTAAATGTAAGATGGAAATGTAAGATACATTTTAAGATACAAAATGTAAAATACATTTAAAATACATTTTTTAGATTTAAATGTAAAATACATGTAAAATACATTTTTTAGATTTAAATGTAAAGTACATTTTTACATGTAAATGTAAAATACATTTAAAATACATTTAGGGCACAATCCTATAGAGATTAGGGATGTACGAATGTTCCGCCACGGATCTCGGGGAGGCCGAATGCCAGCGCATTCGGCCCCACGGAATCGGTGGGGGAATGGCCCCCCGCCCCCCCCCCGGGACGGGACTTGCCTTAGGCGGATCTTCCTGGTGGCGGCGGCGGCTGTGGTGGCCGGTCTTCTGACCGGCTGCCGCCGCTGCCATTTCCAGGTAAAACAACAACAACAACAAAATGTGATAGGCTACGTAAAGATTTACGTACCCTATCACGGCTAGATTTTTAAAAAACACCATGATAGGCTACGTAAATGTTTACGTAGCCTATCATGTCTGATCAAAACAAAAAACAAACAAAAGCTATTTGCGTTCCCCTTATTTTCGCCGTCTTAGTCTACGTAAATGTATACGTAGACTAAGATGTGCCAAAATAAGGAACGCAAATGGCAGCGCCCATGGGTGCCGCCATTTGCGTACACGCATTTTTTTTTTTTAATCAGCCGTGATAGGCTACGTAAACATTTATGTAGCCTATCACGGCTGACTGCAGGGATGCAAACGGCGGCGGCTACGGCCGCCGCCATTTGCGTCCCTGTTAGCCAGTGGCCGGATGGCGGCCAGGATTCCGGGGGGGAGGAACGGAGTGCCTCCCCCCCCGGCCAGGATTCCGGGGGGAGGGATGGAATGCCTCCCCCCCAGCATCAGCATAATCCGCGGAAAGGTAAGTACATTTCGTACATCCCTAATCGAGATAGGTGGCCGCCTCTGAACTCGGAGGCGACCACCTATCCTAAGCAGGGTAGGAGAAGCACGGAGGGGATTGCTCCCTCCATGCCTCTCCTGCCCTGCATTTTCAGCTAGACAGGCGACTGACTGCAGCTGTCTAGCCGTGGGAGGGCAGAGCGGGGGAGGAGGCTGCTGGACGACACATAGGATGTGTCATACAGGCAGTTACGCTCTCCCCGCTCCCAGCCACGCCTCTTTCCAGCCCCTCCGCGTTCCTCTTGCGAGTGTGGAGGATGGGGCAGCCTGGAAGCGGGGGGGGGGGTCGGTTCCTGGAAAACAGCATATCCTATGGCCGTCTAGCTGCTGTCTAGTGGCCATAGGATTGCTCTCTTAAAATCCGAACTAAGAATACATTTCCTTAGAAGGAAGACATTTTGGTGGTGGTGAGCTGTCAGCCAAGCCGGGTCTTTGGGCTCTCTGGGGAACAGCAAGAACTGAACTCTGAGCCACATGACGTCACGCTGGGGAACCCTCTGATCTACTTCTGCCCACGACACACAATTAGCTTGTGGAACTCAGTATCATAAGATGGGGCAAAGTGGCAAGCAGCCACTGATTTAGGCAACCTTAAAGAAAAGGGTTACACAAAACGATCATACAGAGCAAGGGTCAGCCATGCCAGTATCTGATCTGGGGGCCCAGTGGCGCCCACCAGAACCCATGACAGCTCCTGCCAACGCCTCTTCCTCGCCCGCAGCACTCCGCTTCCACTGCAGCCACTGCTTCTCCGCGCTCAGTCAGGGAGCAGGGAATTGGAGGCGGAGGCGGGAGTAGGGGAGGAGGTGGCAGAAATGGGAGTGGGGACGGGGTGGGCAGGTGGTCCGATGGGAAGAGACAGCGGGTGGTGGAACCGGCTGCTGGGGTGAGCAAGTGGCTGGGTGGGAACTGGCGGGTGGGGACTCTGCAGTTTTTTGGCACCCGAGCGGGCGGGTAGGCAGGCAGAAGGAGGAGGAGGCAGCGGGAAGAGAAAGAAGAAATGAGGAGGAGGGGGAAGAAAACGGGGAAGGAGACAGAATAGTCAGCAAAGGGGGCCAAGAAAAGAGAATTTTAAAAAATCCATGTGGGCCACATGCATTTTGGCCAAATGTGTCCTCAGGCCCCCCAAAATGCCAAGTGTGCCCACAGGCCCCCAAAGGTTGCCTGCCCCTGAAGTAGAGGAGGGGTCATGGTTAGAGAAGGCTAAATGGATCCTCCACGTTCAGAGACAAGACACCTCTGGCGGGAGCCCTCACCAGGGCACAGAGGTCCCTTCACGGGCTGCTTGGGAGCTTCCTACCTGGCTGGCATTGCTGGAAACCGAATGCTGGGGTGGGGGTGGGAGCAGCGATGTTTGGTCTGGTCCTGCTTGTAGGCTGGCTGCTACCAAAAGGGGGGACAGAGGGTTGAAAACGAAACTTGTGGATGCTCCTATATATACGCAGGGGTGCAAATTTAGAAGTGAATACTGTAATTTAAATAGAAATACCAACAGAGGGTGGAAGACCGCAACCAGGTGCCCTGTGCGCCCGCCTGCTCAGTCTGCCGCCCGATTGCTAAGTCAGGGGAACACAGCCCCCAGCCCAGAGGCTAAATCCACCCTCTTGGGGTCCCAATCTGCCCCTCCAGGGTTCCCCAGAAGGCTTTGCCCCTTTCCCGTAGCCCCACCCCAGCATTCCCTGGCTCTTCTCCCCCACGCCCAACCACCAATTTTGTGGTGGCTTCCCAGCTTTTGCATAGTTTATTCTAAAAGGTTGAAATTGGAGGTGTGCACAGCTGGCCTCTCAAAATCCTCCACCGTATTTGCGGGCAGAGAAATTTGGAAGATAATTTCACAGAATTTCGCCAAGGAAAGGCGAAATTCTCAACCATTTCTCCCAGGTAGCGCTCCCCATTGGCAGGGCTTGTAGCACTGCTTCCTTCTCTTTTCCTAAGGGTTTTGGGGGTCTTCATGCTGCAACAGAATCAACTATCTTGGCAGGCTGGACCCCAGTTTGCATCCACCGCAATGCGTGTGTGTGTGTGTGTGTGTGTGTGTGTGTGGGGCAGTGTTGTGTCAAGCTCCAGGAATGAGGTGGAGTTAGCGCTTTGCCAAAATCTGTCCTCCAATTTCTTCCCCCATGAAAGGGGCTTCCATTGTTCTGCCTCATTCTCAGGAGAGTCTATAATTTATGTCGAATTTCTTTTGGAGGTGTTTTTGAGCTGACCTCATCACAGCCAGCCTCCCAGGCTGCCTCCACTTCCTGATCTGAAAAAGCCCCAAGGGAAGAATTAGCTCACGGTGCCTTCCGCTGGGCTTCAGTTGAAGAGTAGGGAGCTGAGGAGGCTACAGGCTGCCATGGAAGACAGTGCACTTGTGTTCATTCCTCAGCCTCCTCCCAAGTAAGGTAAGCCCAAGAACCCTTGGTTCTTGGAGAACCCTTGCCTTGAGAGGTTCTCCGAAATTTCTTCAGTATTGAATTTCTTTTCAAAAGCAAGTTCTCTTCTATCAAACTGAATTAGAATGGTCAAAAAAAACCACGGGAGAAATTTTTGGCACAACACTAGTTGAAATGCCCCTCCGAAGGCTTAGGGATTCACCCACCACTGGAATGTGGCCTCCCAAAACTTCTCCGAATTGGAATTTGGCTGTTGGGCTGGAAGAGGTTCTGTACCCCTGTACTAAGTGTTGATGGGCAATTTCAATCCCCCTGCTCTGCACTCCCTTCTTATGGTTCTTTAGTCTTAACCGGACTTGGGGCTTCTTCACACAGAGCTTTTACCTGCGACTGAGATTGGTCACTCAAGGAAGTTTGCGGGGCCTTTAGATGATGTCATCCACCACCAGGGTGTCTCCCACGCAAAATGACCTTTCCTCCGTTTTTAAAAAGATCGGAGATAATGAGCTTATCCAATTACCACACTTGGGTTCCGCTTGAGCTCCCGCCATGGAAGAGGAAAAGCCATCAGAAGAGGAGCTAGACCACAGCGCCATCTAGCGGCTGTGTAATGAAACATATGGAGACTCAGATAAGGGGGAAAAGGAGAGGGGAAGGGAGCGTGTGAAAAGCAAGTCCCTTGTGATCCTGCATTTAAAATGGAAGCAGAAAGCCCTGTTTTACATGAGGGATTTTAGGCTGGTGTAGAGATGCTCTTGGACTGGGCATCCCATCAAACCGAGGACTGTCCTCTTTAAAGCAGGACATATGGCTACCCAGCCGGCACACCAATTCCGATCTCTTTAGTTTCAAACAATTCCATCCAGCTCGAAAAACACATCCTTACATTCCAGCCCCCCCCCCCCCCGATCTCTACAAATGAGATGGGGAGAGTGCAAAATGGCTCCCTGAGGTGACTTTTGTGTATCAGTTTCAGCTCTGGAAAGAGCCCTCCATTTTGAAAGTGCAGGGGAGGGGGAGGGGGAAAAGGAACAGACAACCACAAGCTCGTAGTGCTGTGCTGATGGGCTCTCCATGCAGACAGACTCCAAAAGTGCTTTGAAAAGCCATTTAGGAGCTTAAATCGTGGTATTAAACCAAGCCTTTCATTAGCCAACTTTTCAATCCCCACCCAAGCTTAATTCAGTGAAAAAGTTCTCTCTCCCCGTCCCCGCTTTACAAAAAGGTCAATCGTAAGCTTTTAAACCTGCTCTCCAATTAACTTTTGTGCCTCCCGCGCCCAACTTCCGCCACGTCGCCCACTTCCTTCTCCCAGCAAATGCAATTATTATTTTTTTAAAAAGCAAAGGCGCGCACGCACACACACACACACACAGTCGGAACAAATGCTCAAGTAACAGCTTTCCATTTGCTCAGCAAGCAAGTGCCTGCAGCTAACCCCATTAGCTTTGTCTCTGGCTTTCCTGTCATCCTTGAAGTTATAAAAGCTGGACTGGCGGGGGTGCTGGTGCTGGTGGTGGGATCAGTCATGCAGCAGCGGAACACGAAAAGGCGCCTCTGCCTTTGAGGACAGGAACAATTGCGTCGTCTTCGTAGCCGAGAAGACCAGAGTCCCCCACGTCAAACAATCGAGCCAAAGAAATTCCAGCAGCAATGTTGCTGAATGTCTACTGGCACTTTGCAATGTCCATTGATATTCTATTAGCCATCAAACAAGTTTAAGGAGATCAAGAGGAGATAACGGTGTTGTTGGTCAATTAGAATGAAATCCACAGAATGACCTTTATAAGGTCAACCCCAAGTTCAGAATGTGATGTGTGCAAGCTTTAGAGTTGCCGTTTGTTTGTTTTTAATTAATATAATAAGGAAAACTAGAGCAGAAGCTGCTGTGAACATTTTGTGGAACTTCTCAAAATTCTTTCAGCTTCCCTCTCTCAAGAAGGAGCTTCCAAATTTCACAGCAGGCAAAGTCATAACGTCAAAAGAGCCTGGTTGGGATAGCATCCTGTTTGCAACAGTGGCCCATCCGATGGGTCCAACGAAGCCATAAGCGGGGCACGAATGCAACCAACAATGTTCCTTCTCTGTATGCTGCAAGTACCTGGTATTCAAGGATATATATTGCCGCCAAAATTCCAAGGTTCTATTTCACAACCATAGCTAAAAGCCACTGAGAGACCAAGAACCCGTCTCTCACAGTTTTCCTCAACCTGGCTGTGGATGATGGGAGTTGTAATATCCAACACATCTGGAGCACACCCAGTGAGGGAAAACTGTTCCCCTTTACAAAAAGCTGCTTATGCAAGCCGCCCTCATTACATCCTGTGGCAGTGAATTCCATAGGTTATCTACAAGTTGGGTGACATAGTACGTTATTTTTGTCAGTTCTAAAGCCTACTGCAGATTAATTTCACCAAGTTCTACGGTTATGGGAGATGGAGAAAGAATTTCCACAATCCACTTTCTCCACGCCACACATTGTTCTATAAACCTCTCTCGTGTCATCATTCCTTCTCCACACTCGTCCAAGCTGTCTTTCTAAAATTATGAGCTCCCAGTTGGGCTTCACTTTGCTGTACCTTTTCCAGCTCTACAATCTCCTTTTGGCAATGGAGGAACTAGAACAGCCTTCTTCAACCTGGCCACGCTGGCTGGGGGTGATGGAAGTTGAAGTTCTCCCCATCTGGAAGGCACCAGGTTGGGGAATGTTGGACTAGAACTAAACTCTTCCAGATGTGGCTACACAATAGGTTTATATAAAAGCACTATGATACTGCCAGTTTTATTTTCAATTCCTTTCCCAATAATTCCCACAATTGTTGCATTTTTAATCCACCGACTGACCTGATCCGCAGCTTCTGGACTACTGCACAGATCAGAACACAACTATCCTTTGGATTTCTCACTTTTCTGAATTTTGTGATACAGTTCTCAACTCAAATACATTACCAAATTGCATATAAAAATGTGTATTTTAGGATAAAATACATTTAGAAATGCCTAATTTGTGAAAAAATAATCTCAGTAATAGAATCATAGGGTTAGAAGGGGCCTACAAGACCATCAAGTCCAACCCTCCGCTCAGTGCAGGAAGCCTGATTCCCGGGTGGTCTTGCATCCAAGTAGTAACCACGGCTGACCCTGCTTAGCTAATACTATTTAAAGACATATGTAAATACCTTTTTCTGTGGATTAAAAAAGATACTTGCACGTTAATGCAGAAGCTAGATGGAACGGATTATGAATTAACAAGATCAGCATGGATCAGAAAGAGGCTGAGCCATCCATCCCTACCACAAGCCCAAGATTCCTTTCCAGGATAGATACAGGCAGAGTTAAGATCTTTTTTCTTTTTTTTTTGCCCCGGTGTGTGCTACTTTGCACTTACCACAAGATGTAGTAATGGCTTTAAAAGGGTATTAGACAAATTCATGGAGGACAAGGTTATCCCTGGCTACTAGTCATGATGGCTATCCGTCCCCTCCAGGATCAGAGGCAGCACTCATGTCCTGCTCATAGGGCTTCCCACTGGTAGGCCACTGTGCAAACAGAATACCAGGGTAGGTAGGGCCTTTGGTCTGATCCAGCACAGCTGCCCTTACATCCTTACTGAATCTCATTCGCTGTTTTTTGGAGCACCTTCCGAGTTAGGAGATTGCCCAACTGAAAGTGCTGGTATTAACTTTCAACACTCTAAATGGCTTGGGGCCAGGTTATCAGAAGGATCGCCCCCTCCCATACATACCTGCCTGCAGGGCTGTCTTCAGAGGCCCTCGCCTGGGTGCCCCTGTCAAATGTAGCGAGGCAGGTGGCTACCGAGGAGAGGGCCTTTTCAGTGGTGACACGCCAGCTATGGAACAGTCTCCTCAGAGAGGTTCATCTGGTCCCTACATTGTAATATTTTTGGCACTGTTTTATTTATTTATTTATTTATTCATTCATTCATTCATTCATTCATTTCATTTCATTTCATTTCTATACTGCCAAATAGCTGAAGCTGTCTGGGTGGTTCACGAAAATTAGACCTTCTTATTTCCCCAGGCATTTTAGTCTTTCAGTTTCTGTTGTTTTTAAATCTGTTACTGTATTTTTTTTAAAAAAATTATTTATTTATTTGTTTCATTTCTATACCGCCCAATAGCCAAAGCTCTCTCTATTTAATCTCTACACTGCTGCTGTTTTTTACTTTGGTTTTATACTGTAGTTTTAAACTTTTTAATGGCTTCTGCCAAGGTAAGTCCTGTCCCACTAACCCTTTAGAGATCTTTGAGAGGGTCAACAGACATGTAGACAGGGATGATCCAGCAGACATCGTTTACTTGGACTTCCAAAAGGCCTTTGACAAAGTCCCTCGCCAAAGACTCCTGAGCAAACTTCGCAGTCCTGGAATAAGAGGATCAGTAACTGGTTAAAGAACAGAAAGCAGAGAGTAGGAATAAATGGACTGTTCTCCCAATGGAGCGATGTGAATAGTGGGGTCCCACAGGGATCTATACTAGGACCAATGCTTTTCAACCTGTTCATAAATGATCTGGAATTAGGAGTGAGCAGTGAAGTGCCCAAGTTTGCAGACGACGCCAAATTATTTAGGGTGGTGAAAACAAAAAGCGATTATGAGGAGCTCCAAAAGGATCTCTCCAAACTGGGAGAATGGACTTCCAAATGGCAAATGCGGTTCAATGCAAGCAAATGTAAAGTGATGTACATTGGGGCAAAAAATCCCAACTTCAAGTACAACCTGATGGGATCTGAGCTAGCGGTGACCAACTAAGAAAGGGATCTTGGGATTGTGGTGGACAGCTCGATGAAAATGGCGACCCAGTGTGCAGCTGCTGTAAAAAAGGCAAACTCCATGTTAGACATAATTAGGAAAGGAATTGAGAATAAAACTGCCAATATCATACTTGTTGTTGTTCAGTCGTTCAGTCATGTCCGACTCTTCGTGACCCCATGGACCATAGCACGCCAGGCCTTCCTGTCCTGCACTCTCTCCCGGAGAGTGCTCAAGTGAGTCCATATTCATTGCATCAATGATGCTATCTAGCCATCTCATCCTCTGCCGTCCCCTTCTCCTTTTGCCCTCAGTCTTTCCCAGCATCAGGGTCTTTTCCAGAGAGTTTTCTCTTCGCATTAGGTGGCCAAAATATTGGAGCTTCAGCTTCAGTATCTGTCCTTCCAATGAGCACTCAGGGTTGATTTCCTTAAGGATTGACTGATTTGACCTCCTTGCAGTCCAGGGGACTCGTAAGAGTCTTCTCCAGCACCACAGTTTGAAAGCATCAATTCTTTGGCGCTCAGCCTTCCTTATAGTCCAGCTCTCACAGCCATACGTTACTACTGGGAAAACCATAGCTTTGATTAGACGGACCTTTGTCGGCAAGGTGATGTCTCTGCTTCTTACTATGCTGTCTAGGTTGGCCATAGCTTTCCTCCCAAGGAGCAAGCGTCTTTTAATTTCATGGCTACAGTCACCATCTGCAGTGATCTTGGAGCCCAAGAAAGTAAAATCTGTCACTGCTTCCATTTCTTCCCCTTCCATATGCCAGGAAGTGATGGGGCCAGATGCCATGATCTTCGTTATATCATACTGCCCTTATATAAATCTATGGTACGACCACACTTAGAATACCGTGTCCAGTTCTGGTCACCAAACCTAAAAAATGACATTGTAGAGCTGGAAAAAGTGAAGAGGAGGGCAACTAAAATTATCAAGGGGCTAGAGCAACTCCCCAATGAGGGAAGGTTACAACAGCTGGGTTTGTTTAGCTTGGAAAAAAGGAAGGTAAGGGGAGACATGATTGAGGTGTACACAATTATGCATGTGGATGCATGTGTGGAGAATGTGGATAGGGAGACATTTTTCTCCCTCTCCCATAATACAAGAACCCAGTGGGGTCATCCCATGAAGCAGATTGGTGGGAGATTCAGGACAGATAAGAGGAAGGGCTTCTTCACACAGCACAGAGTTAAACTATGGAATTCGCTACCACACGACGTCATGATGACCACCAATTTGGATGACTTTAAAAGGGGGTTAGAAAAATTCCTGGAGGAGGAGGTGATCAATGGTTACTAGTCCTGATGTCTCTATGCTACCTCCAGTATCAGAGGCAGTATGTCTATGTACACCATTTGTTGGGGAACATGGGTGCGAGGGTGCTGTTGCCCTCATGCCCTGCTTGTGGGTCCCTGGTTGACAGCTGTTTGGCCACTATGTGAACAGAATGCTGGACTAGATGGACCCTTGGTCTGATCCAGCAGGGCTCTTCGTATGTTTCATCATGCTGTGTTTTATAGTTTTAATTGTTGTGAACTGCCCAGAGAGCTTCCGCTGTTGAGTGATATAGAAATGTCACAAACAAACAGTCTGTTCTGGATTTTACCATACAGAGAAATACAGTACACACACCGGGCGCTGCTCACGCCTGGCTCCAGAACACTTATGAGTACGAAAAATGACAGCTTGGGGATACAAAAATTCCCTGTTAAAATTTTTCACTGGTTGTAGCAAAATTCTTTGTATTGCTTCCTGAGGAATCCTATGGATATTTCACCTGGGAAGGAAACTCCAAAAATCTGCTCTGAAATTTTGCTTTAGGCAAAAATTGCAGCCAATGCTAAAAAAAGAAAAGGAAAAGAAAAGAAAAGAAAAAAGGCATTTCTGTTAAATGGTGCAGTGTTAGGGCCTGTCTGCAGCTTGTTTCAGTCTTACGACAGCGGAGGGAACATTTTGCAGACGTTAGAACTCTGGCATTAGGAGGAACAAGCAACAGAGCTCTTCTTTCGGAAATACGGAGGACAACAGCTCTCCAAGACTCACAGACAGAGAACGGAAGGAAATATGACTGTTGTTGTTCTTATACTGGGGCAGCTGGAGAAAATTGTGTCAAGAGGGGGAAGACACCTTCTTCAGTAGCTTTTCCCATGCAAGCTGGGGATGACGGAGTTGAAGTCCAATACATCTGGAGAGCACCAGGTTGGGGAAGACTGCATTTCAGAGCCCAAAATGACCTAACTGCACTACTGTTTCTTGGCCAGCATGGAGTCAGTTTAAGGCTCCTATTCATGTTTCATTCTTTTATTTTGCAAAAAGAAAAAAGAATGGAGATAGTTTGTCCTGGGGCATATCCTATTGGAGAAGGATTGCGTAAACTTTCAGGTCACACAGGGCTCTCCTTCAGATAGAAGACCCAAGCACAACCAGTCCCAAAATTTTAAAGATCAGACATAACTAGTAAGGCAACAGTTAATATTATTTACAGCCTAGGGTAGACTGAATGGAATAACTTTGTTATCATTTCATTGGTTATGCAAGTGTTGGGCTTTATTACTGATTTTATTTTACATACTTATTATATACCACCCTTCAACAGAAAATTATCAGGATACAAATACAACAAAATAATAAAAAATACAATAAGACGACAACGGCAATCT
This sequence comes from Heloderma suspectum, assembly GCF_057233095.1. Lineage (NCBI taxonomy): Eukaryota > Metazoa > Chordata > Lepidosauria > Squamata > Helodermatidae > Heloderma > Heloderma suspectum. Next base: position 32,780,119 of record NC_139469.1, on the reverse strand, counting down.
CTAAAACAACGTAATCAAGCCAGCAATAAGGATGGGTTTAAAAACAAGCAAACAGCTCAGATGTTAAAAGCCTGTGATTTTTTTTTTTTAATGGTATTCATCTGGAACCAAAAAGACGAGTTTATCTGGGGAGGGAATTCCATAAATGGGGTGGCACAATTGTTGCCACTTGCCTCATCTCAGCTGGAGAAGAGGCTCTGAAGATGAGTTCAGCGTATGGCAAGTTGATGTGGGCGCAGATGTTCCTTCATCTACCCAGGCCCCAGGCCACAAAAATAAAAGCACTTGGACGTGTTGATTCTGAAATAAAACAGATATTTCTCGGAAAGGGACTGTAACATTCAAATGAAATAATAGAGTTATGCAATAATTGTGTGCAAAAGTCAATCTGTGTGAGAACAGATGGAAAGAAGACAACTCTCAAAAGTTGTCATGCCTGATGAGGAAGAAGCAAGCCACTGTCAATTGCCTCAAAGGCTAGCCTCTGAAGATGTTTTGATGCCAAATACATTGCACATTTTAAAAATCGTTTCATCTCTTTCCCTGCATGTTACTCAAATACATTTGATAAGGGAAGGAATCTATCCATTGGCTTCAACAGGGAACATTACACAATAGCAGACAAACAACATGGTTTGGCTTTTGTAGTAATGCTGATATTATTTCAATAGAGTATATCAGTACTTGAAATCTACGCATTGGCCCAAGTCCAAGTGTTCACACCCTCGTGGCTAAGCAGCAGTGCACAAGCACCAGCCCTTGAACATTTGCTGAAGATGTAGTCAACTAGTTTTTGGCGTGGCAGGAGAAGGCTTGGATCACATACCCATAATAACAGCTACTTCAGTTATTAAACTGAAGTTTGAGAAGAGTTACAGATAGCATCTTTATTTATTTATTATGTACTTATTTGCTGCATTTTATCCTGCTTTTCAGACAGTTACTGTCTCCCAAAGCAGCTCACATTTTTACTTATTTATTTATTCCTGCCTTTTTTCCTCTTGCAAGGAAACCAAGGCGGCTTACATTATCCTCCTCCTATCCATTTTATCTTCACAACAACAACCCTGTGAGGTAGGTTGGGCTGAGAGTCTGTGACTGGCCCAAAGTCACCCAGTGAGCTTCCATGGCAGAGTGGGGACTAGAACCGGATTTCCTGGCTCCCAGTCCAACACTCTAGCCGCTACACCACACTGGCTCTGGCACATGAATTAAAGAAAAGTGAAAGGCTCTGCCATCATGCTTACAAACAAACAGCTCAAACAAACATCCTTGCTATTCCAATTATAAAGGATGCGGAGTGTTGCGATGTTATTTTTGCTTGCAACTTGGCGGCTGATGGATGGTGTTTCTTCCTCTAAGGCAGGGGTCCCCAATGTGGCACCAGAGAGCACCCACTAAAACTTTTTAAATTATTCTCCCCCTTTTAATATACTACATGGATTTGTATATATCCATAGCAATGAATACATATGAAATCCACACAACTTTCTAGCAATTATATAACAGCTTCAACAAAAGCAGACCAAATATCTGAATAAGTATCCAGTTGAAGGTGGTGTCTATATACCACCCATTCGAATATTGAAAGCATTGTTAGGTCCTCAATCCATTGCATTACAGGAGAGGAGGCATTACAGGAGGGGAGCATTTATTCTTCCAGTGTTGTAATATCAGTCTTTTAGCTGTCAAAAGGTGCAGAGAATCCATTTACGCTCATCATTGGTTAATCTCCATGAAGTGGGTAAATATTTTAAAAGAGAGGGTACGTCAGTGAATATTAAAGACTGTTCCAGTACAAAATTTATCCATGTAATAACCTCTCTGCCAAAAGAAGCAACTACTGGACACTGCCAAAACATATGTTCAAAAGAAGCATTCACTGTATTGCATTGCCAGCAATTAGCTGAATTAGACAATCTCTTATTAAAGAGATGTTGTGGTGTTGAACAGACACAAAACAAACGTTCTTGCTGAATAAAACGCAGCCTAAGATTCACAAACATCACAGGTAGACGTCAAAGCAGCAATCCACTGATTAGGGATTTTGTGGTTATGCCCAGAGCAGGTTCTCAAAATTCCAAATGTGCCCACAGGTCCAAAAAGTTTGGGGACTCCTGCTCTAAGCCTTCACATTCAAAACCAGCCACTCTGAATTCATCTATCCAAATCGCCCAATTTCTGCCCCTCCCCCCCATTCTTTGGAACGTCCTTGTACTATGGGTTGGATCCAGATCAGACCCACTGGAATCGATGGGATGAGTTAGTCATAACTAAATTAAGTTCCATTGATTTCAACGGGTTCTGCTCAAAATATGACTACATCTGGATCCAACACAATATTTATTAACACCACAGTTTACCCACCAGCAGGACACCCAAAGATTCACATTATTTAAACAGGTTGGAGAAAGGGGCGGAGGGATCAGAAGCAGCAAGGACTAAAAATGGGGCTTTCTGATCTGTGCTCTGCTTTTCTTTGTGGGAAGAGTGACTCGAAGCTGCAGAGGAAATCATAGGATCATAGAATAGTAGGGTTGGAAGGTGCCTACAAGACCATCAAGTCCAACCCCCTGCTCAATGCAGGAATCCAAGTCAGAGCATCTGACAGGTAGAAACCATTTTATGATCCTCTCAGGGTCCAGCAGAGTTCCCTCCACTCTCAAGCAGCCTTTTGGTTTTCTCTGGCCTGATTATAAATGCTTCCAGGTCATGTTTGGACTTAGCTGGGACAACAGCTAGCTTTGGTGACAGACAGGGATGGGCCGTAGCTCAGTGGCAGAGCCCCTGCTTTGCATGCAGAAGGTCGCAGGTTCAATCCCTGGCATCTCCAAGTAGGAATGGGAAAGACCCCTGCCTGGAACCCTGGAGAGCTGCTGCTAGTCAGTTTAGTAGACAATGGTGAGTTAGATGGACCAATGGTTGGGTGAACCAGCTTCCTTGTAGCTCACTGGCAGAGCGGATGTGTTGCCTGGAGAAGCTCCCAGGTTCAATCTTCAGACAGGGCTGGGAAAGACCTCTGTCTGAAACCCTGGAGAGCCGCTGCAGTCAATGTTGCTGACAATACTGAGCTAGATTAATTGTAAATCAGATTCAAGGGTTTCCGCTTCCAGTTTCTCCTCCTTCTCTCCATCACTTTTCTTCCCCATAAATCATAATGAAAAAAAAATGGTGGCGGCAGCAGCACCCCTGGCATAAGCCACCTGACGTCAGCGTACAACTCAGTTCTTGGCCACATGAATCACCAGCTGGAGACAGGCAATACTTCGACTGGGCGGGCAATCACCCAATCCACTTTGAGGAAAGCAGGAGGGGCACACCCAAGAAGAACCGGCCACTCGTGCACTATCACTGATGATGTGAATTGACCTTAAACTAGAATAAACCCAGAACCGGGACAGAAGTGTTTGGTTGCTTTTTCTAAGACTGACATCCACCAACGGATCTAACTAAAGGGAAGGAGACCTCAAAAGGTAGACACAAATACTTTATTTGGGGATTGCACAGTTCTGGTTTCTCTCTGAAAGAACTGAATCAGAGTCACTCACCTTTGAGGAAGTCAAAATACCTAAAACCCTTTGCCCACGAAACCGTCTTGAGGCCTTCTCCCCTTTGTGTGTCTGTATTTGGTCTCTTTCCTTCTTTCCCCCATCACTTTCAAACAGCGAAGAACCAGGCCTGCTTCTTTGATTGAGTGGGAGAGCTGCATTATGCAGCGTATCTAAGGATGTCACGTAGCCCAACTGGTTGGGTTCTGCTGGATTCTAGTCATGCCACGCACTGGTCTGGCTTCCCAGTTCCAAAGAACAACCAAATCTCAGAAATAGGAGGCAAAATGCACTAGTATTATTCTGCCCAATCGTTTTATAATAACCAGGCCCACCTCCGCCTTCTATTGTTTTTAGCCAGTGAAGGGAGTCACACCTAGGATGGACATTTAAGGAAGCAGGGAGATCCACAGAGACAAAAAAAGGGTAGCAACACACCCGTCGTCTGGAGAAGGGAGTTCCTGGGCTCACTTTGAAACCCCCTTTTTGGGCAGAATGGAGAGCTGCCCATGGAAAACAATGGAAAAATCCAGGATTTTAGTACAGCTGTGACTGAGCAGCAGATATCCCCCACCCAAATGCACAATAAAGACAGAAGTTCATGCTCTTTGTAACTCAGGCCTTATTTCATGTATATACAGCTTGTGAATATTTTAATAAATATCCTGTCAATGCAAGCGCAATCCTATTGTTATTATCTCCATAATGCAGGGGGAGAGTGGAGAGGGGAGGGACTGAGGCTACCATGAGAGAGTGTGTCTTACAGTAGTCCTGCAAAGTAGTCCAGCATTATGTGTCCCATGTTTGCTTATGGGTGGGTGGAAGTTGACTGAGAGAAGAACCTTATAGTGGAGTTCAGTGTTGTTCAGTCTCCTGGCTTTTAGGTTTTGTAGGGGGCAGGGAAAGGCAGCTGAGGACTGATCACAGCAGCAGTATGGAGGTGGGAAGGGGTGATCAATTGCTTTCCCACCCATGGGGGGGAAACCAGTGGGGTTTGTTTGCGGGGAGGGGACCATTTTGACCCTCAAAGCAACCTAAAGTGTTAATGACCTCTTCCATAGCGCCATTGCTGCAGTCAATTTCACGCCCCCATCGACATTCTCCCTCCAAAAGAGAAAAGCCAAACCACATGCAGGTTGAGCCTCAGGGTTGTTAAACAGTGCTTTAAAATAGTGCTGCGCCGAAATTTCTCCCACATTTTTTTCAACCATTCTCATTCAATTTGATAGAAGAGAAGGTGCTTTTGAAAAGAAATTCAATTGTGAAGAAATTTTGGAGAAATTCTCATGGGTTGGGTTTGGGTGTCTTGGGCTTACCTCACTTAGGAGGTGGCCAAGGAGTGAGTGAGTGCAAAAGTCCTATTTTTCATTGTACAATCATTGCTTCGGCAGCCTGTAGCCTCCTCAGCTTCCTGTTGTTGTTGTTGTTGTTGTTCAGTCGTTCAGTCGCGTCCGACTCTTCGTGACCCCATGGACCACAGCACGCCAGGCCTTCCTGTCCTGCGCTCTCTCCCGGAGCGTGCTCAAGTCCATATTCATTGTATCGGTGATGCTATCCAGCCATCTCATCCGTCCCCTTCTCCTTTTGCCCTCAGTCTTTCCCAGCATCAGGGTCTTTTCCAGTGAGTCTTCTCTTCGCATTAGGTGGCCAAAATATTTGAGCTTCAGCTTCAGTATCTGTCCTTCCAATGAGCAGTCAGGGTTGATTTCCTTTAGGATGGACTGATTTGACCTTGCAGTCCAGGGGACTTGTAAGACTCTTCCTCAGCTTCCTACACTTCAGTTAAAGCCCCGTTTAAGGCACTATGAGGTAAATCCTCCCATTGGGCTTTTTCAGATCAGGACATGCAGGAAGCCTGGGAGGCTAGCTGTGATTAGGTATGCTCAAAAACACCACAAAAATAAATTATAAAACATCCTGAATGAGGCAGAACCATGGAAGCCTCTTTCATGGCGGAAGAAAACTTTCAGGAAATTGGAGGACAGATTTTGGCAGAGTACTAACTCCACCTCATCCCTGGAGCTGGACACCACACTGCCCCCACCTGTATTGCGGTGGATGCAAACTGGGGGCCAGCTGGCAAGACAGTTGATGCTGTTGCAGCACAACCCTCCCCCCACCAAAAAAACCCTTCCCTAAAAAGAAAGAAGCTGTGCTACAAGCCCTGCCAATCGGGAGCCCTAACTGGGAGAAACTGCTGAGAATTTCTACACCCCATGGAGAAATTCTGTGAAATTTTCTCCCAAATTTCTCTGCCCACAAGTAAGGTGGATAATTTCAAGAGGCCATTTGTGCACAGCTCTACTTTAAAATGCTGCTGTGGATTCCCCTGCCCACCCGTCACCCCACCCATCTGCTCATATTCTGTTCTATCATAGAATCATAGAATAGTAGGGTTGGAAGGAGCCTATAAGACCATGGAGTCCAACCCCCTGCTCAGTGCAGGAATCTGAGTCAAAGCATCCCTGACCGGTGGCTGTCCAGCCTCGTCTTGAATGCCTCCAGGGTGGGAGAGCCCAGCACCCCCCCAGGGAATTGGTTCCACATTGTCCTATTGCTCTAACAGCCAGGAAGTTTATCCTGATGTTCAGCCGGAATCCGGCTGCCTGTCACTTGAGCCCATTATTCCGTGTCCTGAACTCTGGGATAAGTGAGAAGAGATCCTGGCCTTCCTCTCTGTGACCACCTTTCAAGGACTTGAAGAGCGCTATGCTATCTCCCCTCCATCTTCTCTTCTCAAGGCTAAGGAAGCCCAGTTCTTTCAGTCTCTCCTCACAGGGCTTTTTTTCTAGTCCCCTGTCCCCCCTATCTATAGCTGGTTTACATTTCCAGCCAAAAATGCCCTCCAGAAAACACAGAGCAAGTCAAATGTGTTCCATTGCTCCCCTCTGGTTCCCTCCCAGCCCAAATCCAGAGCTGAATTGTGTGCAGAAACGTGGTGCTCCGCTGACCTGCATGGACATGCGTTGCCTTTTCCAATGTTTAGAAACTCAAAAGTGTAATTTTGTCACACAAACCAGGGTAACATTTGCACAATTCGCAAATTAGAAGTACTCTTGACTAGTCAAAAGGCAGATCAGAGAACAGGGATCCAACCTGTGCTGGATGGGGCTACACACCCGCTGAAGAGTCAGGCTTGCAGTTTGGTCCTACTCGTGGACTCGGCCTTCAAACTGGATGCCCAGGTTTTGGCGGTGGTCAGGAGTGCATTTGCCCACTGAGGCTAGTGTGCCAACTGTGCTTGTTCCTAGGGATGTCTGATCTGGCCACAGTCACAAAGGCCTTAGTTGCATCGCATTTGGACTACTGCAACATGCTCTACATGGGGCTGCCTTTGAAAACTGTTCAGAAACTTCAGCTGGTCCAGAATGCTGTGGCCAGACTGCTGACCATGGCCAGTTACAGGGAGCACGTGGCTCCCTTGTTCTAATGGCTTCACTGACTCCTGGTCTGTTTCCAGACAGAATTCAAAATGCTGCTTATGATCTATAAATCCCTATTAAAGGTTATGACTGATAAAGCCTAAAAAGCCCGTGTGGTGTACTGGTTAGAGGGTTGGACTGGAACTCAAGAGATCTGGATTCTAGTCCCCACTCAGCCATGAAGCTCACTGGGTGCCTTTGGGCCAGTCACTGACTCTCAGCCTAACCTACCTCACAGGGTTGTTGTGAGGATAAAATGGAGGGGAGAAAGACTTGTGTAAGCCACCTTGGTTTCCTTTCCAGAGGAAAAACGGTGGGATATAAATGTAATAAATAACTATAATTATAATTGGATTTGGGGAACTGAAATATGGCAGCCTTAGTAGCATCTAAGATAATGAGTCTGGACGTCCCTGATTCAAGTTTCTCCTCAGACACAAACAGGCTCACAAGCCCCCTGTTCCTTTTGCAATATGGGAATTAGCATAAACAGTCTGCTTCATGAGGCTCTTGTAAGGATCACTGAGGTAATGTATCTGAAGCAATGTATTCTGAACACTTGAGGTGTACTATATGAACATTAAGAATGACTGCCATTGCATCAGCAGAAAGCTAAAGTGACTAGTCCTCAAGAGCTGATGTAGGGCAGTGGCTCTGAGTATGAGCTGCAAGGCCCCTGACGCAAATCTCACCTCGGCCACAGATTAGGTGGCCTGAGCAAGGCCCCCCTGCTCTCAGCTGCCTTGAGTGCCATTTCTGGCAGAAAGGTGAGGTACAAATCAAATCAATCAGTCAGTCAATCACTAAGCACCTCAGCCCCCCAAACTGCAATATGGAGATAGATAATACTGCCGATCTAGATTACAGGTCTGTTGTCAGGATTACCAAGACAGCGCGTGTTGCAGCTTAAAGACTATCACATTTATTATGGTATAAGCTTTCATGGATCCCATCGAGGCACGAACACTTTTAAGGACGATATTGGTGCTATATTGTAATAACAATGTACGGTACTATCTAAATGGGTGCAAAATATGGGCTCTCCCTCTTCACGTATATTCTATACAGCAGGGGTGGTCAGCAGGTAGATCTCCAGATATTTGGGACTTCAACTTCCAGAAGCCCCTGCCCGCATGGCCAATGGTCAGAAATGCTGGGAACTGAAGTCCAAAACATCCGTAGAGCTACTTTCTGCCTACCCCGCCCTAGAAGACTCAGGAACCTTTGATTGTTTTTTTTTAAAGGATAAACTTAGTTTTGAAATTGCAGAGGGCCAGGTGTGATAGGTCTGTAGCAACAAAAACCAAGCAAAAATCTTGTAATCTGACAACTTGAGGTTTTCATGCCTCTGATGGGGTCCATGAAAGCTTATGCCATAATACATGTGAGTCTTTTAAGGTGCTGGAAGTCTCTTGGTTGCTTTTGCTGCAACAGACTGATATGGCTGCCCTCTGGAAATTGTTACAAGCTTCTTGCGGGTCCTTTGGGACTAACAGATTGACTCTGGAGGATGCTTTCGTGAACTACAATTCATTTTTGTCAGATACATGAAGAGTTAACCTCTGTCACACACATCTGATGAAGCACGCTCTGGTCTACAAGAACTTCTGCCAGAAGAAATCGGTTAGTCGTGAAGTGCCACAAAATGCTTCATTGTTTTAGTTTGAAAAGTGGTTTGTAGCCAGATGTGCAAGATTTTGTCCCTTCCTCTCCACAAAACAGAAAGGTGTGTGTATGTTTTTTTTGTAAAAAAAAAAACAACTCTTCACAATGACATCCCATTCTCTCCCTTTCTTTCCGTTTAAGCTTTAGAACGCAATATTTTAGGTGTTGTTTCGCTGGAGTTAAAGAATATCTTAATTCCTGGACTATCCATTAAGTGATTCATGTTACCGCCTGGAAAAAAAAGCTGCATTTCTCCTTCTGCTCCTACATTAAAGAGTTAAAAGGTTTAGCAACCTGAGGAATTGCTTGTGGCTTTCTAACTGAAGGTTGCTTTTGTTATTAACAAAGAGTGCAAGTTCCAGAAGGGGTAGGGCAGGGCGACCAACCAAAAAAAAACTCCACAAAAAGATGCTACCACTTCGCTTTTGTTGATTTGACAATATATTTACAAAGCGATATAACTCCTACTTCAAAGAATACCAAACACCAATCATAATCAGTGCCAATTTCATATGTGTGTGTGTGTGTGTGTGTGTATATATATATATATACACACACACACACACACACAGAACTCCATTTTGGATTAACACTGCATGGGAAAATACAAAGATATTGGATTGCAAGAAGAGAGTTTGAGGCTCAAAATATTTTCTGCCTTAAAAAAAAAAGTGCTTAAGATGAACCATTCCACAGGTGCCTTGGGGGTTCAACATGTTGGTAATTAAAAGCTTTTGGCACGGTTTGGGGTTTCTTGGCTTAGTCAAATATTTCAGAAATGTTGACACTACTTTGAAAGATTCCCAGGAGCAAGGGAGCTCAATTTTTCTTCCCCCCCCCCACCCCCCATATACACACACACCCAAAATTTAAATATCTCTGTATCACCTGCACTCATATGCAAACTTAAATACACCCAAATTAAGAAACATGCCGATTTTTCTCTGCCAGAAAAGAGAGGGGAAGAAAAACAGACAGAAGTCCAAGCTTTGAGAAGGCAGGCCTATAGCCGGCCTAAACATTGGGGGGGGGGGGGAGTAGGGGGGCAGTTCATCTGGCTTGCAGGCCTTTTAAAGACAAAATTGTAAACTCTTTTTGATTATTTGTTTTAAAAAATAGGGGCAGAGAAAATTTAGGGGGTCCAGCCCCTCCTAGCCCACCTCTGGCTATAGGCCTGTGAGAAGGAAGATACTTTTTGCTGACTATTTTTTATACGATACTACCCTATTTTCTGCATTCTACACATCTCACCAGGGCGCAGTCCAGCCAAAGTCCCACTGATTTCAGGGGGAGAGTTGAGAACGCACTGAACTCTCTCTCATTTAAACCAGTAAAATGTACAGTTCAATTTTATGCACATGTTTACTCTGAAGTAAGCCTCATTGCTGGTTTCAGTAGGGGTTATATCCAGAATTACAGCCTTAAAATAACTTAATTTTGGCTGGATGGCAGTCACCTGCCTTTTACATCAGAAAGAATGCAACTGTTTATTGCTGCCTCATCGCTACCCCTTGCTTCGCTTACTTGTCCTTCATTAATTCTGCTGAGCCCAAAGTCAAATGAAAGAATGGCCCATCGAGACACACAGGCAACCCCAAAGAAGTCCCAGAAGTCAGGCAAATAGTTTATACTTATCTTTTAAATCCACTTTAGGATAACCCCCACAGCCACGAATGTGAAAATGTGGTTTTAATTAAATGTTTTCATCATTAGAAGCCAAGCTCTAATCGTTTTTTTAAAAAAAGAATTATTTCAGCAGCACTACAGGTACATGCAAATCTAAAGAATGAGATTAGAAATTACCATCATATTGTTTCAGTCATTAAAACACAAACATGAACAGATGTTCTACTTACTGTCTTGAAAACCACTCCAATACTCTATCTATCTATCTATCTATCTATCTATCTATCTATCTATCTTGACACTGCAGAAAATGTACCATGACTGACCTCAACATTAGGGCTAAATTTGCTACTGAGTTAAAGTTTTTCATCACAGAATTCAGAATATAATTCCTGCAGAACTTACTAAACCACCATTTGCTTTAAGACAGCCATATAACTAACAGCTGAAATCCTATGACACACTTACTTGGTAATGACTCCCATTAAGATGAGTGGGTTTTACTTTTGAGTAAATATGAGGATCTGGCTATACATCCTATTGAAAATAATGGTTAACAACCAAGTTTTATATGCTCCGTGATTTTTTAATGGGACTTAGTCCATCTTGATTTTAGATTGGACTGAACCTTTGCTCTGATTGGCTCCAAAAGAGACACGAAGACTGGGAATGCAACGGTTTCAGAAACGGGAAGGTAGCAGCCATTTTAACTGCTTCATTTTATGTCCTTCCACTCCACCACCCCAAGATAAAGTACCGGATACATCCATTTACTTCTAAGCAGAGATAAATCAGCTCCAGACATTTATCAAGTTGGCGAAGATATGAGGGTTTAATATTAAACATATGAACGGTAGCTGGACCTACTCAAAGCTGGGCCACCTAACGAGTCCATTCTTGCTATAAGAACATTACATCCCTTTGATCAATCCCATCTCATTGCAACGTAATCCCATAAGGAACCCAATTCAGGTTTTTATCCATGCACGTTCCCTCTCTGCATTTTGCCAAAAATTTCAGCTTCTTGAAAATATCAAGTTCTCTAATACTTCTTTTAAAAGATACTAAAAAGGAAGAGAGTTTATGAACAAGGGAAATAAATAAATTAAAGAACCCATTTTTAAAAAATTAGATGTTCATGAACACTGGAAAACCCTTTTCAAACATGCATACGTAAATGATATTCATCCTACAAACGTGAAAAAACAGATACATTTTATGTCATTTGATAAGATGCAACAGTGTGATGTAATATTTATGCTTATTATCAACAGGGGGAGGTAGGGAAGAGAGGTTTACAAAGGTTGGTTGTCAGATGATTTAAGGAGAAGGATAGTTTAGCACTTGTTCAGTTTCTGTTACCATGCCTTCCAGATATTTTGCAGCCTGATCCTATTCATGCTTGCTAGAAAGCAGATCCAACTGAGTTCAAGGGACTTTACTTCTAAGTAAATGTGCTTGGCATTGCAGCCTTAAGTACCTCAGCATGACTCTAAACCCTTATGACCTCTTTTTGGAAAAGCCCATCTACACAGCAATATTGTCTCATGTATGCCAAGTGATGCATTTCAATACTTTTCCAAAAAAAATTAAATTTACAGTGATCAAAATGTATTTAAAAGTTGCAAGCCACTAAACCCCCATTTCAACGCTGAATTGCTCAGTTTTGCGAAATCTGATGAGATCACCGCCTCCAAACGCCTGTTTGAAATAAGTAATGGGTGTGCTGTTGTAGTTGTTCTTTCAGTGGGACTTGTGTAGCTGACACTCCCAATGGGTTGTGGTCTCTACCATCTACCCCCCAAACTGAAGCACGGATTGTAATACCCAGGAGAAAAATAATGATGCACTGCAAAAAAACAGGCCTGAGTCTTACTAGCGTTTCACTCCAACAGCCTGACTCAAGCGGAAATCTCTTGGTCCTTAACTGCAGCCAAAATGAAAGACACGTACGTGTTACTGCGCCAGCTCACATTTGTTTCCTGTTACCGTTCTTGTTTCTCCTACACTCTGCCAAAATATAGACTGTAAGCTGTTTGGGGCAGAGGCCTGCCTTTTTAGTGCTGCTGTTGCTCTGCAAAGCACCGCTGCATAAATAAGTTAAGCTAGGCTAAGCACACACAGAGAAAGCCACAGGTCCTAATACTATTCTTTACTGATAGCACTAAAAGCACATATGCCAAGTAGCCACCTGAACTCCTGGGTCCCATCCTGATCCCAAGAGGAAAGCGCTAAGCAAACCAAGCACCAAAGGACCTTAGACATACCCATAAGAGGCACAAATTCCTCCTCTTGGCTTTCTCTTGCCAGACTGGCACAGGGCTTGTGCGATCGCACTAATAGACTCTTGTGAGATATCTGTTCATATCAACAACTGTTTCTATTCATATCTAGCATTTGTAGTGGGTTGTGGCCAGTGTACATCGGGGAGATTCATGTTAGAATGCCATTACATAAATGAGGATGCAAAACAGCAGCGAAAGCCCTATTGTGAACACTCACTCTGTGAGTGCCTTGGTGCTGGTGGGGAGAGACACTCTGAGAAACTAATATCCACAGAGACTTAGAGAAGTGAAGGTGGACGGGCAGCCCCGTACGAATGAGACAGACTTTCATTAGACTCCTTCTAGCATGGGAACTCTCTCCCTCTGTATCTCACAACTTCTCCCTCCGTCCGCAAACAGTAGTTTATTCAGCTAGTAAAAATGGAAGCTCCGTCAGCCCTGGTCCCAGTTTATTGTAAACATATTTCTGAATTTTGCAGGCTGATGGAGTGATTGTTGCCTCACTCAAAATGGGAGGAAAATCCAATTCAGCTTAAAACTGTGATTTCAAACATGACGACTGCCACTTGCAGTTCTGTTCAGAAGTTCCAAAAGAGGCGAATGTTTACAATCCCAACTAGAGAAGAGGGAACAGATGTCGAAAGGCAGGAAAAGAAAGCGGGAGTTGCCTGGAAAACCTTAATGAATTTGGAACATTGATCTTTTTGCAGTTTCAATGCTGTGGGGTGGTTTAGAGGAGATGGTCGCAACTTTAGAAACTTTCTGTGTACCCTTCAAAAGAGACCTTCTAAGGTTTGGGGTCTCGACAAGTACCATGGATTGTGTTGGGGCCAAAGGAACATTATAAACCAATGCTTTTAAAAGTGTGTGATCTGCCTTTCAGCCCACCAAAGCTATACACTGAGGGCCAATACCTGAACCTCAATTAATCACTTTGGGGATTTAAAAAAACAACAGTTTCAATGGTTGGTCAGCTTTTGTTACCTTGTCTTTGTGAAATCTAGACCCCTTTGAAGTCAACAAAAGCCGAGGCCGTGCTGTTGACTTCAAACGAAGCTAGCCTTCAACTCTGAAAGTTAAGAGTGTCTTTCATACTTTATCCCATAATAGAAAGTTTCTAAAAGGAACTACAAGGGCGGCAAAAGGGTAACATGAATGGGAGATAGGCCTAACATTTCATCCACTATAAACCGAGTATTGCTCATTTAACATGGGTGGTGCAGTTTGCCACGGCATCTGTGGCCTACATTTGTGGCCTGTGTGTTAACGATGTGGTTCAGGAGCAACTTTTAGAAGAAACTTCTGAACCAATAGCAACCTAAACATTTTGGGAAAGATTTTAACGTGGCCATGGTTCAGGAAAGGCGGGCCCTAATATAAAAAGGATTTAATGGGATTAACGGAGAGATGCACCTGTCATAATTTTGATTAAAACACACCTTGTGCCAAAATTGTTAGATGTTAATCCAGAATTTATCTACTCGTTTAAGCATCTGACAACAGTTGGCATCTATAGCTTTCATTCCACTGGCAAGATTATGTACCTAACTTTAATGAATAAAGGCGCAACAAAAACCCTGAAGCAAGGTAGGACATTAATTATCCAAAGGTGTTATTCAGATTCTTTTGACGTTTCTGCCACTCGCAAAGGCTCAGAGTAGACAACACTAGAAAGAAACACAAACAATGCTAAATCGGATCAACAGACCGTGTTCCAATCTAAGTAATCAGGGTCAAATTTCCCACCCTTATTCATTGTTGGCAAACTGGGAATTCCGAACAAGAGTTCCAGTTCCCAGTACAGAACCAGGGTTGGCAGTTACCCCGGGTTAATTAACCCAGCATGGAACAGACAGTGATGGTGTGACATATTTTAAACATATGAAGGGTGGGGGCTGGTGGTTTTAAAAGCGGTGGGTTTAAGCCTTGTGTCGGGTGGGGCACGAACTGGGCTTTGGGACAAGGGGAAGGGGAGAGAGGGGATGAAACTGAGCCTCTTGTTTAGAGTAATTAGACACGGGCCATTATTATTATTTTAAATGAGGTAAGGTTCGCAATATTGCGCACCTCGCTTTGTAGCCGTAAAACGCGCGATCCCGGATTATCCAGGGTGCGCAAACGGAGGGTGGGAGGGAAGCAGCGTCGAGCGGCGAAGGAGGGGGGCAGGCCCGGGGCCTTGCGCGGCCGCGCTCCCCCCCCAAAGCGCCGGACGCCCGCGGAGGCGCCGCGCGGGATGGAGACGCCCCCGCCCCGGGGGGCAGACGGGGGCGGCCTTACCTGTACCAGAGCAGCCCCTTCTCGTAGCACCTGTCGAAGAAGTGGGGCTCCGCGCCCACGGCGCGCACGTCCGGGTGGATGCGCAGGAACTCGAGCAGCGCCCGCGTGCCCCCTTTCTTCACGCCGACGATGACGGCCTGCGGGAACTTCTTGCTCCCGGCGCCGTTGGCCACGGGCAGCCGGGCGCCTCCGCCGGCCGGGGGGCGGGCGCTGCTGCTGCCGGCGGCGGCCGCCTCCTCGTCGTCCTCGCCCAGCGCCGCGTCCAGCTCGGCGGCATCGCCGTCGGCGAGCCGCGGGGGCAGGCGGCGCTCGGGCGGGGCGGGCGGCGGCGGCGGGGCAGGGCGGCGCAGGCCGGCGCCGGGCGGCGGGAGCGGCTCGCAGGAGCCGGCCAGGCACGAGAAGAAGAGGCAGCCGCCGCAGAGCAGCAGGAGCATGGCGAGCAGGAGCGGGGCGCGCGGCGGCCCGCCCAGGTGCGCCCGGAGGAGCCCGCCGCGGCTACATCCCATGGGGGGCCGCGCCCGGCCGGGGGAGCGCGCCGGCGGCCGGCGGGGGCATCGCTCCTCGCCCTCGCCGCGCGCCCTCCTCGCTGCGCCGTCGGGCGGCTCCCGCGCCCGCCCCAGCCGAGCGCTCGTCGGCCCGTCCTGGCCCGCCGGGCGAGCGTGGCGGCCGCCCTCCTCCCTGCTGGCCCGGGAAGGTCCCGGCGAGGCAGCTGCGCGGCGGCGGCGCACCTCCTCCGCCCCTCCCGGCGCCCTTCGGCGGGCCACTTTCACACCCACCCCTGGCGCCGCCCCTTGGGCTGGTCACTTTCACTTCGTCGGGACTCCCCCGCGCAAGGGAGCGAGCGGGACCCCGGCTGCCCGGCAGAGGCAGCCAGGGCCCGCGGCGAGGAGGGCGCCGCCGCCGCCCCGACGTGACTCCGGGCGGCAGCGCCGCGCCAGCCTCGGCGGCCCCGGCAGAGGCTCGAGGGACGCACCTCCTCCCGCGCGCCGGCGAAGGAGGGATCGAGCCCCTGCGCGCGCGCTTGGGAGCAAGCCCGCGCCAAGGCGTGCGCGGGGTCGGGCTGCCAGCCTGCAGCTCGATGCTTCCTCGGGAGTAAGCGCCCTCGCGATCAGTGGCTCTCAGACGTCGCGAAATCCTCCCGGCCTCACACGCACCCGCGTGAACACCCATCTCACTCAGCCTGCCCTGGAAGTCAGCCCCGCTGGTTTCGGGGGGGGGGGTTCCCTCTCAAGTAAGGGCATCAGGATCGGGGCGTCTCCAGTGATCCAGGGGCTGCAGCGACCTCCCCCCGCCCCGCATGAGTGAGGAAAGCTTAAAATGGTTGGGACTTTTCGACTTACAAAAATGGCCATTAAGAGGGGACATGATAGACATGTACAGAATTATGCATGGTGCGGACAAAGTGGATCAGGAGAAGTTTTTCTCCCTCTCGGCTCACACTAGAACCCAACGGGGTCATCTGATGGAGCTGCCGAACGGTAAGAGATTCAGGACTGGGAGAAGGAAGCCCTTCGCAGTAGACGTAGTTGAACTATAGCAGTCACGACCAGATGTCATAAGGGCCACCAACTTGGACAGCTTTAAAAGGTGATTAAGAGCAATTCAAGCCTGATGGCTGTGTGGGCAACCTCCAGATTGAGGCAGGATGCCTTTGTATGCCAGTTGATGGGGAACAGGGGTGGGGGGGCTGTCGTGCTCATATCCTGCTCCGAGGGTTCCTATTGGGGCATCTGGTTGTCCACTCTATGAATAGGATGCTGGACGAGAATCAGACTTTGGTCTGATTTAGCCTCACGGCTCTCCTTATGCTCACTCAAATGCAGAGAAGGCCCAGAGAAAGTGGCTAAGAAGTTCCCCCTCCCCTGACACTAGAACCCAGTGGAAGCATGTGATGAAGCTGAATGGTAAGCGATTCAGGACAGGAAAAAGGAAGTCCTACTTTGCGTGGCGCATACTTAAACTGTGGAACTCACGACCACAAGATGTCAAACCGGCTGCCAGCTATGATGGCTTCAAAAGGGGATTCGATAGATTCACGAAGGGCAAAGCTATTAATCATGACAGCTATACATTGCCTCCCTTATCGGGGCAGTGTACCAGCTGCTGCAGAACTCGAGCTGGACGGGGCTGATCCTGCACAGCTCTTCCCACGTTCCTATGGCACAGGATCGCAGGCCAAGAAGTCGGTCCTTGTTTAGGAGCTTTGAAAGCGGTTTAGGGATTTGCCCCAGCAGGAGAACGGTTTAGGTGTTGTGTGTAAAGTGCTGCCTATATGAACGTTCATGCAACTGTTACAAGGATAGAGAAAGGGAGCCACGACTGAACAACAACAAATAAATAATACTAGTATATTACATTTAATTTATTCATAGAGTGCCATCCACATACAAGCAACACAAGCAAGAGAAGACGAAGAGGTGGGTGGGGGGGGGTGCAAAGGCGATTGCTCCCCAGCCCTCTTCTTCAAATCACTAGACAGTCACTGAAACTGAGGGTGCTTCCATATGGTTCCCAGTGCTCTCCGTCAAAAGACATTGTGCAACTATTAATCCTTTCCTCCTTTGACCTTAATGGATTTTTTTTTTTAGGGTGAGAAAAAAGAAAGTGTGAGAAAGCGCAGGAGACCTATACCTTGATGATGATGTCTGGATCCCCTGTAAAGAGACGGGCTGTAGCTGAGTGGCAGAGCACATGAAGGTTCCAGGCTCAATTCCTGGCATCTCCCAGTCGGGCTGGAAAAATTCCAGCTTGAAACCCTGGAGAGCCATTGCTGCCAGTCAGTGTCGACCATACTGGTCTACACGGCCCAAGGGTTTGACTCAGTATGAGGCAGCTTCTGATGTTCCTGTACTCCTAAAATTCCACGAATGAGGCAGTGTATCAATAAAAGCCTAATCTGGAAGCACCAGGACTGACAACAGGAACTCCACTAAAAGCATGGTTAGCCAGTGGAAATTTGCCTTCACAAGATGCAATTTCGGCTCTAGCTTAGATGGTTTTAAAAGGGGATTCAGCAAATTGGTGAAGGGAGAAGCTCATCAGCGGCTATTAGCCATGGCCACTGCATGGAACCTCCATGTTCAGAGGCACTGTATCTCTGAATCCAGATTATGGTGAGAAACACCCTGTGTGGGGGCGCTGTCGCTTGTATATGCCCAGTGGTGCACCTAGGGGCCAGGGCTCTGCAGCCTGGGGGAGGGGGCAAATGACTATGCAGAGAGCAGCAGGTGAGGAGGGCATAAGGCTAGCAGAAGCAAGCTCTGTTTCATCCCTGTAAGTCATGAAGGTGCAATTCTTTAAGTGTGAGCAAAACTCAAAACTGCACGTGCTTGGGTTATTGTTCTTAAAAGCGTAGGCAGTGGTGTTGTTCTAACTAGGGCTGTACAGATTACTTACCCCGTTCTGCTGGGGCTGTCCTCTGGGGGGGGGGGAGGCGATCCATCCCTCCCCCCCGGAATCCTCCCCGGCCAGCTGCACTCCGCAGGGAGCCTGCAGAGCTGCTGGCCGGGGCTGCCCGCAGCTGGACTTCCATCCGCTGCTGGGCTGCGGCCACCATCTGAATCCTTGCGGTACCCGTGATAGACTACGTATATATTTACGTAGCCTATCATGGCGAAAGGCAGGAACGCAAATCGCGGCCGCTACGCCATTTGCATCCCTGCGGTAGCCGTGATAGGCTATGTGTCTATTTATATAGCCTATCACGGCTAAAGTAGAATGGAAATGGCAGCTGCAGACCAGGGCAGCCATTCGCGGGGCAGAGGACGGCTGACAAAGGTAGGCTCCGTCCCGGGGTGGCGGGGGGGGGGGGGTGCTCCGTTCTACCACGGACTGCTGGGGGCCCGGATTCTAGAGAATCCGGCCTCACTGGAGTCCGTGGCAGAATTCTCTAACATCCCTAGTTCTAACATATCAGGAATGTAGAAGCAGTTGGGAAGCATGGAATGGTGGCTGAGGGCAAAGAACAATGTGCGTTGTGTGCTTCCCAAGCGAAGTTAGACGCACACAGGGCTGTGTACACCTGTAGATCCTCCACTGAGTTGTGGATTGGACTAGATCCAGTAGGGGCTGGGGGCTCCGATGTCAGTGGGGTGGTGAATCTGCTCCAGGTTCCAGTCAGAACTCTAAAGGAGCTATTGAAGGTGCCGAGTTCCTTTGGAGTTCTGACTGGTTCTGACTGAAACCTGGAGCGGATTTACTTCCCTGCAGACATCGGAGCCACCAGCCTCCACTGACGAGATGATCTCGGAGACACCTTGCTACTTCTCCAAGATTCGTGCTGCTAGGCTTCATTTCTGTTGGGAGTGCATTGCAGAAGAAAGGGTCAGGTCAGAGGCTTCAGGGAAAAGATGGGTATTGGGGAGGTGTTCAGGGAGAGAGGGGCCATGGTGGCTTAGTGGTTAAGATGCTGAACTGCAGACTGGAAGGTCTGAAGGTCAGCAGTTCGAGACCCTCGTGTTGCATGACGGAGTGAGCTCCCGTCTTCAGTCCCAGCTTCTGCCAACCTAGCAGTTCGAAAGCAAGACATTGCAAGTAGATAAATAGGTACCGCCTCGGCGGGACAGGTAACAGCGTTCCGTGCACCTCGGTGTTCAGTCATGCTGGCCACATGACCACGGAAGCGTCTTCGGACAGCGCTGGCTCTTCGGCTTAGAAATGGGGATGAGCACCGCACCCTAGAGTCAGACACGACTGGTTGGGGACACCTTTACCTTTTTACTCATGGAGAGAGAGAGAAACGGCACCATGTAGTTTCTGGGAGGTCATGCCAGGCATAAGGTACAGTGGGGAATGGCTGGAGTACTTTTCAGAGTACATTTTCTGTTGCTGTACCTTATACGGAAGTGTCCTTTCAAAATACCTACATGATGTCACCTCTCTCTCTCTCTGTCTCAGTTATCTTCCCATGTCCTGTATTTCTTTAGGTACTGGGCTTGTTTCTCAGAAATCTAAACAGCTATAGAGGTTTAGAATGTCTAGGAGTGTCCAGGTAGTTCTCTACGGTTGTGGAGGAATGCAGAGTGAATGCTGAGATTTCAGGTCATTTGGAGATGGCTGCTGACATATCTGCAGAGCCAACCCCCCCCCCCATTTCCCCCATCTTGAAGAACATCTGAATAGCTACGCCCCAAATAATGTGCCACAATACCATTAATAAAGATGACTGAAAGTAACTTATGGTGTTTGGAAAAGCATGGGGGATTTGAGGGAGGTCTCATTTTCCGTTTGAAGAGGAACAGGATAAAGATGATATTTTGACATGTTATAAAGGATGTAATTTATAATCTGCCTTGAACCTTCAGGATAGAGCAGGATACAAATCAAAGACAAATGCATCTCTGCTAGTTTTATTACTTCCCTGCCCCCACCCGAGACTGAAATTAAAGGAAGATCAAACAACATTTGAGCATCGAACTAGAAGGTTTGCGGGGGGCGGGGGGATGTTTTACAGCACAGATGGACTAATATTTTCACATCTGAATTTCCCCCCATATTTTGGGGACTGTAATTATTGTTTTTAATCGCATCATGGGAAAGGATTTGCAACAAAATACCGCCTCTTTTCTGCCTGAGTTTTAAACTCAAAGATGGGAAACGTTATAAATAAACAGCAATTAGTTTGATGATAGCCACATGCCAGGCAATTAACAATCAACTCTCACAAACGTCAGTTTTAATTACAGAGGCACAGCTTCTAATTTACGCGCGTGTGTGTGTACGTGTAGAGTGTGTACGTGTAGAGTGCACACACACACACACACACACGTACAACATCTCCATATCGAATATACGTAATTCCATTCATATTTCTTCATCAATTTAAAAGAAGTTTAAAAGACAGAAAATCCTGGTGACAAGGAACAATTTTGCACTCGGTCAGAGAATGAAAGGCACAATCCATTTGGGAAGCTTCCCGCTGCAAGTCTCAAAAGTTTCAACCACTTTTCCCCAGCCTTTCTGCATGTATCCGGGACTCAGTCACATCCCAATAGGTCAGGCCTAAAAGAAATGACCAGACCTGAGTCAGCCCATCGCTACAAGGGTTTGGGGGAGAAGCATGTTGGTTTTTCCTCTGCTGAAGCCTGATTGAAGATGGCGTTAACTGGTGGTGGTATAGGACTGTCAGCCTGTGTGATTGCTGCTGCGCCTCTTACACTGCACAATGTGTGTATTTCTCCAGGAATCTCCAGTGCCCTCTCTTCCAAAGAGAATTAACCCAGTAAAGGCCACCAAGTACACCCCTCATTCAGGGGGAAAGGAGCAGGAAGCCATGCCGAAACCGAGAGCTAGAAGCTCCGCCATTGAGAGTACAGAGACAACTCAGCAGAAGGCCCCTGCGGACAAGCAGTATATCTGCTGGCGTGAAGTGGAGATGTGCAAGAGCACTCCTGCGGTTTCTCTGTGCCCAGAAAGTCCCCTGAAACGAGAAAGGCCCTGATCCTCCCTCGGAATGCAAGCACAGACTCTGCTCACCTCTTCCCTGAAATGCATCTGTTTTGCACATGCTTCAGAGCTGCCGTCTCCCATTTTGTGCTGTCCCTTTTTATAGCAGCAATCAGCAAAAGTGTTAATTAGCCCATTAATATAATTATCGGTTTTGAATATAATTGGGACTTTTAAACCTCCCAACTGATAAGAGTGTAACTGAGGAAAAGGAAGAAGCTGAGCTGAGGGCGGTATACTTTTTTCTATCACATTCTGCATTTCCAAGCATGAGACTTGTCCTGCTAGATTAAAAACAAATCCATAAAGTCCAGCAGGATGTTGAGGTGATGACCATCTACGGTTGTTTCTCCTCAGCTTACAGTATTCAGAGGAATACTGCCTCTGTCTTTGGGAGATTCTGTTTCACTCCCTGGCTCTGAACTCACAGACGCTTCAAAACGGAGTAACGGTGTACCATATCAGTAGACAGCAATGGAGTAAATGCTCTGGTGAGCTTTCCAAATATGGACACCGCAGATGGAGTGGGTCAGAGTGTGGACAACGTTCTCATCTTCAAATCACTTTTAAATTAACCATCTGATTTGTAATGTTGTCTGACTTTCATAAGTTTGTCCTTTAAGGTTCATCACTGTTTTCTTCATCTTATGGAGAAACGGAGGGAAAGAAATCTGCCCAAGAGCACACACTGGGCTTGTTCAAATGCACATTGGGGAAGGGTGGCTAGGCTAACCATAGTGCATGCTGCTTACTGCTAACCACTGCGAGTGCTACTGTCACACGTGGAGGTAACCATGTTCTGCAACATGGTTAAACTAACCATTCTCTGACCACCCTCCCTCCCGCAGGAACCCACAGTGCTCTGGATGGGTGGCTGTGCATCCCAGCTGCCTTTGTGCTGTCAGCCATTTTGGTGCTCGGTGCTGTTGGCCATTTTGTTGGCCATAGACATCTGCTGCTCAGGCATGAGCGGCTACTCCTTCTTTGGCCACTCTTGCCGCAGAACTCTATGGCAGCTGTCAATTAACCACAGAGGCATGCGACACGTCACGTTAAGCCATGGTAGAGCCCACTAACCATCTTGCAGCAAGTGATTAGTGAACATGGTTAGTCCATGGTTAATAAACCATCATGGTGGGGACAGATGCCTGTTCAGACATCACACCAAACCAACATGGTTAGCTCAAAACTCCTATCCATCATGGCTTAGCGTGATGTCTGAACAGGGCCATTAAGTCTGTAGCAGAGGTGAAGCAGAGGCAACAGCAGGGAGCTTATAGGGGCTTGTCAGTCCAGCTCTCCATTCAGCTGACCACAAACTCCAACAGAACTCAGTGAGGCATTTTTCTTCTGAACAATTAATCACCCCTGTCCGTACCCTCAAGCCTTTAGCCCATTCTTTTATGGGAACTTTGTTTGACATATCTTTATACCACCCTTCAACCAATTGGTAACCCGGGCATGTTGTTGTATCTCATTTCAGAGCCTTTTGGGTCCAAATTGTGCCATATTTGTGCAGCTTCCTTCTCACATCTGAAGATGGGCCCCATCATGCTTGAAGGCAGCTTCGGTAAGATAAGGCTGCTGTCAGAAACCTGGATTTGGAGGAGGCTGTGTGTTCCCACATCTGTGGCGGTGTGGATGAAGGCAGCTCCACAGTGGCATAGCTAGGATGGGGCAAAAGGAGCACCTGCCTTCGGCCCCGTCTGGACAGGGGAGAAAAGCAGGCATTACAAAAATCATATGGCATATTTCTCAGAGACTTAGTGAGAGAAGCCGGCCAGGCAGAGTGGCACCATGGCCACTTCTCATTGGCCCCTGTGCATGTGGCTTGACACAGCAAAGCACATTCAGACACTAAATAATGCTGGGCGGTAGGGATGTGTGAATCAGCAAAACTCGAGCTCGCCAAAGTCCTCCAATTCCATCTCAAAACTTGTTCCAACTCAAGTCTGGATCTGATTGCAAGCTTTTCTCATGAAAACCTGCGCGTATTTTTGTGCACGTGTTTCCAAATGTACACCTCAATTGTGTGCATCTTTGAAATGTACGCAGTCTTCTCCCATCGATTAAAGCATATTTGTGTGCATTTTTCAAAAGTGCACATTTTTTGATCTGTACACATTTTTCAAACGTATGCATGCTGTCAAACACATTTGTTTTGGTCTGCAAATCACAATGCTGGTTCAGAAATGTACGGACTTCGACTGCAGTTTGCATCTGAGTCTGTGTTTGGTCCAGCAGGTACAAACTGCATAAATCCTGATCAAAAACAACTGAAACAGATTTCTCATATGTCCCTACTGGGGAGGATCATGTAACATCAAACAGCCAGTGGGCTGTGTGTGCGCATATCTGCGCATGCAAGCATGCATATTTTTTTTGTACAATCGCTTCTTAGCAGGAACAGTCTATCAGAGCAGTTAGGAATGTTGGCAGCAGTTCCCATCAAAGTCTTCAACCATTCTTCACTCTCCCTGAGGCTGGTTCCCAGGCTGGGGAGAAATGTAGAACTGGGGGTCTTACTGGGGATGGCCCTGCAGTTAGATCTTTGGCCTTTTCATTGGTCCTCCCCACCCTCTGGATTCCCTCCGCAGGGAGGCACACCGGGACCTGTTCTTTCATGATTTTTAGAAGAGTGCTTAAGACTTTCATGCCTAGGAAGGCCTTCAGGCTACCAGAGGCAGAATGAAGCTGGTTCACCTTTTATTTTCCAACGGTTTCATGCATTTGGCTTGCTAGTTTATTACTTCAATTGATATTGTTGATTTTATGGCCCAATTTAACAACTCTTTAGCTTCCCAGTCCAGGGAAAACAGAGGGGACCAGCTCCCTCCAGTGGGCAAGTAGAAGCTTGAACGTATACTGGGATTTGCGCCGGGGCTTACTTGGCAGAAAATGCACAGTCGATGTTCAACGAGAGGACTTCGGCGCTACTGCGGTGGGACTAGGTAAACTTCCCAGCTGACTTAGCTTGTATCCAAAGGCCTTGGGAAGAAGAAAAGGGAGATTAAGGCAAGGAAGTTAGCTTGTGGATCCTTAACGCCCCAAATCCCATCTCAAACACTCGCAACAAACCCCAGCAGCGGCCATGGTGTTTACAATACTAATCAGAGATCAAGACGATGATCTCCTCATCAGGTTGCTGGAGAGGACTGGCTGTGGAAACGCACTCTGTAAAAATGGAAGGCTGCATTAAGACATGTGGATTTCCTTGCTGAATGAGATTTTTGATGCGCTCTGTTCCAGCATTCGGTTTCCATCCGTGGCCATACAAATGTCTCTCTCAGAGGACGGAGACTGTGACCATTGCCACACATGCTTGCAGAAGTACCCAGGGATGCTGGGAACTTTAGAGACACTAGGAACCTTGGGAACCATATATCCCATGGGCCCCAGCATTGTTGGACACTTCCGAGAGCCCCCCAATGCGCTCTAATATAGATCTGTTTTGGATTGGGCTGAATCCCAGAAGATTTAGAGTTTGTTCTGAAGTGGAACTGGGTGCTGTAGGTGGGGGTTCAGACCTTTAGCTCCACTTTCCAGGCCCCATCCCCTGCTGTATCACTAACATTTGCCTGGCATAATTCAGTCAATATGAAAAGCAGCCAGAAAGAGCATGCATTTCCCTCTGGCTACTGCACTGGATTCACCTCCACAGCAGACTCCCTCAGTGGTTCGTAGTCTGATGAGGTGATACACTGGAGCATTTGATTTCCTGTAAAAAGGAAAGGATAAGAAGTCATATTTCCTACCCAGAGCCAGAGCAGAGCAAAGGAGGTAAGACTCAAGGGAAAGAAGTACGTTATGACCCGAGGCGCTCCTCATTTTCCTGCTGATTGGCAAACAGCTCTTTCCAAACAATCCAATTAGGTGAGAAGTTAAAATATGTCTTGTACATTGACAGTGTGGATAAAAGAGAGACACTCTTTTCTCTCCAGTAATCAATGAAATGGATGGAGGCTTTCATGTTCAATTAGCAATCTTCACTGCATCCAAAGGGTGTTTCAAGGCTAAGATTCAAAGGAAAGATCGAGAGAGTTTAGGGAGCCTGAAACCCTTGTGGGACTTCAGAATCCCCAGTCCATGGCTGGCATCCTACGCATGGTGACTATGAAGTCAGCCCCACTCAAGTCAGTGAGACTCGCTACAAAGGGAACAGGCTTAGAGTCAGGCTACTGCAGGGGTCACTGATTTGCTTATCTGGAAGCCCAGTTCCCAATGTTTTTGTCACACTCGAGCATGACTGCAAGACAGAGAAGTACCTAGGATGGGGGCTTGATGGGGCAGCTCTTGCCCCTCCCAAAGGTCTCCCTTTATTTTCTTTCATTGAATGGTTTCCCATGCAGGAAAAGAAAGTCCTGCGCTAGATCTAGAGATGTAAGGCTTGGAAAACAGAAAAAATGGGGTGGGGGAGAGAAACAGTCCCCCCCCCACACACAATTTCCACCAAATCCTTGAAACAAAAACAATGGGAGGAAATAGTCCCTCCCCAGAATTTCTCTGTCCCCCCCTCCATTTTTTTTTTGGTGTTTTTCTGGATCTTCACACCTCTCCCGAGATCATAGTCTTGTAGCAGGGCAGACTCCCTGGCTCCCCAGAGACTGGCTGACCCACCAGCAGAGTGTGCAGTGCTCCCAGAGTAGTGCCTCGCTCAGGGCCTGGTAACATGCAAGCCTCCACTTTGCACATCTCAGCTTGTCGCAACAACAGGCACGTAGCATAGTAATAGTAAGAGCAATAGTAATAATAATGGTAATAGTAATAACAGTAATAATAACAGTAACAAACAGCTGCTTCTACAAAATTATTATTATTATTTATTACATTTGTATACCACCCAATAGCCAAGGCGCTCTGGGTAGTTTACAGAAATTAAAACATTAAAATGCAATAAACAAAGTTTAAAAGCCATTTACATAAAACACACGGACAATATACACAAAGACAACATATGGCTAAAACCAACTTTGAACAGTCAGTCTTAACCAAAGACAGATCCAGGACCGATTAAAAACTCATCACGTGCTGCCAAAGACAACAATGTTGACACCAAGTGGGCCTTGTCGGGGAGCTTGTTTCACAGATGGGGGGCCACCACTGAGAAGTCCCTCTCTCTCGTTGCCGCCCTCTGAGCTTCCCTATAAACAAGAATAACTCTTAAAATTACATTTATCTTAATTGGAGGAGCTCAAGATGGCATACACGGTTTCTCTTTTCCATTTTATCCTCACAAGAACCCTGTGGGGTAGGCTTGGTTGACAGAGAGTGACCGGCCCCAAGTCACCCAACAAGCTTCATGGCTGAGGGGACATTCGAATCGACAACTCAAGTCCAAACACTTCACCACCACCACCACCACCATTATTATTATTGACAAAGCTCGGATGCCATCACTTTTGTCATTATTATTTAATAGGTTCAGTATATTGCTAAACCTGTTTACAAAATACCTCTCAGCGGTTTACAGAGAGATTAAAATACATTAAAAGTCACCACAATAAATGCAAAAACATTAAAACCAAAAACTCACCGCACCAAAGTGAACAAACAAACTGGGTGACGCGGTCCCCCAGGGAGTCAAGAGATGGGACCCTCCTTGGTGCCTCAGGCCTGCAGAGGGTGGAGCAAGAAGCTCGTGGCCAGTGCCTCCTGGCCGCCGAGCGGCAGAGCTGCAGGCTGCAGTGGTTTTCATCAGCGCCACATGGCTGGGCATGAGGAGATGGGGCGCCACACCCCCTTGGCGGCTCGTTCGCCCCCACAAGAGCTGTAGCTTCCCCCTCCCTCTCCTCTCCCTCCCCCCAGTGCAGGCGGGTGGCTCCGATGTCAGTGGGGCAATGAATCCGTTCCGGGTTTCAGTCCGAGCCAGTTAGCACTCTAAGGGCACCATCCTATGGCCGCTAGACAGCCGCTAGATGGCGATAGGATCGGTGGTTCCTAGAGAACCTCCTCCCTGCCCACTCCCCCGCCACCTCCTCGGCGGCACAGATCATCCCCAGGATCCGCGCTCATAAGTGCAGTGCGGAGCGGGACAAAAAGGGGCATTCCTGGGGGCGGGGAGTGCGGACGTGCTGCTACAACGCTTCCTATGCATCGTCCAGCCTCCCTGCCCCGTGCTCCGATGTCCTGTGGCCAGACAGCCGAAATCAGCCGTCTAGCTGCGAATGCGGGGCAGCTGGAGCACCAAGGAGAGGATTCCCTCCGTGCTCCTCTCGCTCTGTACTGGATAGATGGTTGCCTCTGAGTTCGAAGGCAGACGCCTCTCCACATAGGTTTGCTTCCTAAAGCGGTGGTCCCCAACCTTTTTTGCATCAGGGACTGGTCTTGTGGAAGACAATTTTTCCACGGACCGGGGGTGGTGGTGGTTTCGCAGGCAGACTTCCGGCCACTGGGACACAAATGGCGTAAAGATTTATGTAGCCTATTACTTGAAGAACAGGGATGCAAATGGCGTCCGCTATGCGGACGCCATTTGTGTCCCAGCAGCTGGAGGTCCGCCAGCGGCCAGAGCCGGCCGGCAGCTCCGTGGACTTGCTGCGGAGTGGAGCCGGCCGGGGCCGGAGAGGATTCTAGGGGGGAGGGACGGATCGCCTCCCCCGCCACGGACCCAAGGTAAGGGGGTTTTGCACACCCCTACGAGGCCCGGTTCCTAACAGGCCACGGACTGGTACCAGTCCATGGCCTGGGGGTTGGGGACCCCTGCCCTAAAGGAGCTATCCAAGGGGCTTCACACTGCCTCCTTCTGTGCCTGCCCTTTCCCCATTTCATTCCCCTCTGTCGGGCCTGGTCCCAAGCCATTTTCCTGCCTTCCCTTCCTCGGCCAGGCAGTGCCCCACTTCTGCCTACACGCCGCCAGGGCAGGATGCTTTCTTTTTATGTCAGTCTTGGCCCTGAGCAGTGGCTTTACTCACCGCCTCAGCAGTGAAGAATCCCTGGAAAAGCCTTGGGGCTGGATGAAACAAACCAGGGGCCGCATCTGACCCCTGGGCCAGGGGTTTCCCTTACAACAACCCTTTAAGGTAGGGTCATATCATTAGTGCTGTGCTGAAAATTTCAGTCCTTCAATTTTGGGCATTTGGGGTGGGGGCAAAACCAAAACCCCGGTGCAAGAGGCTGGGAGAGGTGATCATTTCAGATAATTTTTTCCTTGGGGAGGTGGGCAGGGTTTCCACATACCTTTTTAAGTGTAGGCAATTCTTGAGGGGTCTTCTTTCTATTTTTTTTTTTAAAGCACCCCCTGCACTTGCAGGAGCCCAGAACTCCTCTCCAGCCCAGCAGTTTTTTCTGAACTCCCATGTGACCTTCCCCTCTTCAACAGGCATTCAGGGGAATGATAGAAAACTCAAACGGGGACACTTAGAGGGGAGAAGGAACCTAAGAGAAAGTTCTGAGGGGCAGTAGTGGGGGAGGAAGAAAAGGAAGAGAAGAAAGCATTTATTTATTTATTTATTACATTGATATCCAGCCTTTTTTCCTCCTCTGGCAAGGAACCCAAGGTGGCTTACATGGCCCTCCTCCTCCCCTCCGTTTTATCCTCACAACAACCCTGTGAGGTAGGTTAGGCTGAGAGTCAGTGACTGGCCCAAAGTCGCCCAGTGAGCTTCATGGCTGAGTGGGACTAGAACCCAGATCCTCTGAGTCCCAGTCCAACACCCTAACTACTACGCCACACTGTCTCTCAATAGATGAGACCTGAGGGTGGCCAAGATGAGATAGCTGAGACTTAGGGTGGCCAAGAGACCTATTTGACAGAGGCAGGGCCTCTATTTGAAGGGCTGCCAGAGGACTGTCCTCTATTGTGATGCTGTCCTCTACTGGAAGGACTGTCCAGTCCAAGTCTGGATTAAAGATAAAGAACCAGCAGAAGGAAGATCTGGGCCACCCTATTTCAGAAAGAGGAGACACAAGTGACAGGAATCAGGAGACGGAAAGAACTGCAACAGAAATGGCTATTTGTGTAGTAATATTTAACTGACACTGTGCCGTGTCCCCAGCAGTGATTTGAGACTGAGTCATTTGCAGGGCCGGCCCTATCATAAGGCAGAGTGAAGCACCTACTTCAGATGGCAGATGCAGTGGGGCGGCAGGGTGTGTGTGTGTGTGTGGTGCTGGCGCACAGAGCTGTGTGTGGTGCAAAATTTCTCGGGCTGCCCCTGGTCGCTTGTGCTTTGCAGTCGTTGACCTGACTTGGAAAATACAGCCTCCAAATCTAAAAACAGGTACAGCTGTCCTCATCCCTTCCCTAAGAGTTTGGTTGCTGCTTCTGTATTTACCTGAGTTGTGCGTGCTCGGCTTCCTCGGCTTGTACCTGCCTTCCTGCCAGGCCCAGCCTGGTGACCCCTCATTCTTTGGCCCCAGGAGCTTTGCTATGAGCTCTTCTTTGCCCCATCCTGCCTGCTCAGATTCTGTTCCTGGAACTGACCTGTGCTCACCTATGAGCCCGACTTGTGCCCTCAAGTGCAGCTTTTCTAGGCCTGACCGTCTTGCTCTGGAAGTCCTGCCCCCTCCCTAAATGGCAGCCAGAGACGCAGTGGAGAACGGGCAAAGGGTTCTGGGGTGGCTTGGTGTTGAAAGGGCACCTAAGGCTAGGGACATATGGGTGGTATAAAACCCTTTCTGTGTTCGTGGATTGCCAGGCACCTTTTGTTTCATCGTCCGGCCATTGATGGAATTGGCTTTTTTGTTTGTTTCTGGATTTGCACAAATCCCCCCCCCCCAATGCTCATCTTCATGCTTTAGCCTATGAGGGAAAGGCACATTTTTGGCTGGGGATTTTGGGGTGGGGGTGGAGGTTTATGACAAAACTAGTGCAACATTCGGGAAAGTTAGAAATCCGTTCCGCAAGTTCATGGAATCTGCCTGACGGGAAATGCCGCTATGGAATCTGTGAGGCGGATTTATGACAATCCGAACTCATCTGGTTCCACTGCGGATTTCTCCGACATCCCTAGTTAAGGCCCACTGGCTTTACAAAGCTGTCCCCTCAGTGGAGACAAACACTGTTAGATGTGCTTTGTTGACTTTGAGATAATGTGCATCTCCCTGGTGCTGGGAAAAGAGAAACTCCTGGAAAATCTTGAGGTGGTGGTCTTACGTTGTTTGGGGACACAATAAATTGAGTGCTACGGTATGCATTGCTGCACTTTCAGGAACGTGTACAGAGAAACAGAGTTGGATCAACACAACTGCCAGTCTTATTTTTGGACGCTTCTTGGGGGCATAGTGATGGGGGCTGTTGTGGTGAACACCTGAACTTCAGCATTTATCACTTCACCACTGGCAGTAGCATCTTCCTGTTGCCCGGTCCCCATGAAGCCCTGATTCTGCAGGGCGATTCTGCCCCCCCGACCCCAATCAGATGTAAGTGATGGATAAATCATCTGACTCGAAATCGGAAAATATTCTTCATTTGTGTTTCCAGCTCTGCATATTATTTATCCACAAAAAGAGGTGCTCTCTGTCTGTCTGTCTGTCTGTCTGTCTGTCTGTCTGTCTGTCTGTTTGTCTCTCTTTTTCCGTTGGAAATCTCAGTCAGTCAGTGCTCTCCAGGCATTCCCAGAACACAATGGATAATGAGAACTGAAGATAGTGTCTTAAATAAAAAACCAAGAAACCCCCTCCAGGCAGCAGGAACTTTTGGAAGACGTTGGGCCTCCGGAGATAATGTTTGGAGCATGTGAGAACAAGAGATCCCTCATGATAAGTGGGTTGTAGCCTCACAGGCAGAACAACCATCCTGTGTGTTTCATGGTGCTTCCTGCTAGAGTCAGATCAGGAACGGCACTTTTCTTTCTTTCCTGTTTTAAAGGACTGAAACGGTAAGTTTTCGTCGGAAAGCTCAAATCTGTTTCTGGAAGGTGATTTCTTTCTCTTTGATCTGTATTAACATGCAGGGTTTTAGAAACATGGACAGAGAAAGCAGATTAAGCTGTCCCTCTAATTAAGTAAACATTGGCTGCTGTGGTTTCATCGGGGGGAATGGAAGGTTTCTGTTCAGGACGCATGGAAATTTCCAGACTGCCACACACACTAAGGAAGCCATCTTGCTAATCGGAACCACATTTCTACCTATGGCGTCTTCTTATTTCTTCCATCACTCATTTCCCAAATAGCATGCCCTGGAAAATGAGCAAATGAAAAGGGAGCCGCTGCATGCCCAAAGCAGCCATGCAAAGAGGAGGGTGCCCACCCCGTCTCTGCATGAGTCACTGCTCTTACCTTCCCTCTTTCCAATGGCATTGAAGGTAGCCTTGATCTGGGGTCCTGACCCACTTTGGGCACAATTTTGTGGAAAAGCGGCATTCAAATAAAAAGAAAAAAGAATGCAGTTCTCGGCTCAAAAAATGTGTACAAAAATGCATATGTTAGGGGAAATGATGTACAAAAGTCTGTGTTTCAGGGCAAAAATGTCCACAAAATACAGATTTTAGGAGAAACTGCATACAAAAATTGTATTTTAGGGGAAATTGCATACAAAAATAAAAGTGAATTTTCATGCATCTTTTACAAAATGAATTGCAGAGTAATGCAGGAATGGAATGGAGAGATGACTGAAATACATGAAACTGGCATGGACTGAAAAATAAAAGACTGATTTGTCTATCCCCACTGATTTCTGGGGCAGGTTCATTTCAAGGATGGAATTCATGCTCCAGTATATGGACTTACTTCCTTCCTTCCTTCCTTCCTTCCTTCCTTCCTTCCATGTGTGTGTAAACCTTCAGGGAGTGTCTCCAGTTCCTAAAAAGTGGGCTCCAGGATGCACAGGGGTTTGCTTTCCAGTGGAGGAAAGCATCCTTCCCAAAGAAATCTGTGTAATAAAATGTAGCCAGACTGTCTTGCTGGGTGAAATATTACTGTACCGCAAGAACTAATAAAGGGGGGAGACTCAGACCTGCAGACACACAAAGCCATAGACATTTTTAGCAGATGCATTTGCAATGCTGCCTCAGTGGGTGGGTATGGAGGATGGGGGCCCAGGTGGGAGGAAAAGCTTTATTCAGGTTAACAGGAGGACAGAGCCCAAAGACGGGGAGGTGAGCGAGCCAGTGGGCTGACACCCTGGCTGTGTGGCTTTGTTCATTCCCCTCCCCGCAGAACCACACGTTTCCAGGCACATGCCTTCAGAAATGGCACCCTCCCATTGAATTCTCCCTCCCCCTCTCCATAAGAGCCGCAAAACTCACCCCATGTCTCACCTTCATCACCATAAAGGTTTCCCATGCAGTCAATGATGCGGAGCAGGAGGGGAAAGAACAGGACGGCATTGGCCACAGGAGACGTTTTACGACACCTTGCAGAGCAGGAGGGCCTGCCTCAGTGACAAACCAGTGATGGTTTTTCTGCTGCTGCCACGAATTTCAGTGGCAATTCAGCCTGCAGGGCCCACCCTGGCTGACCAGAAGGGTGCCGTCTTCAGGGGCATTCAGTCTGAGGCCGGTCTTCTTGGCTGAGAAGGGGGAAGGAGGCTGCCAAGTCTTCTTGAGAGCTAATGTGTCAGGGGCGACTTGGGGTCGACTCTACATTCAGCCATGAAGTTCATGGGGTGGCAGGGGTCTCGTGGTAAATTTTGACGTGCAGACGTTCATCATGACGGTCCCCATGGCCACGCCCCCAAGGAGAGGCCAAAAATGCAGGGGAGTGCGTTGATCCATATAAACAAACAAGTACTAGCAGTTTTCATCCTCCAGGAGCAGGTCTTTTGTAAAATTAATGGGTCTTAACGGTCCATTCCAGACCAAGCCACCCCCAAATACTTTGCATTACAACAGGGAACCTTCCATTGTTCCTGGAAAAATTCATTTCTCCCCAGCTACTGCGAGGATTGCAGCTAAGGTCAGAGAACGGGGGTGGCAGATGTCATCAGCAACCCCGCTATCTGAGCAGTGTCAGTACGGTGTCCCAGCATGCCCTGGCTCCACTATGCCACTGCTGGGTGGCTGTGGGCATGTCACTACCTCTATTAAAATTTCAGAATCTCCCCAGAAACTTTCAGCTTGCCCATTTGTGTGTATCTAGGTCTGAGCCCCCACATGGCAGCGACCAACTGACCCAGTGGACTTTATGTGATGGTATAAAGAAAGACTCCAAACACCTGAGTGACTATAGAAAGAAACAAATTCTGAACAAAACCAGTCATGTTTAAATGATGCCTTTGAAAGGTGCCATCTGCTGTGGGAGCCATGGGTAAACCTGAAAATAATGGTTCTCTAAAGCACAGTCCATTATTTTTTAAAAAAAGACTTTGTGCCCCATGGCTAGGAATAAATCAACATCAGCATGGAACATTTGCAGGGCGCAAGCTCCTTGGTTTTTGCTCTCCATTTTTACCCTATCGTTCAATCTTTATGGAAAATGTTGTTAGAGGGAAGCCGAGAACAATTCAAATTCACTTCCCCTCTGCTTCAAGTATAAATGAAAAATAGCTCCAGAGAAATCCTGGATGGAAACTAGGGAAAGACTCAAATCCGATTTCCTCGAAGTCTTAATGGGTTTTCAACATGCAAGGGCCCACACCCTCGACTTACTTACCTTGGATAAGCAAAGTAAAAGTTGCGAAGGAGAGTTATAAGTCAAGCAAGATTAAAAGTTTAAAAGATGATCTCAACAGATCTACATCAGAAGAATTCAAACTTAAATATATATGAGTGCCAGCGTGGTGTAGTGGTTGGAGTGTTGGACTGGGACTTGGGAGACCTGGGTTCTAGTCCCCACTTGGCCATGAAGCTCACTGGGTGATCTTGGGCTAGTCACTGACTCTTAGCTTAACCTACCTCACAGGGTTGTTGTGAGGATAACATGGAGAGGAGCAGGATCATGTAAGCTGTCTTGGATTCCTTGGAAGAAAATAGGCAGGATATAAATGTAATAAAATAAAAATAGAATAAAATATGTCAATAAACAAAGTGTCTTGATGTTTCATTTTTTATTTTTGAAAAATATTTTGGATTGCAGGCTTTATGTGTTGCGAATATTGCAACCTCATCTGCAAGTTACAGGAATGGGGGAGTGTTGCAGTCAGTTCATGGGAATTTGGGCATAGCTAGCCTTAGGATCTCTATAGCCAATAGTGTGGTTTCCTGTGATTTGCTCCCCCCCACCCCACTTCTGACCTTCTCAACTGCTGGGAGCAGTTGTATTTGCTCTCTTGCTCCTGCCAGTGTTATAGACTGAACAAACTCTGGTTTGAAACTGTATGCTGTACCTGCATTTTTATGCAAGAAAACTGTGAGTAAACTATTTTACCTTTTCTTCACTAAAGAAGGATGTTGTCTCTTTTTTAGCCTTGTATGTATGTGGGACTGGTAAATGCTCATTCTGCTTTTTGTTTTTTTTTCCCTCTGCTTACTGTCTTTCTAACAGGAGGCATTAAGGCTAAACAATTCCCATCATTATGGACACCAATATTAAAACAAATTGAAGAGGAGCAGATGTGTTAGTCTGTTGAAGCAAAAATTACAATAAAAGAGGGTGTGGCACCTTCAAGGCTAACAGGAGTCTTCTGGCATAAGCTTTTTTGGTCCAGAGCACACTTCATCAACTGCAAGAAATTAAAATGCCCCCTCTAGTTGTATTTGGCTTCCTTTCAAAATGGCACTGCCTTTAGCAAACTGCTTTGAGTGAAAGGGTGATCAAGGGTGAAAATGTCTTGAAAGGGGGGATCAGGTTTTGGTTGGGAGCTAGGACAGTACGTGAATATTCCCTCCATGGGCTGCTGGCTTGCCTTTTCATTTAAATTGCTTTCACTTGCCTTTAGTGCCCTGTCTTCAGTTGCCCATTGTGGTACAGTGAGTTGTTTTGGCTTAGCCCTAGAAAAAAGAAGAAAGCCCTTCAAATTCTGGGCCATTTCTGTTAATTTCTGTTAAGCAGAGATTTGTGTAAAAAGGCAGTGATTCTCTTTTACAGGTCTTGAACTTCTAGCCCAAATCTGTTTTTAAGAGCCTCATTTTCCAGCCTTTACCTGACAACTCAGCACCTTTTATTAATTCATTGTAGAAGATGGTTTTGGTTTGCTAACTGGGAGACTATCCAGCCCACGAATCACTTCGAAAGAAGACAGAAATGGAAGGGATGGGGGCAGGGGAGTGAAGGATGGAGAAAGACTGGGTTTATGAAGGTTGGCCCTGAGCCCAACATTAACACACACACACACACACACACACACACACACTTCCAAAAATTGTCCCTCAAACTTACATGTGGAAAGAAAAAGACAGAGTTCAAAGCCCTTCTGGTGCCAGTGAGAAGGCTGGGATCCAAGTGTCAGTTTATTATTGATTTACTGGCCCATTTGGAAGGGGGAAAAAACCTCGAAAGAAAGAAGGGTTGTCATTGGGCTTGGCGGTGGGGATGGTGATGGAATAACCACAGGATTAAACATTAGCACTGGCAGACTCCTTTGCCCCTTTGCCACGCTAGCAAAAACACAGCCCCCTTTGCCACTTACGGGCTTAGCAAAATCCCCTGGATTTGTATTTGAATCCAACTGCAAGCCTTTCCATTCATCGGCCCCAAGATTGCTTTCAGTTGTGTCAACACTAGAAGCTTTGTTTCCGCATCTCGGTCCCGCAGTTTTTTCTGAACTCCCAGGAGACCATGTGACCTCTCCCTCTCCAATAGGCATTCAGGGTGGAGAAGAGTCCTGGGCTCCTGCAAGTGCAGGGGGTGTTTTAAAAAACAAAAAATAGAAGGCCCCTCAAGAATTGCCTACACTTAAATGAAGGCAGGTGGAAACCCTGTCCCCTCCCCAAGGAGAAAATTCTCCAAAATTCCTACCTTCCCTGTGAAAGAGGCAGAAAAAATAACGCCTCCTTTGCAGGGAGAGGAAAAGTTCCCGAAAATAGGGGTCAGGATTTGACACAGCACTAGCAAAAACTGCCCTGTGAGATATGATCAGTAAGGTCCCGTGGCAAGTGACTCTAACGAGAAAAGGAGTCCAAGATGGCTGGGAGCTTTTAAAAAAGGAAATTCTCAAGGCACAATCACAAACAATTCCAACAAGAAGAAAAGGTGGAAGACAACAGAAGAAGCCAATGTGGCTTCACAAAAAGCTTAGAGATGACCTGAAAACAAAAAAGGACACATATAGGAAGTGGAAAGAAGGCCAAGTAACAAAGGAAGCGTACAGGCAGGTAGCACAGAATTGCAGGGGTGGCGTCAGGAAGGCTAAAGCTGAGAACGAGCTGAGGTTAGCGAGGGATGCTAAAAGCGACAAAAAGGCTTTCTTCAGCCACATGCATAGTAAAAGACAGAGGAAAGAAATGGTGGTTCAGCTATTAAATAAGGATGGCAAAATGATAACAGATGACAAAGAAAAGGCAGAGGTGCTCAATTCCTACTTTGGCTCAGTCTTCTCCCAAAAGAGGGCCTGGAAACAAAGCCCTAAGAGGAAATACTGAAAGAACTGGGCATGTTTAGCCTTGAGAAGAGAAGCGTGAGGGGAGATAGGATAGTGCTGTTCAAGTACTTGGAAGGTTGTCACAGAGAGGAAGGCCAGGATCTCTTCTCGATCATCCCAGAGTGCAGGACACGGAATCATGGGCTCAAGTTACAGGAAGCCGAATTCTGGCTGAACATCAGGAAAATCTCCCTGACTGTTAGAGCAATACGACAATGGAACCAATTCCCTAGGAAGGTGGTGGGCTCTCCCACACTGGGGGCATTCAAGACGAGGCTGGACAGCCATCTGTCATAGAATCATAGAATAGTGGGGTTGGAAGGGGCCTACAAGGCCATCGAGTCCAACCCCCTGCTCAATGCAGGGATCCAAGTCAGAGCATCCCTGACAGATGGCTGTCCATACTCGTCTTGTCAGGGATGCTTTGACTTGGACTCCTGCATTGAGCAGGGGGTTGGACTCGAAGGCCTTGTAGGCCCCTTCCAACCCTACTATTCTATGATTCCATGATATTCTAGGCTGAGAGAGAGAG
Organism: Heloderma suspectum; assembly: GCF_057233095.1. Taxonomy (NCBI): domain Eukaryota; kingdom Metazoa; phylum Chordata; class Lepidosauria; order Squamata; family Helodermatidae; genus Heloderma; species Heloderma suspectum. The sequence continues at coordinate 32,742,923 of NC_139469.1, read as the reverse complement.
AGAGAGAGAGTGACCCAAAGCCACCCAGTGAGCATCATGGCTGAACGAGGACTGGAACCCAGGCCTCGTCACTCTGGCCCTCATACCCTCCAGACTGGCTCTCTAAAGAATCTCCTGTTGCAGCAGCTAAACCTCACAGAGGTGTATGAGAATTTTGTTTCTGTTTGCAAATCATGCAAACATGTCACATTCACAAACCTGAGCAGGAGCACTTTTTTTCTGAGAAATACTTGCACATTCCTGAATTTGTGATCACATTTGAAAACTGCATTTAAAAAAAAAAGTGTACTTTGGAATGTGCATTTTTCAAAAAGATACACATGTTCATACGTTAGTCAATGCAGGAAAAGTGCACACTTTTGAAAAATACGCACAGAAATGCTCATTTTTCCCATTTGAAATGTACCCTTCCGAAGGAGCTGAAAAACAGGTAAAAAGGGGAGGGGGGGAGTGAGCCGAAATGAGTGTCAAAGTGATTTTTGGAGAATTTAGGCAAGTTTGAAAATCGCTGGTTCTCCCATCCCTACCCCACATTGGTATGCGCCTCCTTCATGTGCCTCTTGCCATAACCATTGGGGACAGTGAGGGGTGTGTAAGGGAAGACTCAGCTGGTGCACCCAGCACCAGCTGAGCCCCTGGTTTTGTGTGCACCTGCATTCCCACTGTTATCTCCAACTTGTGATCAGAGATAACAGGGGAGACTCCCATGCACACAGCTCACCCTCCCAATTTGGAGGGCGAGCTGCACACAGGAAAATCCCTCATTATCACCGATCACTGACTGTGGATAACAGTGGGGATTCTTCCAGTGGGAGAGGTTTGGAGGCCCGGAGGAAGCCAAGATGGCTCCATGCCAGATTGGGACGTTCCCTGAGTTAAAGGATTGGCTCCATGGGTTTGCTGTCGCTGTAGAAGAGGCAATTCAGTAACATTTAGAGAAGTTTCTGTGGTTCCTCCAGGCTATTGCCCTGCATTGCTGCTGCTCCTGCCTTATAATTTAGTGATCCAGAATAAATTACACAAATGAGTGAAAATGCAGAGTTATGCCAAACAAGAGCAATTATGCAAATGCATTTAAATATAAATGTAAAGGACAGTTACAGTGTCCAGAAAAGAGTGACCAGGATGGTGAGGGATCTGGAAACCAAGTTGTATGAGGAAAAGAAGGTTAAAGGGAGACATGACTGCAGCCTTCAAATGTCCTGGTTGCTATGGAGAAGCTGGTTTAGAGTTGTTTTCTGTTGCTCCAGAGGGCAGGGTCAGAACCAATGGTTGGAGGTTGCAGGGAAGCAAATTTGGGTGAAACATTAGGAGAATCTTCCTAACGGTAAGAGCAGTTAGACAGTGCAATAACCTGTCTTGGGACGTTCTGGGTTCTCCATCGCGGGAGGCAGTTCACAAGAGGTTGGACGGCCATCTGGCAGGCAGGCTGTAGCTGCATCCTCCATGGCAGAGCCTGCATTTCACAGGGGGTTAGACTAGATGATCTCTAGGGTACCTTCCAGTTCTGTGATTCTGTTGTGTATACAGATTGCAGGATTCACCATGGAGGAGGATTGAAAATCTTTTGCACTGAGAAGACAGAGACCTGGTTTTGGAAAATTTTGCTTCATTGCTAAAAGCTGGCCTCTCAGGTTAGTTCCCCTCCACCAGTTACAAAAAGAGGTCAAACGAACGCTTGCATCTATTCTTCCCTGAAGTCTGCAAAAAGCAAGAATAAATACATTGCCTGCAACATTGCAAAAAAACAAAACAAACGCTCAACCCTAATCCATTAAGCACAGGTAATGAACACATAATGAAGCAGGTAATGAATGTAATTAGATAAAAATCCTAATTCCCCTGAATCATCAGATACTTTGCGGCAAGCCCTTAAATCACAGCTGTTGGAATTATTGGCAAAACGAATCACCGGTGGCCTGGAAGGGGCTTTCCGAGCGTGGGGTGCCCTTGCTTCCAGACATGGCGGCGAAGCCTCTCCGGGGCTTTCTCGGCGCTGCGGCTCAGCACGGGCAAACTCCCGTCTCGCTGGCTCTTGGAGCTTGCAGTGCCCTTGCCTCTGGCCATCACACTCTAAAACAGCTGCCAGCAGAAACCCATCACTGAGAAAGTCCAGTTATGGCACTGCGCTCTACATGGGGCTACCCTTGGAGACCGCGCAGAAGCAACCGCTGGGGCAAAATGCCAACACTCGTCTCCTAATGCACTTCGGGGGACACAGACAGTCAGTTGCACAGGCCCAGCTCAAGCTGCTCCTGCCTATAGGGCTGCGCGGGCTGTGTGAAATCCACTCCGATGCAACTCTTTTTCGTCATGCGGAAAAATACGCAAGTAATTACGTAAGAGGTTTCGTAACAATTTACATAATTTATTTTAGTATGTAACATTTTGCGTCCCCATTCCAGTCAACTTTTCCTCAGCAGAAACTTGTGTATTTTCCTACAAATAAATATGCGTAAATTTTGGGAAAGTGAAAAAAAATCATCCGAAAGTCCACAGACTCCACATGGCCTGGGATGGGGTCGCTCCACAGAGGATTCCACAGGTCAGATTCTTAGAAACCCAAGCTCATTTTAGTCCATCTCAGATTTCTCCAGCATCCCTAGCTGCTCAAGGACTGAGACCTGTATAGCATGGAGCGCCTTTCCCAGTCGGCCCTCTCCTCCTTGCCAACTTAGCTCTTGCTGAACCTTGTGTCCTTTCAGTTAAAGCAGCCTTCCCCAACTTGGTGCCCTCCAGATGTGCTGGACTATGGGAGTTGTCATCCAACACATCTGGAGGGCCCCAGGTTGGAGAAGGTTGTAGTAGCAAGTAGCCGGCAGGTGATGGGGCTGCTGTCCCTTGTGACATTCAAGGTGACTTGCAGGATCTTGCTCAGACAAAGCATATTTCAAAGGAAAGCAAAAAAGTTTCAATGGGATTTGTGAAATTTCTTGGGAACATGGGGTGGGGTGGTTTGCAAGTCTCTAACCTCTGATCTGACCCAGTCTGACACCTTTTTTTTTTTTTAAGCAATAACCCACATTGCACAGTGGGGAGGGTTGGAATGGGCATCGTTCTCTTTGTCTTTACCCTTTGATGTTCTCTTGTTGGCTTGTCTGTCTGCTTGGTTTTGGTTGGGGAAATCTATTTAACAAAAACAACAAAGAAGGAACATGAAACCCACAACTCTGTTGGCAGCTCAGAATCATTTTTCCTGCGAGCTCATCTGAATCATATTAAACCATCTCTGTCAACCAATTCAAGTTGAGGAACTGATCTGTATGGGGTGGAGGAAATAATTTTTATCTTTCCTTTCCCCCACATATATCAGGTGCCATCTCTGAAGATAAGGAAGACTGAATTCAAAATGGAGGGCCACAGAGAAGCTTCTAGAACAGGCAGCCCAACCTTTTTGGGCCAGTGGGCACATTTGGAATTTTGAGAGCATGTTGTGGGTGCTCTCACAAAATGTCCACCATGGTAGGTGTGATCATTCACTAAACCCCAATGTTCCAGGATGAAAACTGTTGAAGCTGAAAGAAAAACAACTTACCAAAATACAAGGCAGAGGTGTGATCCAAAACACAAAACAACTGTTTTGAACCTACGGTTGAGTTTTTTCTCCAACACCCGTTTCACGGAAGGCAAAATGGCAATGCTCAGAGACAAGTAACTTGGCCAAAAAACTAAGTACAAGGCAGAGGTGGGATCTGAGCCACAAATATTGCCAACACATATCACCCCCCCCACACACAAAGCATTTCACAGAAGGCAAACTGGTAGTGCTTATAGAAACACACACACGCACACACACACACAGGCAAAATAATAAAACCCACAGCAGTACCACCTATAAAACGCCCAGGCAAAATACCTGCCACAGCAAAACAAACAAGCAAACTAAGTAACATGGATGCTACATGAAAATATTTTAATAAAACATTTGCATTCTTTAATTTTTAAAAAACTTTACTTCAAAATGAAATAAAATCTCATGGGAAAAATATTTTTAGAAAACAGGCAAGTCTCCCCCCCCGCCCCGCCCCCGCAATGCGCACAGCAGAGGCAAAACACTCCCCTTTGCTTCTCACTACACCTTTAGCTTCCCACGATGCTCTCTGCCACCCCCAGCTTACATTTTTCTGGGCAGCTTGGCCTGCCTCAAAACAAAGAACTTGGATGCAGCCATTTTTTACTTTCTATTTTACTTCCTGGGGCCCAGAGACATTCTTGGAAATCAAGCACTTCACTTTGTTTTGGAGCATGGCATCCTCCCATCTTTTTTTTTTTTTTTAATTAAATTCCCGCATTGCTGCTAGGTTATATTTTGGTTGTATTTTTATACTGTAGTTTTAAGCTTTTATATTTTATACCGTTTTTATTCTGTACTTTGTGGTTTTAATTTTTGTGAACCACCCAGAGAGCTTTGGCTATTGGGCGGTATACAAATGAAATTAAATAATTAACTAATTAAAGTTTTTTGGGGAGGGAATCAGGAGGGGCAGGGAGCCTGGCAGGTGCCAAGGGAGGTGTGTTGCGGGCACATTGGTGCTCACGGGCACCACATTGGGGACCCCAGTTTTAGAATGAAGAGCGGGACAACACTCTGCCACTGAGATCACTTGCCAAATATTTCACCTAAAATAATAAACGAACAAACAAACAAACAAAGGATTATTCTTATTATTTTAAGCTACTTCTATAACATGACATGGGAGGATCTTCAGGTGATTTACATAAAACTACACACAATACAATAGAAAAACCAATAGAAAACAGTACAAAATAAGGAATACTCTGAAAGTGTTACATCAGGTGCAGTAAAACAGAACAGTGTCATGATCCATTACAAGTCAGGGGATGCCCAAGGGAAGACACGCATTTTCAAGAGGTGTTTGAAGCTCCCTGCAGTCCCAAACCACACATCGGAGAGTGCTCTGGAGGGCAGCTGGTGCCTACTGAGAAAGCCCGCGTACATGCTGTCACCTGGAGACACACAGAACTGAATGCCATTCAGAGTGAATTCGGGGTTCCTCTTCAGGTGAAACATTGGAGGAATTTCTTGGGAAGACAAAAGACAGGAGACACTATATAACCATAAATTCATAATACTGGATAGGGAAGAGTTTGGATAGGGCTTGTGAAGAGACAGATAGCGAGGAGAACTTGACTAGAATTTGTGTGTATAGGTTTAATGTGGCAATCAAGTGTGCATGTGTGGGAGAGGATATAAGCTTTTGAAGCGACATATTTACTGTTTAACGTCTTAATGCTGTAAATAATAAATATTTCTGTCTTTTATCAAATCCTACACCTACGGCTCGTGGCTACAAAAGGGAAAAGCGATGAAGAGAATAATACAGGCCAGGATAGAAGCCAGCGTGTCCTCACATCTCACAAAGCAAAGGTGCTGGACCGGAGGTAAAGGTCCTGGTGGCGGCGTTACTGCATGTGGGGGAAGGTGTTGCCTGCTGTGGGAAAGGCCTTACCGGAAAGGCCTCCTCGCTGGTAAATAGGCAGGGTGCCACAGGAGGCCTCCTGCCGATCTTGCGGCCTGTGTCCCTGACTGTGGCTTCCATTAAAAAAAAATAAAAGAAAGCCTCTGGCATTTTTACTTAAGAAGACGGGATTCTTCTCCCCCGTTGCTCAGTAAGACACAAACCTGCTCCTTCCTTCTGGCCACCCCACGCAGCAGCACTAGGGTCATAGGCAAGGCACTTCTCCACTTTTAATTTATAGTAAATTTCCTCCATTACCTTCAATGTGAACAAGCTAGATGACCTGTCTCCAGCATTCCACTGTTTGCACTGACTTAACGATAGCCTTTATTCTCCGCATGGTGTGATGTGGGCCTGCATGTACCCCCTTAGGGTTTGTCATGTACCTTTAAAAAAAAGAAAGAGTGAAGGATGTTTCATGGCTTCAGTCCCAGGAGATGCACATGCAAAATTAATCAAGAGAAAAGGCTTGGGCCGTTTCCAGCTGCAAGGGATCACGGCGTACATTTCGGTTCCTTGAGCCCCAGGGCTGCGATAGCTTTTGCACCAGCGATCTGCAGGTGTTAGATGGAGGCGGCGGGCGGGGACTAGTAAAGGGTGTGGGGAAGGCTGCATGCACTTGCCTGGCATGCTATCAGTAGCACTAGTGCTGGAACCAATAATGTACAGAATACGAAAGGTCTCACCGCCTCTTGAACCCCCTCCCCACACACCGGGGTGGGGGGTGCGCATCCCTATGCTGTTACTGGATAGACATTCACAGAATGCTCCACCTGCAGAAAAGCCATTAACAACTGGTTCCCGGATGGGCTGGTGTGGTCAGATACTGTCTGCGTCAGGCAAGCCCCCTGATGCTGGGAAAGACTGAAGGCAAAAGGAGAAGGGGACGGCAGAGGATGAGATGGCTAGATAGCATCACTGATGCAATGCATATGAACTTGGGCACGCTCCGGGAGAGAGCGGAGGACAGGAAGGCTGGCGTGCTATGGTCCCTGGGGTCACGAAGAGTTGGACACGACTTAACAGCTGAACAACAACAACAACAGGCAAGCCACAGCAGTTACTTGGTGGGCCATGTTGCTCAGACTGAAGAACTGGATTGGATGGAAAGATTTGATAAGGCCTGGTGTGTCTCCATTGTCCGTCTTCAGGCTGTGGTGTCCCCTGATAGTATTTTGACCAGTAATGCAGTCTAGAAGGCGCTCTTGGCCTTCAGAGCATGGTCTTCCAGCTGGTGGGACAGAGTGGCAGTAGTGCAGGAGGTGAGGCACTGAAGGCTGGCTACTGGAAGACCCGGTTCTTCCTCAGAACTTCACGTTCTGGTAAGCTAACTGGATGTTCCTTTTCATGTATGGCACTCAGCCACCTTGAGTGCCATTTTCTTGGTAGAAAAGCAGGGTACAAATCAAATCAATCAATCAATCAATCAAATGTAGCAGTTGGTCAGGAACAACTGCGAGGGGATGAGAAAAGTGAATCAAGACGGAGAAGGTTGTGGTAGTCCTAAGGAAGTGCAGAGTTAAGAAAAAGAGCACAGCGACACAGTTTTGGATGTCTGGTACAGAGTGGAAAGCTACCACTGGCCATGACTTTATGGACAAAATAGACCATAGAGTCTTGCATTTCTATGGTGCATGCACATTCATTCATTCATTCATTCATTCATTCATTCATTCATTCAAAGCATTTCTATCCTGCTCTTCAGTCAAGAGGCTCCTAGAATGGCTTATAAGAATCAATAATTAGGCAGTCCCTGCTCACAGGTTTGCAATCTTAAAAGGCACAAGGAAAGGGATTGGGAGGGAGGAGGAAAAAAGCATGTTGGTGACACTTGATCCAGTTGCCCAGAGGGATGAGAATATATCAGTTGAGCTCAGGTTTGCACTGCCATCTGTCGTCTGTTGGTGGCCTGTTCTTTGCTGGCCTGTTCCTTTTCCTTTCTTCTGTTCTGCAGTTTCTTGCCTTTTGAGTTTAAGCCGTTTGTGTTTCTCCTCTCATCCTCTCAGGGCAAGCTGTGCCCCCCAAGCCCTTCTGGGGGCTGATTGACTGAATGCCATTGCTGATGCCAGTTTTATGCCATGAGTGCCAGTCAGAACTGTGATGATGGGCTGGAGCTCAGTGGAAGAGGCTTTGCATGCAGAAAGAGCTGGGTTCAACCCCGGACATCTCCAGCAAGGGCTGGGCCAAGAACTCTGCCTGGCCCCTTGGAGAGCCATGGTTCGTCATGGTAGACAATACTGAACCAGATGGAACCATGAACGGCTTGGCAGCTTCCGACACTCCTACGAAGCGATCAGCGTGATGGCAAAATGCACATAGGGACGGTCTGTGTCCAACATGTCCCAAACACCCCACAACACAAAAGGCTGTTTTTCCTTACTTAAAGCCTCTGGAGGTTTTTCTTGCCTGCGTGTACTTGGCAAGATCGAGGCTTCAGAGCTGATGTGAATGAGAGGGAAGCTACTGTGCTGCTCTCTCTTGCACGAGGCCTGCGCCTCTTTGACCTTCTTAACCACTAATCCAGACTCCCTGGGTCCGTGACACCTGGTGGGGAGGAGGAAGTGGGGTGCCTTGCCCAAGTCTGCACGCTCAAGACTAGCAACCTCTGTCTGCGGAAAGGATGGATTATGGGGGGAGCTTGGAGACCTGGTTTTGATAAACAGGCTGGGAGACCTGTAGAGTACCAGACAGCATTACGGGGTTATTATCTGACTCCTAAACTTTCCAACCCATTGAGAAACATTCCAAAGTTATGAGATCAAAGCTCAAAAAGCATTTGAGGTGGAGGGGGTGGGATCTTTTCTGGCTGGATGCCATTCAGCTCAGTCTGCCAGCAAGCGTCTTCTCCCTTCCTCATCAGACAACCTCGGCATCCTTCACTGTGGCTCTGCCTGCTCACGGGCCGTCTCAGGTTGCGCTCACGTATTTAGTGGCGGGAGAAAACAACAAAACAGATTACGAAGATGGCTTGCAGGTCCATTGTGTCTGGGGACTACAGACCTTCTGCCAAAGTTCTGGCAGGTTAATTGAAATTAACATAGAGGGTTCAACCCCCACCCCCCACCTCACCAACCCTCCCCCTTGATCAGAGTGTCACAGCCAAGAAGACATTAGATTGGAAGACTGTACTACTGAAAGCACATGCTGCAGGAAACACGCAGGTGGGAAATCTTTTGTATTCTTGTTATTGCTATTATTCTTTTCCTTTCCTTTCTGGAGGCAGCTCAGAGTGGCTGTACATGGGGTGGAGTGCCTCAGGCCCAGGGCTCCCAATCCGGCCCTTCACAGTTCTCCAGATGGCTATGTCCATTTTCCCCAACCACCAATCATTTGGTGGCTTCCTAGCTTTTGTGCAGTTTTTGTGCAGTTTTTGTGTGCAGGATTTTCTGTGCAGTGTTTTTGTGCAGGTTTCTTTTTGTGCAGGTTTTTTGCAGGGTGGGGGTGCAGTTTTTCCTCCATTCTACAATGTTGGAATAATCTCTTCAGGCCTAGATACTGGCAGTAAAAGCCACAATATGCTGGAACTTTTGGCCCCACCCATTTGCCTTCAGCCTTGCACACCACTGGAATGCGGCCCATGAGAGCTCCTAGAAAAACGGAATTTGGCCCTTGCACTGAAAAAAGTTCTGTGTCCCTACCGTACATGGTCCCCCCTTTTATGCTCCCAACAACCCTGTGAGGCAGCGCTGGCCCAAGACAAGGCAAAGATGGCACCCCCTCCCATTCCAGGTACAAAAGCCAACTGGACGGGCAGATGGATCTTCAACACTACCGATGGGAGAGCATCTTCACTGCACCTGAATGCAGCCAGCTAGCTTAGGGGGCGCAGGGAAGGCCACATGGCACACGACTCTCTCCCAACACCTTGCTGCCTCCTCCCAGCATCTGCCACCTGAGACCATTGCCTCACTCTGCCCAATGGGAGGGCTGGCCCTGCTGTGTGGCAGGTAGAGATCTCAAAGCAATACACAATGGATCCAAGTGAGTTTGGATTTCTATGTCTCCAGGTTGTAGATTCTGCATAAGACTGGTGTTTTCCAAGTTGTGCAGATTCCATGGACTTGTGGACCAGTTTTTACTTTCTGGAATTGTATGAAAATTTAATTGTACAAAAATGTGAAAAAAAATGGGGCGGGGGGAACACCAACCAAAAATTCTCATTTCTAAAACATGAAAATGCAGATTGTGGGGGATTTACATATTTTTGCAAATGTGCATTTTTGGAAGTGTACATTTGTGCAAGTGTACACTTTCCAACACAAACTCAAGTTCGGGAAATAGAGAAAAATCAAATTCTGTCCATGAGCAGACGATGGAATGAAAGATGGCAGGTAATCCATGAAACACAGACGGAATGGATTTTAATAAACCTGTACATCTCTAGCAGTGGGTCAGCCGAGAGCCGGGCCCAAGGCAGCCCAGTGAATATCGTGGCTGAGTGAGGGCTGAGTCCTGGCCTCCCCCGCCCTGGTCCAGCAATCTCCACTGTCCACACCACACCGGCACTTACAGCCCAGTCAGCTCCAGAGCTCCCCTTGCTCTTCTCCCGGAGCGGCTCAAACCCTGGCGGGTGGCCAGCTAGGACTTACAAGGTGGTGCTAAGTGCACTCTGAGGAGGAAGGCAAGCACAGTGTTGTAAGTGGGCAGATCTGAACAACACACACTTGCCACCATGAAAGGGAATTCTTTGGGTTGCATCAGCGAAGGTGCGTTTGAACTACATCCTGCTTACACCCCCGAACAGACAGTACTTTAAATCCGTTTCGTCTGTGTTTCGCAGATTGCCAGATGTCTTTCGTTCTGCAATCATTGACAGATTTGGAATTCCATCCCCCCCTTTGGAAAAGTCTGCAAAAAAGTCCACTGCACTTCACAGAATTTTCGCTGGCACATAACATTTTGCGTATTTGTCTTAGCTCAGCATATAATCAACAGAGTGCCAAAAGAGAGAGAGAGAGAGAGAGAGAGAGAGAGAGAGAGAGAGAGAAGATTTGCTACATAGTAGAGCAGTGAACAGAGATCAGAGATATATAAAATGTTGTGGGTATGTGTTTTAAATGGCAATAAATTAATGTACTTTCCAGGAACTTTTGCATTTTTGTACAACTAAATTTGCGTACCATTCTGGCAAGTAAAAACCTGGTCTACAAGTCTGCGGAATCCGCATGACTTGGAAGATCTGGTCTGCTATGGAACCCACAGGTTGAAACTGTGGAAAGCCAAAGTCATTTGAATCCATTTCGGATTTTTCTGACATCCCTACTTTAAATGTGTGCCTAGCAGCTATGTCATCTTTTCATTTTTACTCTAGAGTAGGTACACAGCCCCTGATCCAGATCATAAACCCCCCCCTAACCCCATAGCAAGGGCCGTGGTGGCTTAGTGGTTAAGACGCTGAACTGCAGACTGGAAGGTCGACAGGTCAGCAGTTCGAGACCCGAGTGCTGCGTGACGGAGTGAGCTCCCATCTTCAGTCCCAGCTCCTGCCAGCCTAGCAGTTCGAAAGCAAGAAATTGCAAGTAGATAAATAGGTACCGCTTCGGCGGGAAAGGTAACAGCGTTCCGTGCACCTCGGTGTTCAGTCATGCCGGCCACATGACCATGGAAGCATCTTCGGACAGCGCTGGCTCTTCGGCTTAGAAACGGGGATGAGCACCGCACCCTAGAGTCGGACACGACTGGTTGGGGACACCTTTACCTTTACCTTTAACCCCATAGCAGAGTACCAATTCAGATCGGCCCCCTACACCTACTCTAAAGTAAAAACGGGGTGGGAGGAAGTAGCTGCTAGCCACACCTTTAAAGTGATGACTGTTTTGGCCTTTAGAAGGCCATGGCAGCCTTGATTACAACTCCCCTCCTTTTCTCTACCAAATGCAGCTAGCTCCAAGTTTTTTGGAATTAGAGAGCAGATGAAATCGTATCCCTTACCTGGATGTTCTGCGATTTATTGCCTTTGAGCAAGGATGGCCGTGACGCATCTCCCCTGCCCCAAAGGAGCCAAATGAAAAAGGACTCATGTGAACATCGCCACCCTCGCTGGTCACTTTTTTAAACCTTTGCTAACTTGAGGCTGATTAAGAACATGCATGCCTCTGTGTGTGTGTGTGTGTGTGTGTGCATGTGCGTGTGCGGGAATCACTTGTGCACCCTGTGGGATAACATCTGGGGGCCATTCATCATGGCAGCCTTCATACTATGCCATGCCACAATTTCTGACATGGAACGAAGCATGGGATAAATTAATGCATATGCTGACTTTGAGCTGTGTACTTGATAGATGAAATCAAGATGCGCTGGCTGTATTCATTTCATCTGCTAGCAGGCTGTACACCCCCCCCCCAATCTCCTCTCCCTCCATTTCTGCCTTCCCTCCTCCTAACTGTTAACTGGCCCCATGTTCATAAGTTATTTTTTGCACAGAGAGAAGTATGCAAAAATGCCACAAAAGCCTCCCCAACCTGGTGTCCTCCGGATGTGAATGTACTACGACTCCCATCACCCCCAGCCGGAATGGCCGTGCTGGCTGAGCGTGTTGGGAGCTGGAGTATGACACATCTGGAGGGTGCTGGGGCGGGGCCGCTGCCCCACAACAGCCAGTAACACAGATGGAAATGAGCTCCATGTTCACAGGAAGAGACACCCTTTCTCGGCCCTTCAGCTTTAGAAGGGCATCTCCCCAGGTTTTGTGGGATGGCTTCAGCTATTTTTTTTTTCCTTTTTGGAAAGGAAGCAAAGAAAGATCCTCCTGCTATTTGATATGGGAAAACATTTGCCACTGGAAAAGAGAGTTGTTGTTGTTCAGTCATTCAGTCGTGTCCGACTCTTCGTGACCCCATGGACCATAGCACGCCAGGCCTTCCTGTCCTGCGCTCTCTCCCGGAGCGTGCTCAAGTTCATATTCATTGCATCCGTGATGCTATCTAGCCATCTCATCCTCTGCCGTCCCCTTCTCCTTTTGCCTTCAGTCTTTCCCAGCATCAGGGTCTTTTCCAGGGAGTTTTCTCTTCGCATTAGGTGGCCAAAATATTGGAGCTTCAGCTTCATTATCTGTCCTTCCAATGAGCACTCAGGGTTGATTTCCTTTAGGATGGACTGATTTGACCTCCTTGCAGTCCAGGGCACTCGTAAGAGTCTTCTCCGGCACCACAGTTCGAAAGCATCAATTCTTCGGCGCTCAGCTTTCCTTATAGTCCAGCTCTCACAGCCATACATTACTACTGGGAAAACCATAGCTTTGATTAGACGGACCTTTGTCGGCAAGGTGATGTCTCTGCTTCTTACTATGCTGTCTAGGTTGGCCATAGCTTTCCTCCCAAGGAGCAAGCGTCTTTTAATTTCATGGCTACAGTCACCGTCTGCGGTGATCTTGGAGCCCAAGAAAGTAAAATCTGTCACTGCTTCCATTTCTTCCCCTTCTATATGCCAGGAAGTGATGGGGCCAGATGCCATGATCTTCGTTTTTTTAATGTTGAGTTTCAAACCAGCTTTTGCACTCTCCTCTTTCACCCTCAACAAGAGGCTCTTGAGATCCTCTTCGCTTTCTGCCATTAGGGTGGTATCGTCTGCATATCGGAGGTTGTTGATAATTCTCCCAGCAATCTTAATTCCGACCTCTGATTCATCCAACCCGGCATTTCTCATGATGTACTCTGCATATAAGTTAAATAAGCAGGGTGACAATATGCAGCCTTATCGTACTCCTTTCCCAATTTTGAACCAATCGGTTGTTCCATGTCTGGTTCTTACTGTTGCTTCTTGACCCTCGTACAGGTTTCTCAGGAGACAGGTAAGGTGGTCTGGTACTCCCATCACTTTAAGAATTTGCCACAGTTTGTTGTGATCCACACAATCAAAGGCTTTAGCGTAGTCAATGAAGCAGAAATAGACGTTTTTCTGGAATTCTCTTGCTTTCTCCATGATGCAGTGAATGTTGGCGATTTGATCTCTAGTTCCTCTGCCTCTTCGGAACCCAGCTTGTACTTCCGGTAGTTCTCGGTTCGCATACTGCTGAAGCCTAGCTTGTAGGATTTTGAGCATCACCTTGCTGGCATGTGAAATGAGCGCAATTGTGCGGTAGTTTGAACACTCTTTGGCGTTGCCCTTCTTTGGAATTGGAATGTAAACTGACCTTTTCCAGTCTTGTGGCCACTGTTGAGTGTTCCAGATTTGTTGACATATTGAATGCAGCACTTTAACAGCATCATCTTTTAGGATTTTAAATAGTTCGGCTGGAATACTGTCATCTCCGCTAGCTTTGTTGTTACTAATGCTTCCTAAGGCCCACTTGACTTCACTCTCTAGGATGTCCGGCTCAAGTTCAGTGACCGCACTATCATGGCTATCAGGGACATTCAGATCTTTCCTGTATAGTTCTTCTGTGTATTCTTGCCACCTCTTCTTAATCTCATCTGCTTCTGTTAGGTCCCTGCCTTCTTTGTCCTTGATCATGCCCGTCTTTGCACAAAATGTTCCCTTGAGATCTCCAATTTTCTTGAAGAGATCTCTAGTCTTTCCCATTCTGTTGTTTTCCTCGATTTCTTTGCATTGTTCATTTAAGAAGGCCTTCTTGTCTCTCCTTGCTATTCTCTGGAACTCTGCGTTCAGTTGGGTATATCTTCCCCTTTCTCCCTTGCTTTTTGCTTCCCTTCTTTCCTCAGCTACTTGTAAAGCCTCATCAGACAGCCACTTGGCTTTCTTGCATTTCTTTTTCTTTGGGATGGATTTCGTTGCTGCCTCCTGAACAATGTTCAACTACGGACCTCCGTCCATAGTTCCTCAGGCACTCTGTCTATCAGGTCTAATCCCTGAAATCTATTCCTCACCTCCACTGTATATTCATAAGGGATATGATTTAGGTCATACCTGAACGGTTTAGTGGTTTTCCCTATGTTCTTCAATTTAAGCCGAAATTTTGCAAGAAGCAGCTCATGATCTGAGCCACAGTCAGCTCCAGGTCTTGTTTTTACTGACTGTATGGAGCTTCTCCATCTTTGGCTGCAAAGGACATAATCAATCTGATTTCGATATTGACCATCTGGTGACGTCCATGTGTAGAGTCGCCTCTTGTTCTGTTGGAAAAGAGTGTTTGCTATGATCAGCATGTTCTCTTGGCAAATCTCTATTAGCTTTTGTCCTGCTTCATTTTGTACACCAAGGCCATGCCTGCCTGTTATCCCGGTGATTTCTTGACTTCCTACTTTAGCATTCCAATCCCCTATGATGAAGAGGACATCTTTTTTTGGTGTTAGTTCTAGAAGGTGTTGGAGGTCTTCATAGAACCGATCAACCTCAGCTTCTTCGGCCTCAGTGGTTGGGGCATAGACTTGAATTACTGTGATGTTGAATGGTTTGCCTTGGATTCGTACTGAGATCATTCTATCATTTTTAAGATTGTACCCCAGTACTGCTTTTCCCACCCTTTTGTTGACTATGAGTGCTACTCCATTTCTTCTAAGGGATTCTTGCCCACAATAGTAGATATGATGGTCACCTGAATTAAATTCGCCCATGCCTGTCCATTTTAGTTCGCTGATTCCCAAGATGTCGATGTTCAATCTTGCCATCTCATGTTTGACCACCTCCAGCTTACCTTGATTCATTGATCTGACATTCCAGGTTCCTAAACAATATTGTTCTTTACAGCATCGGACTTTCTTTTCACCACCAGACACATCCACAGCTGAGTGTCCTTTCGGGTTTGGCCCAGCCGCTTCACTCTTTCTGGCGCTACTTGGAAATTCCCTCTGCTCTTCCCCAGTAGCATATTGGACACCTTCCAACCTGAGGGGCTCATCTTCCGGCGTCATATCTTTTAGCCTTGTGATACGTTCCATGGGGTTTTCTTGGCGAGAATACTGGAGTGGGTTGCCATTTCCTTCTCCAGTGGACCACATTTTGTCAGAACTCTCTGCCATGACCTGTCCGTCTTGGGTGGCCCTGCACGGCATAGCTTATGGCTTCACTGAGAGAGACTGCATGAAATTAAAACAACAATAATGACGACAAAAACACATTTCTGTTTAAATACCAGAGATGTTGGGTTTTGGTCCTTTCTATCTCTCCTTTGTCTTTCAAAGATAACTGATGATGAATTGAAATATGGTTGCATGCTGTTTGGATGGAACCAGACCTCCTCCTCCTTATTACTATTACATTTATACCTCACCTTTTTTCCACTTGCAGGGAACTCAAGGCAGCTTACATGGTCCTTCTCCTCTCCATTTTATCCCTACAACAACAACCCTGTGAGGCAGGTTAGGCTGAGAGTCAGTGACTGGCCCAAAGTCACCCAGTGAGCTTCATGGCTGAGTGGGGACGAGAACCCAGATCTCCCGAGTCCCAGTCCAATGTTCTAACCACTATACCACACGGGCTCTCTCACACACATCACACAGTGAACCCAGATTTCCCGAATCCCGGGCTGCCATATGATGCCATTGCAGGGGCCGGGCTATTTGCAGGGGAGAACCAGCAGGCAGGAGAAGTGAACGAACCTCCTCCAAGCCACCGGTTCCCCTCTGCAAATGCTCCCTCCCCTTCCCCTCCCTCCCCCTCCCTGCATCTGGGTTCTGACTAGAAAGAAGCATGGGGTGGGGTGGGGAGAGGCACACCTGGGGCAAGGGGTTGTGGGCGGGGTCAGTGGGAAAGGGAAGAGGAGCAGGGGTTAAGCATCCCTTCCTGTCCTGCCTGGGCCAGCCCTTCCTGGCAAATGTGTCCCTCCTCCACATGACCATGACCTACAGGTATTCTGCATCACCAACGCTTAGGGAAGGCAGGTGGCCTCTTTCACAGAGGACAATCCTCTGTCTGAAGGTGTCTTCTCTTTGGGAGGCCGCCCTGTCCAACTCCAGTCTAAAGATAAAGGACAGTTCAGCGCGGCTCCCATCGAGAGTTTGTACCTGGGCAGCAGGCTGAACAGGCAGGCCCAGAGCTCACCTGGTCACAACCTTCCACACTATGCTGCGATGTCCTCTATTTCTATTGAAATGATCATAATGATGTTTAAATTTGCATCTCTCTAAAACATTAGCATATGTAAATGTTATGCAAATCACTGTCCCCTTTTGCCCTCTGTTTTGGCGATGTGTTTCCACCCTACCAGCTCTGCAAGCAGTGCAAAGTTCTGCGGGCAGCAGCGCTACCCGGGCTTGCCTTCCTTTTGGAGCAGAGACCACTGGAGATGTCTGACCTTGCTGTACTACTGGATTAAATCTGCAAGTGGCACACAAGCGGAGCACAGCACTTCTTGCAGGAGGTCGTCCCGCTGCCCCGCCTCAAATCCCCAGACAGAGACACCGAGTGGTCTTCAGAGGGACGCTTTGCTTGTCTTTGGAGGCCCTGTTCTGGGTGCTCCTGCTGAAGGAGGGGGCACCTGGACTAGGCGGGTGGCCACAAGAGAGAGGCCTTCGCAGTTGTGGGGCCCTACTTATGGAATCCCCTCACTGGCACTACACTGTTATCTTTTTGGCGGCAGGCGAAGACCTTTCTTTTCTCCGGACGTTTCAGATTTTAGAGTTCATGCCTTGTTAATATAAATTCTGTATTGCTTTTCCTGCGCCGTTTGTTGTTTTTTTTGCACTGCATTTTATTCTGTCAGCTTTCTGTAATCCACCCAGAGAACTGCTGTTATCTGGCAGATCATAAATATCACAAACAAACAAATACAAGATGCGTTCAGCCTTCAACCTCTCTCAGCCTCTCTCTTTTTCTGCCTCTTTGAAAACGGTCATTTCTTCCCACAGACACAGACCTTCGCTTGCCCCCCCCGCCCCCCCCCCCTGCTGCGGGAGGGGGAAAGGCAAGTCACCTTCCCACGGAGGTTTTCTCCCATGTTTTCTCCCACGGAGAAAACATCAACCAGCAGGCTGAGCCATCGGCCAGCGATCTCTAGCAAGAGGAAGGCGCAGCTGGTGGCCACAACACTTCTGCCAACGGGATGTGCTGTTTTGCCCTTTGTCATCTCAGGGGAGCCTGTGGGACACACGTGGCTTGGCATTTCAGCAGTGTTCGACGTTCTCCAGCCCAGGCCCAGAAAAATGAATGTAACTGATACATAGAGGGCCCAGTCCTCTCCTCTACACCCGGAAATCCCACAGGGACAAATAACCCTTTTCGGTTGTTGCCTGACAAGGCTCATATCTCAATGCTCTACAAACTGCCCACCTTCAAGGAATGCTTTTCCTGCATATGCCAAGGATGCACTCCTGCACATCTTGGACAGGGCTCTGTGCCTCGCAAAGGATGCCCTGGCACCTGCTCAGCTCTCCGAGCCAGGCCTCGCCATCGCGCAGCACAGAAGATGGACGGCCCAGAACACAGCGAGCATCTCCCCGCAGGCAGGATGGGCAGGCGAGGGCTCCTCAGGGGAGCTTCCTGCTCTCGCCAGCCTTGCTACTGAGGGGTCCCACACTCCCCTGGAAGAACAAGGGATGTGCAAGAATTTCATTGCAAATCAGCTGAATATGTCCCATTCACAATCCCGAACATGAACATTTTCAAGGAATGTTTGCACATTTCTGAAGTTGTGATCATGTTCAAGAAATGCACATGTTTTAAAAATAAAAAAATGCGTTTTCATGCTTTAGTCAATGGAGCAAAAGTGCACACTTCTGAAAAATACACACAGAAATGCACACTTTTCCCATCTGAAATGCATACTTTTTCAGTCCAAACGAGCCAAAAAACAGGCTGAACATGAAAATGGGAGTGAGGCCAAACCAAAGTGATTTTTGGAGAACTTAGTCAAGCTTAAAAATTGCTGGTTCTCTCCCATCTCAAGGAAGAATGCAGTTTGAAAACCACTGGAAGATCTGAGTAGCTGCTGTGGATACCTGAACCACTTCCTTTCCATTTCTTGCTCGCGTGAATGCGGTATGCATTCATTCATTCTCCTGTTGGCCGCGAGGTTCCTTTCCGGATTTGAGCTACCCATACAGGGGCAGGCAACCATTTTGGGCCTGCAGGCAACTGATATTTTGAAAAAATGTCCCAAGCGCCACCACAAATTGCTGTGAGGCGCATGGCCGGTCACAACATGTTGGGAGCACCCCCTTCCGGGACTGTGACTTTTCTTGGTCCCTCCTCTGGATCCTGTTCTCCTTTTCTCTCTCCTCCCAAACCATTTTTTGGCAGGGGACTTTTCTGGGGGGAGGGGTCCCCTGCCAAAAAACGGCTGAAGGGGAGGAAGCCCACCCACCACCAAGGACCCTGTTGCCTCAAAGTTCCTTGTTGGGGGGGCTTCCCCCCTCAAGCTGTTTTTTTGGCAGGGGACATCCCCCCCTTCTGTTCAAGTCAGTGCTGTGGTGGTCAGTGGAGGGGAGCACAAGCAGCCTGGCAGGAACACTCGGGGGTCTCGGTGGGCACCGGAGTGCCCAAGGGCACTGCTTTGCTGACCCTGTACAAATACAATTCTGCCGTATTCATAGGAAAACCAAACTACTACGTTTGGGGTTACCCCTGGAGGACCTTCCAGCCCCCATCCCTTGCAAGTATTTCACATGTGGTTAGTGCTTCTGACATGCAAACCTTCCTGCTGTCATTGTTCATTGGGTCAGAAGAGGCCACTGAATTCCTGACGTGTTTCCTTCTCTGGCAGCTTCTGGGATGTTGCTGTTTCATTAACAGAAAGTTCTGCCCTGTGTGGGTTTGGGGGACTTGGCTCTCCACTCTCAGGGAAGAAGGAAAGATAATTTCCCCCAAAGCACACAGAGATACCCATCTTAGAACACACCCCTTCGGACACTACTCAAAGGAAAACTTGCTCTCTGATAAGCCTGTTTGCTGGAGACAGCAGAATATCATGCAGATGAAGCAAGTGGAAGCCCCTTGTGCTGGGTGACGTGTATGCGTGGCCCTTTATGGCCGGCAGTTCAACCAGAGGATGCCTGTCCAATTGCCCGCTTTTGAAAATCCTAAGCAGGAGATCTGCATCTGGTGCAGACATCTCTGATGGCCTCCTTACACAACTGATGGTGCGTGCAAACAGTTGACTGGGGTTGGCAACTGACCAGAAAAGATCCCAGCCTTGCTGTGTGTGTGTGTGTGTGTGTGTGTGTTTGGCTTTCAGGCAAGCAAAACAATCAGTGGGGCAGGGCCTGTGTAGTTTTCCTCTGAAACCTTTTTAACAAATCCCTGAACAGTTTAGGTGAACAGGCACTTTCTGCACAAGCATCCTCTGTAGACCCACCTAAAGCCACTGGGAGGCTGGTGACTCCAATGTCAGTGGGGCAGGGAATCCGCTACAGGTTTCAGTCAGAACCAGTCAGAAGTCTAAAGGAGCTCTCCAGGGTGCTTCAGCTCCATTAGATTTCTGACTGGTTGTGACTGAAACCTGGAGCGGATTCTCTGCCCCACTGACATCGGAACCACCAGCCTCCACCGGTTTCACCCCTCCCTCAACCCCACTCTGCTCCAGCTCTGGGCCCACCATTCCTCCCCTCCCTGGGTCCACCAGGCTTTAAACCACAAACTTCAAACTTCCTGCATTGAGCAGGGGGGTGGACTTGGTGGTCTTATAGGCCCCTTCCAACCCTACTATTCTATGATCCTATGAATATACAGTACAACAGGATCCCCTCTCCCTTCGCTCTCCAAGATTGAATTTTTAAAATACACACATTCACCCCGAAGACAAATTGTGTGGAATCTATAACATGCTTGTCCCTTAAATAACAGTAATGATGAACATTTGTCTCTCAAACTCTTTATGGATTTTGTGTGACCTCTGCTGTCAACATTTTATTTACTTAGTTAGGGCACAATCCCAGGCATGCTTAGGCAGAAAAAAGTCCTACAACTCCCAGCATGCCCCAGCCAGCCATGCTGACAGGGGCATGCTGGGAGTTGTAGGACTTTTTTCCTGTCTAAACATGCATAGGATTGCATCACTTACTTACTGTGCTTTTAAACCACTCAGTAACAAAAGTTCTCTGGATGGTGCACAATACATTAAAAACATACAATACAAACATTAAAACAAAAAGTAAAAACAGCCCAGAATAAAACCAAGCAGCAAATAATAAAACTTTCTCAGCACATCAAACCAAATTCAAACCAGCAGCAAACTAAAATACTGAAAGCACTAAAAAGAGTTTCTAAAATTTCTGTGGGAATGAAACGGTCTTCACCTGGTGCTGGAAAGAGCATGTTGTAGGTGGCGAGCATCTCTGGAGGGTGCCACCTTTGAAAATCCTTCTCTCTTGTAGCCACTTGCCTCACCTCATTTGGAGGAGGGCCTCAGATGATGAATTTAATGTCTGGGTGGGTAAATGTGGGAGGAGACGTTCCTTCAGGTGACCCCAAGCCTTTTAGAGAGCTTCGGCTATTGGGCGGTATAGAAATTAAATGAAATAAATAAGTAATAAATGTAGGGCTTTAAAGGTTAAAAATAAAACCAGCATTATGAACTGGGCCCGGAAATGAACTGGCAGCCAGTGCAGATAGAGTAGTAATGGAACTTTCCAGACTATGTTCAAAGGCAGCCCCACGTATAGCACATTGCAATAAGCCAAATGGGAAGTTACCAGAGTGTGAATAATTGTCGCGAGGCTATCTTTGCCCAGGTAGGGGCATAGTTGGCAAGAACAGGAGAACAAGAGCCCTGCTGGATCAGAGCAAGGGTCCATATAGTTCAGCATTCTGTGCACACAGTGGCCAGCCAGCTGTCGACCAGGAACCCACAAGCAGGGCATGAGCGCAACAGCACCCTCCCGCCCATGTTCCCCAGCAACTGGTGTACATAGGCTCATTGCCTCTGGTGCTGGAGGTAGCATACAGCCATCAGGACAAGTAGCCACTGATAGCCTTCTCCTCCAGGAATTTGTCCAACCCACTTTTTAAAGCTACCTGAATTGGTGTCCTCACTACATCCTGTGGCAGTGAGTTTCATAGTTTAACGATGCTATGAAGAAGCCCTTTGTCTGATCTGTCCTGCACTCTGAGCCACTGAGGCCACCTGTGCTGCTTGGGACAATGACAAGCACCCCCCACCCCCGAATGAACCTGCTCCTTTACGGGGAGTGCAACCCCCTCCAGAAGAGACTGAATGCCATCCAATTGGACAGACAAACCAGCCACGACAAGTATCTCCATCTGGTCTGGTCTGGACTGAGTCTCTGTTTATTGGCCCTCATCCAGTCCATTACCCTGCCCAAGCACTGATCCAGAACATCAGCTGCCTCACCTGTATTAGATGAAATGGAGAGGTAGAGCTGGATGTCATCTGCATATTGGTGACACCTCGGTCCACATCCCTGGATAATCTCTCCCAGTTGTTTCATGTAGATGTTGAAAAGCATGGGGGGGGGGTAAAACAGAGCTCCGAGAAACCCCATGGCACAACTGCCATGGGCCAGAGCAATGACCCCCCCCTTCTGGAATCAGCTGTCCAAGGAGGAGTAGAACCAATGAAATGCAGGACTCCTACATCCCAATGCAGATAGCCTATCCAGAAGGATTTCATGGTCAGTGGTATCGAAAGCTGCCAAGAGGTCCAAGAGAACCAACCGGGGCACACTCACTCTGTCCCTCTCCTGGCACAGCTCACCCCATAGGGCAACCAAGGCCGTTTCTGTTCCAAACCAAATCCAGGCCTGAAAATCTCTTTATTAAGCATTTGGAAGGGTTGCAACCACGCACTTCCTCCCCAACAGGCATTTGGCTGCTCCGGGACTTATTTTATAATTGTTTTAAATTTGTAGTTGTTTTAATTGATGGCATTTAGGGTAGGGGTGTGTACTGGCCACAGGATTCAGTTCGGACTCTGATTCAATGATTTGGCAAACAACCCAATGAGGCTTGGAGCGATTTGGAGGCTGTCTGCTTCAGCTCGGGTCCAAATCTGAATCTTGAGCCCGGAATCCAAACGTTCATGGTTCCCATTGACTATCATTGGAAATCGTCAAACCACTATAACTCCCCCCGCCCCGTTCGTCGGAACTGGATGAACACTGCTGGCACAGGACCCTGTTACGAGGGAGTTCGCCTGCCAAATTTAAGACAAATAGGTACAGGGGTGGGTTGTATTACATGCCTTTTAAATTTTGATTTTTTTGTCAAAAAGGAAGGAACTGCCAATAGTTATTTTATTTCTCGGCAGATTTGGTGAAATTTGCAGGGATAGTGGTATTGAATCTGCCAAGTTTTAGATGAATAGGTGTAGGAAGCTTTACAGTTTTGGAGTTTCCCCAAAAAAGGATGCACTCATCCCCCTATGCTGTTTTGGAGCAATTCTTATGAAAGTGGCATGCAGCATAGAGGTGGTCCTAGTTAGGAAATCTGTTGTCCTTGTCCCTCTCCACGGTTGCTGTTGCTGTTCAGCAACGTGTATGAAAATGGCATAAAGGCGTCCCTAGGTGACAAACCTACCAATTTTCAGAAGGATAGGTGCGGGGTCAAGGGAGAGGTCCAGAACCTCTTTCAGCCCAAGTGCTGAATTCAAGTTCAAGAAGCTCTCAGGCGGGACATTCCAGTGGTGGGCAGGCTGAAGGCAAAAGGGGGGGGCAAAAGGGGGGAGGGCCAGCCCAAGACGTTTTGCTGCCTGAAGCAAAGGACAAGATGGTGCCCCTCCCATTCCATGTACAAAACCTGTCTGGACAGGCAGATGAATCTGTCTTCCACATTAACGACGAGGCAAATGTCCTCCACTGACCCTGAAGGGAGCAGCCTCACTTAAGGGGTGCAGAGTCAGCCGTAAGGCTCACAGCTCTCTCCTTGAACACCTTGCTGCTGCCTCCCAGCATCTGCCACCTGAGGAAACTGCCTCACCCTGCCTAATGGTGGGGCTGGCCCTGGGGGTGGGGCTAAAAATGCAACAAAATAGCAGCACTTGTTAGCTTAAAGGCCCTGCTGCCACTAACAAAGGCTTAGAGGAGGCAGGTCAACCTTTTAGAATGGAAGAAAAAACCTGCATACAAGCTAGGAAACCAGCAAATGATTGGTAGTTGGGAGGGAAGGGGGTGGGGCCAGGAGAAGGGGCGTGGCCATTTCGGGAATCCCAGAGAGATGGGCTGGAACCCCAGGAAGGACAGATTGGGCACTTGGGTCTGAGGTTCCCCACCCTAAATAGGAAGTTACAATGAATGAAACACAGTTTAAGCAAACATTGTTTGTTCAATGCCCAGTTGGCCATCGGACAGGGTGGATGATGGGTGTGGAGTATGCAGTGGCAGAGGCAGAAGGATTTGAGCATCCAGCATTTTCCAAGCAGACATCCAATGCTATACCTGCCCAGGTCACACAGACTCCATCAAACCTCTTTGCGTGTGTGTGGTGGTGGTGGGGATAAGTTTTTTAATTATTATTTTGTTTACACAAACCGTTTTGAGATCTTACATTCCCTTACAGCGGGGATAAGCAATGTGGCATCCATGACTTCCATGGATTCATTTGACACATTTGGACACCCTTGGACACCTTTGGACACATTTCCTGGCACCCACCAAGGTGCCTTACCCACCCCACTTTATTTTTTTTCCCTTTCAGTATTACATGGAAGTGTTATCATGCACACAAATGCTATTAGCAATATTGCAAGCCAGAATTCATAACATCTGACAGCCATCTCTCAGACACAGGACCAAATAAAGGATGGAGTCCCTAGAGAACTAGCAGAGAGCACTGAACACTGGATCAGTCCTGTGATACATTAGTTCAACATCCCTCCCCGAAGCACTGGGATTGAAGAGCCCTGGTAAATCCACACACTGCAATTACAAGCAACAGTTGCCCATCACAAAAGCGACACCCCTTTCTCTCCCTCCCCGTTCTCTTCACCTGGGCGTTTTCCTTATACAGAGTGCTTGGGGAAAAATGTATCAGTTTTTGCACACCGAATCCTGAATCTTTAGGACTATTCAGATTTGAATGTGGTGGTCGGAGTCTACTCTGGTGGTCGGAGTCTACTACCGGCCACCCAACCAAGGAGAAGACGAGGATGAAACTTTTGAAAAGCAAATTGCCAATGTTTTAAGGAAGCATGATGCAGTAGTAATGGGGGACTTCAATTTCCTCAATATTTGTTGGGAGACAAATTCTGCAAAACATGGCCCCTCCAGGAAATTCCTGACTTGTGTGGCGGATAACTTCCTCCTACAGAAAGTAGAGGAAGGAACTAGAGAATCGGCTATCCTTGACTTGATCCTAACCAACAGAGATGACTTAGTGGATAAAGTAGCAGTTACAGGAACTCTGGGGGAAACCGACCATGTTGCACTTGAGTTCTTGGTTCTAAGGGAAGCAAAAATAGTCAAATGCGTACCCTGGATTTTAGGAAAGCTGATTTTAATAAACTCAGAACAATGATAAGCAAGGTCCCACGGCAAGCGACTCTAACGAGAAAAGGGGTCCAAGATGGGTGGGAGCTTTTAAAAAAGGAAATTCTCAAGGCACAATCACAAACAATTCCAAGAAGAAGAAAAAGTGGAAGACAACAGAAGAAGCCAATGTGGCTTCACAAAAAGCTTAGGGATGACCTGAAAACAAAAAAGGATACATATAGGAAGTGGAAAGAAGGCCAAGTAACAAAGGAAGAGTACAGGCAGGTAGCACAGACTTGCAGGGATGGTGTCAGGAAGGCTAAAACTGAGAACGAGCTGAGGTTAGTGAGGGATGCTAAAAACAACAAAAAGGCTTTCTTCAGCTACGTGCATAGTAAAAGGCAGAGGAAAGAAATGGCTGTTCAGCTATTAAATAAGGATGGCAAAACGATAACAGATGACAAAGAAAAGGCAGAGGTGCTCAATTCCTACTTTGGCTCAGTCTTCTCCCAAAAGAGGGGCTATGACCCCCCCTGGCAAAGGCGAAGTACAGGCTGAAGGGGCAGGATTGCAGCTTGAAATCAATAGGCATATGGTCAAGGAATACTAATTACTTTGAATGAGTTCAAATCTTCAGGGCCAGATGAACTGCATCCTAGAGTAATAAAGGACCTGGCAGAAGAACTCTCAGAACCGCTGTCTATTCTCTTTGAGAAATCTTGGAGGACGGGGGAAGTGCCAGATGACTGGAGGAGGGCTAATGTTGTCCCTATCTTCAAAAAGGGTAAAAAGGAGGAACCTGGGAACTACAGACCAGTCAGTCTGACATCAATCCCTGGGAAAATTCGGGAGCAGATGATAAAGCAATCCATCTGGAAGCACCTTGAAAACAATGCAGTGATTCCTCGAAGCCAACATGGATTTGTCAAAAACAAGTCCTGCCAGACGAATCTGATCTCATTTTTTGATCAAGTAACCTCCCTTGTGGACTGTGGGAATGCTGTGGACATCATATACCTCGACTTCAGCAAAGCTTTCGACAAAGTGCCCCATGATATCCTGATGAGCAAACTAGCTCAAAGTGGTCTAGATGAAACAACGATCCAGTGGATCCACAGTTGGCTACAGAATCGGACTCAAAGAGTGCTTATCAATGGGACCTTCTCAAACTGGGGAGAGGTAACGAGTGGGGTACCGCAGGGCTCTGTCCTGGGCCCAGTGCTCGTCAACATTTTGATTAATGACTTGGAGGACGAGGTGCAGGGAATGCTGATCAAATGTGCAGATGACACAAAATTGGGCGGGATAGCTAATACTTTGGAAGACAGAAACAAAATTCAAAGTGATCTGGATAGACTGGAATGTTGCTCAGAAAACAACAGAATGACATTTAATAGGGATCAATGCCAAGTTCTGCACCTAGGAAAAAGAAACCAAACGCACAGTTACAAGATGGGGGATACGTGGCTCAACAACACTACAAGCGAGAAAGATCTTGGAATTGTTGTCGATCACAAGCTGAATATGAGCCAACAATGTGATGTGGCTGCAAAAAAGGCCAATGCTATTTTGGGCTGCATTAATAGAAGCATCGCTTCCAAATCCCGGGAAGTACTAGTTCCCCTCTACTCAGCACTGGTTAGGCCTCATCTGGAGTACTGTGTCCAGTTCTGGGCACCACACTTTAAGAAGGATGCAGACAAACTGGATAGGGTTCAGAGGAGGGCAACAAAGATGATCAGATAACTGGAAACAAAGCCCTATGAAGAGAGACTGAAAGAACTGGGCATGTTTAGCTTTGAGAGGAGAAGACTGAGGGGAGATATAATAGCGCTCTTCAAGTACTTGAAAGGTTGTCACAGAGAGGAAGGCCAGGATCTCTTCTCCATCATCCTAGAGTGCAGGACACGGAATAATGGGCTCAAGTGACAGGAAGCCAGATTCCGGCTGAACATCAGGAAAAACTCCCTGACTGTTAGAGCAATACGACAATGGAAGCAATTCCCTAGGGAGGCGGTGGGCTCTCCCACCCTGGAGGCATTCAAGATGAGGCTGGACAGCCATCTGTCAGGGATGCTCTGACTTGGATTCCTGCATTGAGCAGGGGGCTGGACTCGATGGCCTTGTAGGCCCCTTCCGAGTTCCGACCCTATGATTCTGTGATTCCATGATTCTATTTGGTGCACTTTGCAGGAGCTCCACTTCATTTGGATATCTCCTGCAACTAGTGGTGTATGAGAAATTTGTTTTAGTTCATTTTTAATCAGGATTCACCCAATTCACCCCTTCCAGACTGATCATAGACTCGGACCCAATCTACAAACAAAGTTACTACATTTCTGAGACCGCAATTTGTGATTCATGGACCCCCACCCCCAAATGCATTTGATAGTATGAGTACATTTGAAAAATGTGCCGTTTTGAAAAATACGCACAAAACGCTTTAATCAATGAGAGTAGAATGTGTACATTTCAAAGATGCATGCAGTTGATGTGTACATTTGGAAAAATACACATAAAAATACAGATGGATGTTCATGTGTAAAGGAAAAAAAACAAAGCTTGAATCTGGTATGGACCCCAATCAGAATTTGGGATGATATTTGCAGGGAAATCTATCCCTTTTTGGGCTCATGAGATTTCCCCGGAGCCACGGGCTTTCCCCACACATCTGGGAACTTAACTGGTTTTCCCTCTAAAATCACCATTTCCCCAGGATCCCCAGCCACAAATTGCAGTCATAATTTGCTTAATCTGCACAAATTACAGTAGAAATTTGTGCAAATTATGCAAAGCTGAGCTATTTGCGTAATTTGCGCAAATGTTTTTTAATGCCCCCTAAATTACAGAAATTCTGCCAGCTGGCCCAACTTGTTGCACATGGGGTCAGGCCAGCTGGCAGAAGAGTGAACAGAGTCTGGGGGGTCAAGCTGACGAAACCTCGTCAAGCTCCACTGCTCAGCTGGATTCCTCCGACACCCATAGTCAGAACAAACTTTGAGATGGAATTCAAGAACTTTGGCTAGCTCAGGGTTTGCTGATTTACACACCTCTACCTGCGGCTGTCCAAATCAGCCCAATTTGGTTCTGAATTTGGGATATGGACAAATCCGATGGATGCCCCTAACTTAGGTTATTAGTATTTTTTTTTAATGTTCTGTACTGTTTTGAGCTATTTGGAAAAGCCGCATAAAACATTTAAAACCAATCAGTAAAACAGGTAAGAGGCTGAGCCCTTAGGATTCATAGGTGCTGGGGGAGGCAGGAGAAACTGAGCCTGTCATGGTCATGTGTCTGTCTGTCTGTCTATCTACCTACCTACCTACCTACCTACCTATCATCTATGCTGTTGGATTCAGTGCTTTGTACTTAAAAAAATAAATTAAATTAAACATAGCTTTTATTGGGAGGAAGCAAATATGAAACACATTACAACATTGACAGCATCTTTCCTTGTTCTTGGTGCGAGCCTAAAAGCACGCAGCCTCTGTTTAATGTTAATTTGCTGCTAATTTGACCAGCTTTTGAGAAAATTAGTCCAGAGTCATGAATGCTTTCATGTTGCATTTAGATCTTGTGTTGCGGCAGAAATACTAGAAAGGCTTTTGTTGTTGCTGTTATTGGGGAAAAGCCACGTTTCTCAGAGTGAAAAACACATCTCAGATTGTGTGCAAGAGATCCCAAGGGAGGGGTTAGTGCTAAGGACCAAACAGCCAAATTGCAGCACTGGGGGTGGGGGTGGGAAAAAAGTTTTTTTTTGTTAGGACTGTGACAGCGGAGGGAAGGGTTAAACCTCCTCTCCCCAAGAGCTGTGGTCCTGATTCAAAATGGAATGCATACACCCCCAGTGCTTACTATTAGATTTTAAAAACCTCCCGTGATGTGGTTGTTTACTGTTTTAATCCTCAAGGAGAAGCAGTTCAGAGGCCCATGTATGGAAGATGCGTGTATTACATTCCTCCAAGGAGCTCAGGGTAGTATATAAAGTTTTTCCCACCCCAATTCTATCCTTACAACAACCCTGTGAGGTAGGTTAGCAACTGGCCCAAGGTCACCCAGTGAGCTTCATGGTCGAGCAGGAATTTGAACTCAGATCGCTCCCATCTTAGTCCATCACTGAAACCATTACAGACCTGGATCCTGAAGCTCGCAGATCAGACCACATGTGACATAAGGAAACAGCTGAACAATCTCCAGGGATCAACTGAACGTTTCCTAAGACCCCACAGTCCCCTGTGAATAAATAAAATGCCAGGGCAGAATGTGGCTCCTCCACTCAGGGGCACAGTGTGGATCCGGGCCAGTTTATGCCAAGGTGTAGGTGGGGAAACTTGCGCAATTGACTGATTACTTGCTTGATTGCACCTCCATAAAAATAATCCCTTCCACATAAAGATCTAGAACGTGAAGGAGAAAAATAATCACAAAGTACGATGGGGGAGAAATTTGTTTGGTTTGCATTATGATGCAAACTTACCTAATTTTGCACTTCCAGACCAATATGTGAACTGAAACTCAGTTATTCTTAGAAATCCACACCTCTCCAAATATTACAACAGAGTTCATCAATTAAACAATGTGTACAAAAATGTGCATATTAGGGAAAACTATACAAAAGAATGCACATATTCATGAAAATAATGCTAAAAGGTGCATTCTATTAGGAAAATCTCTTGCAAGAAAAGTGTATATTAGGCAAAATTGTGTACAAAAATGCATGTAGTAGAAGTGTGCAAAAAATGTGTACACATTTTGACATGAACTGATTTCTCTCTCAAAACATTCTCAAAGTTCAGGACGAACCAAATTTAAGATTGGAAAAATGAGAGACTGAAATTAACAGATTTGTCTGTCTCTAATGCAAAGTCTTCTCCGGGACATCTGTATAGGGATATGTTTATCCGTTTTCTATGGAGAGTCATCTGATCATGTCACCCCTACCCAGGGCTGGCGTCAAGGGCAGGCATGGTGGGCACCTCCTGCGGGCCCATGTCCCAGCAGAGGCCCACTGACAAGAACCCCTGGAGTTGCTCCGCCTCTTCCCCATCACAACCTCCCTGTTCACCCACCCCTTTCACTGGCCCAGACAACGGTGCGGGTGAGAAGGAAGAGCAGCAGCGGGTGCCCTGGCCTGCTTGCTCCCTGGCTCTCCGCCTCTCCAGCAAACAAGTGGATGAGCGGAAGTAGCAGCAGGTGCCATGGCGGTGAAAAGGCAGACTCACTGGAGAGGGGTCTTGCCCAAGGGCTCTCTAAAACCTGGCGCTGGCACTGCCCCACGCCCCCAAAATGAAATACAGACGCAGTCCGGCTTTGCTGTGAGCATTAGACCGGTCTCACCATGACCCGGGGGCTCAGTTGAAGACAGCCTTGCTTGCAGCTCTCCGTAGTTTGGCCCAGCCTTCCCCAACCTGGTGCCCTCCTGATGGGCTGGATTACAGCTCCCATCACTCCCAGCAGGCATGGCCAATGCATCTGGAAGGCACCAAGCTGGGGCAGTCTGGCCTGGCCAATCCGACCTCCAACTCCGACGGTGTGGGCTCCTCCTTCACACTTCTAGGCAATCCGCCTCCCTTCCCTGCCTGGTGACCCCGCCATCAGCTGCTCCTGCATTCCCTTCTCCTTCCGCTGCTAGCCAATCCTACGACTTTGCCCGTGGCCAAAAGAACTTGCACAGCCATGTGGAAGTAATGGCCCTGTGGAGGAACCTGGGCTGGCACCAGTGGCAGTCTCGACTTTATTAACGCATCAAGCGTGCATTTCTCCTGCTGGGCATCAGAGAGTTATATCGGCCAATATTCTCCCTGCTTTATGTCCCAGACATCGGGGACAGGGTTGCTGCACTGAACAGCCACTGCGTCTCGTGGAGGGTAAGTCATTTCTGACATTTACTAGCATTTATGGAACTGCCATTGTTCTTCGTTTAAAAAGTAATACTACTCATCATGCCATGTGCAAAGAAGAAAGAAGAGGCAGCTCTGGATTTGACTTGGAAGACTGGGTCTTTGAAGGTTACAGATTTATTTGTTATATTGTTATATTGTGGTTGTAATGTTTTTCTATTTTAGATTGCTTTACTGTGTGCTTTTTGGTTTAAATTTTTGTGAACCGCCCAGAGAGCTTAAGCTATTGTGTGGTATAGAAATGAAATGAATGAATGAATGAATAAAATAAAATAATTTATCTTATGTTCACACTCTTTCTTATTTCAAACACTCAAGATTTTAACAACCCTGCACTGTTCCCCCCATCCCATTTATTCTCACAACAAAACTGCAAGAGAATTACTCTTCTTCCCATTTCACAGGTGATAAACATGGAGGTCTGCCCAGAGAGAGAGAGAGATGCAGGAGAGCACCAGAAAGAGGCGGAAGAGGCTGCCCAGCTTTTTCTCACTCGTAAACACATAAGAAGCGCCCTGCTGGATCAGACCAGGGTCCATCTAGTCCAGCATTCTGTTCACACAGTGGGCAACCAGCTGTCAACCAGGAACTCACAAGCAGGGCAAGAGCGCAACAGCACCCTCCCACCCATGTTCCCCAGCAACTAGTGTGCATAGGCTCACTGCCTCTGGTACTGGAGATAGCACATAGCCATCAGGACTAGTAGCCATTGGTAGCCTTCTCCCCCAGGAATTTGTCTAACCCCCAAAGCCATCCAACGTTGCTTCGTTGTAACCCTGGCTCGGCCATTAGGCAGAGTTAGGCTGGCCACTTCTGCATTGCCAAAACAAAGGACAAAAGAGGATGCAGCTGTGCATAGAACTTGCGAGTGCAGATTTATAATATAGATGCCCATTTAGAAATAATTAGTATAATTTGGGGTGCAATCCTAT
This sequence comes from Heloderma suspectum, assembly GCF_057233095.1. Taxonomy (NCBI): domain Eukaryota; kingdom Metazoa; phylum Chordata; class Lepidosauria; order Squamata; family Helodermatidae; genus Heloderma; species Heloderma suspectum. The sequence continues at coordinate 32,711,355 of NC_139469.1, read as the reverse complement.
GCTTGTTTAGAGAGAAGAAGTTCTACAATTCCCAGCATTCCCCAGCCAGCCACGCTGGGAGTTGCCGGACTTCTTTTCTGTCTAAACATGCATGGGATTGTCCCTTTCAATAGTAACACCATATACCTTGCTGTAGCGAGAAAGGCTTGTGACCTGGTGACCTGGGTGCCATGTTGGCTGGGGATGGTGGGAGTTGCAGTCCAACATATCCAGAGGGCACCAGGCTGGGGAAGTCGGCTTCCTGTGTTCTTTAAGCGCTCAGAAATGTTCAGACTCAGGAAAGCAGCCAAGAGACCAGCAAGAAAACAGGAGCGTGATAAGAACTCTCCGTGGGCCTCAGTTATCTCACCCTCCTTGGGGAGACAAACTGGAACGTTTCAAATGGTTTCCAAAGCAGCCTTGACCAGCTCCCTCTGTCTCGGCTTTAAAGAATTTCCTCAGTGTCTGCTGCTACTGCAGTGCGATAAAGTTTAGATTACTGGGAAACGCAGCTGCTCTGGTCTCTTCCCGGCTGTCTTCAAAACACCGTGGAAATGTGGGGAAATTATTTTGTGGGTTTAAGTTTTCACATTTTGTATGTATTTTATGTATGGTTTTAGTCTGCCCAGTCCCAAAATCTCTGAGTGACTTAAAATACGCGCAAACATATATAAAATCCAGCTTAAATACCACAAGCCTAGCAATGCTACAACTAAAAATCCCACAGTGTTAGTGGTCAGCGTGTCAAGTTAGGATGGAGAAGACCATGGTTCAAATCCCCACTCAGTTGTGAAACTCATTGGATGACATGGGGCCAGTCACAGTCTTCCAGCCTAATTTGCAGGGTTGTTGTGAAGAAACCGGGTGCAGGCGAGGAAGAGAATGAGCTGTACACCATCTTGAGCTTCTTGGAGGAAGGTTGGCTTAGGGCACAATCCTATACATGTTCAGACAGAAAAATGGCCGAGAACTCCCAGCATGCCCCAGCCAGGAGTTGTAGGCCTTTTTTCTCTCTAAACATGCATAGGAATGCGCCCTTAATTAATTAGTTAGTTAGTTAGGCCATGGTAGTTATATCTAAAACTAGAGGTGTTTTGATTCAAGGATGCTTCAAAGCCCTCTTCCATGTCATAGGAACACAGGAAGCGCCCGTATACAGGGTCAGACCTTTGGTCCTTCTAGCCCAGTATTGTCAACCCTGATGGGCAGCAGCTCTCCAGAGTCCCAGGCATGGGTCTTTTCCAGCCCTACCTGGAGATGCCAGGAATTGAACCTGGACCCTTCTGTATGCAAAGCAAGGGCTCTGCCACTAAGCTACGGCTCCACCTAAGTTCTGTCTCCCGAGCCCTGCTTTATGGGTGCTGACTGTTAGTACTCAGAAGGTAGGTGAAGGTACTCTTCACAGGCTCAGAGGCATTCTCCCTTTTTGCTACCATTTACGTGACTGATACCAGGGTTGAGTACCTCCTGGAATTCAAACTGGGTGCCAGGGGACTTGGCCATGTCTAGCCTTTGCTCAAATGAAGTGCTACCTGAGCTAGCGACCAGAAACCACGAGAAGTTTAAAATAATTGCTTGCGGCACATTTCGTGTTAACATTTCTGTACATCTGAAAGCCTGAGCAGCCCCCCGTCTCCTTCGAGGTCGCATGAGAGGCAGCCCTCCATCCACTGCAGTGGCCTTGTCTATCTGCAAGTTAACAGCGGGCAAGTCGTGGCTCTCCAGATGTCGTTGGACTGCAACTCCCATCAGCCCTTGCTAGCACAGGCAGTGGTGAGGGATGCTGGGAGTTGCGGTCCAAAGACATCTGGAGTTCAAAGACAGGTTGCCCACTCTTGAGCTGCAATCTGGACTTCTGTGGCTGCCTGGAGTATTTGTTATGATAGTCCACAAGAGATTTTATGGAATGAGGTCATAAATCACACAGCCGTCAAACCACACAGATCTGCTGCTAAAGTCCAGTTTTATGGGCTGTATGTTCTAGGTGCAGAGAGGAAGACTAGCTGAGGGATTTGCACATGGGGAGTGTGCCAGTGCAGGTAACTGGGGGGCATGAAAAGACAAACAAAGGCTTAGAATGTGGAACGAGGCAAAGAACCCCAAAGATTGTGCTAAAACCTGCAGGTGGGTTCTAGGCATTTCTGCAAGAACCAGAGAGCTTGGGAGGGTATTTAGATGGCGGGAAGGACAAACCACATCAGCTGCATTTGTTTAGAGCTAGGGATGTACAGATTTTGTTAAATCCATTCTGTCTTTGCTTCACAGATAGCCAGGCATCTTTCATTCCGTCATCTGCTCATTGATGGAATTGGATTTTTTTTAAAGGGATGTATGAGAATTCTGGTCCACTTGTGTGAGCGTGCATTTTCGCTAATGTGCAATAGCGCAAGTGTGCATTAGTACAAGTGTGCATTAGCTTTAATGGGGATTAGTGTTAATATTCATTAATGTTGAATATTAATTCATTAATTAATTAATGCACACTTGCGCTAGTGCTCATTAATATGAGTGCAAATTTGCACAAATCCCCCAAAAGTTAAAAAAGAAAAAGAAAATAAATGGTTCACAAGAGGTGGAAAGCAAGTCCCCTGCAGAATCCTCAGGTTGGATTCATAGAAGATCAATTTCATTTGAATATGCTGAGGATTTCTCCGACATCCCTATCTAGGGGGCTCATCAAGTTGCTTGGCAGCCCAGCAAGCAGCCAGGATACTGTTGGAATCCTCTGGAATTGCGAGGCCTGAGAACCAGATGCCCCTGGATCATGTGGGGTGGAGGCCAAAGTTGAGCAGGATGGGACCCAATCGGACAAACTTGCCACTGATACTGTCCCGACAGTATGATGATGTTCTTGGGAATATATTATTGATGTTCTTGATGTTCTTGGGAATATATTATGCCACCATCAACAGATCAGTCTGCAGCTTGAACGAACAGCCACAAGGGTCTTTCTCATTGGGCCGGGAAACAATCACAGCACTCCCACACGCAGTGAGAATAAAGCCTGCAAATGCAAGGGGTGAATTTATACCCAGACACCTTTGGGTTCCCCAACCCCCACTTCGGTAATTCTTTTGATAGCTCGTTTAAATTGTGAACAGCCCAGAGAGCTTTGGCTATTGGCTGGAATAGAAATGAAAATAACAGTAACAACAGCATTTTTAACAGTTTGGAGTAGGACTTTTTCTTGTAAAACTTATAATTGATGTTTGGGCTTTTCTTTCTTCTTACGGCAGGGGTGCGCAGCCCCTGTTCCGCCCACTGCCGCTGAATTGTTCTATTCCCCCCACCCCCTACCAGGGGTTGGTATCTCTGCTTCTGCACCCCTAACGGTGGTACAGAAGCAGCAATCGTAGAATCATAGAATCGTAGAATAGTAGGGTCGGAAGGGGCCCACAAGGGGAGAGCCCGGGGCTGCAGGAGAAGCTGCCACTATCGGGGAAGAGGCGTGCCTGCTGCTGCTGCCGCTGCCACCAACACCAGGCCTTCCCTGCGGACCTCTGCCTGGCAGGCCGCCAGTCCCTGCAGGACCAGGCCCCCAGGTACCGAGCCAGCTGTGCTGCTCCACCTGCCCTCCCTGGAGGGGCTACATAAGCTGGCTGGCTGAGGTGGCCTGGGAGAGCCAGGGCCTGCAGGAGAGGCCATCACCACCACCGGGGAAGAGGCGGGCCTGCTGCCACAGTCACTACTGTGGACTCCTGCCTGGCATTATTTTTAAGGGGATTTTTAAATTTTGTTTTTTTTTTTAATTTCTGGGGGATTCTGTTGTGTTTTTAGGGGTGAGTAGCCTGCCTGATATGTGAGAGCGAGGGGGCATGTGTCCACCTGATGGAGGCAGTGGGGGGAGTGTTGGGGGCCAGAAGATACCGAGGCTGGGCGGCAGGCGCTGGCAGAGCGCTAGGGGCAGGCCATGCCAGGTAAGGGGAACAAGGGAGAGATGTGTAGTATCTGTCCCCTGCTCCGGGCCTGTCCAGAGCCAAAGGATGGCTGGGGGAGGCATGACCCCATCTTCTGGCCTTCATTTGCTGCTCTGCAATGCCAGGTCTTTTACCCAGAAAACCTCCCTCATCCATGACATGATCCTGGATGAGGGTGCAGACCTGGCATGTATTACGGAGACCTGGCTGGCCGAGGCTGCTGCTCCAACCCTTGCAGCCATGTGTCCAGCTGGATTTTCGTATGCACAGCAGCCGAGGGCTGGGGATCGGGGAGGGGGAGTGTCTGTTATCTACCGAGAGACCTTGATCTTCACCAGACCCCCTCTCCAGGAGACCAAGGTTGCTGAGTGCATGTATTGGAGGTTGGGCCCGAAGGAAGTCTGGGGATTCTGCTCATGTACCGTCCACCCTGCTGCACGACTGACTCCCTGGCCGAGGTGCTTGAGGTGGTCTCTGATGTGCGTGTAGAGTCCCTAACTTATTGGTGTTGGGGGCCTTCAACGTACATTCAGAGGCCATCCTCACAGGAGCACCTCAGGACTTCATGGAGACCATGGCCTCCTGGGAGCTGCACCATATTCTAACTGGGCCCACCCATGTAGCCGGTCATGCACTAGACCTTGTGTTTGTTTTTGGAGAAGCGGGGAGTGATCTGGAAGTCGGGGGTATATCCACCACCCCCTTGTCATGGTCAGATCACTATCTGGTGACGTTGGACTTCTCGGTTCCACAACCCCTCCGCAGGGGTGGAGGACCCATTAAAATGGTCCGCCCCAGGCGTCTTATGGATCCAAATGGATTCCTGAACGCGCTTGGGGATTCTCTGGGGCATGCCAACGGCCACTCGGTCGAGACCCTGGGGGGTGGCTGGAATGCTGCAATCACTGGGGCATTAGATCAGGTGGCTCCGAAACGCCCTCTCCCCCTGAACAGGGCTCGGACTGCACCATGGTTCAATCCGCGGTTACGAGCTCTGAAACAGGAGGTGAGACGGCTAGAGCGCCGGTGGCGGAAGTCTCGCTCCAAAGACGATCAGACACAGGCTAGAGCTGTATCTTCAGCCTATCACGTGGCGGTGAAGGCAGCAAAAAAGGAATATTATGCTGCCTCCATCGCGTCTGCAGAGTGCTGCCCCAGGAGGCTGTTCCAAGTGGTCCGGAGCCTGGTCGGTCCTGTGGCTCCGGAACCACTGGAGCATTCTAAGGCCTCCTGTGAGGCCTTGGCAAGGCACTTTGCAGATAAAATTGATCAGATTTGGTGTGTTACTCTGCACGCTGTGGATACAGTTAGTGAGCAAGAGGCGGCCTGTGGCAAACCGGTTTTGTGGGATCGGTTCCAGCTTCTTCCTCCTGATGAAGTGGACAAGGTGCTTTCATCTGTAAGGCAGACCACCTGCTTACTTGATCCTTGCCCATCTTGGCTCATTATGGGCTGCAGAGAGAGACTGGGTGAGGGGATCAGGGCGGTGGTGAACATCTCCCTTGAGGAGGGAGTGATGCCATCAGCCCTCAAGGAGGCAGTGGTAAGACCGCTCTTAAAGAAGCCCTCCTTGGATCCTCAAGCTCTGAACAACTTTCGCCCAGTCTCAAATCTGCCATTTTTGGGCAAGGTGATTGAGCGGGTGGTGGCGGTGCAGTTGAAGGCACACTTGGAAGAAACTGATTATCTAGACCCATTTCATTCGGGCTTCAGGCCTGGGCATGGGACAGAAACGGCCTTGGTCGCCTTGGTGGATGATATGAGGAAGGCTCTGGATAGGGGTGAATGCTCCTTCCTTATTCTCCTCGACCTCTCAGCGGCTTTTGATACCATTGACCACGGTATCCTCCTGGACCGCCTGGAGGGGTTGGGCATTGGAGACACCGTATTGTGGTGGTTCCGGTCCTTCCTCTCCGGCAGGTACCAGAGGGTAGCACTGGGAGAGGAGGTTTCGGACCCGTGGCCGCTCACTTGTGGGGTGCCACAGGGTTCCATCCTCTCCCTGATGCTATTTAACATCTATGTGAAGCCACTGGGGGCTATCATCAGGAGGTTTGGGGTGCGGTGTCATCAATATACGGATGACATGCACCTCTGCCTCTCATTCAAATCTTCACCAAGGTTGGCCGTAGAATCCCTGTCCAAATGTCTGGAGACGGTGAGTGGCTGGATGGGGAGGAATAAGCTGAAGCTGAACCCTGACAAGACCGAGGTACTTTTGGTGGGAGACAAGAGGAGGCTGGGGGATGTTGACCTGGTGTTGAATGGGGTACGGCTACCCTTGAAAGACCAGGTCCGCAGCCATGGGGTCATTTTGGACTCCCAGCTGTCCATGGAGGCTCAGGTGTCAGCTGTGAGCCGGACAGCGCTATATCAACTCCATCTGATACGGTGGCTGTGCCCCTTCCTTCCTGACCATCTGCTCCCATCGGTAGTACATGCCCTGGTCTCCTCTCGTTTAGACTACTGAAATGCGCTCTACGTGGGGTTACCCTTGAAGACGGTTCGGAAGCTGCAGCTGGTACAGAACGCGGCGGCTTGCCTGATTAAAGGCAGCCGCCGGCGAGATCACATCACTCCAGTGCTGAAGGAGTTGCACTGGTTACCAGCTGTTTTTAGGGATGTACGAAACTCACTTACCTTTTCGCAGCTTGGCTTCGCGGTGGGGGGGGGAGGCGCTTCGCTTCCCCCCCCCTTAGTTCAGGCGAGGGGGGGAGGCATCCCGCCTCGCCCGGCCGAAATTCAGGCCGGGGGGGAGGCGCCCTGCCTCGCCCGGCCGAAATTCAGGCCGGGGAGAAGCGCCCCGTCTCCCCGGCCATGAAACAAAAAGTAAAAAAAAAAAAAAAGGCCCCGTGATAGGCTACGTGACGATTTATGTAGCCTATCATGGCTAGATTTCCAAAGTCAGCTGTGATAGGCTACGTAAATTGTCACGTAGCCTATCACGGGTGACTTTGAAAAAAAAAAAAGCGCGTATGCAAATGGCGGCGCCCATGGGGCGCCGCCATTTGCGTTCCTTATTTTGGCACGTCTAGTATATGTAAAGATAATGCGTTGCCCTTATTTTCTCCGTAGTCTACGTAAATCTTTACGTAGACTAGACATGCCAAACTAAGGAACGCAAATGGCGGCTCCCCATGGGCGCCGCCATTTGCATACGCGCTTTTTTTTTTCCCAAAGTCACCCGTGATAGGCTACGTGACAATTTACGTAGCCTATCACGGCTGACTTTGGGAATCTAGCCGTGATAGGCTATCTAAATCATTACGTAGCCTATCACGGGTGTTTTTGTTTTACTTTACTTTTTTTTTTTTGCAATGGCGGCGGCGGCAGCCAGTCGGGAGACCGGCCGCCGCCCCCGCCTGCAACGAACCGCCGCCGAACCGCCGCTGGGACCCGCCACCGAGAGGGACATTCGCCGAAGGTAAGTCCTGTCCCGGGGGGGTGGGGGGCCGGCGGAGAATTTCCCAACCAATTTCGGGGGGCCGAATGCGTCGGTGCTCGGCCTCCCGAAGATTCGGGGAGAAATTCTCCGCCATCCCTAGTTGTTTTGCGGGCCAAATTCAAGGTGTTGGTTTTGACCTTTAAAACCCTATATGGTTCCGGCCCAGCTTATCTTAAGGAGCGCCTCCAGCAACACCAGACAGGCCGCTTAACAAGATCAGCCTCGGATGGCCTTCTCTCTGTCCCATCAGCCAGGACAGCTAGACTGGTGGGGACGAGGGAGAGGGCCTTTTCTGTGGTGGCCCCCACTCTGTGGAACTCCCTCCCTAGAGAACTCCACCATGCCCCCTCTTTAATGAGCTTCCGTCATGCATTAAAAACGTGGTTGTTCAGGCAGGCATTTGGGGTGGGTTAGGATATTTTAGAAAACGTTTTTTACTGTAGAATTGTATTGTTTTAAACTGTTTTATTATACGCTGTACATCGCCCAGAGTGGCTGGGTGACCAGCTAGATAATGGATTAATAAATTTAATAATAAATAAATAAAATACAAGGCCATCGAGCCCACCCGCCTGCTCAATGCGGGAATCCAAGTCAGAGCGTCCCACACAGATGGGATGCTGGTGGCTCTGATTTTGCTGGGGCTGTGAAGAACCAGCCAGAACTCTGAAGGAGCTATCCAAGGTGCTGAACCTATTGTGGGTTTACAGCCTCACCAAAATCCGAGCTATCTGCCTCCACTGGCAGCAATGCTGATCGGGGTCTCCAGGAGAGGGAGAGACGAATCCTCCTCCTCACCCTGGTAATGCAGAAGCAGCTGGCACCACCACGTCCGTGCACAGAAGCATCGATGTCTGTCGGTGTCTCCAGGTGACCCGGAAGCAGCTGTCCTTTGTGCTTCCATGCCGCTAGTGGTGACACCGAAGCGGTGCTGTCCAGGCGCTTCTGTCTCTACGCTGCCAAAAGTGACTTGGGAGCAGCACAGCAAGTCAGGCTTATGAGGAGGGGGGGACAGCCAAGCCCCCACAGCCCTCAGTTGACCCCCAAACAACCTTCCCCTCCCCCAGCAATTTTGCTGCAGGATCACTGGGACGGGGCAAAGTTACAGTCTTCCTCCCTGCACATGTGTGTGAGTGTGTATATCATAGCATGGAACCGCAGGGTTGGAAGGGGCCTACAAGACCATCGGGTCCAACCCCCATGCATACACATGTCTGCGTGCAATTATGTCTGCGTGCAATTATGTCTGCGTGCAATTATGTCTGCGTGCAATTATGTATGCATGCATTTATGTATGCATTTATATGCGCCTGGATGTGTGTGGCTGCAGGGTCAGCGGCCTCATCATCTGTGGCTCTTGGGCAAGGGAGGCTAGTGACTCCAGTCTCAGTGGGATGGAGATCGCATTCTGGGTTTTAGTTAAAAGCAGCCAGAAGTCTAAAGGAGCCTTCAAAGTTGCTGGATCCATTTTGGGGATAGGGTTCAGCACCTTGGATAGCTCCCTTAGACTTATGGCTGGTTGTGACCACTGCCCCACCGCCAGCAGCCTCCCCTCGGGGCTGAAAATGCTGTGCGCTCTTAGATTCTGGGTGCCTGTTTGGGCTGATTTTGTCATACCCTCTCCCTATGGCTGTGGAGTGGAGTGCCCTTCCCCACCATAAATTCGTTCCTAGGAATAGCTTGTGATGTGTGCATACACATGGCCTTTGCTCCCTTGGCTGTATTCAGTCACCAGGGATCAGTATTCGCAGAGGACCGCACTGGTAGAACCCCCCGGTGCGATCTTCTTCTTTGCTGCTAGATGCTACTACTTCCTGTTTCTCTGGCCCACGTGGGCAAATACTCTGCTCCCTAATACTCCATACACCTTATATAAATGAATGCAGTCTAACCTGCCATCTTTAATGGCATAACAATAATCACCACCACCACCACCAATATACAGACATGCAAGTAAATCCAGGTAAAGCCTTTCAAGTCAGTAGAAATGTTTCAAGTGCAACTAAACTTAGAAACAGTAATTTTCATATCAAACCCTCCCAAGTTCATCCAGTCTTAAAAATCATGTATAGCACAATTCTATATGTCTACTCAGATGTTAGTCCCATGGACTTCAGTGGGGTTACTCCCGCATACATAGCAGTAAGCCCCACTGAACTCAATGGGACTTACTTCTGAGTAGACACATATAGGGTTGCACTGTTGATCTAACACTGGGGTGGGGGGACGACTTGTAACCCTCCAGGTGTTTTGGTCTACAACTCACCATTGGCTATGCCCTCAGGGCCAAAAAGGTTGTGCACCCCTTGCCTAATGGAAGACTTCCTAACTGAAGCACTGGGCTGGCCTACCGTTGTGTCCTCATATAGGTGACTGAAGCCCTGAACTGCACAGGGTCCAGATCAGTAATGAGAAAATGCCAGTGTCTTGCTGTTTTCAATCCCACGATGAGCATATAGAATTCAAATTTTCATTCCCATTTCGGGAGGCAAGGGAAAGTTCGCTGCCTCAGAATGTACTGTTGGGTGGAATGGAAACTGCCATGGTGGAAGAGCTCCTCTCAGTGAGATCTCATCAGGGCAAAATTTCTGCAAGGAAGCATTATTAAATTCCAGGCTCTTTATTGGAATATTTGACAAAGGATGAAAGAGGGGAAAGTCACGAATACCAATGGGGTGGATGCTTGAGACGAATGCTCACATGACATTAGTCTGAACAATTTAGATCCCAAGAAGATAGATCTTCATTTTAGTCATCTTGTTTTATTGCTGCCCACGTGTAATATCACTCCCAGACATTTTAGTACTAAAGTATTTTACACAGTGTACACACACGAACCCCCGCCCCCCCAGTTCCTGAGTCTGGAACGCATCCGGTCGGTGCCAGTCAGTGGAAGGAGCAGCTTCACCTTGGCTATTACCACCACTCCACGATGTGCGTGTGTGGGGTGAAGGAAGGGGGCGGCGGTCCTGTTTTAATTGCTGTCAGTCCAAGAGGGATATTTTTTAATTAAGTGCAATCCCAAAGCATGTAGTAATGCCTTCAGGGATGATCAAAAACATTCCACTTCGTTTAATGTGCGGAGCGGAGGACATATTATTTCCGAGCCATTGCTGCCGCAGACCTGTCTCTAGGTGCAGAAGCAGTTGCTTCATCATCCGTTGCAGAAAGGGCTGGGGATCAAGAAGATCAGCTCAAGAAAAACAATTATGACTAGAGGCCTGGAGACAAAGCCTGGGCTTATTTTCGGTCAGCATCTTCACCCATCTTTCCACAGGCATATAAAAAGAGCCTAGGCAACTGCCTTGTACCGAGACAGACCAGTGGTCCATCTGGGTCAGTAATGTCTACACGAGTGGAAGGCAACCTGGTGGCCTCCAGATGCATTGGACTATAAACCCCATCAGCCCTAGCCAGCATAGCCAATGGTCAGGAATTATGGGAGTTGTAGTCCAAAACATCTGGAGCAAACCAGGATAGGGAAGGCAGGCCTACACAGAATGGCAGTGGCTGTCCAGGTAGGGATAGCCATTGCAGGAAAAAGGCCCCTTGGGGGCTTACTGGATTGTCCCAGAGCTCCTGGCTCAGCTTACATTTGCGAGCCAAGCCGCTGGCTTTTTCCCGATATCCAGAAAGTTTATCGGTCTTGTTTTTTTCCTTAAAATCACAATTTATGCAAATTGTGGCTGTAATTTGTGTAATTTATGCAAATTCCTTACAAAATCTGTGCAATTTGCAGCTGGAACATGCTTAATTTTGTGCAAATTGCACCTGCAATTTGTGTAAAATGAGGGTACAATTTGCGCAGATTAAACATATTACAGCCACAATTTGCACAGATCATGCAAATTGTGGCTGCAGTTTGTGTACATTATGCAAATTGTGGCTGCAATTTATGTAAATGTTGATTTTAAGAAAAAAACAAAACTGAAAATCCCCAAGCTGGCCTGACCAAATACAGATTGAGTTGGGCCAGCTCATGGGGAAGCAAACCAGAGTCCAGGGGGCTGAGCTGCTGAAAACTCAGTGAACACCCCTTGGATGGATTCCTCCAACATCCCTATTGTCAGGGATTCCAAGAGGGCTTTTCCCCAGTGCTAACTGGAGATGCCATCGATTGAACACATGGGTATGCAACACAGGTAGGATGGGTGAACAAGGGAAGTTCAAGATCCAGAGGATTCTCTGAACATTGCCTTGCCACTCATCCTGTGCTGGAATCCCCTTTACATTTGTGATCCCTGCTCACTTTGTGAGAATCGGAAAGTTGTGCATATTGAGCCGTGATTGAACATGAGATTTGCGCAACTTTCCTCCATAGACTAAAAGGGGGCTGATTTCAGTCTACAGGGAAATTTGCACAAATTAGGAAATTTGTGCAAAAGCAAACTGGGAAAGATGCACAAATTGAACACGAGCACAATGTCTGGCAATTTGCGGACATTTACGGTGGACACATGCTTGCAATTATGTTTGTGGCTTCAAACAGGGTATGCTTGCATATTTCGCAAGCAAAAATGAAATTCTCATACACCTCCAAACACATGTGCTCTAGAACTACGAGGTGCTTCCCTCCCGCCTGTTTGTCTTCTTTCACCTCTTGGAACCTTGGCCTTGCTGCTTCCCACATCCTCCCACAGTCACCACCAGTGCTGAGCCATAGGAGAGGTTTTCCCAACCGCACGTTCTTTGCCATCACAACGGCCCAGCCTTGGAGAGGCAGAGATTCGCAGATGCCCTTTCAAGAGCTTCCTGGATGGTGATATATGTTCTTCCTAAGAACACTTGTCAATTGATCTTCACGTGTACATTCAAATTCTCCATGTGTGAGATTCTCACACTAGCTCTGAGGAATTACCAGAAAAGCTGCATTGCGATGTCAAGGAGCATCCTGGGATTTGGTCCCAGAATGGTATCAACCAATAACAGCTCCCCATTTTCATTATTGTGCCGTCCTCAAAGGACTGTTTGAATGGATTGGAGCCCCTCAAAGAAGGGCTTTCTTAGCTCCAATACAGGGGTGAAGAACCTCCATCCCAGGGCAAAACCCAGGCTGCTTGGGGTCCCGGTCTGGACCTCTGGCATCCCACAGATGGCCAGGTCTCCTTCCCCTGGTGCCTCCCTCCACTGATCGTTTGGTGGCGCCCTGGCTTTGGCACAGATTTTTCCCTTCTAAAAGGTTCAAATGCTAAGCTAAATATGCTGGACATCTGGGGTGTTTCGGCCCCTTTTGCCTTTGGACTCGCCCCCCACTGGGATGCTTCCCCAGAGAACTTCTCCAAAATTGAATTCGGGTCTCAAGCTGAAAGAGGTTCGACAGCCCTGCTCCAGTGTGAGACCCTTGTCTCTTTTGCTTGCTCTTCAAAGAACTGCATCATCAACTCCGCTGTCTAGCAAGCCGTTCCTCGCATTTTACATCCAGACAGCACAAGCCTACCATGATGACAGGCAAGGTGCAGGAGGAGGCCTGTTGCGGGGCCCTCCGGGGAGTGAGTAGTGGCAGGGTCCAGTTTTAACAGCACAGCAGAGCAGGCTGTAGAGTCTGTAGGCCAGGCAGGGCTCCTGTTCAGCTATGGCCGAAGGACACAGCAGCAAAGAAAGGGAAGGGCAGGGCAGGCCAGAGCTGGCGTCGAGGGTAGGCATGACTGGGCACCTGGCTGAGGGCCCACACTCCAGAGTCCCACTGACAAGAGCCTCCTGGAGATGCTCCTGCTCTTCACCCTTGCAACCTATTTGTTATTCAGGTGCTTCTCGCTCTGGCCCAGACAGCGGAGGTGGTGAGAAGGAGGAGCAGGAGATGCCACGGCCCCCTCGCTCACTGGCTCTCTCTGCCCGCCAAGCAACGGTGAGAAAGAGGAGGAGCAGTACAGGTGGTGACAATGGCAGTGAGAAGGTTGATTCCCTGAGGGAGGGGGCCCGTGGAGGGTGCCTTGCCCGAGGGCCCTCAGAAACCCGGAGCCGGTGACAGCCAGGGTGACGAACTGGGAGGCGGGTCCGCCAGGCAAGAGGCAAGAGGCAGAAGGGAGACAACCAGGAAGCACAGTGGTGCAGCTGAGAGTCTTCCCTGAGCAGCAAGTAGGGATGGATGAATCCTTCCATGTCGGTTTATCTCAGTTTCTCATTTTGCCAATCTTCAGTATGGTTCACCCCAAACTTTGAGATTTTTTTGAAGTTTGCATGACAATTCATAAGCATTTCTGTGCATGTTTCTCCTAATATGTGCCTTTTTTTGTATGCACATTTTTGCAAGCAATAATACACATTTTTGCAAGCAATCTTCTCAATATAATACCTTTTTCCAATATCATTTCCCCTAATATACACACCTTCACATGCATATTTTGATTGGAGAACTCCACTGCAAGATTCGGAGAAGTGTAAATTTTGAAGAATAACTGAGTTTTGGCTTACATGGTGATTTGAAAGTGAGAAATTTGGCAAGTCTGCATTAAAATATGAACTGAACAAATTTCTCCCTACCCCGAGCAACAAGTTGCTGCAACTAAAAGAGCTGCAGCAGAATTAGGGATGTACAAACCCAGCAACGTCCAGTCTAGGGAGGTCTGTTGCAGGGAGAATCCGGCCTTTTGGGGGCTCTGCAGATTTCCCCTGAGCCACTCGCACATCCTCCAGAGTTGTGCTTTTTTTCTCTTTAAAGACAGCAAGATACTAATTGTGGCCACAGTTAGTGTATCTTGGGCAAATTATGGCCGTAATTAGTGTATTTTACACCATTTGTGGACGTAAAGTGCTCCATTATACATAGATTGCAGCTGTAATTTGTGTATTTTATGCCTTTTGTGGCAGTAAAGTGTCTAGTTATACATAAATTGCAGCCGCAATGTACATATCACTAAGCACTTTATGGCCGCAATTGGCGTAAAATACACTAATTATGGCCGCAATTTACCCAAGATACATTACTTGCGCTGCAATTGGTGTATCTTGTCCTTTTTAAAGAGAAAAAAATCTGCAAAAAATCTGGAGGACGTGTTGGCAGGGACAGCCAGCCCACTGAGGACTCTGCAGGTCGGATTCCCAGGCACCTGACCTCGTTTGGGTCTGTGGTGGATTTCTCCAGCATCCCTAAGCACAGTGTGGAGCTATACTGCAGGTTTTGGCACAGGAGTGACTCTCCTGACTGCCAGGGCCAGGAGGATTATGCTCTGTTTTCTGTCCTCGGTTCCCTGCAGGCCATCTGCTGAGCAGCTGTCGTAGGGGAGCAGGGAGTGGGGGATTGGTGCCCAAGCAGCAGGGATTCCTGGGTCAAGCTCTGGGGCACCTGACCCCTCCAGGAATGTCAGGCCCAGCCACCATCAAATACCGGGCACCATCAAAGGTACAACTGGCAAAGATGGGGGAGAAAAGAGCCTTCTCTGTGGTGGTACCCAGGCTATGGATCTCTCTGCCTGCAGTGGTCAGATTGGCACCTTTCCTCATGGCCAGACCAAAATTCAGGACAGATAAAAGGAAGGATTTCTTCACACAGTGCAGAGTTAAACTGTGGAATTCGCCACATAGAATAAGAGAATCATAGGGTTGGAAGGAGCCTACAAGACCATCGAGTCCAACCCCCTGCTCACTGCAGGAAGCCTGATTCCTAGGCGGTCTCCCATCCAAGGACTAACCAGGGCTGGCCCTGCTTAGCTTCTGAGATCAGATGAGATCATGCCCACACAGACTGGCAGATGTAGTGATGGCCACCAATTTGGATGACTTTAAAAGGGGTCAGACAAATTCCTGGAGGAAAAGGCTATCAATGGCTACTAGTCCTGATGGCTATGTGCGACCTCCAGTATCTAAGGCAGTGGGCCTGGTGCTGGGGAACATGGGCAGGAGGGTGCTGTATTCATGCCCTGCTTGAGGGTTTCCTGTGGGCAGCTGGTTAGCCCCTGTGTGAACAGAATGTCAGACTAGATGGACCCTGGGTCTGATCCAGCGTGGCTCTCCTTAGGTTCTTATTTCATCTGGCTTATGGTGCAGCTGGATCCAAACCTTGCTGCTGGTTACCTGCTGTGCTATTTGTCCTATTTTGTTGTTTCTAGCTCACCTAGATGATTGATCTCAAATTGTGTTGCTTGCTACTTTGACTGACTCATTCTGAGCTGGAAGTATGGGAGATATATATTTCAATCAATCAATCAGTCAATCAATCCATGTTCCTTGGTAACAGGATCCAAAGCTGTTGTGAGTAACAATGATCTCTACAAGAGTCTACTTGTTAGGAAAGCTCCCTCATTGCTTCTCAAACAACTGTTTTAAATTTCCCAGTCAAATTTCATTACTGGATATTTCCAGTGCAAAATCTCTCAAAATTCAAGTTTGAACTTTGGATGTGACAGTTAGCCCCAAATTCAGGGCGTGAATACTTTAGACTCCTTGGCTTCTCTTGGGAGGGGCAGAGGTGACCAAGTGCGACCTCAGAAGCTGTTGAGGGTCCAATATTGCCACACTTCTCTCCAGATAATGATGCCACAGGGAGTGCTTTTGATCTGGCCAGCCCCCTTGCGTTGCAGCTGACTTATCCTGGTGGTTCATCGAGCCCTGTGATCCAAATGTCTTCAAGATGAACTCAGCTCTCAGAAACGCGAGAGAAGCATCCGTATTCAATCAGATGTGAGCAGTTTGCCTAAAGTCACACCTCCTATATTGAAAGACATAAAAGCAAGAACTTTAAGGGATGGGGGGAGCACTCAATTCCCCAGTGCCAAATGGCAAATAGATAGCACAGAGAAGGCAAAGGATTAATCACAGATACATAAAACAATAAAGTAAAAAAGGTTTCTGGGGAGGATTATCAATCCTCACCCAGTATGGATCATCCAGAGAGTTTAATGCTGTGCAGGCTCTGCTTAAATATTTGTCTTATTTTAATGCTGCTGATGCAAGAGCTGTTGGCTTTGAAGGTTTTTTTATTTTTTAAATAGAGGGTGGATGTTCTTTTGTTGCAAGATGAAACATGATAAGACATGAAACCAGGAGACTGAACCACAGTTAATCACTGTGGTTTTACAAGCAACAAATCATGTACTTCAACGGTGGACAACTTAAAAGAGTGTTTCGATAGAGGGAGAAAGTGCCTCCTTTCTACCTCTGCAACATCCCAAAGGATGGGAAGCCCTTCAGGCTTCAACATGTTTGCGAAAGTACAGCAGAGGCCCAAGAGAAGAGACACGAAAACCCGACTCCCGTGAACTTGGGCTGTAGGGCGAGATCCAGGTGGGACCCAAAGTAAAAGAAGGTGTGCACGGGTTGGGTCTAGTTGCCTGCTGGCGGGGGTCAGTGGGAGCTTTAGGAACTCCTCCCCAGAGATATTTTAGGGCCACTTCTCTGAATATTCAGCTTCCCTTTAAAAAAGAAAAGAAAAAGGTGGGCCATGATCCAGCACTAATTTATGTACTTTTCAGTCACATTCATTTCAAGAGGAGGTCTAGTGAAAAGGCCAAGAGACTGAGTTATGAATCAGAAAGTTCATGATTCTATACAGACATAACAATACTAACCTCCCTTGCATGAATTTCCTAAGAATTACTAAGTATGTCGCCAAGGAGTGTGCGTGAGTGCCCACTCTTCCATTGTACTATCATCTCTCTAGCAGCCTGTAGCCTCCTCGGCTTCCCACACTTCAATTTAAGCCCAGGGGAAGACATCATGAGGGAATTCCTCCCATAGGGCTTTTTCAGGTCAGGAAGTGCAGGCAGTCTGGGAGGCTTCAGAGCAACGGAGAGATGTGTAATAGAAAGAAAAAACACACAGCATCCTCGGCTGCCTCACAGTGATTTGGTTTGGTATGCTCAAAAGCACCATAAACATAAATGATAAAACACCCTGAGAATGAGGCAGAACAATGGAAACTGCTTCCATGGGGGAAGAAAATGTTCAGGAAATTGGAGGGCAGATTTAGGCACAGCATTAGCTCCACCTCTTCCCTGGAGCCTGACACAACACCACCCTCTCACACCTGCATTGTGGAGGATGCAAAACGGGGGCCAGCCTGCTAACACAGTTGATGCTATTGCCACTTGCAGCGGCAGCACAAACCCTCTCAAAACCCTTATGAAAAAGGAAAGAAGCTGTGCTACAACCGTTGGAGAATTTCTCCTCCCCATGGAGAAATTCAGTGAAATGGTCCCCTCAATTTCTCTGCCCGTCAGCAGGGTGGAGGAAGTCAAGAGGCCCTTTGTGCACAGCTCTAGTTAGAATAAAACTGTCCCCATCTTCTAGTAATCTGGCCAACATGGAAAAGGCACTGATCTGCCTGAGAAGCCTCCCTGAGAATTATCATGATGTTTGCAGGAGCTCAGCTGCCTAGGAGCAAAGGGTTGTGGTCTCAGCATTCCCTGTGGCTTCCAGGTGCCTATTTTTGAGGGCTAGCAGCCTGTAGGTGGTGCAGAGGTCTCCCCCAGGAAGGAATTGTCCAGATCGAGGGAGAACAGCTGATTTTGGAGTACAAATGCTGGCAAAATTCTCCTGAGCTGGGCTTGGAGACAAATCTCAGGACTTGTAAAGGCTTACTGTGAAGGAGAGATGAACTTTGCAAGCCCCCCAATTCTTCTTGGGCTTTGATTAAAGTATTAGCCTGAAAATAATTCCCAGCTGCCTTAGGCAACAGAGGCATAGGCCTGGGCTACCAAAGGGAAGGAGGTCCAGGGGCCAATGGGCCACACTGGGAAGAAAACAAATACATTTAGTTTTTAAAACAGCAATTGCTCCATAGCACGTAGCACTCTGTTGCTTCTATGGAGCACCATTTTGTTTGATGATGATGATGATAACATATTTTAAACTTCAGGGCACAGCAGAGTGCAGCAGGGGATGGCAGGGACACATATGGCCCATGGGTTGTGTGTTGCACACCCCTGGTTTAAAGGTATATACACACACACACACACACACACACACGGAAGGGATAAATTTAATAGGGATAAATGCCAAGCTCTGCACCTAGGAAAAAGAAACTAAATGCACAGTTACAAGATGGGGGATACGTGGCTCAACAACACTACAAGCGGGAAGGATCTTGGAATTGTTGCATATCACAAGATGAATGTGAGCCAACAATGTGATGTGGCTGCAAAAAAGGCAACTGCTATTTTGGGCTGCATTAATAGAAGCATAGCTTCCAAATCCTGGAAAGTACTAGTTCCCCTCTGCTCAACACTGTTAGGCCTCATCTGGAGTACTGTGTCCAGTTCTGGGCACCGCACCTTAAGAAGGATGCAGACAAGCTGGAGAGGGTTCAGAGGAGGGCAACAAAGATGATCAGGGGACTGGAAACAAAGCCCTATGAGGAGAGACTGAAAGAACTGGGCATGTTTAGCCTTGAGAAGAGAAGACTGAGGGGAGATAGAATAGCGCTCTTCAAGTCCTTGACAGGTTGTCACAGAGAGGAAGGCCCGGATCTCTTCTCCATCATCCCAGAGTGCAGGACACATAGTAACGGGCTCAAGTGACAGGAAGCCGGATTCCGGCTGAACATCAGGAGAAATGTCCTGACTGCTAGAGCAATTTGACAATGGAACCAATTCCCTAGGAAGGTGCTGGGCTCTCCCACACTGGGGGCATTCAAAACGAGGCTGGACAGCCACCTGTCAGGGATGCTCTGACTTGGATTCCTGCACTGAGCAGGGGGTTGGACTCGATGGTCTTATAGGCCCCTTCCAACCTCACTATTCTATGATTCTATGAGACAAGAATCTGCTTTGGACTGTATAGGTCAGTGGCAAAGCTGCCACTGACAACAGATGGCTATATGGACCAATGGTTGGAGTTCACAGAATGCAACTTCATCCGTTTTAATTATATTTACCCAGCAAAATCAAGGATATCATTAGCATTAAGAGATGCAGTTGGGATCAGCAGCTAACTGCTCGCCTCAAGTCTTTAAGTATGACGGATTAACAAATACATTTTTGCTAACAGCTTGGAAAAGGCAGAGCTTAGCAGCACCCTGGAAAACACCCCCCCCCATCCCGATATTTTCCTCCTGCGAAACATTTTTCCAACAGGCTCAGACTAGCGGTAAACAATGCTAGTCATTACTTCCCTAATTAACACGCACCACGGGATGAAAACAAATTTCAGCACCTCGGATGTGCTCAAGGTGAATTTTTCTCCGATTAAGCAAAACATTGTGGAATGGGTTGGTTGTCTGCTCCCATCCGGCAAGCGAATCCTTTGGGGTGTGCTTGTGCTTGGAATCAAGATAGATGAAGTTATTAGGAGAGGATGGAAGCAAACGAAGACTTTAATTTTATCCAGATGTTCTGAAGCTTTTCTCCCCCTCTTGACAGGTGTGAGCTAATGAGGATAGGGCGAAGCGTTCTGATAGAAAGATGGCTTTCATTTAATTGCTCCTTTTCTGTACATAAGTAAAACGTCAAAGATTTTTTGTTTTGTTTTGTTTAATGCTACACCTTTTTTGTTGGGGGAGTGCATTTAAAAAAATGCAAAAAGTAAACTACAGTCTGGGCAAAACAACCAACACGATTTTGAAAAAGATTTCATATAAGTCACATTTCTGTGGCACTTTCTAATTACTTCACATACATTAGTATTGGTAATTCTTAAAACCAGCCTGTAAGATAGACCAGTAGTATTATCCCAACACTGGAGATTGTGGGGACAGAGGCTGCTGCATCTTCTCTAAGGCCACCCGGTCACCGGCCTAATATCCCAAATTCCTTTGCTTGTCCTCCCATGTCTCGTGACCTTGTGTAAGGTTCTCTCTTTCTCTGCCTTATCAGCACCAGGGGATCTTTGTGCAACTTCAAATATTAGCAGCAGGACTATTTGCACCTGAGCATCGTTGCTTTTGTTGTTTATTGTTTTATTCTGTTTTGTGGTTTTACATTTTGTTGTGCACCACCTTGGGAGGGTTTACCCTAAAAGGCGGCATAAAAACCTTTTAAGTAAATAAACAAAGTGGATGAGGAGAGAGCCTGAGCTGTTTAGACTGTAGATTGCTTCAGATCTTTCCACATGTTCGCAGAGTATGTGCAATTTTGCATAACACAAGCGGCAGGGCGTCTGTGGAAGCATAGTTACTATCTTGTGTTTGAACATAAATCTCTCCTGGTTAAAGTTCAGTTCAAGGAGAAATCAGTTCTGCATGTTTGCGGCAAAAGCCGGTTCTGCACAGTACTGCTTGGCTGGAGCCCGAGCCGTCACAAACCCAGTTCCCTAGAGCAGTCTTTCAACTGTTTAAAAATGGATTGTACTTTTCTTTTCTTTTTTCATTTTAAAGCAGCACTTTAAAAAAAAGGGAGGGGAGAGACAGTCCACCAGAAGCTTGGCAGGAGGTGCAAGACAGACAACTGAAATCGAAAATTCCAATTGCTGGCAAGTTCATCAGTCAAATGCACTGCGAAGGTGGGGATGGTGCAAGGAAGCCGGGTTCACTTCTTGGGGAGTCCCCACACCCACAGAAAGTCCTGTTTCTAAGGGGCATTTTTATACACCCTCAAATAAAGAAAGCAATATTGTTTAAAGCCCTTCATGGACTGTATAGCAACCCTGTATCAGGACTGGACCAAGACATTTTGGGGATGGACATGGAAAAATCCAACTGGCATTCTCCCCTCATTTGTTAACAGAGGGCACAATACACTGTTTAGTTCTCCTGTACAAGCCTCGCTGGAATGAATGGGAATGCTTGTGTTCAGCCTCCATTCCTTTCAGTGGGGCTTGTATAGGAGAGCATCCCCATAGCTTATGCCTCACCATGGGGGCTGTTCACACAACACGCTAACCCACACTCACTGGTTGAGTGTGGGTTGTTGATGGACTGTGGGTTGTTTGTTGAACCGTGGATTGGCATGTTGTCTGAACCCAAGACATTTTCTGCAGGGTGGCTTGTTAACTATGCAGTGTGGCTTGTTAACCACCCTGGACAACCCAACAACAAAGCATGGGTTCTCAAGGTGGCTTGTTCGAGAAAAATAAGCCACACTGCATGGTTAACAAGCCACCCTGTGGAAAATGTCCTGGGTTCAGACATCACGTTAACCCACGGTTCAGCGAATAACCCACAGTTCAGCAACAACCCACACTCAACCACCGAGTGTGGGCCAGAGTGTTGTGCGAATCCAGTCCATGAGTCAGAGCCATCTATTTTCCATCAGCTCTCCTCAAAGGGGTCCAAAAATGGCTGCTTGACAGGAGGAGAGGGCCCTGTATTAGATGTAAACAATTACAACATTTGTATTCCACCAAGAAACTCAAGGGAGCCTACACAGGATTGTCCCGTTCATCCCCACACAACAACCCTGTGAAGTAGGTTAGCCAGAGAGAGAGACAGAGAGACAGAGAGTAGCCGAAGATCACTGAGTGACCGTCATGGCTGGATAGGGATTTGAACGCAAGTCTCCTGGCTCCATGTCCAGCATAGAAAACACTTGTTGAATAGTCTCCTTTCCTGGTGGTCCTGCTTTGGTAGTGTCGCTTGCTCACATTAAACAAACCAGCATGAAAATGTGGGCAGGATTAAGGCCCTCGCTTCTCCCCCTTTTGCATTTATGCTGCTGGTAAAGATGAATGCCGGCCTGGCACCCCCTCTGAAGGTCAGCCTCTGGATAGATGCTTCACAGGGCCCACATGTTTTCTATCTGCTGTCTTTGCTTTGAAAGTGTTTGTGGTTCCTGAACCTGGTGGGGAGCGTCACCAGTCCCGGCCACTGGTGAGAAGATGAAATATCGCAAGACACATCCATACTGACTTTTACGATGTTCCTCCGACGTCATGCGACGGCTCAGAACAACTCCGTAAAAGAAAGCAGGATGGAAATTGAAGGGGGAGAAGACAAGAGACAGGAAAACAAAAGGTGATACCGGTCTTAGCCCTAATGGGAACACAGGGCCAGGAATGAGCATTATCCTGTGGCACATGGGAGGACGGAACGTGAGCTCAAATGCAGGATTTTGCATCTTTAGACGAGTGGATTATTTGGTTTGAAAAATACATTGGCTGAAAATTGGGGCAACTTGGGGGCAAATGATGGCCTCTTGCTAATGTCGGTGCTCCTCTCTAGTGGCCACAGCCACTCCCACCCCCTAGGAAATGATCTCCTCTCTGAGAGATGCTATGTTATTATATAGCATTATCCTGAGAAAGGGCGTGGGGGTGGATGGCAGCCCCAGCTGGAAGTTCCTGGGAGAAACTCTCCTGCCACTTAAGTTTTGTGTTCTACCCATGCAATTTTACCTTCATCTATTCCTGAAAAATCACAAAATCCCCCCACCCCCGCATTTCACTGCACACAAACGGGATGGTGGAACTGGAGCAGGGGCTGGCTGTTGCTGTTTCAGCTTGGCATTAAAACAAAACGGTCAAGGTTCTAGCCCTTATGGGTGCAGAGGTAAGCCTGAAAACATGTGGCAGGGCCTGTCCGATCTCTGCAGGCCCAGAGGAACAGTTGGCAGCTTCCAGCAGTCCAGGGTGGGGCTCCAATGCTATGCAGAGCTCCTTCCCTCTCCCCAAAAGCAGAATGAGTGATACAAAGTGCACAGATGCATGCAAGTCGGCTTCATTTGCTCGGTTTCTTTTGGCTTGCAAAATATGGCTTCCCTGCAGGCTACCTGTCAGTTCCACCAGGAGTTAGCTCCAGGCCATTGTGGCAAGCTGTGCCAACCCACTGTTGCTGGCGGGGTCCCCCATTCCAGAACAGTTCCCGAAAGCCCTCTTTGCTGGCACCAGCTGAGCGCGTGCTGCGAAATAAATCATTATTTGTTTCCTTCGTGACACCGGCAAACTTTCCCCTGTGCCCAGCCCAGTCCTGAACAAGTCCTGGCAATTCTAGGAAGGAGGTGCATCTGTTGAGTGACGGCCCTTGTTTGAGTGATTCTGTGGAGCACTTGGAAATGTAGAGCTGGAGCTGGCTGGGGAAGCAGGCGAGGAGTGAAAAGAGGCACTTTGATCTCTCACACAGGTGCACAGAGAGGAGGAAGAACGAAGGCGGGACCCGCAGAGGGAAACCTCAAGGACTGCTCCGGAGAGGCACATTCACCTGGAACCGTGCATCCTTGCTCTCAGATCCCTGGCACAAAGGAGCATTGATTTATTTAATCCATTTATATCCCACCTTTCCTCCACTATGGAACTCAAGGTGGCTGCATGTGGTTTTCAGGTGGCCTCTCCTCCAAGCACTGACCAGACCTGGACCTGCTTAGCGAGGTCGCTGTCTCATGTGCCTTCAGGCCATGCCCTGTTTTACTTCTACAGTGAGGACTGCCCACCTTCAGAGGAGCCCACCCCTATGTCTGGTTCTGCACGACTGATGTGAGGCTTGATCCGAGGCAAGTCCAGTGCAGCAGCACCTCATGCAGAGGTACAACATGCAGCTTCCCATGAAGGCAGGTAACTCCACTTGTCCTGATGGCTCTGTGCTGCCTCCAGTACCAGAGGCAGTGAGCCTATGGACACCAGTTGCTGGGGAACGTGGACGGGAGGGTGCTGTTGCGCTCTTGCCCTGCTTGTGGGTTCCCGGTCAACAGCTGGTTGGCCACTGTGTGCACAGAACGCTGGACAAGATGGACCCTTGGCCTGATCCAGCAGGGCTCTCCTTATGTTCTTATGTTCATTGACAGCCTGCATCAGGGTGGAGTGATCCAGGCACACTTGGTGCAGAGACCCAGCAGAATCACTCACTCTTAGCAAAGGCTGATTGGAAAGAGGCAAGGCCAGAACAGTGACTCAAGTCAAGATGCAACGGGGAACCTCTTCTGTGGCTGGATCTTTATCTTTCAGGAGTCTTCAAGTCTTTTACTGCTGTGTCGCAGGGGTGGGGAACCTCAGGGCCAGGGGCCAAATCTGGCCCTCCTGGGGGCCAAATCCGGCCCTCTGGGGTTCCCTGGGTGGCTACACCCCATCTCCTAGCCATGCCCCCTTTTCTCCAACCACAGATTGTTTGGTAATTTCCCAGGTTTGGGACAGTTTTTTCCCATTCCAAACAGTTGAAGCGCCTCTCCTAGGCTGAGCTACCAGGAGTGAGAGCTTTAGGGCACAATCCTATGCATGTTTAGACAGACAAAAGTCCTACAACTCCCAGCATTCCCCAGCTAGCTATGCTGGGGCTGGGGAATGCTGGGAGTTGTAGGACTTTTGTCTGTCTAAACGTGCATAAGTTTGCGCCCTACAACTACAATATGCTGGTGTTTTTTAATATTTTGGCCCCACCCTTTTTGCCTTTGGCTGTATCTCGGGGCCAAAGTTTGGAGAACTTCTCCAAACTTAAATCCAGCCCTTGGGCCGAAAGACGTTCCTCACCCTGATGCATGGCTTGTGGCTCGCTAGCTGTTCCACAGCCACCCCATGACTGGCTGTGCCATTGGGAATAACTGCTTCAGGCGTAACCCAGCAGTTGGATTCCCTCCACCTGGTCACATCAGGGTGCTGCGTGCTTCCTATTCCCCCACGCGGTGAAAGCAGGGCTGTGCTACCTGGTTTGCCATTTCTTTTGGTGGAGAGAGCATCGAAGACTGATCGTGTCCTTTTGTAATATTTGCTTCTTTATATAAATATACAGGTAGAGCATATGTGCATGGCAGAAAGCAAAGAGGATCCAAAGAGCCTCTTGTTGAGGGTGAAAGTGGAGAGTGCAAAAAGCTGGTTTGAAACTCAACATTAAAAAACGAAGATCATGGCATCTGGCCTCATCACTTCCTGGCATATAGAAGGGGGAGAAATGGAAGCAGTGACAGATTTTATGTCCTTGGGCTCCAAGATCACCGCAGACGGTGACTAGCCATGAAATTAAAAGACGCTTGCTCCTTGGGAGGAAAGCGATGGCAAACCTAGACAGCATAGTAAGAAGCAGAGACATCACCTTGCTGACAAAGGTCCGCAGAATCAAAGCTATGGTTTTCCCAGTAGTAATGCATGGCTGTGAGAGCTGGACTATAAGGAAGGCTGAGCGCCGAAGAATTGATGCTTTCGAACTGTGGTGCTGGAGAAGACTCTTACGAGTCCCCTGGACTGCAAGGAGGTCAAATCAGTCCATCCTAAAGGAAAGCAACCCTGACTGCTCATTGGAAGGACAGATACTGAAGCTGAAGCTGAAATATTTTGGCACCTAATGCGAAGAGAAAATTCCCTGGAAAAGGCCCTGATGCTGGGAAAGATTGAAGGCAAAAGGAGAAGAGGACGGCAGAGGATGAGACGGCTAGATAGCATCACCGATGCAAGGAATATGGACTTGAGCACACTCTGGGAGAGAGCGGAGGACAGGAAGGCCTGGCGTGCTGTGGTCCATGGGGTCATGAAGAGCTGACTTAACGACTGAACAGCAACAAGAGCATATGTGCAGGTGTAACCCACTAGTATATTTTTCTTGAAGAATTCTGAGTGGGAATATTCCTGCACATGCTCAGTAAAGGCATGAAATAGGGAGTGGCCACCGTTGTAGGCAGTTACCAAAATGCAGGTGGAAGAAGCCTGCTTTCTCCTCCCTGTAAGGCCCTGAACCCTGGAGACGCGGCTGTTTACAAAGTTGTTCCTGTGTTGCTGGATCCTGGTCCGTTTTGAGAAGATTGCTGTGGAGCTAGAGTGAACTGAGTAGAGGCTGTTGTCTTTCGTCAGCCAGCAGAAAAATCAAGCTGCAGAGAGAAGTTGTATTTATAGTTTTGTTGTGGACTCAAGCTGAAAGACAGAACTTTGGGAGGGCTGTGCTCTGTTTTACTGTTTTGGCGATAAGTGAGTTGTTATGCATGTAAAATTATTACTTGTTCATTATTATTGTTTTTAATTAAGAAATTAAAATGATATATGTTAATGGTCCCTGTACAAGGCCTATGCTGGAAGTTACATGTGTTACACAGGCACATATCCCATGCACTCAGAGGCAGGCAGCAGGACTACCACCCCAAATTAGATCCCCAAGGAGATCTCCTACACCTGCAAGGTACCTTCCACTCACTGCTCTCTCTGGGAAACACTAGACACAACATCAGTTGCATGAATGCAATTCATGTGTATGTTTTGGGTTATGTAAAGAGCAGCTGCAGAGGAAGCTGAGCTCCATCAGGAGGTTTGGACCACCGGTCCTTCCTCAACCTCTCCTTCGTGCCATTGGAGGCTTCCCTCCTGATGCAAAGAGCAGCCTGGTGGAGGGGCGGATTATCACGGGGACCACTGTGGCTCCTCTTTACATAATGGAAAACGTGCCCGGTGCTTGCATGCACGCAGTTGATGTCGTATCTCTTCATCAGCGCCATCCAAATCTTTCACTTCATAAGTTCTCTTAAACCCATTTTGCTTTGCATGTTGATTTTGGTTTAAGATGAGACGGTTATTAATATTTGCAGACAGAAAAGAGTCCTACAACAGCGTGGCTGGCTGGGGAATGCTGGGAGTTGTAGGACTTTGCTTCGTCTAAACATGCAGAGGACTGTGTCCTTTCGTTATTCATTTAATTCATTTAGGGGGCCACCCTATTGATTGTGCCTTTGATGCGTGTGAGCCTCCGAATGTGGAGGCTTACAGTATCCAGTGCAGAGCAGGAGACGTGGCAGAGGAGACAGCCGCCTCCCCCCTGCCTCCCGCTCTGCATTTGGGCTAGACTGGCTGGGGCACTGCAGAGGGGGCGGGAAGAAAGATGGAGGGGCCTGGGGATACAGCGTAGCCCAGGACCTCCCCTCCCTCCCCTCAGAAACACCCCCTTCACGCCCTCTCTGAGGTCGCTTCTGCAACCTCAGGGACGCAGCTGGCATGGTTCTGTCTGTGCCGACAGTGAGGGGGAGGGGAGCTCAGATTCCTGGCTCCAAGGTCAGAGCGCTGACTCCTACCTCGGGTCCAGGAACCTGAAATATCCTACCCGCCCCCTCCAGACACTGTCTAGGGGGCCATAGGATTGAGTTCCACATTTATATTTCTAACCCATCTTTCAAGGCACACTGCACTTAAAAGACTCGAAAGCACATGAAAGTCAACTACCATGTTCTCTTTGGAGCCCCTGCCAAAGGAAGCGAGGCGGGTGGCTACTAGGAAGAGGGCCTTTTCTGCTGTGGCACCCCGGCTGTGGAATGAGCTCCCTAGAGAAGTTCGCCTGACACCTACATTGTACTCCTTTCAGTGTCCAGTGAAGACCTTTTTATTTTCCCAGCATTTTAGCGCTCTAGTCTTTCGGCTCTGCTGTTTTGAATCCGTTATTTTGAATTTCTGCATTGCTGCTAGGTTTTATTCTGGTTGTATTTTATATTGTAGTTTTTTAAGCTTTCATATTTCATATTGTTTTGTGTTGTACTTTGTGGTTTTTATTGTTGTGAACTGCCCAGAGAGCTTCGGCTATTAGGGGGTACACAAATTAAATAAATAAAGAACAAACATTTAACCTACAGAGCCAGTCAGTGCCAGCCCCAGGTCTTGGGAGGGCCTTGAGCAAGGTGCCCCCCCTCTCCACAGCCCAGCTGCCCCCTCCGTTGCCCTTTCAGTTTGGGCCCAATCCACAGAACTGCCTAGAATAAGGCTGCTGCTCCGTCTCCTAACCCTGGTCATTGCTTGGATGCTCCAAGGGCGGGCCGGTGAACAGGCAGCGCCAGCAAGGAAGAGGTGGGGACGTTTCTGGGGGGAGGGAAAGTGGGCTGCCTCCTGGGGCACCAAGAGACCCTGGGCACAAAACAACACCCCAGGCAGGCAGCTGCCATAGTGGCTGGACACGGCTTGGTGGGCAGCACAGCAGCGCCCTGGGCCAATCCAGGGTGCCATTTTAGATCACAACGTTTCTAGTGCGAGAGGCAGCAAGCTGAACCAATCGGCTCGCCAACCCTGGGGGGTGCACAGCCAGTGAGGGTGCTGGAGCAGTTAGAGGCCTGCCTCGCTGCTCCAGGGCCTTATTGGCTGCGATTCCCAATGCAGCGCCTGATTGGCTCAGCTTGCCGCCACTCTCAGACCAGGGAGCTAAAATGGCGCGGGGCTGCAGCCTGGATTGGCCGACGCAGCGCTTTCCCGTAGTGCGTGCCAAGCCTTACCTAGCCACTGTTGCTGCCTGCCTGGGGGCCATTTGGGGCACCCCACCAACACTTGCTCCCGCTACTCCTAAGGGTGCAGAAGACTGTGGGGGGGGGCAGGGAAGGGGCAAACGGTTCCCTTCTAACTTTTTTCCCCATCTTCTCCATCCCCCAAATACTCTCTACAGAGGTTGATGGGTGCGCTGGACCTTTCTCGGATGAACTCCGTTACATGTGTCTAAAAAGAAAGGGACACATACACATTCAATCCCTTCGTGCTGCCACATGGCTGGGGGCTGGGGAGGGAGCGACTGACTGACTGACTAGGATGCAGTGGGCAAAACCGAAGGATGTATGAGACCTTCATTTTGCCGTAGGGATGTATGAAAGTCACTTACCTTTTCGAAGGGTGACATTCGCGGTGGGGGGGGAGGCGCTCCGTCCCTCGCCCCGAAATTCTCTCCAGCCGGCTCTGCAGAGATTCCATGGAGCTGTCAACCGGGGCTGCCTGCAGCCGGACATCCGGCCACTGGGCAGCCTGCAGGGACTCAAATGGCGGCTGCCGTAACCGCCGCCATTTGCATCCCTGTATTTTGCCGTGATAGGCTACATAAATATTTATCACGGAATCACGGAAAAAAAACCAAAACAAACAGCGGACGCAAATGGTGGCGGCTACAGCGGCCGCCATTTGCAGTCCCTTTTTTTTGCCGTTTTAGCCTACGTAAATATTTACGTAGGCTATTACGGCAAAAAGAACAAAAAGGGAATGCAAATGGCGTAGTGGCCGCCATTTGTGTTCCCTTAGTTAAGCTCTGATAGGCTACGTAATTACTTATGTAGCCTATCACGGCTTCCACAGGGATGCAAATGGCGTCCCTGCATTAGCCGTGATAGACTACGTAAGTATTTATGTAGCCTATCATGGCTATATGGAAGAAGCAAATCGGCTGCAGGCGTGGCCACCATTCGCAAGTCAGCGCGGACAGCAGCAGGTAGGTGCTCCGTTCCGGGCCCATTTCGTGGGGCGGGGGGCGGGGGGGGGGCTTCGTTCCGCCACGGATTTCAGGGGGCCGAATGCACTGGCATTCGGCCTCACTGAGATTCGTGGCAGAATTCTCTGACATCCCTACATTTCGGTTTGTTGATAGAGTTGGAGGAGGCCTTGAAGGGCATCTCATCCAACTCTCTACTCAGACCAGAAAAGCCAAAGCTCCTATGATCAAATCAAAATTGTGTGGTTTCTCTTCTTTTCTCTTCTCTTGCAGTGTTTAATCAATGGTACATTTGTGCATCAGTAAGGCAAAGTAGAGAAAAGATGCAAGAGAACTGGAGAAGTTCTCTCTCTGCACCGCCCCCCCAGCCCCTGCACACATTTATTTCAGTCCAGAGCTCAACCTCTGGGCAGAATGGGTCTGTCTGGACTGAACAGCGCAAGGCAGGGCATTCCCCAACTGACCTAAGTGCTATACAAATGCTTCCTCTGTCTTCTTCAGCCTTCCTTCCAGTGACCTGGGTGAGGGGGCTAAAAACCTGAAGAACGGCACTCTAGCAATTTACACTAGCAGGATTTCGAACAGGCACCCCCCAAGTGTTCTTGAACAGCAAAATAGGGACAGTGATTTATCAGCACCACAGACAAGACGACAGGGACCGTTGCTGGCAAATCCAGACTGTGCCTGGCTACTTTGCGGGGGCTGGCTTGAGTATTTCTTCAGATTCAGCTAGACTTCCTTATTTCCTTTCCTGTCTCTCCTTGATGGCTTCATTACTTCCTGTTATCGCTCGTGATGAGTCTGGGAACCCGTCTCTGTGCTTCCTCATGTTCTGCCATTAAACCCTCATTTGCTTATTACAGTAATGATCATTCTGAGTTAATAGGGGTGTTTTTTTTTGCTTAGCCGAGTCAAAGAGACTTCGCATCATCATGGTTAATTAAAGGAGATGCGTGATGGCAATTGAATTATGCTGAAGGCCCAAGTAAGCTCCTCAAACAATTTGGAAAATCATCCACTTCATCCTTTGATAGCCCTGAGATGACCTCATTTTGTTTCCTGGGGGTGGGGTGGGGGGGAGGCTGGCTATGATTTGGAGCATGTCTGCTGACCTGGGTTCATGTGGCAAGCCATCTGGGAGAGAACCGGTCATTTTAGCTATGAAGGGCCACAGAGCAAGCACAAAACCGCCGTTCCCAAGCTGTGTGCAGGCAGGGGCACAGTCATTTGCTGCAAGAGAATGACTGGGGTGGCATGAGTAGGAAATCAATTCAGCAAAGAAGTGCATGAGCCCAAAGCAGTTTCCCAGGGAGGAGGATGCCCGCTATGTCTCTGAATGAATCCCTTGCTTCTCCTTCCTCTCCGCCTCCTTCCTCTCCGATGGTATTATCCTGTTGTGGATCTCCATTGACTAGATCACTCTGCGGCTCCAAACGTAGAAGGACAGCAGAATGCCCTGATGTGTCTCTGAATGATTCACTACTCTGGCCTGGTCTTCTCCCCATTGGGCTCCATTTTAGGGTAACTTGTCTGTATCTCTGCCTTGAGTCTGACTGGATCATTTTATCTCTCCCAATACAGTCGAATGACCCACCATTGTCAGAGGCTCATCCTTGCATCTCTGTTTGAGTAACTGCTTTTGGCTTTCCTGCTTCCAAGGAGGAGGCATGCCCAGATCAGGGACTTAGGGCACAATCCTATGGCGATGGACATAAGCCTCCAAACCCGGAGGCTTACAGCCATCCAACGCACAGTTGGAGCAGTGGGGGTGCTGCTCACCTCTGCACTCCTCCCACTCTGCATTGCAGCTAGAATGGTGTTTTTACCTGTCTAGCTGAGGGGGTGGGGAGGGGGAGGGAAGGAGACTGGGGAGAACAGACGTTTCCTTGTAAGCTGGCCTCCCCAGTCCCCTCCCCTCCCCACCCATGGGAATCCCCCCTTTACCTTCCCTCTGAGGTCACCTTGGCAGCCTTGGAGATGCAGCCGGTGCGGTTCTCTCTGTGCTGGCTGTGAGGTGGAGGGGGCAGAGAGCTCTGACTCCTGGGTCCAAGGTTGGGGTCAGCACTGGGTCCAAGGTTGGAGTCCAGGAATCCGAACTATCCAGCCCTCAGACACTGTCTAGGAGCCATAGGACTGCTCTCTTATTTATTTACAGCATTTTTACCCTGCTCTTCAGCCAAGAAAGGCTCCCAGCATGGCTTACAAAGATTAATAATGCAGTCCCTGCCCTCAGGCTAACTATTGAAAAGACACAGCACAAAAGGAAAAGGGATTGGGAGGGAGGAGGAAAAAAGCAAACCTGAGCTACCAGTTCTTAGTTTCGAAGTTCTTAGGTGCTCTTTCTGGACAGGAAGGGCGAAACAAGCTCCTTGCAGCTGCTCTTCTCTGGCCGATGGATGGGGCTAGGTTGGACCCCCTCTTGCCGTGACGGTCTCCCTCAGAGGCAGAGCCCGCAGCCCCCAAGTGGCCCTTGGTTCTCTGACTTGCAGAAAAGCACAAGGAGCAGAGAGTTCCTCTGAGGGCAGGGAGCTCTTACCTGGGGCCTCCTAAAAGTAATATTTTGCACATGTAAATGTGGAGTGTGCCTTGGGTTTTAATTCCGGAGAATCCGAGTGCCTTGGCCATCTTAAGTTTGGGAATGCTAGCCTACAAGCTCAGGCTCTGGAAATCCAGGCTTTGCTGAAGGATACTGGAGAGAGAGTGTTGCAGCCATCGAGAGCACAGCCCCACCTGTGCCTAGAAGCAGCAACCAAACTCGGAGAAGTGTAGCCAGGTACAGTGGAGGCCGGTGGCTCTGATGTCAGGGGGGCGGTGGATCTGCTCTGGGTTTCAGTCAGAGCTCTAAAGGAGCTCTCCGAGGTGCTGAACCCAGTTAAGATCAGCACCTTGGGCAGCTCTTTTGGAGTCCTGGCTGAAACCTAGGGCGGATCCACTGCCCCCCCTGACATCGGAGCCACCGGCCTCCACTTGCCAGGTCAAACAGGGAGCTTCCTGGCATGGAGTTGTCTTCGGGTGGGGCTGTGTCAGGAGACCAGGGCCAAGTGCTGGCAAAGTCCAGCCAGCAAACAAGAAGCTGGGGCGGACCAGTGCTTTCCCTCGGTAAGACACTGCCGAGGCAGAGCAATGCATGCAGCCAGGGCCCATAGGGTGGGTGGTGGCATGACTGGCTCTCCAGGGCCCCTAGGTACCACTCAGGAGGCTTCTGGTCTGCTTGGATTATTTGCAGGTTCATCCTCCAACCAGCAGCCGCTGTGACAGATGGGAGCAGAGAATCACCGCCTTATCATAGAATCATAGGGGGGGAAGGGGCCTGCAAGACCATCAAGTCCAACCCCCTGCTCAGTGCAGGAAGCCGGATTCCCAGGCGGTCTCCTGTCCAAGTACTAACCAGGCTGACCTTGCTCAGCTTCCGAGAATCAGGCGCATCCTTATCGACAAGGCTCACCGAACAATGCCTGCAGCAATGGATGGGCTGCCCAAAAGGCCCAGGAGCAGGGCCAGGAAGAGCAGATGGGCTTGGCCCAAAGCAAACAGGAGGTTTCACAAACACAGAGAGCACCGCCGCTGAGCAGACAGGAAAAGAAGAGTGCAGGGTGATGGGAGCTTCGCCATGCTGTTGTAGGATTGTGCAACACTAAATGCATCTTTGCTGGGTCTTGCTTCACGGGGTTTCCCCCGAAAAGATTTTAAGGGCATTGAATTGCAATACTCTCTGTCGGTCCTTGGTAAGGAAAGAGTAGCTCCAAGGCCACATTTGCAGGCAGGGACAGTAGACCTCATTCTCCCACGCAGAAAGTAAAAGGAATATGCATGCACACCGTGTTGGCTCCAGGTTTTTTAGGGTCCTGCTCTAGTAAGTCGACCTTCGCACTGCCACTGTCAGCAGCTGCTAATGCTCTTCCTCCTTTCTCTCATCGTTGCCACCACTTCGTGGTTTGGCAGGTGGAGAGCCAGGGAGCAAGTTGGCATCTACTGCTCCTCCCTCTCAACACCGCCGCCACCTGAGCGAGGGCAGCTGAACAAGCAGTTGCAAGGGTGACAAGGATGGGCAAGTCCAGGGCCTGCTGTCATTGGGCCCCTGCTGGGGTGTGGGCCCTCAGCAGGGGCCCAGTCATGCCTACCCTTGACACTGGTCCTGGACATGCCACTAGACTGGCCACCAAAAGTCGGAAGGAGGAATGATGTGTATCAAGCAAGACAGGAACATGGTGCACCACAGCCTCCACAGAAGAAAGAAAGGCCCTCCGCATGTACAAAGATAGGGATGAGTGAATCTGTCACGCTCAGTCTCCTGGAGGTTCTCATTTCCCCACTGCCAAACTTATGCCATGAGCTTTTATTCCCCGCACAGACATTCGTATGTGTTCTTGCTCACATTTTTCAAATGTATGCAGTGTTGCGTGCATGCGCCCCTTGACTGAAGTGCATTTCTATGCATTTTAGAAAAGCAGTTTTCTTTGTGCATTTTTCAAATGTTTGTATGTTGTCAAATAATTCTTTGGGGTGTTGTGGAATGCATCACAAGCTCAAAAACATATGGATTTCCAACTGCAAATTTCATTCAGGCCTGTGTTCAGTTCCAGGAGGCGCAAATTGAGTAAATCCCCCCAAAACAACAACCCATAACGGAGCAACTTTTTCACCCATGGAGGATGGAACACTTAGCAGGCAAAGACTGCCCTCTAGCGGGATCCTACAATTCTTCTTAAAATCATTGTAGGGATTGACTTCGCAGCCCAGTGCTGGGATCTTCCAGACCAAGCGTTTATTGTGGAATAGTCCTACCTCGCTCACTCACATTTTATGAGGTGTGTGGGAAAGAATGGAACAGTGGCAGGAACTCCACAGATGTGGATGATCCTTATCACCATTGCCCCTTCTTTTAAGGCTCATCCTGCCTTCTGCCCGATTAATTACTTGCTCTTTCCAACATTGCTAATCTGATTTGTTCCCTAATTATAGAGTTCCTGTTGCCTAATGTGCATGTGGGTATGTTTGATTACTCTGGCTGCAAAGAGAGAAAGAACTGTAATTTCTTAGAAAGGGCTGAATTGGAACTTCTTTTTTTAGCACAGCCAGAAGGAAAGCCATGCTGCATACATTCCTTGAGTGTCTCATGTTGTGAGGAGGGAGCAACCTCTGGAAATTATTAAGCAACTACAAGGGGTTGGGAGAAACGGGAGGAGAGTCTTGGCCATGGTGTGAACAGAAGATCATAGAATATACAGCGGGGGGGGGGGGCAAGAGTAGATCCTTTGTTGCAATTCTGGATGCAACATAAAACAGAAAAGTGACAATTAGAGAGTGCTGAAAGTCCTCTGTCTGGAAGCACTTGTGCAGTCTTAAGAGGAACAGATGAGTTTTGATACATGACACTGGAGGGAAAGTGAAAGGACTGAATCACACCTTGCAGGATGCTATGCTGTGCTGAATTTAGAGCCAGTCAGCTGACCAGGAAAAGTTAGCCTGCTGCCTGACTTCTGGCTTTTCAATGGCCAAGTCCTGAATGCATGGTGTCCCACTACATGAATGGAAATGCTGCTTTTTAGGCTAATTCAAAAAATCTCCTCCCCAAATTCAGATCTAGGGCTTTTCTACATGAGGCTGTTAATCCACTGTATCTACTTTTGGTTTAATTACAGAACTGAGATCCGAGCACTGCACGAAGAGTGTTTCCTTGTCTGCTTTTCTCCTATATAACCTCTAGGTGGCACTGTGGTATTGCAGAATAGTGCAAATACAAGTGGAAAAAGCATTTTCTTTTGCTTTCAGAAATAATTACC
Source organism: Heloderma suspectum (assembly GCF_057233095.1). Taxonomy (NCBI): domain Eukaryota; kingdom Metazoa; phylum Chordata; class Lepidosauria; order Squamata; family Helodermatidae; genus Heloderma; species Heloderma suspectum. The sequence continues at coordinate 32,676,297 of NC_139469.1, read as the reverse complement.
ACTTTTCCCTGTTCTAAAAAAAACTCACTGAAAGTGCTGTTTAAAAACAGAAGCAAAACGTGTGTGTGTGTCACAATATTGTCTAAAGAATCCATAAACAACCATGAATAGGGAATGATGAGCGCACAGTAAATGTTTCATACAGAAGAGCTCCTATTCTGCCATTATTTGATGGTATTATCTAGGTTTACAGCAGGGACGAGCAGATTTTAGGCTTGCAGGGTCTACTCTAGTTTTTACAAGAACTAGAACCCCAAAGCTAACCAACTGGAGCCAGGTGTGGGAGCAGGGTAGGGATGGACACAACATAGAATTAAGGAACAGGTTGGCTCTTAGCACATGTTCAGCTCAGGAAATTGCTTGCAGTCTCAGATCAAAGCTCACAATCCTTGCTGATAAAAATTGAGTCCTGGTTTTCCTCCAAGCTTTGTTTCAGCAGTCTACTTTGGTGCCGACAAGGGACAGCTATTGTTGTCGCTATGGTTGGACAACTGGAAGTCAATGAACTATGCCAATCTACTGAAAATCACCTTGTTGTTTACAGCATTTGTGCATATTGCTATTGTATATATTTTGCAGCATGATTTATTCCATGTGGAGGTACAATACCCACCTTCAGAGGGATTCCCATAGGCAACCTTCTCCAACAAGGTGCCTTCCAGATGTTTTGGACTTCAACTCCCATCAGCCCCAGCCAGCATGGCCAGTGGTCACAAATGTGGGAAGTTGTAGTCCAAAACATAGGGAGGTCACCAGGTCAGGGACGGCCACCATTTTAAAATTATTATTACATTTATATCCCGCCTTTCCCCCGCTTTCAAGGAACCCAAGGTGGCCGACATGGTCCTCCCTGTACTGCTTCAACTAAGTTCAGTTCCTTGTTATGCAAACCCAAAGCTAACTGCAATAGAGAAATCAAAGCAAGGCAACAGTCAAGCACAGTTACCAGGCAAACATGGGCTTGCCAGAGAAAAGCCAGAGGCGTAGCCAAGGCCAAACACACAGGATATCATCAGTCAGGTATGATCAGAATTCCAAACAGCAGCATCAGGCAGAAGCCCAACAGTCAATGACACAAAGGTCCAAACACAAGTCAGGGTGCAAGATACAGGAGCTGCAGCAACAGCATTGCTTCTAGCAGCTCTCCCGTTACAAATGAGAGCTGGTGCAGCTAGAGCTACCCAGTGCTCAGCTGCAACATGTTAGTTGCTTGTCAGATGTCCTCCTCATGATGCAAGCCCAACTCATGAGTAGTCCTCTTCAGTAAGTGAGCACTCCTTCACCTGGCCGCAGTCCTGTCATGAAACTTATGGCACCCATGTTCTCATGAGCCCAGCAACCCCTTTCTGCCTCAGCTGAGCTCTCTTCCTCTCGTAGGACGGCCCGAGGGTCCCAGACCACCTTGGCTAGTGCCAGGGTCTTCTAAGGGGCCAACTGGCTCTGAAGGTTCTGGCTCCTCCTTTGAAGGTGACTCCACAACACCTGGGACCATGACACTCCTCTCCATCTTATCTTCACAACAACCCTGTGAGGTAGGTTAGGCAGAGAGTCAGCAACTGGCCCAAAGTTACCCAGTGAGCTTCACGGTTGAGGAGAGATTAGAGCCTGGGTCTGCCCAGTCCAACACTCTAACCACTACACCACACTGCCTCACACTGGACATAGGCCAGGGTTATGGGTTTCCTCTCAGATTTCTGTGTACGGAGCTATCAGTGTGGGTTGCTGTCAGGGTGGACACTGAGCCCATAGAATCCCAGAGTAGTTCTGATTCTGAGGAAGAGCAGTCGCTCCTGGGAGAGGAGCGTGCTCCTCTTTCCCAGGGCCCACAGCTGATGGAGATTCCTCCCACCAGCATTCCTAGCTTAGATAGCAGTCCTGGGAGTGACAGAGCGCGGGAAGCAGACTTGATGGACGCGCAACGCTGACGCAGAAAGCGGCGCCAAATGGAGGGCGCAGAAAGGAGGGGTAGTGCCCGGTTGGTGCACAAACAACGGCTGCGCCCAGAGGATCCAAGGGAAAAGGGGAGGGACTCTCCCTAGTCCTTAAGTGCAGGGGTCTGCCAGTAATTCCCTTTCAAATGGGGACCAACTGTTCCAACGGAGGGCATAGGTACTCTGCTGCTCAGATCTAGTTGCTAACAGTAGAGTTGTTAAGTTGTAAAAGAGGAATAAAGCTTTGAAAAGAATCCCTTTGTCTGTGTCTGGACTTGGCTACTGGATTAGACTGAGAGAGGCCTCCAAGGAGCCCTTGACAATCGCCATGAAGCAATACCTGGTCGGTGCGCTGTATCGGACAAAAGGGTGTTGACAGTCCATCACATTCAGGGGGTGTTTCCATGGCATCTAAGCTGGCCCAAGAAACCTAGCTGTTGGTGGGAAGTCGCTAGGACTCCCTGCTCTAGCCAGGGAGGAGGGAGGGCACGGTATCTCTGTGTGCGAGAAACAGCCTGCAACCTGAGTGAGACTTGGGGTCAAAGTACACAATATGTTCAACAAGTAGTATGCAGCGGATGCTCCATTTTTTTTACTCACAAGGAAGTGCACAGGGACCTGATCCAGATCGGGACCACCATGGGCAGGTAGGGGAGGTTGAAATCTCCCGTGCAGCTGCTTGACTTCTGAAATTCACCCACCCACCAGTGGAAGCTGGTGGCTTCAATTTTGGTGGAGCTGTAATTCCATTCTGGGTTTCAGTCAGGACAAGCCAGAACTCTAAAGGAGCCATCCAAGATGCTGAACCCATTTTGGGGTCACCACCTTGGATAGCTCTAAAACCCAGAATGGAATCACAGCCCCACCAAAATCAGAGCCACCAGCCTACACACGCACACGCACACACACACACACACACACACACACACACGGGCTACAAACAAACAAAATGCCTCCATTGGGGCTTCAGGAAAAGAAGTGGCTGGGTGTGTGTGTGTGGGGCAGAGAGGTTTAAACCTCCTCTACCAGATCATGGTGGCCCCAATCCACATTGGGGCCCCATACATTGGGAGTAAAGAACAAAGAGTCCGCTGTATTTAATGTATCGTGTAGCTTCACTCCAAGAAAGGCAGAGAGCTGAGTTTGGGTTCTGTATAGGCATCTTAGGTACTGACTGTCTCCCTGAAATCCAATGTGGGAGCATTGGACTTGGGGCGTCTGCTGGAGTGATTAAGGGCGCAATCCTATGCATGTTTAGACCAGCTGGGGCATGCTGGGAGTTGCAGGCTTTTTTTCTGTCTAAGCATGCATAGGGTTGCGCCCTACATTGTGTCTCCACTTATGTATCACTTGTAAATACAGATATTGCAAACCCCCAAGAAGCCTCCTGTGACCTCTTTCCAAGGGAAACCAGACCTGGGTCAGCGCTGGCCCCCTGGAAGCTCCCATTGCTTAGAGAACTGGGGTGAACATAACCATATAATGTTACATATGTGTACCCCCGTCCAAGCAGTGAGAAGATTCAGGGGTTCTAGAGCGTACTCAGGGCTCAGTTTCCTTAGAAGGAGATCGCTGGAGTCATATGACGTTTCTGTGATAAGAGGTTTATTTACAAATATATACGGGCTGAGCCCAAGAGGAGGGTTCATAGCATTAGCACGTGGATGGATTCCTGCACCCCGTCAGATGTCCAGGGGGACCCACAGCACCATCAGCTCGCTGTCTCCTTTCCGAACCAGTTCCAGCACAGACTGGCCAAACTACTGACCAGTAGTTTGTTGTTGTTGTTCAGTCATTAAGTCCTGTCCGACTCTTCGTGACCCCATGGACCACAGCACGCCAGGCCTTCCTGTCCTGCGCTCTCTCCCGGAGCGTGCTCAAGTTCATATTCATTGCATTGGTGATGCTATCTAGCCATCTCGTCCTCTGCCGTCCCCTTCTCCTTTTGCCTTCAATCCTTCCCAGCATCAGGGTCTTTTCCAGGGAGTTTTCTCTTCGCATTAGATGGCCAAAATATTTGAGCTTCAGCTTCAGTATCTGTCCTTCCAGTGAGCACTCAGGGTTGATTTCCTTTAGGATTGACTGATCTGACCACCTTGCAGTCCAGGGGACTCATAAGAGTCTTCTCCAGCACCACAGTTTGAAAGCATCGATTCTTCGGCACTCAGCCTTCCTTATAGTCCAGCTCTCACAGCCATACGTTGCTACTGGGAAAACCATACCTCTGATTATACAGACCTTTGTCGGCAAGGTGATATCTCTGCTTCTTACTATGCTGTCTAGGTTTGCCATAGCTTTCCTCCCAAGGAGCAAGTATCTTTTAATTTCATGGCTACAGTCACCATCTGCGGTGATCTTGGAGCCCAAGAAAGTAAAATTTGTCACTGCTTCCATTTCTTCCCCTTCTATATGCCAGGAAGTGATGGGGCCAGATGCCATGATCTTAGTTTTTTTAATGTTGAGTTTCAAACCAGCTTTTGCACTCTCCACTTTCACCCTCAACAAGAGGCTCTTTAGATCCTCTTCGCTTTCTGCCATTAGGGTGGTATCGTCTGCATATCTGAGGTTGTTGATAATTCTCCTGGCAATCCTAATTCTGACCTGTGATTCATCCAACCCGGCGTTTCTCATGATGTACTCTGCATATAAGTTAAATAAGCAGGGCGACAATATGCAGCCTTGTCGTACTCCTTTCCCAATTTTGAACCAATCAGTTGTTCCATGTCCGGTTCTTACTGTTGCTTCTTGACCCTCGTACAGGTTTCTCAGCAGACAGGTAAGGTGGTCTGGTACTCCCATCACTTTAAGAATTTGCCAGAGTTTGTTGTGATCCACACAATCAAAGGCTTTAGGGTAGTCAGTGAAGCAGAAATAGACTTTTTCTGGAATTCTCTTGCTTTCTCCATGATCCAGCAAATGTTGGTGATTTGATCTCTAGTTCCTCTGCCTCTTTGAAACCCAGCTTGTACTTCCAGTAGTTCTTGGTTCACATGCTGCTGAAGCCTAGCTTGTAGGATTTTGAGCATAACCTTGCTGGCATGTGAAAAGAAATAAGCACAATTGTACGGTAGTTTGAACACTCTTTGGCATTGCCCTTCTTTGGAACTGGAACTTAAACTGACCTTTTCCAGTCTTGTGGCCACTGCTGAGTGTTCCAAATTTGTTGGCATATTGAGTGCAGCACTTTAACAGCATCATCTTTTAGGATCTTAAATAGCTCAGCTGGAATACTGGCATCTCCGCTAGCTTTGTTGTTAGTAATGCTTCCTAAGGCCCACTTGACTTCATTCTCTAGGATGTCCGGCTCAAGTTCAGTGACCCCACTATCATGGCTATCAGGGACATTCAGATCTTTCCTGTATAGTTCTTCTGTGTATTCTTGCCACCTCTTCTTAATCTCATCTGCTTCTGTTAGGTCCCTGCCTTCTTTGTCCTTTATCATGCCCGTCTTTGCACAAAACGTTCCCTTGAGATCTCCAATTTTCTTGAAAAGATCTCTAGTCTTTCCCATTCTATTGTTTTCCTCGATTTCTTTGCATTGTTCATTTAAGAAGGCCTTCTTGTCTCTCCTTGCTATTCTCTGGAACTCTGCATTCAGTTGGATATATCTTCCCCTTTCTCCCTTGCTTTTTGCTTCCCTTCTTTCCTCAGCTACTTGTAAAGCCTCATCAGACAGCCACTTGGCTTTCTTGCATTTCTTTTTCTTTGGGATGGATTGAGTTGCTGCCGCCTGAACAATGTTACGGACCTCCGTCCATAGTTCCTCAGGTACTCTGTCTATCAGATCTAATCCCTTAAATCTGTTCCTCACCTCCACTGTATATTCATAAGGGATATGACCTGAATGGTTTAGTGGTTTTCCCGACGTTCTTCAATTTAAGCGGAAATTTTGCAAGAAGCAGCTCATGATCTGAGCCACAGTCAGCTTCAGGTCTTGTTTTTACTGACTGTATGGAGCGTCTCCATCTTTGGCTGCAAAGTACATAATCAATCTTATTTCGATATTGACCATCTGGTGATGTCCATGTGTAGAGTCGCCTCTCGTGCTGTTGGAAAAGAGTGTTTGCTATGCTCAACGTGTTCTCTTGGCAAAACTCTATGAGCCTTTGTCCTGCTTCATTTTGTACACCAAGACGATGCTTGCCTGTTATCCCGGTGATTTCTTGACTTCCTACCTTAGCATTCCAATCCCCTATGATGAAGAGGACATCTTTTTTTGGTGTTAGTTCTAGAAGGTGTTGTAGGTCTTCATAGAACCGATCAACCTCAGCTTCTTCAGCCTCAGTGGTTGGGGCGTAGACTTGAATTACTGTGATGTTGAATGGTTTGCCTTGGATTCGTACTGAGATCATTTTATCGTTTTTGAGGTTGTACCCCAGTACTGCTTTTCCCACCCTTTTGTTGACTATGACTGCTAATCCATTTCTTCTAAGGGATTCTTGCCCACAGTGGTAGATATAATGGTCACCTGAATTAAATTCGCCCATGCTTGTCCATTTTAGTTCACTGATTCCCAAGATGTCGATGTTCAGTCTTGCCATCTCATGTTTGACCACCTCCAGCTTACCTTGATTCATTGATCTTACATTCCAGGTTCCTAAACAATATTATTCTTTACAGCATCGGACTTTCTTTTCACCACCAGACACATCCACAGCTGAGTGTCCTTTCGGCTTTGGCCCAGCCACTTCACTCTTTCTGGCGCTACTTGGAAATATCCTCTGCTCTTCCCCAGTAGTATATTGGACCCCTTCCGACCTGAGGGGCTCATCTTCCGGCGTCATCTCTTTTAGCCTTGTGATATGTTCCATGGGGTTTTCTTGGCAAGAATACTGGAGTGGGTTGCCATTTCCTTCTCCAGTGGACCACATTTTGTCAGAACTCTCTGCCATGACCTGTCCGTCTTGGTTGGCCCTGCATGGCATAGCTTATGGCTTCACTGAGTTATGCAAGCCCCTTCGCCACAAAAAGGCAGTGATCCATGAAGGGGAACTACTGACCTAGCTTGCTGTTATTATTCTTACAGGCCGGTGAATGAGCACATTCTTCAGGGAAGGAGTAGAGAAAGGTAGGCCCCTCTCCAGAACAGTTTGTGGACAGACACCACTCTGCTAATCTTCACCGCAGTAGGGAATCTGGCAGGCTAAACCTGCCCAACGTTCGACCCATTCTAGCAGTCTCTTCTCACAACCACAGATTCACAAGGTTGTGGTCGGCATATTGATGGGTGAGATTTTCCTGTGCTTTGCATTTTGATAAGAACTTACCAAGACTAGCAGATTTCTCCAGAAACCAGACAGGACGAACTCGGTTACATCATGATTTCCGGCTTGTGTGGTGGTGCAATGCAATGATGCTTGGATTGCTTTCCTGCAATGCAATATCATATCATGATGCTTGGATTCCTTTCCTGCGGTGCCATCTTCTGGTCAATGACCGAAAAGCCGAGTAGCATCAGAACTCAGCCAAAATTAGTTCCAAGGCTGCGCTCACCAGGAGGAGAATATCGAGAAAATAACGTCATTTTCATTGGTTTGGATTATTTCGGTCGCAGCTTTCAATGGTTGTCCAGATATATTCTGCAAACAGAGCATTTAATACAATTACATCAAAATGTAGGGCATTCCTATTCAGAGCAGGATTTATAAACATGCAATGTAAGATTGTCCAATAGTTTCTTACGTATGTCACCTCACCTCCTTCCGACAGAACTGTGGAAATGAGCAGTTCTGTGTTGCACTATATTCTCGCCTGATCTTCCCCATCGATATATAATTTGGTTAACATATGGTTTGTTCTCAAAATCTATGAAAAGTCCACAGGCCTTGCTCGGGTTGAACAAGATCAGCAACAATGAGTAACTTATGAGTAGGGATGTAAGAGAAATTTGTTTCTGTCCCTTTTTGATCAGGATCACACCTTCGAGACTGAACATGAACTCTAATACAATCTGTGGTCAAAGTCCTGGAGGAGAAGGCTATTCCTGGAGGAGGAGGCTATCAGTGCCCACTAGTCCTGATGGCTATATGCTACCTCCATTATCAGAGGCAGTGAGTCTATGTACACCAGTTGCTGGGGAACATGGGTGGGAGGATGCTGTTGTGCTCATGCCCTGCTTGTGGGTTCCTGGTCGACAGCTGTTTGGCCACTGTGTGAACAGAATGCTGGACTAGATGGACCCTTGGTCTGATCCAACATGGCTGTTCTCAAATTCTTAGGAACCTGCATTTCCTGGGTTGTCCTGCCAGGAAGGTCTTGGCTATGACACCTGGACACAGAGCTCCATTTGGGCTAGGGCTTTCTTCTTCATGCAGGACAGTTGGTCCCACTACCAGTTGAAAGGAGGATGCTTTCTGCCTAGGATGCTTGCATCTCCTTGCCATAAACTAGAGCTTGAAGGAGAAAACCAGAACCAAATTAAAACAATCCTAGATGACCTCTAGGGTGTTATGTTGCAGTGTATAGCATGAGTGGAAGATTTCTTCCAAACAAGGAAGAGCATTGCCCTTTGCAGAGCAGTGACGTTGTGTCTGCCACATGCTTGGCCTACAGACAATATTAAGAAATAATATCAGACATCATATGTGAAAAGAAGCACTACTTTTAGATGGAGATTGAATGAAATGATATTTCAAAATAAAAGTATGGTGGATGACACTAAAAAGAAATTGAGATAATTTTTTGAATTGAATCTGGACAAGGGAACAAATATCCAAACAGTATGGGATGCAAGTAAGGCCTATATGAGAGGTTATTTTATACAACAAAACACGCAACTGAAAAAGAAAAGAGAAGAGAAGGTACAAGGTATTCTAAAACAGATAAAGGAGAAAGAAGAATTCCTAAAAAAAAAATTGGGGAAAGGCAAGTGTCCTCCGACAGATTAAATTACTCCAACAGCAATTGTTGATGTTAACAGTTCAGGAAATGCAAAAAAAGTTAAACTTTGTAAACAAAGAAATTTTAAATTTGCCAATAAACCAGGAAGATGGTTGGCCTATAAACTTAGAAAGGAAAAAGAAAAGAAAACAATTGTGAAAATAAGGGAAAGTAAATTAGAATTAACCAATAATGTGGCAATTCAGAAAGCTTTTTATCAATATTATTCAGATTTGTACAAACGACAGGATATCTCCCCAGAATTAATGGATAAATATATTCATAAACAAAATTTACCATTTTTTTTTTAAAAAAGGTAAAGGTGTCCCCAGCCAGTCGTGTCCGACTCTAGGGTGTGGTGCTCATCTCCATTTCTAAGCCGAAGAGCCAGCGCTGTCCGAAGACGCTTCCGTGGTCATGTGGCCGGCATGACTGAACACCGAGGTGCATGGAAAATTACCAAAAATTACTAGGGAACAAAAACAGATGATGAATGGCCTAATAACAGTAAAAGAAATGGTGGAAGCAATAAAAAAATAAAATTGGGAAAAACTCCGGGACCAGATGGAATATCAGGATTATAAGAAGTGTGAAGAGGAAATTTTACAACCGTTGAAAAATATGATGAAGAGTATTTTAGAAAAGGGGGAGATACCAGAAACATGGAAAACAGCATATATAACATTAATACCTAAAGAAGGACAGGATTTAACCACAACAAAAAGCTACAGACCAACCTCATTATTAAACAATGACTATAAGATATTTGCAACAATTTTGGCAGAAAGGCTCAAGAAAATATTGCAGGAGTTTGTATATGAGGACCAAATTGGTTTCTTACCAAGGAGACAGATGAGAGATAATGTAAGAATGGTCTTGAATGTGGTGGAATATTTGGAAAAATACCCAGAAAAACAAGCAGCTCTGATCTTTTTAGATGCAGAGAAAGCATTTGATAATCTCAACTGGAAATTTTAAATTAAGACTTTAGAAGAACTGGACTTTGGAGAAAACTTTATAAAATGGGTGAAATCGGTATATACCGATCAAAGGGCTCAAATAATTATAAATGGGGATTTGACTAAATGTTGTGAGATACAAAGAGGAACAAGACAAGGTTGCCCATTGTCACCGCTACTGTTTATATTGGTTTTAGAATGATTGAACAGAGATATAAGATCAGATGATTGAATTACAGGAATAAAGATTAAAAAGGAGAAATATAAACTGAGGGCTTTTGCAGATGACTTGGTGTTTATGTTGGAAGAACCTTTAAAGGGAATTGAAATTTTAATGAAAATATTAAAAGAATTTGAAGCAGTGGCAGGGTTCAAAGTTAATAAACAGAAAACAAAATTTTTAACAAAGAATACGAATCTTCAAAAAAAAAAAGAGTTGATGGATAAGACTGGCTTCCAAATTGAAAAGAAAGTAAAATATTTGGGTGACAAATGTGAATTGTATGCTTCTTCAAAATAACTATGTTAAAGTGTGGAATGAAATTAAACAAGACCTATTAAAATGGGAAAAATTACAACTATCACTTTTGGAAAGAATTGCAATGATCAAAATGAATGTATTACCTAGAATGATATTTTTGTTTCAAATGATACCCATTATTACATCAGATTTACCTTTTAAGCAGTGGCAGAGAGATATAACGAACTTTATATGGCAAGCAAAAAAACCAAGAGTTAAAATAAAAATTTTACAAGATGCAAAGGAAAGAGGTAGCTTGGGATTACCAGATTTTAAAACCTATTTTTCTGCTTGCTGCTTGATGTGGATGAAGGAATGGGTGATGCTGAAAAATAGAAGACTTTTACAACTAGAAGGGCATGAATTGAGATACAGGTGGCATGGTTATTTGTGGTACAATAAAACAAAAGTGAATGTAGATTTTAATAATCACTATATAAGAAGGGCTGTATTAAGAATTTGGAATACATATAAATTAAGGTTCTAGCAAAAAAACCCACGTTGGATATCTTCACAAGAAGCAATGCATAGAAGAGAATTTGATAGCACGCATAAATGGATAAGATATAATAATTTACTGGAATGGTCACAAGGGGAATATAAGTTAAAATCAAGGGAAAGCTTATTGGAAGAAAGTCATGTCTGTCAGTGGTTTTCATATTTGCAAATTAAAGAAAGCTTTAAAATAGATGAGAAAAATGGTGGATTTGAAGAACCAGAATCTGAGTTTGAAACAGCACTATGTACAAATGATGAACATGTTATTGCTAAACTGTATAAATTACTGTTAAGGTATGAGACAGAGGATGAACAAGTAAAACATTGTATGATAAAATGGGCACAAAATGTTGGTCATAACATATCAGTGGAAGAGTGGGAAAGTATGTGGGGAAAAGATTTAAAATGTACTTTATGTACAAGTCTTAAAGAGAATTTTTATAAGATGAATTTTTATAAGATGGTATACGTCACCATTTAAATTGTCTAAAATGTATAAAGGTGTTTCTGGAAAATGTTGGAAATGTGAAGACCAAGAGGGAATGTTTTATCATTTATGGTAGACTTGTAAAAAAGCTAAAACATTTTGGAAATGAATACAGTCTTTAGCTCAAAGAATATTAAAGACTACTATAGAATTAAAGCCAGAAACTTTTGTATGGAGACTAACAGATGAGCACGTAAAAGACAACGGGGGAACCCTCTTTCTTTGCATGACAACGGCTGCAAGGTTATTGTATGCACAAAAGTGGAAGAATGAAACCATACTAACTGCGAATGAGAGGATCACGAAAATGATGGAGCCGGCAGAGATGGCAAAACTTACTATTATAATTAAAGAAGGATCAGCAACTACATTTATGTTAGATTGGAAACCTTTTATAGGATTTGTACAAGAAATAGAGAAAAATGATATCTGTGTATGTGGATTTTGAACTTTGAGATGGTTAATTCTCTTTTTGTTGTTGTTAAACTTAGGAGAGAAATGGGATAATGTCTGTGAACTCAATGTATGATATACAACTAAGATAAGAACTAGAGAATAATAATAAGTATTTGTTGTATAAGGGGAGCCAAAGGTAGATACCTTACAATCTTAAGAGATATTTTAGTGTATGTGTATTGTTTGTTCATGTTGTTGTTGTGTTGTGTTTTCCTTTAAAAAAAAATAAATTATTATACTGGGGGGGGGGGAGGAAGAAATAATATCAGACAGAAGGTCAGGTCAGTTCCCAAAGTAGGCTTTCTGACCATCTCACCATACATCTCCGCATCCGGGCACTCTACATATCTGTTCCATAGTAAAATCGCTTGGAGTTTCTAGGGCTGCTTTTTACTTTGTAATGCAATAGGTAAAGTAGTGAAATGGACACCTCTTGATGCCTCCCCCCCCCCAAGTGGGCAGGATTGGAGGTCAATGATAATGATAATAAAGGTTTTTTAACCTTTGTAACCTGCCCTGAGAACTTTGGCTATGGGGTGGAATAGAAATGTAATTAATAATAATAATAATAATAATAATAATACTGATGATGATGATGATGATTTTAAACTGCCTTTCAGGATAGGTTATTTTCCCAAGGCAGTTTCCCAAGATGGTTTATAGAAGTCAATAAAGCATCTTAATGACATCATACAAAAACTGTTAGCAGAACAAAACAGAAGAGAAGGGCAAACATTACTGAGTCATCCCCTGGCTAAACAGCTGGAAATATAAAACAGCAGCACAAACCAACGCAACAGAATAAACCACTACTACGACAAAACATAATGAACTTGCTAGTCTTTTTTTCCACAAAAACCCCCAGGAGATGATATATATAGATTTGGCTCCACCTGGCCGCTAGGCAGCATTCCCCTCTCTCAATGTGACCCCTGTTTGCACCCAAAGCTGCTAACTAGCTCTGCACCCCGAGTGACCCCTGCTATTGCACCTATTAGCGGCTTTAAAGACTCCAAGAGCAAATGAACCCTTAGCTTGCATCCCTATGTGGTGTGACCCCCTGCCATCACCATTCCAGCAAAAACAACATTAACGTATTCAGACAGAGGACAACTACGCAGCAAAACCACCATGGCCTGGCTCCCAGATAAGCCCCTCGCTCTCACCCTCCAGACCATGGCTCCTGTTGCCCCTTCCCTTGCCCCCTTTGTTGCAGCCATCTTCAACCTGGTGCCATTGGCCATGCTGGTTGGGAATTATAGGAGATGCGGTCCAACACATCTGGAGAGCCCCAGTTTGGGGAAGCTTGCTTTATTGGATTGCTTCTACTTACACATCCAGCTGTGGTCACTTGCCCTGGGCCCCAGGCCCTCAGTTCTTCACCCAGCCCACGGCGGGCTCTCTTGCTTCTTGTCTTCAGCCCTTCCAAGCCTCTCTGAAGGACCTTCCATCATGCCTAAGCATCAGAAGCCAATGCACAATGTAGACAACACCCCTTCCACCACCTGCTTCAGCAAAAGTGCTGCCCTAAGCAGTTGCCCAAGGATGAGGCACTCCTTGGGGATGCCTGGGGCTACGATCTGCCCAGTTATGAAAAATGAGTCCATGGCTGACTGAACCTTGCTGAGTGGTTGCAACTATTCATTTGTTAATGATCACATGGAAGGATATTGATGCTCGGATGTAGCTTCCCCTGAACCTGGTGCTCTTCAGATGGTTTAGACCACAACTCCCAGCATCCCTCACCATTATCTATGCTGTCGAGGGCTAATGCAACAACATAGGGAGGGTCATACATTCGCCACCCTTCTTCAGCATACCTGGAGGGGAAATATAAAGGGACCCCTTTGGTACAACGGACATGTACCTGGGGTGTGGGGGAGGTGGAAGATGTGGTGCATTTCTTGTTACGTTGCTCTTTGGATAAAGATTAAGGATCGTTTCTTGGGAGTTCTTCTAAGACCAAGAGCAGGCTGGCCTACTGCTGATATTATCTGTGAGTTGTTGGTGGATTATAACAAGGCGATTGCGATCAAGATTGAAACTTCTGCTGTAGCAGCCCCAAAAATCCACTGAATTTTTAAAAAGAAGCTAGGTGTAGACTGCAGAGGGGACCGCCTGCTATAGTGTCCTGCTAGTACTGTCACTGAGGTCTATAGTGTGTTACCAGTGTCAAATTTTAGCCTTCCTTTTCAATTCAGTTCCTTTATACAATTACCTTTTGTATGAACTTCTTTTATATGAATGTCCCCTGTTCCGGTTTTTGGTAAGAGTATAGGCTGGTATGTAGATATTTTGTACTTTTGTTGCGTTTGTAATGACCTTTGTGCCACAGACAAATAAATCTGACTTACTTAGGGCACAATCCTAGGCATGTTTAGACAGAAACAAGTCCTACAACTCCCAGCATTCCCCAGCCAACTCTGGGCACCCTTACTGACTTACATTCCCCACCCTTATTGAATACTGATCAGATGCCAATGCGACTATGAGCTTTCTTAGGAAAATGATGGGCTGAAGAGTAAAGCAGTTTGTTATATTTCCCTTAGAAGCACTAGATGGTAGCACAACCCCATCCTAATTCTCAGGGAGGAGAGAACTAGAGAAGCAAAACACAGAATGGTCATAGTAGAAGCCCTTACAACCTGGGGCAATTCCAGAACTCCTCATTCTCTGAGAACCAGAGAACTTTTACATAGTTTACCAGGAAGTACTAGTTCCCCTCTACTCAGCACTGGTTAGGCCTCATCTGGAGTACTGTGTCCAGGTCTGGGCAACGCACTTTAAGAAGGATGCAGACAAACTGGAGAGGGTTCAGAGGAGGGCAACAAGGATGATCACTGGAAACAAAGCCCTGTGAGGAGAGACTGAAAGAACTGGGCATGTTTAGCCTTGAGAAGAGAAGACTGAGGGGAGATAGGATAGCGCTCTTCAAGGACTTGAAAGGCTGTCACAGAGAGGAAGGCCAGGATCTCTTCTCCATCACCCCAGAATGCAGGGCACGGAATCATGGGCTGAAGTGACAGGAAGCCAGATTCCGGCTGAACATCAGGAAAAACTTCCTGACTGCTAGAGCAAGACGACAATGGAACCAATTACCTAGGGAGGCGGTGGGCTCTCCCACCCTGGAGGCATACAAGACGAGGCTGGACAGCCATCTGTCAGGGATGCTCTGACTTGGATTCCTGACTTGGTGAGATGGGAAGGGCCATCGATACAATTGCTCCCAAGCGCCCACTCTGGTGCTGTGGGGCCTGTAATTCACCTTGGTTTACAGAAGATCTACGGGCAATGAAACAGGCCGGACGATGGCTAGAGTGCAGGTGGCGCAGGTCTCGGAGTGAGTATGATCAACGATTAGCAAAGACTCTTCGCTGCGCCTTTTATGCGGCAGCGAGGATGGCAAAAAATCTTACTATACATCTATTCTTTCATCCTCGAAATGTCGCCCAGCAGAATTGTTCTGAGTGGTGAAGGGCCTGTTGGGATCTTGCTCAGGCTCAGAGAAACTGGGATTGGAACCCGCGGTCATCTGCTGTGATAAGTTTGCTAGGCACTTCGAGGAGAAAGTCGCTCGTATTCGCTCAGAACTTGATGCCACAGTTATCGCAGAGTCTGGGGAGGTGTCCAGTGTTCCATCTGGTTGTGTTTCAGTTGTTGCAGCCTGATCCACCTGGGATCAGTTTCAGTTGTTGCAGCCTGATGATGTGGACAAGATGCTTGAATCAGTCTGGCCCACCGCATGTAAGCTTGACCCTTGCCCATCTTGGCTTATACGATCTAGCAGGAATGGATTGGCTGGGTGGGTCCAGGGAGTGGTAAATGCTTCGCCCTGTCAGGGGGTGGTTTCTGCTGCCTTGAAAGAGGCTGTAGGGCACCCTCTCCTGAAGAGGCCCCCCTGGACCCAGAGGTATGTGAGAACTATCGCCCCATTGCCAATATCCACTTTTGGGGCAAGGTGCTTGAGCGTGTGGTGGCTGGGCAGCTTCAGACATTCTTGGAGGAAACTCATTATCTGGACCCATTTCAGTCTGGATTCAGGCCAGGGTTCAGCACTGAAATGGCCTTGGTTGCTCTGACTGATGACCTACTCCGGGTGAAAGACGGGGGAGTGCTACCCTGCTGATCTTCCTGGATCTCTCAGCGGCTTTTGACACCATTGATCATGGTGTCTTACTGGATCGGCTCTGCGAGATGGGAGCTGGGGGCACTGTGCTACAGTGGTTCTGCTCCTACCTGCAGGGCTGATTCCAGAGAGTGGTATTGGGGGATTCCTGTTCTACCCCATGGCTTTTAAGCTGTGGGGTGCCACAGGGTTCTATTCTTTCCCCCATGCTGTTCAACATCTATATGAAGCCACTGGGAGAGGTCATTAGGAGTTTTGAGGTGGGGTGTCACCAGTATGCTGATGATACTCAGCTCTATTGCTCCTTGTCGTCGGAGTCAGCTGAGGCAGTGAAGGTGCTGGACCAGTGCCTGGAGGCTACAATGGGCTGGATGAGGGCCAATAAACTGAAGCGAAATCCCGACAAGACAGAAGCTCTGTGGACTGATGGTTCCTGAGTCCGGGAACTGGGTAAGCGACTTGTCCTGGATGGGGTTGCACTCCCCCAAAGGAGCAGGTGCACAGCTTGGGAGTACTCCTAGATCCATCCCTGTCCCTGGAGCCCCAGGTGGGCTCTGTGGCCTGGAGTACTCGGGGCTGGCTTCGGCTGATCCACCAGCTATGGCCTTTCCTGGACTGGGATAACCTAGCCACAGTAGTGCACACAATGGTAACTTCCCGATTAGACTACTGCAATGCACTTTATGAGGGGCTGCCCTTGAAGACGACACGGAAGTTGCAGCTAGTGCAAAATGCAGCAGCTAGACTGCTGACCGGAACACCTCATAAAAACCACATAACATCATTTTAAAGGAATTGCACTGGCTGCCAATATGCTTCTGGTCAGAATTCAAGGTTTTGGTGATGACATTTAAAGCCCTAAGCAGCTTGGGACCTCGATATTTGAGGGAGCACCTCCCCCTATATATTCCTGCCCGAGAACGGAGATCTGTTGGAGGGGCCCTCCTCTGCGTCTCACCAGTACGAGACATACACTGTGGTGGGACATGGGAGAGAGCCTTCTCTGCTGTGGCACCCGGGTTGTGGAATGCCCTCCCCTTGGAGGCTGGATTGGCACAGACATTGGTCTCGTTTCAGTGCCGAGTAAAAACATGGCTTTTTACCAAAGCCTTTGAGGGCTAAATGCATTCCCTAGCACATTGTTTTAACTGTTTTATTGTTTTAGATTTTAACTGGTTTTAGCTTGTTTATTAGTTTAATATGTTTTTAGGTGTTTAAATTATTTATTATTTTATATTGTTTACATTGATTTTATCTGTATGCTGCCCTGAGATCTTAACGATATAGGGTGGGATAGAAATGTTTTAAATAAAATAAATAAATAAATTTCTGCATTGAGCAGGGGGTTGGACTTGATGGTCTTATAGGCCCCTTCCAACCCTACTATTCTGTGATTCTAGGATGTGGGACATGGAGAAGCCAGACTTCAGGTGTGTTTATTCCAGAACTGATTGTTGCTACTACCAGTAGAGATCAGTTGGGGGAAACAGCAATCGTAGCTCGGATCTAGTGATGAACTATTGCATACAACTCACCTGTTTGAGTGGAGGCTAAAGGAAAATTTGGTGGATTGAATGAATGTAACCAGAGGAGACAGAAATCTCTCTCTGTGTGTGTTTGTTTTCCAGCTAGCTGGCAAGAAGAACCTCTGTGGGGTTCCAAGGGCCTGTTTTTTGCTTTGGGGAGGGACTGAGCCAGATTTAAAGACTAGCACTGTCTGTCTGGGTGCCTTCCTCCTCATCTGTGCTCAAGATAAAGTTTCGTTAATAAACTAATGTGACCAAATGTGAGTCTCCCATATTCTCTCCTTACAACCAACTCTATTAAAGCCTCCCTCCACTCCCAAAATGTTGTATTGTTCAGGGAAGTGGCAGAACACAAAAGAATATTGTTTCAAAAACCGTAACAGAGGAGAAACTGGCTAGGGCAGGGGTCGGCAACGCAGTGCCGACTGGTGCAGTGATGCCCTCCAAGTGCCCCCACCGTTGCTATCGCTGCGGTCTTTCCTCTCTTCCTCTCCCCTGCCACCACCATGGCCTTTCCCTCCCACCGCACTGCCATGGATTGGGAAATATGGTGAGCTTGGTGGAGTAGAAGGGGAGTTGGGGGAGTAGAGGGAGTTGGAGGGATGTAGAAGGTGGTCATGAGCAGGGGGGAGTGGGGGAAGGAAATAGCCCAGAAGGAAGAAGAGGAAGGAGGAGGAGGAGGAGGAAGGTGCACCCACTCACCCTGATAGTAATTTTTGGTGATGCCCATGAGCACATTTCACTATGTGAAATGTGCCCATGGACCCAAAAAGGTTGCCGCCCCCTGGGCTAGAGAGAAGGTGGAAGCGAGCTTCAGAAAGAGAGGGAATTCAGTCATAAAGGGAAAAAAGCCCTTCCTGCTCCTGCTCCTGCTCGACATGGCTAGGCCTGCAGCGTTGAGCGGGCCTCACACTAGGGGCCTGGGGCTGAGTCCAGGACGAGCCAGCCCCTGTTTCGCCTCATTCAGCAGTGGGGAAACTCCAGCCTGTGGGCCAAACGTCTCAATCTAGACCTCTCAGGGCCGGCATTAAGGGTAGGCATGGTTCAGCCAGTGGAGGCTGGTGGCTCTGAATTGGTGGGGCTGCGAATCCATTCCGGGTTTCAGTCAGAACCAGCTAGAACTTGAAAGCTATCCACGGTGCTGAAAACATTTTCTGGACAGGGTTCAGCACTTTGGGCAGCTCCTTTAATGTCCTGGCTGGTTCTGACTGAAACTCGGAATGCATTCACAGCCCCGCCGAAATCGGAGCCACCCGCCTCCACGGGGTTGAGCACCTGCTGATGGCCCACACCCCAGCAGGGGCCCACCGACAAGAGGCCCCTGGGCTTGTTCTTCCCCGTCGCTGTTGCACCCTGCTTGCTCTCCTTCCTCTCGCTCCGGCCCAGACGACGGTGCTGGTGAGGAGGGGGAGCAGGAGATGCTGCGGCCTCCTTGCTCCCCGGCTCTCGGCCGGCCAAGCGAGCAGGTGGTGGCAATGATGAGCAAGAAGACGAGGAGCAACAGAAGCTGGCAACAATGGCGGTGAGATGGTAGATTCATGAGGGAGGGGCCATCAGGGTCCTTCTTGCCCTGGGGCCCTCCAAAACCTGGAGCTGGCACTGTGAGACTCCTCCAAGGCCACGCCCCATTTCCCAAGGCCACGCCTCCTCACCAGCCCTGCTCCAGGCTATTGATATCATTTATTCTGTCCTGCTGTATCCCCAACTAAAAAGCCAATGGAGGGAACCTTGCACCAGTTTGGGAAGGGGAATTCCTGGAAGCGAATGTTCTCCTCCCTGTTGCATACTGAGCAAAGATAAGAGTCACATCTTTAACTCCACCCACTTTGGCTCAGGCTATACCATGCCCATGCTCTCTGAGGATGATGGACTTTGTAGTCAGACACATCTGGAGGGTTCCAGATTTGGGATGGCTGAATTAGAGAGAACAATGTCCTTGCCCAGTGTAAAGTGGCTTCATCTGTTCATAGATCTGGCTGAATGAAATCACACGTTTAGCGTGGGAGAGGGTGGGGGGAGATGCTTCCTCACCTCGGCAGTGTGCCGTCCGAGAGCTCTTGATTTAAGAAACAGATGAATGCCGGTCAGGCTGGAATGCTGTCAAAAATCTGCTAACGCTCTCCTCCCCCATCGAAAGTTCAAATAAATCCCCTTTAATATTCAGGCGCCAATCAAGAAGCTGAAATATTATCAGTGCTTTCTGACACACTCCTTGCTACCTTGTCCCCCCACCGCCGAAATGCATTTCCTCTGTCTTAAAGAAATGGTTGAGGGAAATAAAATGCATTTGGGTCAGTCAAAGGCTGCAGTTCTCTAACCCCCAAGCAATCTTGTCTCCTCAAGTTTGTGGAGGACATTTGGAGAGGATTTTCTGTGAGGTTTCTGAGGAGGAGACTTTTCTTATTCCCTCACTGTCTAATAGACCCTTCAGGCTAGTCAACAGTTTTATGTACCTCGTATGGAACATAAGAAGAGCCCTGCTGGATCCATTTAGGGTCCATTTAGTCTAGCATTCCATTCACACAGTGGCCAACCAGCTGTCGACCAGGGACCCACAAGCAGGACATGAGCGCAACAGTGACTGCTGTACCTAGGCTCACTGCCTCTGATACTGGAGGTAGTATATAGCCATCGGGACTAGTAGCCATTGATAGCCTTCTCCAGGAATTTGTCCAACCCCCTTTTAAAGCCATCTAAATGGGTGGCCACCACTAGATCCTGTGGTAGCAAATTCCATAGTTTAACTCTGTGCTGTGTGAAGAAGCCCTTCCTTTTATCTGTCCTGACTCTCCCACCAATCAGCTTCATGGGATGACCCCGAGTTCTAGTATTTTGAGAGAGGGAGAAAAATGCCTCCCCATCTACATTCTCCACATCATGTATAATTTTGTAGACCTCAGTCATGTCTCCCCTTACCTTCCTTTTTTCCAAGCTAAACAATCCCAGCTTGTGTAATTTTCCCTCATAGGGGAGATGTTCCAGCCCCTTGATCATTTTAGTCGCCCTTTTCTGCACCTTTTCCAGCAATACAGTGTCTTTTTTTAGGTGTGGTGACCAGAACTGTACACAGTATTCTAAGTGTGGTCGCACCATAGATTTGTATAATGGCAGTATGATATTGGCAGTTTTATTCTCAATTCTTTTTCTAATTAGACCTAACATGGAGTTTGCCTTTTTTACAGCAACTGCACACTGGGATGACATTTTCATCGAGCTGTCCATCACCACCACAACCCCAAGATCTCTTTCTTGGTTAGTCACTTCTAGTTCAGATCCCATCAGGTTATACTTGAAATTAGGATTTTTTTGCCCCAACGTGCATCACTTTACACTTGCTTGCATTGAACTTCATTTGCCAATTAGATGCCCATTCTCCCCATTTGGAGGGATCCTTTTGGAGTTCTTCACAATCCCTTTTTGTTTTAACCACCCTAAATAATTTGGTGTCGTCAGCAAACTTGGCCACTTCACTGCTCACTCCTAATTCCAGATCATTTATGAACAGGTTGAAAAGTATTGGGCCTATCACAGTTCCCTGTGGGACCCCACTATTTTCTTCCCTCCATTGGGAGAACTGACAATTCATTCCTACACTCTGCTTTCTGTTCTTTAACCAGTTACTGATCCATAAGAGGACCTGTCCTCTTATTCCAGGACTGCTAAGTTTGCTCAGGAGACTTTGGTGAGGGACTTTGTCAAAAGACTTTTGGAAGTCTAAGTAAACGATGTCTACCGGATCACCCCGTCTACATGTTTATTGACACTCTCAAAGAACTCTAAAAGGTTAGTGAGACAGGACTTACCTTTGTGGAAGCCATGTTGATACTTTTTCAGCAGGGCTTGTCCTTCTTTCTGCTTACTCATTTTATCTTTAATAATGCCTTCAACCAATTTACCTGGAACAGACGTTAACCTAATGGGCCTGTACTTTCCCGGATCCCCCCTGGATTCCTTTTTAAAAATTGGTGTTAAAATGGCCATCTTCCAGTCCTCTGGTATAGAGGCTGATCTTAGGGACATGTTGCACATTTTGGTTAGAAGATCAGCAATTTCATATTTGAGTTCTTTGAGAACTCTAGGATGAATACCATCTGGGCCTGGTGATTTATTTGCTTTCAATTTATCAATAAGGTTGAGAATTTCATCTTTTGTCACCACTATTTGCCTCAGTTCCTCAAACTCCCTTCCTGAAAACTTCAGTTCAGGCACAGGTACCTGTCCTATATCTTCTGCAGTGAAGACAGATGAAAATAATTCATTCAGTTTCTCTGCAGTCTCCTTGTCCTCCTTCAGTCCTCCTTTAACACCATTGTCATCCAATGGTCCAAGTGCCTCCCTAGCTGGTTTCCTGCTTCTGATATATGTAAAGAACTCTTTATTGTTGGCCTTGATACCATTAGCGATATGCTCTTCAAAATGCTTTCTTGCATCTCTTATTGTCTGCTTGCATCGTCTTTGTGCAAGCTTGTGCTCTCTTTGGTTTTCCTCACATGGGTAAGACTTCCATTTTTCTGAAGGAAGCTCTCTTTTCTCTAATAGCTTCCTTGATGCTGCTCATTAACCATGCCGGTGACCTCTTGGACTTGGTGCTATCTTTCCTAACCTGTGGTATACATTTTAGCTGGGCCTCTGTTGTTGTGGTTTTGAGAAATCTCCAAGCATTTTGAAGGCATTTAATCCTCTTTTAAAACACTTGGAGATTTCTCAAAACCACAACAACAGAGGCCCAGCTAAAATGTATACCACAGGTTAGGAAAGGTAGCACCAAGTCCAAGAGGTCACTGGCATGGTTAATGAGCAGCATCAAGGAAGCTATTAGAGAAAAGAGAGCTTCCTTCAGAAAAATGGAAGTCTTACCCATGTGAAGGCATTTAATCCTCTTTTACCCCTTCATGGATCACTGCCTTGTTGTGGCGAAGGGGCTTGCGTAACTCAGTGAAGCCATAAGCTATGCCGTGCAGGGCCACCCAAGACGGACAGGTCATGGCAGAGAGTTCTGACAAAATGTGGTCCACTGGAGAAGGAAATGGCAACCCACTCCAGTATTCTTGCCAAGAAAACCCCATGGAACGTATCACAAGGCTAAAAGATATGACGCCAGAAGATGAGCCCCTCAGGTTGGAAGGTGTCCAATATACTACTGGGGAAGAGCAGAGGGTATTTCCAAGTAGCGCCAGAAAGAGTGAAGCGGCTGGGCCAAACCCGAAAGGACACTCAGCTGTGGATGTGTCTGGTGGTGAAAAGAAAATCCGATGCTGTAAAGAACAATATTGTTTAGGAACCTGGAATGTCAGATCAATGAATCAAGGTAAGCTGGAGGTGGTCAAACATGAGATGGCAAGATTGAACATTGACATCTTGGGAATCAGCGAACTAAAATGGACAGGCATGGGCAAATTTAATTCAGGTGACCATCATATCTACTATTGTGGCCAAGAATCCCTTAGAAGAAATGGAGTAGCACTCATAGTCAACAAAGGGGTGGGAAAAGCAGTACTGGGGTACAATCTTAAAAATGATAGAATGATCTCAGTATGAATCCAAGGCAAACCATTCAACATCACAGTAATTCAAGTCTATGCCCCAACCACTGATGCCGAAGAAGCTGAGGTTGATTGGTTCTATGAAGACCTCCAACACCTTCTAGAACTAACATCAAAAAAAGATGTCCTCTTCATCATAGGGGACTGGAATGCTAAAGTAGGAAGTCAAGAAATCACGGGGATAACAGGCAGGCATGGCCTTGGTGTACAAAATGAAGCAGGACAAAAGCTAATAGAGTTTTGCCAAGAGAACACGCTGATCATAGCAAACACTCTTTTCCAACAGCACAAGAGACGACTCTACACATGGACATCACCAGATGGTCAATATCGAAATCAGATTGATTATGTCCTTTGCAGCCAAAGATGGAGAAGCTCCATACAGTCAGTCAAAACAAGACCTGGAGCTGACTGTGGCTCAGATCATGAGCTGCTTCTTGCAAAATTTCGGCTTAAATTGAAGAACGTAGGGAAAACCACTAACCCATTCAGGTATGACCTAAATCATATCCCTGATGAATATACAGTGGATGTGAGGAATAGATTTCAGGGATTAGACCTGATAGACAGAGTGCCTGAGGAACTATGGACGGAGGTCCGTAACATTGTTCAGGAGGCAGCAACGAAATCCATCCCAAAGAAAAAGAAATGCAAGAAAGCCAAGTGGCTGTCTGATGAGGCTTTACAAGTAGCTGAGGAAAGAAGGGAAGCGAAAAGCAAGGGAGAAAGGGGAAGATATATCCAACTGAATGCAGAGTTCCAGAGAATAGCAAGGAGAGACAAGAAGGCCTTCTTAAATGAACAATGCAAGGAAATAGAGGAAAACAACAGAATGGGAAAGACTAGAGATCTCTTCAAGAAAATTGGAGATCTCAAGGGAACGTTTTGTGCAAAGATGGGCATGATAAAGGACAAAGAAGGCAGGGACCTCACAGAAGCAGATGAGATTAAGAAGAGGTGGAAAGAATACACAGAAGAACTATACAGGAAAGATCTTAATGTCCTTGATAGCCATGATAGTAATGTCCTTGATAGCCATGATAGTGCGGTCACTGAACTTGAGCCGGACATCCTCGAGAGTGAAGTTAAGTGGGCCTTAGGAAGCATTAGTAACAACAAAGCTAGCGGAGATGACAGTATTCCAGCTGAGCTATTTAAAATCCTAAAAGATGATGCTGTTAAAGTGCTGCATTCAATATGCCAACAAATTTGGAACACTCAGCAATGGCCGCAAGACTGGAAAAGGTCAGTTTACATTCCAATTCCAAAGAAGGGCAACACCAAAGAGTGTTCAAACTACCGCACAACTGCGCTCATTTCACATGCCAGCAAGGTGATGCTCAAAATCCTACAAGCTAGGCTTCAGCAGTATGCGAACCGAGAACTACCGGAAGTACAAACTGGGTTTCGAAGAGGCAGAGGAACTAGAGATCAAATCGCCAACATTCGCTGCATCATGGAGAAAGCAAGAGAATTCCAGAAAAATGTCTATTTCTGCTTCATTGACTACGCGAAAGCCTTTGATTGTGTGGATCACAACAAACTGTGGCAAATTCTGAAAGTGATGGGAGTACCAGACCACCTTACCTGTCTCCTGAGAAACCTGTACAAGGGTCAAGAAGCAACAGTAAGAACCGGACATGGAACAACCGCGTGGTTCAAAATTGGGAAAGGAGTACGACAAGGCTGCATATTGTCACCCTGCTTATTTAACTTATATGCAGAGTACATCATGAGAAATGCCGGGTTGGATGAATCAGAGGTCGGAATTAAGATTGCCGGGAGAATTATCAACAACCTCCGATATGCAGACGATACCACCCTAATGGCAGAAAGTGAAGAGGATCTCAAGAGCCTCTTGTTGAGGGTGAAAGAGGAGAGTGCAAAAGCTGGTTTGAAACTCAACATTAAAAAAACTAAGATCATGGCATCTGGCCCCATCACTTCCTGGCATATAGAAGGGGAAGAAATGGAAGCAGTGACAGATTTTACTTTCTTGGGCTCCAAGATCACCGGAGACGGTGACTGTAGCCATGATATTAAAAGACGCTTGCTCCTTGGGAGGAAAGCTATGGCAAACCTAGACAGCATAGTAAGAAGCAGAGACATCACCTTGCCAACAAAGGTTCGTCTAATCAAAGCTATGGTTTTCCCAGTAGTAATGTATGGCTGTGAGAGCTGGACTATAAGGAAGGCTGAGCGGCGAAGAATTGATGCTTTCGAACTGTGGTGCTGGAGAAGACTCTTACGAGTCCCCTGGACTGCAAGGAGGTCAAATCAGTCCATCCTAAAGGAAATCAACCCTGAGTGCTCATTGGAAGGACAGATACTGAAGCTGAAGCTCAAATATTTTGGCCACCTAATGCGAAGAGAAAACTCTCTGGAAAAGACCCTGATGCTGGGAAAGACTGAAGGCAAAAGGAGAAGGGGACGGCAGAGGATGAGATGGCTAGATAGCATCACGGATGCAATGAATATGAACTTGAGCACGCTCCGGGAGAGAGCGCAGGACAGGAAGGCCTGGCGTGCTATGGTCCATGGGGTCACGAAGAGTCGGACACGACTGAACGACTGAACAACAACAACAAATCCTCTTTTAACAGAGAGGTTTCCTCTTTTGAAGTCAAATGTGGCTGTGCTGGACTTCCTGGGCAATTTTCCACTTAAATATATATTAAATCTGATAGCACTGTGGTCACTGTAGCCACATTGAGACATAGAGTAGTAGACAGTCAGGGCGAACTGTGAACCTTTTGGTAGACTTCTGCAATTTAAAAATTATTATTACTACTATTTGGCAACTGAGATGCCTTTTGATTCTTCCCTCACCACCCCTTGTGTTTTCCATTTCCTTATTGCCTTGACTGAGTCTCCTTTGCTTGTTTTCTGGAGCTGGCTTCCTTTAGGAGAGAGCAGGCAACTTCTGGGCATCCGGGGTGGGCGGTAATTTCTGCCCCCTGGAAACCTGGACCCCCTGCCACTGCTGAAATCCCAGCCACTGAATGGCCACCAGATTTTGGCTGGCTAGCCATTACAATGGGCATGGTAATCCAACACATCTTGAGGGTATCAAGTTGGGGAATGCTGATATAGACTCATTTTAATCCAGTTTGGGGTCCTGTTTCGGTACAGAAATTATTTCGGTTGCTGATTACTGTCAGGAATGCCTTCATGTTAGAGCATCGGAAGCTCCTGAAGCAATGCTGCTTCATCTTTTTGAACCCAGAGATCCTGGATTCCTGCATAAAGACCTTCTTAGGCAATTGTATACAGCTGCAAAGCTATGTATAGCTTGTAACTGGAAGTCTTCACAGCAACCAACTAAAGAGCAGTGGATTGATAAAATTTGGGAGACTATGCGCATCAGTAGCGTAGTGGCAAATCCGGAAGTGTGGGGTCCCTTCATGACGGTCACAGCCACGCCCCCTCACAGCCTCGTCCCTTCTCAGATTGTGCAAGCTTGTAAGATATACAGCCTTCAGCTGGGATCCAAAAACGGTGCAGCTGAGAGTAAGGCAGGGGGATTTCAGTTTGGATGTCTGAGAAAAAAATGCAGGGGTGTTAATCTTTTTCACTCACTCACTCACTCACTCACTCAAACACAAACATTTTAGGTTTCCAAAATATGATACTCCATGGAAGCTTCACCCTCTCAACTCAGCCCTCCTGGACAGATCCCTTCTCATTTAAACAGCCCCCCTGCACACTCCCTTAGCACCCCAACATTACCCATTAGCCTTTCCTAAGCTCCTTCATTGTATCTCTCCCATCTCGCAACAGAAATGTCCACACACCCAGCTGGATTGAACCACACACACACAACTGGTTTTTCCCTGTTTCCCTCCCCTCCACCAGGGCCTGTTTGCCCAGGCGCATGCCAACCTTGTACCAAAAGGTGTAGCTGACAGAGCAGGTTGCATTGCGCAATTCTGCTTACTGTAGAAATTACTGTTCAAGAATTAACAGTGTAATCCGACGGGTGTTTATTTCAAATTAAATTTAGGGATCTTGGGAAGGCAGCTAAGGCTGCAGTCCTCCGCACACTTACCTGGGAGAAACCCCAACTGGCCATTGAACATAGTGGGACTGACTTCTGAGTAAACATGCATAGGATTGTGTGATAAATCCTAAAGCTGGCACAAACCAGCCACCTGCCCTGCCCCATAAGTAAATAATGGTGGCAGCGCCACCCCCCCCCCTGCTGCCGTGGCCAGCAGCAGCAGCCCTGAATGGGTGGCCGGTATTGCAGGAGATGAGGGCAGCCCGGGTGCGCGGGCACGGAGCAGGGACGGGTGGAGAAGCCAAGAGCTGAGGGGGAGAATGGGGCGGGGGGAGGCTGCAGAGCTCCCTCAGGCTCGCTCGCTCGCTCCCTCCCCTTGTCTGGCCGGCTCTGCTAGTAGACGAGAGGCAGCCAGGAGGCAGACGCCCACACTCCCTCTGCTCCCTCCTCCTTCCCTAGCAGACTGCGACCTGGCTAGGGGCTACCTTCAAAAAAAGTGCCGGAGCGACACCCCGGCACAACCCGCCACCACTACACCGCTGATGAGCACGTATAAACTTACTCGGCAAGTGCAGCGAGCAAGGAATCTGAACTTGAAGAATGATATTATGACACCATGGTTTCCATTCATTTCCTATGCGGAGGCACTTCAAACTTTTGATAAAGTTCCAACAAAATACAGTTGCCTATTTTTTTTCTGATTACGATGCACAAACACACAAATTTCATTTTATATGTTGTAGAACTTGCATTTTTTACTTTCATTAGAAGTTGAGCTCCTGCTTAGATTTATAATTAGTGAATTCCTTTGTTTCCTTCGTAAATGTGATTTCTTCTTCTTCTTCTTCTTCTTCTTCTTCTTCCCTTTATTTTGTTAACCTTGTTTCAAAATATAATAAAATTTCATGATAAAAGAAAGAAATGCTTTTGGTTGCCCTGATGGGTGACTTACCCCAGGAGAAGGACAGTTACTGTGGCTTCCAAACCCTTCTGGATAAGCTTTCTGAGTTCAAAGCTGGAGGCCCAGCAGTGTTTCAGTCGTTTCTCTGTGGGTGTAAGGGGCTGATTCCAGGAGGCCGTGCTGGGGCTCTTGCCCCCATGGAATTTATGGTGTGGGGTCCCGCAGGGTTCCATCTTGGCCCCTATTCTTTTCAACAGCAACATGACAGCGCTGTGTGTGTGTGTGTGGTCATCCAGGGATTTGGGGTGCGGATGACACCCTATGCAGATGACCCCCAATTCTACTTTGCGTCTCAGATGAGGTTGTGGAAGTGCTGACCTGATATCTTGGAGATGGTGATGGGCTGGATGAGGGCCAAATAAGCTGAAACTTAAGCTTGATCAGATGGAGGTGTTCGTAGTGTTGATCATAGGCCTGTTCCTTGAGCCAGGCCAGGATTTCTGCACGGCCTGGATTAAGCGTAGATAATCCATCCCAGGATTTATACTAGACTGGCAAGGCAAGGGCCCTCTGCCTCTGGCCGTCTGCAAGGAAGGAACGCTAAATAAACTACTCATCTCCTAAGTTTTGTGTTGAACCAGATTCTTACTTTCAAGGGCCCCGGGCCCTTGTATGGACCAGTGCTCTGGCCGGCTGATTTGTCAGTTCAGAAGGATGGTTCTACACAATATCGCATCCTCCCCTAAACTGGATTAGGCTGGGGCTGCTCTTGGATCCAGCTTTGTCACAAGAGCAAATCTGATCCCAATCTCCCACTCCAGGGTCCCCCAGATGGACGTGCCCCCTTTCCCCCCTCCGCACCCCGACTGCCAGTCGTTCAGTAGTTTCCCGGCTTTTGCATGGTTCCCCCTGCTCTGCGTTCTAAAAAGTTGAAATGCTTCTGCTAAGGCAGGAGAGGGACAATATATTATTTTGTCCCTTCCACCACCACCACCCCCGGCAGATTCCAGAGTGAAGTTCAAATTTTTTAAAGGCTGTTCTTCACCTGGCCCTCCAAAGACAGCAAGGGGGTTGTCAGGCTGGCCTCCTTGGCGAGGGAATCTCAAAAACGGGGCAGCAGAACTGGGCTCTCTTCGTAGTCAGGTGATGGGGCACCCAGAGGAGCGGGGGTTGAGCTCAACACGTGGGCAGGTACTTAGGTCCTAAGCAGTTATCATGTTAAAGGCATGTCTCAAGACTTTGAACTGTGCTCAGAAATGAACTGGCAGCTAGCATTGGAGCAGGGCTGGGAACTTCTCTCAGCCCAAGGGCTGAATTCAGAGACGTTCTTGAAGGCCTCATTCCAGTGGTGCCAGGAGCCAAAGGCAAAGCGGGTCGGACTGAAATACAAGGAACACCAGCATATTGAAGGGGACGGGGATGGGAGAGGTTTGTGGGCACCATTGGAGGTCCCTGTGAATGACATGTTGGGGAACCCTGAACTACAGTATCCCTGACGGATGATTGTCTGGCCTCTGCTCAAACACCTCTAATGAAAGAGAGCCTACCTGCTGTTCCACTGTGTCAACCTCTCCTAATGGTTAACCAAAATCTGCTTCCCTGCAGTTGTCAGGTGTTAGTTCTAATCCTGGCTTCTGGAGCAACAGGGAACAAGTCCACTCTGTCTTCTTCGTGGCAACTTTTCAAGTATTTGAAGGTGGCTATCGCATCTCCCCTTAGTCTTCTCTTCTCCAGGCTAAGCCCACCCAGCTCTTCCAGCCATTCCTCATAGGACTTGATTTTATTGTGATTGTATTTTGATGTAAAAACCACACCGCAAACCATTCAGTTGAAGGGCGGTATATAAATGTATTGAATAAATAAATGGTCATGTAACTGACTGCACTCAATGAGTATTTTAGGAAAAATAAGTGCCAAACATGAAAGGTATTAGCTCTGGGCCCCTGGTCTGTTGAAACAAATGCCTATGGGCAGAGTTGTGTTTTGCATTCCAAGTCAGCTTGGTGTGAAGTGCCATTTGATTTTGTAATACAGCTAAGCTTAATGAGTTGGACAAATTTGAATTCGGGGAAGAGTGCCTTTGAGCATACACAGTCAGCATATCCCTACATCACAGTTAGCCTCCCTGTATCTAGCCATCAAATGTGTCTTTCAGTCAGGTCTGAGGCCCCCAACCTGTTATTTACAAATAGGTAAGAAACTTTGCTGCCAGATGTATTTGTATGTTCCCTAAGTGCCGGCAATTCCAATCTGGTACCATTCTCTGGCTGATGCAAAACCCAGAGCATTTCTTCCTGGTCTGGGTAATGAGAGACATCAGCTTTAGAGAGAGAAACTTTCAAGGAAAGACTTAGTAGATCATGGGAGGGGAACCACTGGCCCATGGACCTTATCCGGCCAGCAGAGCTTTTGTGGATTTCTCCAGCGGGGCAGGGCAGGGCTTGGCTTCCAGGCCCCACTCCCTGGGGGAATTCTTCCTGTTACCTCCAGTGTGTGATTGGAGATAACAGCAGGGAATGTGGGCAGAGGGGGACTTGGCTGGCCCTGGATGTGCTGCTCCTCCTGGTGCTAGCTGTTCACGGACTGCAAGCCGCCTCCATGGGGATGACCTGCAAAGCTCCAGGGACTCACAAGCCACCTTTCTCACTGGGGAGGATGCTAGGTGGTTTGGGGGGGGGTTCATCTGCCTCCCCCTCCTCAATTTAGTTTGCCACCCCTGTATGAAATGACATTGCATATTTTGATCGGGCTGTGTGTTTACACTGGGGTGGTGGATGTTAAATCAAGGACTGGCCCACCCCAATAGGCAGTACAGGCAGCTGCCTGAGCCATCCAAATTTCAGGGTCTCCAGGTTAATGCAGTTCCGTTCCTCACAGTCCATACTGCAGAAGCATAACAATTTCATTTCAGTTTGCAAAATCATCAGAAGTTGTGGTTCTCAGCCCCAAATGCGAACACAGATGGGAGCATTTTTTAAAAAAAATGTTCACACATTCCTGAGCTTTTGATCGCTTTTGAAAAATGTGTATTCTTTAAAATATTCACACTTGGAAGTGCCCATTTTTGCTAAGGTACACATCTTCACACTTTAGTCAATGGTGTTGGTGAGGAGGGGCACTTTTAAAAAATGTACACCGAGATGCTCATTTTCCCCATTCAAACGAAAAGGAAAACTGGCCACAAACCAAAATGGGAGCGAGGTGAACTGAGCTTTGAAGTGGAGTTCAGAGAATTTCGATGAGCTCGGACATTCTTGGTTATGTTCATTCATTTGTTTATTTATTTGAAGAATTTTTATGTCACTCCTCAGCCAAAAAAACTCTCGGAGCGACTTACAAACAATCAGTGAAACAAGACAGTCCCTGCCTGCTGACTTACAATCTAAAAAGACATGACACACGAGGTAAAAGGAATGGGGAGGGACGAGGGGGGAAATTAATTCTTTCAGCAGGGCTGGTGGAATGACCCCGCTCTCCCCTCCCATCTCCTTCTGTACAGCCTGCTGGAATGGCTGCTGGAGGTGACAGTTGAGCAGGGAGGCGCCCATCCCTAGTCCATCCAAGTGCATGGAACAATCCAAGGTCCCCGTTCCGTATTTGAATTACAGAGAGCTCAAAGGGGCCCATCCATCTTTAGCTGCTGTTTTTGAAGGCTGGGGGAGAGAAACAAGATTTGGAAGCAATTCAGGTAAGTCAGGGGTAGGGCTTGTGGATATCATTAAGGACACCCCTCGCTTTCCCCCTATAATTTGACCATTGGTGGACTGGAAGCAGAGCTGGTGTCAAGGGTCGATATGGTTGGGCACTTCCCGAGGGCCAGCACCCCAGCGGGGGCCCACTGGCAAGATCTCCCTGGAGTTTCTCCTCCTCTCCATCATGGCAACCTGCTTGTCCACCTGCCGCTGGCTCTGGCCCAGTGGTGGTGAGGAGAAGTAGGGGATGCCTCTGCTTGCTGGCTCACTGGTCTCTGTCTGTCAAGCAAGCGAGTCGGCACAATGATGGGAAAGAGGAGGAGGAGCAAAAGCAACTGGTGTCGATGGTGGTGAGAAGGCTGGCTGACTGAAGGAGGGGGCCCATGGAGGGTATCTTGCCCAAGGGTCTCCAGAAACCAGGAGCCAGCACTGACTGGACACTATGATAGATCAGCTCTAGCGAAACTCACTTGCCTTCGGTGCAATTCCAGTGACGACAACTGTATTGGTGGTGAAGCGGAGACCTCTTCGATTCTGTTCTAGGGGACCTGCTTGTGATCTATGGACTCGCCGTGCCAAATTAAAACCTGCCCGTTTCACACTCACACTCCCTAGCAGGGGCCGTGAGTCCAGCAGGTGACTCAGAGCTGCTAGACATCTTTCCTAATAGCCTCCCCGCTGAATTGAATTCTAAATTTCAGTCACAGCCTCTACATTTTCGTTAAGACCAGCCACACAGAGAGGATGATGGATTAGATTTTATTGTTGGAAAACCTCCAGATAAAATTAAAATACTTCTTTCTTTCTCTCTTCATGTCCCCACCCTCATTTTTCTTTTTTAAAAAAGACCTGAAACCTTTACCTTTCCCCCTGTGGTGCCCTATATACATGGCATCAAGTACTGTTTGCTCTCTGATGATCACATGTTCTTGGCTGCTTTCTGCCTCTTGAAAGATGCCACGGTCTAGACACTGGCACGCTGGAGGAAAAATTAGCATTACTACTGAGGCAAAGTTTTCTTGCCAGTTAAACTTAAGGGGCACTCAGCTAAATCCATATGTGCGGGTGGGGTGTGTGAGTGTTTTTAATCTGTAGTGCTTCTTTTCTGCACAGGACTAGCGCAATTTATTTATTTATTTGTTTGTTTGTTACATTTATATCCTGCCTTTTCCTCCAAAGAGCCCAGGACAATGTGCATGATCCTCCTCTCTATTATCCTCACAACGACCCTGTGAGGCAGGTTAGGCCGACAGTCAGTGACTGGCCCAAAGTCACCCAGTAAACTTCATGGCCAAGTGGGGACTAGAACCCAGATCTCCCAAGTCCTAGTAGTGTAACCAATAAACCACCCTTCTTCCTCTCTTCTTCCTTTTCCTTCATTTCCATCTCTTTTTCTATGCTTTCCTCTTTTCTTTCCTCATCTCTCTTTCTCTCTGCTACCCCCCCCCCCCACACACACACACCACAATTTTCTGGCATTTCATCATCCTCTCCCTTTTGTCTTCACTCTTTCTGCCTGCCTCCCCCATAACTGGCACATTTCTTTGAACACATTTAATCTCTCCAGATTGTAGACAGATGAGACAATACTTTCTGGGTACTCCTCTTCATCATGTGACTGAGGCGGTTTCTCTTCAGAGCGAGCCACTGTTTCAAATTGCCAATTTTTCCCCCCCCCATAAGTTCTTATCCACCATTGCAGCTATTGACTGGTAGATTTCTCTAACA
This sequence comes from Heloderma suspectum, assembly GCF_057233095.1. Lineage (NCBI taxonomy): Eukaryota > Metazoa > Chordata > Lepidosauria > Squamata > Helodermatidae > Heloderma > Heloderma suspectum. The sequence continues at coordinate 32,643,051 of NC_139469.1, read as the reverse complement.
GATGTTATTTCTTATTACGCCGAGGAAAGCGGCCGAGGAAAAGATTACAGACGGCTCGGAACAGGGCTTAAAGGCCGTTCACGATGCTTTTAGAGTGTCACTGTGAATCAAGGGAGGAAGCTGGGGGCCGCCGATTCGGAAGGAATTCAGAAGAATTCAGCGCTGGTAGCGTTGGCATGATTTGTACGGGTGTCAGCTCATTTAAATTAAATTCCGGAGAGGTTTATCCAGCAACAGCTCTGGACAACTTTCAGACTGTACAGTCTGCCCCCACTCGCACATCACTGCGTTTTAAATTAATATGGTGCTGAAAGGCTGTGTTTAGCACAGAAGGCCCAGGACTCCTTTGCCAAATCCTCCCCGCCGCTCCCATTTCTGTGTCCACTTTGTGGCTCAGATGGCCCTTCCCTTTGCTGGATGAGAACAGAGAAGAGAAGACTTGTGGCTATCACCAGTCAACACTATAACATGTTTCTTGTCACAAGAGTTTCTTTTGGGGAAGTTAATGGAAGGGGCTTGAGGCCTGCTCTGAGGGGTTCCAGGCTGTGGCGATGGAGGAAGGCGTTGACCTCTCCTCAGGCTGCCTCCCCAGATTTTAGCAGAGCTGTCTGGTTTTCTCCAGTTCTGATGGCATGTGCTGGGATTTGAGGTACGGATGCTGGAGAAATTCGAGACAGACTAAAATGAGCTGGATTTCTAAGAACCTGACCTGCGGAATCCGCTGCGGATCGGTCCTCCTCAGGCTGCGTGGACTTTCAGATTTTTTTAACTTTCTTGAAATTTATGCATATTTATTCGTAGGAAAAAACACAAGTTTCTGCTGAGGAAAAGTGGAATGGGGAACAATATGCTAAATGTTACGTAGTAAGGTAAATTATGTAAATTGTTACGAAACCTCTTATGTAATGATTGTGTATTTTTCCACATAACAAAAAGAAAAAAAATCTGCATCCGTCTGTGAGTGGACGGTGGAACAAAAGGTGCCTGACAATCCATGAAACACAGACGGAATGGATTTTACAGAGTCCGTCTGTCCCTAGGGAGGTGCCTCACTTGTCATTTTCTCTCAAAGATAGTTGAATCTGGAGGGAAGCCCACTCCTACTCTTTGCCAGATGATGGTGCACAACATGAACTCCACATAGAACTGCTATCTCAGAAGGGATTTCTTCTAGTTAATTATTTTCACATCAGCATTCCCCATGCCCCTCCCAAGTGCTAAAGCAGCTCACATCTGTCTGTCTGTCTGTCTGTCTGTCTGTCTATCTATCTATCTATCTATCTATCTATCTATCTATCTATCATAGAATAGTAGGGTTGGAAGGGGCCAACAAGGCCATCGAGTCCAACCCCCTGCTCAGTGCAGGAATCTAAGTCAGAGCATCCCTGACAGGTGGCTGTCCAGCCTCATCTTGAACGCCTCCAGCGTGGGAGAGCCCACCGCCTCCCCAGGTAATTGGGTCCATTGTTGTATTGCTCTAACAGGAAGTTTTTCCTGATGTTCAGCCGGAATCTGGCTTCCTGTCACTTGAGCCCATTATTCCATGTCCTGCACTCTGGGTTGATCGAGAAGAGATCCTGGCCTTCCTCTCTGTGACAACCTTTCAAGTCCTTGAAGAGTGCTATCACATCTCCCCTCAGTCTTCTCTTCTCAAGGCTGAACATGCCCAGTTCTTTCAGTCTCTCTTCACAGGGCTTTGTTTCCAGTCCCCTGATAAATACACAGAAAAGCATAAAACAAATAAAAAGCCATCCAAGCCTCCTTCGGGAGGTAGTTCCATCACTGGGAGAGGACCAAAGCAAAGGTCCCACTTCTGCTGACTGCTAACCTAACCTCCAACAGAGGAGGAAAATAACAAAGCAGGGCCAAACTAGACAAGATGATGGAGATTTGTTATTGGATCTCCTCTCTCTTTATATTGCTGCAAAAACAAGCTACAGGAGGGTGGCCATGTGTCCTACTTTACGAAGGGCAGTGCTCTGTTGAAGGGCCGTCCAGTGCAAGTCCACTTTAAAGATTCAAGAAGCAAAAAACAACAATACACAAAATCCTGCCAGTTCAAGACCCAAGTTAAGGCTATCTCATGTTGGCTCACGCTCCACAAAGCCAGGAAATGGGAAGCTAAGGCTACTGTCTTAACAGACGTGCCCCATGATTAGGGATGTGCAAATCAGCAAAACCTGAACTTGCCGAAGTTCTCCAAAATCCGTCTCGAAGTTTGTTCTATATGAGATTGCGAGCTTTGCTTTTATCTTTTCGCATGAAAATCTCTGCGTATTTACTTGAGTATTCCCCAAATGTGTGCATCAGTTCCATGCATCTTTAAAATGTATGCATTCTTCTCCCATTGAGTAAAGTGTATTTGTGTGCATTTTTCAAAAGTACACATTTTTTCAGGGATGTTTTTCAAATGTACACATGCATTTTTTGGTCTGTGAATCATATTTCAGGCTTGGAAACGTACAGACTTTGACTGCAGATTGTGTATGACACTGTGTTCAGTCTGGAAGGTGTGAGCTGGGTAAAATCCTGATAAAAAATGAACTGAAACAAATGTCTTATACACCCCTACCCATGATCAGTGATGACACTGTGCATTGTCACAAATTGGGCTTGCTTACAACTTACCGTCCATGAGCCCCCTCTTTTAATCATAGAAGCATAGGGTGGGAAGGGGCCTACAAGACCATCGAGTCCAACCCCCTGCTCAGTGCAGGAAGCCTGATTCCCAGGTGGTCTCCCATCCAAGTACTAACCAGGGTTGACCCTGCTGAGCTTCTGAGATCAGACGAGATCAGGCACATTTTCTTTGGTCTTTCAGGTCCAAATCCAGATGGGGAGGATGGAGTGCCTGGGACCAGCTAAGATGCCCATGTTGTCCTGGTCTTATGACACATGTAGACCTTATTATATTGCTAGAGGAATCCTCTTGTGAGTTGACCCAGGCCAGTTTGTTGCTTGTATGCAAGCACAATCCACCCCCCACCCCACCCCACCCCACCCCCACACATCCTGAGCTTTGGCTAAGTAGCCAGTGTAACCTTGGATGAGGTGATACAACTGCTGCTTTGCTCCTCCCCAACCCCACTCAGGATCACATGGGAACCTCCTAGGGGTTTAAACCAGACCGATACAGACTGTGGTAGAGTAAACTAATTCAGCATCCGGTAGGCGGTAGAGACTTGAGAAATGTTTGACAAAGGGGGACCCAGCCAGTAATCCTTGCACTGAGACAAAGGGTGTTATAAGCATAGTGGTCCCAGGCCCAGGGGGGAAATCATGAACAGAACATTAAAAAAAATAATAATTAAAGTGCACCAGTGTCCTCTGGATACCCCTGATCTATAGTAAATAATAAATAGTAAACAGATTGTGTGGCCTTATTCTGTAGCATTAGCAAGACTGGATAAGATTTCCCTATTCATTCAGTCTGTGCTGCCCTTGATCATAGAACAATTCTTAGCATTATAGAGCTCTTTCCTTAAGTGCTCAAATCACAGGACAGAGATTATCACCAGTGATGCATCTAGAGCTGGACCTCGGGGCTGAAGTCCCCCCAAATGACCACTCAGTGAACAGCAGGTGATGGCATGCTGGGGCCAGAGCAATCCTATGGCCTCTAGACAGAGTCTGGGGAGCCATCGGATAGCTCGAATTCCTGGATCCGAGGTCGGAGACAGTGCTGTGACATTGGATCCAGGAGTCCGAGCTCCCTCCCCCATGCAGCCGGCGGAGAGAGAACTGCACTGGCTGCCTCTCCGAAATCACCTTTGCGACCTCGGAGGGAAGGGAAAAGAGGCATGCCGGTGCGTTGGGAGGGGGTGGCTTATGCCATATCCTCAGTCCTCTGCAGCCTCCCTGACACCTCAGCTAGATGGTTGAATACACCCATCTAGTGAAAAAAGACAGCAGGAGGAGCTCAGAGGCAAAGATTGCTCTGCTTTGGATGGCCATAAGACTCTTGAGTTCAGAGGCTGACGGCCATCCCCATAGGATTGTTCCCTAAAGGTATTTTATAGTCACAAGGTGGTTGGCTAGGCATTTATATGGTTACAGGTGCTTATTTTATTATTTTTAATTCCAAAAGATATTATCCTTTTCCACAATGAAACGTTGCTGATTCTCAAGTAAATGAGCTTAGAATCAGGACTGGGGCGGTCGAATCAGCAAAACCCAAACTTGCCGGGCTTCTCCAGATTCCATCTCAACGCTCATTCCGACACAAGTCCGTATCAGATTGTGAGCTTTGTTGGGGGTTTTTCATGAAAATCTGTGCATATTTTTGTGCATATTTTGCAAAATGTATGCATTCTTCTCCCATTAATTAAAGCGTATTTGTGTGCATTTTTCAAAAGTACACATTTTTTTTAAAGGTGCGCATGCGGTCGCACATTTTCGGGGGTCTCCAAATCACACTATGAACTCAGAAACATATGGGCTTCGACTGCAGATTGTGTCCAAGGCTGTGTTCAGTGTGGAAGGTATGAACAACTGGGTAAATCCTGATCAAAAACGAACTAAAACAAATTCTCATACATCCTGAATCAGTGCAGCAGATGCTCCATTTTATTCCTCCAGTCATGATGATGCTATGACTTAAGTCAGCTTATAATGTGAAACCACACATATGCAGAGTATTTCTATTTTGTTTATTAGGGTTGGCAAACAGGTTCTCTCTCTCTCTCTCTCTCTCTCTCTCTCTCTCTCTCTCTCTGTCTGTCTGTCTAATATATCAGGAATGTAAAAGCAGTTCTAAGGCATGAAATATGGGGGCTGAAAGCAGGTGGGAGGAGATCAAGGACCACTGTCTGAAGTCTCCTCTCTGCATCTCTACAATACCCTGGCCTGGCCTAGATTCTGAAGCAGCCTGTGTTAGTAAACAGACCATGACAGCACCCTTAAAACAACAACTCATAACTCATAAGCATACTTAAGAGAATTGTTAAATGTCCGAAATAGATCTGAGCTAGGGATGGATGAATCTGTTGATTTTGGTTGCTCTCAGTTTCTCATTTTTCCAGTCCTAAACTCAGTTTGTCCTGAACTTTGAGAATTTTTCCAATCTCACTTTCAGTATGTCCTAGGTTTTGAGATTTTTTAAAAAGAAGTTTGCACTAAAAACTGAATGCATTTTTGTGCGCATTTTCCCTGATATGTGCATTTTTGTCTGGAATTTTGGCTAATGTACACCACTTTTGCAAGCAGTTTTCCTAATAATGCATTTTTTAGTTTCACTTTCATTAAAAAGTGCACTTTCCCCACTGTACAGATTTTTTTTTTTTGGATTGCAGAACTGCATTGCAAAATTCAGAGAAGTCCAAATTTCGTATGATAATTGAGTTTCTATTTGAGTATTGGTTTGAAAATGCAAAGTTAAGTAAGTTCACATTAAAACGTAAACCAAACAAATTTCTCCCCCATCTGTAATCTGAGCTGGAAACCAAACCCATTCAGCTTTCTGGATGGGCTGTGTGGGTAGGAGGGAGGGATGGAAAGGGAGCGGAGCATTTTGCGTCTATGGGTGGATGCACCTCCAAGGCATAGACTGCTGGTTCCAGGTTTCAGATGACCCTTGGGCAAGACGCCCCCAGAAGGCCCCTCCCTCAGTGAGTCCGCCTTCTCACCACTATGGCCACGAGCTCCTCTTGACCCTCCTGCTCTTTCTCGTCATGGCTCCCACTTGCTTGCTTGACACACAGAGAGCCGGGGAGCAAGGAGGCCACAGCATCTCCTGCTCCTCCTTCTCACCGCCGCCATTGTCTAGGTCAGAGTGAAAGACATGTGGACGTGTGGGGTGCAATGGTGAAGAGGAGGAGCAACTCCAGGGGCCTTTTGTCAGTAGGTCCCTTCTGGGGAGCAGGCACCCCACCATGCCTACCCTTGACACCGGCTCTGATGGCATATATGCATTTGTGTGAAGGCAGCTCTGTCCAAGTCACAGATTTGCCTTTTGGGGAATCAAGATGGGGATGCTAAAAACTGCACCGGTGTGCTCATTAACAACATTTTGACAAGGCATCCCCATTCCAGCAACGTTAGCAAAACAGACAGGAAGTAGAAAGCCGGGGGTGCCCTTGGCAAGTAGGGATAGTTTGGATGCATATAGGTTGCAGTGTGCTTACTTTTCCTGGTTTTTATTGGAGCAGAATTTGTGTTTTTTTTTTCTTTTCTTTTAATAACAGTAGTGTACTTATGCCTAGGGATAGATGAGAATGTTCTTAGATTCATTTTTGATAGCAACCTAACCTAAATTAGCAAATTTCTTCAAATACGGGAGAGAAAGAACTTGAGGTTTTAAAAGGAGTCAAATGTGAGTGGAAGTGAAAGAGCAAAAAAAGTGGGTCAGAACCTCTGTGTACTTGGCCATGTTTGTAGCGCTGAATTCAGGCTGCCGCCTCTTTTTTCTGACGGGATCCTCACCTCATTCTTTACAGCTATATACAGTGGAGGCTGGTGTCACCTATCTCAGTGGGGTGGTGAATCCGCTCTGGGTTTCAGTCAGAAATCCAAAGGAACTATCTAAGGTGGTTCTGAACCTAGGATAGCTCCTTTGGAGTTCTGACTGGGTCTGACTGAAACCCAGAGCAGATTCACCATCCCACTGAGATAGGTGACACCAGTCTCCACTGGTCCATGGCCACAGTTTTATCATGGTCCTCTCTAGGTTGGGAACAGGTATACTTGTTGAAATTGGTCAGTGCAGATAGATGGGTGAAGAAGTTCATTCAATTTATTTTTTAAAAAACAACTTATAAAAATTCACAGATTTCTTCATAAATGGGACAGCAAGAACCTGAGATTTAAATTTTTTTAACAGCTTTGTCCATCCGTACTCATGGGAGGATATGCTCCTATTGTATTTTTAAACAGTCCCACAGAATCTATCTTGGCAACAACTTGCAATGAAAATGCACACATTCCTTGGCTGAACCCCTACTTTAGTTGGGCCTTCCATGTCATGTCTCTAGGGTGACATTGCCAAGGAAAGAGTGGCAAATTAGAGATGGGGGTCTCTGAGAAGTGAGCCATAGAGAAATTGAATACACCAAGCTGGGAATGAAGTGGAAAGTAAGTGTGCTTGGTAGGTACCAGTTGAGATGGAGAGGTGCCAAAACGACCAGAAATCATCCGTGCGCTAAATCAGCACACACAAGAGCTTCTGCTCCCAGGTGCAACACCCACAGCTGGGCAACTTTCCAGTGTTATTTTGAAGCAGGTTTCACTGCACATTCTGAGGAAATTTTTGAAAGGAAAAGAGGGCAGAAAAAGAAGGTGTAGTAGCCAGGACGGAACTGACATACAGTCAAAAAATGGTTGGAAGTGAATCTGCCAATTCTAGCACTTTGGGTGGGAAGCTAGTATGTGTAAAGGCAATTAAAAAGGCCCCAGTCACTGAGAAAAAGTGTATACACAGCTTTCTGGAGGGCTTGCAACTGGATTGCCGGATTTCTGACGGGAGGGAAACCCATACGTGTGTGGAGTTGCTGCTGCAGAGAATGCCTCTGGGTGAGACATAGTAGGCACATGTATGGTATATTAAGGGGAGCATTCCCCCATTTCAAAAAAGGAACTAGACAAATTTATGCAGAAATGGAACCTCCAAATTCAGAGGCAGTATTCCTCAGTCAATCCAATATTGGGGGGTAAAAGCAAGCAAGAAGACAAGATTGATGTTAGAAGATAAAATGGATAGAAAAATAGGGAAAACTAAGGTATTCAAAGCAAAAATAACAGAAAAAAACACTGAAAGACGAAAGAGAAAGAAAAGAAAAAGGCGGGGAGGGGGGAAGATCTGGCTTAACTCTAAAGCCATTTCTCTTTCACTCAATTTCTTTTGTCTTTCCACAGGGAAAACCTCAGTGCAGAGTTTCCAAACCTTTAATGAATAACAGGCCTTGCTGTACGTTTTAGGGCCCTGATTCACAGTGATCATCCATAAATATTGCTTTTAAAACTTTTCTGAGGAGCTCCCCGGGGGCCCCGTTATAGCCAGCATCAGGAAATGTCAGACATTTCTCCTCCTCCTTCTCAAGAAGCTAGGAGTGCGGCTGGGAAAGAGCAGATGCTTTAAACACTGGGAGATTTATGATGCCCTGAGCACGCAGGAGCCATAAAATGACAATTTGTTCAATTTCAGAAGCAGACCCTTGCCCGTCACAAGGCCTTTCACCGCGGTTTATAAATCCATGCTTTAAAAGGCTGCGGAATCCTTTATGATAAAATGGATGCAAAGTCCGTTCCTCAAATGGTGTTGAGCTTCGAAGATGGAGATATTTGGAGTGGGGAGGAAGAATGGGGCGGGGGTAGGCTATGTTGTGGGCCTGGGGTGGGTGTGTCTGTTTTCATATCTTCCAACTGGCTTTGCTTCTGGAAAGTAATGTTGGAAAGCATGGATTGGGCTTGCTCTTTGGCACCAATGGGACACCGTCGATTTGGCAGGTGCACCTTGTCATGTCTGACTGCTGCAAGAGGAGGAAAAGCTGCACCTGTGGAACTCCTTTCTTCTCCTTGGCTATTACATGGACATCTGCTCTGTCTCCTATTGCCTTTTGTCACTGTATTTACATCTTTTCTCTCCCCCTATGATCTTTCTTTTGGAGGCCCTCACCAGGACACTTGAAGAACTGATTGAAAAGTATAAAAACTGAACCTTTTAATGTGGGATACAAAGCGCTTACACTCTCCAACTGTCCCATCTTCTAGATCCCTCTTCTGGGGGAAATCCCACCCTTCAGACATGTTTAGAACAAGAGTGGGCAACTTCTGGCCTTCCAGCTATTTTGTCCTACAACTCCCATCAGCCCTAGTCAGCACAGCCAGTGCTGAGGGTTCATGAGGTATAGGCCAAAACATCTGGAGGGCCAGAGGTTGCTCAACTCCAGTTTAGTTATTTGCCTTCCCATCTTTCTCATTCTTTTCTGTTACGTTTTGGATACAATGGTAGCGGAAGCCCACCATACATTTATTTATTTATTTACAATATTTATAGGCCACTCCACATCAAAAGATTTCAGAGCGGTGAACAACAAAGCTAAAAGAATAAAACACCTTATTAAAACAATTTAAACATTTTAAAAGAAACAAATTCTGAACTTAATAAACCGTGACTGGTCAGTTGAGGAACGCCTCTCGAAATAACAATGTCTTCAGGAGGCTCTGAAAGCAACACAGTCTGATCTCTAGAGGCAGGGGGTTCCACAGGAAGGGGGCCACCATGCTGAAGGCTCTTTTCCTGGTGGATTCCAACCAGGCCACGGGTCCATGTGGAATGAGGAGGAACATGCCCCCTGATGACCTCAGTGACTGGGCAGGTTGGTAGAGAAGGCACTCTATCAGATATCCTAGTCCCAAGTTATTTAGGGTTTTGTACGCTAGTAGTAATACCTTAAACCTGGTCCAGTAGCAAATGGACAGCCATACATTTGAGAAACAAGGAAAAGAAAGGTTCCTCCTGTGCAAGCACTGAGTCATTGCTGACTCCTAGAGGGATGCTGCTTGCGCTGGCGTTTTCCTGGCAGACTATAGTGGGATGGTTTGCCAGTGCCTTCCCCAGTCGTGACTACCTTTCCCCCAGCAAGCTGGGTACTCATTTTACCAACCTCAGAAGGATGGAGGGCTGAGTTGACCTGAGCCGGCTACCTGGGACCCTGCTTCCGCTGAGATCGAACTCAGGTTGTGGGGAAAGTTTCGGATGCAATACTGCCGCCTACCACTCTGCGCCACACGAGGCTCTTTGAGAAACAAGCCGCTGTTTAATTGACATATGTAGTTATGCCCCTTTGATACTCTAGGGTTTACAGTAACTTTGGTTACAATGATTGATCACCTACATTATATGGTCATTACAAGCAAAGAAATGGGCAACAAATCTATTCTTTTCAAAGCATTTTCTGCTTTTGCCTTCCAAACTTGTCTCCTAAAGGCTGTTGGTGCTAAATGCAAATTGAGTGCTTTTACTATTGGCTAGTTCTGTCTGCTTCCCCCAGTCCTGCACTGGAGGTTTGAGGGGAGGCAGGAGTCTGAGGGTGAGTAGGAAGGACGGGAGCAGTTTGACTGCGGGAACCGCTTTCTGCTTTTCACCTCCTCTCCTAATTTATTGATAAAAGACCCAGATGAACATTGGAAATAACAAACGCCTTCTTCAACTGTGCTGCTAGGCTCCTTAAAAAGAAAGAAAAAAGGCAGAAGTGGGGAAAACCAGGGAAAACACAGACACACGAGTGTACATTTCTGAACAAAACATTCAAGTTAAAATTCCTTATATGTCCACACTGCAATAGTGCATGATTACTGAAGAGTTCTAAACATTGCCTGCAGTGATCTCTGAAAAACGTCTCCAAGATGAATCCTGCAACTGGTGATATATTTAATTTGCAGTAGTTTACGTGCAATTATCCAGAAAGATTTCAGCTGTATCCATGTTAGTGCTGATTAGACTCAAGGTCTCTCATTTTTGAACATGCACCACATTCTTAGGGACCATCTCAAAAACTCTCTACTTTATCTTATTAATTAATTAAATTTATTAATCGCCCATCTGGCTGGTCACCCAGCCACTCTGGGCGATGTACAACAATAAAAACAGTTCATACAATAAAATTCAACATTAAAAACATCACATTTCTAAAATTACCCTAGCCCACCCCAAATGCCTACCTGAACAACCACATTTTTAATGTGTGGCGGAAGCTCATTAAAGATGGGGCATGGCGGAGTTGGAACGTATCACAAGGCTAAAAGATATGACGCTGGAAGATGAGCCCCTCAGGTCGGAAGGTGTCCAATATGCTACTGGGGAAGAGCAGAGGGTATTTCCAAGTAGCGCCAGAAAGAGTGAAGCGGCTGGGCCAAACCCGAAAGGACACTCAGCTGTGGATGTGTCTGGTGGTGAAAAGAAAGTCCGATGCTGTAAAGAACAATATTGTTTAGGAACCTGGAATGTCAGATCAATGAATCAAGGTAAGCTGGAGGTGGTCAAACATGAGATGGCAAGATTGAACATCGACATCTTGGGAATCAGCGAACTAAAATGGACAGGCATGGGCGAATTTAATTCAGGTGACCATCATATCTACTATTGTGGCCAAGAATCCCTTAGAAGAAATGGAGTAGCACTCATAGTCAACAAAAGGGTGGGAAAAGCAGTACTGGGGTACAATCTTAAAAATGATAGAATGATCTCAGTACGAATCCAAGGCAAACCATTCAACATCACAGTAATTCAAGTCTATGCCCCAACCACTGAGGCCGAAGAAGCTGAGGTTGATCGGTTCTATGAAGACCTCCAACACCTTCTAGAACTAACACCAAAAAAAGATGTCCTCTTCATCATAGGGGATTGGAATGCTAAAGTAGGAAGTCAAGAAATCACCGGGATAACAGGCAGGCATGGCCTTGGTGTACAAAATGAAGCAGGACAAAAGCTAATAGAGATTTGCCAAGAGAACATGCTGATCATAGCAAACACTCTTTTCCAACAGCACAAGAGGCGACTCTACACATGGATGTCACCAGATGGTCAATATCGAAATCAGATTGATTATGTCCTTTGCAGCCAAAGATGGAGAAGCTCCATACGGTCAGTAAAAACAAGACCTGGAGCTGACTGTGGCTCAGATCATGAGCTGCTTCTTGCAAAATTTCGGCTTAAATTGAAGAACGTCGGGAAAACCACTAAACCGTTCAGGTATGACCTAAATCATATCCCTGATGAATATACAGTGGAGGTGAGGAATAGATTTCAGGGATTACACCTGATAGACAGAGTGCCTGAGGAACTATGGACGGAGGTCCATAACATTGTTCAGGAGGCAGCAACGAAATCCGTCCCAAAGAAAAAGAAATGCAAGAAAGCCAAGTGGCTGTCTGATGAGGCTTTACAAGTAGCTCACGAAAGAAGGGAAGCGAAAAGCAAGGGAGAAAGGGGAAGATATACCCAACTGAATGCAGAGTTCCAGAGAATAGCAAGGAGAGACAAGAAGGCCTTCTTAAATGAACAATGCAAAGAAATCGAGGAAAACAACAGAATGGGAAAGACTAGAGATCTCTTCAAGAAAATTGGAGATCTCAAGGGAACGTTTTGTGCAAAGACGGGCATGATAAAGGACAAAGAAGGCAGGGACCTCACAGAAGCAGATGAGATTAAGAAGAGGTGGCAAGAATACACAGAAGAACTATACAGGAAAGATCTGAATGTCCCTGATAGCCATGATAGTGCGGTCACTGAACTTGAGCTGGACATCCTAGAGAGTGAAGTCAAGTGGGCCTTAGGAAGCATTAGTAACAACAAAGCTAGCGGAGATGCCAGTATTCCAGCCGAGCTATTTAAAATCCTAAAAGATGATGCTGTTAAAGTGCTGCATTCAATATGCCAACAAATCTGGAACACTCAACAGTGGCCACAAGACTGGAAAAGGTCAGTTTACATTCCAATTCCAAAGAAGGGCAACGCCAAAGAGTGTTCAAACTACCGCACAATTGCGCTCATTTCACATGCCAGCAAGGTGATGCTCAAAATCCTACAAGCTAGGCTTCATCAGTATGCGAACCGAGAACTACCGGAAGTACAAGCTGGGTTTCGAAGAGGCAGAGGAACTAGAGATCAAATCGCCAACATTCGCTGCATCATGGAGAAAGCAAGAGAATTCCAGAAAAACGTCTATTTCTGCTTCATTGACTACGCTAAAGCCTTTGATTGTGTGGATCACAACAAACTGTGGCAAATTCTTAAAGTGATGGGAGTACCAGACCACCTTACCTGTCTCCTGAGAAACCTGTACGAGGATCAAGAAGCAACAGTAAGAACCAGAGATGGAACAACCGATTGGTTCAAAATTGGGAAAGGAGTACGACAAGGCTGCATATTGTCACCCTGCTTATTTAACTTATATGCAGAGTACATCATGAGAAACGCCCGGCTGGATGAATCAGAGGTTGGAATTAAGATTGCCGGGAGAATTATCAACAACCTCCGATATGCAGAGGATACCACCCTAATGGCAGAAAGCGAAGAGGATCTAAAGAGCCTCTTGTTGAGGGTGAAAGAGGAGCGTGCAAAAGCTGGTTTGAAACTCAACATTAAAAAAACTAAGATCATGTCATCTGGCCCTATCACTTCCTGGCATATAGAAGGGGAAGAAATGGAAGCAGTGACAGATTTTACTTTCTTGGGCTCCAAGATCACCGCAGATGGTGACTGTAGCCATGAAATTAAAAGACGCTTGCTCCTTGGGAGGAAAGCTATGGCCAACCTAGACAGCATAGTAAGAAGCAGAGACATCACCTTGCCGACAAAGGTCCGTCTAATCAAAGCTATGGTTTTCCCAGTAGTAATGTATGGCTGTGAGAGCTGGACTATAAGGAAGGCTGAGCGCCGAAGAATTGATGCTTTCGAACTGTGGTGCTGGAGAAGACTCGTACGAGTGCCCTGGACTGCAAGGAGGTCAAATCAGTCCATCCTAAAGGAAATCAACCCTGAGTGCTCATTGGAAGGACAGATACTGAAGCTGAAGCTCCAATATTTTGGCCACCTAATGCGAAGAGAAAACTCCCTGGAAAAGACCCTGATGCTGGGAAAGACTGAAGGCAAAAGGAGAAGGGGACGGCAGAGGATGAGATGGCTAGATAGCATCATGGATGCAATGAATATGAACTTGAGCACGCTCCGGGAGAGAGCGCAGGACAGGAAGGCCTGGCGTGCTATGGTCCATGGGGCCACGAAGAGTCGGACACGACTGAACGACTGAACAACAACAACAACAACAATGGCGGAGTTCCCTAGGGAGGGAGTTCCACAGAGTGGGGGCCACCACAGAGAAGGCCCTCCCTCGTCCTCACCAGCCTAGCTGTCCTGGCTGATGGGACAGAGAGAAGGCCATCCCAGGCTGATCTTGTTGAGCGGCCTATCTGGTGTTGCTGGAGGTGCTCCTTGAGATAGGCTGGGCCGGAACTGTATAGGTACTTTAGAAAAGAGGTAGAAAGTATAGTTCTTCATGAAGACCCCCCCCCCCCCAGGGATCAGAGCTTTCAGCCTTAGAATCCACTGGAATTCTTTTTAGTAGGGTTTTTTTCGTCATTGTGGGGAGTTTTTGGAATCCCCCAAACCTAATATCTTTTACAGAGGTGCTCTGCTTCTTATTTCTAATGTTGCATAAATGCTCCCCTATCCATAATTTGAGAGCCTGGGATGTTTTCCCCACGTAGCCAAATGTCTTCAGCCCTGATTTGCTGGCAATGGAAGTGGAATTGCTGGTTAACTGCCAACAAGAGGGAGGGGAGGCGGGGTGGGTGCTGGGGCTTTTATTTGTGTGGGTGATAAACTATTATGCCTGCAACTCTTGCTTCTGAATTCTCTGTGTGAGGCTGAAGTTGCTCAGTGGTGAGAGGAAAGCCTTCTGCATAGGCTCAGACGCATCCTTTTCATTGTTAAATTGTTATTTCAGCTGAAGACTTCTGGGCGAAAATGTCGTGATTGTCTCCACCGCCTGCGCAGGGCAGGGATCTCAAAGTGCCAAACTCTACTAGAGAAAACAGGGTCCATCCGGGCCTTGACTTCAGCCAGCGGAGGCTGGTGGCTCCAATGTCAGTGGGTAGTGAATGTGCTATGGGTTTCAGGCAGAACCAGGCAGAACTCTACAGAAGCTAGCCAAGGTGTGAAGCCAGTTAGAGTTCTGACCGGTTCTGACTGAAACCCAGGGCGGATTCACCCCCTCGCTGACATCGGAGCCACCAGCCTCCACTGACTTACTCTTTCTTTGGTTTGAAAATATGAGAAAACAAAGGGCTGGAGGAGAGAGATTTATAGGTTCACCCCGTCACCGCGCCTCAGTTTGCACTTTGATGGAGGAAGGCTTGGGGCAGTGTAACAAAGGAGAAGCGATAAAAGGACTGCCGAAAAAAGTCTACCTCTCAGGGAGGACTAAATCCCCCTTTGGATTAGGAAAGACTTCGCTCGCCTTCAGTGAAAGAATGCTGACACATTTTTTATTACAGCGTTATTAATAAAGAACTGGGAAAGTGCTTACCATGGCCCTGTAAATCTTTACAGATTGGGAGGGGGCCGTGTCTGCGTGCGTGTGAGCGGGTGTCGCGGAGGTGTCAGGAGTGCAGGAAAACTCACAGGAACATCAAGCTTGACCTTCATCTCCCATGTCTTGCTGCCATCAGTGGCGGCAGCTCTAGTTTCAGGAACTGCCTTCCGTCACAGCAGCCCCAGCCTGGCTCGAGGAGGAACGCTCGAACCCTGTGCAGAGGACGGTCAGCAGACCACCGCGTCCCGACTAGGGAATGGTCTGAGATGTCTGAGGAGAGTTCAGCTGTGCAGCAGAGCTTGCTTTGGAAATATAAAAGCAAGCTTTATGAGAGCAAGGAAGAGGCCATTCCAGGCCTCACAACGCATTGAATTTGGGTTTGCCACTTGACAGAGAGCTACAAGTAAACTTGGGTCCCAGGTGAATGCATGACACTTGTGTTTTCAAACATGTGTTGGTCTCTTTCACACATTACATTTTTATATATATAGTTAGAGTCAGCCTTCTTCTTCTTCTTCTTCTTGAGGTCCTTGCCATGTTGAGTGATTGGATCTCAGGGCTTATCCTTCAATCCTCAGTGGTTTGGCAGGGGTCAGATAGATTCTGCAGACTGAAATAGGACATGCATGCAGATACATGCACACGTGTGCGTGTGCGCACATGCACACGCACCCCCCCTCTAGCTTCAAAGAGCATTCTTTGACCCACTACAATCTGAAATGCCACTTCTGTGTGGGTCTCAGAGAAAAACCCCAAACCCAGCATTGCAGCATCGTTATTCTAACTCACTGCTTCCCTATCTGAGCTACTCACCCCGGACTCAGAGGTCAACTAAAAGTGATGCAAGACTTCATCCCCCTGTTGGAGGTAGCCAGCGGTACTGGAGGGGGGGAAACCCCTAACAATGATGGCACATCAGGTAAAGAATTTAGTTCAGTACCCAATTCTGAGCACTGCACATGTGTTTGATTTGCCATAGCTTTCAGTTCCTTTGGTTCTTTTGTATGCCCCCCCCCCCCCGCTCACAATGCCAATGTTCACATGTGCATTTGTAATGTACAGTTGTATTGGGCTTCTTTTTGTGTGCTGTTTTACCGATGCATGGGAATGCATGTCGCGCATCAGCAAAACATAGGGCAAAAGAATCTTGATGCAGTCATATGTATGATCACACCAAAAGTGCTTTTTGTGGCAGTGTTGGATCAATGCACCCAAACCCATGTGCATTTGTACTGTGATGTAAAAAGGGGTGCGGGGGGTGGGGGAGAGATGCCAGTGAATGGAATGATATGGAAGCTCCACCAAACTGCACATGTTCCAATTTGGGAATTAATTTTAGGAATTCCCATTGTTAAATTGGAATTTAACCCAGGGCAGAGCAACCCTTCAGAACAAGAACAGAATGGAACTGGGGAAATCTGTTTGCCCTGGCTATCCATGGAACAGACATTCCCAGACCAACCCCGTTGTGCATAAAATCTCTCTGCTCACCTAGACGTTGCTGTATGTAAGTGGAATTGGACTGGAGCATCGTTTCTAGCAGACTGTATGCTGGCAGCATCTCCAGTGTTCAAATGCAGTGCCTGCTCCCCCCCACCCTCCTCGATAGATGTGGGTAACAGTGGGGTGTGCAGGCGCACACATTGCACATGCATTCAGGCAGTGATCCTTGGCATGAGAATTGGGGTGTTACCAACACATCCCTCTTTTTGTCATGAAATATCCCAGGGCATGGTGTGAAGGCACATAACGGACCCACTTTGCTGAAGATAAGCAGGTCTTAGTCTGCTCAGCATCTGGATGACAGGCCTCTTGGGAACCCCTCGAAGTCCACGCAACAAAGATGGGACGCAAGTTAAATGTTTTAAAGCCCTTTAATCTCCAAGCAATTACATGTTTGGATGAGCATCGTCTGAAGGGATTATTAAGCGTGGCAAGCTTGTTCGGCGGCAGGTTTTCTGTACCTGATCAACCACTTGCTGGGGAGGAGCTACGACTTCCTGTTTATGGGGTGAAGTATCCATGTGAACTGGAGGGCAGGTTGTATGGAGCTGCAGCATCATTCCGTCCCTCTCTCAGACTCAAGTGGAGATTTCCCAGATGTACTTTGACTCACTGAGTAATGTACAAAACACACCCAAGCGAGAACTTAACAAGCTCATGTCTGGGCTGGAGCAGAGGGAAAAGGTGGGCTTTCTGGACTTAGATTAATTGGCTGCTTGTTAGATGCTGGCAATGGATTTCCAGAAGGCAGTTTCAAAGTTGAGAAAAGGCCAAGAATACAAGATCTGTCAGGAATCATGAATGGCAGAAGAACAGCGATATACGAGAACTTCCCTTTGCTTTGTTTTTTACTCAAATTTGCCCCATGTGCATGTCCGAACGTGAACATGAACGTGAGCACGTTTTGAGGGCAAAGCATGCTTGTTGTCGAACGTACCTTTGAAAAATGTGCCCTTTTAAAAATGCTTGCTTTTTTAAATGTACATCCCCCCCCCCCATATGCATTTTCATGCTTTAGTCTACGGCGGGAAAGTACACATTTGGGTGCGTACTTTAGAAAAATGCCTTCCAAAATCTGCACTTCCCCTGTTCGAATGGAAAAAAAAAGCTCATAATCAAAAATGGGAATGAGGCAGAGTGGGCTTCAAGGTGGAACTTGGAGAACCTCCAAGAGCTCAAGCCTCACTCATTCCCCCGTCCCGACAGAAGTAGTGTAGTCAAAACTAGAGAAAGTGGAGGATAGAGGGTGGTGGTCATTGCATCCAACCCCCTGCTCAATGCAGGGATCCATTTTAAAGCATCCCTGACAGGGGTTGTCCAGTCTCTGCTTGAAGGCCTCCAGTGATGGGGAGCCCCCCACCTCCCGAAGCAGTTGGTTCGAATGAGCTTGAGCTTGACAGCTTGTTCCTCCCCAATCCACCGTGCAGGAGAAAGGGTCCAAGAGCCTTTTGCCTGGATCCCAGCTGGGGAGAGAGTGATTGAGGTGCAACGTCTGTGCGCGTGCGCTGGAGGTCTTTGAACTCTGGGGGATCCTGGTGGTCAGATGGGAAGACTTTGGAGGAGGCAAAACGTGCCCTTGGGCCTGTGGATGCCTATCTCTGCTACACTATTATTTACATGGATCAAATATGAATTCCAGAAAGCTTTCCTGGATGATGTCCACTGGGTTTTTGCCTTATAGAACATGGAAGTAGACTGCAATATGGGATGTAGATCCTACCCGGTCTTCAATGTGTCTCTTCTTCCTGGCATCAAAGAGGTGCAAGCAAGACATCATAACGCTCCCGACAAAAGCCCCCTGGAGTTGCTCCTCCTCTTTACCGATGCAGCAACCTGCTTCTTCACCTGCCTCTTGCTCTGGCCCAGAAGGAGGAGTGGGAGATGACGCTGTTGACTTGCTTACTGGCTCTAGGTGGTAGCAACGATGAAGGAAGGGATGAGGAACAATAGCATCTGGTGGCAATGATGGTGAGAAGGTCACCATCACTGAGGGACTGGGTATTGAGGGCATCTTACCCAAGGGCCCCCCAAACCTGGATCCGGCACTCGCTCCTGCAGCATGTGCGCCACAGGTGAAATTGCGGACTCTCCTGTGCATTTAGGACATCGGTCTCCTCACAGCAAGGTTCACTACCTGCACACACTCCACCACCATCCCGCCCTGCAAATTACATTTTGCGGAAGGCTCTTTTGTGCCTGCTGGAAGTGCGTTGGACTCGGCAATCACTTGTTCTGCACTGGCTTCAGATGTTAGGGCCAAACATCACGTTACCTTTAACACAGCCTTTCCCCGCCTCCACATATGTCGGGGAAACCCCCATCACTCCCACCCAGCAACCCCCAGCAACCCCCATCACTCCCACCCAGCTGCTTTGTCCCCTAAGTCCCTTGCACACACGCACATGGGGACTAAAAAAAGGAAAATACCTCAGTTGGCATCACTGGTTCACGGCAGTCCCAATCCAGATCAGGGCCCTGCACTCTTACTTGGAGTTAAAAAAGAAAGTGAGGCTCAGATGCACACTCCCCATTTAACATAGCACATAGTTTAGCCCCGAGTGTGCATAGGATTGCAGCCCTACAAAATAAAACAGGGGGTGTTATTTTATCTCTCGTTTATCCCACATTGGCTGCAAACCTATGCAACATTATTGCATAAGGAGGAAAAGGAAGGACGTCTTCACACAGCGCATAGTTACACTATGGAATTTGCTACCACAGGATGTCGTGATGGCCTCCCATTTGGATGGCTTTAAAAGGGGGTTGGACAAATTCCTGGAGGAGAAGGCTATCAATGGCTATTAGTCTCGATGGCTATGTGCTACCTCCAGTGCCAGAGGCAGTGAGTCTATGGACCCCAGTTGCTGGGGAACATGGGTGGGAGGGCGTTGTTGTGCTCCTGCCCTGCTTGTGGGTTCTAGTTGGCCACTGTGTGAACAGAATGCTGGACTAGATGGACCTTTGGTCTGACCCAGCATGGCTCTTCTTGTGTTCTTATGTTATTGTTCTCCAGTAATTGTTGAGTAAGTCCTACCGAACTGGGTAAACTTGCTTCTCCCCCAAAAGGAAAATAAGTACAAGAAAACAAGGACTGCCTCTGGTAAATAAACTGCAGTGCTGAGGCTTGCTTGACAAAAGGCTTGTGACACACAAGAATTGCTCCCCAAGGAAACCGGGGAGGGAGGGAAGAGGGGAGGGATGAGCCCATCAGCTCTGCAAGAGTGTGGAAGACAAATGAACCAGAGGAAGAAGCGTTTCCTCTGTTCCGGGCTGGCTCTCAGGAGGGAGATGTTCATGGAGCAGGTCAGGAGTTGAAGAGGAAAGAGATAGGAGTTCCAGCCTCCCATATGAACCTTTTGAAGGACCCCCCCCCCCCCCCGGTTAGGTGGAGAGCTTTATAGGACTTTTCTAAAATAATCTTGCCCCCATGCACACATTATTTATCTTGGTTTCTAACACTTACCACTTCCAAATATAGCAAGTTGAACTAAAGAATTAAAATGGCAAGCTCCTCTGATCCCTTTTACAGGCCTCAAGGACCTCCCCATCACCAACACCACATTGATTTGGTGTAGCTCTTGTTACTGGAAATTGGAATCGCTGCTTACGGATGGGGGAAAAAATGGCTCAGTTGGCATTATAATGTGAACTTGCCAATTTTTGCATTTTCAGACCTGTATTCATACGGAAACTTGGTCATCCTTAGAAATTCTTTGACTTTTGTGATGGAGTTCTCCAATCAAAATATGTGTACAAAAAAGCATCTGTTTGAGGAGGTGCATATTAAAGTGCACGTATTATTTAGTTATATTTATTTAAGCTACTTCTATACTGCTTGGTATCTTAGGGTCTCTAAGTGGTTTACATTAAAAAAATACATATAATGCAATAGAACAACCAATGGGAAAACAATAGGGGTGTGCGAAACACGTACCCCATTCCGGCCGGCAGTCCGTGGTGGTGGGGAGATGATCCGTCCCTCCCCCCTGGAATCCTCCCCAGCTGGCTCCACTCCGCACCCGGCCGTGGCAGGACTTCCGGCTGTTGCCGGGCTGCGGCCGCAAATGGCGGCTGCTACGCTGGCCGCCATTTGTGTCCCTGCCAAGCCATGATAGGCTACGTAGATACTTACATAGCCTATCATGGCTTGGCAGCGGCCGGAAGACAACCTGGAGCCGCCGCCACCGTCGGAGCCGCTGCCGGAGCCGCCGCCGCCACCAGGTAGGTCCGTTCTGGGGGGAGGTTTCGGGGGGTGGCGGGGGGGTTATTCCGTTCCGCCACGGACTCTGGGGGGCCAGATTCTAAAGAATCCGGCCTCACTGGAGTCCATGGTGGAATTCTCCAACATCCCTAGAAAACAATATAAAATAATACATACATTAAAAATGTTATAACAAGAACAGTGAAACAGAGCAGTGTCATGGTCAATTACAACTCAGCACAATTTCTGCGTCTCAAACCACAAGCAGGAAGGGGGCCACTACTGAGGAGGCCTGCTTACATGCCATCACCTTGCGACACACTGTTGGTCATGGGACAACCAAGAAGGCCTCCTCAGAAGTTCTCAGGGGTCAGTTTGGTAGATAGAATTAGGATGTCAGAGAATTTCTCCACGAATCTTGGGGAGGCCGAATGCCAGCGCATTCGGCCCCCCTGAAATTGGTGGAGAAATGGTCCGCCCCCCGCCCCCCCCCGGGGTGGGACTTATCTTTGGTGAATGTCCCTCACGGCAGTGGCTCACGGCGGCAGTTCGGCAGCGGCGGCTAGTCTTCCGACCGGCTGCTGCTGCCGCCATTTCCAAGTGTAAAACAAAAACCACAGACGTGATAGGCTATGTAAAGATTTACGTAGCGTATCACGGCTAGATTTTCAAAAAAACCCGTGATAGGCTACATAAATCCTTACGTAGCCTATCACGGCTGACTTTGAAAAAACAACAACAACAGCGCGTACGCAAATGGTGGCGCCCATGGGTGCCGCCATTTGCATTCCTTATTTTGGCCCGGGTAGTCTACGTAAATATTTACATAGACTACGGTGAAAATAAGGGCAACGCAAATAGCGTTGCCCTTATTTTCGCCATAGTCTACGTAAATATTTACGTAGACTACCCGTACCAAAATAAGGAACGCAAATGGCGGCGCCCATGGGTGCCGCCATTTGCGTATGCACTTTTTTTTTTTTTCAAAGTCAGCCATGATAGGCTACGTAAGGATTTACGTAGCCTATCATGGCTGACTGCAGGCCAGGGACGCAAACGGCGGCAGCAAACGGCGGCATAAGGGATGTATGAATCCCTTACCTTGTTCCGTTCCAGGGATTTGCGGTGGGGGGGAGGTGATTTGTCCCTCCCCCTGGAATCCTCCCCAGCCGGCTCCGCTCCATGGCAAGGCATGATCATCTTTGCTGCCCTCCTCTGAACCCTCTCCAGTTTGTCTGCATCCTTCTTAAAGTGTGGTGCCCAGAACTGGACACAGTACTACAGATGAGGCCTAACCAGTGCTGAGTAGAGGGGAACTAGTACTTCCCGGGATTTGGAAGCGATGCTTCTATTAATGCAGCCCAAGATAGCATTTGGCTTTTTTGCAGCCACATCACATTGTTGGCTCATATTCAGCTTGTGATCGACAACAATTCCAAGATCCTTCTCGCTTGTAGTGTTGTTGAGCAACGTATCCCCCATCTTATAACTGTGCCTTTGATTTATTTTTCCTAGGTGCAGAACTTGGCATTTATCCCTATTAAATGTCATTCTGTTGTTTTCTGCCCAGCACTCCAGTCTATCCAGATCACTTTGAATTTTGTTTCTGTCTTCCAAAGTATTAGCTATCCCACCCAATTTGGTGTCATCCGCAAATTTTATTTTTTTAATAAAAAATTAAAAAAAATATTTTTTAATTTAAATTAAAATGCACCTCCTCCTCCAAGTCATTCATCAAAATGTTGAAGAGCACTGGGCCCAGGACTGAGCCCTGCGGTACCCCACTCGTTACCTCTCCCCAGTTTGAGAAGGTCCCATTGATAAGCACTCTTTGAGTCCGATTCTGTAGCCAACTGTGGATCCACCAGATCGTTGTTTCATCTAGCCCACTTTGAGCTAGTTTGCTCATCAGGAGATCATGGGGCACTTTGTCGACAGCTTTGCTGAAGTCAAGGTATATGATATCTACAGCATTCCCACGGTCCACAGGGGAGGTTACTTGATCAAAAAATGAAATCAGATTTGTCTGGCAGGATTTGTTTTTGACAAATCCATGTTGGCTTCGAGTAATCACTGCATTGTTTTCAAGGTACTTGCAGATGGATTGCTGTATCATCTGCTCCAGAATTTTCCCAGGGATTGATGTCAGACTGACTGGTGGTCTGTAGTTCCCAGGTTCCTCCTTTTTACCCTTTTTGAAGATAGGGACAACATTAGCCCTCCTCCAGTCATCTGGCACTTCACCCATCCTCCGTGATTTCTCAAAGAGAACAGACAGTGGTTCTGAGAGTTCTTCTGCCAGTTCCTTTATTACTCTAGGATGCAGTTCGTCTGGCCCTGGAGATTTGAACTCATTCAAAGTAATTAGGTGTTCCTTGACCATATGCCTGTCGATCTCAAGCTGCAATCCTGCCCCTTCAGCCTGTACTTCACCTTTGCCAGGGGGGACATTGACCCTCTTTTGGGAGAAGACTGAGCCAAAGTAGGAATTGAGCACCTCTGCCTTTTCTTTGTCATCTGTTATCGTTTTGCCATCCTTATTTAATAGCTGAACCACCATTTCTTTCCTCTGGCTTTTACTGTGCACGTAGCTGAAGAAAGCCTTTTTGTTCTTTTTAGCATCCCTCGCTAATCTCAGCTCGTTCTCAGCTTTAGCCTTCCTGTCACCATCCCTGCAATTCTGTGCTACCTCCCTGTACTCTTCCTTTGTTGCTTGGCCTTCTTTCCACTTCCTGTATGTGTCCTTTTTTGTTTTCAGGACATCCCTAAGCTTTTTGTGAAAAAAAAATTGGCTTCTTTTGTTGTCTTCCACCTTCTCTTCTTGTTGGAATTGTTTGTAATTGTGCCCTGAGAATTTCCTTTTTTAAAAGCTCCCACCCATCTTGGACTCCTTTTCACATTAGCGTTGCTTGCCATGAGACCTTACTGATCATTGTTCTGAGTTTATTAAAATCAGCTTTCCTAAAATTCAGGGTACGCGTTTGGCTACACTCAGCTTTTGCTTCCCTTAGAACAAAAAACTCAAGTACAACATGGTCGCTTTCCCCCAGAGTTCCTGTAACTGCTACTTTATCGCCTAAGTCATCTCTGTTGGTTAGGATCAAGTCAAGGATAGCCGATCCTCTAGTTCCTTCCTCTACTTTCTGTAGGAGGAAGTTATCTGCCAAACAAGTCAGGAATTTCCTGAAGGGGCGGTGTTTTGCAGAATTTGTCTCCCAACAAATATCGGGGAAATTGAAGTCCCCCATTACTACTATATCATGCTTCCTTAAAACATTGGCTATTTGCTTTTCAAAAGTTTCATCCTCGTCTTCTCTTTGATTGGGTGGCCGGATGACTCTGACCACCAGGTTCCTTTTGTTCTTTGCTCCATTTATTTTGATCCAGATGCTCTCGATGGGGCTACCAAGCTCATCCTCCTGTATTTCTGTGCAGAGATATGTATTTTTCACATACAGTGCAACCTCACCTCCCTTTCTGTTCCTCCTGTTCTTTTGGAACAAGTTATATCCTTCGATTGCTGTATTCCAGTCATGAGAGTCATCCCACCAAGTCTCAGTTATACCTATCAAGTCATAATTTCCCTCCTGTATTAAGAGTTCAAGTTCATTCTGTTTGTTTCCCATACTCTGGGCATTAGTGTATAGACATTGAAGACCATGTGCTTCATAGTCTGGCTTTCTTCCTACATGTGTCTGAAGACTATTATTGGGCGCTATCAGAGATGTTCTCTCCGTTGCAGTGCATGCGCCTACATCCATTGTTACCCCCAACATTACATCTCCCTTCCCTGTAGGATTCAGTTTAAAGCCCTCCTGATGACGTTCTTCATGCTGTGGCCAAACACATTCTTCCCATCCTTTGTGAGGTGCAACCCGTCCCTTGCCAACAGCCCATCTTCCAGGAAGTATAGCTCGTGGTCCCAGAATCCAAATCTCTCTCGTCGGCACCACCTTCGTAGCCAGTCATTCACCCAGAGTATTTTTCGTTCCCTTTCTATCCCTCTTCTAACTACTGGAAGGATGGATGACAAAACTATCTGGGACCCAAAGTTCTTGAGTTTCCTTCCCAAAGCTTCAAAGTCTGATGTGATCTTTTCGTAGCTCCGCTTGGCGGTATCATTTGTTCTCACATGGTTGAGAAGAAAGGGATACCTGTCAGTGGGCTTTATGAGTGCAGGCAACCTTTCAGTCACGTCTCTAATCCATCCTCCTGGGAGACAACATACCTGGCGAGTCCACGGGTCTTCGCAACATACTTGGGTCTCGATCCCACGCAGCAAGGAGTCACCCACTACTACCACTCTTCTTGTTGTTGTAGGCCTGGGTTTCATGGCCTCTGTTTGACTGACCTTCAGCCTCTTGCTCACTCTCATGTAGGTTCCCCTGTGATTCTTCCTCTGCAGGCTGTCCTCCGGTCTCATCCGCAAGTACCTGGAATCGGTTCCACAGCTCCACTGCTTCCACTGGTGCAGAGTGGCGTCTAGTTCTTCTTCTCATAACTGTCACCCTTTTCCACGGAGTATCCTCTACTCTACTCCATTTTTCTTCACCTCAGCATTTTCCACTGCCTCAGCTTGCTGTTGATCTTCAAGCTTCTGGTCTTCCCTTTGCTGCTGTAGTTCCCCCATTCTGTCCAAGAACGCTTCCTGTTCTCTTATTCCCCAGAGGGTTGACAGTCGCCGCTCCAGTCCACTTACTTTTTCTTCCAGCAGCGTGATCAACTTGCACTTGTTGCAGGTGTAGGCCATGTTGTTCTCAGGCAAGAAAACAAACACTGCACACACCTTGCAGGTCACCACCACTGGAGAGTCTTGTCCTTCCATAGCCTCTTTTCCCTTTTTGTGTCTAGCTTTGTGATTGTTCTAGACTAGCCTGTGCCTGCTCCTCTACTCAGTAGAGGTTAAAAGCAGAGTCCCACTGGTGTGGAAGTGTGTGTCACAAGACAAATAAATGGAAAAAAGTTAGTTAAAAAATAAAATAAACAATGAAAAAAAATGTTAGGGGCCTCCCCCTTGACCTCCCCTGCCGAACTCCCCTGGCCAACTCCTGTTTGCTCCCCCTGTTCACTCGCTCTGGTCGCTCTCTCCCTGGGAGCTTCCTTGCTTCTGTAGTCCCTGGACCAGCTGGAGCAGCTTGCTCTGCTCTGCTCTGCTCAGCTCAGCTGGGAGGCAGGAAACAGACTGAAGCTTCCCGCCCACTCAGCTGCTGGGAGTACTCAGGCCACACACCCCCAATCCAGTTAGAGCTCTCAGAAGCCCCTGGTGAGCTCACAGCCACTCTGAAGGATAAAGGGCAGCGCCCTGGGCTTCCTGCAGCCCACTTACCTCTTAGCCTCTGTCTCCTTTGTCTCCTTTGTCTCTTCTACCACTGCAACTCCCCTGGCCAACTCCTGTTTGCTCCCCCTGTTCGCTCGCTCTGGTCGCTCGCTCTCTGGGAGACCTACCATTTAAATACTTATGTAGCCTATCATGGCAAAGAGCAGGGGCGCAAATGGCATAGCGGCCACCATTTGCGCCCCTGCCCTTTGCCGTGATAGGCTACTTAAGTATTTACGTAGCCTATCACAGCCTAATGCAGGCACGCAAATGGAGGCCGCTACGACAGCCACCATTTGCGGCTGCAGCAGCCCAGCAATGGCCGGAAGACGAGCCGGAGCCACCACTGCCACATTCGCCGCCACATCCGCTGCTGCAGCATCTGCCGCCAGGTAGGTCCGTCCCGGGGGGGATTTTGGGTGGTGGTGGTGGGGAGGCCGTTCCACCATGGACTCCAGGGGGCCGGATTCCAAAGAATCTGGCCTCACTGGAGTCCATGGCAGATTTCTCCAACATCCCTATCAGCAACAAAACCTTGAACTTAGGTAGCTAACAGGCAGCCAGTGAGTTCTTTTAATACAGGTGTAACGTGTGTGCTGTCCCAGGAGGCTGTTCCAAGTGGTCCAGATCCTGCTCGGTCCAGTTGTTCCAGAACCGCTGGAGCATTCTAAGGCCTCCTGTGAGGCCTTGGCAAGGCACTGTGCAGATAAAATTGATCAGATTAGGAATGTTATTCCATGCACCGTGGATACAGTTAGCGAGTGAGAGGCGGCCTGTGGCAAACTGGTTTTGTAGGATCGGTTCCAGCTTCTTTCTTCTGATGAAGTGGACAAGGTGCTTTCATCTTGGGCCGAACACCTGCTTACTTGATCCTTGCCCATCTTGGCTCATTATGGGCTGCAGAGAAAGGCTGGGTGAGGGGATCAGGGTGGTGGTGAACGCCTCCCTTGAGGAGGGAGTGATGCCATCAGCTCTCAAGAAGGCAGTAATAAGACTGCTCTTAAAGAAGCCCTCCTTGGATCCCTAAGTTTTGAACAACTTTCGCCCAGTCTCGAATCTGCCATTTTTGGGCAAGGTGATTGAGCGGGTGGTGGCGATGCAGTTGAAGGCACATTTGGAAGACGCCAATTATCTAGATCCATTTCAATCAGGCTTCAGGTCTGGGCATGGGACAGGAGCGCCCTTGGTCGCTTTGGTGGATGATATGAGGAGGGCTCTGGATAGGGGTGAATGCTCCTTCCTTGTTCTCCTCGACCTCTCAGCAGCTTTTGATACCGTCAACCACGGTATCCTCCTGGACCTCCTGGAGGGGTTGGGCACTGGAGACACCGTATTACAGTGGTTCCGGTCCTTCCTCTCCGGCAGGAGCAGAGGTAGCACTGGGAGTGGAGGTTTTGGACCCGTGGCCGCTCACTTGTGGGGTGCCACAGGGTTCCATCTTCTCCCCGATGCTGTTTAATGTCTATGTGAAGCCACTGGGGGCTATCTTCAGGAGGTTTGGGTTGCGGTGTCATCAATATGCGGATGAGACGCAGCTCTACCTCTCGTTCAAATCTTCACCAAGGTTGGCCGTAGAATCCCTGTCCAAATGTCTGGAGACGGTGAGTGGCTGGATGGGGAGGAATAAGCTGAAGCTGAACCCTGACAAGACCGAGGTACTTTTGGTGGGAGACAAGAGGAAGTTGGGGGATATTGACCTGGTGCTTAATGGGGTATGGCTACCCTTGAAAGACCAGGTCCGCAGCCTCGGGGTCATTTTAGACTCCCAGCTGACTCTCAGGTGTCAGCTGTGAGCCGGACAGCACTGTACCAACTCCATCTGATACCATCTGCTCCCATCAGTAGTACTGGTACATGCCCTGGTCTCCTCTCGTCTAGACTACTGTAATGCGCTCTACGTGGGGTTACCCTTGAAGACAGTTTGGAAGCTGCAGCTGGTACAGAATGCGGTGGCTCGCTTGATTAAAGGCAGCCGCTGGCAAGATCACATCACTCCAGTGCTGAAGGAGTTGCACAGGTTACCAGTTTTTTTCTGGGCAAAATTCAAGGTGTTGGTTTTGACCTTTAAAACCCTATATGGTTCTGGCCCAGCCTAAGGAGCTCCTCCAGCAAGACCAGACAGGTGTCAGGGTGGAAACTGAGCCCATAGAGCCCCAGAGCAGTTCTGATTCTGAGGAAGAGCAACAACCTGTGGGAGAGGAGCTCGCTCATCGCTCACAGGCACAGCGGCAAGGAGAGATGCCTCCTGCCTGCATTCCTGAGAGAGAGAGTGACCCTGGCAGCAAGAGAGCAGGGGAGAGGGCCTTGCTGGATGCTCGGCGCAGACACAGGGAGTGGCGCCAGATGGAGGGCGCCGAGAGGAGGTGCTCTGCTTGCGTGGCGCTAAAACAACGGTCGCGTCCCGGGGACCCAAGGGTAAGAGGGAGGACCTCTCCATAGCCCACAAGTTCAGAGTCTTCCCGCCGTCCTCCTTCAAACAGGGATCAACTGCCTTACCTGGAGCTTAGGCTACTCTGCTAACTACCCCAGTGCAGTTCCTTGCTTAGTCGTTAGTGATAAGCATCTGAAAGAGTCATTAAGTTGTAAAAGGAATAAAGCCTTGGAAAGAATCCTTTTCATCTGTGTCCTGAGTTGGCTATTGGAGGGGACTGTAAGAGGCAGCTAGGGCGCTCTTGACAACAGGCTGCTCAACAAGATCAGCCTTCTCTCTGTCCCATCAGCCAGGACAGCTAGGCTGGTGAGGACGAGGGAGAGGGCCTTCTCTGTGGTGGCCCCCACTCTGTGGAACTCTCTCCCTAGGGAACTCCGCCATGCCCCCTCTTTAATGAGCTTTCATCACGCATTAAAAACATGATTGTTCAGGCAGGCATTTGGGGTGGCTTAGGGTATTTTTAGAAATATGATGTTTTAATGTAGAATTTTATTGTTTTAAAACTGTTTGTATTGCTGTACATTGCAC
Source organism: Heloderma suspectum (assembly GCF_057233095.1). Classification (NCBI taxonomy): domain Eukaryota; kingdom Metazoa; phylum Chordata; class Lepidosauria; order Squamata; family Helodermatidae; genus Heloderma; species Heloderma suspectum. The sequence goes on along the minus strand of NC_139469.1, from coordinate 32,614,042 downwards.
AGAGTGGCCGGGTGACTGGCCAGATGGGTGATTAAGAAAACAAACAAACAAACAAACAAATAAATCTTGGTGCTCCACTGAGCATCCAGCTGCTGCACTCTGCACTAGATGCATATTCTGAACCAGGCGCAATGTCAACTCCACATAGAGCGCATTACCGTAGTCTAATCATGAGCATTACAGCAGCCTAATTCACTAATATGAATGACAATCATGTTTAAAATGCATATGTAGAATGCAGTAGGGCACTGCTGGCAAATGATGGCATATATCACACTGGAAGATAAGAAGGTGGGAATGACATTACTAGATCCTTTGATAGTGTTGCGAGAGTAGATATGGGGGACAGACTTGGCATCTGGGTTTGTAACATGGCCTGGTCATTGTGTTTGTGGCCTTGTTAAGCAGCCTGCTGTTTAGAACCGTGTGTTGCTGAGAAATCTGACCCATTGTGGGCTCGCTGGAGTTTCATGGCAGGCCCAACCCGACTTACGTTTGGGGGCCAAGCTGCAGGTTTTCCCCAAACTCCGGGGACTTTTTGCGTATATTTGTGTGTGTGCTGGCTGTAATTTGTGCAAATAAAGATTTAAATGCAGCTGTAATTTGCACAAATTTAAAAAACACTGTAAATCTTCTAGTTGGCCCGACTTGCTGCAGGCCGAGTCAGGCCACCTAGTGGAAGATGAACCGAAGTCCGGGGACCAAGCTCCACCCCCCAACCAGATTCCTCTGGCGTCCTTGCTACTGCTGTTGGTAAGTAGCTGTTCTAGGCTGCGGGCAGCTGTTCTGCAAACAAGTACGGGACAGACCCAGAAGAGAAAACAACAGAAACAACAGTGTTATCGCCTGCCATTCCCAGCTAAAGCCACTCAGATATATCATCACCATCCACAAGGATCTGTATTGGGACCGGTGCTTTTCAACTTGTTCATAATGATCTGGTATTAAAAGTGGATAGTGAGGTGGCCAAGTTTGCTGATGGCACCAAATTGATTATGGAGGTTAAAACAAAAGGGGATTGTGAGGAGCTCCAAAAGAATCTCTCCAAACAGGGAGAATGGGCATCCAAATGTAGGGATGTTAGAGAATTCCGCCACAGATCCCAGGGAGGCCGAATTCCAGTGAATTCGGCCCTCCGGAATCCATGGTGGAATGGAGCAACCCGCCCCACCACCCCGCAAAAGCCCCATGAAACGGTGCCTACCTGGCTGCGGCAGCAGTGGCGGCGGTGGATGAGGCGGCGGCGGCAGCAGCAGCTCCGGCTGCTGCCGGGCTGCTGCAGCTGCAAATTGTGGCTGTTGTAGCGGCCGCCATTTGCATCCCTATACTGGCCCGTGATAGGCTATGTATATATTTACGTAGCCTATCACGGCTAAAGCAGGGACGCAAATGGCGTCCCCTACGCCATTTGCGTTCCCGCTTTAGCTGTGATAGGCTATGTAAATATATACGTAGCTTATCACGGGCCGGCGTAGGGATGCAAATGGCATCCCCTACGCAGGACGCCATTTGCGTCTGCAGCAGCCCGGCAGCAGCTGGAGGCTCTGCTGCAGGTTGGCCTGGCCAGCGGCTCCACAGACTGGCCGCGGAGCAGAGCCGGCCGGGCAGGATTCCGGGGGGGAGGAACGGATCGCCTCCCCCCACCTGCGGACCCCAGCGAAGCCAGGTAAGTGGGGTTTTGTACATCCCTATCCAAATGGCAAATGTGGTTCAATGTAAGCAAGTGTAAAGCGATGCACATTGCAGCAAAAAAATCCCAGCTTCACATATATGCTGATGGGATATGAGCTGGTGGGGACTGAAAGGGATCTTGAGGTTGTGGTGGACAGCCCATTGAAAATGTCAACCCAGGATGCAGCTGCTGTGAAAAGGGCAAATTATGCCATGTTGGGCATAATTAGAAAAGGAATACTGTAAACAGTGTACTTGGAATACTGTGTACAGGTCCGATCACTACACCTTGAAAAGGACATTGTGCCGCTGAAAAAGATGTAGAGAAAGGCAAGCAAACTGATCCAGGGGCTGGAGCAACTCCCCCATCAGGAAAGGCTACAGTGGCTGGGACTGTTTAGCATAGAAAAAAGGTGAGTAAGGGGAGACATGACAGAGGTGTGCAAAATTATGCCTGGTGTGGAGAATGTGGATAGGGCGACATTTTTCTCCCTCTCTCATAATACTACATCCCAGTGAGGTCATTCCATGAAGCTGACTGGTGGGAGATTCAGGACAGATAGAAGGAAGTATTTCCTGCACATAGGAATTTGCTACTACAAGATGCAGTGATGGCCATCAACTTGGATGGCTTTAAAAGTGGATTAGATGATTCTTGGAGGAGAAGGCTATCAGTGGCTACTAGTCCTGATGGCTGTATGCTATCTCCAGTATCAAAAACAGTATGCCTATGTACACCAGTTGCTGGGCAAGATGGATGTAAGGCTGCTGTTGCACTCGGGAGTCGGTCTGATCCAGCATGGCTCTTCTTACGTTCTTATCTACAGCCCATCCAGGCCAACGGCTTTTCCTTCACACGTGCCCTGGGTTCTAGGCCTGTCCTTGCATCAGAAATGTACTCAAAGACCAATGAGGGAACCCTTCTGTCTCCCAGGAGACTCCATCATTCTCCTTAAAGTGGCCGTTCATGAACAAAATCACTCCAAGACCAGTTCATCGAGAGGTTCAGCTCTGTCTCGACTTCCGGTCGGAGCCAATGTCGCCCTTGCAGCACCAAGACCTTTTGTTTTTAACCAGGAAGCTAAGAGTATTTTTGCTGAAGCAGTTTAAGCAATGATGGTTGCTATAAGAGGTCTGCTTACTTGAGCTTTGTTGAGATCTTGGGGTGAGATAACATACCAGCCCTAAGCCCTGTAATCTTCCTGGACCGTTCGGGTGTCTGCCTTTTTCAAGGGAGCGCCTTCAAATGCAGCTGGAGGGCCAGGGGGAGGGATTGTGGTGGGGGGGGTTCTTTGCCTGGGTGACTGGGAGGGCTCCCCACCCGCCCCCAAAGTGCAATGTCATCCACAGACACACCAGCCTTACCCAGCCATTTGGAAGCAATTACCTCCATGTTATGTCCAACGTTTATTAAACGGCTGGAGAAATTTGGTAATGTGTTAATCATGGCTTGAATGACAGATGCCTAATACCGGCGATTTCTGAACTGCAGCGAGATGGGTCAGCAGTTCAACATGATTACCAAAACATATTGCTCCTTTTTGCCTTTCCCTGCGCGTTAATTTTTCAGATTTACGAGCCGAGGCGCTCGTGTCTACCATCTTCAGCCTGTGTCGCCATCCATTATATTGCTGCCTTTTGTGGCCCCTCCGGCTTGTCCCAAATGAACAAGCTGTATGAAGAGGACCGGATCTCTCCCGGCGTGTTCGGCTTTGGGATGAGTTAAACTATCTCCCTGAGTTGTTTGCTCCGGTGCTGCGTCTTGTGACTTTGCGCTTTAAAGCCTCATCGAGTGGCCTCAGAATCACGGTGGCTGGCATGGCACGGGGAGGGGATCTTTAATTGTTTCTCTCCCTGCCACAGGCCAGAGAAAATGACCTCTCCAAAGATGTATTTGGCATAGGAAGGGAAACAGATGGGAGCTTCCTTGGCATTCAAAGAGCGCCTTCAGAGAGGTAATTTTTGTTGAGCCCATGGCAGGGAGGGAAAGAGTTGATCTCCCACCTCCACCCCCACGGTAGATCTATTCGCATAGCAAAAGCTGTGCATGTGAATTGTCTTCATGCAATTCACTTTGCATCCAGGTTTGGCCTTTAGCAGTGGTGCGGTGGAGCCAGGGCCTGCAGGGACGTGGCACCAGCACTTTTTTTAATTAGCAGGGATGCTCATGTCACCTGCCACCCCCCTCACAATTCCCTGCTCCCTCTGAGCTTAGCTGCAATACCTGGGGGGAATTGAATTTTCCCCCCAGCAAGAATAGATTGTTCCCTGTTGTCATGCAATATATTTGGGGGTGAGTTGGTCGTGAACGGGCAATGCAGACCCATTCAATTTACAAAAGCCCTGTTCCTGCTGGAGATGAAAACTGCTAGAACTGGTGTGTTCATCAATATACTGCCTCCATTTTTGGACTCTCCTTGGGGGCATCCAAACCTTTGGCTGAATCCCTGTGCCTTAATCCACCAGACAAACCAAGCTCATAAATGAAATAACTCACCCACCCACATTTACTCGTTCCTCCTGCCGCCCTGCGCTTTTCCATTGCCTTGTCTGTGATTAATTTTAAATTTGGAAGTGCCTTGGGGCATGGACCTTTCTTCTTGTCATGGTATGAAAAGCGCCCTGCGGGTTGATGGCACTCTGTATATCCAACAGGCAGCTGTTTCCAACGTCATCCGAACCTCAGATCCCCACGCCATCCTCGCCAAGGTCCACACGGCACGTTACACCAATCACGAAGTGTGTCACTGAGGCTGGTCTTATTTGTTACTCTCATGTAAGCATGTTGTGCATGGCCCCAATTCAGATTGGGACCTTAGCACTCCAGGAAGGGAGGGTTAACCCTTCTACCCTACCCCTGTTTTCCCTCAAATTCCACACGCACACACATATCTCATGCGCGTGGGGTGGGGTGGTTAAACACCAAGTCTCAGTTGGAGCGCATGGAGGCTTTTTTTTCAGTTTAAATTGCGGGGGAATGTGTGTGTGTGGGGGTTTAACCCGCCCCTCCTGGAGCACCATGGTCCTGATCCTAATTGCAGCTGCACATGCTTACACGGGCATAAAAAATAAGGCCTGCCTGAGCCAGACCTGGCCCTAGGCCTCCTGCCGCCTCAAGCCAAGTGGCAGTGTGCTGGCACCACCCCTGCTCCTTCTGGATGGTGGCAGCGGCGGCGGCGGCGGCTCCTCCCCTCCTTCCCTCCCTCCTTCCCTCCCTGCTCGCCAGCCGCAGGGGCCTCCAGGGAGAGTCGGCTGAAATATCGTGAGAGCTCCCAGAGGTACCGTGGGAGCGGCCAGCAAGCGGGGAGGTGGGTGGGTGCCCGAGGAGGCAGAGGCAGGGGCACAGCAGGCAGGAGGGAGAAAGAGAGAGAGTGGCTGGCTAGCCAGCTGGCCGGGCTGGCAGCGGGAGGCCCATTGGGTGGGGAGAGGGGGCAATTCGCTGCTCTCCCCATTCTGCGCTGCCTGTAGGGGTGTACGAACCCCACTTACCAGTCCGCTCCGGGGTCCGCTGGGGGGGGAGGCAATCCGTCCCTCCCCCCGGAATCCTCCCTGGCCGGTTCTGCCCCGCAGCGAGTCCGCGGAGCCGCCGGCTGGGCCCGTCCGCAGCCGGACTTCCAGCTGCTGCCAGGCTGCGGATGCAAATGCGGGCTACATAAATATTTACGTAGCCTATCACCGAAAAGAGCAGGGACGCAAATGGTGTCGGCTACGCCGGACGCCATTTGCGTCCGCAGTCCGGGGCAGTGGACGGATGGCAGTGGATGGACCCGGACCAGCTGGCAGCAGGTAGGGTCCATCCCGACTTTAGTTTCCGGGGTGGCGGGGGGAGCAGTCCTTTCCGCCATGGACTCTGGGGGGCTGGCTTCTAAAGAATCCAGCCTCATTGGAGTCTGTGGCGGATTTCTCCTCCATCCTTAGCTGCCTGATGTGCCTGCCCCAGGCTGCCTCATTATAGGGCCAGCCCTGGCCTGAGCGGCATGCTGTGTGGTTAGTGTAATGTTTTGTTTGGCCCCGATTCTCCTGCCTGCGGAGCCTGAGGCTGACTGAAGAGTCCTGCGCAACTTGGAACCCTGTGTATTTTCTACACGGGCAAAAGTCTGATAAAAGGCATCAATTTGGCATCTCCTGTTTTCTGCAGCGAAGTCCACTGCAACATGGAGAGGGGCCTGGGCTCAGTGGCTGAGCAGCGCGTGATTTGCTTGCAGAACGTCCCAGGTTCAGTCCCTGCCAACTTCAGGCAAAACCATTCTGGACAGCAGAGCCTGTGGAGAACCTCTACAGTGAGCCCCTGAACAGCAGCTGCCTGTCAGAGCAAAGAATATTGGCCTGGATGGACCAGGAGTTCCAGACTCTACATGAACATGTTCCCAGCACCACCTTTCTGCTGACAGTTTCAGTCCTCTGCAACGTCCCCGTTTTACTTGCACCAGCCATGAGCCAAACGCTCTGCACTTTCCGAATGTCCAATTTTATTCCTGATTTATGGTTTTTTATTACCCTCCCCCCATGCCCTTCCCTCCCATTTCAATAAAAGTCACCACCATCAATCCATCACTTCTCAGAAAGAGGGTCCATAAATCTGGTTGTGTGAAGTCCCAGACCATGCCGAAAGTCAGGCTCTTGGGCTCGCTCGCTTTTCCCCCTCATTTTTTTTTTAAAACTTTTTGCAACCTGACATCTCCCCCTCCCTGCACAACTCCCATGGTTTTTGTGTGAAATGAAACTGCAAATCCAGATCTTTGTAAGGCACCTCCCAGACGTCACAGAGATGGCTGGTATGAAGAAACATAGTTTATAGTTTCTGAAAGAGGAGGCATGGGTGGAACAAGCCCGCCTGCTCCCATCTGGCCTTTGCTCTCCTTAAAAATAATTAAGAGCAGATTGGCGCCTTCATATACAACCCGGACTGCTCTCCTAACCTTGGGAAACAAAGGTGGAGTGTCAGAGGGCCTCCAGCAAATATAACTCAGAGGCTGGGTGCAGCTTTAGGACATGATCCACCAGGATGTTCTCCTGTGCAAGCCCTACTGAAGTGAATGGGAGCCATGCAAAGGAATGGTGGCTCTGTGGACTGTGCCACGTGTTGTCTGGATTGGGCCTAGGGATGTCTGTCACTGGGGAATCCGGTTCTTTTTTTATTCAACAGATTTCTGTGGTGTGTACGACTCCATTTGCATTTGCTAAGCGGTGGGCTTTCCCCTGAACTCTGGGAACTTGTTTTGTGCTCCCCCTGCCCCCCAGTTCTGAAATTTGCACAAATTGCTTAGAAATTTGCACAAAAATGTGCAAAATGCCTGGAAAATCCATGACTGGCCCAACTCACCACAGACCAAATCAGGTGCCACAGTGGGAACCAGAATGAAGCCTGGGGGTCCAAACCTAGGAAAACCCATCAAACTCCATCCCCCCAAACAGTTTTCTCTGACATCTTTAACTGGGACCTTGGGTCTGGAAAAGGATGGGTGCTTAGCTAGAGGGATGCTCAGATCAGTGCTTACATTCTAGCACAAGACTATACTTAGTTAAAACACAACTCCTACAGCCTTTGGGGGTCTCCCCCACCCCCACGCATGAATCACCCAAAGAGAGGGCAAAATAAGGTGCCGAGTTGCATATGCTAATTTATATGTATATATGCAAATTTAGGAATAATTATTATAATTCCAATAGAAATACAATACATCTTGCTAGGAATGGGAGAATCGCTGACGTCCTCCGATTCCCACCTCGACGCTCGCTCCGCCTCGTTCCTGTTGCCGATGGCGAACTTTTTCTTAACCTGTTCAAATGGGGAAAGTGTGCATCTGGGCGCACATTTTGTTTTGACTGGTTCTGACTGAAACTCGGAGCAGATTCTGACATCGGAGTCACCAGCCTCCATGGCTGAGATCCTTGTGAGAGATTATAGGTCAGGCTGGTATATGATTCCCAGCCAGCCTTCAGCCCCGATGCCCCCCATTTAATATTAAGCACCGTCGCAGGAGTCTTCAGCCAGAGAAGATGCTACACTTGACCCGTTCAGTGGAGGCAGTCTTAGGTGCAAATGCATGGAGGAGTTTGTAGCACATCCAATGTGCCTATTCATGTATTGAGCAGTTGTTTTTCCTTTGAAGAATTTATTTAACCTTAATGAACATCTAAACTGTTCTTTTGCAAGATCCAGTTCTTTATCACCTTCTTCTCTATTCCAAGACAGTTTTAAAGCCGTAAAGTGTAGCAGCAGAGGTTTGAGGCTGACATCGCTGACCTTGGATGACTTCAAGCTGCTACAAACAGCTTTGCCGATATCCTGACGTCATGCTTTGGATCTTTATTCATCATCAGGTACTCTGAGTTTTTGGCAGCCTCCACCAATTTCCGAAAACCCGGCCAAGGTGACCACTAACGTTAGCATCAGATCTCAAGAGTACCTCACGTTCTGCAAAACGGGATATAAATTGGCGTGGGGGTTGTTGTTGTTGCATGTGTTTTTTGGCCTTTGTTTTGAAAATCCCAGGGGAAAATGAAATTGGCTCCATAATTCTGGTAGCAGGAGGCCATGCTAAATAAAGGAACGGGTTGGAGTGGAATCTAGACCCAGAAGTGAATCATTTGCTTTGATGGAGAACGTTTTGGGCAGCTTTGCAAAGCTCAGTTAGAAAAATGGACGAAGAAATGAAGCGATATTGGACCCTTGGAGAATGAAATGTCATTGCACTGTGAGACACCATCATAAATTATCTCTGTATGCAAAGCCCTTGAAAAGTTCACTTCTCCATAACGCTATCAAAACTTGCACACTTAAAATCAAACCACTGCTATGAAGGAAAGATCTGGATTGCTGCCAACAATGCAGATTTTATCCAGTCTTGGAGGTGAAATGTGTATTTGCTAGGGATGTTGGCAGAATGTGATCTTTGTTAACTCCCAACCATACAAAACATCCTGATCCACACCTCTGAGACTAATGCATGGATTGGAATTTAGCTGTCCAACAGATTTTGCACTCCTTCAAATGTTGCAACACAGTTCTCGGCAGTTTCCATGAATCAAAATACACATTTTAAAAATTTGAATATGTATTTTGAGATAATATGTGCATTTACAGTGTAATCCTATATATGTCTACTCAAAAGTAAGTCCCATTGAGTTTAATGGGGCTTACTCCTAGATACATGGGTATAGGGTTGCAGCCTTAAATATGAATTTTGAGAGGAAAAAACACATATTTTGAGATAAAATATGCATTTAACTATGTATACAACACCCAACTAATACATACATATTTAAATATTTATTTAAAGTAAATATGTATTTTGATATATCTCCCCCACCCAAAATTTGCAAATTAATATGGTAACAGAACTATTGGTAAAAAGATGTGAAAGTGGATGGTCTGGAAATGGACAATCCCTGGTATGTGCAAGCATTCAAAACTCACCTAGTTTTCCTATTTCACCACTCAAATTTTGAACGTGAATTTTGAATTCAAAATAAGATACCTAAGCAGCTTAGACTTGGGGGCATCTCTTGATAGTTTGGGCATGCATCAAATATGACATCTCATAAGCTGTGCTATCAAATACTAAATGCCATTACATGCCAACAGTAAAATATTAAATACTGTTGCATGTCAGGTACTAAATTCTGTCAAATGCCAAATACTATTGCATTACATCTATCCAGTACTGTCAGGGGCTCAGTACTATTTCACACTTGCTATTAAAATGGCACTACATTCTAACTGTTACACATGGTCAAAGTTTGAGGTCAACTATCATAGGATGTCAAGAGAGAGTTCAGATATGATCAGCAGTTTTGCAAGCACCCAGACAGCATGCAACGCACAAGGGTGTAGTGAAGGCGGAATTGCAGCCTGTGTCGCTCCTGGACTTTTCACAGAGCAGGAGCATTAACGTCATCGGCTGGAGTGGACTAACCTTGGCCTGGCAAGTGAATGAGGTGATAATGAGGCTTTCAAGTTTTAATATTGTTTGTGATGGGTGGCATAGACAACTCAGAGAATGAAGAACATAAATCAAGCACAGGCCGCATACTGGATTGCCAGAAAAGGAAGACTAATAATCAAGGAAGTGGTAACACTTCTCTGCAGGACTGGTTGTATTGTTAATTAAAAGCTAACAGTTGCATTTCAGCTGGCAGAGGAACTTTTCTTAAAGCTCTACTATGTATTTTAGAAGTTGACCCTGTGCTGCCCAAAGGAAGCACCACTGGGTTTAATGGAGCTTACTTCCAGGTAACGATGCATAGGGCTGCAATCATGCCCCTTAAAGGTAATTGTGAGATTTTATTAGCAGGCAGCTTGTTTGTTTTGTATTTTATGACAGAGTTTTGAACCAGAGCATTAGCTCCTTTGTGTATAAGAATAGACCCCCCCCCCCGAAATTATTGGGGATTCTTCCTGCAAGTGTAACTATGGGCCCTGTCATGGCGACCTCCTTCCCTTCAAAATCTACCACTATACCACTGGCAAAAGGTAATTTCAATATCTGCAGAGGAGAATGTTTGAGGAAAAATTCTGGGATAGTTCTGTCTAAGACTGGAGGGCTCTTTGCTGTTGTTTGGAGGCTCTGACGGGCCACCCTGCAGAACAAGAACTACGAAGCAGGTCCTTTGTAAGCAACATCTTTCCCCAGAGTTGCTTAACTCCAAGAGAGATAGGGATACCTTAAGGCAGGGTTGGCAACAGGCCTCATGCGGGCCCCATTTCCCTCCCCCATTTTTTGTTTTTACCAAAAATGTGGCATCCGGAACACTACGGAAGAGGCCAAATCTAGCTTGCTTGGAAGCAAGATTTGACCCTTTTAGGGATCCATAGCTACCAGGGAGCCCTGAAAAGGTCACAATTAGCTGCAACCAAGCTAGATTTGACTTTTTCCAGATGCCATTTCCCCATTTATTTATTTATTTTTAAGGACATTCTTTTTTCGGGAGTCTGCAGCCCAGAGTGGGAGTCTGGAGAGTAAAAATACCCCCTGGACCTCCCAAAGTTGCCGTAGGGCAATCTTCCCCAACTTGGTGCCCTCCAGATGTTTTGGACTTCAACTCCCATCAACCCCTCCCACAACACACCAGCATCTGGAGAACACCGGGTTGTGGAAGGCTGCCAAAGTAGACACAATATCAGGAATCTCCAGCCTCTCCCAAAACACCCGCGTGTGCCCTGACACTCGGTTTGGGTATCCCTGTGCAAAACAAAGGGAGCTCTGTCACAGGCACTGCAGAGGAGAGAATCCACGTGCAAACCAGTGTTCATGCTGACATTTCATGGGTTTCATCAAGTTAAAGATAATATTAAGGCTGCAGTCCTGTACCCACTTGCCTGGGCTTAAGCCCCACTGAACTCAATGGGAGTAACTTCTGAGTAGACATGAATAGGAAGGTGCAGTCTACGTGTCTACTCAGAATTAAGCCCCATTGAGTGAAATGGGGCTCACTCCCCTGGTAAGTGTGGATAGGGTTTCAGCTGAAAGTGAACTGAAATCTGGGACACAGATCCGTCACGGTAAGCAGATTTCAGGCTCACTGGTTACAATGGGGGGAGTTACACTACACATTGACTTAATTTGATGGGGCAAAAAAAGAAGATAGGCTTGAATGACATGGGGGGGCAGGAGGTGCAGCCCCCTTAGTCCCCTTTTATTTAGTCATGATTACATTGATATTCTGCTTTTTTCCCTCTTGCAAGGAACCCAAGGCGGCATACATAATCCTCCTCCTCTCCATTTTATCTCCACAACAACCCTGTGAGGTAAGTTAGGCTGAGAGTTAGTGACTGGCCCAAAGTCACCCAGTGAGCTTCATGGCTGAGTGGGGACTAGAACCCGGTTCTCCCGTCCAACACTCTAACCACTACACCACATGGGCTCCCTCTTTTCTATTGGCCCTCTTGGGTATTGGTGTTAGAAGGCTTCAGGGAGACATTATTTGCCTAAAAATGGGGAGGGGCCTTGTCAGTGGAGGCTGGTGGCTCTGAAGTCAGTGGGGTGATGGATCCGCTCCGGGCTTGAGTCAGAACCAGTCAGAACTCTAAAGGAGCTCTCCAAGGCACGGAGCATCAGAGACTGGTTCTGACTCCCACCCAGAGCAGATTCACCACTCCACTGACTTCGGAAGCACCAACCTCCAGGGTTACAAGTGCTTAAATCTGACTAGATCAGCCTTTCCCTGCAGATGTGTAGACTACATGTCCCATCAGCCCTAGCCAGCATGGCCAGTGGTTGGGGCAGGCTGGGCTGGACACGCTCATCGTCCCCTTCCTCGTTTTGAAGCAAGAAGAGGCCAAATTGCAGTCAGCGGGCAAATCCACGGCCGCCCTGCCAAGCAGATGTCGCTGCCCGTTATGATCCCGATTTCACGCTGCTAATGGGCCTGACATGCACACAGCCGGCAGGAAATATCGGGTGGCGGCTCTGGTGTGGATGGCGAGAGGGTGGGGCGGCCGTGCTGGAAAGCACACATTGGAACCGAGCGGAGACATTCCAGGGCCGGGCCAGCGCTTGGCACGGGCCGGGAGCGGTCTGGAAGCAGAGAAGCAGTCCTCGTGCATGAGCGCCAGGCGGCGCTGTTGGCCACCGGCTGGGAAGCAAGTCCAGGCGGATGATGTTCAGGCTCTTTAGGGCTGCTTTGTATGCTGGAGGGAAACCCTTGATCAGCCACAGAAAGGTTGGCCAATGCTCACGTAACCTCGTCTTTTTCCTCCATGGAGGGATAAATGCAGAAACTGCTAAATCTCGGGGTGGGTAGGTGGGCGGGTGGGGAGGAAAACCTACAGGAAATTTCCAGAGGAGAGCTGTCCAATGAAGAAGAAGCCAGAAAGATCTATGCTTTGGTCTGTCTGTCTGTCTGTCTGCCTGCCTGCCTGCCTGCCTTCCCTCCCTCCCTGTCTGTCTCCTTCCTTCCTTCTTTTCTTTTTTCCAAAGGTTGCGCTGAATATATATCCACTTTTGATTGTCAAGTTGAAAGTAATTATCTTGGTGAGGCAGAAATCCTCTCCCCGATTCTTCGCCACACTGAAGCCTTGTTTCACGATATGCGTTCCTCCTGCCACGGCTTCCCTGCCGCCAACCCCCTGCAGGTGCTCCTTCCCAAATTAGCCACATGAGCGATCCTTCCAATTCAGGGGACCACACTGCAAATAGGACTTGCTGTCCTGATACCACATAGGCAATAAAATCTGACTGCAGTCATCGCATCACTGAGGGCAATTGAGAGCGAGGGGAAGTGGGCAGCTCGTGTGAATAAGCAAACACAGGGATGGGCGATTCTGTCCGTTTCACTTTGTCCCACATTAAATTTTCTAGAAAATTCTCAAGTTCTTTCTCTCCCGAATATGAAAAAATGTTGTATATTTTCGTAAATCCTTATAAAACTGAACTGAACTGAAATTATCAGCTGAATTCAATAGGCACAACTGTTCCCGGCATGGAAAGGACCATGTTGTACCCGCCTGCCATGTACCTGCCTGGGAGCCATTCCAAAAAATGAGGTGGCCACCCTAATTCACTACCAGAAACTTGGCTGAATACACAGGGATTCAAACCCAGACTCTGAAGAACTAAGCACTCAAAGCTCCAGGCCTGGATGGACGGATCTGTCAGTTTTGCTTTCTCCTACATTCAATTTTTTTTTAAGGTCTAAATATAGAGAACTTTGTTAATTTTGGTAAATTCTTATTGAAACTGAAATGACATGAAATTCTCTCCAACCCCTAGATCTGAAACATGGTGGTGGGGAGCTGCCCCATGGTTTCCTTCAACAGTGCCTTGTTTGGGAAGGCCGAAGGATTTCAAGAGCGCAGTGGGAGATGGGGGGGCGGGGTGGGGAGTCACACAGGCAGGTTTTCAAGGCCCACACTGGGCTATGTTCAAGATTTCATGGCTGCCAGGCTGGTGGGCAACAGCTGATTTGCTGGGTCCGCACAGGGTTGCAGTGTGTAGAACTTCTCCAGTCAGGAGTTCCTGAGGAAGAACCACACAGGGTCTGAAAGAAAGAGAACTTTACTGCCCATTCTCAATGGTGCCTGTTTCCCAATGTGGAGCAATCTAAGGGGCATCTCGCTGAATCAGACACAAGGTCCATCAAGCCCAGCATCCTGTCTCCTGTGGGCAGCCAGAGGCCTCTAGGAAGCCCACAAGCAGGCTGAAAGGAACAGCCTCCCGTACTTGTCCGAGGTGTTGTCTAGTCCTCAGAGGTATCACCGGCTCTGAATGTGGAGCCTGCACTTTGCAATCAGGGCTACCAGCAGCCGATTCCATTCTCTGTCCTGAAGTCATCGCGTTTAAAGCAGGCCATGTCCCCTTCTTTACTGAGGGTGGTCCTCTGTTTGAAGGCTTCCTCGGTTTGAAAGGCTGTCCAGTCCAAGGCCATCTGAAAGAGAAAGAACCGTTAGAAGGAAGAACAAAACAGGGGCTCTGAAACTGGCAGCATAAACAGCGCAGGCACGGAGCTCACCTACCCACGCTCCCCCCCCCCCATGCTGGGATGCGCAGCATTTCTATTGAAATTATAGCAAGAGTTTCTCAGTTTGCACATATGCATATAAAACAGCAAATGTAAATCCATGTCCTCCTTGCGCCTCTTCTTTACAATGTGTGAGTGGCCCCATTTGATCCCATGTAAAGCCTTTAAACCCAGAAGCCATCACCCCATCTAACGGGGGTGGATTCTGGCTGTCAGCTTCTGCGCTGTGTGAAATAGCGCAACCTGTCCCCCCTTCTGAGCCTACTGCTAGGCCACTCCGTGGGCCACCCTTACTCTTTCAGCCATCGCCTCCCACTGCCTTCCTTTGCCTCTTCCCCTCTCAGGATCGTCACTCGCACAGAAGCCCAGGAGCCTGACATAGCACCTTTGAAAGGACAAGCCATGACTTTACATCAGAGTGGGCAACTGCAGGCAGTCCAGGGTTCAATTTCCAGCCCCTGGACTCCCCCAGGGTCCACGCTCCTGTCACTACACTCCTCGCAGAGGCACAAAAATCAGTGGCAAACAGCTTTGGAGACTCAAAATGGCCACATTTAGCTTGGAAATAAGCTAAGTTTGCACTTTTGAGTCCGTGTAGCACTTGGCCACCAAATTTCAGCAGGGAAATGACCGAATTTCAGCACTGCGGGGGCAGCAGCACGGGTGGGGGTGGGCTGCACTCAAGGCCATTTGCGGGCGGGTGCATGATGTCCACCCCTGCTTTACATTGTGAACAACCTTGAATGCACATGCAGAAAATTGTGGCACATTAAAGTAGTGAACAGTATTGCGAGAGCTCCCCCACCCTTCTCCCTGCCACCTTCTCCTGTGTACTCCTAATTTTATCAACTTCCTCCCCTCTTAGGACTGTAATAACCCACTTCAACAAGGGCAGCGTAGGGCTGGGGGACTCCTGTCTGCATTCTCTCCCTTTTCCTTCCAAGTTCCAGGCTGCTTCAGAAACTCAAGACAATCCCCCCCCCCCCGCTCCTACGCCAAGACTGCTGCTCCTCTTTTATTTCTGAGCGGATGCACATGAGTCAATGTTCAGCCTTGGCAGACAGCACTGAGCGGCCAAGCACAACAATGTGTGTGCAGTGGGGGTGACGGGGGAAGAGCGGGATGTGGGCAGGCGTGAGGTTCTGTGGTTGGCCATAAATCGACATCCACACTTCCCCCGAGGCTTTACCATGCTCTGGTCCCTCTGCTCTGCCCCCGAAACTTGTGGGAATGAGAGAAGATCAGCAATGCTGACAGGCAGGCATGTCTGTGGTTTGGGGCTGGCTCTTTGCTCTTACAAGTTGGGTGGTGCTAAACCTCTTTGCCCCCAAGTGATGGGGGAGGCTGGAACCCTTCTCGTTTCTCTTCAGGGGGTTAATTTGAGATGTATGTCTCAGTGCGCAAAACTTAGAGCGACCTGCCCCACCCACAGCGATGGGAAAATGCTCGTTGGTCTTCTCCCAAGGCAAGGGGACTGTGGAAAGGCAAGGAGGCCAAATGCAATCGGTGGCGAAGAAGCATCAGCCACGAAGCAAGGGCACAAAGCAACGGGACTTAAGGATGGATACCTTGAGAGCCATTTTTGGGTAGAAATGCAGGGTACAAATCAAACAAACAAATACATAAATAAATGAATGAACACATCTTACAGTCTTGGTTTCTCTGTTTCTAATTGTCCAATCATAAATTGGATTTATTTGGAAGCCTGAGAATTTTTCCAGTCTTAAGTTTGGTTCATCCCAAACCCTGAGGTTTTTTTCACATGAAAATTTGTGTGGATTTTAGTGCACATTTCTCCTGACATATGCATTTTTGTACGCAATTTTGCCTAATAGACGCCTTTTTTCCCCAGGCAATTTTCCTAATATAATGCATTTTTTAACGTTTTTTTCACCAAAATGCATTTTTGTGTGCGCTTTCCCCTAATATACACATGTTGCGCATATTTTTTGATTGAGGAACTCTATTGCAAAATTTGGAGAGGTGCACATTTCAAAGGGTAACTTCGTTTTGATTCATGGATTGGTTCTAAAGTGAGGCAGGCTTAAATGGACACGATCCTGCTCCTTCCTATGCACTAGTACTCATGATTACAACATGACTGAATGATGTCAAAAGGACAGCGGACATTTCAAAACGTTTTATTTTCCTTATAGAAGGAATAAAACCCTGCTTATTATGAACTGAACCCTTTTCTCAGCTTAAAGGAAGGGCTAGTCTGTTCTATGAAGGCCTACTTGGGGTGGGGTGGTGGAATGCTAACATTTCTGAAAGTTTACAGGCTCCTATCTGGTGCTCTTCAGGTGTGTTGAGTACAACAATTCCCATCATCCTGAGCCAGCATGGCCAGTAAGGCTGGACCCCATTATCATCTATTAGACACCAACCAGTCTTGGAAGGCTCTGGGTGAAAGAGATAACCTTTGGGTTATGTAGAATCATAGAATCATGGGGTAGGAAGGGGCCTACAAGACCATCTGGTCCAACCCCCTGCTCAGTGCAGGAAGCCTGATTCCCAGGCGGTCCCCCATCCAAGAACTGACCAGGGCTGCTGGCCCTGCTTAGCTTCTGAGATCAGACGAGATCGGGCACATCCAGCCCTTTGTTGTCAATATAACTCGATTTGCTTCTCTTTCCCTTTCTGGCCTTTTCTGGCGCTTGGTATGTTGGTTCTGTTTAAGCTGAAATTTTATGTAAAAATAAAGCATTTTTTCTCTCTTTTTTATGGGACAAAAATAAGAGACCCACATTTTTCATTTAGCCCAAAGTGCTTGATCATATACGAAGTCACTTTTTGTTTGTTCAATGCTCAAAGCAACAGAACTCAGAGAAAACCAAGCAAAAACCCATGCCAGTTAACAAAACTGTTACGACAGTAATAATCTAAGTAACGCTGAGCAATCATCATCTAATCCCCTCACCCAACCCAAAATGAAAACAGGAAATGGGAAACACATCTTACATGTATAGGGATCATGAGGGCTTTCAAGGGCGAAGTGCAACCCACTTATGACCCCCTCCCCTCCGCCAACCTCATTACGGACTGCCACTCAAAGGAGACACTCTCCTCTCCTCTTCCTCCTGCAGCTAACTGAATTTGTTCTTCAACACGGACACGCACGCATGCACGCGCACACGCTGCCTTCCCCTGGTTTTGACCCTCAGCCCCACATCCTTCCTGTCCGTCTGTCTGTCTGTCTCTCTCTTTCATGTATATCCCCCCCTTTTTCCCTCTTGCAAGGAACCCAAGGTGGCTTACAGTATCCTCCTTCTCTCCATTTTATCCCCACAACAACAACCCTGTGAGGTAGGCTGGGCTGAGTGTCTGCAACTGGCCCAAAGTCACACAGTGAGCTTCCGTGGCCGAGTGGGGACTACAACCCAGATCTCCCGCCTCCCAGTCCAACACTACACCACGCTGGCTGTTTTACACACGAAACCTTCTGCCACCATTTTCGAGCCATGGCCTCGGGTGGCAAGGGAGTGGAGCCCGGTCCCTGCCAAGAAATGTCCATTTTTCACTGCCTTTGGGAGCCTGCCAAGGGCTCCATCGTGACGCTTGCCAATTCCAAGAGAAAGAGCCAAAGAAACCACACACAAAGGGTGGTTTATAGGCCCGGATGGGCACCTGACATTTGGGAAGCAGCTTACTTGAGTCCCTTAATCTCCCCATTTGAATTTAATATATATTTATAAAAGTACTTTTTAAAGGGGGGGGGGCAGCAACAGCTGTGCCTGAGGGCTTCCAGGAGATGAACTCATGGACAACTGTTCAAAATAACTTTATTCGTACGGCTATTAGAACAGGCCGCTGGGGAGCAACCAATTAAGTTTGATGATGGCAGGCAGACAAGGGCCAGTGTGGAACCGAAGGCCCAGGGCTGAAAAAGCAAGGAGCAAGAAGAAGCTGACAGGGGAGAGAAGTCTGCTCCGACGGATCGGGTGGATGGTCTTCCATCAGCTGTTTGGCTCGCCGAGTCTCTGAGCCGTATAAATAAACAGCGAGGTTTCTTGGTGGACCGAGGTAGCTGTTCTCATCATGTTCTCAGAGGAAACTCTGTTGATGGTTGTTTCCAGTGGTGCAGGATGGTGTTTTTGGTATGTGTGGTTTTTTTTTTAGTTTTAGTGACAAATGGTTCAGATGTAACTGGATATCTATGCAAAGCCATGTTTTCCAAATTGTTGATAGCTAGCAGTCAAGGGTTCTATCCCCCATTCCACCACATTAAAATTGGAGGTAGTCTTACACTCAGAAAGAAAGGTATATTTTTACTCCATCAACTTTTTACGCCATCATCAATGCAACTCCATTAAAACTGCCTCCCACCTTCTTACCCTTTGCTTGGGCAGTCAGGACTCAGGGGCAGTAGCCCTACTTTCTGACCAATGGGGATGCTGACATTCCCCCGTGTCTGTCAATTAAAGCACCCTTCCCCAACCTGGTGCCCTCCAGATGTGCTGGATGGCAACTCCCATTATTTCCAACCATACATGGGCTGCATCAGGGAATCTCCAGGTGACATCACTGACCATATATGGTACCATAAAGCGAGGAGGGGTGGGAATGGAATCCGGGCTGCTCAGAAGTGGTGGCTGCATCCAACATGGTGGATGAATTTCCCAAGGCACCGCTAATCACAGGTGTGGATTAGCAGATGCATTGATGGAGGCTGGATCAAGTAAAATGGATTCCCAGGAGTGTGGGACCCCCTGGAGCCCCTAGTGCATGGGAATCCTCTGAGTCAAGATCAAGAGTCAAGAACCAAGGTTACAACCACACTGATCCGACTCAACATCCAAGACCCTGACTCAAGAGCCAAGTTCTTAGGATCAGAGTCGCCAGTGTGTGGTAGGGATGGCCATCATGGGGAAATCCGGCCCTTTTGGGGCTCACTGGATTTCCCCAGAGCCCCTGGCAAATGCAAAAGCTTGCATTTGCTGAGAACTTAATCGGAATCTGGGAACTTAATCGGTCTTTCCCCCCCATCACCATTTCCCCAAATTGGATCCCCAATGTGGCACCCATGGGTGCCATTTGCACAACTTTCAGCTGTAAACTGAGCAAAATTGGATAATTTACACAAATCATGGCTGTAGTTTGCACAAACTATGCAAATTGGCACAATTTGCAGCCATTATTTGCACAAATGTTTTTAACGTAACAACAACAACAACAATAATAATTTTGAGAAAATTCTGCCCGCTGGTCTGACTTGTTGTGCAACAAGTTGGTCTAGCTGGTGGAAGATGGAACGGAGCCTGAGGGGCTGAGCCAAGGAAAGCTCATCAAGCTCCACTGCTGAACCGGATTCCTCTGACATATCTCATGTGTGGCTGTCTCCAGAAGTGTGTGGGAATCCCCAGTGTGTGGGACCGATCCAAGTGAAGATCCAAAGACCAAGTCCCCAAGTCAAGATCAAGAGTCAAGGTTGCAACCATAGTCATTGGAGTCAAGATCTGAGGTCTGAGTTCTCAAGATCCAAGTCCCCGGTGCATGATCATCCCCAGAGGTGTGTGGGAGTCCCTGAGCATGGTAGGAAGTAAACAGAGTGTGAATTAGCAGATGCATTGATAAAGGGTGGCAGAGTGTGCGGTGGGGAGAAAGGAAATGCAGAAGAAATAGATGCTGATCAGTCATACCCTAAAGGAACAATTCCTGTAGTGTGTTCAAGTTCTGAGCATGGAGGTAGACGAAGTAGAAATTAGTGTTGGAATGAGGCTAGGGAGACCTGGGTTCAAATCCTCACTCAGCCACAGAGGTTACTGGGTGAGCTTGTGGGCCAGTCACTCTTAGCCTAGCCTATAGCACGGGATTGTTGTGAAGATAAAGCAGGGTAGGTGTACTCTGTCAGTAGCTTTTTGGAGAAAAGAGCAGCATTTTTAAAAAGTGCAAATAACATTAATTAATATGTGGAGGTGCTCTATCCTTCAGGGTGATTTTGAGGATTATTGTGATGACAACACCCGGGACAAGCTAGAGATATGCGACAAGAGCTGGGGAGTTGCTCTAGATGTGCTGTGCCGATAACTCATGCAGGGAGGGTGGCTGGGATAATATTCTAAAAACAAACATGGAAAGGAATTGGAAATTGTACAACTGGCGAAACCAACTCCCATGAAGGGAAGGAGAGAGGCAACGGTGTCCAGACGGGCCATTTACTCACTGCCCGGTCTGAGCAGCAACTAAAGAACCTTTAAATATGCATTTATCTAAAATATATTTGGCAGTCACTTTTTTATCCCTGCTCCTAGATGAAATTTGTGTAGCCAGAATGTTTTCTCTCAGCTGACATATGATGATCAGAATCAGTAATAGTGTAAACTGCTTTAAAAAGCTATTTAGCTTTCTAAATTTTTATCTTTGCTGTTTTAAATCTGTATTTTAAACTCTTGCACTGCTAGGTTTTATTGTGGTTGTATTGTTATATTGTGGTTTTAATGTTCTATATATTTTAAATTGTTTTATTGTGTGTTGTTTGGTTTTAATTTTTGTGAACCGCCCAGAGAGCTTCGGCTATTGGGCGGTATAGAAATAAATAAATAAATAAGCTGTAATGCAGAAGTCTTTTTAGGATTCAGACAATCCCTTCAGGGTTATTATCTTCCTTTAAAGAGAAAAAAGGAAAGAAAAAGTGGCCTAGACAAAGCATTAGGCAATGAACCAATCCTGCCTTGGCTGGAGAAGATCTGATCTTGTGGGACTTTTCTTAGCCTGTTGGTTTTATGATTAATCAAGATAAATAAAATGGAAAGTGATAAACAGAAAGGCAGAACCTGCCAGATTTTGCCTCATTCACTTATAGCTGTGCATTACCTCATGTCTTCTTGAGTGGCCGACTGAAAAGATCTCGCTCCTCAAAACAAAACAAAAAGAGGAAAAAGAGGGGGGAAAAGCCAGCTGCTTTGTGGTTGTGGATGTGGGATTCAGCTTGAGGGAGTCCATTTCTGGAAAAAAGAGTCCAACATAAATTATGCGGATTAACCTAACTGATTATCATATTTATACCCCACCTTTCCCCTCCGCAAAAAGACTGGCTCAGAGTCGCTTACAAAATACAAAAATAAAAAACAACAGTTAAAAAAATGTTTAATAGATGCATAGTCCACTTTTCAGGGATAAAAACCTTCACCTAATAATCACTGAAATGCATTTTGTTGTTGTTCATTCGTTAAGTCATGTCCGACTCTTCGTGACCCATGGCTAAAATCTCTCCTTCTGTTCAGATGGTTATTTTAAAATGTGTTCTTTTTTGTCTTGAATCCATCGCAGTCAAGTGTTATGAAAGAAAGAGGGAGGGAGAGGGAGAGATTCATTGTCAATCACTTCAAGAACATTCAGTTGATCAAATCACGTGATTTCTAAACCAATTTGTCAATTAAATTTGCATGTGATCCAGACCTTTCTTCTGCCTCTTTGAGGTTCTGCAGCATGTATGAAAGGACTTTTGACAGAGCAAAGACCATCACATCAATAAGTTATTCTGCACACAGACCACTGATGTGAGTGGGAGCTTATTTGCACAATGTGGGGAGTCTCTCTCTCTCTCTCTCTCTCTCTCTCTCTCATATAACACTTGACTGCAATGGATTCAGGACAGAATCCACATTCACACAATGTGCAATTCACTTGTGGACGTCCCTCCCACAAGATTTGGTGATCGGCACTTTTCTGAGGCAGGGCCTTCATGCCCTGCCTGGAGGTATCTGGAATCAGGAAGTTGGAGCAGATCAGGGACATCATATACCTCGACTTCAGCAAAGCTTTCGACAAAGTGCCCCATGATCTCCTGATGAGCAAACTAGCTCAAAGTGGGCTAGACGGATCCACGGTTGGCTACAAAATCGGACTCCAAGAGCGCTTATCAGTGGGATCTTCTCAAACTGGGGAGAGGTAATGACTTGGAGGAGGAGGTGCAGGGAATGCTGATCAAATTTGCAGATGGCACGATATTGGGCAGGATAGCAAATACTTTGGAAGACAGAAACAAAATTCAAAGTGATCTGGACAGACTGGAGCGCTGGGCAGAAAACAACAGAATGACATTTAATAGGGATCAATGCCAAGTTCTGCATCTCGGAAAAAGAAACTAAATACACAGTTACACGATGGGCAATACGTGGCTCAACAACACTACAAGCGAGAAGGATCTTGGAAGTGTTGTCGATCACAAGCTGAATATGAGCCAACAATGTCATGTGGCTGCAAAAAAGGCAAATGCTCTTTTGAGCTGCATTAATAGAAGCATAGCTTCCAAATCCCGGGAAGTACTAGTTCCCCTCTACTCAGCACTGGTTAGGCCTCATCTGGAGTACTGTGTCCAGTTCTGGGCACCACACTTTAAGAAGGATGCAGACAAGCTGGAGAGGGTTCAGAGGAGGGCAACAAAGATCAGGGGACTGGAAACAAACCCCTGTGAAGAGAGACTGAAAGAACTGGGCATGTTTAGCCTTGAGAAGGGAAGACTGAGGGGAGATAGGATAGCGCTCTTCAAGTACTTGAAAGGTTGTCCCAGAGAGGAAGGCCAGGATCTCTTCTCGATCATCCCGGAGTGCAGGACACGGAATAATAGGCTCAAGTGACAGGAAGCCCTCCAGCAAAGGAGATCGTTACCTTGTCGTGGTGCTGGAGCTTGAGCACCTCAATGATGTCATGAGCTAAACCGTGAAGGGACAAAAAAAGATGTTATTTTCATTACAGGAGACTGGAATGCTAAGGTGGGTAGTCAAACGACACCTGGAATTACAGGCAAGCATGGTCTGGGAGAACAAAATGAAGCAGGTCATAGGCTGATAGAATTTTGCCAAGACAACTCACTGTGCATAACAAACACTCTCTTCCAACAACCTAAGAGACGACTTTATACATGGACTTCACCAGGCGGTCGACACCGAAATCAGATTGACTACATCCTTTGTAGCCAAAGGTGGCGGACATCTATGCAGTTGGTAAAAACAAGACCTGGAGCTGACTGTAGTTCAGATCACGAACTTCTTATTGCACAATTTAGAATCAGACTAAAGAGAATAGGGAAGACCCACAGAGCAGTTAGATATGAGCTCACTAATATTCCTCATGAATATGCAGTGGAGGTGAAGAATAGATTTAAGGGACTAGATTTAGTAGATAGGGTCCTGGAAGAACTATGGACAGAAGTTCGCAACATTGTTCAGGAGGTGGCAACAAAAAACGTCCCAAAGAAAAAGAAAACCAAGAAGGCAAGATGGCTGTCTGCTGAAACACTGGAAGCAGCCCAAGAA
Organism: Heloderma suspectum; assembly: GCF_057233095.1. NCBI lineage: Eukaryota > Metazoa > Chordata > Lepidosauria > Squamata > Helodermatidae > Heloderma > Heloderma suspectum. The sequence goes on along the minus strand of NC_139469.1, from coordinate 32,590,652 downwards.
AGAAGGAAAGCAAAAGGCAACAGTGATAGGGGGAGATATGCCCAATTAAATGCAAAATTCCAGAGGTTAGCCAGAAGAGATAAGGAATAATTTTTAAACAAGCAATGCGCGGAAGTGGAAGAAGATAATAGAATAGGAAGGACGAGAGACCTCTTCCAGAAAATTAGAAACATTGGAGGTAAATTCCAGGCAAAAATGGGTATGATCAAAAACAAAGATGGCAAGGACCTAACAGAAGCATAAGAGATCAAGAAAAGATGGCAAGAATATACGGAAGATCTGGATAATAATATCGGGGATAGATTTGACGGTATGGTCAGTGAGCTAGAGCCAGACATCCTGAAGAGTGAGGTTGAATGGGCCTTAAGAAGCATTGCTAATAACAAGGCAGCAGGAGATGACGGTATCCCAGCTGAACTGTTTAAAATCTTGCAAGATGATGCTGTCAAGGTGATGCATGCCATATGCCAGCAAATTTGGAAAACACAAGAATGGCCAACAGATTGGAAAAAATCAACTTATATCCCCATACCAAAAAAGGGAAGCACCAAAGAATGTTCAAACTATCCAACAGTGGCACTTATTTCACATGCCAGTAAGGTAATGCTCAAGATCTTGCAAGGTAGACTCCAGCAATTCATGGAACGAGAATTGCCAGATGTACAAGCTGGGTTTAGAAAAGGCAGAGGAACTAGAGACCAAATTGCCAATATCCACCGGATAATGGAGAAAGCCAGGGAGTTTCAGAAAAACATCTATTTCTGTTTTATTGACTATTCTAAAGCCTTTGACCGTGTGGATCATAACAAATTGTGGCAAGTTCTTGGTGGTATGGGGATACCAAGTCATCTTGTCTGCCTCCTGAGGAATCTGTATAACGACCAAGTAGCAACGGTAAGAACAGACCACGGGACAACGGACTGGTTTAAGATTGGGAAAGGAGTACGGCAGGGTTGTATACTCTCACCCTACCTATTCAACCTGTACGCAGAACACATCATGCAATGTGCTGGGCTTGATGAAGCCAAGGCTGGAATTAAAATCACTGGAAGAAACATTAACAATCTCAGATATGCAGATGATACCACTTTGATGGCTGAAAGCGAGGAGGAGCTGAGGAACCTCATGACGAAGGTGAAAGAAGAAAGTGCAAAAGCTGGGTTGCAGTTAAACCTCAAAAAAACCAAGATTATGGCAAACAGCTTGATTGATAACTGGCAAATAGAGGGAGAAAACGTGGAGGCAGTGATGACTTTGTCTTTCTAGGCGCAAAGATGACTGCAGACGCTGACTGCAGCCAGGAAATCAGAAGACGTTTACTTCTTGGGAGGAGAGCAATGACAAATCTTGATAAAATAGTGAAGAGCAGAGACATCACACTGACAACAAAGGTCCGCATAGTTAAAGCAATGGTCCGCATAGTTAAAGCAATGGTATTCCCCATAGTAACCTATGGCTGCGAGAGCTGGACCATAAGGAAGGCTGAGCAAAGGAAGATAGATGCTTTTGAACTGTGGTGCTGGAGGAAAATTCTGAGAGTGCCTTGGACTGCAAGAAGATCAAACCAGTCCATACTCCAGGAAATAAAGCCAGACTGCTCACTTGAAGGAAGGATATTAAAAGGCAAACCTGAAGTACTTTGGCCACATAATGAGAAGACAGGACACCCTGGAGAAGATGCTGATGCTAGGGAAAGTGGAAGGCAAAAGGAAGAGGGGCCGACCAAGGGCCAGGTGGATGGATGATATTCTGGAGGTGACGGACTTGACCTTGGGGGAGCTGGGGGTGGTGACGGCCGACAGGAAGCTCTGGTGTGGGCTGGTCCATGAAGTCACGAAGAGTCGGAAGCGACTGACTGAATAAACAACAACAAAGACAGGAAGCCAGATTCCGGCTGAACATCAGGAGAAACTTCCTGACTGTTAGAGCAATACGACAACGGAACCAATTCCCTAGGGAGGTGGTGGGCTCTCCCACACTGGAGGCGTTCAAGACGAGGCTGGACAGCCATCTCTCAGGGATGCTCTGACTTGGATTCCTGCATTGAGCATGGGGGTGGACTTGATGGCCTTGTAGGCCCCTTCCAACCCTACTATTCTATGATTCTATTGGGCTGGCTTCCCCAAACCTTTTGGGTCAGTGGACACATTTGGAATTTTGAGAGAGTCTTGTGGGCACTCTCACAAAGTGTCTGTCATGGTGGGCTTAGCCAGTAACAAAACACTAAATTACCAAAAGGCAAACTGGTGGGAGAAAAGTAACTCACCCAGCAGCACTTTAAATTGAGCCTGGAAATGAATAGGCAACCAGTATGACCAGACTGCTAATGGCCTGGTTCTAGTTTACCAATAGACCTCAGGAAAACATCAGAATTCAGAAGCCTCCATGGACAGACAATCCTGATAGGCCCCACATAGAGATGTATGGATGGAGTAAAATCAGTAAAAGGTTGTCAGGCGCCTTTTGTTCTGTCATCCAACTGTCAACGGAATTGGGGTTTTCTTTCACTTTCCAAATTTGTGCAAATTTGAATTTTCACAAATTTGCATGAGCAAAAATGTGCAAATTCCCACAAAATGCACAAATCCCTCCAAAATGCACATTTTCATGCTTTTTGGGAAATGCACATTTTTGGCTCGTTTTTAGTTTTTTTTGCATATTTTTCTATGACAAAATTTCTGCAAAATTCCCAAAGGTTAGAAAAATGGTCTGCAAGTTTGCAGAATTTGCCTGACAGGGGAAAATCTGGTCTGCTGCAGAATCTGCAGGTTGGATTCATAAAAATCCAAGCTCATTTGGTTCCGTTGCATTGCAGATTTCTCTGACATGCCTAGCCCCACATCCCTGCAGAGGCTAAGTGTGGTGTAGTGGTTAGAGTGTTGGACTAGGACTGGGGAGTCCATAATGACCCTTGGCTCTTGGACTCTCCAATATGCAGCACAGGACTCTGATGAGGATGAGGCATGCACTGCTTCCTCAGGAATAAGACAGTCAGTCCATTATTCAGGGCCCTTCCAGGAAAGGACACAATCCTGCCATTGTCCCCTGACTCAGAAGATGAGCCCCCAGCAGGATCTCCCTCTCCCTCCCTCTCCCTTTTGAGAGAGGGACATTTTTCTCCCTTTCTCAAAATACTAGAACCCGGGGTCATCCTATGAAGCTGATTGGTGGGAGACTCAGGACAGATAAAAGGAAGGACTTCTTCACATAGTGCATAGTTAAACTATGGGATTCGCTACCACAGGATGTAGTGATGGACACCAAGTTCGATGGCTTTAAAAGGGGGTTGGACAAATTCCTGGAGGAAAAGGTTATCAGTGGCTACTAGTCCTGATGGCTATGTGCTGCCTCCAGTACCAGAAGCAGTGAGCGTATGTACACCAGTTGCTGGTGAACATGGGCGGCGGGGGGGGGGGAGTGCTGTTGTACTCATGCCCTGATTGTGGGTTCCCGGTTGACAGCTGGTTGGCCACTGTGTGAACAGAATGCTGGACTAGATGGACCCTTGGACTGATCCAGCATAGCTCCTCTTATCTTTTTATGTTCCCCAGCCTCACAGAAGTCTAAGACTGTGTAATCAGGTGAAGGCTAACAGTCCAGTCAGCTCCTCCAGGAGGGGTGGAGCTGACCACACTGCAGGTCTTGGCAGCCTACTGCTTAGAGATATTTTAAAATATGGACAGTGGCATATAAATCCATCAAATAAAAAAATAAAATAAATACCTAAGGCTTCAGTTTGCTTTAGCTTCCTACTGAGACAACATCTTCCTATTGTCCTAGTAGGAGAGACCACCAGCAGCAGGACCCACTTGGAGCTGTCCAAGGTCCCGTTTTCATCTGCCCTTTGCTTGTTGCCTGTAGTGTCATGACCAAGCCATGTCAACTGGACTATATCTGCTCCTTTACGTTGCCTATTGTGACTTGACTCTGGTTACTAGAATGGACTTCACCTGCCTTGAAGTGACTGTCAGATCAAGGCAGGTCACAGAACAAAAGAGAGAACTGCTCAGCCATAAAGGTCACTATGCAACCTTGGGCCAGTCACCATCTCTCAGCCGAGCCTATCTTGCAGGTTAATAAGCAAGTACAATAAATGCCACTCACTGCTCAAATCGCACCAGACAATATACGACAATGGAAGTATTTTAGAGAATAAGCTCCTTGTCTGATGTCTTCCTGTTGTCATTCTGTAAAGCACCAGGCACGCTGATAATGATAATAAGCTCCTAGATGTGATTACACCCTTTGTGAACCTTCAGGGAACAGGGAACATTCAGTGACATCACAGCAACTCAGCCAATAGTTCAAAGGAGGCGGCAGGCTATAGCCATTGGTAGCAGCCACGCTGGGGGTGACACCCAAGCATGTAACCTTCTCTTTGTCTGTGTGGTTGCTCAGAGGAGCAGGCTGTGACTCAGTAGCTCAGAAGCTTGGGCTGGAATAAGTGGGGGCTGGTGGCTTCAATGTCAGTGGGGCAGCAAACCCACTCTGAGTTTTAGGCAGAACCAATCAGAAGCACCTTAGATAGCTCTGCTAGAGTTCCAGCTGGGTCTGACTGAAACCCGGAGCAGATTCACTGCCTCACTGACATCGGAACCACCAGCCTTCACTGGTTGGAATAGTTTGCTTGCTTTTGCCTCCATCCCCTGGTCTCTCCTTTCCTGCAAGCTGCATTTAAAAGAGCACGTTGCACAATAAAGTGGGGAGGGGAGGGACCTTCGCATTTCAGATTCCCAGACAGTAAAATCAGCATCTCTGCTGATGTAATCTCAGGGAAACATCCCCCACGGGGACTATTCTTGGTAACTGGAGGCTGGACTAAGGAATTAGCACATCTCAGTGGACGTGTTAAAGAGGGGAAGAACATTTTCTGTTCAGAGAAAAAGGTAACTTGGCAGCCCCAAAGAAGACCATCACGCTAAACCAGCTTTAGCCAGGAACAACACCCCCACGAAAGCTCCAGGATCTTTTAGGGCTCCCAGTTATTACGTATCGCCAACAGCCCAGTTCCAGACCTTTGTTGATCTGCCACATTCATCTGAGCAGCCCAGCAGGGTGGCAGGCACAGACTTCTCCACAATACCCCTGTAAGGTTAAGCTGGGCGAGAGGGATGTGACAAACTGCTTAGAGATATTTTTTAAATAGGGTAAGTGGCATATAAATGCATTGCATGAATAAAAGCCACCCAGGGTGTTGCATGGCTGAGTAGGGCTACAACGGTATTGGACTACAACTCTCATCATTTCTCAGCCAGAATATCTGGCTGAGGTTTCTGAGAACTGTAGTCCAACACATCTGGAGGTCACCAGGTTGGGGAAAGCTGGAGTAGGGTTTTGAAACCAGACCATTATCTCCCTGAAGAAAGTCTGTCTGGTATGATGCCACCCTGGATGATGATGGAAGGGCAACATAAAAATATCTTAAATAAATAAATATTACACCTCTCCGGGCCTCACCATACTGAAAAGGGACATTAGGGGATCCTAAAATATTTCCTTCTGTGACTCTAGTTCACATTCAAGATTTTGAAATCTCAGGTGGAAATTATTTTGGCACGGTGCGTGTGAAAGAGAGGGTATCGACATTTGGCAGCATGGACTTCTGTGTAGGGGTGTAAGGATGACTTACACCATTCCGCTGGGGCTGTCCACTGGGGGGGGGGGAAGCAATCCGTCCCTCCCCCTGGAATCCTCCCCGGTCAGCTCTGCTCCGCAGGGAACTCATGCAGCCACTGGCTGGGGCCGCTTGCAGCCAGACTTCCGTCCGCTGCTGGGCTGCAGCTGCCATTTGCGTCCCTGCGGTAGCCGTGATAGGCTACGTATATATTTACATAGCCTACCACGGCAAAAGGCAGGAACGCAAATGGCAGCCACTACGCCATTTGCGTCCCTGCGTTTTGCCGTGATAGGCTACGTAAATATATACATAGCCTATCACGGCTACTGCAGGGATGCAAATGGCATCCCTGCGTTAGCCGTGATAGGCTACGTAAATACTTACATAGCCTATCACGGCTACAGTGGAATGGAAATGGCGGCCGCAGATATCCTCTCAGAATGGCCTCTCCAAGTGGCCTCTCAAAACGGCTTCTCAAATGGCCTCTCAAAATTATCCAGCCTATTTGTGGGCAGAGAAACTGGGGGGACAATTTCACCAAACTTCTCCTAGGGGAGGAGAAATTCTCCAACGGTTTCTCACAGATGGGGCTCACTATTTGGCAGGGGTCATAGCGCAGCTTCTTTCTTTTTTCCTAAGGGATTTTGGTTTGCTACACTGCTTCTGTAGGTGGCAACAGCATCAACTGTGTTGAGGCTTCCAGTTGCCTGAGGCAGAATTTTGAATCCCTTTTGGTGATATTTTTGAGTTTACCTAATCTCTGCGAGGTGGCCGTGGGGGCTGTGTCCGTTTTCTCTCTCTATTTCACATCCCAGGCCACCTGCACTTCCTGAACTGAAAAAGCGCCATGGGAGGAATTGCCTCGCGACGTCTTCCCCATGATGGCTTTAACTGAAGTGTGGGAAGCAGAGGTGGCTACAGGCTGCCACAGAGGTTACTGTGCAATGACAGACAGGACACTCATGCACACTCCTCAGCCACCTCACAAGTAAGGCAAGCACAAGAACCCCAAACCCAGCCCATGAGAATTTCTCCGAAATTTCCCCTCCTTTGATTTTTTTTTTGAAAGCCATTTCTTTTCTATCAAATCAAATGAGAATGGTCAAAAATAATGTGGGAGAAATTTCTGGCACAGCACTAATTGTAGCTAACTCACTGCCGCTAAGTCAGCCTTAGGCATGTCAACCTTTTAGAATGGGGAAAAAACCTGCACAAACCCTGTGATGCCATCAAACCGTTGGAAGTCACAGGACAGGGGATGGGGACAGGGGGACGGGAAGGGGGACACGGCCTTCTGGAAAACCCCAGAGGGCTGGATGAGGGACCCCACATGCCTGCGGTTCGACACCCCTGATCCAGTCCAAGGTGCAAGCCCTGCAAGGCATGATTATTCTAATTATTACATTTATATCCCACCTTTTTTCTTCTTGTTCTTGCAAGAAACCCAAGGCAGCCCCCATGGTCGCCCTCTTCTCCATTGTATCCTTACAACATCCCTGTGTGGAAGGTTAGACTGAGAGTCCGTGACTGGCTCAAAGTCACCCAGGGAGCTTCATGGCTGAGTGGGGTCTAGAACCTGGGTCTCTCAAGTCCCAGTCCAACACTGTAACCACTACACCACAACGGGCTCTGAATTCCTCCATGAATGTGTCTAGTCTTTAAAAAAAAGTCATCCAAGCTAATAACCACAAAGCCACATCTAGCAACCACAGGGCCACACCTTGTGATAGTGAAGCCCATGTTAGGGAGACACCAGATGTAACGTTTTAAGTAATGGGATTTTGTGAATGTGCACTTGTCCAGAAAACAGGGGCTGCATGTTCAAACAATCCTCTTCCACCAGAAGCTTTGTCTGTCTTTGCACCCCAGTTATCCATGGTGTGAGGAAGGATGTCTGTTCTGAATGCATCGCAAACCTACTTGGTGTGTGTGTGATTTTCATCGGGACTACAGCAGGAGAGGAATGAGGGGGACTCCAAGTTCTAGTATTATGAAAGCAATCCTCTTATAAGAGATCTTGTTTGATCCACTTGTCATCCACCTGATGAGTGGGCCTTGCGGATTATCCCCTCCTGTTTCTGTATTTGCTCACCAGAGTGACCTAGTAATTAGAGATGTATGCGAAATTTGTTTTAGTTCATTTTTGATCAGGATTTACCCAGTCTGCACCTTCTGGACTGAACACAGACTAGGAAGGGGTCTGTGGTCAAAGTCTGTGCATTTTCAAGCTTGCAGTGTGATTCATGGCAAAACACACACACACACCCCATGTGTTGGACAGCATGCATACATTTGAAAAATGTGCATGAAAAAATATGTACTTTTGAAAAGTGCACACAAATATGTTTTAATCAATGGGAGAAGAATGCATACATTTCAAAGATGTGCACAGTTGATGTGTACATTTAGAAAAAATATGCACCAAAATACATGTGGATTTTCATGAGACAGGAGTAAAACAATGCTGGCAATCTGATACAGACTCGAGTCGGAATGGGTTTCGAGCTGGAACTTGGAGAACTTTGGTGAGTTCAAGTTTTGCTGATTTGCACATCCCTATGAGCAATGCTGCTTATTCTCTCTCTTTGGCACCCCCAGAGAAGAACAATGCCTTAAGCTCAGACAGGTGGAAGGCAGAGGATGGATGAAACAGAATCCCAAGCCTCCGAGTGCATGGGAATTAGAGCTCTCCAAGAAACTATTTCAGGGTTTAATTAGGGTAGCTTGCTGATTTTTGTGGAGCTGAACAGCTGACTGGCAGAGGGCCTCAGAGGAGGGAATTTGCTTTCCTCGTGTTCTTAAGTCTTCAGCAAAGGCATTATCCTATCAGAATTTGACAAGGACACTTTTTTCATGACCTGCCATTATGGTAAACTACCATTACGGCTCTTCTTCCCTGGGATGCCCTTAGCTGTCCCCGTTGAGGGCATATTCCACTTGTTCTCTGAAGGGGCTTCTCTTCTGCCACTTGCCTTGGCATGGGTTGGATTCTGTGTAGGCTTCCTAAGCCTTGCCCTGTACCAGTCCACCCAGAGAACAAGCACATTGCATGATCACATGACCATCAAGTCCAACCCCCTGCTTAATGCCGGTATCCAAGTCAAAGCATTCCTGACAGGTGGCTGTCCAGCTTCATCTTGAATGCCTCCAGTGTGGGAGAGCCCCCCACCTCCCTAGGGAATTGGTTCCATTGTCGTACTGCTCTAGCAGTCAGGAAGTTTTTCCTGATGTTCAGCCAGAATCCGGCTTCCTGTCACTTGAGCCCATTATTCCGTGTCCTGCACTCTGGGATGATTGAGAAGAGATCCTGGCCTTCCTCTCTGGGACAACCTTTCAGGTACTTGAAGAGCGCTATCATATCTCCCCTCAGTCTTCTCTTCTCGAGGCTGAACATGCCGAGTTCTTTCAGTCTCTCTTAATAGGGTTTTGTTTCCAGTCCCCTGATCATCTTTGTTGCCCTCCTCTGAACCCTCTCCAGTTTGTCTGCATCCTTCTTAATGTGGTGCCCATAACTGGACTCGTTTGTCTTCTTTTCTGAAGAAGCATGTCCTGTTTTTTGATGATTCACAAGTGGCCACTGAGGGGTTGACTGCCCCCATGCCTCCACCTTCTGGCTAGACCTCAAGCAACAGGTTGGGTGAAGGAAGCAACAAGTGGCGGCGTTGTCCTTGATGTTCCATGGCTCTATACTATGGAGAACTCCTTTGGCCATCAACATCTGCTCGGTGTATTTGCCACCTGTGGCCACATCTGCACCAGAGTCATAATAAACAAATGTCAGACCTGTTTAAACGTCGCCATTCCTAGCCAAGGAACCCTGGGAATTCTAGTTCTGTGAAGGGGAGGAGTCTCCCACAAAACATTCCCTCCATCCTCACAAAACTACAATTCCCATGATTCATAGAGGGTTGGGAGGTTGTAGCACAGACCTCAACTCCCATCAGCCCCAGATAGAATGGCCAATGGTCGGGAATGCTTTGAGTTGTAATCCAAAACATCTGGAGGACACCAGGTTGGGGAAAGCTGGTACAGCAGAGACACGGATGTGAAACTAGCTCCAGCTGTGTTTGTGTTTGCAGGATGAATGTGCTGGCTGCCTCAGCCTTGGATCCCCTTTGCTGAGGCCAGCTCCGGCATTGAGAGAGTCCTCCTTGGCAAAGGGTCCTCTGATGGGGCCCTCCCTCCACTGCTGGATTCAGGTGGGCTGATTTACTTTGAACCAGCATCAGGTTGCTTTCAGCCATCATTTAAATCTCCCACAATGCCTTGGAGTGATGCTACATTGGAGGCATTGTGGGAAAAGCAAATGGCAGTGCCAAATTAGAGTGGCAGAATTTTTGAAAGTGGGGGCAAGGCAGGCATCACACATGCTGCCCTGACAGCTGCTCACACGTCCTGTGTGCTGATGCCATCTCACCCCTGGGACCCAACAGTTTACAGCGCTGGATCCATAATATCCTGGTGCGTTCTGCTGCCTGTTTCGGTTGGTCTGCTAGCTGAGCATGAAAAGGTGAGGACTGCTGGTTGGTCACCTTCCCATCGCTGGCCCATCACTTGCAGCCTGACAAAATGCTTCTCTGTGGAGTGAGGTGGCGGAGTGCACACGTCGGAACCCGGGAGAGGCATTCACAGCACGGCTGGTGCCGGCGTGCGCCAAGTACCAATGGCCATTTGCGGGGGGAAATTGAGATTGGAATTCTAAGCACAAGTGTGTGCAACTTTGTTTTTCTAATCCAGCCGGGTTCAAAGTGGAAGGGCTTGCACTGGGCACAGCTGCGGCTGTCTGAACTCGAACAGGTGACGGGCGCAGCTGTCCTTTCAACAGAGCTGTTCCAAGAGGCGGGCAGTGGGGGCTTCTGCTATTTCCTTGCCGCATCGCTCTTTAACCCTCACCAGTCCTCAGTCCCCTGATCACTAGATGTCTGAAGTCTGCTCCGGATTGGGGCTACAGTCCTTTCCCGCCTCCAATCCTTAGGAGAAGCACCAAATGCTCTTAGACTCTCCCTGGAAAGTGATTTCATCTCTATGCACTTCTGTTTGTCTCTGCCTGGGAAGCAAAGTCAAAAATAGAGTACATTCCAGTGGTTTGAAGTTGCATCTGGCAGATTGCTTTAGCCGTTCCCGAGGAGCTTAAAAAGGAAAAGAAAAATGTGGACCTGTGGAGTTAGGTGGGATCCATTCAACACCACTGACCTCTACTGCAACATCGTTCACAGTCTGACAAATGAAGGCACCTGTTCCTGCATGGCCTTACGATAAGCCATCACCACGGTACAATTTGTTTCCAGAGCCTTCTAATCTTCCGTATTTAACATGGAGGCCACAGCCCTGAAGAGCTCCCTTCCAGCCTGATACCCTAAGCCTTGTTTTGCAGCAAGATGCTCTAGAAATCAGGCCGAGAACGGGACCCTTGTCAGGAGGCCCATGAGAGAGTTCCCACTTGTGGTCTAGCTATACTGTGTTGCGTTCCACAGAAGAACCATGGCCATTTTGATTCCACACTTCACATCTCCAAGTCTTCCTTCTGCATATGGCGGTAGCAGCTCTTACCTCCCAAGCAGTCATGTTTACCTGCCAAGCAGTCACGCTATGGGCAACACATTTATCTTTCCCACTTAGCTCAAGGAAGACATCCTCTCCTTTGAAGCACCTCACACCCAGAGGTTGCCAGATGAGGCCCTGCTGTGAATCCACTCACCATCAAAGGTTTGGTTGAGGGCATCCTCTCCAAAGTTTGGTTGGTGGCATGCTGTCTCTCGAAAGGCCACACTGGCTAGTCCCTTCTTACTTTCAGAAACCAGCTGAGGACTTTTTTTCATTCCAGTGGAATTTCAGAGTTGGGGAGTTTCTCTTGGTTGCAGGGATGTGCGAAACAACACAGGTAAATATATATATAAGGGAGACTTAAATGAGTGAATAAGTCTAAACTGCTTATATTGGAGAAAATTATTCTTTCTAGATATATATAGGTAAAAGATAGGTTTCCCACATTCTGTCACACTTTTGTGTACTATTACATATAAAAAGGCAGGGCATGTATAAATTAACAAACAGTGACAAAGAGAGAAATCCAAAACAGGGCCATGTGGTCAGGGGCTGGCATGATTTTCCATGTCTCTAAATGGGTCCTATTGATTTTCCTGAGGGGCTGGCCTCCAGGATAGATGGATGGGTGGAGAATGGGCTGAAACCCTCCCTCCTGCTCCCGTTGACCGTGATGGGCCTTTGGCTAGCACATTAAGCGTACAATCCATATAACGTCTAGATCCGAATTCTATAGGCAGTCCTGCAAGAAACACCACAAATATGTAGCCTTTGATTTGGATTGGTCTTGGGATAATACTGGAAAATGGCATTGTTGGCACACATAAGGAACGGATATGGTATCTGGGCATTTTTGCATCTTTCTCATAGCTGATCATTATCTGAAGCTTCCTTGGAGCTCCTCCTTTTTGAATGTAACGGTTTCTGCATCTCTGCCAGCCTGCCACTGTCCAACTGTTGCTTGGCTCCCCCCTCCCTCCCCCGTCACTCTGTGCAGCTGCAAAGATGACGTTGAAAGAAATGAGGATACAACCAGATCACTGATTACTTGTTTTTGGAGTTTCATAACTCCCCCCCGCCGCCCTCTTGGCATGAGTTTGTCTTGATAAAAGGAAAAGGAAAAAGTGGAGCGGGGGGGGGGGGGGATGGAAGCCTATTTGATAAAAAGGGCAACAAGTGTTTACTTAAAAGAAAAAGTTCACCCTCCCTTCCCGTACACAGGGCACAGGCAGCTGTCCCTTTAAATATTAATCAGTGCTTCATTGAGATGCAAATATGTTAATGCCAAATAATGCTCCTGCAGCTGCAGCAAAGAGTGCTGGCCAGTCGAAGCTGAGCTTCTTTACAGCATGAATTGGAAGTTGAGGATACAGGTGCTAGAAGACAAGACAACTGCACAACCTGTTTCTTAATAAGGCAATTTATGTGCATTTGCTTTTCGGAGGGTGGATGTGGAGTTGTGTGTGTGGGTACCTTATACCCTCTTGACAACGTCTGGCCCCTAAAACAAGGTGTTAATCTTATAATGGTTGTGTTGACAGTGCCCTCAACCCAACTTCTCTGGCTTCCTGCCCTGAGACTCGGTCAATCCACACCAAGATTCCCTTATACAAGTTGGATTCTGGCCAGTCCAATTGGCCATAAATTATCAGTTGTGCTGCTTCCAAGATAACAAGTAAACAGGAAAGAGTGGATGCCCCCTGGCAACAGAGCTGGGTCAGAAATCCATTCTTTGCCCAATTAACTTGTTTGCTTTCTCTGCTCTGCGGAGTTCCCCCACCCCACCGCACATGTAACTCCCTCACTTTCCTCACAAAACTGCTTCCCCTCTGTGTGTGGTCAACAAGAGGCATCGCTGGTCAGCAGCTTCCCATATGACAAAGTAGTGCGCACCCTTTCTCTGCAAGAAGACATGGATGCCAAAAGCACAGCCCAAGCAGGGCTTGTATCAGCCCCTGCCAATCTTCTAGACCACTGGTGGGCGGTGGGTGGGCAGGGGATGGGCTGGCATCCCATACTTCTGGACTGTGATGTGGAACAGTGTGCATGGTCCCTGAAATTAGAGCTGTTTGGTCAACCTCGCATTTAGGGCAGGAACCCCTTGACTTCTCTTCCCCTTTGCCACTCTGAACCATACCTTCTGAGTTGGCCTTCCTTCTGATCAGTTGCTCATAGCCTCCTAAGCATTGCTCCTGTGCATTAAAACAATCAACTGCCCGAGAGCAGGAGTCACCTTGGAAGATCACTGAAGCAAAACCCAGCTCAGCTTCTTTGAAAGCACTGCAGCTTCTGTGCATGTGAAGATAGCTTTAGGGAAAGTGCTTTTGATGCGCAATGAGGCATGTTCCTGACTCTCAGATCTCAAAGGTTGCTCAGATCTCAGCTCTTATGAAGGAGCCTCTGGCAAGAGTTTAGATCAGAAGAATCTCACCTACGAACTCACCTCTCTTACTCGATTCCTAGTTCAACAACCAGCAGGACAGGCCTGGATTCAAGCTGACATCTGGCCAGCCTTGCTTGGGCAGGGGGGAAGGGTTTTCAGCACCTCATTTGGGGAGGGGGAAGTGTATATGTTTGCAGCTGCAGTGCCTTAGGGGCTAGATCAGCCCGAGTGGCCTTCCATGCCAGATGGAACCCCCACCAGCTAGGGATGAATGAACCCGCCACGGTCAGTTTCTCATTTATCCAATCTCAAGGCCAGTTCCCCCTGAACATTGAGAATTTTTCATATGCATCTATGTGCAGATTTCTCCTAAGACATGCATTTTTTTTTGCCTAATGTACAGTTTTTGGCAAGCAATTTTTCTAATACAGTGCATTTTTGAACATTATTTCCCCTAATATACTCATTTTTGTATACATTGTTTAATTGGAGAACTCCATTACACACTTTGGAGAAGTGTGGATTTTGAGGGAGAACAGAGTTTCAGTTCGCATGGTGGTTCAAAAGTGCAAAATTAGCTGAGTTTGCATTAAAAAGCAAACGGAGCACATTTCTCCACCATCCCTACTACCAGCCATGCATTGTGATGTGGTAGAGATTTGATACCGCCACTGCCCTCACTGTCTCAGGCAGACATCAAAACCAGGCTCACGGAGGTCCTGTGGGCTGCTATACCCAGCTTGCACTGTCCTTGGCATGAAGTAGAGGTGGAGAACCTCCTCCCTCGGGGGGGGGGGGGGGCTAGTGATCACATGCTAGTGATGGGTGGGGCTGGAGACAGTGGTGGGTGGAGTCAAAGCAGAAGTACACATACACCCCATTCTCTCTCTCTCTCTCTCTCTCTCTCACACACACACACACACACACACTCCACTCCACTCACTCACTTACACAGTTCTTGGCGCTGCTCAGGCAGGTCTCCAGGCATCAGCTGAGCAGCGGAGTGGGAAGTGGAGAGACTTCCTGGTTAAGCATCACCTTCCCCACAGGGTCCCCCTGTGCTGCTCAGCTGATCGCTGGAAAAATACCTGAGCAGTCTTCCTTTTCCTTTCTAATATTCCAACTCACATTCAACATTCTGTAGCTACTGGGGATGCTCACTGGTCACTAGGTTGTTTTTTGAGGGACTGCCCCTTAAGGTTTTTTTTTTAAACGATTTGTCATACTTCTGCAAACCTTACAGCCCATGGCGATGCCTCCTTCTTGTGGCCCTATTTTGGCTCTAATCTTGTCGGTACTCACCACATGAGTTTGCTATTAGAGGGTTGCAGTCTTACAACATTCACAATTATGGATGCTTATGGATTTGGAGATTCCTCTCCAAGCAAGGTATAAGACAGTGGAATTGGGAAGTTAGTCATTGCATTATTTGTTCAGCAATGAATAATTTCAGCCTGGACACCGCAATACCAGGCAAAGGCAGCTGCAATTAAAAAAAATCACGGAGACGGTACTGCAGATGGCCCCTCCATCAACAAGTGCTGCAGCTGTGAGACGTTAGAGCTCATCCATGCATGGCCAGCATGCGAGACTGTGAACCAATGAATTGGAGAAAGGAAGGAGTCTCGTTCGGTCTCATTTGGGGGATGTGCCAGGGGGGAGGGGGAGACAGATGAAGGAAGAGGGAATCGAATACACAGGCAAAGACTATTACCTATACATTAAGGCAAGACCCTCACAGCAGTGAAAGATTCCACTGAAATCCCATTACTTATTTTAAAACATCCCCACTTGGCTTTTGGTTTAGGCCAAACATTTATGGTAGCTGTATAAAATGCATATTTAAAATAAAAAATGAAATAACAAAACAGAACACAAGCAATCAATGACTTAAAAAAAGGGCGGGGGGAAGCAGCAGAGAGAATGCCAGATAAAGCCAGCAATCGGAGCAAAGACCACTGGGTCTCAAATGGATTCAGCCGCCACACCACAATTCCCCTCTGAAACAGGTCTTCACAGAATGATGGAAGGCAAAGAGGAAAGTGGCTGAATGAACCTCCCATGGAAGAGAGTCGCATTGTATGGCCGACAAGGCTCAGACCTGCAATCTCAAATGGGGAGGGGGGCAGTGCAAGAGCCTTCAGAGGGACACCTGACCGAGTGGATGGATTTCTATGGAAAGAGGTAGTCATGGGAACATGAGAAGCTGCCTTACGTGGAACCAGATCCTCGATCCATCCAGCCTACTATTGTTGACACTGGCTGGCAGCCATGGCTCTCCGGGTTTTCAGTTGGGATTCCTTCCTAGCCCTGCCTGGAGATGCTGGGGATCAAACCTGGGACTTTCTGCATGCAAAACAGGTGCTCTGCCTTGGAGCTATGGTTCTTCCCTTTAAGATATCCACATCCCAGCTTCACCCCACCCCACTCTCTCTAGCATTGCTGCCTCTTTGGCCCTCCAGACACAGGCTGCCCTGAAACTAGACACCATGTTTGAAAAACAACAACACCCCAGCAGTGTGAAAAAAACACCCCAACTTTTCAGTGATGTTCCAGCACTAAATATATACTCATCACCACCAAGACAAATCTGACCAGCAGTGGTCAGATGCTGTTCCACTCACTATGTTCTCCTGACTGGGTGGGCTCACCCATGTGACTAATTCAGCCTGAGGGCACTGCGGAAGAAATTTCCACCCCACTGAGATGGCTCGCTTCCATCTGAAAATCAGTATCATTAGGTAGAGGCGTTAATATATCCACCGTACAAATGGGAAACTGAGGCTGAGATCATGGGAACAACCACAGCAGCCTTCCCTAAACTGGGGTCCTCCAGAGCTGTTGCAGTGCAATTTCTAGCATCCCCAGCCAGCATGCCCATTCTGGCCTGGAATGATGGGGGTTGCATCCCAAGAGCTCTGGAGCACAACAAGGTGGGGAAAGGCTGATCGGGAGATGACTTGTTATGATTAATTGGGAGATGCCTCAGTACTGGTGCTCCAAAGAGTAATGGACTTAAACTATGACGAAGAATTTGGATTTGAAATCAGGAAAGGCTCCCCCCCCATCAGTATTTCTTCATTTATTTATTTATTTTTTTATTTCATTTCTATACCGCCCAATAGCCGAAGCTCTCTGGGCGGTTCACAAAAATTAAAAATGTCTGTCCCCCACCTCTCTTTTCCCCCACCTGTCTTTGTCAGACTCTGCCAAGTGCCAACCGCACTGGACACATGTTAGAAGAACCTACATCACAGGCACAAATACAATATGTACGTATGTATGTATGTGTATATGTGTGTGTGTGTGTTTGTTTATTTATTTATTTGCAATATTTATATCCCATTAAATATAATAAAATCCCTAAGTGTTTTACATATAAATATCAAAATCACATTTAAAAGGTGATTTTAAAAAATACAACATTAAAAATAATTACGATCAAAGGAATACAAGGAGCTGTAAAATGGAGCAGCGTGATTACTTTAATTATGGCCAAGGGAAAGCCCTGGTAAACAAGTGTGTTCTCAGGAGGCGTTGGAAAGATGCTCCGTTTTCTGCCTCCCAAACTGCACGGGGGAGGGTTTTCCAAAGGGTGGATGCCGCTACCAAGAAGGCCCGCTGTCGGGGTTCTTCATGGCAACATTCCATTAGTTTTGGAATGACCAGCGAGGCCTCCTTTGACGATCTTAAAGGTCACCTCGGTATGTCTGTGCATATGCGTGCACATATCCATAATACACAAATGCTCTACTGTAGAGCTACACAGAGAAAGATGTCGGCTGAAAGGATGAATTTCACTCAACCGTTTGGGGAACAAACATGTTGTATACAGCTTGTATATTGTATGTCTGATATACAGCTTCGGGGGGGGGGGGAGTTATCCATTTCCCCCTCGAAAGCACAATGTCTCATTAACGGACAAAAGCACAGAGCTGCGTGGGTGTCTGGACCAGACAAAGGATTAAAAACGGAGCACAGCAGTGCACACGCCTCACGCAAAGCCTTTAACGTTCCTTTCTTCTTTTAACCCTTACGGACATTTGTTTTTCTCAGCCAGACCAGGAGAGGCCCACCTACTAACAGAGAGGATGCCCTTCCCTCTTCATCTCAGTGCTGAATAGTCAAGGATCTACGAATGTGCCACAATTTCTCTGAAGCACAGAAATCACCAGTGCCATATTCTACAAAGCCCTGCTTGCTTTGCTGTTGTTTCTAAAAAGGCAACGCGATGCATATTTGCTTGGAAGCAAGTCCCAGTATGTTCACTGGGGCATATGCCCATGTATGTACACGTAGGATTAACTGAGTTTTTATTTCAACATTTGGTTCTTATTGTTGTTAGCTGCCTTGAGCACCTTTTCCTTGGTGGAAAGGCGGGGTATTCCTTTTTGGAAAGGCTCCGCACCTTGATAGCTCCTTTAGAGTTCTGACAGGTTCTGACTGAAACCTGGAGCAGAAACCCGGAGCACCAGAGTCACCAGCCTCCACTGGCTGAAACCTAGGTATGTTTTTTAGAAATACATGGCCCAAAACAGAAGGATGATATGATCACATTACATCTGCACTTCTCCAGTAACATGGGCCCCAGGTCTGTTTCCAGACTCAATTCAAAGTGCTGGTTTTAAACTTCAAAGCTCTTCACAGCTTAGGAGCAGGGTAGCAGAAGGATGACTTGTACCTATCTGTGCCTACCTATACAACAAGACTTTCAACTGAGGCCCCTTTTTTCTGGAGCCTCCATCATCTGAGGTGTCAAGGAACGTGGCTACTAAGGAAAGGGCCTTTTTGATGGTGGCTCCGTCATTGAGAAATGCTCTCCCCAGGGAGGCTCGTCTGATGCCTACTTTGGTGTTATTTTGATCCTAGGCAGTCCTCTTCTTATTTACTCTGACTTCTTAATATGACCTGTTTTATTGCTGCTGATTGATTTTATGCTGCTTCTTCCCTGATTTATTTCTGCTGACTGCTTTTATACTTCTCTTTTAAACTATGTTTCAGTGTTTTTGTTTCATTTGTAATTTTAAGCCCATGAGGACGTCTTGTAACATATTTTATTATTGATTATTGAATGATATAGCCAGATGGGAAAAGATAAATTTAATATTTTCTGATCGGATTATGATTATAAAAATGATGTTTTTTACCAAAATTTACTTATCTTTTTAATGTGCTTCCACAAGAAATTCCATTTAAAAGGTTTAAAACATGACAAAACAGCATAGAAAAAAATTATTTTTAAGTCTAGAAGGCCACGAACAGCAAGGCTTTCAATACAGATCTATGCAAGAAGGAGGATGGGGTATACCACATTTAAAAACATATTACAGTGTCCCAACTAAGACATATGTTAACAATAATGAAGGAAGGGGCGAGGGTAAATTGGATAGAAATAGAAAGGGAATTGATGGGATTAAAGGAAGAGGAATTACAGAATATGTTTTATATTAAAAACTACATAAAACAGCAAATAAAAAATAAAGGGAATACCACAAGGGAGCAATCCTATGGCCGCTAGTCAGCGGCTAGATGGCCATAGGATATGTGGTTTTCTGGGAACTGACTTCTCCCCCTTCTGTGCTGCCTCGTGCTCTGTGCTCGGAGGAGGAGCACACAGCGGCCAAAATGGGGTGTTCCATGGGGGGGGTGTTCTGGGGTGGGGAAGGCGGAAATGCCAGCATGACACATCCTATGTGTTGTCTGGCAGCCTCCTACCCCACTCTGCCTTCCCGCGGCTAGACAGCCGAAATCGGCTGTCTAGCCACAAATGCAAGGCAGGAGAAGTGCAGAGGGAATGATCCCCTCCGTGCTTCTCCTGTCCTACACTGGATAGGCGGTCGCCTCTGAGTTCAGAGGCAGCCGCCTATCCCCATAGGATTGCACCATAAAAGGATCATTAAAAGTTTGGAACTGTAGGAAAGAGAAACTAATGCCAGGGGTTTCTCCATTAATACCAATTTGGGCACACTCGGAGTTTGATATAAAAGGGAAAGCAATGGGGAAAAATAAATTGAAAGAAATTTTATTATTGATTTGATTTATACCCCGCCTTTCCAACAAGGAAAAGGTGCTCAAGGCAGCTAACAACAGTTAAGAACCAAACTTTGAAATAAAAATGTAGGTAGAACAATCATATAACAAATACATTAAAAACTCAAAAATAAATTAATAAAAATAGCACTCAACCCAACAGGCCAGTTTACATGACAAAGGCCTGTTTGAGTAAACATGTCTTTTAAAAGCATACATACATACACATACTAGGGATGTGTGGGTTTTCCAAATTCTGTTCCGTCTGCATTTCATGGATGGTCAGGTGCCTCTTTTTCCATTGTCCACTCATCGGCAGAATTGGATTTTTTCCAATATCCAGAATTTGTGCAAATTCATTTTTGTGCAAAAAATTTGCACTTGCAAAAATGCAGAAATCCCCCCAGAATGTGCATTTTCATGCTTTAGCCTATGGGAGAAATGTGCATGTCCAGCCACACACACACACACAGGCACACACTGGGCATCATTTATTTATTTATTTATTTATTTCTATACCGACCAATAGCCGAAGCTCTCTGGGCGGTTCACAAAAATTAAAACCAAACCGCACACAATAAAACAATTTAAAATATATAGAACATTAAAACCACAATATAACAATACAACCACAATAAAACCTAGCAGCAGTGCAGGAGTTTAAAATACAGATTTAAAACAGCAAAGCTAAAAGTTTAGAAAGCTAAAATGCTAAAATGCCTGGGAAAATAAAAAGGTCTTCACCTGGCGCCGAAAGGAATACAATGTAGGTGCCAGGCGAACCTCACTAGGGAGCTCATTCCAGAGCTGGGGTGCCACAGCAGAGAAAGCCCTCCTCCTAGTAGCCACCCGTCTCACTTCCTTTGGCAGGAGCTCACGGAGAAGGGCCGCTGATGATGATCTTAAGGTCCGGGCAGGCACATATGGGAGGAGGCGATCCTTCAGGTAACCTGGCCCCAAGCCGTTAAGGGCTTTGAATGTTAACACCAGCACTTTGAATCGGGCCCGGAAATGGACTGGCAGCCAGTGCAGCTGGAAAAGTACTGGCGTAATATGAGCTCGCAGGTCAGTCCCTGTTAACAATCTTGCTGCCCTATTTTGGACCAGCTGAAGTTTCTGGACCGTTTTCAAAGGCAGCCCCACGTATAATGCATTGCAGTAATCCAGACGAGAAGTTATCAGAGCATGGATAACTGTAGCTAGGCTATCTCTGTCCAGATAAGGGCGTAGTTGGTATACCAGCCTAAGCTGATAAAAAGTGCTCTGTGCCACTGAGTTCACCTGTGCCTCAAGTGACAGTTCTGGATCCAAGAGCACCCCCAAACTACGAACCTGATCCTTTAGGAACAGGTTGAATATCACCTAGCCGGGCAGACGAACCACCCACTAACAGTACCTCCATCTTGTCTGGATTGAGTTTCAGTTTATTGGCCCTCATCCAGTCCATTACCATGCCCAGGCACTGATTCAGAACAGCCACTGCCTCACCTGGTTTTGATGAGAAAGAGAGGTAGAGCTGGGTATCATCCTCATATTGATGGCACCTCAGCCCACACCTCCGGATAACCTCCCCCAGCGGTTTCATGTAGATGTTAAACAGCATGGGGGATAAAATAGAGCCCTGTGGAACCCCATGGCACAATTGCCATGGCACAGAGCAATAATCCCCAGCACCACCTTCTGGAATCGGCCATTTATTTATTTATTTATTTATTTATTTATTATTTATTTCATTTCTCTACCGCCCAATAGCCAAAGTTCTCTGGGCGGTTCACAAAAATTAAAACCAAACAACACACAATAAAACAATTTAAAATATCTAGAACATTAAAACCACAATATAACAATACAACCCCAATAAAACCTAGCAGCGGTGCAGGAATTTAAAATACAGATTTAAAACAGCAAAGATAAAAATTTAGAAAGCTAAAATGCTAAAATGCCTGGGAAAATAAAAAGGTCTTCACCTGGTGCCGAAAGGAATTCAATGTAGGCGCCAGGCGAACCTCACTAGGGAGCTCATTCCAGAGCCGGGGTGCCACAGCAGAAAAAGCCCTCCTCCTAGAAAAAAAGAAAAAAGAAAAAGCCCTCCTCCTAGAAAAAAAGAAAAAAGAAAAAGCCCTCCTCCTCCTCCTCTCCTCCTCCTCCAGAAAAAGCCCTCCTCCTCCTCTGGGGTGCCACAACAGAAAAAGCCCTCCTCCTAGCCCTCCTCCCCGCCTCCTAGCCCTCCTCCTGCCCCACTTCCTTTGGCAGGGGCTCATGGAGAAGGGCCGCTGATGATGATCTTAAGGTCCGGGCAGGCACATATGGGAGGAGGCGATCCTTCAGGTAACCTGGCCCCAAGCCGTTAAGGGCTTTGAATGTTAACACCAGCACTTTGAATTGGGCTCGGAAATGGACTGGCAGCCAGTGCAGCTGGAAAAGTACAGTGGTTCCAAGTAAGAGCAGAACCACTGTAGTGCAGTGCCTCCAACACCCAACCCAGACAACCTATCCAGAAGGATACCATGGTCGATGGTATCAAAAGCCGCTGAGAGGTCCAGGAGAATCAACAGGGTCACACTCCCCCTGTCCCTCTCCCGGCAAGGTCATCCCACTGGGTGACCAAGGCAGTTGGTCCTATGTATGTAGAACATATGAGAAATTCATTTCATTTTTGACCAGAATTTATCCAGTCCACACCTCCTAGAACTGAACACAATCTGCAGTTGAGGTCATACATTTCTAAACTTTCAGTGTGATTCACAGAACAACAGCAACAACAAAATGCATTAGAAAAATGTGTACATTTGAAAAATGTGTATGGAAAAATGCATACTTTTGAAAAATGTGCGCAAATGCACCTTAATCAACGGGGGAGAAATGCGTACGTTTTAAAAATGTGCACAAACTTCCATGAGAAAAGAAATGAGCACAAGCGTCCATGTGAGTTCACAGCCTGATATGAACACTGGTCAGAATGAGTTTCAAGGTAAAATACGGGGAATCTTGAAGCGTTCAAATTGTGCTGACTCCCTACATCCCTACATTTGTGAACGTACCAAATATAGATGTAGATGAAAGAACCAAAAGTAATCAGATTCATAACATCATCAATATTCCAGAATGCATCTGCTTAGTTATCATAAAGCCCAACATTTCATTTCATTTCATTTCATTTCATTTCATACAACACACCTCCTCACATAACACACTTCTCTTGCCTTAATCTTGCATCATGGATGTGTGAATGTCTCCTGGAGACAATTCATGGATTGCTGCAGAAAAAATGGTTCTGGATAAGCTCTGGATTTTAGAAGGGAATTGCCTTACCTGGAAACTTTTATAATTGACTCACTCACTCACTCACTCACTCTATGAGTCATCCTACAGGCGAAGCTCTCAAGGTGACATGCATAATAAAAGTAAAACTAATAAATCTAATAAATAAATTTTATAAAATTTATAAATTACTCTTGCTTGTTTTCTGTATGAGTTGAGTCCATGAGTTATCTCCTGGAGTGTTCAGTTCTTTATGTATTAGTACAAACAGGTATTAAAGCAATTTCCAGAGAGGTAGCTGTCTTAGTCTGTGACAGCAAAGACAACAAGATGTCTTGTGGCACATTAAGGACAAACACATGTATGATGGTGTGAGCTTTCATGGACTATAGTCCACTTCATCAGTTGCAATTTGATGTCCCTGGGATCAGTTGCAATTTGATGTCCCTGGAGGAGGTGGGTTTGTGTTGTCACAGGTACTAGCCAATCAATGCTGTACATAGCTAATTTCTCCTCCCAGAACTGGGTTCTCCCCTGAGCATGATCTTGGGAAGAATACAGGATGCATCAAATGAAGGGGACTCTAGTCCACAAATGCTTATACAATAATAAACGTGTTGGTCTTTAAGGTGCCACAAAATGTAGAGATTTTATTTAATCTGTTCTGTGTGTGTTTCATGGATTGTCAAGCACCTTTCGTTCCGTCTTCTGCTCGTTGATGGAACTGGATTTTTCCCCCCTTCAGAAAACTGCACCAAAAAAATACAATTCTGTCAATGAGCAGATGACCGATGCCAGTTTGCTGTGGAATCTGCAGGTCAAATTCACAGAAACATTTGAACCCATTTCAGATTTCTCTGACATCCCTACACAAGACTTTTTGTTGTTTCTGCATTAAATAACAGTCTCTTGTTTTTTCCCCTACAGGATGAGTCTGCTTCTTTCTACATTTACATAATTGTTTTATCTCTTACACTGTCTCAGACTCAGAGTTCAGAGCCTACAGACCCAGAGGTTTCCCTTTTTGTCAAGAATGTCAGTGTCTTTTGTTTGTTCAGTTGGAAGCAATTGTAAATCTGAGAGACTACGTTCAGGTGAGTCAAAATGTCTTGCAACAGGTTGCTCTGGTTCTTTGGTTTCTTGTTCTTAGGTTTCCCTACATATTGCATACAACACAGATGTCCAATTGAACAAAAAAGGGCACTGATATGCTTGACAAAAAGAAAAAATTCTGGATCTACAGACTCAGAACTCTTAGTCCAAATGGCCTTGAACTGCAGGACAATTTGTAGGCACAATACCAGTTGTATCTCTCTTTCCCCCCCCCCCTTAGGAATTTTTTATCTCCCAGCCTTCCAAACTGCTAGTCTCAGTATCCATTTAACATCATAGCTACTGATGAGAGCGGTTACAGCCAAAGTTGTGCAAATTGCTCAGAAATTTTTTGCAAATTGCGGAACCTGCAAAAAAAAAGTGCATTTTTTTTTTCCTGGAGTTCAGGGAAAAGCCTGCAGCTTGGCTCCCAAACACAAATGAGTTGTACACGCCACTGAACTCTGTCGAGTCAAAAAAGAACCAGATTTCCCAGTAGGGATGGCAGAGAATTCCGCCACGGATCACGGTGAGGCCAAATGCCAGTGCATTCGGCCCCCCGAACTCCGTGGCGGAATGGCCTGCCACCCCCCGCCCCCCCGCGGATCCCCCCCGGGATGAGACTCACCTGGGGCGGATCTTCCGGGCGGCGGCGGCTGCAGCGGTAGCTGCGGCAGCGGCTGGTCTTCCGACTGGCTGCCGCCGCCGCCATTTCCACTCTTGTAAAAAAAAAAAAAAGACGTAATAGGCTACGTAAAGATTTACATAGCCTATCATGGCTAGGTTTAAAAGAAAAACAAAAACGACGTGATAGGCTACGTAAATCTTTACGTAGCCTGTCATGGCTGGGGGGGTTTAAAAAAAACACACAAAACCGCATACGCAAATGGCGGCAGCTACGGCCGCCGCCATTTGCATTCCTTATTTTTGGCCTCTTAATCTACGTAAATATTTACGTAGACTATGACGGCAAAAATAAAGGGAAACGCAAATAGCGTAGTGGGCGCTATTTGCGTCCCTTTTTGATTCCCTGTTTTAGCCTATGTAAATATTTACGTAGATTAAGAGGCCAAAAATAAGGAACGCAAATGGCGGCAGCCATAGCCGCCGCCATTTGAGTAAGCGGTTTGTTTTTGTTTCTTTCACCCAGAGCCCTCCGCGGCCGGAAATCCGGCCGCGGATGGCTCTGGCCTGGCTGGGCCTGGCCAGCAGCTCCGCGGAGCTGCTGCGGAGCACAGCCAGCCTCGGAGGATTCCGGGGGGGAGGAACGGAGCGCCTCCCCCCCGGCGAGGATTCCGGGGGGAGGGACGGAACACCTCCCCCCCCACCATCAACATAATCCACGAAAGGTAAGTGACTTTCGTACGTCCCTATTTCCCAGTGATGGACACCTCTAGTGTAAAGTGAAAAAAATGGTATGACTGGGATCCAATCCGTACACAAGCTCTGATACCACTGGGCTAAGTGGAACAGCAGTGCTTTCCAAAGACAAGCTAAACAAAGAACTACCTGACAATTTTTTCCAGTAGTATATGACCTGTGAAGAGGAAATGTAGATATAAAATGCCTCCCCACTCTCACACATGTGCATGCGGGGGGGGGGGACGACGACGACACACACCAGGGCAATAAACAGTTTGTTGCTAGATCCAGAGGCCCAGCCTGAGCGGCATCCCCCACATTGGAGTGACGTACGTTCTGTCAGTCTAAAACATATGTTGTGTGCTCTTTATATTCACACCATAAAAATAATGCCTTCTGAAGGATATATGAGGCAATTGGGGGGGGGGGGTCACCTGGGAACAGCTCCGACCAAGGCCCAGAATGGAGACTATTAGCAGGCTGGCCACACCCAAGAGAGAAATGGGGGTGGGGGGTTGGACAATGTTTGTCTACCTACGGAGCTAGCTCAGGGAGGAGTCACACAAACAAGCATAGCTTGGGTGAAATACAGGGGCTTGTAGAACAGGAATAGCCCACTTGGGCCCTCCAGAGGTTTTGGCCTACAACTTCCATCAGCCCTAGCCAGCATAGCCAATTATGAGTGGTCATGGGAGTTGTAGGCCAAAACATCTGGATGGGTGCAAGTTGTCCACCCTTGTTAATGAAGAACAGCTGTTTTTATCAATGCGCTTTTAAATGTGTCTGTTTAGATTGCTATTATCAGGGGAAAAGAGCTGCAGGGTCCACGACAGTCCTGTAAAGTAGGCTAGGCTGAGAAACAGCGTCTCACCCAAGGCCAGCTCCATGATCAAGCTGGAAACTGAACCCAGGTTGTCCCAGAATGAGTCCAATACTCAAGCCGCTATATCACAGACAGGACAGAGAGCAACAGGGAAACGCCAAGCCAGGTTCCCCATGGCAATCCCCCCTCAAATCCCATGTTTTCTGCCTTTAAACACAGAAAATGTAAAGGGTCCACTGGAAGCTTTCCTCACCCCAACCCCCCAGGTGGCAGAAAGCCAACAGTGGGCATCTGCATTAGGCTCT
Organism: Heloderma suspectum; assembly: GCF_057233095.1. Classification (NCBI taxonomy): domain Eukaryota; kingdom Metazoa; phylum Chordata; class Lepidosauria; order Squamata; family Helodermatidae; genus Heloderma; species Heloderma suspectum. Next base: position 32,564,235 of record NC_139469.1, on the reverse strand, counting down.
AGATGCGTCTGTACAGCATCCCGACTATTGGGAACCGCAGAAAACGTAACTCGCTCATAGGAACGTGCGAGAATTTCGTTTCAGTTCAGAAATCACTTAAAAATGCCTTGTTCGCAATCTAGAATGTGATGGGAGCGCATGTTCTCTGAAAATGTTCACAAATTCCTGAACCTGTGCTCATGTTTACAAAATGTACACTTTAAAAAATGTGCAGTTTTAAAAATGCACAACTTTAAAAATACCCACTTTTAAATATTCATATTTGACACTTTAAATGGGGAAAAGTGCACACTTTAAAAGTGCACACTTTAGGAAATGTACAAGTTAAAAATGCACATTTTAAAGCTCCATTTTTAGAAGTGTGCATTTTAAAAAATGCACACCTTTAAAAATTCTCATTTTCATGCTTTAGTCAATGGGGGGAAAGGGTACACTTCTGAAAAATGTGCACTTTCCCCACTCAAACAAACTGAAAAACCAGGTCGCAAACAAGAACAGGAGCAAGCCCCACTGAACGTTGAAGTAAAGTCTGAAGAATTTCAGTGAGCTTGAGCATCCCTAGTTTCCCCCTCCCTACTCCCATGCTCCCAATATCCTTAAGTAAGGACCTGCATGACACCTTGTCTTTATAGCTTTTAGTCTCTCATTGTTACTCCTTCACCTGAGCTGGTCTTAAACCTCCTTTTAATTGTACAGCCTTATATTTTTATTCAAGCTTACTAATATAATCGTCATACAATAAGAGGTTCTTATGTGTTTTAGTTATTCCTATTGCTGAATGACATCTGGCATAGTCTGAGAGGTCCCTGGTTTGATTCTCGCCTCTGCTTCAAGCTCACAAAGGGCACAATCCTGTGCATGTTGAGACAGAAAAAAGTCTGACCACTCCTGGCATTCCCACAGCAGAGTTTTGTGGGACTTTTTTTTCTTTCTAAACATATATAGGATTGCACCCTGTGACTTTTCACTCAGCCTTGGATGACACCCCCCCCCCCACAACTCTAATATGGTCATAATAATAGTGGTCTACCTTGCAGGGTTATTATATCTGTTACTAGCAAATGGACCCAGTTTTGCACAGGTTGGGAAGAGCCCTTAGTTCGATACGACAAAGCCTTACACACCTGTCAGAGCTGGATACTGAGACGCCTTCAAGCCAAGTTGCGCAGCTCCCAGAGTTGGACATATTAGGATTGCTGGCTCCTAGGCACAGCCCCTGCCATGGTGACCCCCATAGCTCTTTGAGGGAGGGGCCTACTTTGTTCTTCATCTCCTGAAGACTGTCATGAGCTTCCCTCTCCATCAGCCATGACTCCCTTCTTCTCCGCTCTTCCTTCTCTCCCGCTCCCACCCCATCAACGGCCCACATTCTTCTTCTGCTACCTACCTGGGCATCTCGCTCCCCTCCCCCAGCCCCTGCTGTATCTGTGTGATAATATAGGTTGAGTATCTGATGGTGGACAAAGTGTCACTATTCCTAAAACCATCCCAGACAGACGTACAGCAAATGATGAAAATTTTGTAACAATTGAACGTACGGTTCTCGCGTCCATCGAGGACATACAGACAAACGCTTCTGTTTATTCAGAGAGATGATCCAGGCCAAAGTGAAGCAGTTGCTTCAGGCAGCCAAAGCTAGGAGGTGGCAGCAATGCATTGGGGGACAGAACTGAGCGCCACCCAGCCTGCTCTGCACCTGGTCAGTCAGCCTGCTGCCTTCAGGCGCATTGGAGGATGCTGCCCCATCATCAGTGCATAGGTTCATCTGCCACTCCAGCTGGCTTTTGAACATGGAAGGGGAGGAGGCGCCATTTTGTTCGTTGCCTCTGGCAGCAAACAGCTGGCAGCAAAACATCTGGGCTGGCCTTGGGGACGAGTCTCATTCATACATAGCACCATCGATGTAGCTGTCACTTGAAAAAGAGTAGGCTTGACCGGTCCCTTCCCGAAGAGGCTTACAATCTAAAACAGACACAGGGAAACAACAGAGAAGGCAGGATGGAGGCAGGGATAAATAGGGGGATGCTACAGAGGCAGTAAACCTCTGTATACCAGTCACTGGAAACACAAGGGTGTGTGTGTGCTAAATTGCACTCCTGTCCTGCTTGTGCGTTTCCCATTGGGGCAGCTGGTTGGCCACTGTGGGAAGACAGCGCTGGACCAGGGAGGCCTTTGGGCTCTTCTCAAGTTCTCACGTTGTAGATATTTGCATATTTTAAAAATAATAATGCCATTTATGTTTCTGTGGTGTATGTATCAACGTGAACTTTCGTAATTTCCAATGAATACATTTGCGTAAACTTCGAGACGGTAAAAAATGGTCCAGAAGTCTGCATAATCTATGTGACTCAGAAGATGCCAGTCTGTCATGGAACTGGTGGGTCAGATTCATAGAAAACTGAACCCATTTCAATCTGTTTTGAATTTCTCCTATCTCCCCTTGAGAGATGGGAAACTCCATCTCCTCCATTGGCCATTGGTTGCCAACCTGTCACAAACCCCTTCATTTCCTCAATGATCCACTTGGCTTTGACTGACTTGTAGGGATAAGGGAGGGGGGAAATGCAGTGAGAGACTTTGCACCAGACTAACACTTAATAAATGTTACCATGTATTAGAAAACTCGGACATCTCACGATGGGATTGTTGAGACAGGCTAATTCTTGAAGCTGTTATGGACTAACCCAGATGGATTTTCATGGAAAATGGAAGGCCATATGGGAAATATATTCAAGCATTGTGATATATACATATTCTTTAATGCTTTTTTCCAGTGACTTTTTTCCAAGGGCTATTGAAAATGTTTATGGCTGCACTCAGCAAATATATCATCAACATATATAAAATGTACATGTTATAAACATGCATTTGTGTGTGTGTGTGTGTGTGCGCGCGCGCGCGTGTGTGTATCAGGCCCAGATTCATTGAATCAATGTGGTCTAAAATAATAGATTGTAATTTTGATTTTTTTTTTGTATCAAGAGTGTGATCTGCTGGAACAATTCACTGGAAGCATAGCCTTAAGAGAGCATGTTTCAAACTCTGGTCCAGGGAACCTTGGGAAGCTTTTTGGGAATCCCTCAATTAGAAGATCAGAAATGGTGGACAGGCTTCCCTGGAAGAAAATGTGTCCAGCATTACTGAATGTACTAATGGAATGCACAGCCAGAGGGAGATGCTAGGGGTGTTTCAGGTAGAACTCAGTTCACATGGTTCAATAGGCCCAACAGGCCTGGCCAGGACCCCACACTGACTGCATGCTTGCCCCAGAACAGGGGTGGGCAGAAGGTAGATTGGGATGCTTCCTCATCAGACTGGAGGGAAGTATCGAGTGGGGTGTTGCAGGGTTTGATCCTGGGCCCTGTACTCTTCAGCATTTTTATTAATGACTTGGAAGAAAATGCTTATCAGATTTGCAGATGACACAAAATTGGGTGGGACAGCAAATGCAGAAACAGAATTCAAAATGATCTGGGTAGGTTAGCCAACTGGGAAGAAAATAACAGGATTAAGTTCATTAGAGACCGGTGCAACATTCTTCATTTTGGAAAGAGAAGTCAAATGCTCAGGGATATGATGGGGGAATACCTGGCTTGACAATGGCACCTGTGAAAAGGATCTTGGAGCTGTAGTTGATCACAAGCTGAATATCAGTCAGCAGTTTGATGTGGCTGCAAAAAAGGCAAATGGAAGTATGGTTTCTTAATTACAGAAAGTAATAGTTCTACTCCGCTCTGCGCTAGTCAGATCTCACCTTGAATATTGTGTCCGGTTCTGGACGCCACACTTTAAGAAGGATTCAGGTAATTGAAACGAGTTCAGAGAAGGGAAACAAAGATGATCAGGGGACTAGAAACTAAGTCCTATGAGGAAAGATTAAGGGACTAAGTATGTTTAGCCCTAAGAAGGGGGGGGGGTAAGATTACACTTGTCAAGTCCCTAAAGGGTTCATAGAATCATGGGATATTAGGGTTGGAAGGGGCCTACAAGACCATCAAGTCCAACCCCCTGCTCAATGCAGGAATTCAAGTCAAAGCATCCCAGACAGGTAGCTGTCCAGCCTCATCTTGAATGCCTCCAGTGTGGGAGAGCCCACCGCCTCCCCAGGTAATTGGTTCCATTGCCATATCACTGTAACAGACAGGAAGTTTTTCCTGATGTTCAGCCGGAATCTGGCTTCCTGTCACTTGAGCCCATTATTCCGTGTTCTGCACTCTGGGATGATCGAGGAGAGATCCTGGCCTTCCTCTCTGTGACAACCTTTCAAGTCCTTGAAGAGCGCTATCCTATCTCCCCTCAGTCTTTACTTCTCAAGGCTAAACATGCCCAGTTCTTTCAGTCTCTCCTCATAGGGCTCTGTTTCTAGTCCCCTGATCATCCTTGTTGCCCTCCTCTGAACCCTTTCCAGCTTGTCTGCATCCTTCTTAAATTGTGGTGCCCAGAACTGGACACAGTACTCCAGATGAGCCCTAACCAGTGCTGAGTAGAGGGGAACTAGTACTTCACGTGATTTGGAAGCTATGCTTCTATCAATGCAGCCCAAAAGAGCATTTTCCTTTTTTGCAGCCACATGACATTGTTGGCTCAATTCAGCTTGTGATCAACAACAATTCCAAGATCCTTCTCGCTTGTAGTGTTGTTGAGCCATGTATTCCCCATCTTGTAACTGTGCATTTGGTTTCTTTTTCCTAGGTGCAGAACTTGGCATTTATCCCTATTAAATGTAATTCTGTTGTTTTCAGCCCAGTACTCCAGTCTATCAAGATCACTTTGAATTTTGTTTCTGTCTTCCAAAGTATTAGCTATCTCGCCCAATTTTGTGCCATCTGCAAATTTGATCAGCATTCCCTGCACCTCCTCCTCCAAGTCATTAATAAAAAGGTTGAAGAGCACTGGGCTCAGGACTGAGCACTGCGGTACCCCACTCATGACCTCTCCCCAGTTGGAGAAGATCCCATTGACCAGCACTCTTGGAGTCCAATTCTGTAGCCAACAGCGGATCCACCTGATCATTGTTTCATCGAGCCTACTTTGAGCTAGTTTGCTCATCAGGAGATCATGGGGCACTTTGTCGAAAGCTTTGCTGAAGTTGAGGTATATTAGGTCTACAGCATTCCCACAGTCCACAAGGGAGGTTACTTGATCAAAAAATGAGATCAGATTCGTCTGGCAGCATTTGTTCTTGACATATCCATGTTGGCTTTGAGGAATCACTGTGTTGTTTTCAAGGTGCTTCCAGATGGATTGCTTTATGATCTGCTCCAGAGTTTTCCCAGGGATTGATGTCAGACTGACTGGTTCCCAGGCTCCTCCTTTTTACCCCTTTTGAAGATAGGGACAACATTCGCCCTCCTCCAGTCATCTGGCACTTCCGCTGTCCTCCATGATTTCTTAAAGAGAGTAGACAGTGGTTCTGAGAGCTCTTCTGCCAGTTCCTTTATTACTCTGGATGCAGTTCATGTGGCCTTGGAGATTTGAACTCATTCCAAGTAATTAGGTGTTCCTTGACCAAATGCCTATTGATCTCAAGCTGCAATCCTGCCCCTTCAGCCTGTACTTCGCCTTTGTCAGGGGGGTCATAGACCCTCTTTTGGGAGAAGACTGAGCCAAGGTAGAAATTGAGCACTTCTGTCTTTTCTTTGTCATCTGTTATCATTTTGTCATCCTAATTCAATAGCTGAACCACCGCTTCTTTCCTCTGCCTTTTACTAGGCACATAGCTGAAGAAAGCCTTTTTTGTCGCTTTTAGCCTCCCTCGCTAACCTCAGCTCGTTCTCAGCTTTAGCCTTCCTGACGCCATCCCTGCAATCCTGTGCTACCTGCCTGTACTCTTCCTTTGTTGCTTGGCCTTCCTTCTACTTCCTATATGTGGCCTTTTTTGTTTTCAGGTCATCCTTAAGCTTTTTGTGAAGCCACATGGGCTTCTTCTGTTGTCTTCCACCTTTTCTTCTTGTTGGAAATGTTTGTAATTGTGCCTTGAGAATTTCCTTTTTAAAAAACTCCCACCCATCTTGGACTCCTTTTCTCGTTAGAGTCGCTTGCCATGGGACCTTACTGATCATTGTTTTGAGTGTATTAAAATCGGCTTTCCTAAAATCCAGGGTACATGTTTGACTACACACGGCTTTTGCTTTTCTTAGAACCAAGAACTCAAGTACAACATGGTCGCTTTCCCCCAGAGTTCCTGTAACTGCTACTTTATCCACTAAGTCATCTCTGTTGGTTAGGATAAAGTCAAGGAATCTGGTTCCTTCCTCCACTTTCTGTAGGAGGAACTTATCCACCACACAAGCCAGGAATCTCTTGGAGGGGCCATGTTTTGCAGAATTTGTCTCCCAACAAATATCAGGGAAATTGAAGTCCCCCATTACTACTACATCCTGCTTCCTTGAAACATTGGCTATTTATTTTTCAAAAGTTTCATCCTTGTCTTCTCCTTGACTGGGTGGCTGGTAGTAGACTCCGACCACCAGGTTCCTTTTATTCTTTGCTCCATTTATTTTGATCCAGATGCTCTCGATGGGGCTACCAAGCTCATCCTCCTGTATTTCTGTGCAGAGATGTATTTTTCACATACAGTGCAACCCCACCTCCCTTTCTGTTCCTCCTGTTCTTTTGGAACAAGTTATATCCTTCGATTGCTGTATTCCAGTCATGAGAGTCATCCCACCAAGTCTCAGTTATACCTATCAAGTCATAATTTCCCTCCTGTATTAAGAGTTCAAGTTCGTTCTGTTTGTTTCCCATACTCTGGGCATTAGTGTATAGACATCGAAGACCATGTGCTTTATAGTCTGGCTTTCTTCCTACATGTTTCTGAAGACTATTATTGGGTGCTATTAGAGCTGTTCTCTCCACCTTCATCTATTGTTACCCCCAACTTTACATCTCCCTCCCCCGAAGGATTCAGTTTAAAGCCCTCCTGATGAAGTTCTTCATGCTGTGGCCAAACACATTCTTCCCATCCTTTGTGAGGTGCAACCCGCCCCTTGCCAACAGCCCATCTTCCAGGAAGTATAGCCCGTGGTCCCAGAATCCAAATCTCTCTCGCCAGCACCACCTTCGTAGCCAGTCATTCACCTGGAGTATTTTCCTTTCCCTTTCTATCCCTCTTCTAACTACTGGAAGGATGGATGAGAAAACTATCTGGGCCCCAAAGTTCTTGAGTTTCCTTCCCAAAGCTTCAAAGTCTGACGTGATTTCTTCGTAGCTCCGTTTGGCGGTATCATTTGTTCCCACATGGATGAGAAGAAAGGGATACCTGTCAGTGGGCTTTATGAATGTAGGCAACCCTTCAGTCATGTCTCTAATCTGTCTTCCTGGGAGACAGCATACCTGGCAAGTCCACGGGTCTTCGCAACATGCTTGGGTTTCGATCCCATGCAGCAAGGAGTCTCCCACTCCTCCTCCTCTTCTCTTCTTGTAGCTGTAGGCCTTGGTTTCATCACCTCTGCTTGACTGACCTTCAGTCTTCTCTTGCTCGCTCTCATGCAGGTTCCCCAGTACTTCTTCCTCTGCAGGCTGTCCTCCAGTCTAATCCGCAAGTACCAGGAATCGGTTCCACAGCTCCACTGCTTCCACTGGTGCAGAGTGCCCACACAGGTTATGACACTGAAGAGGGCCACAACCTGCTCTCTATCATCCAAGACAAAATAACTTAAACCCATTATTTTGTAGGACACAAAATAACAGGCTTAAGTTACAGGAAGGCAGATTTCAGTTGAACATCAGGAAAGACTTCCTATCAGTCAGAGCAGCCAGACAATGGAACCAACTGCCCTGGGAGGTGGGGGGCTCTCCGTCCCTGGATGTCTTCAAGCAGGGACTGGACAGCCACCTGTCAGGGATGCTTTACACTGGATTCCTGCGCTGAACAGGGGGTTGGGCTCAATGGCTTAAATGGCCCCTTCCAACTCCATGGGTAAATCTCTGGCTGATTCGCAGTAGATCAGCCAAACTGTTCTGACGCTCAATCATTTAACAATAGCAACAACCGCATCTGGGGGGCAGGGGTGTCAGAGGCATCTGTCTGGGACTGGAGCTCAGTGACCTTTCTCCAGCTTGGCATCCCAGATGCTAACCTGACGTCTGCCAGCTGGCCTTACTTGGCCCCCAGCAAGCTGGGCCAGCTGGCGGATTTCCTGCCTTTGCGCTGTGGTGATGGTGGCTATGGTGGCAGGGTGAATGCCACCATGCTGCCACCGCTGCCGCCACCTCTGCTCCGCAGCCTCCTTCTCTCCCTGGCAGTGCCGGCACCAGCAGAGAGGGAGGGGCAGTTGTGTGGGGGCTGTGGCAGCAGCGGGAACTTCCCTTCCCCTTTTCCCCTCCTGTAAATGCAATTGCAAATCGCGTCTGCGGCGGGGGAAGGTTCCCGGATTTCGAGGTCAAACCCTTGGCTCAGGTCACAAAAGCGAGGCAAGCCAGTGGCATTGTGAGGATCTGTTGGGCCCTAAAAAGTCTGGATTTTGGCGGGGGTGTCCTAAATTAGGCTGCTGAAACAAAGAAAACTGCGGGAGGGGGAAGTTAGGGTAGCTCTTACACATCATCTAAAAAGTAGAAATACACCCCCCACCCAAACGGACAAAAGAGATGCAGGTCTGAATAAACACGAATATGCTAATTAGGGATGTCAGAGAATTCCGCGACGGATCTCGGTGAGGCCAAATGCAAGTGCATTCGGCCCCCCAAAATCCATCGGGGCACAAAGCCCCCGCCCCACCCCACCCCACCCCACGAAAATCGCGCGAAACGGAGCACTTACCTGCTCCCGTCGGCACCGACTTGTGAATGGCGGCCGCCCTGCGGCCACCATTCACTTCTTCTTTCATGCCACGATAGGCTACATAAATACATACGTAGCCTATCACGGCAGGCTAACCCCCCCCCCCCCAAACCCATGTACACAAATGGCGGCGGCTACGGCCGCCACCATTTGCATTCCTTAGTTTTGGCTGTCTTAGTCTGTGTAAATATTTATGTAGACTATTACGGCTAAAATAAAGGGGAACGCAAATAGCGTAGCGGGCACTATTTGCGTTCCCCTTTATTTTCGCCGTCATAGTCTACGTAAATATTTACGTAGACTAAGACGGCCAAAAATAAGGAACACAAATGGCGGCGGCTGTAGCTGCTGCCATTTGCGTACGCGGTTTTTGTTTTTTGTTTTTACCCAGAGCCCTCTGTGGCCAGAAATCCGGCTGCGGACGGCTCTGGCCTGGGCCTGGCCAGCTGCTCCACAGAGCCGCCATGGAGCACAGCCGGCCATTCAAGGATTCTGGGGGGGAATCTGCGGAGCCTGGCGGAGCCAGGTAAGCGGGGTTTCGTACACCCCTAATGCTAATTTATATGTAGAGAGGCAAAATGGGAAATAATTGCTATAATTGCTGCATCTCACCATGGTGGGGGAGAGAGTGACCTCCGTCTTCTGTCTGGGTGCTAGCAGTTGACGGGCCCCTGCGCTGCTCTCTCTTCCTTTGGTTTTTTAATCTGTAAATTGGAGCTGGGCTGGGGAGCCCATTCAACAGAGGATGCCTTACAGGATTGTCCGTTGCAAAGTAAGACATGTGGCATGGGGAGATCAGGGAAGGATTGTTGTGTGAAAGGCTTATGAGTTCAGTTCTGGTCCTAAAAACAATTTCCTGGGCCACAAATCTCCTTAATTCTAAATGTATGCCTCCTCCACTCCCCCCACCCATTTGTCTTTGTTTGAACCTCGGGGGGTCTAGTGAAAATCAGAGTGGGTTCCACCTCTGCTCTGGAACATGTCGCAGAATTGTCTGCAGCAGTTGTTCTGCAGTTCCTCAGTGGACAAATCTTAGTGGAGAGGGTTCCCTGAAGATAGAAAGTTTGAAAGCCACGGCCTAAGTAGAATAATTGCCAGTGGGATTTTCGGGTTAGAACTGCTAATTTCCGACCGCACTTGGAGACTAGATCAGCTTTGGTTCGGAGATATACTGCCCTTTTGGATTTTTTTTAAAAAAACTTCTTGATAATGATAAACCTACACTGAGATTTATATTTATATCCTTTCCACATCATTTTTTTTGGGGGGAGGGGACTTTCAGAACTGTCAGTCTGTCCATATAATTTCCCAAACTTGCCAAAGTCCATCTTTTCTGAAAAACACTGGTTAGGATTTTCTTTCTCTCTCTCTCTCTCTCTCTCTCTCTCTCTCTCTCTCCTGTTTTATGTACTGACAGAATCTTTTCCATAAGTGCTATCTATACCTCACCTGTTGAGCAACCTTCTCAAGACAAGAGCCAACGGATCTTTCCACATTGGAGGGTGACAAAACTTTGCTGTACTTAACAGATGATGCACTTGGATTCTTATCTTTTGATAGGATGCTACCCAGCTGGCAATACTTCTGGGGCATCGGGGAGATTGTATCCAGTTATTAAATCACGCTCTGAATTTCTGTCCAAGAAAGTGTAATTCACAGACACCCCTATCACATATAAACATGAGTTCCCTTTGCACCACACCCTTTCCAATAATCACCAGTGCCGGTTGCCACAATTTTCTTAATCTTCCAAGGGGTAAGATGCCCCCTTGAGATCACCAAGGAAGAGAAAGACTGTCTTTGTGTGGTATAAATAATGTCCTTTTTTTTTTTTTTTTAATAGGACTCAGTATTGAGACCAGTCAGGCCAGCAGGTGATTGGCTGATGGACTGATGGAGGGTGCCCCTTTCAGGTGGGATTGTTGAACCAAGGTCAGTTTCCTTCTGGAGATGCCCCTCCCAGCTGATCCTAATGGGGCTTTGGGCTTGGCAAGGACAAGAAAAAAATTCACCGTTCCAATGGCGCCATTTCGGATTCAGTGTATCCCACTCTTCTTCCAAAATGCTCAAGGGGTAACAAACTCTATTACTTGGGGATTATCCTGCGTGAGGTAGTTTAAGCTGAGGGGAGTGGGGTGGCAGGGGGTGGGGGGAGAGAATGGTATATAGGCACCCACTGAGTGTTCATGGTGGAGTAGGAATTTGAACACAGAACTCCTCCATCCATATCGGTCACATTATCTCCTATACTATATTGGCTGCAATTTCTTCCGCGCTATTTTTTAAAAATACTACACCCTGTAGCACTCTCTGCTTTACAATGAACAGAACACCCCCATCAAAAAACATGTTATTTTCTAGAGGGAGGGACCACAGGTCAGTGGCAGAGCCCCTGCTTTGTATGGAGAAGCTCCCAGCATCTCCAGTAAAAAAAGGACCAGGTAGCAGGTCAAAGGAACACCTCTCTCTGCCAGAGATCCTGGAGTCTGGTAAAAGGCACTTCCTATAGACCATTCTTCCCCAACCTGGTGCCTCCGGATGTATTGGACTGCAACTCCCATCATTCTCATCCAGCCTGGGAAGGCTGCTGTAGAGAAAACAGTTTCTTTCTGAATGGGAGCGAAGCAAATTTTTCTTCTGGGATGACTCCTTGAATCTTATCAGCAAGTCTGGGGTTATGCTGTCACCCTTTGGCGGCCACCTCATGGTTCTTTCATCTCAGCCGCTTGGTGAAATGGAGTGATATGAGAGCTATTTAGCTGACTGTAGACTCATAATCTGCTGTTAAAGTGCTGCATTCAATATGCCAACAAATCTGGAACACTCAACAGTGGCCACAAGACTGGAAAAGGTCAGTTTACATTCCAATTCCAAAGAAGGGCAACGCCAAAGAGTGTTCAAACTACCGCACAATTGCGCTCATTTCACATGCCAGCAAGGTGATGCTCAAAATCCTACAAGCTAGGCTTCAGCAGTATGCGAACCGAGAACTACCAGAAGTACAAGCTGGGTTTCGAAGAGGCAGAGGAACTAGAGATCAAATCGCCAACATTCGCTGCATCATGGAGAAAGCAAGAGAATTCCAGAAAAATGTCTATTTCTGCTTCATTGACTACGCTAAAGCCTTTGATTGTGTGGATCACAACAAACTGTGGCAAATTCTTAAAGTGATGGGAGTACCAGACCACCTTACCTGTCTCCTGAGACACCTGTACGAGGGTCAAGAAGCAACAGTAAGAACCAGACATGGAACAACCGATTGGTTCAAAATTGGGAAAGGAGTACGACAAGGCTGCATATTGTCACCCTGCTTATTCAACTTATATGCAGAGTACATCATGAGAAATGCCGGGTTGGATGAATCAGAGGTCGGAATTAAGATTGCTGGGAGAATTATCAACAACCTCCGATATGCAGACGATACCACCCTAATGGCAGAAAGCGAAGAGGATCTCAAGAGCCTCTTGTTGAGGGTGAAAGAGGAGAGTGCAAAAGCTGGTTTGAAACTCAACATTAAAAAAACGAAGATCATGGCATCTGGCCCCATCACTTCCTGGCATATAGAAGGGAAAGAAATGGAAGCAGTGACAGATTTTACTTTCTTGGGCTCCAAGATCACCGCAGACGGTGACTGTAGCCATGAAATTAAAAGACGCTTGCTCCTTGGGAGGAAAGCTATGGCAAACCTAGACAGCATAGTAAGAAGCAGAGACATCACCTTGCCAACCAAGGTCCGTCTAATCAAAGCTATGGTTTTCCCAGTAGTAATGTATGGCTGTGAGAGCTGGACTATAAGGAAGGCTGAGCGCCGAAGAATCGATGCTTTCGAACTGTGGTGCTGGAGAAGACTCTTACGAGTCCCCTGGACTGCAAGGAGGTCAAATCAGTCCATCCTAAAGGAAATCAACCCTGAGTGCTCATTGGAAGGACAGATACTGAAGCTGAAGCTGAAATATTTTGGCCACCTAATGCGAAGAGAAAACTCCCTGGAAAAGACCCTGATGCTGGGAAAGACTGAAGGCAAAAGGAGAAGGGGACGGCAGAGGATGAGATGGCTAGATAGCATCACGGATGCAATGAATATGAACTTGAGCACGCTCCGGGAGAGAGCGCAGGAAAGGAAGGCCTGGCGTGCTATGGTCCATGGGGTCACGAAGAGTCGGACACGACTGAACGACTGAACAACAACAACAAAGACTCATAATCGCTTGCAGACAATGCAAATTTCGCATAATTGTTGCAAGGTCTCCTCATCCTGTCATTTTATCAACCACTACTATAGAGGAGACTGTCTTTGGAAAGTCAAAAGAGCAAAGAGCTAAAGAAGGGCTAAAGAAGGGGCAATGGCCCAGTTTTATGCCCAAAGGTCGGTGAGTGCAGTGCTCAGATTGGAATGTGGCCTGAGGGGGCTTGTTCCCCTGGATCCTGTTGTTAGAAGGCTCCTGGGTGGAGCTGGGGTGGGGAGTGTCTGGCTGGAATCAGGAGGTGGGGCCTGTGGATTTCTTTAAGGCCCCCTCCCCACCTTTCCTCCATAATGCAACGTAGGGGCCTAGTGGCTCGTTCACATACCAGTTCTCTATAACCAGGACCTTTAAGTTTTCTGCATTTAAAGAGAATAATAAAAATAAAATTTTAATTTTTTTTGTACCAAGTAACTCAGATTCTGCATTGGAGAGGCCTCAGAGGGTTAACCCCCCGCCCCCATGGGTACTCTGCTTGCCGGGGGTGCTCAGGGCCTTCTGAGCCTGCAGGTTTGAGGAGGGTGGGAAGGGTTCACTTCAACCCAAACCACAGGGCCTCTCGCCTCGTGCTGTCTGTATTTGCACCTTTGGTTTCAGATTAGATGGATGTGTGTAGCCAGGGGGAGGACAGTCTGTTTGTTTTATTCACTCAGTCGCTTCCGAGTCTTCGTGACTTCATGGGCCAGCCCACGCCAGAGCTTCCTGTCAGCCGTTGCCACCCCCAGCTCCCCCAAGGTCGACTCCGTCACCTCCAGAATATCATCCATCCACCTGGCCCTTGGTCAGCCCCTCTTCCTTTTGCCTTCCACTTTCCCCAGCATCAGCATCTTCTCCAGGGTATCCTGTCTTCTCATTATGTGACCAAAGTACTTCAGTTTTGCCTTTAATATCATTCCCTCAAGTGAGCAGTCTGGCTTTATTTCCTGGAGGGTGGACTGGCTTGATCGTCTTGCAGTCCAAGGCGCTCTCAGAATTTTCCTCCAGCACCACAGTTCAAAAGCATCTATCTTCCTTCTCTCAGCCTTCCTTACGGTCCAGCTCTCGCAGCCATAGGTTACTACGGGGAAGACCATTGCTTTACCCTTCATAGATTCATAGAATAGTAGGGTTGGCAGGGGCCTACAAGGCCATCGAGTCCAACCCTTCAAATCAACATTGCCTCAGGTCATCTCAGCTCTGCTGGGGGAGACGGCTGCCGTGGCATCGCTGACTCTGGCAGCAGGATTTGGGCTCTCTAGCAGCTCTCCGGCTCTTGTTCTGGGAGTTCAGGCAGCCCTTCAGTGCCGGTTCCAAATTTTTGAAGGCCTTTGGGCAGGTCTCCCAATGTGGGCTCCTTCCCTCAGGAAGTTGACTGTCTCACCACCATTGTCACCCGCTGCTCTTGCCCCTCCTCCTCTTTCTCATCATGGCTCCCACTGGCTTGCTTGACACGCAGAGAGCCGGGGAGCACGGAGGCTGCGGCATCTCCTCCTCCTCCTCCTCACCAGCATTGTTGCCTGCGCCAGAGCGAGAGGCAGGTAGACGAGCAGGTTGGATTGGTGAAGAGGAGGAGCAACTCCAGGGGGCTCTTGTCAGGGGTCCCTGCTGGGTGTGAGCCCTCAGCAGGGGCCCAACCACGCCCACCCTTGAGGCCAGCCTCGCTCCACTCCCTGGAGCCTGCAGTACTGCTCTTCCCATCTCCCCACCCGCTTCCTGCTGTGGCTGAAGTTGTGGAAGCTTCCAAAGTTGCTGCTGGCTGCTAGAAGCATCCCAGCCCCAGCCCCAGATCACCTCCAGTGTGGCCATTTTGCTGGGCGGCCTGTTCTGCAGAGCTGCCGGCATCTCATCAGCCTTGGCTCCAGGCGCTGAGGGAAGAGAAGCGGAACCCGGTATAAATAATGCAAGCCTGACCCATTCCCCTCGTTTTGCATGATTTATTTTGCGTGGAATGGTCACGGGGAGCGGCTTCACTGGAGGAGCCAGGTCCCCGAGCGGCAGGCTGTGCTGGCGCGGGGAGGGCCCGCTCCAAGCTGCCATGGCTGAAAGCTACCGAGAGGTCTGTCATCCGTGAGTGCAGAGGTGCAGCTGTGCCTTGTTCCCTTCTGGAAGGGGATGCCACATTTTCCAGGTGGGGCTTCAAAGAAATGAGTGGAAAACCAGCTATTTCCTCCAAACCAAAATACACTTCTCTATTCCTGTCACCAAGCCCAAGTGTCTGTATTTGACCGTCTATGAATTGTTTGCGCCAGAAACGTATAAGCCGAATAAAAGCCATTCTTTTTAAAGCCAGAATCACTTACCAGCTTATAACAAACATGTTCCTTGAATAAATCAGAATTTCCTTATGCTGTCCCTTATCCCCTTCTGCCATGTCAATGTATTTAGAGGGGGATTTTCGCCCAAGATCATTTCTGCATGTAATGGGAGTCAGTGGAGGCTGGTGGCTCCGATGTCCGTGGGGCAGTGAATCCGCTCTGGGTTTCAGTCAGAACTCGAAAGGAGCTCTCCAAGGTGCTTGCTTTGCCCCACGGAGGGCTCCTTTAGAGCTTTACCACCCTCAGGAATGTGAGCAGGGAGGGCCTCTCCCTCCGGCGGCGCCTCTGAACAGCATGCGGGTTCCTCTCCCGCGGTTTCTATCTCTTCCTCAGATCAGGACTGCTTTGGGGCTCTCTGGGCTCCGATCCAACCCTGACAGTTGTGAGCAACTGGGAGTTTGGGGATCCTCCCTTACTGAAGTGCATAGTTATTTTGACACAGTCCCTTAGGAGACAAAGCAGTTGCTTCAGTTATGTTTCACTGTTTATTGTGGTTGCTAGCTTGCGGTTGTTATGTCTAGGCAGGAATCAGGAAAAGCCCTACCATGATTTTAATGGAGTTTTCAAACCTTTATTACTGGGTGTGCATGGAATTATTACACTCCCCTTCACTTAGCAGTACAATCCTATACAGGTCTACCCAGAAGTAAGTTCCATGGGGTTCCATGGGGCTTACTCCTAGATCTTTATTTAATTTATATCCCACCTTTCTGCCAAAAAATGGCACTCAAGGTGGCTAACAACAAAATCCAGAGTGAAAACAAAATCTAAATAAAAACATAATGCAGAAACAAACATCTTAAATTAAAAACACAATAATAAAATAAACAGTACCACCCTATATGCATCTTAAATTTTTCTCCTCCTTTTTTTGGCTTGGAGAAATCTTGTGGCCTAGCTGGCAGCTGAACTCCTGATCGCCTTCATACTATAATATCAGATCACAGTGGTTCCTGTGTAATCACGCATTTGAGGCTGTGATGGAACAAGGAACACTGTAATACGCATGCACCGCTGGGACATGAATGCTCATCTATGGACAAAGTAAAGGTGAACACATGTCGCACTGCGACATCCATCTTCTTCCGTTTCATCTGGTCCTTAAGAATCTGCCTCTTTCCTCTGCTCCTCGCTCCCCACTATTGAGTCCCCTACATATCTCGTCTGTTTCTTGCACACACGCACAGCCATGGGAGGGGGCTACTTCCTCCAACAAAGTCATGGGGGCTTGGGAAGAGACGAAAGCCCCTTGAGTTTACAAGCGAAAGGAGAGGAAAGGAAGAGCCAGTGTTTTTATAGCCCTCGCTCTGCTGTTTGGAGTATGATCACTATTTGTCTGGAATGCTTCCGGTTTTCTGCCAGACGCCGCCCGCTCGGAGTTTCTCCTCTTTCGTTCTTCCTCCAACCTCTTCACTCCTGGGCCCAGTGGGAGCCAAAGACAGGACAAAACACAACACTCCGCAGCTGTGTGCCGTCTCCTTCCTCCAGGACCTGGAGTTCACTCGCGATGCTAATTGGTTTTGCAGAAGCGGTCACAATGAGCATCTTCGAATGGAAAGGACCTCAGCAGTGCCACACACACGCTGTGTTGCTTTCCTCACTCCAGGTCATAACGCCGAGGGAGGTCATTATTAGCATTATTTCCAGGGCCGGTGATGTCTACGCACTTGAACATTTCAAGAAGTACATCCCACTGAAGTTATCCATCAAAACTGATGGGGTTCTGGGAACCGTTAGCATTTCGGAGGGAAAAAACTTGATCAGAGCCGAGACAAGGGGATCAGCGGCTGGCAGGGCGCACATGAAATCTCGCCCACCAACCCAGACAGGTCCCTTCTTGCAAGGGCGGAAGTGATAGCGTTCCGAGTGGATAACTTGAGGTCTGCTTGAGTGCGGAAGAATAAGGAACTGTGATGGGTGAGTAGGTCTGTTTGCTGTGAGCAAAGAGAACCTACCTGCACACTACGATCAATATCTGAAGGTCTCCTCCAAGTGCCTCCTCCAAGGGAGGCTTGGAGGATGGCAGCAAGGGAGAGGGCCTTCTTGGTGGTGGCTTTTATATTTTTGTCATGCTCTGAATCGTCCAGAGAGCTTTGGCTTTTGGTTGGTATACAAAAGTGAATGAATGAATGAATGAATGAATGAATGAATGAATGAGGGGGTCCACTCATCCATTCTGGACTGATCCTTCCTTGGGCAATCTGAAATCCAACCCTTCAAGTACTTGAAAGGTTGTCATAGAGAGGAAGGCCAGGATCTCTTCTCAATCATGCCAGAGTGCAGGACACGGAATCATGGGCTCAAGTGACAGGAAGCTGGATTCCGGCTGAACATCAGGAAAAACTTCCTGACTCTTACAGCAATATGACAATGGAACCAATTACTGAGGGAGGCAGTGGGCTCTCCCACACTGGAGGCATTCAAGACGAGGCTGGACAGCCACCTGTCAGGGATGCTCTGACTTGGATTCCTGCATTGAGCAGGGGGTTGGACTCGATGGCCTTGTAGGCCCCTTCCAATCCTACTATTCTATGATTCTAACCCACCTTTAGGCCTTATGTAGCATATGGGGTGAGCAATCCTATGGCCCCTAGACAGTGTCTGGGGGCCATAGGATTGTTCGGTTTCCTGGCTCTGAGGTTGGAGACAGGGATCTGACCTCAGAGCTCGGAAATCAAGTTCCCTATCCCCTACCCCTCCCTGTTGGCACAGAGAGCAGCACACCAGCTACCTCTCTGTGCTTGGAAAGCAGAGATGGGGAGAAACGGGCATTCCTGGGGGTGGGGAGGGGACTGGGGCAGCTGTGATAGAAGGCATGCTATGGCCACCCCAGCTTCCTTCCCTCCCCTTCTGAGGTGCCACCACTAGACAGGCGAGATTGCCCGTCTAGCAGAAATGCAGGGTGGCTGGAGCACGGAGGCAAAGATGTCCTCCGCTGTCCTCCCGCCCTGCACTGGATACTCGGCATCCTTTGAACTCGAAGGCTGCCGACTATCCACCTAGGGCCGTGCCCGGAGGGCACTTCCAGATGGAGGGATCCTGGTGCCATCACAAGGCCTTGTGCAGCTCTTCCCTCTTCCCTTCCTTACTGGCGTCTTGGCGATAAGAAGAAAGATGGAAGAAGTGGGGGGAAACATGAAAGGGTCACAAGTGGATGATGACGATGATGTCTGGACCCTCCGTGGAATTCTGGGAATGAGGCCAGGCGATGGCGCCACACAAGCCTCATCTGGAATTCTCACGTCCATTGACCAGGCTTGCCAATTATCCAGAAATAGAATAAATTATGCTCTATTATTTTCCGCATCCCCGAAGTTCAAAGTGAGTAACACATTTCATGGATGATACTCATGTATAATCGGTTTAATTATTTTTGAAGCACTTTTTCAAATGGGATGAAAAAGGCAAATTTTTGAATTTGAAAAAAAAAATGGAGTGGCTTTTTCTTCTCAGAATCAGTTCTTCGCTGTTTTGTTAACAGGAAAGTCACCTCATACAGCTTCTCAGAAAAGGAGCCTGCGCTGAGGTTTTGACAACATGCAAATGTATTTAAAAGTAATCAGGTAGAGTGTCAGTGATTAATGGCTGACGGTCCCAGGGCCTGGTCTGAAGGCACACGAGGCAGCCACGGTGCTGAAGCTAAGCAGGCCTGGGGCTGGTCAACGCTTGGAGGGGAGACCACCTGTGATTGTGAACCCCGTGTGGCCACCTTGAGTTCCACAGTGGAAGGTGGGATATAAATGTAATAAATAAAATAGATAATAATCGACTAAAATAAGGGAAATTCCAAAATAAGGGAAAGCCACATTTAGCATTACAAGGTAAACCTCAAAAATAAGGAATGTCTCCTAAAATAAGAATATCGTGGAACCTTAAAGACGAAGTAATTTATTGTGACACAAGCTTTTGTAGACTACAGTCCACTTCATCAGATTAATGGAATGCTCTCCTAAGTTACAGGCATTTGGTTGGGGTGAGTCTGCGATTGTGCAATTCTATCTCCTGTGGCTTGAATAGTGGTAAAGGGTTATTTTGGTTTTTGTTTAAAAAACAGACTACATAGATTAATTGGCTTACTCGATGCCAGGAGTATTACTCAGCAACAACTAAGAGCATAAGAAGAGCCATGCTGGATCAGACCAAGGGTTCATCTTGTCCAGCATTCTGTTCAGTGGCCAACCAGCTGTC
Source organism: Heloderma suspectum (assembly GCF_057233095.1). NCBI lineage: Eukaryota > Metazoa > Chordata > Lepidosauria > Squamata > Helodermatidae > Heloderma > Heloderma suspectum. The sequence continues at coordinate 32,544,730 of NC_139469.1, read as the reverse complement.
GACCAGGAACCCACTAGCAAGACACGAATGCAACAGCATCCTCCCACCCATGTTCCCCAGCAACTGCCTATGATGCTGGAGGTAGCATATAGCCATCAGGACTAGAGCCATTGATAGCCTTAACCTCCATGAATTTGTCTAACCCGCTTTTAGAACCATCCAAATTGGTGGCCATCACTACGTCTTGTAGTAGTAAACTCCATATTTTATATGCTGTGTGAAGAAGAACTTCCTTTTATCTGTACTGAATCTCCCACCAATCAGCTTCATGGGATGACCCCACTGGGTTCTAGTATTTTGAGAGGGAGAAAAATGTCTCCCTATCCACATTCTCCATACCAGCCATAATTTTGTACACCTCTATCATGTCTTCCCTTACTCACCGGTTAGTTCCAGACATTGTAACCGTTCCTCATAGGGGAGTTGCTACAATCCCTTGATCATTTTAGTTGCTCTTTCCTGCACTTTTTCCAATGGTACCATATCCTTTTTTTGGTGCACCGACCAGAATGGTGCACTGTACACACACAGTTTTGTGAATGGCCACAGTTAATAACATGATTGTCACCGACTGTACTGTCTGCATTTCATTTCCCTCTGACCTCACTGTTTACAGTCCCCCCTGCCCTCCGCGTATATATACCTGTGAACACTTCATAATGCATCTGATGAAGTGGGCTATAATCCATAAAAGTTGATACTATAATAAATCTCCAAGTCTTTAAGGTGCCATGAGACCCTTTGTTGATTTTGCTGCAGCAGACTAACACAGGCATTCTGGGAGTGAGAATGTCTTAAGGTGTTTGTCTGTAGTCAGGTCAAGGCATTCCCGGTCGTTCCGCCACATCGTCCAAGCAGCGAGTCCGGAACTGATTCTGCCCTTAGGAGGGGAGGCAACCTCCTACCAGGCCTGGCCAATGATAGCTAGATCAGTACCAGATCACTTAAGGCTGCTCCGGAAGACAGGCATGTTTTCTTGCTTGGGAATGTGATGGTTCCAAGCCAAAATACTGGGATCGCTGCCTCCTTTGCCTAACAGAACTGTTGCAAACAGTCAGGTAAAAACATACAGGAAAGAGAAGCTGAGCAAGCTAAGCCAGCCAGGAGGAAAACGAAAATAAGACCTGTTTAACTTGGGCCACGCTGGCGTCAGACTTGTTGTCTCCAGCTGCCTATTAAAAACACCTCCCTCTCCCCACCCAGCCTGCCGTATTCTTGGTAATCAATCAGGAGCATGAAGAAGGCGCAGCTCCGCAGGAGACTGCTGAAGTGAGCCCTGTTGCGATGTTGTTTTTTAATATCCTCAGTAGCACCGGTAGCAAAGCGCAAGGCTGCTGCCGCTCCTTCAGGACGCAGAGGAAACAGGATCTTGCTTGTCCTCTAATCCATTTCACGCCTAAGAGTGATCAATGAACAATGGCTGGAAGCAACACAAAGCTGAGAACGTAAACTGGTGGTTGAGACACCCTTCCTTTACCCAGAACATCCATCTTCAGTCTGGATGCCCTGCAGCACAGGGAAACGGAACAAGCAGCAATTCAGCAGAGTAGAAAGGATAATTTAGGAACCTCTTTTCTGAGCTCCTTCACACGTAACTTTTTTTTAGGTGTATATGTAAGATCTTTGTCCCCACCCCTCTCAAGCGTATGACTAATAACGTCCCGTCTGAATGAGACGAAGACATTTTGGAAAACAGACAGGTACATACAGGCTCATTTGCCAGACAGCCAGGAATGGTGGTGGGTCCCTCTTGACTAGCGATGCTGCTCAAGTTCGTGATTAGTCAGCTCACTGGCTGAACTTCTCCTGTTCATAATGCGCATCTTTTTAATGAGCTTGGACCAGCATTTTACAAATTTACTATTAAGTACAGAATTGATCGTGGGCTTTTAAGCATGCACAGTCTGTATCTAGACAATGCTATTTCCATGCTTGCGGTGAGTTGGTTGGATTAACCCTTTTCTCGCTGTCAGTAAACTGCAATGATGTCACGTCTCTCTCTTACTCTCCTCGGATCGGACTTGGGTTGTTGTTGTTTGTACAGTACTTTCTTTTATTTGGCAAGTAAATGTGTACTTTGGTTACTGCTGCTTATCCTCTGGGGAGCCCCCCCCCGGGTGCCCCCCCCCCCCGTCAACAAATGATGTCCACAGACATCCTGCCTCTCGGCCTGGAGGTTACATGTAGACAGTATGACTAGTAGCCACCGGTCCTCCAAGAACTCTTTCTTGTTCTTGTAAGTAAAGTTTTTTCCTCTGTGATTTGACTACACTGGAAAAGTGGCACTCTGGTGGTTTTAACCAGAACCTAGTTAGAACTGGGCCTTATTTCTGTGTAGCTAAGTTTAAGGTGCTTTAATACCTGTACTGTTTTCAGAAGGAGGAGTCAAAGTAAGAGAAGAATGTCCCATGTTCCCTCATGCAAAGGAGGCATCTTCTGGCTATTGAGATTTTAAGCAGGCCTCATCCATGCTTTCTACCCTGACCTTTGTATTGATGAGGACTAGAAACACTGCCAAATATAAGCTGAAATACATGTTGTATGGCTTTTACACAGCCCCATGCAAGACTTTCTTTTCATGGATTTTCTCTGTATATAAACTCTGGTCCACAGCACTCCCTTTCAACTCTCCCCAACAGTCTGTCACAAACAAGTGTGACCAGGAAATAGGCCTGGGCGCAGGACTATGCAGACAGGCAGGGCTGGTTTGGCTTTGCAACTTTGCATAAAACTTCGCACAACACAGGGCTGCGTTGGGAAACATGGGGCTAACCCTGCCTTTGCTCCACCAGAGAGAGATGGAGAAGTCGTGGAGTAGGACTGGGGTCAAAGCACTGGAACTCTAATCCATCAAATTTGACAAGGCTTTGGCTATACAGATGTTGTTACTGATTGCTAAAGAGTGTTGCTCTTCCCCAGCAACAACTTTAGGAAATGCAGGTGAAAAATGCAGTGGCCAGGCTCTTCTCCAGAGCTGGCCTTAGGAGGCATCTGACGCCTGGTTGAAAGGAGGTGCACTGGTTACCACTTGGTTTCCACACTATAAGTCTGCTGGCAAGGACCATCTGTGTGTCTCCTCATCTTGGGATATTTGGATAGTGGAGGAAAGGAAGGGCTGGCATTTTCATAGCTATGGTGCCCCGTCCTTGGAACGTCCTCTATAGCAGAGGTGGGAAACCTCAGGTCCAGGGGCCCCAACCTGGCCATCCTGGGGCCCCAATCTGGGTTCTCCATATGGCCGTGTCCACTTCTCCTGGCCCCACCCTCTTTCCCCCCAGCCAACTATTGTTTGGTATTTTCCTGGGTTTGGGACAGATTTTTCCCCATTTGAAAAAGTTGAAATGCCTCTCTGAAGGCTGAATTACTGGACGCAATGGCTGTAAGCTAAAATATGCGAGTATCTTGGGTAGTTTGGCCTACCCAGTTTGCTTTCAGCTCTGCACACCACTGGAATTCGGCCTGTGAGAGCTTCTCTGAAATCGAATGGGCTGAAAGAGGTATTCAGTACTGCACACAATTTTATGAGTCTGTTATTTTATGGGTTCTTTTATGTAATAACCCCACATTGAGTGCCTACTGTTAGCCTAATGAAGTGGGATATAAGAATCTGCCGACCTGCCTCCTTCCAGAAACTAGCATTTCCGCTCATTTTGCGGCTTGCCTCCCAAAGCGCTAAATCACGGTTTGCAAGCAGTAGGAGCTGCGTGCGGACTAGAACTGGTGGCCATCTCCGTGAGTAGCTGGACAGCGCTGGATCCTGCCCACAATACTAAAATGTGTGAAGTTATTATTTACATGATTTATAAGCCACTTTTCAGGACAAGCCCTCCTGAAATAGAATATATAAATAAAAACGTAAAAATCTGAGCATGCAAGAGAACAACAGGCAAAGATATTTACGCTGCCTTGTGCACTTTACTGTAAAATGTTGAAAATGAAAAAAAGACTTAAAAAAAAAAGGATTGTCAAAGGCAAGGCAGTCAAGAGTTCTTCATCACTTGTCAGTTCTGTGTTGGCTGGGGCCAGTTTCGAGCTTCAAAAAACTTCCTCAAGCCCTCAAGATTGACCGGTGGGAAATAGGGCCCAATCCTCTTCCGGATCCACCACTTCCCATCACCAGCATGTGTTCCTCCTGGCCTGCTAAACTTGTACCTGAAGTGCTCTCCTCGGACCCATCTAGAAGAAACAAAACACATCAGGATGAGAACCAAAGTGGAATACAAACTCATGGCCCTGATTCACAAAGGGAGTGACACTCCTATTTATTGTCTAGAAAAACAGGCCCGTGGCTGCTTTTCGGGGTCAGAATGTCGTATCTCCATAAATGCTGAAGGTGAGCTGCAATCAACTGAAGGCAGGCCGGGATTATGAGCAGAGGGCAAGATCTGGGCCAGGGGGACCCAGTTTCAAAGCCCACTCAGACACCAAGTTCAATGGGCTGCGCCTTGGACAAGTTACTCTACCTCAGCCTAAGCTTCTTCACAAGGTTGCTGTGCGGGTAAAATAGAATATATTAAAATTCTAATAGAATAGTTTAACAGAACCCACTAAACTGACTTTGCAGACATCACAAAATTCAGCTGATAATTACCATCACCACAATTACAGCACAATCCTGTCTACTCAGAAGTTAGCCCCTGTATGTTCAACGGGACCGATTTTCTATGAAGTGAGTTTAGGATTGCAGACTTCGCATTCATCTAATCAGCAACAACACGTAATGGCACGTGAATGTCCAGAGTACTTTATGTGAATTCTGTATGGATTCACTTCTTAAGTGACCTAAGGTGCTTCTAGACCAGGGTGTGTCGCCCCGGCCGTGGGCGTTGAACTCTTAGGTTAGAGGTGCCAAGGTAGTGATACATCAGATTCAAAGGTTTACTGACAAGGAGTACTTTATTGGGTAACTTACAGCACACAGGCGTACCCAATGGCTGGATCAGTCAGCTTCTCTGAACCCCGAGCCACTGGGCACAACAGGTCTTATACTCTACAGGTTAACAGTAAGCAGCGTTTCAGCAGCACGTGCCCCCAGCGTTTGTTCTCAGCATAAACTAACAACCCTTGGTTCTCAAGCACAGCCACCTGCAGCTTTGGGGTAAACAAACTCTGCTTCTCAGGCTCATCAGTGATAAGACATTCTCCTCATTAGCTAGGAATGTTCTGAGAAGGCTGTTATCGGCCTTTTGATTCAGCTGCACATGCTCAGAGGCTTACTAGCATGGGGATTGCACCAATAATGAACTTAAGCAAGCATTGTGGATCTCTAGGCCCCTCTAACACTACAAATGACTTGGCTACTCTCCTGGGGCCAATACACAGGGGTAGGCAACGTGAGACTTGTGGGCACCAGTGCATGCTCAGACACCCTTCTTGGCCCCTGCTGAGGTGCCCTTTCCCTCCGACTTTTTTTTTTATTATTATTATTATTATTATTATTATTATTATTATTATTATTTTAAATAATGTAACTTCTTGCTGGGACATGGGATCACCTCAAAGCAAAGTGAGGGCTTCTAGCTGTTCCATCTTGTTTTCCCATGAATATCTCTGGGCCACACATTCGGCTCAGAAACTTTCTTAGGAAATTAAGATGGCGGGTGGCCGCAGACCAGCGCTTTTGTGGTGGTGCCATTTCTCAAATGGCCAAATGTGCTCATGGGCCCCAAAAGGTTTTCTGCCCCTGATCTAGACAGGTGGCTTCTAGTAAAACTCTATGGGCAGTATCCGACTGTGTCATTCCATTAGTGCAAATGATGTTGTGCTAGCAGAAACTAGGGATGTACGAAAGTTCCGCTATGGATCTCGGGGAGGCTGAATGCCAGCACATTCGGCCCCCCGAAATCGGTGGTGGAACGGCCCGCCACCCCCTGCCACCCCCCCCGGGATGGGACTTACCTGGGGCGGATCTTCCTGGTGGCGGCGGCTGCCGGTCATCCAACCGGCCGCCGCCGCTGCCATTTCCAGGTTTAAAAATAAAAAAAGTGATAGGCTACGTAAAGATTTACGTAGCCTATCACGGCTAAATTTTAAAAAAACACCATGATAGGCTACGTAAATCTTTACGTAGCCTATCACGGCTGATAAAAAAAAACAAAAACGCACGTACGCAAATGGCGGCGCCCATGGGCACCGCCATTTGCGTTCCTTATTTTGGCACGTCTTAGTCTACGTAAATGTTTTACATTTGCGTACGCGCTTTTTTTTTATCAGCCGTGATAGGCTACATAAACATTTATGTAGCCTATCACGGCTGACTGCAGGGATGCAAACGGTGGTGGCTACGGCCGCTGCCATTTGCGTCTCTGCTAGCCAGTGGCCAGATGTCCGGCTGCTGGCGGAGCCGGCCCGCGGCTCCGCAGAATCACTGCAGAGCACAGCCGGCCGGCCAGGATTCCGGGGGGGGGGGGGACAGAACGTCTCCCCCCGCACCATCAGCATAATCCCCGAAAGGTAAGTGATTTTCATACATCCCTAGCAGAAACTAGGGTCTGAACTACATATGTGCAAGAGAAGAATTGAACTAAAGTTACGTTTGCGGAGCGTGGTTGCACAAGCAGTTTTGCATTAGGCTCGTCCAATGCGTGCCGCTTGGGATTACACAAGTACTTGCATCCGTTGTAATGGGCAACCGCTTGCACAATGGAAAGATGCAACAGATTCCATTAGCGCTATTGGAGTTTGAAGAATGTCACCATTAGACACTGCCCTGTGAATGGGGCAGGGGGCATGCATAATAAAAGCTTTACCTGGAAGCACCTCTAGTGAGTTTATGGCAGATGTGAGGCTTCAATTAGGGAACTGTATGGCTCCATTTCCCACCCATTGTTCAATGCCAACTCTCCAAAAATTACACTGTGATCTTAGCCCAAAGGCTGGGAAGTCTTTTGCTGTTTTCTGCAGCTCCTCCTAGCTATATTCACGTATTGCTCTCCATTTCTTTTGTTAGTTGGTGGATGAGGGATGTGAAGAAGAGGATCCTTAGGCTGAACTTTTCTGTTGAGGTTCTGAGAAATTATGACTTAAGGAAGGTACAACTCTTGGTTATACAGAGATCAGTAGATTCAGATCTCCAGTATTTGAGAATGGCAGCTGATAAATCCCGTTCCTCATTATTTTAAAGAATCTTTCCAAATATGGAATTGTAAGAACTTTGTATTGGCATACACGAACTGTTTCCAAATACAGGAGATCACTTATGCTCACCCGTTTCAATATGCTGCCTTTTGCACTGTTAAGCGGCCTGTTTAATAAGATCCCAATTCACAAACGTCTCTGTCTATGTGGAACTGAAGAAACAGAGTCATAGAATCATAGAATAGTAGGGTTGGAAGGGGCCTACAAAGCCATCGAGTCCAACCCCCTGCTCAATGCAGGAATCCAAGTCAGAGCATCCCTGACAGGTGGCTGTCCAGCCTCGTCTGGAATGCCTCCAGGGTGGGAGAGCCCACCACCTTCCCAGGTAATTGGTTCCACTGTCGTATTGCTCTAACACAGTCAGGAAGTTTTTCCTGATGTTCAGCCGGAATCTGGCTTCCTGTCACTTGAGCCCATGATTCCGTGCCCTGCATTCTGGGGTGATGGAGAAGAGATCCTGGCCTTCCTCTCTGTGACAACCTTTCAAGGACTTGAAGAGCGCCATCCTATCTCCCCTCAGTCTTCTCTTCTCAAGGCTAAACATGCCCAGCTCTTTCAGTCTCTCTTCATAGGGCTTTGTTTCCAGTCCCCTGATCATCTTTGTTGCCCTCCTCTGAACTCTCTCCAGTTTGTCTGCTTCCTTCTTAAAGTGTGGTGCCCAGAACTGGACACAGTACTCCAGATGAGTGCTAACCAGTGCTGAGTAGAGGGGAACTAGTACTTCCCGGGATTTGGAAGCTATGCTTCTATTAATGCAGCCCAAAATAGCATTTGCCTTTTTTACAGCCACATCACATTGTTGGCTCATATTCAGCTTGTGATCGACAACAATTCCAAGATCCTTCTCGCTTGTACTATTGTTGAGCCAAGTATCCCCCATCTTGTAACTGTGCGTTTGGTTTCTTTTTCCGAGATGCAGAACTTGGCATTGATCCCTATTAAATGTCATTCTGTTGTTTTCTGCCCAGCGCTCCAGTCTATCAAGATCACTTTGAATTTTGTTTCTGTCTTTCAAAGTATTAGCTATCTCGCCCAATTTTGTGCCATCTGCAAATTTGATCAGCATTCCCTGCACCTCCTCCTCCAAGTCATTAATCAAAATGTTGAAGAGCACTGGGCTCAGGACTGAGCCCTGCGGTACCCCACTCATTACCTCTCCCCAGTTGGAGAAGGTCCCATTGATCAGCACTCTTTGAGTCCGATTCTGTAGCCAACTGTGGATCCACTGGATCGTTGTTTCATCTAGCCCACTTTGAGCTAGTTTGCTCATCAGGAGATCATGGGGCACTTTGTCAAAAGCTTTGCTGAAGTCGAGGTATGTTATGTCCACAGCATTCCCACAGTCCACAAGGGAGGTGACTTGATCAAAAAATGAGATCAGATTCATCTGGCAGGATTTGTTCTTGACAAATCCATGTTGGCTTCGAGGAATCACTGCATTGTTTTCAAGGTGCTTCCAGATTGCTCCAGAATTTTCCCAGGGACTGATGTCAGACTGACTGGTCTGTAGTTCCCAGGTTCCTCCTTTTTACCCTTTTTGAAGATAGGGACATTAGCCCTCCTCCAGTCATCTGGCACTTCACCCGTCTGATAAAGTCTGTTGATCATGTATTCCTGTATTGTAATTCATTTAGAGACTGCAGAAAGAGGCTGATTCTCTCTCTACTAAGAACTCTTCCAGGACAATCTTCCGAAGATCTGGTATTGTTCCGCTTATGGGATGATTCCTCTTATATCGCTGAGAGGGTTGCCATTTCATTTTTTTACACCTCAGTGCAAATGAGGGAAAAAATTATGTTGGCCCCCTTTTAAAACCCAATTGCTTTATGTAACTGTTCTTCAGTTGCTGTATTTGTTATTTGCATCAAAGTTCTTATTGGTCTGTGACGGTAATAAATGGTTCATTCAACTCTCGAAACTACTAGTCTGAAAAGGCAACGCCGAATACATCATGCTAACATAAAGCACTCACTTTATCCTCCAAAGAAGGATAATAGCTGGTAATGACAGGGTGAATTGCCTGCTCATTCGCCCCAGAGCCTCGACGGAAGCAGCCCGTGCTTCCCTGAAGCCACGGCTGTGGAGTTTGCCCAGCTGCCTGTTCGTGAAGCTTGGAATGCAACTGGGTTTTACTTTTCTGCTTTGTTTCTTAAAGTCCCGAGAGAGATGAAAGAGAAAGGCCACATTGAAAAGGGAAAACAGACAGAGAGGTAAAAACAAGAGGAGAGTGCAGAGAGAAGTTTTCATCGGTCAGGCAAAACGGTTTTGGAGGCTGCACAAACCACCGTGGGCCACCGTTTTGGTTCAGGCTGCTCCCCCCACCCCCCAATGGAAAGCAGGCTGGCCAGGAAGGGCAGAGCAGCCCAGAGCTGCTGCACGCACTGTGTTGTTTGCTGGAGAAGTTAATAAAATAACCCACCATATAAAAATGTCAGAGCCACATCAGTGCTCATTTGGAACTTCCTTGCTTCGCTACCCAAATACAAAAACGGCTATTGAGCTGGGCAGTACGGTGGAGCGGCTGGATTCTCCCCTCCCCCAAGCACTGGACCCTCGGGGACGTTGTACAGCTGTAGCTGCTGAGACCCTCTGGCTAAAATAATGAGAGCCATTGCAGATGTGTGATAAATTGCTGAGCCTCATGGTGAGTGAGCCCTCTTTCAGTAAAGTTTAATTCGGAGGCTACACAAGCAAACGTAAATAAAAACTTGCTGTTGTTCATCACCTTCGAGCCCTCTGCTCACTATTGGATGAGCTGTTTGGGGTGTCACGGGATGCTCACAAATATTCTAACTGCTCAGCAATAGAGCACTGACAACCAGTGCAGTTTTCGAGGGAACAAGGACACTGGGCCAAGAACAGAGGGAGTGATGGTCTGCTTGGAGAAAAAGGAGAGGAATAGGCAGGAGTGCTAGGCACATAAAGATTGTGAGGGGTAGAAAGGTGGCTGGAAAAAGGACCTATAGGAGACAGAGAGCTGTGGGGAAGCACAGCCACAGGCACATTTGTTGAGGAAGCATTGGCAGTTGGTTACGAGGCAGGGATCTGAAGGAATGATGGGAGCAGGAGGCAGATGGAGAATGGAGTTCGGAAGAGCTGGATTTAAGAACAAAAAGGGCCTGGACCAGAGCCTCAAACAGAGCCTGAGGGAGAGGCAGGTGTGCGCTACTGGGAGTGAACATGCAAAGGAGATCTGGAAGGTGAGGGACTTGTGGGCCAGGAGGGCCAAAGAAGTTGAGCATACAAACTTCACAGGTTTATGTCAAATTTCCAGGCAAATCTTTGGTTGCAGGATGGTAGTCAAGCAGTGTCCTCAATTCGTGGTTCAGTAAAAATGTGAAGGTCTACATGCTTGCAACATCTACATTTCTACTAGCCAGCTCTGAACAGGTTCTGTCTTTGCCAGTCTCTTAGGAGACTGCGTTACCCTCTCTCTGGCTTTGTATCAAGAAGCAGAACCCGAGGTGGGAATACACAGGTGAGAGGATGGGGCCACGCAGATCAGGGTGGGCTCCGTTCTTAGTGGTTCCCACAGAATTTGACAGGGCAAAGCACACAGCCTGCAATGCAGGACACAGCTGAGAGGGCACAAAACCAGACCCCAACACCATGGAAAAGGACCGACGAAGCCCCCACCCCACGGTGCCCTTAGGCGCTGATCTTCTTCCACAGCCTGCATTTACTCCCATGGGGAAGAATGAAGTGCTGCTCCCAGGAAGGTCTGGATTCCATTTAATCTATTCTGTCTGGATTTTGTGGATTCTTAGGTGACTTTTGTTCCATTTTCCACTCACTGACTGAATCAGATTGTTTTTTCCCCTTTGGAAAAGTACGCAAAAAGTCTGCTGCAATTTATGTAACTTTTGCTGGCGTGTAATGTTTGGCATATTTTTCTTAACTCAATGAACAGAGCACACACAAAACGTACTACACAGTGGAGGATGAAGAGAGATCAGAGATGTATAAAACATTGTGTGTGTGTGTGTGTGTGTGTGTGTGTTTAAAAAGGCATATGTATTAGCTTATTTTCCAGGAACTTTTGTATTTTAAGAATATAAGAAGAGCCCTCCTGGATCAGTCCATCTAGTCCAGTGTTCTGTTCACACAGTGGCCAAACAGCTGCCCATGAGAAACCCACAAGCAGGACAGGAATGCAACAGTACCCCCCTGCCCATGTTCCCCAGCAACTGGTGTACATAGGCATACTGCTTCTGATACTGGAGGTAACGTAGAGGCATCAGGACTAGTAGTCATTGATAGCCTTCTTCTCCAGGAATTTGTAAAGCCATCCAAATAGGTGGCCATCACTATGTCTTGTGGTAGCGAATTCCATAGTTTAACTCTGTGCTGTGTGAAGAAGGACGTCCTTTTCTCTGTCCTGAATCTCCCACCAACCAGCTTCATGGGATGACCCCACTTGGTTCTAGTATTATGAGAGAGGGAGAAAAATATCTCCCTATCTACATTCTCCACACCATGCATAATTTTGTAGACCTCTATCATGTCTCCCCTGACCCTCCTTTCCCCCCCAAGCTAAACAATCCCAGCTGTTGAAACCTCCCCTCATAGGGGAGATGCTCCTGCCCCCTGGATAATTTTAGCTGCCCTTTTCTACCCTTTTTCCAACTCTACAATATCCTTTTTTAGGTGCGATGACCAGAGCTGTACATATTATTCTAAGAGTGGTCGCACCGTAGATTTATATAAAGCAGTATGATATTGGCAATTTTATTCTCAATTCAAGGTGTATGTACTGCATTTTCATATGACTAAATGTGTGTACAATTCCAAAAAGTAAAAAAAAAGGTCCACAAGTCGACTTGGAAGATGCTGGCCTCCTGTGGAACCCACAGGCTGGATTCACAGAAATCCGAAATCATCTCAGTCTGTTTCGGATACCTCCAACATCCTTGCTCCTGGGAATTAACTTGCATTCACCTAATGACTGAGGCCCAGCAGCCTCCACTGACAGGGACACGGCGGGGGGGGGGGCAGGAAAACGTGTTTCCCCCGTCCCTGCAGTACACAAGCTCTCCGTCCACATATGCCCTCTCCATTGTAATGTCAGGCATTCTGTCACTTTTTGATATTCACGCACACCCTCCATCAGATCCCATCTCCGTATTGCAAATTAGTCTCTGTTTTGCTGTCGCTGACAAATCTATCTTCCATCCCAACAACCTGCCTCTCTTGCAGCTGCTTCTTTTGGTTATCTTTCGAAGAAGGGAGCCATTCTTGTGCCCCTTTAAGAAACCAGGGACTGAAGCATTACTCCCACAGTGTTTTCAGGAGCAGAAAATTTCCTCCTAATCCTTGCGGAACCCTTCCCCAACCTAGCACCCTCCAAGCACATTGGGCTACAACCCTCATCACCCCCAGCCAACATGGCCAGTGGTGGGATGATGGGAGTTGTACTCCAGCACATCTGGAGGGTGTCAAGCTGGCGAAGGCTGAATTAAAGAATCAGTGCATATCGATGTTTACACAGGCCCAGGTACCTTGGCGGGCTGTTTTACAAGACATCACGGCTTTCAACGCTGTGCTGCCCCCTCCCAGTCGCCCCACATCCCCCAGCTACAAAACATGTCTGTCTTCCGGAGCAGCTTTAACCGGTCTGGAACTGATCTAGCCTTTCTGGAGGTCTACCGATCACTAATGGCCATTTGCCATTTGCCGATCACTAATGGCCATTTGCCATTTGCCCATCACTAATGGCCATTTGCCATTTGCCCATCACTAATGGCCATTTGCCATTTGCCGATCACTAATGGCCATTTGCCATTTGCCCATCACTAATGGCCATTTGCCATTTGCCGATCACTAATGGCCATTTGCCATTTGCCGATCACTAATGGCCATTTGCCTTTCTGACACGAAGGGTGACTTCAGCTTAAATCCAAGTGATTCCACCAATGACCTCTGTCAGAAGGTGGCAAATCAAACCTGGCCGGGAGGACTTAACTGCCTCTATTTAGTTACTATCACTTAGTAGACATGATTAATCATAATTGTTTAGAATTACGATTAGTCATAATTGTTTAGGCAATTGTGACTAATCATAATTACTAACTGATAGCAATGGGGAGAGCAAGCCTATGGCCGCTAGACACTGCCTAGACAGCCATAGGATTTTCGGTTTCTGGGAATTAAGGTTGTCTAGCCTCGGTTCCCAGAAACCGTGCTCCCTGCCGCCCTTCACAGCCGGCACGGTTCTTTCCACGCCACCACTGTCTCTGCGCTCGTATATGAAAACGCGTGTCTAGTCACAAATGCAGAGCGGGCGAGGCATGGAGGAGAGGATCTTCTCCATCCTCCGTCCGCCCTGCACTGGATAGTCGGTAGCCTCTGGCTTCAGAGGCTACCAATTCTTTCAATAGGTAAACTGAAAAACTGAAAAATTGGTTGCGCCCTAAACAGAGGCAGTTATGTCCTCTGGGCCAGGTTTCATTTGCCCCCTTCTGACAGTGGCCATTGGTGGAATCACTCGGATTTAAGCTGAAATCACCTCTCAATAAACCAGACTGAATTGGAAATCACCCCTCATGTCACAAAGGCAAATGTTCAGCAAAGAATGCAACCTGCATGTTAAGCTGTCTTATGCTGACATAGGTCATTGATCCACCTAGTCTGCTAGCTGAATAGGGAGAGATGAATTTTCCAGTTTTACTTCCTCCTGCATCCAGATTTGTAAAATATCAAGTGTGTTTGTTTTTTTTCCTATTCTGTATATGAAGAAATTTGCAAATGCTTCTACATCCTTAACAAAACTGAACTGAACTTCTCACCCCTGTTGCAAATTCAACAGATACAGCTTCTCCCAAGATGGAGAGAGCTGTCTTCTACCTGCCTGCCATGTAGCTCTTAAAGAGGGGGAGCCTGTCAGAAAAGATTGCTGGCAGCCGTCATTCCTCACTGACAGGGTTGAGTACACAGGGGTTCAAACCCAGACTCTTTAAGAGCTAAGCGCCGAAAGCCCTGGGCCTGGAAGGACAAATCTCTCCATTTTGCTTCCTCCTGCATTTGAATTTTTAAATCTTCACGTTCTTTCCATCCTGTTGATGAAGAATTTTTCAAATTCTGTGAGTTCTTATCTAAAAACATGCTCCCTAATTCTGAGCAGCTTGGCTCTCCAGTCCAAGGGGGCCTCACCCAGTCCAGGGATCTTCCAGTGCTGGGGTGGGAACCACATTGGTTCTGGGGGATAGACTGGATGACGCGATGGGGTCCCCGGCTGAAGCGCTGTCTGGCGCTCTTCCTCTTGGCGCATTGGCCAGGGAGCTGGTTTTGCTTGTCCTTCATCATTCCCTGTGTGGGCAGCGAGAAGTAGAAATGAAGCCGGGCTGAATACTCAAGCCAGGGCCTGCAGGAATTCCCTGTAGGAAGTTGGATTAAAATTCTTTAAATAAATCAATAAAAATAAATGTATTACTTCTTGCAGAACCCCGATAATTTTTGATCATGTCTAAAATGAGGTATGGCATGAATATTGGTGCAAACACAGTAGAAGCATAGCTTCCAAATCCTGGGAAGTACTAGTTCCCCTCTACTCAGCACTGGTTAGCACTCATCTGGAGTACTGTGTCCAGTTCTGGGCACCACACTTTAAGAAGGATGCAGACAAACTGGAGAGGGTTCAGAGGAGGGCAACAAAGATGATCAGGGGACTGGAAACAAAGCCCTATGAGGACAGACTGAAAGAACTTGGCATGTTTAGCCTCGAGAAGACTGAGGGGAGATAGGACAACGCTCTTCAAGTACTTGAGAGGCTGTCCCAGAGAGGAAGGCCAGGATCCCTTCTCGATCATCCCAGAATGGGATACGGAATCATGGGCTCAAGTGACAGGAAGCCAGATTCCGGCTGAACACCAGGAAAAACTTCCTGACTACGAGAGCAATATGGCAATGGAACCAATTCCCTAAGGAGGTGGTGGGCTCTCCCACCCTGGAGGCATTCAGGATGAGGCTGGACAGCCATCTGTCGGGGATGCTCTGACTTGGATTCCGCTATTCAGCAGGGGGTTGGACTCGATGGTCTTGTTGGCCCCTTCCAACCCTGCTATTCTATGATTCTATGGGAACATGAACATATCCAGTCAGGCCATTTGTCCATCGAGCCCATGGCCCTGACCAGCAGTGGCTCTCCAGGGCCATGGGCAGAGGTCAAGCAGCATCCCTACTAAAGATCCTTTTCGCTGGAGAGGCTGCTGACTGAACTTGCATGGCAAAGCCTGTGTTCTACTACTCAGCAATGGCCTGTGTATTCTACACTAAAAGACAAGGCAAAATCCTGTTCTCGGGCCATTCAAGAAAAGCTGGTTTCTGCAACCTGTACTGAGCAGACCTGTTATTATCTGCTATTATCTCTCCATAACTACTTCTGGTTTTGCTCATCCTGTAAGTTTTGTCTGGCACAGAAGCCCCATCCCAGGCACTGGTAATCTATTCCAGCCACCCCAATGGCTTCCAAGATTGGTCACATGCTTTCAAGTCTATCTCTGCAAACTTTGGTGTAGTGGGGAGAATGCTGGGCTTGGACCAGGGACACCTGCTCAGCCACGATGCTCACTGGGTTACCAATCTCTCTCAGCTGGCCTACCTTACAAGGCTGATGTGAGGATAAAATGGAAAGTAAACAACTATGCCATGTATACTGCTCTGAGCTCCATGGAGGAAGGGAAGATAAGAACCTAAGAAGGGCCTGCTGGATCAGAGCAAGGGTCCATCTAGTCCAGCATTCTGTTCACACAGTGGCCAACCAGGTATTGACCAGGAACCCACAAGCAGGACATAAGTGCAATAACACCCTCCCACCCATGTCCCCCAGCAACAGGTGTACATAGGCACAGTGCTTCTGGTGCTAGGATGCGAACCTCAATCTATGTGCATTCCCTCTCCCCTTGCACACACACTGATATTTCTGCTGTGCCTCAAATCCTTTCAATCAGAATGAGTCAACTTGAGATGGCAGACAGTGATTCCGCCTGCCCCTGCCAAATCCTAAGAACCGTTTGTTTTTACATCAACATTCTGCAATTTCCTTCGCATGCCCGGGAGCAGCTGTGCTGCCGAGATGCTACCGGCCTTCAGCCCGTGATGACATCTCCCAACTGTGAAAGTGTTAAAAATTAGCAGCAATATTTAAGCTGTTATGGCCCGGGTCTAAATCTTCCAGACAGCTGTAATTAGTTGCAGAAGCCGCAGCTGTCTCTCTGGAACAGATGAGACGTTTTTGGAGGGAAAACACGAGCACACAACCACGCATACACACAACCAGCAGAATTAAGAGCTTGGCCGGGCAGTGAAAAGGTTGGCCTACTCTGATCTGTTTGGTTTCTTACTGAAATGGTAAATTCGGGAGTCCCTGGAAAGCATGAACGTTGACCTCGTAGTGGTGTTCCCCTGAGACTGGAGTGGTGTGCTTTTGCACATGGAACTGTCATTGGCAAGAGATATGAAATCATACAAAGACTGCAACATCAAGCTTTTGGACCTTTCCAGAGGAATAGGGATGCACGAATCGATAAAATGTGGTATTGTAGAGATTCTCAGTTCCACCTTGTGTCCATTTCAGATTATAAATCTTGTTGTTTACTGTCACATGAAAATTCGTGTGTATTTTCCCAAATGTATGCTTCAATTATGCACATTTTTGAAATGTATGCCTTTTCGCTCATTGATTAAAGTGTCTGCGCATGTTTTTCAAACGTGCTCATTCTTCATGCACATTTTAAAAACGTATGCGTTTCTAACACAGTTTCTGTTGTCGTTCCACGAATAACTTCGAGAGCTCGGACATGGATGGACTACAGATTGAGTTCGGGTCCGCATTCAGTTTCAGGAGATATGAACTGGGTAAATTCTGGTTCAAAACAAACTGAAACAAATCTCTTGTATGTCCCTACAGAGGAGTGGCTTAACTGTGGCATGACTGATCCCATGGAACTCTAGGTCACGTGTCTCCATGGATCATGCTGGTATCATCCAGCCCATTAAATATTGATAGGGCACCTTTTCCCTTCTCAGCCTCTCTGGTCACTGTAGTCATTGCATGAGGCACTCGTGATGGTTCCACCTGGAGCTGAGGTCTGCTGAGAGTCCACTCAGAGTAGAGCTTTTAGCATACTGACTCCCTCTCTGTGGAATTCCCTGCGAGCTGATGTCAGATGGGGGCCAACATCACTTTGCTTTGGGCATTTTTATTTAGACAAGCTTTTCCTGAATGACCAGCCATGGTTTTATTGGTATAATGTGATTTTAAATATTTCTGTTCTTCTGTATTCTGAAATTTTCCCTCCTTCATGTTCACCGCTCGGGAATGTATTTTAGATGTAAAGGGGTTTATAAATGTTGTCAATAGATACAATACATAAATAACGGTGCATAGGTTCAAAACCTGCCCTAACCACGTCAACAGAAAGGGATGCACATCACCAGGCCTGGCGAGGGAGCAATCATAGAGTTGGTGGCAGCAACAACATAGCTCAAGGTCACATACGAATAGTGGGCCATACGCCATGTCAGGTCATTTACACATCTGGCCAATAACGTGTTCTCCGACTGGCAGGGGTTCTCCAGGGCCTTCTCCGTCACTTGTTACCCTTTGAACTGGAGATGCCAGGGACTGGACCTGGGACTTTTTGCTTGCAAAGCAGGGGCTCCACCGTTGAGCTACGGTGTCCCTCCAATTCTAATCGTGCCCACACAAAACGGGCATTGGCGATATCTGGGAAAAGGTATAGCTAAGAGGCATCCTCCTTACGATGTCTTTGCGACGTACTGTACTTCGAAGTAAGAGAATTTAGGATTGGGGCCTTTTCAGGCTTTGGGGCCTTTTCAGGCTTTGGGGCCTTTTCAGGCTTTTATTTGGGGAAATAATTTCCCACTGGGAGAAAAAAACCAGTATTGATAACTTTTCTAATTGAAATCTAATTGCCCTTTCTCACTTAAGCAAAACCATACTTCTGTGTCTGCAGCTGCCTTCTGCAACAGCCAGGCTCAATCACGTACTAATTCTCTTAGCTGAAACCTCCAGTGTTTAAGATTTATGGTGACTAAATACTTTATGAGCCATCAGCCAGGCCCTAATATTTTGTGTGAGGACATTTCGCAAGCCTCACTTTGCTTGAAGTCAAGTTTCACACTCAATTAGGTTGCTCCCGACTCCACAATGGCCTCATTTTAAAAAAAACAAAAAACAGTCACCTGCTTTTCATTTCACATTTATCACACTTGCAGCAACAACAAAACTCCCAACCTAATTTTATATAAAAAAGGCCAAACAAAACCCTTGCCTACTTCACTCTCAAACATTTCATTTCGAAGGCATTAACTCACTTGGAAATTAGCTATTGGAGAGGGAGAATTTCCACTCGGCAAGATAAACTTCATGGTAGTGCTGACCCAAACGGGCTGGGGAGGGATCTTCTGTGAACACCCCCACAAATGTGTTCCACAACACCCCCAAAAAGCACAACTGCGAGAAGCACAACCCACCCCTAACAAGTTGCCCCGTCCCCCCCCCCCCCCCGTCCTGCTCACAACACCTTTGCGATGAGAGAGAAGGGATGGTGGCAGCCAGAGTTGCAATGCTACATGCTGAAGCGGAGGCGTTCATCACAACTCTCCCCAGAACCATGGCCCCAAGGAGAGTCCAAAAATGCAGGCTGCTGTGTTGATCAACAAACCAGTTGTAGAAGTTTCCATCTCTCCAAGGGCAGGTTTTGGTAAAGCAGCTGGGTCTTAAGTGACCATTCAAGACCAAGCCACTCAGAACACTCCGCAGCGCAACAGGGTGCCATATGCTGCAGCTGGGAAAATCCATTTCCCCATAGCTGTTGTGGGGATTGCAGCCAAGCGCAGAGGGAGTGGGGTCTGAGACGGGAGGCGGGTGATGTCAGTGTCCCTGCGAACCCAAGGGTGCTGGCACTGTGAGCCCTGGTGCTGGGTCGTCTGTCAGCACACGGTGTTCGTGCCGGCGCTGACAGCCTATCTGGACAGCCTAAATAGAGGTGCTTAAGGGAAGGGGGAACATGACAGAGGAGTTAGGCGCGGTGTGGAGAATGTGGCTAGGGAGACATTTTTCTCCCTCTCTCATAATGCTAGAACCCAGTGGGGGCATCCCCAGAAGCTGGCTGGTGGGAGATTCAGGACAGATCAAAGGACTTCTTCTGGGCCATGGGCACACTGTTAGAGCAATACGACAATGGAACCAATGACCTAGGGAGGCAGTGGGCTCTCCCACGCTTGAGGCATTCAGGATGAGGCTGGACAGCCATCTGTCAGGGATGCTCTGACTTGGATTCCTGCCTTGAGCAGGGGGCTGGGCTCGATGGCCTTGTGGGCCCCTTCCAACCCTACTATTCTATGATTCTACGATTCACACAGCGTATGGTTAAGCTATGGCATTTGCTACCACAGGATGCAGTGATGGCCACCCATTCGGATGGCTTTAAAACGGGGTTGGATGGCTTTAAAAGGGGGCTAGACAAATTCCTGGAGGGAAAGGCTACTAACGGCTACTAGTCCTGCTGGCTATGTGCTACCTCCAGTACCAGAGGCAGAGAGCCTATGGACACCAGTTGCTGGGGAACATGGGCAGGAGGATGCTGTTGCGCTCATGCCCTGCCGGTAGGTTTCCTGTGGGCAGCTGGTTGGCCACTGTGTGAACAGAATGCTGGGCTAGATGGAGCTTTGGTCTGATCCAGCAGGGCTTTTCTTAGGTTCTTACGCTTTTTCCTGCTCCCCACAGGAATAACTGGAGCCATTATACCCCATCTTGGGATAGGAAATATAGGTTTGAGAGTAAGATTGGAGTGTGGGGGCTGAAGGCAAACACCCCATGGATCATCCACGGGGAGGGGGGTGCCTTTTCACCCCAACACTCCCATTTCACCCCTATGGGGTCCTGAGCAACCAGATGAAAAGATTATTGTAACATCAGTCTGTCTCTCTCAGCACAGTCGGTTTATGCTGGCTAGACTGGAGAAGAGTCTTTCAGGCCACCCAACTATACCCCCCGACCCCGGATAGGTTTCGATGTTTGAGGAAGCTGCTCCCCCCACCGCCGCATTCTTTTTTGGTTGCTGCTCAGTCCTTCCTAATCTATCCGCACTGCATTGCTGTCAATGAGATGCACATTTAAATGCACACTCCCATTCACGTGCTCCCGCTACTCACGTGTAACAACATGTGAGCAGGGCTGGATCGTGGTGGAAGTCTTGCCAGGCTGTGCCACGGTGTCATGGACGGCCCTGTAACATGGGGAAAGTAACCTTGTTTCCTGTGCATTGGGGAGTGGGGAAGTCCTTTCTCCCCCTACCATCCAGAGTGAGAGAAAGGGAAGGCTTCCTTTGCCCTCCGTGACAGCGTAAGAACATGAGAAGAGCTGCGCTGGATCAGACCAAAGGCCTCCCTAGTCCAGCATTTTGTTCCCGCTGTGGCAACCAGATGCCCCAACGAGAATCCCCCTCACAGTCGTGTCCCCCAGCAACTGGTATTCTGGAGGCGGCATACGGGCATCATTAGTAGCCACTGGAAGCCTTGTCTGCCATGAATTTGTCCAATCCCCTTGTAAAGCCATCCATGTTGGTGGCCATCGCTCCATCTTGTAGTGGTAGCGAGCGCACAGATCAATTACATGCTATGTGAAGGGCTTCCTTTGGTCTCTCCCAAATTTCCCACCATTCAGCTTCACTGGATGACCTTGGATTTCTACTATTATAAGAGAGGGAGCTTTCTCCCTTTCCATTTTCTCCACACCATGCATCATTTTATATACCGCCATAATATCCTGCTTACTTGCCATTTTTATAAACTAAAAAGCCCCAAACGTGATAGCCATTCCTCACAGGGGAGTTGCTCCAGCCCCTGAACCATTTTGGAAGAAAGGTTCTATAGCAGGGGTGGGCAGCTGGTGGCCCTCCAGATGTTTTGGTCTACAACTTCCATGATTCCTCACCGTTGGCTGTGCTGACTAGGGCTGACAGGAGCTGCAGGCCAAAACATCTGGAGGGACAAAAGTTGCCTGCCCCTGCTCTATAGTGTCAGTTGAGCCTCCCCCCCTATTTCAACCCACGCACGTCGGAAAAGTGCGTGTCGGAAAGTAAATGGTGATGCGTGGTGTTTGGTAGGTCAAATTCAAATCAGGGCCACATGCACTTACGCTGGAGTAAAAATAAACATAATGCTCAGCTACATGCTATGCAATTCACGTGATGTGTAGCTTGACCTTGAGACCTTTGTTTCGGGCAATGGATTGGGTGGAATGAGCACCCCTCCCACACCACTTGCCTGTCCACCCCCCTCCCCCCCACTCAGCCTCCCACCACCTGCAGCAGCTGCTTGGCCAGGCACTCCATGCCCACGCCAGCACCTGGATGGACCACGTTAAGACGCTGTGGCTGCTGGCAACCAGTTGGCTGGGCTGTGGAAGGCTGGTTACTTTTCTGCTGCACTTGAAAGAGCTCCTGCTGACTGGGCAGCTGCCGCCGCCCGCCGCCTGAGGCGGGGCCATGTGGGGAGAGGCCTTATACAGGCCTCCCCCAAGCCTCGCCCAGCCAGCTCTCAAAACGCTTAGTAAATTCTCGTAACACTTTGCCACAGGCTTGGTGACGTCCAGTGAGGTCTGTGAGGCCAGCGATGTGAGGAGGCACCAGCGCCAGGCCTCCGCCTCAGATGGAGAAATGGACTGGGCTGGCCTTCCTGGTCCTACTGCCCCAATGACACAAAGATTTAATCTTAAATGCCCAGTTCAGATTCCAATTCCTCATTGATGGGGCGTTTCCAGGAACACAGGGCTGCAGCAAATAGGAAAGGCTATGCACGGGGGTCCTGCGTATGCATCAGATCATGCACCGTGGTACAGAGGCTTCCTCTGAACCGATATGGAAAACAAATACTGTATGACAGACCAGCCTTCCCCAACGTGGTGCCCTCCAGATGTGTTGAACTACAACCCCCATGTGTGGGCTGGGGATTATGGGAGTTGTAGTCCAACACATCTGGAAGGCGGCAGGTTGAAGGATGCTGGGATAGACCCAACCCCCCCCCCAAACCCACCAGGTAAGTAAAGATTACCGTGAAAAGCATGTCATAACATGCCACTGAGTTTCCAGCCAAGATGTAAATAGAACAAAAAGGAAAGATGTTTCAAGCGGGGGCACTGTTCCAACCGTGGAGGAAAGTAAAAAGCCGCCGTCATGTGGGATATTCTCAAGGTGTGGCACAGGGCACTACGGTGCCTTCAGTAGAAAGACCCAATGGCACCCCCACCATGTTAAAAAGTGAACAATTGATACGTTTCCACCCTTTAACGTGACCCATATCTACTACTACCCTGATCAGCTCAAGCTATTCCAGCTTCCTAGTTATGACATTTAAATCCTGACATTTCTTCAAGGGCCTCAAGGAAACATACACGGTTCTGCCTCACCCATTTTATCCTCACAACAACCCTGTGAGGTATGCTAAACTGAGAGGTAAACTCATGAGCTTCACGGCTGAGTGAGGATTTGAACTCATGTCTACTCAGTCCTAGTCTAGCACTCTAACAGCTACACTACCCTCTCACCTTCTCTTTCTGTACATAATGGCACAATCCTATGCATGTTTAGACAGAGAGAAGGCCTACAACACCCAGCACTCCCCAGCCAACATGGCTGGCTGGGGAATGCTGGAAGTTGTAGGCCTTTTCTCTGTCTAAACATGCATAGGATTGTGCCCTAAACTGCTCAGAATAAGGAGCTCACTACATGGAGTTCTCTGCTAAGAATTCCAGAAACACACAGGTTGTCCCTTGAGTCAGGCTTACCTTGGCGGCGCCTTGCCCTCAAACGGATTGGACGCTACTAGAGACAATGCACCCTTCTCGTTGGCCAAAAGCTTTCCGGCCAAGTGGATGATCCATTCATTCTGTTCGTAAGTCTTGCAGAAGAACAGGGCATGGAGGGAAAAGGGAAAAGACGTAAGTCAAACCTGATCTGCCTTGAGGGAACCTGTTGTAGAATGGTGGGATATAAAAGGCTCTAAGAAGATAAATAAGCAATGTCTATTTGCAGATCACAGAATCATAGAACAGTAGGGTTGGAAGGGGCCTGTAAGACCATCGAGTCCAACCCCCTGCTCAGTGCAGGAATCCAGGTCAGAGCATCCCTGACAGGCGGCTGTCCAGCCTCATCTTGAATGCCTCCAGCGTGGGAGAGCCCACCACCTCCCTGGGGAATGGGTTCCATTGCTGTCTTGCTCTAACAGTCAGGAAGATCAGGGATGGCGATTCATGGAGGCCCCACCACCCTTTGCTAGGAGTCTCCGCTTTTATCTCCTATCACTGCTGTGTGGGTGTGTTCATGTGCCTGTGTGTGTGGCTGCACATTCCGCCCCCGGACTCTGATCCAGCATTGCATGCGGCCCTCGGGGCTGAAAATGTTGTGTAGCCCCGGGTTAGGGCCTGGTAGGTCACACTTAAACTGACACCCAGAAGCCCCTCTGGACCTCCACCATACACTTCACAGCACCATGGAGAGGAGCTTTCTCAGGCATGGTTTTGTGTTGGTCCTACGGAGACGGATTTTCTTCAAAGCAAGCAGCAGGGGACAGTGTAGGAAAACAAAAGTCAGCAGCCCTACCTGCAAGACTATGATTAATGTGCCAAAACAAAGAGAGGGTTACTCAGCAATTTTGTGTTAAGCCAGTCAAATGTTTGCTGTTCCCCGTGGTCTAGGTAAGGAGAGACTTGGGCAGACAGGAGACACAAAGTTCTGAAGAGACATTGCCCTTGAATCTCCCGTGAGAGCTGAAACACTTTGGGAGAGATTCAAACAACCCTTGCCAGGTGATTTTATTTATTTATTTATTTATTTCCTTAATGATGTGCCCCAGTTTTGTAAGGGAGACCTAAACGTTATTATATTGTCGTATTTGACATGCTGGATTATTTACTTAAAAGGTTGTTTAACCTGCCTTCTCATCAAATTGCAGTCCAAGGCAGGTAACAAAAACAAATCTTAAAAAATCAATACAAAACACAGAATAAAACAAAGTTAAAGTACAACAGAGACACAGAGTCAAAATATAGCAGGGCTAAACCGATAAAAGACACCAGGCTTTTTGCCAAAGGCTTTTTAGCAAGCAGAAGAGTTTTCAGCTGGTGTCTCAAGAAAGCAAGGTAGGCCTGGCAAAGATGTTTGGGGAAGGTATCTCACAGGTGTGTGTGGGGGGGGGACATGACTGAAAAGGCCATGGTCCTGGTAAGCACCCAGCTAATGTCTGAAGGTGGGGGCATCTGGACATGATTTCAATGTGCCAGAAATTCCATATGGGAAAAGGTGATCCTTCAGATACCGTGGCCTTAGGCTGTTTACTTATTCATTTTATGTAAATTTGCATATCCTACCCTTCCAAAAAAGTGTTCAATAATGTAATGAAAAGCCACAGTAGTCTCAATATTTACTAGAATCTTTCAGGGCAATTAGCACTTATCTGGAGATTAAATTAATGTATAATAACTGGACCCAGCCCATGTGCAATGTACAGGTTATACAACCTTTAGTTGTATTTGTGTATGTTGTTATGACGCCGACAATGATTTCTTAACATTTTTTTTAAAAGGAACAAACATAGTAACTTAAAAAAAAGCAGTCATAGCAGCCCAAAGTAAATTCCTTAGTCTACTCAAAATCAGCCCAGATGTTTACCTGCAAAGCCAAGTTTTGAAGGCATGCCCAAAGGCAAGCAATGAGATAGTCACATGGACCTCTTATTTATTTAAAGTATTTTTATCCTGCTCCTCAGCCAAAAAAATGTTCCCGGAGCGGCTTATGATCAATCAGTAAAACAAGAGTCCCTGCATCTGGGCTTACAATCCAAAAAGACACGACATACAAGGAAAAAGGGATGGGGAGGGAAGATGAAAAAAATTAAGAAGTGTGTCAGCAGGGCTGGCACGATGACCGTGCTTCCCCTCTCAACTTCTGGTGTGCATGTGTGTGTGTGGGAGTCCAACTGATGTTCCCTTTGCCTGCTCCTGTCTCCCTCACTCCTCTTCAAGGAGGGTGCTCCACAACCTAGACGCTGCAGTCATGTCACGCCTCCCCATCTGCCATTCATCAGACAGTGGTGTGTGTGTGTGAGTGAGTTAGCAGGCCTCCGTTGTCTGAATGAAGCATCCGGGCAGGATCAGGGACTGGGAGACAAGAGCAGCACTTCTGATTTTCTCCTGCAAATATGCAAACGAGCCACGTCTGAAATAACATGAGCTTTCCCCTGTTCCTTGAGAAGCAGAGGCTCGCTGTCCCAGTGACACGCAAAGGCGGCCGTAGCTCAGTGGCGGAGCCTCTGCTTTGCATGTAGAGGGTCCCAGGTTCGATTCCCGGCATCTCTAGGAAGGAATCTTGCCTGAAACCCTGGAGAGCCATGGCTGCCAGTCAGTGTCGACATTATTGGGTTAGATGGACCCAGGGTAAGGCAGCTGCCGATGCTCCACTCTGTAGCCTCTCCCTGGCCCAAACTACACATCATCTCAGTGAAGAGGAATTCCTGACTTGCTGAGCTAATGTGACTATGCACATGGGTGGACAATTGTCGGGGATAATCAGTGGGCGGGGGAAGGGTGCCAAATATCCCTTTCACGGGCTCCCCAGGGTGGGCTTGCTCACAGTCTCAGAGTGTGTCTGGCTGTTTTAAAAGGGTTGGGATGGGGGTGGGGATTTGTAGAGGAGAAAAGGCAGTTAGGGGAATCACGAAGCAGCCCCTCATGCCTGCAGATTCTGCCCTGGAAGCACCTTCCTGATCCCCCTTTTCCCTTATGAGGAAACCCCATGTTCTCCTCATATAGCACAGTTGCGCTCTGAGCCTCCCTGCCTTCCTCCCCTTGTGGAACTCCCTTGCCTCATCCAGAGCGTTGCAGTGGAACTTAAGCATCGGGGCACATGCTAAAAAGAAAACGTCAGGAAGCTCTTTCCGCCTTTCAGTAATTCCCCGAAACTCCACCCCATTAGCTTCTTTCCCGTTTCCTTCCAGAGTGGAGTTATCAGGGGTGGTCAGGCTTAAGGCTTGTGGGATTGATGTTAGTTTTTATTGAACCCCCAAATCCAACAACCGGAGCCTGGTGCAACAGATGAACACTTAAACTCAAACTACCCATTAAAGATGAAGCTGGCAGCAACATCTTTCTTTCTTTCTTTTAATGGATGGGAGGTTTCATTTCTATTGGAACCCCCCTGCGTGGGGAGGGGAGATGTCACCGTCCCCTCTCCAGCCACAATTTCACTGATAATCGCCACCCCCCTGCAGTTGCAGGGTTTAGAAAAAGCTGTCTTTGGCACCAATGGGGGCTTTTATTCTGTAATTGTTAGTAAAATGCCCCTGGGGAGAGAAGGATTAAACCTTTCTTGGCCATATGGGAGTGAGGGGGTTCTGAATAAAATTTGGATGTCCAAACTGTAAAAAAAAGAAGGAAAAAATAGACACAGGTGCCAGCTCGCTCTAGGACTTTGTTTTGAGCACCAGAAGGGAACACAGCTGACAGTCCTTCTGCACAAAAATCCACTCCTGATTATCCCATGCTTTCTTCATTTCAGCAGTATCATTTCAGGCAGCAGGGGTGGTGACGGCAGCACCATTTTGTTTCTGTTGCTGATAAGCAATTGGGAGCCAAAAGAAGCCCTTGCTGTTCTACTGCAGTTCACCCAGAGACCTTCCAGTAGCTCCTGACGTACGTTCTGCCCGCCACACGTCTAGACTACGCAGCGCTTGCGATCCAACCTAGCCCACTCTGCCACATGGCTAGGGGGGAGCCTGCAATGGAACAAACTGGTTCTCTTCTCCCCACACCGAGAACCTCCTCCATTACGTTTGTGAGGTTAGCAAGCTCCTGAGAGTGGATCAGGGCCAGAGGCAGCAAAGTGAGAAGTGGGGAGCACAGGTCTTCCGAAATGATCGTCTCCACCTAGTCTCTTAGGACAATTTCAGACATTACGCAGAGGCACGCCCTGGATTGCCATGGAAGGCCTTCTCGGACAGATATACAACAGATATACAACACATGCAGGGTGAGAAAACCACCCCATTATCCCCTTCCCCCTCATGCACATTTGTTTCACCCCCTGCTTGAATGTCCGCCTGCAAAGGCCCCAAGCGCTCAGTCAAGAAGGAGCTGCATCCAATCACAGCTCCCTGACAGAACACACCCGCAAGACACAAGGGTCGGTTGCATTCATACTTTACATTCTTAGACAGACACCTAGAAACGTGACGTGGGAAAAAGGCCCCTTCCCCCTGCACCAAACAACCAGAAAACTGTCTTTTAGAGTCATAGAATCATAGAACAGTAGGGTTGGAAGGGGCCCACAAGACCATCGAGTCTAACCCCCTGCTCAGTGCAGGAATCCAGGTCAGAGCATCCCTGACAGGCGGCTGTCCAGCCTCGTCTTGAATGCCTCCTGGGTGGGAGAGCCCCCTGCCTCCCTAGGTAACTGGTTCCATTGTCGTATTGCTCTAACAGTGAGTCCATGGCCAAGAAATCCAGCCCCCTGGGGGCTCACTGGAGTCCTGTGGCATGCCTGACTCCAAGCCACGGGTTCCCCCCCCGCCCCGCAAATCCAGGAACCTTTCCTGTATTTTTGTTTGTTTGTGAAATAGACGTTTGCACAAATTGCGGGTGCAATTTGCATAATTTGCGCAAATTTGGGGCAGAATTTGTGTGATTTGCACAAGTTGTTTAGGGCTTTATATGTCAATAAAAATACCTTGATCCTGGCTCAGGAGCAAACTAGCAGCCAGTGCAGCTTTTTCAGCACAGGTGTTATGTGCGCATGGCAAGGCCCTCCATTCAACAGCCTCGCTGCAGCATTCTGCGCTAGCTGCATCTTCTGAACCAGCCTCAAGGGCAGCCCCACATAAAGAGCATTGCAGTAGTCCAGTCTCGAGGTTACTGATGCATGGATCACAGTGGTTAAGCCATCCCTGTCCTTGGGGTCAGCTGCATGCTAAACCCCCTTCACTGCAGCTCTGGTGGTGCCCTTGAGGGACGCAGTTCAGTCTGCAAGGCTTGAAGTAGGAAAGTGCCTCTGGTGATGCATAGTGGAGCCAGGGCTCACGGGGTCAAAGTGCTGGGCCTTTTCTACCAGCGGGGGCATGGATGTCATCTGCCACCGCCACCCCCCAGACTTCC
This sequence comes from Heloderma suspectum, assembly GCF_057233095.1. NCBI lineage: Eukaryota > Metazoa > Chordata > Lepidosauria > Squamata > Helodermatidae > Heloderma > Heloderma suspectum. Next base: position 32,516,427 of record NC_139469.1, on the reverse strand, counting down.
CTGTTTTATTTATTTATTTATTAAATTTATTAATCGCCCATCTGACTGGTCACCCAGCCACTCTGGGCGATGTACAACCCACCATAAAACAATTTAAAACAATAAAATTTTACCATAATTTTTTTTTTAAAATACCTTAGCCCACCCCAAATGCCTGCCTGAACAACCACGTTTTTAATGCACGACGGAAGCTCATTAAAGAGGGGGCATGACGGAGTTCCCTAGGGAGGGAGTTCCACAGAGTGGGGGCCACCACAGAGAAGGCCCTCTCCCTCGTCCCCACCAGTCTAGCTGTCCTGGCTGATGGGACAGAGAGAAGGCCATCCGAGGCTGATCTTGTTAAGCGGCCTGTCTGGTGTTGCTGGAGGCGCTCCTTAAGATAGGCTGGGCCGGAACCATATAGGATTTTAAAGGTCAAAACCAACACCTTGAATTTGGCCCGGAAAACAACTGGTAACCAGTGCAACTCCTTCAGCACTGGAGTGATGTGATCTCGCCGGCGGCTGCCTTTAATCAGGCGAGCCGCCGCGTTCTGTACCAGCTGCAGTTTCCGAACCGTCTTCAAGGGTAACCCCACGTAGAGCGCATTACAGTAGTCTAAACGAGAGGAGACCAGGGCATGTACTACTGATGGGAGCAGATGGTTGGGAAGGAAGGGGCGCAGCCGCCGTATCAGATGGAGTTGATACAGCGCTGTCCGGCTCACAGCTGACACCTGAGCCTCCATGGACAGCTGGGAGTCCAAAATGACCCCCAGGCTGCGGACCTGGTCTTTCAAGGGTAGCTGTACCCCATTCAACACCAGGTCAACATCCCCCAGCCTCCTCTTGTCTCCCACCAAAAGTACCTCGGTCTTGTCAGGGTTCAGCTTCAGCTTATTCCTCCCCATCCAGCCACTCACCGTCTCCAGACATTTGGACAGGGATTCTACGGCCAACCTTGGTGAAGATTTGAATGAGAGGTAGAGCTGCGTGTCATCCGCATATTGATGACACTGCACCCCAAACCTCCTGATGATAGCCCCCAGTGGCTTCACATAGATGTTAAATAGCATCGGGGAGAGGATGGAACCCTGTGGCACCCCACAAGTAAGTGGCCACGGGTCCGAAACCTCCTCTCCCAGTGCTACCCTCTGGTACCTGCCTGAGAGGAAGGACCGGAACCACCGCAATACAGTGTCTCCAATGCCCAACCCCTCCAGGCGGTCCAGGAGGATACCGTGGTCAACGGTATCAAAAGCCGCTGAGAGGTCGAGGAGAACAAGGAAGGAGCATTCACCCCTATCCAGAGCCCTCCTCATATCATCCACCAAGGCGACCAAGGCCGTTTCTGTCCCATGCCCAGGCCTGAAGCCCGACTGAAATGGGTCTAGACAATCAGTTTCTTCCAAGTGTGCCTTCAACTGCACCGCCACCACCCGCTCAATCACCTTGCCCAAAAATGGCAGATTTGAGACTGGGCGAAAGTTGTTCAGAACTTGAGGATCCAAGGAGGGCTTCTTTAAGAGCGGTCTTATCACTGCCTCCTTGAAGGCTGATGGCATCACTCCCTCCTCAAGGGAGGCGTTCACCACCGCCTTGATCCCCTCACCCAGTCTCTCTCTGCAGCTCATAATGAGCCAAGATGGGCAAGGATCAAGTAAGCAGGTGGTCGGCCTTACAGATGAAAGCACCTTGTCCACTTCATCAGGAGGAAGAAGCTGGAACCGATCCCACAAAACCGGTTTGCCACAGGCCGCCTCTTGCTCACTAACTGTATCCACAGTGTGCAGAGTAACACACCTAATCTGATCAATTTTATCTGCAAAGTGCCTTGCCAAAGCCTCACAGGAGGCCTTAGAATGCTCCAGTGGTTCCGGAGCCACAGGACCGACCAGGCTCCGGACCACTTGGAACAGCCTCCTGGGGCAGCACTCTGCAGACGCGATGGAGGCAGCATAATATTCCTTTTTTGCTGCCTTCACCGCCACGTGATAGGCTGAAGATATAGCTCTAGCCCGTGTCTGATCGTCTTTGGAGCGAGACTTCCGCCACCGGCGCTCTAGCCGTCTCACCTCCTGTTTCAGAGCTCGTAACCGCGGATTGAACCATGGTGCAGTCCGAGCCCTGTTCAGGGGGAGAGGGCGTTTCGGAGCCACCCGATCTAATGCCCCAGTAATTGCGGCATTCCAGCCACCCACCAGGGTCTCGACCGAGTGGCCGTTGGCATGCCCCAGAGAATCCCCAAGCGCGTTCAGGAATCCATTTGGATCCATAAGACGCCTGGGGCGGACCATTTTAATGGGTCCTCCACCCCTGCGGAGGGGTTGTGGAACCGAGAAGTCCAACGTCACCAGATAGTGATCTGACCATGACAAGGGGGTGGTGGATATACCCCCGACTTCCAGATCACTCCCCGCTTCTCCAGAAACAAACACAAGGTCTAGTGCATGACCGGCTACATGGGTGGGCCCAGTTAGAATATGGTGCAGCTCCCAGGAGGCCATGGTCTCCATGAAGTCCCGAGGTGCTCCTGTGAGGATGGCCTCCGAATGTACGTTGAAGTCCCCCAACACCAGTAAGTTAGGGGACTGTACACGCACATCAGAGACCACCTCAAGCACCTCGGCCAGGGAGTCAGTCGTGCAGTGGGGTGGACGGTACACGAGCAGAATCCCCAGACTGCCCTTCGGGCCCAACCTCCAGTACATGCACTCAACAACCTTGGTCTCCCAGAGAGGGGGTCTGGTGAAGACCAAGGACTCTCGGTAGATAACAGCCACTCCCCCTCCCCGATCCCCAGCCCTCGGCTGCTGTGCATACGAAAATCCAGCTGGACACATGGCTGCAAGGGTTGGAGCAGCAGCCTCGGCCAGCCAGGTCTCCGTAATACATGCCAGGTCTGCACCCTCATCCAGGATCATGTCATGGATGAGGGAGGTTTTCTGGGTAACAGACCTGGCATTGCAGAGCAGCAAACGAAGGCCAGAAGATGGGGTCACGCCTCCCCCAGCCATCCTTTGGCTCTGGACAGGCCCGGAGCAGGGGACAGATACTACACATCTCTCCCTTGTTCCCCTTACCTGACATGGCCTGCCCCTAGCGCTCCGCCAGCGCCTGCCGCCCAGCCTCGGTATGTTCTGGCCCCCAACACTCCCCCCACTGCCTCCATCAGGTGGACACATGCCCCCTCGCTCCCGCCTATCAGGCAGGCTACCCACCCCTAAAAACACAACAAAATCCCCCCCAACAAAATAAAACAAACAAACAAAACAATTAAAATCCCCTTAAAAATAATGCCAGGCAGGAGTCCACAGGGAAGGCCTGGTGGCGGTGGTAGTGGCGACGGCAGCAGGCCCAGCGGCGGCAAGCACGCCTCTTCCCCGGTGGTGGTGGTGGTGGTGGTGGCTTCTCCTGCAGGCCCTGGCTCTCCCAGGCCACCGCAGCCAGCCAGCTTATGTAGCCCCTCCAGGGAGGGGCAGGTGGAGCAGCACAGCTGGCTCGGTACCTGGGGGCCTGGTCCTGCAGGGACTGGCAGTCTGCCAGGCAGAAGTCCACAAGGAAGGCCTGGTGGTGGTGGCAGCTGAGCTTAGCTTTACTTAATGAAGTAAATAGTGATATTTTGACAGAATTGCTTTCCGCCTAGTCTAGCCTGGACTTATTTAACGCCGCAATCACATCTATACATATAAATAAACACGTTCAAAATCTATGCAAATTGTCATCCTCTTTTGTCCTCTGTTCTGGCGATGCATTTCGTCTTCTGGGGGGATTTATAAGTGGCTACCCTAAGGTACTCCCTCTCCGCCTTCCAAATTCTTCTTAGGTCTAGTTTGCACAAACAGCAGATGAGGTTGGAAACCTGTTTCCGCTGCCTCCAATATTTCAGGCAGCTCATATGACTGAATGCTCCTCCATACAACCCCGTCCCCCTCCCCCCAAAAACACCCTCCACATTAAACTTAAAATATCAGGGAGGAGAATAAGCTACAACACTTCTCTCTAATCCATCAGTTGCCTATGAACACCTGTCTTACTGACCTCTCCATTTTTAGGGGAAATAGTTCAACCACATGATTCAGCGCTTTCATTCTGAAGCGCTGCAGTCCTGGAACAGTTTTTTTCATCTCATCTGCAGTTTGTGTGAACTTTAGAGACCCATCTGTGGAAGGAGGAGTCTTTACATTTGCCCTAAGAGGTATCTTCAGAGGCAAGGACCTGAAGGCATAGAAAGCAGCCTCAAATGGACATGGTGCCCAAGTCTGGCTACTCTGCTTCTGGGAATCATATGAAATTTCTTAAGTCAAGTGCCTAGAATCTGGGATGCTTCCAAGGAACACGGCATCTCCAGGTTTGTTTGTTCTTCTTTACCCCCCCCCCCAATTAACTTGGACTATTTCCACCAAGCGACTTATTTCTGAAACCATAGACACAATCTTATTTAAATATCCCGAGGCCCACACATTGTCTCAGGGTTGCAGATATTTTGGGGAGAACTTTGAGATAATAATACAGCAAGATTCTGGGTTATAAAAGCCAATATCAGCATATCGACTGCTATCGGTCTTCATTGTCTGGGTGGGCTTAGCTATTGTCCAGAAAAAAGGGGGAATATAGTCCCTGCTTCAAGGCAGATATGCAATCTGAAAAGGATAAGAAAATCCTTATCCTGTAACTCTGTGTACTTCAAAAGCTCACTCTCTGCATTTAGCTTCCCTTTGGTGAGAAGGGCTGAAGTTTTAAAGTGATGCTCCTGGACTTTGAGCCATTGTCCTTTCAGTTGACTTTACAAAACTCTTTTGCTCAGGAGTCAGGACACACCCGTCTGGCCATATTAGCAATAAACTCAGCGCATTCCTTCACATCTATCTGGCCGATGTTTGTGCACTAGACTCTTACACAGCTCAATTTGTTTCAATGGGGTTTGGGCAGGACTGGTTCCTGGTGGATTGCTTTCTTGCAGTCTCCAGGATAAGGTGAAATTTAATCCCCCTTCGCCTCCCTTAAAAAAAAAAAGACCTGCGACCTGGGTCAGTATTATTCCAAAGTGAGGTGTCTCTGGCTGTAAGTTGGTTGAAAAACACTGCCTCATAAGCAATCGCAGGGATGGAAAGCCCCCAACCGGGTGTTGGAGTGCATCAGTGCGGCATGAGAGGGTTGTACGTGCGCCACATGAAATACATTAATTATATAATGAAAGACTCTCGTGACCCCAAAGCATCCATCCATACCGGAGACATCCCACTGCCTTTCTGCATGATGCTTTGGCCTTGCTTCCTTCTCATGAAGAAGCATTCCCAGAACCTTAACTCATGCAGAGATATGTAAGAGCAGTATTCTGGCCATGCCTTTTTCCCAAATCAGTGGCTCATGCCGAAAACACAGGGAGAGGCTGGGGGCTAGGAAACCTTTTGGGTGTAAGCCATGGAGACTGGTGGCTTTGATGTCAATGGGGTGGTGAATCCACTCCAGGTTTCAATCAGAACCAGTCAGAACTCTAAAGGAGCTATCCAAGGTGATTTGCTACCACTGGCTGTAAGAGTGAAGCATATCTCCAATCCTAATTTTCATTAAAAAAGAGCATGCACCAACTATCAGAAGTTTGGGAAATGCTACATTAGGATTGTATATGTGTGTGTGCGAACGTATGGGGAGGGGGCCTAGACGCTGCATTGATTTCTTCATCGCTATGCCCCCCACATCACGTAGCAGGTTGATTCCTTTGGCAGACAAGAAGATGGCCTGCAGATGTGTAAGCGGAGTGGTCATGTTTTTGCCAGCACCAAACGAAAGACACTAATTGAGAGCTACAGCTCCCGCAGGATGCCGAGACGCTCCAAACAAAGAGAAGTCTATAAGAAGAAGAAAAATGAAAGGGGATATTATATTTGGCTAATAAAATTACGGTAATAGAAGCCCTCTCTTAGAAAGCAATGTTGCGTTGTATGAAATACAATTAAAGGCACTTCTGGGACAGCAATTAAGCGACGGTCTGCGAACAAATTACTCTTTGGAGCTGGGCGTTCTGGGACAAATCCTCAAGCGTCTAAAATTTCGGATGTGCCAGCTATTCAAACATGTGAAAACTGAAGGGCCCTCGGTCAGCCATGACAGGCTTCAGGCCTACTCCTTTCAACATGATTCTGTATTGCTCCAGTGGAAATCTTGTCACTTGCCTCAGAAGGGGAAACTATTTCAGGAAGGCAGGAGCAGAAGAGTGTCATATATCAAGCAGTGATGAGGTGTAAAGAGCAACCTGTCATGAGCAGCACAAAGGGATGGGAAAGTGCTTGTCCCACAGGCCCTGCCTGGTTTTTGGCAGCTTGTCAAGAGTTGGGCTGTCTCAGGTGTTCAACTGGCCACATTCAACAGCCCACAGAACCAGCACTGTCAACCTTGGAAGTTATCATGCAGGCTCGGAAGAGAATGATATTGAGCGGAAGGCCTACTAGAAATATAAAATATGTTTTAAGGACAGGAGCATCATAAAATAGTGCCTAAGGTATCAGCGGTGTCTCAAACCTAGCTCCTGGGGCCATATCTCTTGCATAGGGATGTGCGAATCAGTAAACTCGAGTTTGCCAAGGTTCTCTGAATTCCATCTCAAAGTTTGATGCAACTCGAATCTGAATCAGATTGCAAGCTTCGTTTTTTTCTTTTCATGTGAAAATCCGTGCGTATTTCCATGCATGTTTTCCCAAATGTTTGCATCAATTGTCATAGAATTGTAGAAACACAGAATAGTAGGGTTGGAGGGGGCCTACAAGGCCATCGAGTCCAACCCTCTGCTCAATGCAGGAATCCAAGTCAGAGCATTGTCTGATGTGCATCTCTGAAATGTACGCATTCTTCTCCCATGGATTAAAGCATATATGTGTGCATTTTTCAAATGTATGCATAACGTCGAACATATTTTTGAGGGATCTGGGCATCACATTGCAAGCTTGGAAATGTATGAACTTAGGCTGCAGATTGTGTCCAAGTTCAAGTTCAGCCTGGAAGGTGCAAACTGGGAAAATCCTGATCAAAACCAAACTGAAACAAATGCCTCTTACATCCCTACTGTTACACCACCAGTACAGCTGCTCATCAAGACAGTCTGCATCATGACTCTGCCAAGAGAGTAAAAAAAATACAGACAACTGTGTTGATCCATCTCTGTGTGTAATATATATTTCTTTTGTAAAGCGAATGGGTCTTCATTACCCATGCAAGGGTAAGCCAACCCAAAATACTTTGCATTACAAGAGGGATAGCTCACAACCATAACTTGTTGGGAAAACCTATTTCCCTGGAGGATTGCAGCTAAGCTCAGAGGGAACAGGGAAGTCTGGGGGGTGGCAGTGGCAGATGACATCCATGCACCCGCTGGTAGAAAAGGCCCAGCACTTTGACCCTGTGAGCCCTGGTTCCACTGCACCACTATGCATCACCAGAGGCACTTTCCTGCTTCAAGCCTTGCAGACTGAACTGCATCTCTCAAGGGCACCACCAAAGCTGCAATGCAAGGGGGTTTAGCATGCAGCTGACCTCAAGGACAAGGATGGCTTAACTACTGTGATCCATGCATCAGTAACCTCGAGACTGGACTACTGCAATGCTCTTTATGTGGGGCTACCCTTGAGGCTGGTTCAGAAGATGCAGCTTGCGCAGAATGCTGCAGCGAGGCTGTTGAATGGAGGGCCTTGCCATGCGCACATAACACCTGTGCTGAAAAAGCTGCACTGGCTGCTAGTTTGCTCCTGAGCCAGGATCAAGGTATTTTTATTGACATATAAAGCCCTAAACAACTTGTGCAAATCACACAAATTCTGCCCCAAATTTGCGCAAATTATGCAAATTGCACCTGCAATTTGTACAAACGTTTAATTTCACAAAGAAAAAAAATACAGGAAAAGTTCCTGGATTTGGGGGGAAAACCCGTGGCTTGGAGTGAGGCATGCCACAGAACTCCGGTGAACCACAAAAGGGGCTTGATTTCTTGGTCATGGACACACCTAGTGGTGGTGCCCCCCTCTGGAAATGATCTCCCCTCAGTGCTGTCAGGCATTGACAATGATGTGCTTTGGATGATTATTAAAAACTTATTTGTTTATCCTGGCTTTTCCAAGCCATTAACTTGTCTAAAAATTGTGATGCTTTTATAATGATGCATTGTTCTATAATTTGTTGTAAACAGCTTCGGGATTCTTAAAATGGGAATACAGGTTCTAAATAGTAATAATAATAATGACTCTCATGGCCCCACCAAGCCTTAGAGCCCCCCAGCCTCAGAGGTTTAGTCTGAGCAGCTCATCTCACAGGAGGGGACCCCTGCCTGGATTAAGCTCCTGCTTGCTTCCTCCCTCTGGAACGCAGCCTCCTGTCTGGCCTCGACTGCTAGACTTGTTTTCTAGCTAGGGATGGGCGAACAAGTGATTTTTGCAATTGCCCAGCTTTTCTGAACACCAGTTTGAAGTCTGTCTGGCCTTGTTTCCTACATTTGCTTGCGCACTTTCCTCAGTTTGGGAAAAGAGTGCACCCAAAATGTGCAGTTCCCCCTCACAGAGAAAAGTGTAGAAATATGCATTTTTAAAAAATGCATTTTTTCCAAGGGCAAATGAAAGTTCAGGAATTTGTGAGCATTTTCAGAGAACATGCTCTTCTGCTTGCATTTGGGGCTGCAATCATGGCCTGTTCACATGATTTGTGAACCTTAACAGAATTCTCAAACATCCCTGTTTCCGGCTCTTCTGAACTTCAGTGGCTGCTTCTGGAGCCTGATCTCTTGCCTTGCCCTGGACCATGAGACTTACCTCTAGACCCACCAGACAGACAGACAGCTCCTCCAGCACCACTCCTGAAATCTGACCTCTCGGGGCCAGGTCCCTGCTGGACTTTGACAGGTGGTACTCAGAACCTGCTGCCTCCGCTTGTCATTAGCAGTGGAAGAGTCAGCGAAACGACATTTGAGTACTAGAGCCTCACACCTCAGTGGGAGACACACCTGGAATGCAGCGAACCACATGAGCCAGTCGAGTCGATAGTGGTACGGACTTATGAAGCAGGGCCTCCTCCGCAGGGCCCCAGGCTTGCACTTAAACTCGTACTCTTCCCAGAGTGCAGCAGGGTCATTTGGATCCAGGCTGGATGTCCCTTGAAGGATGACTTCCGTTCTCTCTTTGGTGATGCTGTGAAAGACAGCGCAGAGGTGTATTTTCTAAAACACTGAGAGAACAACCCACATCTGAACTTTAGCAGCCTGCAACTACAAGAGGGAAAAAAACATTCATGGACTGTTAATAGTGTACAGTGACCAAACCTCACTGAATATGCTGCATGAGGGCAGCAGAGGGTGAGTGAGTGAGTAAGAGAGAGAGAGAGGGGGAGAGAGAGAGAGAGAGAGAGAGAGAGAGAGAGAGAGATCTGGTAGACCACTGTGTGGGGAACAGGATGCTGGACTAATGAGCCATTATTCTGACTGAGCAGGGCTCTTATGTTTAGCCATGATAGTGAGGAATGGAACCTCAATATTCTCTGAATATTCTACCTCTGACGAAGAGTTGGACACAACTGAACAACAAATTCTACCTCTGAGTACCAGAGGCTGGGAGAGACAAAGCAGAGGAGGGCTTATGATTTTCCTGGTGCCATCTGCTCGGCCACTGTGGGAAACCAAAGGATTTCTTTTAATCCAGGAGTGGGCAACCTGCAGCCCTCGGCCGTCCCTGAGGGGCTGGGAGAAGAAACAGATGAGGCTTGAACCCAAAAGAAGGGAAACTGCAGAAGAGAAGAAATGAAAATGGAACAGGCCACCAATGAAGGACAATAGATGGCACTGCAAACCTGAGCTCAACTGATATATTCCCATCCATCTGGGCAACTGAACCAAGCATCACCAACATGCTTTTTTCCTCCTCCCTCCCAAACCCTTTCCTTGTGTCTCGTGTCTTTTTAGACTGCAAACCTGTGGGCAGGGCCTGTCTGATTACTGATTCTCATAAGCCGCTCTAGGAGTCTTTTGACCGAAGAGCAGGATAGAAATGCTTTGAGTAATAAACAAACAAGACCCTGAACTAGATGGACTTTTGGTCTAACCCAGCAGGGCTCTTTCAACATTCTTACAACAGAGCAGAGGTTTGCCTTTGCAGGAGGAGCCTCAGAGATTAAAAAAAAAATACATCAGGTGATGGCAATGGGATGCTAATGAGCTGAGCATCTTGCCCCAGAGGAAAGGTAACATGACTGGTGCTTTTGGGTTTAGAAAAGGGGAAAAAAAGATGAAGGTGTGTGTGTGTGTGTGTGTGTGAATAAGAATGGGATGGAGAGAGTACAGGGAGACTTTCCCCTCTTGTAACCCTAGAACTTGGGGTTTCCTACAACAGCGGATTGGCAGTAGGTTGAGTACCTTTTCAACAAAGCACATAAACTACCCTGTGCAATTTCCCAGCAACAAAATGTGTTGGCGGCCACTACAAAGGATTAGCCAGATTCATGGGGCAGCAGGAGCTATCAGCCTTGTGAATGAGACAGCAGGAGCTATCAGCCTTGATAGCAAAATGGGGCTTCCATGTACAAGGCCAGCTTAGCCGAAAATACGAGGTGGCGGCGTCACACAACAAGGGAGGCCTATCTTCTTCATGCTTGGATTGACCACCATTGTAAACAGAACAATCAGGCACCCTCCAGGCACATTGGACTACAACTCCCACCATCCTTTGATATGCTACCTGGGAATGATGGGAGTTGTAGTCTGATGTGCCTCGAGGTCACCCAGTTGGGAAACTGGACTCACTCTCATCTCATCTCCTGTTGGACCAATGTCTGCTAGCATCAGAGAATGCTCCTGTCCAGTGCTGCCTGTTGGCAGCTCAACAGGACACTTGCAACCACTGCTACCTCCAGGTCAACATATTGTCAGGGTGGAAACTGAGCCGATAGAACCCCAGAGCAGTTCTGATTCTGAGGAGGATCAGCAATCCGTGGGAGAGGAGCCAGCTCATCCCTCACAGGCACAGCAGCTGGCAGAGATTCCTCCTGCCGGCATTCCTGAGATAGTGATCCTAGCAGTGAGAAAGTGCAGGAACTGGGCTTGCTAGATGCTCAACGCAGGGAGCGACGAGCAATGGAGGGCGCGGAACGGAGGCGTAGTGCCCGTTTGATGCGCAAGCAACGGCCGCCTCCCGTGGACCCAAGGGAAAGAGGGAGGATCTCTCCCTAGCCCATAAGTTCAGGGTCTTCAAGTGATTCTCCTTCACATGGGGACCAACTGCCTACCCGGAGCATAGGCTACTCTGCTGTTCTTTGCTTAGTCGCTGGTGATTAGCATCTGAAACAGTCATTAAGTTGTAAAAGGATTAAAGCCTTAAAAAGAATCCTTTCATCTGTGTCTTGAGTTGGCTATTGGAGTGTACTGAAAGAGGCCGCTAGGGAGCTCCTGACACATATTCCCAGAGTCTCCAGCCAAGACTCCCTGTTGCTCAGCGGGCTGGCTAGAGAGAGGTGGCTCGCAGCCTTCTGCATGCAAACACGCTGTAAATCTGGGACACCAAATTGCTAATAAAAAGTATGTTCCTACTCTGCTATTCAAAATATGTCAACCTGCACATAATCATATATTCATTATGAGCCGCAATCCTCTTTTTATTGGTTTACATAGGCTGGAATTACAAATGCATTATAGCAGTGTTTCATCACATGCTCACAGGGCTCTGGTAACTGTCGAAAAGAACCCGTCGACTCCAAGAGAGGCAAGGGACGGGATGCCAGGATGGGAGGAAGATGAGAAGCAATGATCCAAGGAAAACAAACTCCCACCGCTCCGAAGAAGCCAAGATCACCCAAGAGGTGTAAGAATAGGTGCAATGACCACGCCTTTTTCCAACGCATCGCCATAGTTCCTTAATATGTCGTGGAAAACAGGCTGAGGTTTTGCAGTGCTAAATTGGAGAGCAAGGGGAGGCTGACTAGGAAGAGACTGAAGGATGGCTTCGAGCACTTACATGAGCTCTACCACGCAGAAGACCTTAGATCTGGGGATGCGTGTGTTAAAAAAGAAGAAGTAAATTCAGATTCCATGCCAAGGAAAGCTAAACACCAGTTCCTTTGAAACAAGTGAATGGTATGAGTTGGGCAAACTCTGCATACTTCTCTTCTTTCTTTGCACAGTTTGTTCATTTGTGTTCTAGCTATACGAAAGGACAAACTGCTATCCAGGGCAATAAAGTCCAACCCCACCTCCAATCTCTACAAATCTTAATCATCTCTCTGCCCCACCTTCAGGTATTTCAGCAGCCAATATTAACTTCCAAATATTCCTTGCAGCCATAAGGCCTAGAAACTTGATTTTCATTTTAAATTGAAAGCTTTGATTACCAGAAAGTGACATCCAAATACCATATGCTGTGTGCATGCATGGGTGTGTGTGTCAGGATTAGGGATGGCGGAGAATTCCGCCAAGGATTTCAGTGAGGCCGAATGCACGGGCATTCGCCCCCCGAAATCCGTGGCAGAACGGCCTCTCCCCCCCCCGTGGATTCCCCCCCAGGATGAAGCTTACCTGGGGCGGATGTTCCGAGGGTGGCGGCTCCGGCTGGTCTTTTGACCGGCTGCCACGGCTGCCATTTGCGTCTGTTGTTTGCTGTGATAGGCTACGTCAGTAATTTACGTAGCCTATCGTGGCAAGCAAAAAAAAAAAAACAGCGTACGCAAATGGCAGCAGCTACGGCGGCCGCCATTTGCGTTCCCTATTTTTCGCCATTTTAGCCTACATAAATATTTACGTAGGCTATTACGGCAAAAAAAAAAAAGGGGAAATGCAAATAGCGTAGTGGGCACTATTTGCGTTCCTTTTTTTCCCGCCTTAATAGCTTACGTAAATATTTACGTAGGCTAAAACGGAGAAAAATAGGGAACGCAAATGGCGGCTGCCACCATTTGCGTATGCTGTTTTTTGTTTTTTTTGCCTGCCATGATAGGCTACGTAAATACTTACGTAGCCTATCACGGCAGCCTGGCTGGATGCAAATGGTGGCCACTATGGTGGCCGCCATTTGCGTCCACAGCAGCCAGTCCGCAGCTGGAACTCTGGCTGTGGACGGCCCTGGCTGGCTGCTACGCAGAGCCGCTGCGGAGCGGAGCCGGCCTGGCAGAGTTCCGGGGGGGGAGGACTGGATCGCCTCCCCCCCCCCCGTCGAGGATTCTCGGGGGAGGGACGGAGCACCTCCCCCCACCGCGAATCACATCCGCGAAAAGGTAAGTGACTTTCGTACATCCCTAGTCAGGATTGATTCCGAGAGAAGGGAGATAGTTAGCAGCTCAGATTCAGAAGAGGAACAGCCATAACCGGGGGATGCATTTTCCCAAGCCAGCTCAGATATGGGTAGGCGTGCTTCTCAGGTTACTAACTACCACATGGCCAGGCCTGAAGCCCCCCCCCCCTTCTGTGAGAAGCTGGGACAAGGAGGAGGAGAGTGGGGGCTGTGACCTAAGAGATGCTAGACTACGGAGCAGAGCTAAGAGGGAAACGTCAGGGGCGGAGCTCAGACGGTTGACCCGGTTAGTGATGCATGAGAGGCGACATAGGGAAGCAGGGCGGGACATCCCTCCCAAAGTTAGTCTAGCCAGCAAGGCTCACTTCAAACTGCAGGCAACGTCGGCGTTCCCATTTGAATCCCCTGGAGGCATTCCTTCGTAGCCTGAGAGTCTTCGTGGATTTGCACCTTTAATGAACCTGTTGATAATGAATTAAAGGCCTGAAACTGAAGCCTCTCTCTATGTGCGTAGTGCATCAGGAAAGAGGGGCCCAAGGGAAATGTGACAGTGTGTGGTGGAGAGGGTGCCCTTGTAAAATTGCAGGTACACAATACACAGGCTTGGTGGTGCCTGCTGAGAGCTACATTTCTGCAGTAAATCCAGCATCAGGGACAGTCCAAGACTGGAACAGAAAATACAAATGACACCTCCAATAGGCAATAATTAATATGGGGCAAAATCAGACAGGAAATTCTCCTGCACAAGCCCCACTGAAATGAATTGGAGCTGCCCAAAGTCACTCTGTATCACACTCTGCTACATCCATTGCTGGTGGCAGTCACCTCACCTTGCCCCCCAAAACAATCCACCCGTCACCAGTATGCCAATTTTGCTGGAATCCCGAGCAGCCCAGAGTCCTTATTCATAAAGACTTTCAACTACTCTATGGACTTGGGCCCAGGGATGGTCAAGTTTTGCTGGTGCAGAACTTGGGGTATAGAGTACAACAGTTTTTGTTATTGTCATTGTGGAGAAATGGGGAGCTGTTGATTTTATTATAGTTCAGCAGATTATATTTGTTGCTGAGATGAACTGTACTGATGGTGGAACTTTATGGCAATTGAGCTTCATTCTTGGGCTGGGATTGGTCTGCCGGGTTTTGAGGGGTTTGACAACTGAAAGGGAGAGAAAAGCAGTTGGGTTTCCAACACAATGACCTGTACTGAGAGTAGAACCTCATGGTGATCGGGCCTTTTTCCAGGGTTGGGACTGGTCAGTGGGGTTCTGAGGGCCCTTGTGAGAGTCAGAAGTTGGAGTTGGGGTCCTGAGAACAGTTAGCAGGGTGGGGAAGGAAGCTGAGGGAATATAACGGAGTTAGATATCTGTGTGTGTGTGTGTGTGTGCGCATGCGTGCGTGCTGGTTTTATTGTTAAGGTTAATTAATAAGAAAATAAAACCATTGCTATTTTTCCAGTGAGGCTTAGTGGAGGTCAATACCCACGTGAAGTGGAGCAACGGAGTTGCCCTGGTATTCCCAAGGGTAACAGAAGAGAAACACCTCAAGTGGTAGCACCAGGCTGGTGATGCCAGTGTTCGACCTCTCACTTCCACAGTGTGAGGCGTCACAGTTGCTACTGGCTTGGCTTGTGTGAAAATCTTGAATATATCCAAGAACAGTCCTTTGAACCTTGCTGGAAACCCTACGCACGCATCCTGTTGTATCCCTGCTCAAAATCTCTCTCGGCACCAGTGGAATTTAAAATGGCACTGCTGGAAGAGAGTCTGAGAAGGCCAATGGCGGAATGGAAGGAGCTCGTGTCCTTCAGCCAAAGAGACTCCTACCTTCCAAATGCCCCGTAGGTGTTGACTATCCTGAGTGGATTGAAGGAAGTGTTCATGACTTGTCGTGAGCTAAGCAAATTGATCACCACTGGGACGCTGAGGAAGGCAACCAGGAGCCCAAAGGATAGGTTCACCACTTTGCGGATGTAGCAGCCTGTGGAGAAGGCAAGGTGGAAGCCATAAATTGAAAAGAAAAAGGAAAAAAAGAAAGCCACACTGTTGGTCTTGGAAAGGGTGTTTAAGGGCGCAATCCTATGCACGTTTAGAGAGAAAGAAGTCCTACAACTCCTGGCATTCCCCAGCCAGCATGGCTGGCTGGGCAATGCTGGGAGGTGTAGGACATTTTTCTCTCTAAACGTGCATAGGACTGTGCCCCAATTAGCTTGAAAGGTTCTACCGAATTGGGCTGATTAAAATAAAACACTGCAATGCTGAAGCAGAAAGGGTATCCTGGGGATATTTAACCTACTTAGTACTGATATAACAATCTCAAGTTTCTGAAGTGCTTCACATTAGATGAACCTGTGTCTGATTCAAAAAGCCAGTTCTTTCGACTTAAGTTAATTTTCCAATAAGCAATTGAGAGAATGAGAGATTTCTGTCTGAGCTATAGAAAGGTGTGTAAAGAGGTTCTTAAAAATCACAGAAGCATCTTTACTAGGTCAAACCAAAGGTCACAACATAACATGCAAGACAAAGCAAGCTATTGCCCTAGTATAGATTTTGCTTTTGTGTTTTCCCTCATGGCCAACACAGCTGTCTTTGCTTCTGCTATGAAATATCCTGGCTTCCTTCACACATCTCATCCTTCCAGAAGGGAGACTAGGTACTAGGCTTTGTGTTGGTTTGTTCTGCAGCCATTAATTGAGATTAATCCATATTCCTGCTTCATCTGTCTAGGCAAGCTATGGACGTGTTGCTATCATCATCATTATTATACGTATATGGCTGCCTATCGACAAATCTTCTCAGATCAAAAGCAAATAAATACAATATTGAAAATACGAAATGCAATACTTAAAAACAAAACATATAAGCAATAAAAACATAGCACAAAACTCCCCTTCTAGAAGAACAACTTGCAGCTAGATTAAAAAACACACGCATTGAAACAGCGAGAGCCAAAGTGTTGTTTAAAGCACAGGGATGTCTGAAAGGCCTGGAGGAAACAAGTGGTCTTCACCTGGCCCTGAGAAGAGTATGGAGAAGGTGGCAGGAAAGCCTCCTTTCTGGGGAGACTCTTCCACAGCTGGCGTGCCACCACTGAGAAGTCCCTCTCCTTGGCAGCCACCTACCTCACTTCACTTGACAGGGCTACAGGGCCTGCACTGGTCAGTGGAGGCTGGTGGCTCTGATGTCAGTGGGGCGGCAAATCCGTTCCAGGTTTCAGTTAGAAGCAGTAAGAGCTCTAGGGGATCTATCCAAGGATAGCATAATTTTGTAGACATCTGTCATGTCTCCCCTCACCCTCCCTTTTTCCAAGCTAAACAGTCGCAGCTGTTGTAACCTCCCCTCATAGGGGAGATGCTCCAGCCCCTTGGTCATTTTAGTTGCTCTTTTCTGCACTTTTTCCAGCTCTACAATGTCTTTTTTTAGGTGTGGTGACCAGAACTGTACACAGTATTCTGAGTGTGGTCACTCTTGCATCCCATGCAAATATCATCCCACGGGGATCACTGCAATATACTAACCCTCCATCCGTAGCCACACCTGCTGTCACAATGAGAGGTATTTCACTAGCTACGCAATAAGCCTCACTGACCTGCAGGATCTACACGACAAGGATTAACACCTAAAGGAGCCGGAAGCCTGCATGCTTCCAACGGTGATGTGGCGTAAGAGAGCTGCATTTCCTTTCTCTCTCTGCTCTTCCTCTTTCTCCTCCTCCATGTCTCTCTACTGCTTTGTCACCCTCCCTCCTCCAACCTCTCCTGTCTCCTCCCACCCCCCTGTTGAAATTCAGACTGTAAGCTCCTTGGGGCAGAGACTTCTGTGTTGTTCTTGTTGTTGCTTATCATGCTTTGCAAATTGCCACATGCATCGACGGTGCTTCGTGAAAGCAACAACGGGTCTCTGGCAGCAACATGACTCAGCGGAGCAGCGAGTCACGTCCCCTCCTGCCCACCCTTCTCGGTGAGCTAGATTCCTTGCTCAGCCCGATGAGACAACAAACCCTGGCTCAAAAAAAAGTCCCAGCATCACCGGTGTCGGCCAGTGGGCTGTGCCGTATCTTCCCGAAAATCTGCTTCTCTCTCAATAGTCTGGGAAGGGGCTAAAAAGAAGAATGTCTAAAATGCAGCTGGGTTAATAACAAGTCTTAGTACAGAGAAATCACGTCTGGCTTGGGGAGAATTGTGTTTTCTTTCTTTTTCTGAATGTGCCTCCATGATTAAGGCAGCGCTGAAACAAAAATCACATCCAATGCACATCTAAAACACTATCTTGGAAAATGCTGAAATCAGGATATTTCAAGTGACATCAAACTCGGCCGATTCCTCCCATAAACATCCAAAAGGTGTTTAATCTGAAACCGATATATTATGTGACCCCCAAATATTGGTGGTGAGGCACAGGGTTGGCACCAGGTTATGGGGGCGATGAGCAGCATTGTTTGGGTGGCCCCTGGCAAGCCAGCAGCAGCGGGGAAGAAGGGCGGTGGCTCACCTGGCACCCCAAACAGATGTGCCAAGTGAGCTGCTACCATCTTAGTTCCCCCAGAACGGCTTGGGGCCCTACCTTGGTCCCAGAAGCCCCTGTGTCAGTTAAGAGGGTGGCAGCTGCAGCTGTCTCACCCCATGCTTCTTTTCTGAGTTCTGGACTATAAATAAAGGTCCCCTCCCCGCCGATCTGCCTCAGGACTTCCGAGGCGGGCCGGATTTGCTTCAGGCTGATTTGGGGGGGGGGGGAGGAGGACTTGCTTTGGCCTCCAGAGCCAAAGTCGGATTCAGATGGCTGAATCCCGCTTTGCCCCCTGCCACGCTACGCAAGCCCCCAGCTCCTTATCTGGGCCACTGGGATGCATGCTGGCAGCTGTCTTCCTCTTCCAGGGCGTCGCCATTTTTAAAATGATGACTAAAATAGATCCATTTGTGCAGGATCTATTTCCGGAAATACAGGGAGTTGCCATTTTTAAAAGGAAGATGGCCGCTGCCGTGCGTCCCAAGGGCCCAGGTAAGGAGCTGGGGGCGGTGGCACCGCTGGGCTTCTGGATTGCTCCGAAGCGCCACTGAAGGGCTTTGGAGTGACCTGACCCACTTCGTGCCCTGGAACCCAGAAGTGGCCCAAAGCTCCCCATTTCAGCCCATAACTCAGGCTTCAGGCCAAAGCAGTGCACAGCCCTACAGGTTAGGCATGTTTTGAACCAATCCAAAATATTTTTTGAAACACTCAGGATCAGTAGCAGCACTTTAAATCAGGCAGAATTAATATAATGAAACCCACACTTAAAAGCTTTTTATCTATTTGTAACAAAGCCAGATTTGGATAGTATGCTTCTAGGGCACTTACTATGGTTGGAGAGAGATGCACAAGGTATCAAATTAAACAAAGAACATGGGGATTTGCAGAGAAGTAAAGGTATTGCCACTTTACCTACAAAATCAGATAAGTGGACAAAGAAACAGAAGTAAACACAGGCTATCCTATTTGAAACATTTGGAGCTATTGGCTATAAGAGCTCTGGCTGAAATAAGCCGAAATGAGTCTTAAATTCCACTACTGCCTCAGCTGCAGCTGAGGTATTATGGAACGTTTGTGAACATTTCAACTTCTGAAGTTTAGGAAATTGTCAGTGCACAAGGTCTCAGGGCAAATGGGGATGTTTGCAGTAGATGGAAAGGGACACAGCAGAGAGAAGCTATAGGCAAGCATTATCTTGCTCAGCAGAAGTTTCTTGAATTCTCTTCTGACTTGCCATTTCTCCCAAAATCCTTCAAATGATACCTTCCTTTGTTGCTTCCTCCTTTGAAAGTCCTTCATCGTTATTTATTATGTCAACTTTCTCCATGCATGTAAAAGTATTTGACAAGCTGTAGCTTGCTTGAAAGGCTTGGATACAGCTGTAGCTTTGCATACGGTGAATGAAAAGGGAACCAAAGTTATCAAGAAGCAGGGAAATAAGCAAAGCTGACCCTTCTCGTGTCCTGACATTAAAAAAACAACAACATTAAAGGGCAACATGAATAGTTCCTCTCCTATCTCTGCAGGAGAATGACTTTTGTTTAAAGCCTCTCCGATGCCCTGATAAACTGTTTAGTCTGAGAATATTTTGGGAGAAGCATTTGATTCAGAAGTGAGGCCCAGACCCCTGTGTACATCTGTGAAAGTGGGCGGGTATTTCAGAAGGCCTGGATTCGTTCTGTTGCACAGAAACTAAAAGAAAGAGGAATTCGCTTAGCATGGAAATGAACACCCTCTTTGGTCTTGGACATCTCCTGCTGAATATCTTTATTTCCCAGGCCCGTCTGTTGACTGATTGTCTCTAGGGGTCAGGCAGCAGATCCAGCATCTATGCAACTTGGTGGAGGAGGGAGGGTAGCCAAGACAACCCACAGAACGAGACATTGCTACAGTGGTGATGTCCTCTTTTGCTAGGGCCTGGGAATTTTGCATGCCTGAAGCTACAGAATTCTGGAAAGTCTCTGATTTTTGTTTCTGGCTTCTAAAGGATCAAGGTTTTCATCCTCAAGACTGTACAGAAACACCCTGAAAATGATGCCGGCAGATTCTCCCTTATGCAATTGACAAGAATACGCATCTCCATTCGACAGAACCAGTAGCTTTGATCCAAGTAGAATGGCTTACCATATCGCAACGGTGCTACGTTTCCCTCTGCCTCTTTGGCTTGTATCTGCAGGACTTGGGCCTTCACACATCTTGCTTTAGAACTGAAAAGGAACTCCAAGGAGGCATCGTCGAAACACGCAATGCTGGGCACAATGGTTAACCAGTTAAGGAAGCTCAGGTTCCCACTGACGATGAGGAGCACCTGTCAGGAAAGAAGAGGAGTGTGTAAGCTTGCAAGAAGGAGTCTAGTTTGGAGGTGTGAAGGTTTGAGAAAAAACTGGAAAAAATCCAGGAACAGAGAAGCACCCCCCCTAGGGATGGCGAAGAATTTCTCCACGAATCTTGGGGAGGCCGAATGCCAATGCCAATGCATTCGGCCCCCCGAAATTGTTGGTGTTGGTCCCGGCGGGTGTTTGGCGGCGGTTCGTCGGGGGCGGCGGCCGGTCTTCCGACTGGTTGCCGCCACTGCCATTACAAAATAAAGTAAAAAAACAACAACACCCGTGATAGGCTACGTAACGATTTACGTAGCCTATCGCGGCTAGATTTCCAAAGTCAGCCGTGATAGGCTACGTAAATCGTTACGTAGCCTATCACGGGTGACTTTGAAAAAAAAAAAACCATATGCAAATGGCGGCGCCCATGGGCGCCGCCATTTGCGTTCCTTATTTGGTCCCAGTAGTCTACGTAAAGATTTACGTAGACTACAGCGAAAATAAGGGCAACGCTATTTGCGTTACATAGCCTATCACGGCTGACTTTGGAAATCTAGCCATGATAATCTATGTAAATCGTTACGTAGCCTATCACGGGTTCCCCCCCCCCTTTTTAATTTTGCGGCTGGAGAGACGGGGTGCTTCTCCCCGGCTTGAATTTCGGCCGGGCGAGGCAGGGCGCCTCCCCCCCCCGGCCTGAACTTCGGGGGGAGAACCGAAGCACCTCCCCCCCACCGCGAAGCAAGCTGCGGGACCAGGTAAGTGCCTTTCATACATCCCTAACCCCCCCCCGCAAGTTTTCCAAAAATGCCCGGGGAACCCCCCCCAACAACTACAGGATGGTTCCCCCCTATTTTTACCCCCCCATTTTTCTGCCCCTGCCCCTGCCATCGCATCTCTAGTTTAGTTTAGCTTTTTATCATTGTACAGCACCTAGCTCACATACAGTTTATGTGCGTAACAAATAAGAAGTAGGGATGTACGAAAGTCACTTACCTTTTAGCGAAATTGATTCGAGGTGGGGGGGAGGCGCTCCATCCCTCCCCCCGAAATTCTGGCCGGGGGGGAGGCGCTCCATCCCTCCCCACCGAAATTCTGGCGGGGGGGAGGCGCTCCGTCCCTCCCCCCCCCCCCCAAATCCTGGCCGGCTGGCTCCGCAAATGGCGGCGGCCATAGCCGCTGCTGTTTGCGTCCCTGCAGTCAGCCGTGATAGGCTACGTAAATGTTTACGTAGCCTATCACGGCTGATTTAAAAGAAAAAAAAAACTGCGCATACGCAAATGGTGGCGCCCATGGTTTTTTTTCCCTTTTAAATCAGCCATGATAGGCTACGTAAAGATTTACGTAGCCTATCACGGTGTTTTTTAAAAATCTAGCCATGATAGGCTACGTAAATTTTTATGTAGCCTATCACGTTTTTTTTGTTTTGTTTATTTTTTTTACTGGAAATGGCAGCGGCGGCAGCCGGTTGGAAGACTGGCCACCGAACCGCCGCCGGAGCTGCTGCCGCCAGGAAGATTCGCCCAAGGTAAGTCCCGTCCCGGGGGGGGGGGCGGGGGGGCAGACCGTTCCGCCACTGATTTCAGGGGGCCGAATGCGCTGGCATTCGGCCTCCCCGAGATTCGTGGCAAAATTCTCTGACATCCCTAAAGAATGGTAACTGAATCCTTTAAGTTTCGGGATAAGACGTTCCGTAAGAACACGGGCAAAGCATAAAGATCCCCAATTAGCAACAAGTCCTGACAGAGTGGAACTTTGAGAAGGCAGCCACCAACTGCCACCAACTCTGCCCCCAAATCCTGGCCCCGCATTTGCGTCTTCCTCCCCAGCCATCATTTATTTCTGTGTTGGCCAGGCTGCTCCTATTCTGAGGGTTGGATTGGTCAGTTGCCAGCCTCTGATATGGAGACTTCCTTCTTGGCTTTTATCGTGCTAGGATCCCCCAGGATGCTTGCCGTCTTAAAGACGAAGGGTCAGTTCATGTGACCCTTTTGAAAGAAGCAGACAATTGTCATGACCACTGTTGGGAGTCAGCATGGGCTGAGTGGCTTCCGTTGGTCTTGTGAATGGGGCAATGAACATCTCAACTGTCAAATACTATGACATTTCTGAAGGCTTTTTAGGACATGGGAGTTGCAGCCTGGAGATAGATAGATAGATGACAGATAGATAGATATTTCGACAAAATAAAGGGGAAAAAAGAAAAATGTGGCTACATAGATTGGAATATATTAATTTCAGTGCATACATATTAAGTGTGTGTGTGTGTGTGTGTGTGTGTATATAATATATATATATGAATGAAAATACAGATTTCTAAGAACTATACATAAACTTCAACAAAAGTAGACCAAATTTCCAAATAAGTATCCATTTGATGTAAGGTCTTCAATCCATTGCAGTATAGGAGGTCTGCATGTATCCTTCCAATTTTGCAATATTAGTCTTTTAGCTGTCAGAACTGCGCAGAGAACCCATTTGCGCTGACCATGCATTAACTTCCAGGAAGCAGGTAGATAATTTAAAAGAGCACGTGCATCAGTAAATATTAAAAACTTGCAAAATTTATCCAAAATTCATCCATATCTGCAGCTCACTAGCCCAGGCTCCAGCTTCAGGTTTTGTGGCTCCTCATGCAAGATCTGCAGTTTGTGACACCTGCATCTGAGACCTAAAACCCCCAGTGATGATCTCCAGCAAATATCTGGGCTGCTCTGATATAGGTCATTCACGTTGGTAACTTGGCTCTTGGACAACATTTTTTAAAATGTTAAAAACACACGCACGCAACTCATTTCATTAATGTTTCTCAATTAGCCACTTAGTTAGGAAACTGCACGTGTCTTAATTAATTCCAACCCTGCACCTCTACTGTGCTTTGCAACACTGAGGCAATTTTAAGGAAACAATTCCCTGGTTTGCCACTTTGACACAAGATCACTTTACTGCCATATATGTAGTAACTGGGTGGTCCACTCTGTTTTCCTTTTTTTGCTAATGATTCACCTCCCTTTATTACTTGGAAACCAGAAGCACAATCTTATTTCTACCAGCTGACAAAAAAAGAAAAAAAGAAAAACAACAGGATTCTGAAATAATACAAAATCTGGCCTCTGAAGTTTTGACACGAGGGTGGGATTGTGAACCTGACACACTCCCAGGATATGTTCTTCGGCCTGAAGCAGGCGGGTCGTTCAAGGGGACTAGTGAGTTGATGCAGCCGCATTAAGGAAAAGATAAGTCGGACCCACAACGAAACGCTCAAGCATGCAGTGCTGCTGTTCAGGATGCCAGCCACTCCATTCTACAAACCTGGGTTTTCCCCTCAACCTGCTGATACCTTCCTCTTATGAGTGGGTGGATGCCGTTTGGCTACATTCATAACCGCACTCACAGCCTGAGCATGTTCAATAGCAGGAATGATGATCCCAGCCAGAAACACAGCTGGGAAGACCGTCATGACCTCTGCTTGTGATTGGCTACTTGGCTGTCAAAAGGTAATGCTCATAACTGGGTGTCTCAACACGAACACTGCTCACTCCTTCACTCTAGGCATTCCCTGCTCTTGCAGGAGGAAGGGGATTGTGGAAGGGGTGAAGGGGGCTTCTATGCACACAGAAGTCTCTTTCGCCCCTTCTGCAGAATGTGCAGGAGTTGGCAGGCAGGGCTGGTCAGTGAGATCCAACACTTCTCTCCACAAGTTCAGTTATCACATGGAGGGAAAGTGCAAACAGGGCTAAAGGACATAAAGGTTTTTCAGACAAGCAGTAGCCATAGTTTTGAGAAGTGGGGTAATGGAGTCATCGATGCCCAGAGTGGCAACGATGCCTCCGTCAGAAGAGTGAGCAACCTGCTTTACGCTGAAGGCCAGTTCCTTGGGATTAATCTGTTGGGAGCTGCATGCTGGCAGTGGGTGCAGCCAGAGCACAAAGTTGAGGGGCCACCCCTTCTCTCTCTCCCCCTCTTCTTTTCTGCCACAGGTTGCCCATGCCTGTTCCATCATCTCCCTTTTCCTTAAATGACTGTTGTGCATGGCTCCACAAAGCCAGCCTGCTCAGGACCAAGGCAAGAGGCCCCACCTCAGGTGGCCAATTTGGGATGCATCACAAGCGATATGTGATGGAACTTCCGGCTGGGGAGACAGAAACTCAAGGTTCCAGATTTTGAGAGCCAACATAACCTGAAGTTTGGACCTACATCTCTCTTCCCTCTTCACTGAGTCCTTCTCACTGACTTCCCTGAATCCTAAAACAGATTTTAGGGGTAAAAGTACCTGCAAGTATGTGGAGATTGCCTTTACTCATCATCAAATGACTGGAGCCTCTCCCCAAAACAAGACAAGAGTGGCCATGTGTCCTACTTAGGGATGCATGAGGAATTCATTTCAGTTTGTTTTTGATCAGGATTTACCCAGTTCACACCTTCCGGACTGAACACAGACTCGGACACAATCTGCGGTTGAAGCCTGTACAGTTCCGAGCTAGCAATGTGATTCACAGCCCCTCGCAACGTGTTCGACAGCATGTGTACATTTGAAAAACACGCACGAAACAAATGCATGCTTTTGAAAAATGCACACAAATATGCTTTAATCCATGGGAGAAGGATGCGTACATTTTAAAGATGTGCGCAAGCGATGCATACATTTGGAAAAATGCGCACAAAAATACACACTCTTCTTTTCATGCGAGAAGAGAAAAACAATGCTTGCAATCTGATACGGGCTCGAGTCGGAACAAGCTTGGAATTCAGAGAACTTTGGCGAGCTTGAGGTTTGCTGATTCACACATCCCTTGTCCTACTTTATGGACGACAGTCCTCTATTTGAAGGACTGTCTAGTCCAAGCCCAGCTTAGGACTTGTCCATGAGAAGGGAGAGCAAGGATGTTGACACTGTTCCTCAACAGTTAGCAGCTGGACAGAAAACTGAGTGGTCACCAGGTCACAGTGAGTCTTCCCCACTATGGTGGGATGTATTTCAGTTTAAATGATAGTAATTATTTCTAGATTTGCATTTATATATATACATTATCATGTACAAATTTTATGCAAAGCCGTGCTCTCTTCTTTTGTCTATTTTCTTGGTGATGCATTTTTTCTTTGTGGGTGATGGCTAAGTGGGCACCCTACCTGCAACGCACTTACTACTCAGGAGCAGAGCTTCCTTCCAGGACAGATGAGCACGGATCCTGTGGAGCTCTGTACCACAGCTCCTTCTTTTCTTTGAAATTAAGCACAGTCCCTGCCCGACACTCCCTTGGCTGGCAAAACTCAGAGAATGTAACCCCAAAACATCTCCTGAGACTTCTTAGAAACAATTGCTTGAGGTGGTACTTCCCTGTTAAACCTTATGGTGGTGCCCTATAGTTGACCTTGCGCTGCTCACTTTCGTCCCTGTTGTTGCTTCACAGGGAGGGGAGTGGTCCAACAGATCACCGTGTAACTGGCTTCGAATTATGGCAGAGTGAGTGGGAAGCTGACCACAGGGAGGACAACTGAGAACAGCTGTCCCCAACCAGATGCCCTCCAGATGTCTTGGACTGCAACTCCCATCATTCCCAGCCAGCAAAGCCAACTGTTGATGGGCCAATATCACACTGCTCCTATACAAATCTATGGTGTGACCACAGTTAGAATAGGATATTGTAGAGCTGGAAGAAGTGCAGAAAAGGGTAACTCAAATGACCTAGGGGCTGGAGCATTTCCCCTATTACAGAAGGTTACAACAGCTGGGATTGTTTAGCATGGAAAAAAGGTGGGTAAGGGGAGACATGATAGAGGTGTACAGAATTATGCATGGTGTGGAGAATGTGGATAGGGCGACATTTTTCTCCCTCTCTCATAACACTAGCACCCGGCGGGGTCCTCCCATGAATCTGATTGGTAGGAGATTCAGGACAGATAAGGACTTCTTCACACAGCACAGAGTCAAACTATGGAATTCGCTACCACAGGAATTAGTGATGGCCATCAGTTTGGATGGCTTTAAAAGGGGGCTAGACAAATTCCTGGAGGAAAAGGCTATCAATGGCTACTAGTCCTGATGGCTATGTGCTACCTCCAGTACCAGAGGCAGTGAGCCTATGGACACCAGTTGCTGGGGAACATGGGTGGGAGGGTGCTGTTGTGCTCATGCCTTGCTTGCGGGTTCCTGGTTGACAAGTGGTTGGCCTCTGTGTGAACAGAATGCTGGACTAGATGGACCCTGGTCTGATCCAGCAGGGCTCTTCTTATGTTCTTATGGGCACCAGGGGAAGGTGGATCTCGATTTCTCCTCCCACTTCTCCTTAAGGCCCCTTCCCATTTGCCAGGACTGAGTGGAAACAGGATGCAGGGCTGAATCCTGTTCATATTAAGCCTTGACCCCCTGCCCCCCCACAGCAACGCTAGTCCTCCATTACGAAGGATTTCTGTTATTAAGACACAGTATTAATCATGGTAATTGGGTAGGAACTGTAAGGTTATAAAACTACAGAATGTCTAATGAGCAAGGGCCCGAAAGGAGGAGCTGAGGTTTTTTTTTTAATCTAATAATGTCAGTTTTATGGATTATGACTGGAGTTTTATGACGTGTGATATGAAATACCGTGGACTCATGGCTCTCGCTGGATTAATTTAGAAAAAAAGTAGTTTCCCTGCTCCTTAAGCCCCCAAACAATTATTCCTTATGTTTCTCTTCCCCCTGCCCTGGCGAGCAAGCCCCCCACGCCCGAAAAGGGGCAGGTACCCCCAGACATCTTTTACAGGTCCATATGAGGTTTGGTCTAATTGCAGATTGTTACAGGCATACGATAGGTACTAGAAGCTCACGTTCTCTGCCAGACAGTATAGGGTTCCAGCAGGAGCTGCAAAAACTTGCAAACTGTTCAGCACAGAGACTGGAAGGTGACTGTTAGTGTGTGGCCTAAAACGAATCCCATGGGCAGAAAAATGCCCCAGGACTCACACAGCCTAAATGTGTTGCATGCTGTATACAGAACACATTATGTAAAAGCAAGACAAGATTTTAAAGACAGCGGTGCACAGAATCAATACAAACAAAAGCACCCAACATCCATGCTTCCAGCCCCAATAGGTGGTAACTGCGAAGGATGGTGGAAAGTTGAGCTTAAATATGGGATGGAAAACTTTTCCAATATTTTTTTTCCCAATTTCCCCTGGCACGCTGAAACAACACTCAACAGACAGTGCATTGGAGATGAATGAATGACACAAGAGTGGACTGATGTGGATTGGTGTGGTCACTTCTTCAACCCTGGTTTGAGTTCTCCAGGAGCTGAACTAGCTTCCTATCAGGGCATTTCCTCATGGAAGGTTTTCAATAAGAGGTTTTCCCTTCAATCAGCCAACAGGGCAAATGTAAGACCCGGAAAAGGGCTGAATTCACGGTATCTCTTAACAACACTCACAAGTGGCACGCACAGTGGCTCAGAGGTCTATTTTAGTGTCTCATGTGCAAGCGGGCTTCTAGACTCAATTCAAGGCACTAGGTAATCTCTCCTTCCACCACCACCACCACCATCATCACCATCAACCACCATTTTGGACAGTAGGTGAATTTAATCTTTGCTTTGCAGAAATGCTTTGTGCAGAATAATAGCTTTTGCACAGCAGATAAACCTGCTTTGGTGATTTGGGAAGTTTTTGAGTCATTGGAAACACCAGGAGAAGGCAAACCAAAGAGGTTAGGTGGACAGGTGGAGAAGGAGGCATAGGCCAGAAATCGCTGGCAAACTCGTGCAGGGCATGAAGTCAACCTCCCCCTATGGCTTACCCCAGCATCTGCTACTCAGAGGTAGACTTCCACTGGACTTGGCGGTTGCATCTAGCCATGAATAGACCTATCCTCTATGAATTTGTTTAATCCCTTTTTAAATCCACCTAAGCTAATGGCGATCACTATGGACACATCTACGTGGCAACGATTTCATTGTTTGCTTGGTAGGAGCTGCGCAGTATTAGCGCTGCGAATTAACAACTGGGGCGGTAGATGGGAGGGTTAAAGCGGTTTTCCCAAGTTGGGAAAGAAGAGCAGAGAGCGCAGAGCTGGGGAGGAGGGTGAGCGACTAGCATGTAGGACTTGCTTACGAGTAGACATTCATAACAAGCCCTGCATACACATTTCTGTGGTGGGCAGGCGAGCAGGCAGCCACCGCCTCCAGAGCCTGAGCTGGCGCTAGGCGCATGAAGTGTTTCTGAGTACATGTTTATGAAGACCATCTGCCTGGGCCCACCCTTCCTGAGCTTCGCAGCTGCGAATCCACCAGCATCCAGCGTTTCTCAGCTGCGTTCCTTTGTAGCTGCACGTCTCCACACTCAAGCTTGGCTACTTAAAGTTAGAGGCAGCGACATGGCACTGAAGGCAATGACTTACTTCCCGGTAGACATGTTGGCCCCTCTGCTCTCCCCCCGCCCCCGCCCCAGGCTACTTTCCCGTCCACCAATCAGCGCGGCTTCCACCAGCCTGCTTCTTCATGCCCCTGTAACTGCGGAGCTGCGGAGGAGGAACGGGGAGGCGCAAAAAGGCCTCACGTAGTGACGCCATCACTAATGATGCTGTGATAGCAACCCGAGGAAGGGACAGACAGCTCACCCCCCAGCAGTGAACCCGAAGCAAGTGACAACATTGCAGCAAATGGACTCTGAGAAGATCCGGATTTTTCCGTGGAAGCCACGATTGGGCTGCGAAGCAGGGACTGCATCATCTGTCATAAAGATCTCTCCTTCAAAGCGGCACCGTGGCAAATGGCTCACATAGATCGGGCCTATATCTTGCGGCCGTTAAGTTAACTACACATTGTATGAAATATTGTCTAAACAGTTAATTATTTTTCCCAGTTGATCCTGGTCCTAGTGTTACATAGGGATGGACAAATCTGTCAATTTTGATTTCTCTCAATTTTACCTCTTCCCAACCTTAAATTCGTTTTGTCCCATTGCTGCATCTGCTTGAAAAGATTTCTTGAAAAGCCTGCATGAACATTCATACACATTTTTGTGTGTGCTTCTCCTAATGTGCACATTTTGGAATGCAATTTTGCCAAAATATAATTTTTTTGCAAGCAATTTCCTATCATGCAATGCTTTTTGCAAACAACACTCCCAAACATAATGCATTTTCATAAGTTATTTTCATGCAGATACACAGTTTTGGGCACACTTTTCCCCAAGAGATGCATTTTTGCACATATTCTTTTCACTGGAAAACTGCATTGCAAAATTCGGAGAAGTGTGTATACCAATGGATAACTGCACTTTGGTTTGGGTACTGGTTTGGGAAGCATGATTTTGGCAGGTTCCTATTAAAATGTGAACCAAACAAATATCTCCCCCATCCCTAGCATTATGAAAAATCTCTCTCCTCGCCTCTTCTCCTTTAGCAGTGCCATAGAATATTCCCGGGGGGGTCTTTTCCCCCAGATACCTTTACAAACACATATATCATTGACTTTTCACCACCACCACCACCACCACAATAATGGAAATACACCTTGGAACATATTTGTTCTCCGGTGCTGTGTCTGGGAGTCATACTGCTGTATTAAGGCAGGGTCCTAGAGCTGGCCTGAAGAGAGCAATGGCTTTTTAGGTGTTGGGCAAGTGGCTCTGTGGGGACCAGATACAAAAAGTTCCTTGAGGCGACAGAAAGGGCTGTTGGAAAAATATAACACGTCGACTTCCCCGTTGCACATGGAACAGCAAAGGAGTTTCAAGAAGTAATTTAAGCCCGTGACAGGTTGCAGAAAGGAGTGGGCAGCAGGGGCACCCTCCTGAACTTTTACGAGCACATACTATATATATTATCTTACCAAGTGCAGTGAACCCTGTTGCTGTACTGCCAAGTCAGTTCCAGGAATTTATATACAGTTTTTAAGAAGGGAGGGAGGAGGGACAGAAATCTCTCCCCTTTAAAAAAACAAGAAGTTAAGGGAATTTATTGCCCTGTCAAAAGCATGGCTCTTACCCCAAACTCAGCACTTGGGTATCAAGTTTCCATCTTTGGCTGTGTTTACCGACACCCGCCTGCCTCCCTCTTCGCCCACCTCCATGCCAAAATATCTTCACATACTTCTGATGGAGCAGCACCAAAGTGTCAAAATGTAAAGAGAGTCGATCCATAAAAAGCGGATGGGAGCCCTGTGAATTAGAGGCTGTGAGAGAATTTCAGATGTCCCCGTGTGAAGGTTCTCAGCAGATTTTGTGACTGAGGGGAAGCTTGCCCCTACATGGGGAAGGCCGGCTCTAGTTTCTCGGAAGGGATCACCTTCTCCCATTTGGAATGAGCAATGTAAACTGGACCAAGATCAAATGGTGGAAAATGGGAGTGCTATGATCTTCCTAGGAAACCTGATTATACTGGTGGGGGGGGGGTTACATAGTGTTTTTGGGTGGTTAAGATACTTCACATTCGTTATCTTTTTGTAAGGTCTACAATAACCATGTATGGTATGTATGGTATACCCCAATATCGGGGTGGAGGGGCTGAGAGGTTGTGGCTTGCTCAAGGGCGCAAAGTGACCTCAGGCCGGAGGCAATATCTGAATGGGGAATGTCCAGGTTTGTAGCTCAGCCTTGTAATGGCCTTCCCCATCCCTTGCACCTGCTCTGAAATATTTCATTTTTTGACTGCAGGAATCAAGCTTGCAAAAGTCAGGTTTGGGTGTCTGTATATGTAAAAGGCAGTTCCCACCACTCTTCTCACGCATGCACGTGACTAGGGAAAAATGCAGGATGGGCCCTGCGGATGAAGATGCGGGGCCATGCAAATAGGGAAAGCGGAACTCACAGCCAGTCAGGCTCCGAAGGGCAGGAAGCAAATTTAGTTCCAATGTTAACCAGCTCTCCTGGCAATAGACAAGCCCCTCCCTCCATATATATCCCACCCCTCACAATGACTGGGATTGGGCTAGATGGAAGATCCACGGTGCCCATGTGTCAGAAGTGCCCTAGCTGCCTCTTGCAGTCCACACCAATAGCCAACTCAGGACACAGACGAGGATTCTTTCTGAGACTTTATTCCTTTATGACTCTTTCAGATACTAATCACTAGCGACTAAGCAAGGAACAGCACTGGGGAAAGATAGCAGAGTAGCCCTAGCTCCAGGTAAGGAAGTTGGTCCCCGTTTGAAGGAGAACCACGGGAAGACCCTGAACTTATGGGCTAGGGAGAGATTCTCCCTCTTTCCCTTGGGTCCTCGGGACGTGACCGTTGTTTGAGCGCCAAATGAGCGGAGCGCCTCCTTTCTGTGCCCTCCATCTGTCGTCGCTCCCTGCGTCTGTGCCGAGCGTCCAGCAAGCCCTCCTCCAGCGCTCTCTCACTGCCAGGGTCACTATCTCTCCCAGGAATGCTGGCAGGAGGAATCTCTGCTAGCTGCTGTGCTTGTGAGAGATGAGCGAGCTCCTCTCCCATGGATTGCTGTTCCTCCTCAGAATCAGAACTGCTCTGGGGCTCTATGGGCTCAGTTTCCACCCTGACACCATGCAAGCAGGCCAAGGGACATCAGTGCGATAAATGTTAAATTTGAATTGCCCCAACTATACCAATGCTCTTTTGTCTTCAAAAGGTATTGGTAAATATAGTAATCTCATCTTCTGTTGTGAATAGTTCTTTCAAACATTTATGTCACATGTCGAAAGCAGTGGTGGCTGGTGACTCCGGTTCTGGAGGGGCGGTGATTCCATTCTGGGTTTTAGTTGCCACCAGCCAAACCTCTGACGGTGCTATCCAAGGTGCTGAACCTTATCCCCCAAGTGGGTTCAGCACCTTGGATAACACCTTTAGAGGTTTGGCTGGTTGTAACTAAAATCCACAATAGAAACACAGCCCCTCTGGAATGGAGTCACCAGCTGCCACTGGTTTAAAGGTACCAGAGATGTTTTTAAATAGGGTAAGCAGTATAGAAATCTAGATGATGATGATGTGGCTTTTGGGATGGTGGTGGTAGAAGGGGAAGACCCCAATTTTGGGGGAACATTGGAAATCTTTTTGAAGATTTTTATTTGGTGATACCAAGAATTTCCTTGTTTTGGTGTAATCTTTTCCCCCCTCCCCCTCTCCCTTCTTTAATTATAAGGACATCCTTTCATGCCTGGCCAGCCACACCGCATATTTCTGGAAAATTCAAAACCTTTCCCCAGATTGGCATTGGTTGATGCTCACTTCTTAAGTGAAGTCTTGTGGCAATCCTCTGAAAAACAATGTTTTGCTATGTGGGACAGCTCTGGGCTTTAGCTGGCCCTCAGATGAACTATAGATCTGTCAGTCTAATTTTTTTAGGATGTAAAATAAAGGTGATTTATACATAAAGAGTACAAAGCAAGTTTCTCAGACAACATTAAAGTTGGCATCTGAGAAGTTCTTTTACAGCCTGATCGTACATGTTTACTCAGAAATAAGTGAAACTTACTTTCAGGTTAAGTGTGTGTAGCACTGCACTTAGTATTTGTTCTCCTGCAAATGTCGGCAAAACTGTGACCATATCTGGGCCAAAGGTTGGGGAAGCAATTTTACTCGGGTGGAACTAAAGCGGATTCTTGATTAGCTTTTAATCAAAGACAGGATAGAATATGGAAAAACTGGAAGACTTGGAGGTCATCCCAACCCATGAATGGTTCTTATCCAAGTTCTTTGGTATTGCCAGTTACAGAGCAAGCCACCATCTGAGCAATTGGGATTCATATTCCAGTCCAGAAATGGAGTTTTATTTATAGAGTTGCCACCAAAGTTTCACCCAAAGCAAGCCTCACAACAAATTTGGGGAATTCTCCTGAGGAGAAATATACAAGGGCATCTGAGGGAAATTGAACAAACTTTGACTGGATGAACTAAACGTCGCACATCCTTATTGTGACACTCATTTCACTTCAGATACTCACGAGATTCTGTGCAAAGCATTCTTTTTTTGCACACCCATAGTGATTTAGATTCAAGCTCATGACTTCATTGGCCTTTTAAAGTTTGTCCTTTATATCTACATGTAGGGGAGAGAGTTAAAGAAATAATATAATACATGGACAATACATGGCTGGAAAAGAGAAACAATTCATCTGATCCACCACTTCTGCAGCTACTTATTCAAATGTGATTTCAAATAACTCCAAGCTCTTAGCAACATGGGCAGGGCAACATTTAACTTGGACTGGCTGTGCAGTGCCTTGATAAGCCAAGGTTATGTCATTTTCAAAATCTGGGATGACCTGCTTTCCCCCATTGGAACAGTCCTTTCCCCCAATTTCCCACTAATACATTACAGAATTCACAATTCAAATTTATACATTAATCAATGAGGCCTTTGCAAGATTGGCTAAAAGGAAAAAAAAAAAAAAACGCTTGGCAGGGTTGCATATATCCTGTGATTAAAAAACATCCCCCTCCAACTCACCAAAGAGTAAATTACAGAAAATTAAGCAAATCTGCAAACGTTTTCTTGTTTGGCATAAGGCTTATTCTGCTCCCGCTAGTCATGGGAAAACAGTCAAGGGGAGAGGCCATTGCTCAATGGCAGAGAACCTGCTTTGCAAGCAGATGGTCCCGGGTTCAAACCCTGGCATCTCCAGTTAAAAGGATCAAGTGGACAGTTTTGGGAAAGCCCTTTCTGCCTAAGACTCTGGAAAAACTCTGCCAATGGACCACATGTTTGATCTAAGGCAGTTTCCTATGATTCAAAATACTGGGGACACAGCTCAACGGTAGAGCAAATTCTTGGCCATCAGAAGGTCCCAGATTTAATCCTTGACTTCTCCAGTTTAAAAAAACTCAGGTAGCAGGTGCTGGGAAATACCTTTGTTTCACCTCAGACCCTGAAGAGCAGCTGCCAATCAGAGGACATGTTACTTGTCTAGATGGACCAATGGCCTGCCTTAAGGTAAAGCAAATTCCTATGTTTAGAAATACGCAGAATGTAGAAGCTACATTCCTGGTCCATAGTAGGTCTTGTGGAACTTCTCTGTTAGAAATGGCATCTCATCAAATTAGAGACACTGCTAAACCCAACAGTGGGAATGTCAGTGTTCTTGTCTTTGTTTTAAAATTAATAGCTGGCACAGGCCACCCTGAGTGCTGTGGGTACTACAGCATGAGGATAGGGGAGGTCTAGCCGCCTCCGCTCCTGCCATGGTCCTGAGGAAAATCATGCAACCCCCACCTATAAGCCCTAGAAAGGAAGCTCCCGTTGGTAACTGGTTCATATACAATGGGCAGGTACAAATACGTTTAATCAGTGCATTCATCTGACACATAAGAATCGTTTGCAACATGTTCTTTTTAAACAAGACATCCAATGACATCCAGGTGTGGCAGATTCGGGAGACATCAAGGGAAAACATCCTCTGCTGGAAGACCTTGGCTCTCTGCTCTCCCCTCAGATTCTTCATATTAAGTACATGGGACACACATTGTTTTGTGCGGTTTCCATACAATTGTGCAGCACAAATTGCTTTGACAGCTAAAAGGAACTCTGGAGAATTCTGCAAAACCAATATATTTATGCAGAAGTGCCAAAGGGACAGGAGGCGAGGCCAAGGTGGCCCACGTTCAACTGGGCCCCTTTGGAGCAATATTGCACTGATTTGAGGGCAGGAAACAAGCCAGGAGGCGTCCGTGTTCCTCTTGCAATTGAAACAGCTCTTTGGGACAGTTGGAAAAGAGCTACAGAATGGACAGAACCCTCAGATTTGAGTGATGTCCAGGTGTCGAAGACACTAAACATATATCCCGTAGTGACTCCTGTCATGTCTTGAGACTGGGTTTGCTTCTCTGTCTTGTGTTCTCACAAGACATCACCTGTGGGTGTGATGTGTCTACAGCGGGGTGGGGAACCTCAGGCCTGGGGTCTCAATCTGCACCCCTGGGCTTCCTGGGATTCCCCACCCCTTTCCCCCCAGCCACCAATTGTTTGGTGGTTTGTTTGCGTTTGTGCATTTTACTAGGCTGAAAAACCTTTCCCAAGGTTTAGTTACTGGCATTAAACTACAATATGCTGGTATTCATTTGAATTTCTGGCCCCATCTCTTCTACCTTTGGCCACACCCACCACTGGAATGTGGCCTCCAGGAGTCCTCCAAAATTGAATTTGGCCCTTGGGATGGAAGAGGTTCCCCATCCCCAGTCTACAGAATTCCAGGGTTAGAAGAAACCCAGGGGTTCATCAAGTCGAACCTGCCTATCTGTAAGGCAGCAGTGACCACACCCATGTATGCACACTCCCATCAACTCACTGAATTCAAGAGCAATGAAAGCTATATAAGCAGAGAGCATGGATAAGCACAATGCACCAACAAAGGTGTCTACAGAAAAATTCCAGAGGATTCCATTAAGTGAACCATGGTATATGCTAAAGGCAATGTTTCCTACAGAGGACGGTATCTGCCTGACCTAGGGGAATATTCTTTCTCCATCCAAAATGTGGTCATATAATCATAGTGTTGGAGGGGACCTTTAAAGCCATCTAGTCCTGGGGTGGGCAGAAAGTGATCTCCAGATCATAGAATAGTAGGTGTCAGTAGCGCCCTATCTGCCTCTTGCAGTCCCCTCCAATAGCCACTCAGGACAAAGACGACGAGGATTCTTTCCGAGGCTTTATTCCTTTATGACTCTTTCAGATACTAATCACTAGCAACTAAGCAAGGAACAGCACTGGGGAAAGACAGCAGAGTAGCCTAAACTCCAGGTAAGGCAGTTGGTCCCCGTTTGAAGGGGAACCACAGGAAGACCCTGAACTTATGGGCTATGGAGAGATCCCCCCTCTTTCCCTTGGGTCCTCGGGATGTGGCCGTTGTTTGAGTGCCAAACGAGCGGAGCACCTCCTTTCGGCGCCCTCCATCTGTCACCGCTCCCTGCGTCTGCGCTAAGCGTCCAGCAAGCCCCCCTCCAGTGCTGTCTCACTGCCAGGGTCACTATCTCTCCCAGGAATGCTGGCAGGAGGAATCTCTGCTAGCTGCTGTGCTTGTGAGAGATGAGCCAGCTCCTCTCCCACGGGTTGCTGTTCCTCCTCAGAATCAGAACTGCTCTGGGGCTCTATGGGCTCAGTTTCCACCCTGACAGTAGGGTTGGAAGGGGCCTACAAGGCCATCGAGTCCAACCCCCTGCTTAATGCTTTTGAGATGTTTTGGACTTCAGCTCCTTGCATTTCTGACAACTGGCCATGTTGGCTGGGACTTCTGGGAGCTGAAATACAAAACATTGTTCCTTCTACCCACCCCTGCATCTAGTCCAACTCCCTGTTTGATGCAGGAAATCCAGAGTAAGCCCAACAGATGGCTGTGCCTCCTCTGTTTGACGACCTCCATGGAGGGAGAACCAAACATTTCCTAGATAACTGTTCCATTGACAAACTGCTCTTACCATTAAGAAGCTTCTTCTAATGTTCATCAGCTAGTCCTTGAGGGCAAAGCACAATCAACTGAGCATTTCTCAAGGGAAATTTGACAGGGGTCTGCTCTCACCTTACCAAACATCCTCTAACAAGCCTTCCTGTGGCTCTTCTCCCTTGTCTTTGGTTTCCTTTGTGACGGAATCTGGCTGGGCTGCTTCCTCCTCCTCCTCCTTTAGCATTGTCACCTCCATGCCTCGCATCTGCTGGAATCCATACAGACGTCCCAAAAGGATCTGGTTGGCCACCGTGGGAACTGAATGCTGGACTAGACAGGTCTTTAGTGCAATGCAGCACAGCTCCTCTTACGGTCTGGCACTCTCTTCCGTTCCTTTCCCCTCTCCTCATCTGCTTCCACCATTGCTGCAATCACACTGGCTGCCTCACTGGGACACAGGAAGCTGCCTTATACACAGTCAGGCCACCCATCCATCTGGTTCAGTGCTCCGTACACTGACCGACTGGCAAAGGCTGTCCCAAGCAGGGCCTTTCGCCTCACCCGAGATCTGAGCTTTTCTACGGAAGATGCCAGGGACTGATCCTGGGACTTTCCACACACAAAGCAGGTGTTTTGTGTGTGCTCCACCACTGAGCTGTTTGGAGCACCATTGTGTGCTCCACCATTGAGCTGTTTGGAGCACCATTGTGTGCTCCACCATTGAGCTGTTTGGAGCAGCATTGTGTGCTCCACCATTGAGCTGTTTGGAGCACCATTGTGTGCTCCACCACTGAGCTGTTTGGAGCACCATTGTGTGCTCCACCATTGAGCTACAGACCTTCAGTCCTGCGGAAGACTGTCAGGATTCCTACTCATGTCATGTCATGTCTGTAAAATGGTGGCCTGTTATGGAACTGCGACTGTAAACCAACGTCAGGGGAAAAGGAATGTTGTCGCGCTGTGGACACACTGTCGGCTCTCCCTCGACACTGGGGTCTGTCTGTCGCACACCAGTGAACCAAATGCTGTCCTGTTATTCTTGCCTCTCCATCTTCACTTCAGCTGCAAGGTGCTTTGTTTCTCTGTTGGAAGAAGAGAACCAGTTCTGGGAGCAGCCAGCAGGCAGGGCAGTGAGCAGGGAGGGGCGTACTGGCGCTGGGTTTGCTGGCTTCTAGAGACCGACGATCATGTGACAAGGGCGCGGTCTGTGCACGGACAGCGCTACAAGTTCCCTTGTTATATTCTGTCTGTCTTCAGCCTCCAGCATCGCTTTGGCAAGAGGAATGGAGGATCAAGAAACCTTGCTACCTCCTTCTCTTGCAGTTAATGCCACCAGGCTTTTTCACACTATGCTTAGCAGCTACTCATCACTCTCTGGGACTGGAGGGCACAACATTTTGTAGCTGGGAGGGATGGAGTATGACACAACACAACATTTCTAAGATCCATTTAAGATAAGCCCTGAAATGGTCTTGCCCTGTTGTTGGCTTCCGTGCTTGCCTTGAGTCCCCAAAATGTTTCCACGCCACCCTCCTTTTTCTTGGAAAAGAGAAAACAGGCCATCTGCATGTGGGATAGCAACTTGTCCAGTTGAACCAGCTTATCCTTAGTTCTCAAACTCCAAAACATGTGCATTTTGGAAAGCAGCCAGCTCACAGGGTGCGTAAAACCATGCACTCCAAAGAATGTCCAACCTCTTTTGGTTCCAGGACCAGATCTGTAATAATCAAGCCTTCCACAAGTCACAGCCGCAGGGTGCCTTGGTAAGGCATAGATTTCCAGCACAGGGCTGAGATCCAGAGCTCTGTGTGGCTTTGAACCGGGACAGAGAATGCAGTCAAGTCACAGTGCCTCCAGACTGACATCCTTATGCTCACCATGCCAGCATCAATCTGGCTTTTGAGATTCACAGACTCCAGCCCCCCACCAAAGTAAAAAAACACAAACCCTTTGTGTTTTTCACAATGCAAGGAATTGCATCGTGAAAAACTCTGAAAAAGCTCTTTAGCTCTGATTCCAGTGGTTGGGACTTCAGCTTTTCCTGGGCAAATCAGGTAAGGAACACTGTGCTGGATTGGGCCAAGGTTGATCTAGTTCATCATGCTGTTTCCAACAGCGGCCAACCCAATCCCTCTGGGAAACTGCCCAACAAGACATAAGTGATGACCGCAGCAACTGGTATTCAGAAGATGGCCTCTGAAAATGGCAATCTGATTGAGCTGTCGTGGCTAATAAACTTCTGTCCTCTAGTACCGCTCCACAGATCCTTGCCCCATTCCAGTCTCTGTACAAAAGCCTTCTACAGGGCCAAACATAACTTTTTACTAAGAAGAGCCATGCTGGATCAGACCAGAGGCTTATCTTGTAAAGCATTCTGTTTCCACAGTGGCAAATCAGATGCCTATGGAAGCCAACAAGCAGTAGGACAGCAGCACCCTCTCACTCGTATTGTCTGAGTGTGCCCAGCGTCCTCACCATAGGACAAGATCATAGAGATATAGATTCAGTGACTTAGCTTCATTCAAAGGCAAAACAGGTGACACAGATCTCACTTCCGAAGTCACATCACTTAATCTGAGAAGTTACACATCAGTTAATTTGGGAGATAACTTAAGTTCAGGAGCATTCCAGAAGCAAATACACAGTCATAGTCAGAGATCTAACTCCGAGAACACCATTAGGAGTTCAATGCGCTCAGAGATCCATGCTCAGAATACAAGATTCAAAACCAGGCTATGGTTCACAATTCAAGGGGAGTCACAGGCAGTGCTCCAGGCAAAAATAGAGACAAATCTCAAAAGTGAGATCTCCATGCTCAGGAGCCCAAGCTGACTTGGGTTAGGAATAGTTGCAGCTAGGCCCCTTTGACAGGATTGCTACTTGGCTAGGGTCCCGGCTGAATTAAGTGCGGAGGTTCAAGAATAAACTAGGCCAAAGAGCCCTAGGCGATGACAACAGCCCCAAATGCAGGGTTTCCATGCACATATCTTCCCTAGCAAATGGCCTACAGAGTCATGCTGCCTCCGATACTGGAGGGAATATATAGCCATGAGAAGAAGCCATTGATAGCCTTATCTTCAAAGAATTTGTCTACTCCCCCTTTAAATCTGTCCAAGTTGGTGGCCATCACTACATTGTGTGACAGCAAATTCCATAGTTCAACTGTGTGTTTAGGAACGTATAGTCCAGGTAACTCAGAAGTTATCTGCAAGTGTACTTTAGCATGGTGCCAACTTTTCCTGATTTTTTTCTAACTTCTCCTGGTTTTCCTTACTGTTGTTTGTTTTGCATTTCTGCCACCTCCCCTTGCCCCCAGCCACATTGCCCTCCCAAGCCAGCACGAACAAATAAAAGGAGAGAAGACATGCGATGGGATCATGTGAAGAAAAGATGAAATAATACTCACAGGGCAGAACAATTGGTGGCCCATGAGAGACAGAGTCCAGATGTTGTGAGGTTAGCCAAGAAGGAAGAGGATGTGTTTTCTGTAAAATTCCCTGCAGCATTTTTAATTCACTGCAGCTTTGTGTAGGATGCATGTGGGGATCACAGGTGGGGCTTTAAGGCTGGCTATAAACATGGAGTTCAACACAAGAGCTGGTTCTTTTTGAACTTTGTCCTACCAAGGCATACATCCCAAGAATTCTTTCTAGGGATGTACGAGAATTTTGTTCTAGTTTACAAATCACTTGAAAATGCCCTGTTCGCAACCCTGAATGCAAGTGGGAGTGCAAGTTCTCCAAAAATGTTTGTAAATTCCTGAAGTTGCCTTTGCATTGCAAAATGTGCACTTGAAAAATGCACAACTTTTAAAATTGTGCACTTTTCTCATTTGAACAAACGAAAAATGGGTCACAAACGAGAATGGGAGCGAACTGAACCAAAGTGAAGTTTGAGAACTGCAGCAAGCTCAAGCATCCCTGGTTTTTCCATCCTTAATTCTTTTTCCCTTAAAAAAAAATCATTTCTTGTGTAATATGGACAGAAGTAAAGTGCTTTGAACACCCCAAACTGGTAAAGAAATGCGACATGTTATTAGTTTGGGAGGCAGGGCACGAGTGGGTTAGTACAGGCCTTGCAACAGGAGACCCAGATAGCTGCTTTGTGAGAGTGAAAAATCTGAATCCAAACTAGTGGTGAGTGACCTTCCCTTGTCTAAAATGAGCTCCTTTCAGACTGGGCTTGCATTAGCTCATTTTAAGCTCTGGTTGATTCTGAGCTGCAGGTTGATTTGTGCTCCCAGTGATGTCGCTGGGAACTCAGTAAGACCTGGAGGCCTCCCCAACCCAACCCACATGTGCTTCCCTTTTGGCTGTTCCCCCTTCCCCAATAGGTAGTGTGAATGAGAAGGGATGCAGCAGCAACAGTGCTCCAGTCTCACCAAGATGCTTGGGCACTGCAGTTTACCAGGCTCCTTAGTCCTTAGTAAAGACTCAGCAGCCCTGGGAAATGTCAATTGCCAGGCTTCCTCCTTAGAAAGCACCTGGAAGCCCTGGGAAACTACATTTTCCAGGAGTTCTGGAACCTACAATGCTACTGTTGCCTAGAGAAGCTCATGGCCACACCTCTTCCAATTACCACTGTCAGGTAACGTTTAGAAGGTGTGACTCTAATGCCAGCTTATAATTAGTTTGGCTGGTGGGGCCAAACTAATTATAAGCTGAGCCACGGGCGGGGGGTAGGGAGAGGGACAGGGAGGGAGGAAGAGAGAGGGAGAGAGAGGGAGAGATTTGGGCTTGGCTAGTAATTCACCCAAAAGTTTTAAACTGGGAAAAACTGTACTCCAAACTCCCCAATTCTGAGCTTTGATTGCATCACTTATCCAAACCCAAACCAGGAAGTGCTAAACCAGTTTAGGGTTTTTGCCTCATAGGTGGGCAATGTATATATTTTAATCAATTTGTTATCATGAGTTTCAACAAAACAAACAAAAACATAACAAAACCAAAAAATTGAAAATACAACAATATACTCTAAAGTCCTCAGTTTCAAATATTACAACATTCTAGGAAGAAAAAAAGGAAAAAATAATAGATTGCACATAAACTTCAGTAAAAGCGGACCAGATATCCAAATATAAGTCCATTCACAAGTGATGCCTATATACCCCTTTCAAATGTTGCTAGTGTTGTTAAGTCTTCAATCCACTGCATTATAGGCAGTGAGCTTTTATCCTTCCAGTATTGTAGTATCTGGTGCTGGAGAAGACTCTTACGAGTCCCCTGGACTGCAAGGAGGTCAAATCAGTCAATCCTAAAGGAAATAAACCCTGACTGCTCATTGGAAGGACAGATAATGAAGCTGAAGCTCCAATATTTTGGCCACCTAATGCGAAGAGAAAACTCCCTGGAAAAGACCCTGATGCTGGGAAAGATGGAAGGCAAAAGGAGAAGGGGACGGCAGAGGATGAGATGGCTAGATAGCATCACCGATGCAATGAATATGGACTTGAGCACACTCTGGGAGAGAGCGCAGGACAGGAAGGCCTGGCGTGCTGTGGTCCATGGGGTCACGAAGAGTCGGACACGACTTAACGACTGAACAACAAAATTGTAGTATCAGTCTTTTAGCAGCCAAGAGGGCACAAAAAATCCATTTACGCTGACCAAAAAGTAGGTAAGTAGTTTAAGAGAACATGTACATCAGTAAATACTAAAGAGCTTTCCAATACAAAGTTTATCCGTATGATAACTTCCTCCCCAAAGGAGGCAACTATTGAGCATTTCCAAAACATATGAATAAAAGAAGCATTAACTGCATTACACCGCCAACAATTAGTCAGGTTTGACAAACCTTTGTTAAAGAGACGTTGTGGCATTCAATAGACCCGAAACAAAAGTTTTTGCTGAATAAGATGTAACCGGAGGACCATAGAGATATCAGATACAGACACCAAAATGGCGGTCCACTGCTTAGGCAAAATAGGGCATACCAATTCCCTGTTCCATTCCTGCTGTAGACCCCATGTATCATATTTATTCATTGATAAGTATTTATAAACATGAATCGTGGGTCAATATACCTGGTCAGCTTCAATAAATGTTTCCAATAGCAAAGGAGACTCTGAGGCAGTAAAAGCAGCAGAACTGAATCTAGCTACTAACAAATGTTTCAATTGCAAATACTGCCATTCAGCTGTAGCAGGCAAATGAAATTTATCTGACAAAGTTGAAAATGGAAAACACTCATCATCAACACCCATCAATTGATCTAAGGTAAAGATAATTTTATCTGTCCAGGTCCGCCACAGAAACATTTTCTTTCCTGTTCTTAGATCTGGATTTCCACATAAAGTAAATTTGGCATGGGAAAATTGGTCAAACTGTAACCGATGTGACATTATATGCCACGTATCTCTAGCCGCCAAGACTGTGGGAGGAGCTCTATCTGCCTTAATATGCTGAGAACCTAATGCCATCCATTTGGAGAGACGCTCCAGACAGGAAGATCCCCAAACCGACTAAGGTGGAAAACCA
Source organism: Heloderma suspectum (assembly GCF_057233095.1). Classification (NCBI taxonomy): domain Eukaryota; kingdom Metazoa; phylum Chordata; class Lepidosauria; order Squamata; family Helodermatidae; genus Heloderma; species Heloderma suspectum. The sequence continues at coordinate 32,473,590 of NC_139469.1, read as the reverse complement.
AATCTGAGTGGAAATGACCAAAATTTAGTACAGGTGGTCAGCAAATGGGCCCGATGGTATTGTAGCAAGATCCAGAAAGCTGAACCCACCTTCTTTAATTGGAAGCTACATCCTTGTCAAAGGTATTCTCGGTGGAAAGGAACCCCCAAAGAATTTATAAAAGAAAGCATTAAGTTTTTGGAAATATAGGTAGACAATATTTTGATCCAGCCTCGGCAAGTCTACCTTACAAATGAGTCAATCTTCAAAGAAATGCATTATGACAACATCTAAGGTGGTCTTCCCCAGCTGGCTGTCCTCCAGCTGTTTTGGACTTCAACTCCCATTAGCTCCAGCCATCGAGGCCAATGGCCAGGAATGCTGGGACTCGTAGACCAAATGTCTGGAGGGCACCAGGTTGGGAAAGGATGATCTAATGCACAGATATTGAACACGATCTGCACTTCACCCACAGTGGAAAAGGCAACCGACAGGCACAGCAATGGCTTCATATGAGATGGAGAAGAACAGCTCATTTCCACCCCTGCCCTTTCATATACAGTATGAAAGGTACTTCCCCGTGGCTCCCAGACTTCTGCATGAAAATCACAGTCACACCTGACTCTCACATTCAAACATATCAATATTGTCTTGATCTGCTCTACAGACATGGTCTTTGCCATTACAGGCCTTTGTCATTGTCTCTGTCCTGCCCTCCCCATGTATCAGCCAGTCAGGACTAGGGATTGAAACCGGGAGCTTCTCCACGGCCCAGTGAGGGACTGACAAAGTCGCAGGGCGACCCGTCCTCCTAGTGAGCTGCCATTATGCACCACAGTGGTGGCTTGGGTGCTTCTGTGTAGCTAATGCATAATTGGCAGCCATTAAAGGGCCCATTTACGCAACGTTACAGGTGAATGCTCCATTCACACCTGTAATGTTGCATAAATGGGCCCTTTCCGCTCGTAGGACAGGGCAGCTGCAGGGCACTCACCAAGCGGGGCTGTGACCACCCCACAGTTCGGTGAGCGGGGTCTGAGGGCAGGCGAGGGGGAGTCCATTGCATTCCACACAACCCCCCCCCCCCGCAGACTCTCGCAACATCCCTAGTCAGGACAAGCAATGCTGATGTTCCTGGGATTCCCCTGCGCCTGTATCACAGGTGTCACAAACTACACCAGGGAACCCCTGTCCATCTTTCATGCCTCCCTTAGGACAATGTCCCTGCCTGTACGTTGGCAGCCAAAAAATCCTCTTGCAACACAATCATTTGGGAACCCTGAGTTAGTTTGTACCTATTTATTTCATTCACTTATATACTGGCCTTTCAAGATAAAATCTTACTTGGAGATTAAGCTCCCTGCTTCCAACCATCTTCCTTGTGGGCCCTTTGAAACATCCATTACACCTATGGATGAGCAAATCTCTCACTTTCAATTTCTCTCTCTTGTTTTTCCAGCCTCCAGTTCTTTCTGCCCTGTTTCTGCATCAGTTTCTGATTCATTTATTTTTTAGAAATTCATATGCATTTTTGTATGCATTTCTCCCATCTAATATATGCATTTTTGCTTAATATATGTGTTTTTGGTAAGCAGCTTCCCCTTACAGAATGCTTTTTGTATGTTTCTTTCACTAATACACATATTTTTGTGTGTGCACTTTTCCCTAATATACGTATTTTTGTATGTAGTTTTTAGTACGGAGAACTGCACCACAAAACCAGAGAAGTGTGAATATCAAAAGATGACGGTGTTCTGGTTTGCATATTAATTTGGGAATTGCACACTTCATATCAAAATGCGATCTAGACGAAATTCTCCCCCATTCCTAGTTCCACCTGCACGCTGCCATCCGTACTGCTGAATATCATGCTACAATGGGTTGCTGTCCCATGGTGGGGTTCAAGCAAAGGTTGTGCATCTACACTGTAGAAGATTCAAATCCTGCAGGAAGTCTGCATTACAGACATTTATTTCTCCTGGACCAGTCAGACTTCAGACAAAAGGTGATTATATACACAATTTATTTTTAGGGCACTGTGGGGAACACAGCCTCTGAAGTTGGTCCTCCTTTGGGGTATCATTCACTCTGAACAGCTGGAAGAAAGCTGAGTTTTCTGGCAGACATTTTTTCTGCAACGCTTTGACTACCACACCTTTAACGCTCTCTCTGATATCACATTCACCATGTGGGAGGGAAAACACTCTCATCTCCAGCTATCCCCACTCAAGGCAAAAATGCACCAAGTAGGGATGCCCAACGAGTGATGTTTGAGCCCACCACGATTCTCCAAACATTGGCTGGCCACTTCCCTCACACATTATTTATGTTTGCGTTTGTGAACGCTGCTTATTCATTTTGTGTGAACGGAAACACTGCCCCCAAACGAACAGCAATTGAGTGTGAAAGTTGCAACCCCTCTACCCATTTGTATGGATTTTCAAAGTTGAGCCAATTTTCCCCACAGACTAAAGTGGGCTGATTTAGAATCATAGAATCATAGAATAGTAGGGCTGGAAGGGGCCCACAAGGCCATCGAGTCCAACCCCCTGCTCAATGCAGGAATCCAAGTCAGAGCATCCCTGACAAATGGCTGTCCAGCCTCGTCTTGAACGCCTCCAGTGTGGGAGAGCCCACCACCTCCCTAGGTAATTGGTTCCATTGTCATATTGCTCTGACACTCAGGAAGTTTTTCCTGATGTTCAGCCGGAATCTGGCTTCCTGTAACTTGAGCCCATGATTCCGTGTCCTGCACTCTGGGATGATCAAGAAGAGATCCTGGCCTTCTTCTTCTCTGTGACAACCTTTCAAGTACTTGAAGAGCGCTATCCTATCTCCCCTCAGTCTTCTCTTCTCAAGGCTAAACATGCCCAGTTCTTTCAGTCTCTCTTCATAGGGCTTTGTTTCCAGTCCCCTGATCATCTTTGTTGCCCTCCTCTGAACCCTCTCCAGTTTGTCTGCATCCTTCTTAAAGTGTGGTGCCCAGAACTGGACACAGTACTCCAGATGAGGCCTAACCAGTGCTGAGTAGAGGGGAACTAGTACTTCCCGGGATTTGGAAGCGATGCTTCTATGAATGCAGCCCAAAATAGCATTTGCCTTTTTTGCAGCCACATCACATTGTTGGCTCATATTCAGCTTGTGATCAACAACAATTCCAAGATCCTTCTCGCTCGTAGTGTGGTTGAGCCACGTATCCCCCATCTTTTAACTGTGCATTTGGTTTCTTTTTCCTAGGTGCAGAACTTGGCATTTGTCCCTATTAAATGCCATTCTGTTGTTTTCTGCCCAGCGCTCCAGTCTATCCAGATCACTTTGAATTTTGTTTCTGTCTTCCAAAGTATTAGCTATCCCTCCCAATTTTGTGTCATCTGCAAATGTTATCAGCATTCCCTGCACCTCCTCCTCCAAGTCATTAATCAAAATGTTGAAGAGCACTGGGCCCAGGACTGAGCCCTGCAGTACCCCACTCATTACCTCTCCCCAGCTTGAGAAGGTCCCGTTGATAAGCACTCTTTGAGTCCGATTCTGTAGCCAACTGTGGATCCACCAGATCGTTGTTTCATCTAGCCCACTTTGAGCTAGTTTGCTCATCAGGAGATCATGGGGCACTTTGTCGACAGCTTTGCTGAAGTTGAGGTATATGATGTCTACAGCATTCCCACGGTCTACAAGGGAGGTGACTTGATCAAAAAATGAGATCAGATTTGTCTGGCAGGACTTGTTTTTGACAAGTCCATGTTGGCTTCGAGTAATCACGGCATTGTTGTCAAGGTGCTTCCAGATGGATTGCTTTATGATCTGCTCCAGAATTTTCCCAGGGATTGATGTCAGACTGACTGGTCTGTAGTTCCCAGGTTCCTCCTTTTTACCCTTTTTGAAGATAGGGACAACGTTAGCCCTCCTCCAGTCATCTGGCACTTCCCCCGTCCTCCATGATTTCTCAAAGAGAATAGACAGCTGTTCTGAGAGTTCTTCTGCCAGTTCCTTTATGACTCTAGGATGCAGTTCATCTGGCCCTGGAGATTTGAATTCATTCAAAGTAATGAGGTGTTCCTTGACCATATGCCTGTCGATCTCAAGCTGCAATCCTCCCCTTCAGCCTCTACTTCGCCTTTGCCAGGGGGGTCATAGACCCTCATTTGGGAGAAGACTGAGCCAAAGTAGGAATTGAGCACCTCTGCCTTTTCTTTGTCATCTGTTATCATTTTGCCATCCTTATTTAATAGCTGAACCACCATTTCTTTCCTCTGCCTTTTACTATGCACGTAGCTGAAGAAAGCCTTTTTGTTGTTTTTAACATCCCTTGCTAACCTCAGCTCATTCTCAGCTTTAGCCTTCCTGACGCCATCCCTGCAATTCTGTGCTATCTGCCTGTACTCTTCCTTTGTTACTTGGCCTTCTTTCCACTTCCTATATGTGTCCTTTTTTGTTTTCAGGTCATCCCTAAGCTTTTTGTGAAGCCACATTGGCTTCTTCTGTTGTCTTCCACCTTTTCTTCTTGTTGGAATTGTTTGTGATTGTGCCTTGAGAATTTCCTTTTTTAAAAGCTCCCACCCATCTTGGACTCCTTTTCTCGCTAGTATCGCTTGCCATGGGACCTTACTGATCATTGTTCTGAGTTTATGAAAATCAGCTTTCCTAAAATCCAGGGTACGCGTTTGACTACACTCGGCTTTTGCTTCCCTTAGAACCAAGAACTCAAGTACAACATGGTCGCTTTCCCCCAGAGTTCCTGTAACTGCTACTTTATCCACTAAGTCATCTCTGTTGGTTAGAATCAAGTCAGGGATAGCCGATCCTCTAGTTCCTTCCTCTACTTTCTGTAGGAGGAAGTTATCCGCCACACAAGTCAGGAATTTCCTGGAGGGGCCATGTTTTGCAGAATTTGTCTCCCAACAAATATCGGGGAAATTGAAGTCCCCCATTACTACTACATCATGCTTCCTTAAAACATTGGCTATTTGCTTTTCAAAAGTTTCATCCTTGTCTTCTCCTTGATTGGGTGGCCGGTAGTAGACTCCGACCACCAGGTTCCTTTTATTCTTTGCTCCATTTATTTCAACCCAGATGCTCTCGATGGGGCTACCAAGCTCCTCCTCCTGTAATGTGCACACATGAAATGTGCACACATTGGGAAATCTGCACAAATCAAACGGGGAAAGTTGCGCAAATCAAATGCGAGCACGGGCTCCGTCATTTGTGAACATTTTCGGCAGACTCATTCTCGTACTCGTGTTCAGGGCTGCAAACAGGGCAGATGCTGTTCAGGCCGTACCTTTTTACATGGGGTTCTGGTTCAGCCTGTTGGGCCTCACCCAGTGGAGGCTGGTGCTTCGCAATCAGAACTCTTGGATAGAGACTTCAGAACCAGTCAGAACACTTGGACAGCTCCTTTATAGTTCTGACTGGTTCTGACTGAAACCCAGAGTGGATTCACCACCCCTCTGACATCAGAGCTACCAGCCTCCACTGGGTGAAGCGCAACAGGCTGAACCAGAACCCCACGTAAAAGGGTGTGGCCTGAACAGCCTTCCCTAATCTGGTGCCCTCCAGATGTGTTGGACAAGAGCTATCATCAACAATGGACTACAACTCCCAATTTCATTTTCATTCATTCATTTCATTTATTACATTTCTATACCTTCCAATAGCCAAAACTCTCTGGGCAGTTTACAAAGATTAAAAACCTTAAAATACAGTATTAGGCACTATATAAAAACAATTTAGATAGAAACAGAGCAGACACACATACACACACATATATCCAAACAATATCCCATGGCCTGGTTAAAACCCATTATATGCTGCCAAATGCCTGGGAGTAGAGGAAGGTCTTAACAATGTTGGCACCAGAGGGGCCTTGCTGGGGAGTTCATTCCAAATGTGGGGGGCCACCACCGAGAAGGCCTTCTCCCTTGTTGCTACCTTCTGAGCCTCCCTCAGAGGAGGCACCTGGAGGAGGGCCTTAGAGGATGAGCATAGGGTATGGGTAGGTTCATGCTGAGAGAGGTGCTCCATCAGGTATTGTGGTCCCAGGCTGTGTAAAGCTTTATAGGTCACAACCAGCACCTTGAATTGGGCTCGAAAGTTATTAAGATTTTCCGGGCCTAGGGAGGGTTTCTTCAGGAACAGTCTCACCACTGCCTCTTTCAGACAGCCCGGGACTGCTCCCTCTTGCAAGGAGGCATTGATTACCTCCCTGGCCCAGCCAGCTGTTCCCTCCCTGCCAGTTTTTATAAGCCAAGAGGGGCAAGGATCCAATATGGAAGTGATTGCATGAACCTGGCCAAGCACCTTGTCAACATCCTTGAGCTCTACCAACTGAAACTCATCCAAGAAACCTGGCTGTGCTCTGGATACCTCACCAATGGACATGCTGGTTTTGGGATGATGGGAGTTGGAGTCCAATACATCTGGAGGGTAGCAGTTTGGGGAAGGCTGACCTGGAACATAACCCAGACACCTCAGCAATGCACAGATGGTATGGAAAAAGGTTCTTGGAAGGTGGGAAGTTTGAAAAACGCAGAGTCAAATATTGACAAAAGAACAAAGCACACAGGATTTGCCAAACTAGACTGGCTCTTTCTATAGCTTCACTACAGCTGAATATATAGCTCCGATTCTCCTGATAAACTTTTTTTTTTTAATAGGAGGTGGGAGGAGTTAACCACTATAAAGTCAGCTCCTAATGCATCAAGGCAGGTTCTCTTGAGCAGCTAACTATTCTTCCAGTAGTCACATTTTATTTCAACTAATCATGTTCAGACGCTAATAAACTTTTGGTTTTATAAAGAAAGCATTATAAATTCATTACAAGGGGGAAAAATAAAATCCACTGTTTGTACCTTATTACAAATGCGGTTACAAGAGTTTTATTGGAGCACAAATTAAAACACACACATTTAATTGGGGCCTAATATTGAGGCTTGCACATATATTGCCATCCCAGCACGACTGATGAAGCCAACAAGTTCTAACTCACTTTAACACCACATATCCACTTGTCTGGTCAACTTTGTGGAGTAAGATTCATCTCGAAACAGCCAGGAAGAGATGCTTACATAAAAAGCAGTGGTGCAACTAGGGGCTAAAGTCCAGGGACCGGGGAAAAAAGCAGCAATGCAGCTTGGGGCCAAAGTGCAGGGATCCACAGTGCAGGGGGTCCCTGAATGACCACCCAAAGTGCAGCAGAACATCGGAAGCAAACTCCATTTTATATCTGTGGGCATGATGGTGCTATGATTTAAGAAAGTGTAAAATGCAAAACTGCACATCCTCAGTGTTATTATTTTTTAATCAGAGTTGGAAAACAGTTGCTTTGTTCCCTTCTAACATATCAGGACGCAGACGCAGTTGCAAAGCATGGAAAGACAGTTGTGGGGGGAGTGTTAGTTGTGGGCTTTGCAACTGAAGGCATACATACTAATGTCTAAAGGGGCCACCATAAGATCATTCAATCCATCGTCTAAGAGTCACCTAGCTGCACCACTGATAAAACGTTTGAGCCCCCAAAGGATGAACACAGATATGTGCGAAGAGGAAGATGAGTAACATTTTTGTGGGCTATTTGCAAAGCTGGTAAAATAGGTAAGGCATACTACCAATCCATACTCTACAGCAGGGACAGGCAGAAGGTAGACCTGGACCTACTGGCAAATCTCTGAGTGATTTGCAGTAGATCAGTCTGCTAAGACGCCTGACTCCCAACTGTTTGACAACAGCAGCAACAAAATAACTCCCCCCCCCAAAAAAAAAATTATACTGTTAAAATGAAGAAAGCTTATTTATTTATTCTCCACTTTTCTACCAAGAAAACTGGCACTCAAGGCAGCTTGGGGTAGGAGTGGATTTTTGTGTGGAACAACTGATTGTGAGCTGCGTTCAGTTGTAGTTAGAGATGTCCATCGCTTGGAACTCCGTCTTGCTTTTGGCTCAATTGAGTTTTGCGGGGTGCCTGGCTTGACTTGCATTTGTGAGCTGAGCTGCAACTCCATTCAGCTAGATGTAATTTGCGCAAATAGAGATTTGCAGCTGGAATTTGCATGAATTATGGCCACAATGTAGTTAATTTGAGCAAATTTTGGCTGCAATGTACCATAAATTTTGGCTGTGATTTTCATATTTTGCACAAATTTTGACTGCAATTTGCACAAATCACGCAAATTGCAGCCATAATTTGTACAAATTAAAAAATACAGAAAAAAGTGAACTTGTCCGACTCACTGCAGGATAAAAATGGACCAAAGTCCCAGGGGGGAGGGGGGAATCAATGGAAGCTTGTCAAGCTCCACCCCATGGACAGATTTCTCCAACATCCTTATTCTTGTACTCAAAACAAATTATTGGGCTCAGAATACTCTTAATTCTGAATGTACGTCTTTTGCACCAGGCTTCTGCTGATGGATCTTGGGCCTGTACATAAAAAGCAAAGTTGATTCCGAAAGCATGCCCTCTCTCATGAATCCAGTCGAAAAGCAAAAAATAACCATGTTTTATTTCTAGAATTACTTTTTTAAAAATAGAGTTGTTCTTTCTCATTTTCCAAGAGACTCGCTGTATGATTAATTGTACATTCCGCCAGCACTAAAGTAGTGTTTGAGTGCACCAGCCAGTGGTCACTCCACCTTTCTGGAATTGCTAACGGCCCCATTTCTTTGACCCTTTCCAATTAATCAAGCTCACGTCATGATTAAAAAGGTATGATTCACGTCTCCGGCTAGGTGCGCTCTGAAACAAACAAGGCTGTATATTTCAGAGGGCATGCTGGCCTAACATTTTAAAATAAATACCCTTCCCAAACCCTATTTTCAAGTAGCCGAAACTTTCCCACCTCGACAACTAATTCAGGCTTCCTTCAAATTATTTTTCTAAGTAATATAACAATTTGTTTTTCATTAGAGCTTGTCAAAAGCCAGGGCTGGGTTTATTTTGAGAGAAACCAGCAACGTTCGGAAAAAAATCATTCAGTACAATTTGAATGACGCCCAAAGGGGTTCTTGCAGTCACAATCAAAATAGAGTTTACGGCACCAGGCTGGGGAGACTTTTTCATGATTAAAAAATAAATTGGGGTGGTGTGGAGGGAGGAGAGAACTCTGAACCAGGAGCTAATTAAATGCACTCCTTTTGCCAACAGGTTTTTTTTTTTCATGCCTCCTTGACTACTGAAAAATACAACCCACTCGTTGGCATGCTAATATCAGGCTGCATATACACATGAGGAACAAAGGTACGCAGTGTTAGGTAGCCCTCTGCCAGTCAATCACCAGGCTGTCATGCACTGGAGAGGTAACACAACTTCCCTGGAAGGTCAGGGCCTCTAAGGTAGGGGTGCAAACCTCAGGACTAGGGGCCAAATCCAGCCCTCCTGGGGGCCAAATCTGGACTTCTGGGGTTCTGCAGATGGCCAGATGTTAGGGTTGGATTGGAGCCCATAGAGACCCAAAGCAGTTCTGATTCTGAGGAAGAGATAGAAACCGTGGGAGAGGAACCCGTGCGCTGTTCAGAGGCACTGCCAGAGGGTGCTCACATTCCTGAGAGTGTTAGCAACCCTAGCAGGCGGGGGACGGACGGACGACAACTGGAGCTAGGCACCAGCGCAGGGACAAGCAGGAGATGGAGGGCGCTGAGAGGAGGCACTCAGCCTGCTTGGTGTGACATCAACAGCTGCGCCCCAATGCCTCACAGGAAAGGGGTGGACTTTTGCCTCCTAGCCCTTAAGTTCAGAGGTTTCCCGCCTTTACCCTCCAAACGGAGACCAACTGATTCCCTAAGGCTAGAACCCCCTGGTAGGCAGCTCTCTTAAGTTTCCCTCATTAGGCTCATGCAATTAGCATCTGTAAGCGTCATGAGGTTGAATGGAAATAAAGCCTTGGAAAAGAGCTCTATCATGTGCGTGTTGATTCTGGCTGAGGATTTCAGAAGGCAGCAAGGGCGCTCCTGACATCATGCCCCTTTCACTGCCCCCCCCCATCGTTTGGTGTTTTCCTGGCTTTAGGCAGTTTTCTCCCCATTCTAAAAGGCTGAGATGCCTCTCCCGAGGCTTAGTTTTTGTCAGTAAGAGCATTCAGCTAAAATATGCTAGTATTTTTGTTTTTTGGTCCAGCCCCATTTGCTTTCAGTCCCACCCACTACTGGAATGCGCCCCCCCCCAAGCTTCTTCGAAATGCAGTCCGGCCCTCGGGCTGTAAGAGTTTCTGTTCCCTTGCTCGAAGGGAAGGATCTGGATCTTTTCAGGCCTTTTTTCAGCGAGATAGTCAGGCTGAGGCGTCTGGCTGCAGTCAAGACAAGATTGCAGGCCAGAAAGCCAGGTGATGGTCACTTCTAAAAGAAAGATAAAACAGGTGCATCAAGATAAGTACACAGCAGGACTGGTGGAAATGAAGAACCACAGGTGGAGGGCAAGGGGGAAAAGCAGAAATTGCTCTGGGCCTTTCTTCTGCTTCTGGAGATGTTGGGCATGCCCCCAGACAGCTGAGTAGCTTTCGGAAACTGAATGTTCAGGGCAGGGCTGACATGAAGCAAAGAAACTGGGCTACAGTTTGACAAGTCCAACTTCAGCTTCAAAAGACGACAAGGAAATACAACAGAATGCCAGTGGATTGGGGCAGGTTTGGGGTGCAGTATGGAAGCCATAAGTAGTGCACCAGAGGTCTGGTCATGGCTGCAACCGGAGGCTGCTCATCCTGGGGGCTTTTGGGGAGGAACACTGTGCAGCTGAAGCTTCAGCAGCCACTGAGTCACTCGCTGGCCCCGAGATGTGGCGGGGAGGCAGCAAGGGGGTGGGGGGCCACAGTGGGCAGGGAGGAGGGAAACAGCAGCCTCTGCGTTGCATCTTGGTGCGTGGCCCTGGCAGATGCCTGGTGACATCAACTTCCGACACCGGGCCCTGCTTCCCAGAGAACTCCCCTGTGGGCACTGATAAAGTTCATTCAATTGCGGATGTTAGGTGAAGAGATGGTGGCCATATTCAGATGTCGCGTCCTCTGATTCTCCAAAGCACGGGTGGGGGAGTGTGCCGATAGGAGTTGCAGTCCAACAACATCTGGAGGGCCACATATTTATGTACTGCATTTATATCCCGCCTTTTTTCCTCTTGCAAGGAACCCAAGGCGGCTTACGTTATCCTCCTCCTCTCCATTTTATCCTCACAACAACCCTGTGAGGCAGGCTGGCCTGAGAGTCTATGACTGGCCCGAAGTCACCCAGTGAGCTTCCATGGTGGGGACTAGAACCCGGATCTCCCAGTTCCCAGTCAAACACTCTCACCACTACACCACGCTGGCTCTCAACCACTGTTCCCCACCACTGCTCCAAAGCATGACTGGGATTGAGCCATGTGCCGCACTCCACATTCCCCTCATGCTTCACAGAGCATGTCTGTGAAGCTGTTGGCACCACTCCAGTCCTCACATGCTGCTGCAACTAAGTATGTGTAACTGCGGCAGTCACACATTCTCCCCGTTTACCCCTGCCTCCATTTCCCTCCCAGTCCTCTGTTGTCACCCTGCCTTGCATTGATTTCTAGACTGTAAGCCCCCTGGGGCAGGTGCCCGCCCTCTCATTCCTTGTACGTGGCTGCTGCTATATGAACAGCAGAAAGCTAATCAAGCCACACCACACCATTGGGCAAAAACTGCGCTTGCACACGGCTCCTCCCAGGTTTGGAGGATCAGAGAACACGGCATCTGAATACAGCCAGTCACTTGCCCAAGATTCAAACCCGGGTCTCTCACACATACACTTCGCCTCGAGCTGCTGCTCTTGCAGCAGACCATGCCCCCCGCCCCCCCGCTGTAGAAAACCAAAATGGGCCAGAGTCTAGCAAGTCACCAGGACTGGGCGGCATCTGCCTTCGCTCCCCTTGCAGCTTTCACTCCCCCCTCCGCACAACTGAAGCTCTTTCCCCATTGGCAGGACGGCAGCCACCCCCCTCGCTGCCGCCAGCTCAACGCAACCCCTTTCCTTCTGTGTTTGGCAGGAGAGCCTGGCTGGCACTCTGCCAGATGGGAGGTACCGGCCAGGTCCGTCAGGTGGCTTTGCCCTTCCTTTTTGGCCTCCGTCTGATGCTTCCCCTAATGAGTTAGCTTGCCAAACCGTGCAAGTTTAACAAGCCTGGCCCAGCAGAGCCAAGAAAGAGCTCTTGCTGTCGTACAGCTCAACGCCGCAGTATGTCAAATAAAACAGCAGAACTGCGGTGGGAGTTTTGGGGACGCTGGAAGTAGGATCAGCAAGACGGACCTTAAGGCCGGGTCTCCCAAACTTCTGAAGTCTCATACACCCAACGCTGTTTACTTTCAGAGTGGCAATAACACACCCTCAAGAGGCTCCCTGCCCGAGTCCCTGGGAATACAGAAAGCTGCCACGCACCAGGTGTCCATAGAGACCAGGGGTGGGCAATGTCCAAAGCCAATTTCCCCCAGAACCCACTGGCGGGCTGCACCTCTGCCCCTGCCAAAATTCAGCAGCATCAAATTCTACAGGGGGCACCGAGGGCCACAGAAAAGCCCCCCCCCAATGTGGCCTATGTGTTGCCCAGCCCTGATCTATCCAATTTTGTCTACTCTGACTGGCAGTGGCACTCCAGGTATTTCCCCAGTGCTAAAAGGGGCATTTCCTAAGATTCTTTCAGTTGGAGATGACTGGGATTGACCCTGGGAACACCTTGTAAAAGCAAAGCGAATGCTCCACGGATGTCGTGGGCATCTGGTTGGGGCTTGAGGCTCAGCAATTTCTCACTGCCTCAGCTGCCTGGATGCCAGTCCGCAGACCCCCACGCTTGCCCGACTCAGCAGTTCCTCCTGCTCCGCCGAGCAAAATGGCGGCTCATCCTTTTCCGTAAAGGGCCCTTTTGTGTAAATAGTGGCCATAAACAGGCCCACTTGCGTAACATTACAGGCGTAAATGGTTTAAACAGACCATTTATGCCTGTAAGTTCGCATAAATGGGCCACTTTATGGCCGCCATTTATGTAAAACCATCCCTAACGGAAAAGGGCGAGGTGCCATTTTGCACAGAATGGTGGCTCGGTGGAGCAGCAGGACACCACGTGCCCATGAACTGCCTGGCGGCTCACCATACACAGCGAGCAAGGCTGGGTGGCCAGCAAGGGTGGGCTGAGGCGAGTTCACCCATCCCTGTGTGCTCCGCTACAGAGACATAGGCCATGAGCAGAAGGTGCTGTGTGCAGAGCCAGTCCACTGGTCCATCTAGCTCAGTGTTGTATGCTATGAATACGCAGCAGCGATCCAGGGTCTCAGCGAGGGCAGAGTTTGCCATTTTGCTACCAGATCCTTCTAACTGGTGCTGCCTGGCATCGAACCTGGGACTTTCCACACACAAAGCAGGGGCTTTGCATCTGAGCTACGGCTTCTCCCTGGAGTGGCTATGGAGAAGGAGGAAGCATGGTTCTCAATGGGCTAAAAGCCATCCTCAATAGGGGTGTGTGTGTTATTTCACTCGTGACTAGGGCAGCCACATGTAAATCACCAAAAAAGAGGACAGAAGAGGTCACATATCTGCATAAAATAGTTTAGAAATAATAATTATAATGGAAATACAGTGCATCTCACCATAGCGTGGAAGACTGTGACCAGGGGAGCTGTGTCCCTTGTTCAGTCTGTTGTCCAGCTGTGAAGTGTTGATGGGCAGCTTCCAGGCCCAGCTCTTCTTTCAGAGGGTTCTTTGTGGACTTGGACTGGACAGCCCTTCAGATGGAGGACACGTTCATAATAGAGGACATCCTCTGGCAGTCCTTCAAACAGAGGACTGTCCTATGTAAAAGAGGACACATGGCCACAGCCCACTTGTGGCTTTCCCAGAGGCAAATGATCGGCCATTGTGAGAAGAGAATGCTGGACTAGCCAGGCCTTTGTTCTGATTCAGCAGGTCTCTTCTTATGCTCTTGGGTCACTTCGTACACAACCTTCAGAAGCATTCAGATTAATCCCCATGCTGTGGAAGAAGGGTCAGCAATTCCCCCTCTCAATTGGCCTTTTGAAGGGCACGCATCTCTTCTATTTGGCTCCTCCCCGATACAGGTTCCCCCCTTTTATTGTTCGTTTCATTTGCTTTATTTCACTTTATTCGTTATTGTACACAGCCCTGAGTGCTGGAAAGGCAGCTAATAAATGGTCTAAATTAATAAACAAGTAGGAAAAAAAGAGATGGCCTTGACAACATTTTAAAGGAGCATGTTTTTTATAATTGCCACTACTAGTACCCAGCATTTATATTTCAAGCATTCAAATTATTTCATATCCATCGTTCCAGTTTCCGTTACAAGGCAAATCCGCACTCTTCCCTGTATTGAGTCAGAATGGGTGCCTCATGCTTTCCTTGGCCACTAAAGTACACCAGCTCTTCCTTACTATACTCTTAAGATACACTCAGCTTAGCAAGGTAATCGGTATGGCTGCATTTATGCAGCAGTTCCACAAGAGTGCAGAAAAACCAGCAAGATGAGTTAAGGGGCAAAGCATTCAGTTTCTGGTTTGGGAGAAGAAAGAACAAGTTTCCAGCCCTCATGGCAAGAAGTGCTGAGATCTCAGAAGACAGTGGGAAGGGGGCAAAACTCGGTTTCCAGGGACTTCAGTGCCAGGCTCTGCTCCTTGCCTAGTAAATGGAGGATAAATGATGCAAAACAATAAAAGTGACAAATGATACACACATTTGCTTGGCTTGCATAATTTATACAGGTCACAGAACTGGCCTGTTTCTTAGTGTAGATTTTCATCTATATTGTACATGGAGTTCTACTCAGCCCCAATATCTGACTTCTCCATGTGTGGACAGAAAGTGGGCTCTGATCTTCCAAGACTTAAACTATGCTCATTAGACCATTTGCCCCTTCACATCATTACCCTGTAAGCTGCTTACTGTACTCTGAGGACATCATCCAGCAAATGTGTTAATGCAGAAATGAAACCGCCAAAGAAGCCCATTCTGAGGGGTGGGGTGGGGTGGGGCAAAGAGAGCAATGGCCAGCTTAAACACAGAGCTTAAATTTTATGGCCAGTAGATGGCCAAATGTGAAACGAAAACAAAACTTAGTGACTGAGCCTGTCAGAAATGGATCATCCTCCCTCTTCGCAATCAACACCACGATGAGACAAAGCTTCAGGCTAATGCAACTTTATTTTGCTAGAGACTAGCCTCTCTACAAATGCAGATTCAAGGAAAATCTCAGACTAACCCAGGCCCTAAACAACTAATCAACATTCTCTAAGCGGAGGACATGAACCAGAAGGCAGAGAAGTCGTTGGCGGTTTGGGTATGAACCTCCTGGCCAAGCTAGCTTTGCAGTGATGCCCCTCCCTTAGGCTGGCTCCCTCCTACGTTGGCTTCCAAGAGTGGCTATCCTGGCTGAGTGTCTGAGCCCTGCCCCTAACTTTTCCCACTTTGCTTTGTGACGTGCCTTAGCATCTCTTAAGTCACGCCTCTCTTCCTCCTCCTCCTCCTCAGGACTTGCGTTCCCACAATGGAGGGAGGGGGAAGGGACTCAGCCTGGGCCATCTGTTGGTCAAGGCCTTCGGAGAAATCTCTCGCAGCATCTAGGTGCTCTATGGAAGGTCCCTCCCCCAGGATCTGATCTAGCAGTTCTAACTCTGACTCAGAATCAGAGTTGTCAGACAACTGAAAGGGCTGGGACTCATCCCTGACAGAACCCTTCCAAGGAGTGGTTACCCGGTGGCCTGGGTGTGGTAAAGGCATTGGAGTGCTTCTAGTCCTTTGGCGTCCCTCTTTCTCTTCACCAGCCCTGTAGAAGGAGTTGCCCCATGGGCTGCTCCCATTCTCAGAGTCCTTGATATCTCAGGACTCCTGATGCAGATGTGTCCAGGACACTTAAAGCCCAGTGCTGAGCTGCAGATGAGCGTCTACATGACTTCATCCTTAATGACGTTCAAAGAAATAAATACATTCCTGCACATGGAAGACTTGCATGTCAGGGAGAAGGCGAAGCGAGGTGAGGCTAGGAACCTCCACACCAGTTTTCACACATGTGTGTCTTGAGGAGCATTCAGGTGTTTGAGCCCCCACCTGCAGTCTGTGGTGGTCCAGCCCAGTCAGGCACAGGTTGACCACCCCTGTGAGAAGGAGGCCTCAGAGAGCTGGTTAACTTTCAGCATTGTTAGGGATTTATTGTAGGCAGGTGCCAGACTCAACATGTCGACTAACACGACTCTTGCCAGGGATAAAAACGAAGTGGTGACTTCAGAGTCCAGCCGTGCTTCTTGGCTCCAGCCATGCCGTAGCCTTGTTAAAAAAAAAATGGGAGCAGGGGGAAATCGGCCGGCTGAGCCATGAAGATACTTGCAAGGAAGTCATGGAAGGAAGCCACATTTAATTGGAACAGAGCACCTAATGAATGTACATGGGGCTCATATGGGCATCTCTGAATGATGCTTAGCACAGCACCCGTCCATGTCTGTCATGAAGCCAAAGCCAGGCATACCTTGAAATGGGAGCACAGAAAGTGGGTATTCATCAGTAAATGTCTGCTCATTGGTATTTGCAAAGGCCCAGCCATTGATTCAGTCTGACTGAATCCCAGCTTGCAGTTTATCATTTCCTGAACTGGAGGACTCTCGGTGGTACTAAGATGTCGGCAACATGTGTGTAGATTCAGGGGTTGAGACGTGTGTGCGTGCATGTGTCTTAAAGGAATGTCTTATAGTTATGGTTGTTTGTTTCTGAGACTCTTGGTTTGAAGTAGTTTTAGATATAGGCTTCTTTTGTGTATATTGTCTGTTCATGTGTTTTTTATGTAAATGGTTTTTAATCTCTGTATATTGTATTTTTAATGTTTTTAATCTTTGTAAACCGCCCAGAGAGCAATGGCTGTTGGGCGGTACAGAAATGTAATAGATGATGATGATGAATATATTATTGTTGCAGCAGCACATGCCTAGCAGCTCGAGGTCTATCAAGGCCATTTCATGTCAGATCCATTTCTAGATTTCCAGTAAAGGTTGCTTTCCATTCCAAGTCACACCGTTGATAGGAGTACCATTTTCACGTAGTCACGTAGTTCTTAAGAACATAAGAGGAGCCCTGCTGGATCAGACCAAAGGCCCTTCTAGTCCAGCGTTCTGTTCCCACGGTGGTCAAGGATGCTCTGCTTGGATTCTGGAAAGCTGCTGCCAGTCGGTCAGTGTACGGAGCACTGAACCAGATGGATGGGTGGCCTGACTGTGTATAAGGCAGCTTCCTGTGTCCCAGTGAGGCAGCCAGTGTGATTGCAGCAATGGTGAAAGCAGATGAGGAGAGGGGAAAGGAACGGAAGAGAGTGCCAGACCGTAAGAGGAGCTGTGCTGCATTGCACTAAAGCCCTGTCTAGTCCAGCATTCAGTTCCCACGGTGGCCAACCAGATGCCCCACTGGGAAGCCCACAAACAGCAATATACAAGTGCAATAGCACCTTCCAGCTTGTGTTCCCCAGAAACTGGCATACAAAGACACGCTGCCTCCGATTCTGGGGGTAATATATAGCCATCACGACTAGTAGCCCTTGACTGCCTTATCCTTATTATTGAAAAAGGGAGCTCAGACCCATGATGGAGCAAAGGAGTAGCAGCCCAGGATGGTCCCCGAGGAAGGACATCTGATAATGCCTGGAAGGACACCCAATGGAGTAGGGTTTTTGTCCTGTCAAGTGGCTGGTCGCCATGTATGTGTGTGTGTGTGTGTGTGTGTGTGTGTGTGAGAGAGAGAGAGAGAGAGAGAGAGAGCTGTTTAGTCTTAGGTTATGTGGAGCTTGAGCCAGGCAGCAAACGGCCTTGCCAATTAGTCTGTGGCCTTAGAGCCCCCTGCAGGCACAGGAAAGAAAGAAAGAAAGAAAGAAAGAAAGAAAGAGAGAGAGAGAGAGAGAGAGAGGAAGGAAGGAAGGAAGGAAGGAAGGAAGGAAGGAAGGAAGGTAGGTAGGTAGGTGACATGGTTCTCTGCAATTGGCAGGCAGGATGACTGGGGATTGGTCAGGCCTGGAATCCACATGAGGGGTCTTCTGCCACTTCCTGGTCAAACACAGCGGGGACCTTCTCCCTGCTGACCTCGGGGACCCTGGGAGGAGGAGGAAACATGCCACACATGGGTCTGAAATAGGGTGCGGCAGCCCACGGCTCTGATACTCAGCAGCCACGAAGGAGGCAGAGATGTTGGCTTCCAGGAAGCTGGAACTCTGCAGGCTTGGCAAACCTGCATGAACCTCTCCTCCCCAAAGCTCTTGGCCTGGAAAGAGCAGCTTGGCCAACTCAAGAACAGCTGGAGCAGATGCAGCTCCCCTCCCCTCTTGGGAGGGACTGACAGGCGAGCCCCTCCCCACCCTCAGCTCAGGAGTAGAGTATGGTGTCCATGAGATCAGCCTGCCCTTTGAACACTCCTTCTCGACTGGACATCTGAGATAGGTGTCAAGCAGGCCTGGGGAGCCAGGTAACACCCTTGACAGGCCTCCACTGCTAAGGAGTAACTTCAGAACTGTAGTCTTGGGGCTGGTGGATGCTGGCATTTATGCAAGGGGATTGCTGGAGAGGGAAGGGGGAAAGTTGCGGAAGACCTGCCCACTGGTTTCCTGATTGGTTCCGTCTGCGAGTCCTTGCAAGCTTTCAGTGTACACAGAACTGGCTTCCTTAGAACTTGGCCACGCTGGAGCAACGTGTGTGGCACAGCTAAGCATGGCCCGAGGACAGAGCTCTTGGGCAGTGCCCAGAATCTCGCTGCAGACCTGACGCCTGGCACGACAGCACGGCCAGGCCTGGAAAGTCACACAGAGGGGGGAGAGGGAGCTGCGCAGTGAATACCAGAGGCTTCAGCTTCAGGGATAGGAAGCCGCAGCTTCCAGCTCCACCCTTCTACCCAATCCACCGGTGAAATTGCCAGGAAAGACACGTGGAAAATTGCACGGCTCTAGGTCTCTACACCTTGACCATGCTTACTGCCGATGGTGCGCGCTCTCTTACAACTTTGGATGGTATGTTTTCCATTTTTCTAATTAACAACCTGTAAAAACTCAACATCCAATACAAAATAAAAATACAAACAATATGCTTCAAGTATGCAGTCAGGAGTCCCATCTGCTTCTTCTAGTCATATATGTACATAAAAGTGACGGGATTCCTTTATAAGGCAACTGATTAACTTCCATCACTGAAGAAACAACCAGGAGTCCTGGCTGACATTTTAAACACTAACATGTTTAGTATGGCATCAAAGCTGACATGGGCTACAGCCCGCTTTGCCAGGAGCTGATGCCTACAAGAGCTTATGCCATGGCACATCTGCCAGCCCTTAGGTGCCACAGGGCTGCAGCAGGCTTAACAGGGCTTGGCAAAACTTGCCGTTCCCAGCTGCATGTGTTCAAGGGCTGCCCCTCCTCAATATTTAGTGGTTTTGCATTCTGAATTCATGTAGATACAGCAAGTGACATGGTGATGGTCCCCCCCGCCCCGCCCTACCCATAACGCCCTTCTCTTCCCTCCTCTTTCCCCTGAGCAGTCAGCACTGGAGAAATACAGGAGGTGCAGTGAGCTACACCCACAGTGGCATTGCAGGCATTTCCAGCACAGGCACGTGGCCTCTTGGCAGCCAAGGAAAGCAGCTGCGATCCCGGACCAGGAACTGTTGCTGAGACTGCCAAGGGGTGCTGGCTGGAGCATACCTTCCTCGCCGTGTCTGTCCTAACCCGCACTAGTAAATATTTGTACTGGGAAAAGGCAGAAACGACTGCCTTGATTCCAGCCCACGCACTTCTTTCAGGGGGCTGTGAGGCACCCCTACCTTGCGGGCGTTGGGGCCAAGCACAGAGGGGAATCATTCTGGGGGGAAACAGCGATCCTGCCACAGAGACAGAGGGTGGGCTCCCCATTGCCCGACTGACCCAGGAAGGGAGAGGGAGACCCCATGCCCCCCTCAATCACAAAGTGGGAGCAGCAGCGGAGCCACACAGAAATGGCAGAAGTGGGAGGAGGCTGAGGTGGAAGGAGCTCTGTGACCGCCCTTCTCCCAGTCGCAGAAACCTTGGTGGAGGAACTGGGTGCCCAAAACTGGCCAAAGGGTCTCAAGGCTCACCCACCCCTCTTCCCCCGAGTGGTGTTGAGCAATGGAGCATAATAAGAGATGAGGAGTCTGGTGCCACGGATAGAGCCAAGGAAACCTGGGTTCAAATTCCTGGTCAGTTAAACAAGCTTACTAGGTTGTAAGACATCCTTACAAAGTATGTCTCTCTAAACAGGACACTGGGCAGCTCCCAGTAGCCCTGCTGGCTGAACTCTAGAGAGATGGTGTCTCAGCACAGAGCTGAGGCCATCTGAAGGCTTATGTAGGCTGGCAAGACCTGCACTGTGGTTGGCCCCACCTCCTCGCAGGAGCTAGCTATGCTGCTTTAAAGGGCCTTTGCCTGATTTTTCAAGCAGGGGCTTCTGTGGTGCAGAGGCAATGGGGAATCCTCCCTCCAAGTGGAGCAACCTACATTTCCTCCTTATCTGTACCTACCTCAGGGTGGCACAAGGGGCCAGGTTAGGGCGTCATGGCAGAGGTGACTCATTCTCCATGTTTTAAAATAGGAACGTTAGCAACGTGCCCTGCAATATTTTTTTGAGGCTAAGGTGAGAATTTCTGCAGCAAAATGTACACGGCAAACAATGCTGTTGGGAAATAGGGCTATAATTTAATAGTTCATGGTATTGCACATACAACTTCTATAGGACACTTTTTAAAAAAAAAATGAGAGAAGAGTCAGTACATCTGCAAAAGATTTCCCAGGATTTCTCCCTCTCTCGTCTGAATTTTGGTCATAGACATTACATTCCAAATCTTTATTTGCCAGTATATTTGGCATGGAATGTATTTGTGTCTCTGTTGTGGTTGTGGTTGTTTTTACTCAAGAACACTTCAGCTACTGTTAACAAGCTCCACACCAATATCTAACACTCTATCCAGAGGGTCTTTAGGAAGAGCAAGCAAAATAGCTTCTGCTGCATATGGAGTCCTATATCCCAATAATTCTCTGCATAGCATTAATCACATTTCTCCCCACATATCTGCATGTAATGAAGAACAAATTACATTGCCAATATAACTTTGGACTTTATCAGTCTCAAAGAGGCTCATGTGTGGGGTGCCACAGGGTTCCATCCTCTCCCCAATGCTATTTAGCATCTTTGTGAAGCCGCTGGGGGCTATCATCAGGAGGTTTGGGGTGCAGTGTCATCAATATGCGGATGACACGCAGCTCTTCCTCTCATTCAAATCTTCACCAGGGTTGGCCGTAGAATCCCTGTCCAAATGTCTGGAGACGGTGAGTGGCTGGATGGGGAGGAATAAGCTGAAGCTGAACCCTGACAAGACCGAGGTACTTTTGGTGGGAGACAAGAGGAGGCTGGGGGATGTTGACCTGGTGTTGAATGGGGTACGGCTACCCTTGAAAGACCAGGTCTGCAGCCTGGGGGTCATTTTAGACTCCCAGCTGTCCATGGAGGCTCAGGTGTCAGCCGTGAGCCAGACAGCGCTGTACCAACTCCATCTGATACAGCGGCTGTGCCCCTTCCTTCCCGACCATCTGCTCCCATCGGTAGTACATGCCCTGGTCTCCTTTCGTCTAGACTACTGTAATCCGCTCTACGTGGGGTTACCCTTAAAGATAGTTCGGAAGCTGCAGCTGGTAAAGAACGCGGTGGCTTGCCTGATTAAAGGCAGCTGCCGGCGAGATCACATCACTCCGGTGCTGAAGGAGTTGCACTGGTTACCAGTTGTTTTGCGGGCCAAATTCAAGGTGTTGGTTTTGACCTTTAAAACCCTATACGGTTCCGGCCCAGCCTATCTCAAGGAGCGCCTCCAGCAACACCAGACAGGCTGCTCAACAAGATCGGCCTTGGATGGCCTTCCCTCTGTCCCATCAGCCAGGACAGCTAGGCTGGTGAGGATGAGGGAGAGGGCCTTCTCTATGGTGGCCCCCACTCTGTGGAACTCCCTCCCTAGGGAACTCCTCCATGCCCCCTCTTTAATGAGCTTCTGCCACATGTTGAAAACATGGTTGTTCAGGCAGGCATTTGGGGTGGTTTAGGGTACTTTTAGAAATATGATGCTTTAAAGTAGAATTTTACTGTTTTAATACTGTTGTATTGCTGTACATTGCCCAGAGTGGCCGGGTGACCAGCCAGATGGGTGATTAAGAAATTCAATAATTAAATACAGCTTACAGAGAGCCAGTGTGGTGTAGTGGCTAGAGTGTTGGACTGGGAGTCAGGAGATCCAAGTTCTAGTCCCCACTCAGCCATGGAAGCTCACTGGGTGACTTTGGGCCAGCCACAGACTCTCAGCCCAACCTACCTCACAGGGTTGTTGTTGTGGGGATAAAATGGAGAGAAGGATGATTATGTATGCCGCCTTGGGTTCCTTCAGGAGGAAAAAAGGTGCAACAACAACAACAACAACAATTTGACAGGTGTTCCACATATTGGAAAACCTCAACTCACTCCTTGGATGCAAAAACTGCACGGCTTCCTTCTCCCTTTTCCTGCTCACAAGAGAGGTGGTTATTGTAATGCCTGTTGCTCTGGTCAACAGACCACAGGAGGGCCGTAACATCAGAGGGTCCCACTGCAAGCCTAGTATGAGCAGGATGTCTGGACAATCATCTTGCCCAACAGAGAACAAATGAATTGGAATTTTTTTCATGAAATACAGATGCCCACTTCCCAGTTTGACCCCTCTGCAAATCTGATTTTGCAATTTTTTTTCTTGAACTAGACATCTGGTGGTAAATGGGAGGGGGGATTCCAAATTCATGTTAACTGCTGGTGGGAAAAGCGGAGGGAGGGAATTTGTAGGGAAAAATCCAGCAAGCGGGGGAAGAGGACCAGAAACACAGGCAACCAGGGGAAGAGGACCAGAAAACATTCCCCTCAATCCCATTTCACACAACAAACCTTGTAGCAGCCAGAAATATTCACACACACACACACACCCCTTTAATTGAAGGCGGGGGGGGGGGGGACAGCAGGGAAGATGGGAGCTCCAACAAAGCAAAGTTTATCTGGGCTCGCTGGTTAACCTGGAAAAATGTAGTTAATGGAGCCTAGCCACCATGACTCCAATAACAATTATAAAAATGTCTAATAAAACCTTGCATGTAATGTCAATTAAAATCTTGAAAAGCAGAATTAAGTGGGATATTGACATTAAACTTTACTGTTTCCTCTGCAGAGCAGAAGTACCGTCAATAAAAGTCATTTTGAATGAAGAAAAGAACAGTAAATATTAAATAAACAGAAGAGTGTGTGTGTGTAACTGCAAAAGACTCACATTGGGACTTGTTCTCCCTGAATAGACTCCTTTGGGAGAGAAAGTAATTGCAAACTGTCCATAAAACGTCAATTAAATGGCAATAAGATGAATGTATTTAACAATAGGCCATTATGAGTCTGTTATTGTGCGCAGTTTTCTTTTTCAGAGCCAAGTGGCTACTTGGTAAAGACTTGTTAAATTTCCTCCTCCTGGTATGGCAAACAAATTGTTGTGTTGCAGGTTAAAGGTTTGCTGTTGGAATATACACAGGGTCTCTCCATGGTTTTATCCAGGAAGTCATAAGTGATGCCCCTGGAAACTCCACTTAGAAAGATCATAATGCAACAGAGCTGGCAATGGCTCCTCTCTGCCTGGGACCTTGCAGAGAGATGGATGAATTTGTCAATTTCAGTTTATCTCAGTTGCTCATGTTTACAATTTGAAATTCATTTGCAGATTTGTCGCAATTCTTTTTTAAAATGTCTGCATGAAAATTAATATGAGTTTTCATGCACATTTCTTCTAATGTATGAAATTATGCCATATATATGCATTTTTGCAAGCAATTTCCCCATATATAATGCATTTTCTACATCATTTTCACTTATGTACACAATTTTGTGCACACTCTCCACTAAAATGTACATTTTCATATGCATATTGATTGGAGAACTGCATTGCAAAGTTCAGAGAAGTGTGAATACTGAAGGATATGTTCGTGTACTGGAAGTATATAGGGTTACGTAGGTTTGCATTAAAATGCGAACTCAATTAATTTCTTCTCCTCCATCCCTACCGTTGACAATCGCAGAAGACAATGCCTGGCTAAATGAACCAAGAGGCGTTTACAGTCCTTGTGATAGGATACTGATATTAAAGAAGGGATGATATACTTCCAGGCCTTCCTCCCAGATGCTTTCTCACCGGGGTGGAAAATGATACAGGGGATCCACTGTTTGTCTATGTCTAGCAGTTAGCTAGGGAGCATCAGGGCCCTGCTCCAGTTGTTCTGTTCCACCCCGCCCCCTGCGCAGGAGATGAGTAAGTCAGCAGGGCCATTCCAGCAGCCCTGCTAAACTAATTATTCCCCCCCCCTTCTGCCTTTACTATCCCTTTTTCCTTGTGTGTCATGTTTTTTAGATTGTAAGACTGCGAGCAGGGACTGTCCTATTTTTTTACTAATAGACTGTAAGCCATTCAGGGAGCCTTGTTTGGCTGAGCAATGGGATAAAAATACTTTAAATAAATATCCCCCCGCACACACACACACATTTATTCTTCAAAACCTGATGTTTTAAAGATGAGTTGCGCTATATTATAGATACCAGTGGAGGCTGGTGGCTCTGATGTCCGTGGGGTGGCGAATCTGCTCTGGGTTTCAGTCAGAACCACTCAGAACTCTAGAGGAGCCATCCAAGGTGCTGACATTGGAGCTACCCGTCTCCACTGACAGATACCTTATTTTTGTGGGCCATTCTGAAGGCCTTATGTCAAAAAGATATTGATAAATATCTATGTAACGGCTCCCCAAACCCTCAGAAGTTCCTGGAGCAATTCAGCCCAGGTTCCATATGGCTTACAAAACAAGCCTGTCATCCAAACACTTTAGCACTCAGCCCCACAACTGAAATGAAACCAAAGTCACTGTCATTCCCTCGCGCACTAACCTTCTCCATCTTGCCTCTACCATTTTCACTCTTTGTCTGCGGTTTATTTCCCTTACTTCTCCTTTTCCTTCTCTCCCTGTCTGGCAAAATTTAGACTACATGTTTCTTGGGGCAGGGACCAGACAATGTTATCTGGAGAGCCAGCACGGAGTAGCAGCTAGAGTGTTGGACTGGGAGTTGGGAGATCCGGATTCTAGTCCCCACTTGGCCATGGAAGCTCACTGGGTGACTTTGGGCCAGTCACAGACTCTCAGCCCAACCTACCTCACAGGGTTGTTGTGAAGATAAAATGGAGAGGAGGAGTATTATGTATGCCGCCTTGGGTTCCTTGAGGAGGAAAAAAGGCAGGATATAAATGCGATAGATAAATAAATAAATAAATAAATAAAATCTGCAGTCCTTGATTATTTATTATTTAATTTAATTATTATTTAATGTAACAATTTAAATTATTATTTAAGATAATAATAATAATAATATAAATAAGCAAACAAAGAACAAAATGTAAGTTGTTAGTATGTATTTTGGGGTTGGTGTTGCAGAAGGCAGTTTGATGATCTGGTACGTTTATGTGGACTCAAAGCCCGTTATTATTATCTCATTGTGTTAACGATATCCATGCAGTTCCTGAAAAACTCACATTTTTTTTTAGTTGGCAAGCAAAGAGAAGACTCTCAGTAAGAGGGGTGATGCAGCTGGCTAAGTTATGCCAGAAACATCTGGATGCTAATACGGTGATTTTTCATGGTGACCATTGTCGATGCTGCTGCTGCTGCTGTTCTGTCTTGTATTTAATTGTTTGAACATAACTGATGAGCTGCAATTACTCTTCAAAATGCCACGCATATGGATGATGATACAAACCATCACCACCGCCCTTCTACCTCCGGTAGAGGCGAGGCAGCATCCCGACCGCTGTTTGGAAAAGTGGCAATCCGTAACGTAACACAAGGGCACATAAAGGAGGGCCAAATGTGACCTTCTACCCAGACGTGACGGGATGTTTCCAGGGGGACCACTGAAGCATGAACAGAAATTCCTCCCTGCTTGCATGTCAGCCTTTTAAAAACCCAATCAGCATTTTTATGGTTTACCCACAGAGTTTATACACGTTGCTCTCCTGTTTATATGCCATGTGTACTTGTCATTAAAGTCCTTGCTGCTACCGCGCAGTCCACGGGCGACAGCGAAGCCATGCGACTCATAAATGGAAGCAGAACGCGGGAGCCGGCCTAAACATTTCATTAAGGATGTAGCTTTATAGGCATTTTTTAAACTTCAGTCAACACAAGGTGGGGGAGTGGGAAGAAAAGAAAGAATGAAACTGTGAGAGCCCAGAAACCAGTCTGGGGACACACGGGGCAGGTCTACTAGACTAGCGGTAGCAGTAAGCTGTGCCCTGGAGGGGAGACGGGCTAGGAGATGTACAGACGTAAACTGCTCTGAGCTCTTGGAAGCAAGAGCAGGATACCGGAAAAGACAAAGCCCTCCAACGTGGTCTGGCTTAGGAAACTGCCTTACACTCGATTAAGATAGTTTGTCCATCTAGCTCAATACTCTCTGCTCTGACTAGCTGTGCCTCTTCAGGGTCTCAGGCTAGGGTAGTCTGTTGCTGTGAAATCCAGCCCTTTGGGGGCTTGACAGGCTCCTGTTGACCACCTGATTCGGCTCGCATTTGCGGGCTGAGCTGTACATTTCCCCCCGAAATCCAGGAACTTCCCCGTTTTTTAAAGATCTGCATTGAGTCGGGCCAGTTTGTGGATTTCCCGCATTTTTTCAGTTTGCATAACGAGAATTTTGCACAAATTGCATACATTACGCAAACTGCAGCTGAAATTTGCACAAATTACACGAACTGTGGTGGAAATTTGTGTAAATTTATTTTTTTGCCAATTGAAACAACGTGTGAAATTCGTGAACTGGCCTGACTCAATGTAGACCGAGGCGGGCCAGCTCACGGGGAAACAAGCCGAAGTCCGTGTGTGCATGCGTGCGTGAGAGCCAACGAAAGCTCAGCGAGCTCCACCTCCTGACGGATTCCTCCAACATCCCTATCTCAGGTGGAGGGAGGACTTTCCCATCATCACCTTCTTCCTGATACTTTTAACTGGAGACTCCAGGGACAGAACCTGAGACCTTCTGCACGCAAAACACAAGCTCTGCCACTGTGCTGTTGTCTCCCCCCAGATACATAATCAAAGATGAACAGGTTCATCACCAGCCAGGCCAAAGCAGACGCAACTAGTCACGATGGCTATATATTACCTCTCGTGTCAGAGGCAGCATGCCTCTGCTTACCAGTTGCTGGAGAGCACGGGGGTGTTATTGCGCTCATGTCCTACTTTGTGGGCTTCCCACAGGTAGCTGGTTGGCCTCTTTGCCTCTGCTGCTCCTCCCACTCTGCACTGGATGGCCATAAGCCCTTGAGTTTGGAGGCTCATGGCGATCCCGATAAGATTGCGCCCTTATCTATTTATTACTACATTTGTATTCTGCCTTTTTCCTCTGCAAGGAACCCACGGTGGCTTACATCCTCCTCCTCCTCTCCATTTTATCCTCACAACAACCCTGTGAGGTAGGTTCAGTGGAGAGTCAGTGACTGGCCTAAAGTCATCCAGTGAGCTTAATGGCCGAGTGGGGACTTGAACCCAGATCTCCCGCGTCCCAGTCCAACAGCACACTGGCTCCCACACCTTCCCTCAGTCTCAGCAACCTGTTTCTGAGGGAAGCCATCAGCCTTTCTCTCTGCCATCAGACTGCCTGATGTAATATTATTAATAATGATTAAATAATTAATAATTATTACTTATTACTAAGTATTAATAATGATACTTAGTATTTATATAGTGCTTGTTCTCAAATGTTTAAGTGCTTCACATAAATCATGAAAGTCTTACAACAATCTCTAACACAGGTCAATACTATTACCTCCAGATGGGGGAGGCTGAGGCTGAAGAAGATGGGGGGGGGGGCATTGAAACTGAAGGATCCTGACCCTGAGTGCCTAAGGCTGCAGGGAGTTCACGGCAGGGGTGAGATTCAAACCAGGGATGTCGTGATCTGCACCTCAGTCTCTTAGCCACTCTGCTACCTAGCTCTCTCTGGCACCTAACCAAGGGACTCGTCAGCCTAACAGTTGCGAAAGAGATGTTCAACAGCGGGGCTGCATTCCTGCCAAGCCACACTGACGGGAGTCTGCAGGGAGACTCATCTCCCTTTGAATTCGTAAGGCTGTCATGCTAGGCGCTTGGTTTAAGAAGACCCAACAGGATGGTGGCCACAGAGGCAATGTATTTCTCCTGAAGGAACACTGGCCTCCAAGTCAACGTGCTGTTCTCACCTGGAAGAGGATCTGCAGAACACCGTGAACGATGCACATGCGTCGCCCGAGAAAGAGAAGGAACGGCACTGCCAGCTCAATTAAATGGTTGAAGAGCGTCTCAAACTGATGGAACCACCACGGCGACCGGTGCATGTAATAGGCAATGGGGTTGGGCACAGGCTGGGTCTGAAAGAGACAAAGAGCGAGAACACAGATCAGCTGGCGAGGGTGGCGAAAGAGGGTCCTCACCACAACCAGCCACTTAAGTGCTTCTCTCTCGTGGTGTACACCTGAGCTGCTTTCTAGAGATGCACCAGCAGGAATGAGGGAGAAAGCTGCACAAATGGAGGACACGTATATCGCCCCTTCAGGACCAGGAGAGTCAGCTACGGCAGAAGCTGGGACCTGTAAGTTGCTGCCTTTCGTGGCGAGTCACTTGAGGCTGCAGAAGGAAGAAAGGACCACCTTGCCCCTTCCAGGTCTCAACACAGGTCTGTTTCCCGGGCATCCCGCCTGACTGGTCCCATGTATAAATGCGTCCAAGACAGGCTTGGTTCTTTTCTCCTGGGCAAGAACACTGTCTCTGGCTTCTTAGTTGCTGTGTCTCTCTAGCCCTACCTCTAACCTGTGTACCACCGTACCGCTTCCCTGCATCCGTCTCTTCTCCCCCTTGGCTGGCACTGCCTGCGACTGACCTTTCGTGCCACAGTGACAAACAATGTACATTACAATGGCTCTGACCTGGCCCTTGAGGACAACTCTCCATCCCAACCTGGGTCACAGCTCTTAGAGAACGTGCACCTTCTGGCTACAGCCCAGTGCTGGCTCATGGGAAGGTCAAAGCAGGACCTAATCAAGTTGACAAGCCAGCTCTGCTCAACTTCTGTCCTGCTACCAACAGGGGGGAGGCTGACACATAATGTATGATGATGACGATTGCATCTATATCCCCCCTTTTTTCCGCTTGCAGGGGACCCAAGGCGGCTTACATTACCCTCTTCCTCCTCTCCATTTTATCCTCACAACAACAACCCTGTGAGGTAGGCTGGGCTGAGAGTCCGTGACTGGCCCAAAGTCACTCAGTGAGCTTCCATGGCTGAGTGGGGACTAGAGCCTGGATCTCCCAGCTCCCAGTCCCACACTCTCACCACTACACCACACTGGCTCTCTAATGTAAGAGCAAACCTGGGTTTACCAGAAAGTCTGCACTCTAAACAGGGAGCTGTGATCCACTCACACTCTTGGATAAGTCTATCTGAAGGATACCTGGGGCAGTATCCAACGGTGTCATTTTGTGAACTCAAATAGCGCTAGTGGAGCTCCACTGGACCTTTTCATTGCACCAGCAGTTGTCCATTAAGTGTGCGCAATCGGTTGTGCAACAACTGAAGTTACATTTGTCCAAGCACAGTTGCGCAAGCAGCTGTGCATTATGCTTGTGCAACCTGCTGTGCAACCTGCTGCACATAACTCTTATGCAGCCCGATCTGCAACTGGTTGCACAAGAGGTTGCACAAGCATAATGCACAGCCACTTGCACAACTGCGCTTGTGCAAATGTAACTTTAGCTGGATTCTTCTCTTGCGCATTGCTCAAAACCTAGTTCTGAACCATGTGCAGAGAGAGCTTCGGCTATTGGGTGGTATAGAAATATAATAAATAAATAAATAAATAAATAAAACTAGTTTCCGCTAGAACGTCATCCGCCCCTGCATTTCCAAACACAAATGTGCCTCAATCTCACTTTATTTTTTCCAGCTAAAAGCAAAACCCTAGCTGTTCAAGAATGTAATACGTGAAGTGGCACTCCACTCACTGTTACGCTGCCCCTGAACCTAGAAGTTCTATTAAGCTGTCACAGCTAACCCAAGTGGCACACCAATCTCATACACACTACCTTGGGGTTACACGCACTCCCCCCACCCACCAGCAGTTCCAGAGGGTCTTACTTTCCCCAGCATGAGTACAGGCCACGTTTGCTTTTAGCCACTGGAAGTAAATATTACAGAGATGTAATCTGACCTCAACTCCAGAACTCTAACATGAATCACACAGTGATGGAAAACAGCAGAGCAATTAAAAACAAAACAACAACAATAACGATGTTGAGAGCAATTCATCTTAGCGTATCTAACACAGGCTATATTCATTAGCAATGTTTTTAAAAATCCTGACAGCACAACAGAGATGGCTAGAAAGGCCGATGATAATTGAAGGAGACGCAACACATCTTTAAATTGTTTGCAGCTTGAAAAAAAAATCAAAAATACAAACAGCACGAGGGGAATAAGATTACGCTGCGCCTAAGAATTGCTTTGGCTCCTGCTGCCAAGCGCTGTAACTAATGCAATTCCTTATTAGTCAAGCTGGAATTAATCATACTGTTGCTCTCTACGGTTTAGAGCTGGCTGGAATTCCCTCGGGACAGAAGACCGCATCCTTCCTTCCGCTGACACCGGGGCAGGATGGAGCAAGCCGAGGGGTCACGGAGCTCTGCCAAGCCCCTACACCACGGGAGCAGGAGGTCAGGGGATTCCTACATCCGGGGTCAAAGAGCTGATGGGTTGCTAGAGGCTCTCCCCCAGACGGGTGCTGGTTTGAGTTAGTCTGGATGGCGGAACCTCAGAGTGAGGCTGGGCTGAAGCCGTCTACCTTGACTCCAAGTGGTTAGGGGATCTATATTTCTTCAAAATGGTGAGAAAAACAGCTCCCCTCACCTGTGCCAGAAAAGAGGGCATGGAGCAGCTGGAACGCACATCAGCGGCACAGAGTGTAATTTTAAATCAAGCAGGTGAGTGTGCAAGACACAAACCCAGCCACGGCAACACAGGCGCCAGAAGCTGGGAGAATATGTTTCCTTTACTTCACAATGAGACACGTCGCTCAGAATTGTTCTAATGCAAGTTTTGCCCTCCAGCACTGAAAAACACTATTGACAAGCATCTGTCGTGCAGTTTGGTGACTGTATCGGAAAAAAGGGGTGTGCTCGCCTAGTCGTTTGAGGAGAAAAATAATATTTTGGTGTCCAGACTCGAAAGCATTCAGTAACCAAAAGGAAGTTCTTTTAGGCCACCAATATGCTACATACGACAGAATGTAGGCATGTGGGTGGGCATATAGGCTACTAGCCAGTTTCCTTGGCTAGCACATTTTGTGGGCTGATTTATAACCACGGAACGAGACATCAGCCACATTTAGTTTTTGAAGCTTCAAGCAACAGCCAAAGAAATCTTTCACAAATGACCAGGTCTGACCAAGCTGCGTGCACAGATATAGGTATATTAGTGATGCAAAAAACACCCTTGCAGGTTCATTTACCAGCAAATAAATTCATCCTCCCACCTAACTAACCCCACAGGTGCATGTAGATACAAAGAAATAAGCACCTGCACACACCACACCTGATCCAGAATGTAGCACCTGGACAGCAGACTGAACAGGCAGGCACAGGGGTAACCTGGTCACAGTCTCACTATGGTGAGTTCTACTATATTTCTATTTAAATTATATTTATAAAATTACTTTGATATGTATAGATTACCATGTGCAAATTTTATACAAATACGTGTCCTCCTTTTTGGCAATCAAATGGCCAGCCAATACGTGGGCCCCACTAAGTCCACACTGGAAATACAAGAGATGTAAATTATCTTGATGAACAACCTCCAAACACTTGGCAAAGTTTGCTGGTTGGGTCCCTACTGCAGCTCCCCAGTGTGGGTTCTAGAAGGCTTTGGGAGGGAACAGCTATATGGCCTCCATGAGCACCTAAGAACTGCCCCAACCATGAGACATTTGGATCCCCCAGGAATCATAGGAAATATAGCCTCCATAGTCTCTAGATGCTGCCATGAACACGTGCAACAATGTGCAGGGAACGACATTTTCCATGATTTCTGCTGCCCTTGACGTTTCTGTGCAGTTTTGCAGAAATGTCTAGGGGCAGATAGGCTCAGATCCTAGCACCTCCAAGACCACTGCCAGGCCTGAGATCATGGGGGCCCGGCCCCAGATCTATTTCCTAGCAACCTGGAAGCCTGTGTGGCCACTTGTGCCACTGGAAGATTTTTTTCTCAGCCCAATTGCTATTCAGAGGGCAATTTCCAAGGGGGATTGCAGCTGGGGAGTGAAGGGTTAGCCTTCCTCTTCCCACGTGCTTCCTCTCACCTCCCCCACCACCACTCAGATCTTCCCATGCATCGCAATTAAGCATATGTGTGTGTGTGTGTATGTATGTGTGTGTGTGTGTGTGTGTGTGTGTGTGTATATATATATATATATATATATATATATATATAATGTTTTCCTTTGTTTGGGATGATCTGGGTCAGGCTGCAAATTAATGGAAGAATTTATTTTATTTTAGATGATTTGGATGAGAAATTAATTGGTTGGCTTTGCCTCCTGTGAATAATCCTAGTAATCGTTTCTACATTTTGCATGTACACATATAAATCAGCATGTGCAGTCTGTGTCCTATGGGCTTGGGGTCTGAATCTTTTAAGGGCTTAGCGATGACCCTGTCTGGAGCCCTTGCTCCTAAGGTCCCTCACCTTTGGTAAGTTTGGAAAAAAGATGGGGGGGGGGGGCTCTGGGAGGGTAAAAATGAATGCATTGGGGATTTGCCTAGATTTTGTAGGGGGATCCATGAAATCTAATGTCTGAACCCCTGCCCCCATCTCTAAAATAAAGTATGTCTTCACATCTGCTTCCTCCACAGAGCTGAAGGAAGCGGCAAACACACAGATTCCGGCCACCATGGTGAAGTGGATAGAATGCTAGAGCAGAACTGGAGAAACCTGTGCTCAATTCACCAAGCACACTTGGCGCTCTTTGGCCCTGTTACTGCCTCTCAGCCTAAGCTGCCTTATGGCTATTGGTGGTTAAAATGGGAAAGACCCTGCTTGTCCTGTCCTCCTTGGACGAGAAGCAGGATCGATATGTGACATCCAGGGCAGACAAGAGGGAGCGCTTCCTGGGAGTACTGGGGTTTGTGCACACATAAGGAAAACTGCATCGGAACAGGTGTGCGCATTAGTGCTGTCACTTGAGAAATTTTACTCAATTAACCATATGAGCTTTAAGTGAGCTAATGTGCTTCAGTTTGCATGACACAGGAGTTCTGAAGGGGTAAAAGCAGCTTTTCTCCAGTTTTAGATCAGTCTTCCTTCCAGTAGCAATGTAAAAAAGAATTTATGTTCACAATCCTGAACGTGAATGTAAGCAGGATAGTATGTTCTCTGAAAATGCCTGCAAATTCCCAAACTTGAATTGCTCTAAAAAAAGAAGAAGCAAATTTTCACATTTTACTCTATGGGGGAAAAGTTAGCATTTTTGGTGCGCTTTTTAAAAATGCACATTTTCCCCATGTGAAATGCACACTTTCCCCATTTGAACAAAATGAAAAAAAGAGCATGAACAAACACGGGAAATGATGTTAGGCAAGCTTCAAGGTGACATTTGGAGAATCTGGGCGAATGTGAAAATTACTTGTTTGCCTATCCCTATCCTCCAGACATGTTGGACTACAACTCCCATTATCCCCTGAGGGATTATAGGAGTTGTGGTCCAACACATCTGGAGGGTAGCAGGTTGGAGAAGGCTGTTTCAGATGATGCAAACACATCTAAAAGCAGGTGGAATCTTAGAAGAGGCATTCCCTCCATGAGACAGAGAATGGGGCAATTCCTGCAGGGGTTTTTTAAGACCATGATTAAAAATAATAATTTTTTTTAAAGTGTGGCCTTGATTAAAAAGGGGGCTCCTTTTAAAAATGAATCAAATGGCTCTCAAACAATTAATCTAATGCAGCATTTGTGTTTGTGTGCATACACAGCAGCAAGAATGAAATATCTCTCTCTTTCCACTCACAACTTTTGATGCAGTAAACATATATAAGTCCAATAACAGTTTTAACGTAGGAAACCCTTATGCCTCCATTAAAGCACACAGAGAGATCTAATTTGGGGGTTTGCGAGAAGGAGGGGGCAGGGGTGGTCCTTTGGTAATGAAACATCAAAATAATTAAGTCTCCAGAGAGCTTTGATTTTTTTTATTTTTTTTAAGCTACCCTGCAAGCTTTTGCTGTGCTGGGCTCCCCCAGCCCCATCAATGGCAATATTCAGTTCATAGAAAAACAAGCCGGAATCTGCCCAAGCTGAGACAGCGGAATGAGCAAAGGAGATGCCTGTTTGGCTCGGGTGCCAGCGCAACCGTAAAACGCTGGCAATTTACTAGAGACGCAGCGCCGCGCCACTTTCCCCAAGGACCAAAATAAACTTCAGATGTACAGCATATATATTTATTGTATAGAAAGCAAAAGTGTGTGTGTGTGTGTGTGTGTGTGTGTGTAAATCTGCTGGTTCATTTTTAACCCATCCCCTCAATCTTGTTTATACAAAGGCCTTTATTTTAAAGTAGAAATAGACTCCTTATTTCTGTGTCATTATAATTTTTTAACGGCAAATGCAGGAGGGAAACAAAGCAGCGGGTATGATTCAGCCCAAGGTCAGCTCTCCTTGATTTCAGTGGGAGACAGTCCCATGCTTCACTGTCTCCGGTTTAATTCAGTGAGATTCAAAAGTGCTTAATATGAGCCAGATTGTGTCCTCTTGTGTTTTATTAAATAATAGCTTTAAAATAAACTGAAGATATTGGGGCACTGGGAGAACTTAGTCATCAGCTTCAAAATATGATGTAGAATTTCCAACGATTCATCTATTTAATTTCCTTGTTATTAAAACAACTCAAAACGATCTTATATCTGTACAGTGCACGCAGACACTCGCCCTGCTCTTGTTCACAATACATGCACAGTATTGTATACCTGACACAGCTTACAGTACGCTGAGAATAGCATCTCATTTAAGTTTCTAATCCTTAACGATGCAGAGCATAACTTGTAAAAGCATATACAGTTTCCAATGAAGCCTCAGAAGATGGTGGTGGTAGGAATGAGAGAGACATGGTGAGATTCTGCACACAATTTACATGCAAAAGGAGTCAGCCAGGATACCATTAGTAGGTCCAATTCAAAAGTCACAAAATAGGCACGACCCTGCTGTGCCTTTGGGATTTTTTCCTGTTACACCAATACACCTATCTACAATTTTTGAGTGGAAGATAAATAGATAACTGCCCTTGTTATTAACTGTGTTACTCTGCTTTTAAGTGTTTATACTTTTAACTTCTGTGGATTTAAGTGTTTTAAATCTTGTATTGTATGCCTCCTTGAGAAACTTGACTAAAAGGCTGTATAAAAATGCTTTTAATAAAATACTAAATTGATAGACAGACAGGCAGAGGCCCTGTTTGGGCATTACAAATCTGGCTTATCTCAGTAAGTGTCTGGAAGGAGGGGGGCTATGTGTTTACATCCCCCCTTCAGGTGCTGGGGGGGGATGTAATGTGTGCAACACCAGGCGTGGGGCTACGTGACACAGCCCTTCTCCCCACCTATGTTGAGGTAAGCTGGATTTTTAACTCCCAAATAGGGCTAGCCACCTGAGTATACCTTTCTTCCCTCATGGAACACAAGGCAGAGTACACGTGATTCCAGGGGTCTCCCATCCAGGCCCCAACCGCAAGACTTGGTTGCTGCATCATACGGCTTCTGACCACACCTTGGAATTAATGAAGTAGAAAAAGAAACAAGGTATTTGTGGACCCACTTATGCTGGTTTGGAATATGGGACCTTTTGAGCTTCATGGATTACTTCAATCAAGTGTTCTGTCAAACCTGAAAGCCTGCACAGTTCTATGACACCGTAAGAGCAAATTAGTTATCTTGGTGATATGACCCAACCAGGGCCCCACCAAATCTCTATAAACTGCAGTGTGTGTATATGAGAGAGAGGGAGAGAGGGAGGGAGAGAGAGAGAGAGAGAGATTTAAAAGCAGAGCATGGGCAGACAGGAGGGAAGGGCTGAACCTTGTCCTTCATTCACATTTTCCTACCCCAAACTACTTTCCTTTAGCTGTTCTACCCCTTCACCCCCTGTCAGCTAGAGTTACTTGGATTTAAAAAGGGTTAAAGCCATTCAAGGGGAAACCACAGGCAGTAGCGGGGTGGGGGTGGATAGCTTCGGTCCCCCTCCCTGCCAATTTTATAGGGATTCAGCAGCATACTGTCCCCCCCACCCCCACCCATTCTGCCACAGTAACATCTAGTTTGGCCCCGCGTTAATGCCTAAAACCCCTCCTCTTCCCTTGCTGGCGCTGCTTCCTCTTGGAGCTAGTACCCAGGAGCTGCAGACTTGCTGAGCTTCGATCCAAAGCAAAACTGAGCACGTCTGATGGTTTAATTCCCTAATTCCATCCAGGGCAGCAGTCAGGGGAGTTGTCGTTGTCGTCGTCCCCGCCCCATATATTGACTTCGCCCTGAATGCATTTATTTGGATTCTACCAAGGCTGGGGTGGAAAGGATGGCTTCCCCCAACTGCCCTCTTTTTCTGCCAGTCCTTGGGCAGGTAACGGTGACCACATTTCCAGCATGCTCCATGTCTCCGCCCTGCCAGTCCAATTTATTGACACAGCTAGTGCAGAAAAGGCCTCAGCGGCCCTGGCTCTGAACACAAACAGAGGCTGCGTTGCAAATATCACCTATTTATTCTGCGCATTCCTGGGAAGCACAGAGCTAAAATTACACCAGAAACCATGGATTCATTCAGGCTATTTATTTGTTCAGAATCCCTGCAAAATATTTTAGACTCGGCAAGCAGCTCTGGATGGGATAAGAGACATTATGGCTTCGCATTCCAGGCCCCCACGCCTCCTGCCCACCCCCCATTAACCAACATAACCCAGAACACAAGAACGCCTCCATCCATGTCAAACTGCTTGCAGAATGGAGGGATCAGTGAGGGAGGCAGTGTGGTGTAGTGGTTAGAATGTTAGACTGGGACGGGGGAGACCTGGGTTCAAGTCTTCACTTGGTCACAAAGCTCACTGGGTGACTCTGGGCCAATCACTGACTCTCAGCCTCACCTACCTCACAGGGTTGTTGTGAGGATAAAATGGGGGTGGGGAGGGCCATGTACACCAGCTTGGGCTCCTTGGAGGAAAGGAGGCTGGATATAAATGTAAAAATAAATAAATGGACCAAATGATGGATGGCAACAAAAGGACCGCAAGCAGAAGCCAGCTCCTGTCTTGTGCAGCCATAAGAACACAAGAAAAAAGCCACGTTGGATCAGAAAGGCCCAGCTAATCCAGCCTCCTGATTGCAACAGCAACCAGCTGCTGGGAAGCCAACAAGCCAGGCATGATGGCATGAACCCCTCCGGACTGGTTTCCCCCACTCTCTGGTATTCCATAGCATACTGTCTCTTCTGAACGCAGAGGTTCTTTACCTACTGATATACCTATCCTCTTACATTCATTTCTCTATTCCAGCCTTCCCCAACTTGGTGTGTGTTAGACTACAAGTCCCATACAATGCCCATCATTCCCTGCCAGCATGGCCAACACCTCTGGAGGGCATCAAGTGGGGGAAGGCTGATCTAACCTCTTTTACAGCCATCTATGTTAGTGGTCACCACCACATCTTCTGGCAGTGAAATTTCCCAAACTTTCTGGGTTGGTGGGCACATTCAGAATGCTGAGAGAGTTGTGGGTGGTCTCACAAAATGGCTGCCCACAGAGGCATGGGTGTTCATAAAATGGCTGCTACACTGAGCATGGCCGGTCACAAAACACTCATTTTCCAGAAGGCAAGTTCAGTCAAAAAGAAAAGTCACTGACTTGCCCAAGAACCGAAGTCCAAGGCAGAGGCAGGGTCTGAGCTCCAAAACGCAAAACCACTCTTTGGAACCCAAGTAAATGGTGGTGGAGGGTAGCACTTTGCTTCGCAGCACGCCAGCCTCCCAGTTAAAAAATCATTTTAAACCCTTAAGGAATGAAATAAAAATCAGAGGTGGCAGGAAGAAGTGTCCATGGCACACCAGAGACCCCAGAATGTATTGTGTGCCTTCTGTCTGTACCAGTAGAGGCTGGTGGCTCTGATGTCCATGGGGCGGTGACTCTGCTCTGGGTTTCAGTCAGAATTCTAAAGGAGCTCTCTAAGGTGCATGGATAGCTCCTTTTGAGTTCTGACTGAAACCCAGAGCAGAGTCACCACCCCACGAACATCAGAGCCACCAGCCTCCACTGGTCTGTACAGAATTTGTTGCTGATCACCTTCACTGGATGACCCTGAGTTCTAGGATTACGAGAGAGAGAACACCAGTCTTTCTCCATATATCTCCTTTTACCAACCTCTACCGTTTATGTCTTCCGTCCCTGTCCCCACCCCAGCTGCCTACTTTCCTAAAGAGACCTCGATGTGGTCCAAGCCTTTCCTTGTAGGGAAAGTACCGCAGCCTCAACCTCATTTTGATTGCCAACATATGCATCTTTTCCAGCTCTACAGTACCCACTA
This sequence comes from Heloderma suspectum, assembly GCF_057233095.1. Taxonomy (NCBI): domain Eukaryota; kingdom Metazoa; phylum Chordata; class Lepidosauria; order Squamata; family Helodermatidae; genus Heloderma; species Heloderma suspectum. Next base: position 32,434,926 of record NC_139469.1, on the reverse strand, counting down.
TTTTTTCAGTCCTGCTTTCCTTTCTACCCATGGCCAGGCCCTTCTGGAATCCATGCAAGACCCACTGCTTTGGGCTGGACACTGGAGCTCAAAAGTCAGGAAAGGGTGTGGAAACTGCAAAAGGCGACGACACATAATTCCATCCTGTTGGTGCGTGCGTGTTCTCCCTGCTGTAATCTGCCCCGAGCCTTCAAGATGAGGCAGGCTATCACTACGGAAGATAACACACACTTTCTCTCTCCATTCCCTCCTCTGTAAAAAGGGAATGACAGCATCCCACTTTTTTGGCTTGTTGTGAAGAGAGAGAGAGAGAGAGAGAGAGAGAGAGAGAAATCTATGTTGGAGACTTTAAGATACTGTGGAAAACATGTAGTGATGGATGTTTCTATTAATAACTGTAATCCTGGAGGTGTGGGTTGAACATCGTATCCTGGAGAAACATGTTGGGCACAGGAGCTTTGCATGAGATGAACATTCAAAGACCAGCTTAAGGTAGGGTTATGTTGTTAAGAAAGACACAGCCGGAGGAAGAAAACACTCCAAGCAAGGACCTACAAAGAACACACCCAAGCTAGGTGCCCTGTTCTCTCCACCCAGCCCCAACCAAATCTGCTTAAGTAATTTGCTCAATTGGTGGGACGATCTGACCAGCACAGAAGCCCGTGTTGACAGGTAGAGCTATTGTCAGCTGAACGCAAGAGATGTTACAGCTGGACTCTCATGTGCCTATGCAACCTTTAGGTCTGTTCTTCTGGAACAGTGAGGTTGGTGTTCAACAGGTAGGTAGGGAGATGTACATTTGGGACGTGAGAGGCAGAGTCAGGGATTATGACACTTGAACTGGGAATATCAGGGTTAGGTATTATCACATACATTTATTTATTTATTTATTTATCCATCCATCCCATCCCATCCCATCCCATCCCATCCCATCCCATCCCATCCCATCCCATCCCATCCCATTTCTATACCGCCCAATAGCTGAAACTCTCTGGGCAGTTCACATTTGTGTAAAATCCGTTCCGTCTTGTGTTTCGCGGACTGTCAGGCGTCGTCCACCCGTCAATGGGATCAGATTTGTTTTGTTTCCAAATTTACACAAATGCACATTTATGCAACTTTGCGTGTTAAAAATGCGCAAACTCCCCTAAAATGCGCATTTTCATGCTTTAGCCTATGCGGGAAATGTGCATTTTTGGCCGTGTTTTTTATTTTGCGTATTTTTCTATGACGATAATCGTGCAAAATTCGGGGAAGTTAGAAAACCGATCCCCAAGTCTGCAGAATCATTTGATTACATTGCGGATTTCTCCGACATCCCTGCTCAAGGTCTGAGGCTGGGACTCTGCACCTAGCCCACAGTAACTCATTAGGGTCTCAGTGCACAGAAGAGAACAAAGGGGGGCAACACCAGCTCCTGTGACTCGCAGACAGCACAACACCTCTAGATTGGCCAGGCCAGGTATAAATATGAGACGCTTGGCCTCCCGCCCTGGCCTGCTCAACAGGGCAGGACCACTGTATATCAAGCTCCAGCCACTGACCGCAGGAGCCCTGAGCTAAAGAACATATACACCTGCCTGGTCAGAATCTGTCAGGTTGTTGAAGGTCTTGGTCCAGCCCCAACACCTGGTAAGGCAATGGGCTGCAACCCAACTAAATCCAAGGTCTTGTGGACTTTTCTTCCAGGATCTGGGCAAATGGGCAACACACTGTGAGAAAATGCTCTCCTCCCCTGCCCAATCTCTAAGCAACTGGAAGATTTATTTAATTCTGTCATACTTCCAATGTTTCCACCTTAGCAATAACGAAAATAGAGATGTTTAAATTTCCCTTTAATGAAATTGCTACCAACCTAATGAAATTGCTACCAACCTGCAGAAAAAACAGTTCCACTTTTCCTTCACAGGATCCCCCCCGCTCCCATTTATAAGCCAGTTTTGCGACCACATTCTCTGTCAGATTTATTTTTGTACCATCATAAATAAGACGCACATAGAAGCAAGCCAAAGAATAACGGGACAAAATTTGGGAGGGAGTTTACTTAAGGGAAGCTAACGGCTCGTGCCTGTGTTTAGATTAGGGCGTTTTGGGGTCTGGATAATTTTCACCCAAGAGTGCCATAAAGTGATGGAGGAACAGTAGGATCGTTCATAAAGCGTGTTTCACAAAGAGCAAATTGTGCCATTAGGAACTTGCTACCTTGTTCAATGGTGAATTCCCTGAGCTGGAACACCGCTTCATTTTAAAGCCAACTTTTAAATGAAAAAAGCCGGCTTGGGATGGGGGGGTGGAGAAGCAGATATAAAAACAAACATTGCAAGCTGTCTGATTTTAAAGGGGCATTCATTAAAATCTCAGCTCATCTCTCCCAAATAAGACCACTGCAGCAACCAATATTATATAAGTAACATTTCTAAATAGAGTTGCTACCCATTTAAAACGTTTATGGACTGTTTTTATTTTGGGAGCTCTAGCCATAATAGTAAATAAGAAAAGTATTATGGGCAGAGCTTGTCCTTGGTCTTCATAAATCTAACAGTATTTTTTTAATTAAAAATGCAAGTACAAATAGGATTACAAATGTAAAAACATACATAATAAACCTGAAACATATACATTACAATGACAACACCTAGCTTCTTGAAATGAGTTCAAGGGTGTTTTCAGATGAGGCTTTTATTGCCCTGCCTCATTCATGGAATTTGAAGTGTGTGTGCATGCGTGTGTTTCTAAACAACATCATCTTCACTTTGTAGCTCTCCTGTGTTTTTCCACCACTTCCTCCATCTTTTTTCTTTCTCCCAAAAAATCTATTAAGGAAAACACACACACACACAGAAAAACTGCACAAGGCCTTTTGGTTACTAGTGCTACAAGCCCTCCATCTGGAAGAATCCAAGTCTCCAGGATAGGATTAATTACACCCCAGGGTCCTGTGTGGACATTATTTCAGAGCTCCTGGCAATAATCTTTGAGAATTGTTGGAGAATGGGTGAGGTGCTGGAAGACTGGAGATGGGCAAATGTTCTCCCCTTCTTCAAAAGGGGGAAAAGGCAGATAGGGAAAACCACGCACTGGTCAGCCCGACACTGATACCAGGCAAAATGACTCAGTGGTAGGTCTATGAGCATCTAGATCAACATGCCCCAACCTGGTGCCCTCCAGATGTTTTGGAATTCAACTTCTCTCAGCCCAAGCAGCATCGCCGGTACTCTGGAATTCTGGGAGTTGCAGTCCACCACATCTGAAGGACACCAGGTTGAGAAAGGCTGATCTAGATTCTTGTTGTTTATTCGTTCAGTTGCTTCCGACTCTTCGTGATTTCGTGGACCAGGCCACGCCACATCTTCCTGTCAGCCATCGCCACCCCCAGCTCTAGATTCTAGAGAATAATAGTTTGATTAAGCCAATATGGTTTTATGAAGAATATGTAATCTCCCTCTTTGATAAGAGTTTCTAGTATGGTAGATCTTGCGAATGCTGTGGAGATAGTATATCCTGACTTCAGGAAAGCATTTGACAAAGTTTCCCATGATATGCTTGTTATCCAGATGGCAACATGTAGCCTGGCCAGTACTAAGTGGACCCACAGCTGATTGAGCAACTGTACTCAATGAGTACTCATTAATGCTTCTGCGTCAACCTGGAGAGAGGTCTTGAGCGCAGAGCCACAAGGCTTGGTTCTAGGCCCTGTGCTGTTCAACGTGTTGATAAATTACTTGGATGAGGGTGCAGAGGGAATGTTTATTAAATCTGCAGATAACACAATGCTTCGAGGGGTGGGGGGGAGAGCCAACACTATGGAAGACAGGATCAAGATTCAAAGGATCTTGACCGGCTAGAACACCGGGGGTGAAACAAACGATGAACTTCAACACAGTTAAACGAAAAGCTTTTAGATGTACACACAAAAATGAAAGGCACGAGTATCGGATGGGGGAAACCTGGCTTGGCAGCAGTATGTGTGAAAAGGTGTCTTCGAGGATCACAAGCTGAGCACGAGCCACAGCAGTGTGATGTGGCTGCAAAAAAAGATAATGCAGTCTTAGGCTGCATTAACAGAAGTATAGTATCCAGATAACGGGAAGTAATGGTTCTGCTCTATTCCACACTGTTCAGGCTGCATTTGAAGCATGGAGTCCAGTTCTGGATGCAATATTTCACTGACAAACTGGAGGGGGTCTTTGGAAGGGTGACCAGGATGGTGCCTGGAAACTAACAAGGACAGTTGAAAGAGCTGGGCATGTTTACACTGGAAAAGAGAAAATGAAAGGGAAACAAGCCCACAGTCTTCAAATATCTGAAGAGCTCTCATGTGGAAGGTGGAGTGGAGGTGTTCCCTCTTGTCCAGAGAACAAGACTAGAAATTGCAGAGAAGCAGATTTTGGGTGTCCATTAGAAGGAACTTCCTAACAGTAAGAGCAGTTAGATAGTGGAACAGACTGCCTCAAATGGTGGCGGGTTCTCCTTTGCTGGAAGCATTTAAGCAGAGCTGGGACACCCATCTGTACTGCACTAAACAGGGGGTGGGCTAGATGATCTCCAAGGCACCTTCTAACCCTATGATTCCAACTCTATGATCCAGATTATATCTAAGCATACAACTACACATGTAGACAGAAACCATATACCTTACATTAAAGAAAAGGACCTATATAAGATTAAAGTCCAGATTGGTGCTAGCCTTCATAAAGTTAACGTAAGGAAACATTGACTGCATTTACATGCTATGATAAACCAAAATTCCAGAGAATCCTGGCTTATTGTGAACAAGTGGCCTTGTGCACACAGTCTGTTTGCTCTCCTTTTGCTCTTCCCTGTTAGTGCAACAGGTGAACAAACACAGGGTTGTTTTTTTAGCATGTTATCCAAACTGGGATTCCTGGCTTGTTGCTCACAACTAAGCCCGGAATTGTAAAACAAGAACAAACCGTGGTTTGCCATTCTGGCTGGCTGAGGGAGCACCAAGCCCTGGATTCCCTGGTTTGTGCAACGTGTTTTGCTTAGTGGCTCGCACAGCCTTTTCTGCACCCCCTAAACTATCCTGTTGCCTTCAGCATGCACTGTAAAATGGAGGACAGTATTCCATTGCCAGTGTTGAAGTATAATTCAACTGCCAGTCCAGCTGGCTTCTGTACATGGAACATGGAGAAGCACCATCTTTCCTTTTGTCTCAGGCAGCAAAATGCTTTGGGCCAGCCCTGAACAAAGATGTCTAATATCACCATTCACTGCTGGGGGTAAATGTAAACAGTTGCCTTCGGGCCATTTATATGACAGCAAAACTCACTTCCTCCCTTATCCTGACATTGGTTGCCTAGCCCCATGGAGGGATGCAAGAACATAAGAAGAGCCCTGCTATATTTTATTTATTTATTCATTATTTATTTATTTCATTTGTATACTGCCCAACAGCCGAAGCTCTCTTGACCAAGGATCGACTGAACCCAGAATTCTGCTCACACAACAGGAAACCCACAAGCAGGACACGAGGGCAACTGCATCCTCTCGCCCATGTTCCCCAGCAACGGGTGTACAATAGCTTTACTGCCTCTGATACTGGAGGTAGCATAGAGGCATCAGGACTAGCAGCCATTGATAGCCTTTTCCTCCAGGAATTTGTTTAACCCCCTTTTAAAGTCATCCAAACTAGTGGCCATCACTACGACTTGTAGTAGCATACTCCATAGTTTAACTCTGTGCAGTGTGAATAAATAATTCATTTTATCTGTTCCCACCAATCAGCTTCATGGGGTGACCCCACTGGGTTCTAGTATTGTGAGAGAGGGAGGAAAATGCCTCCCTCTCCACTTTCTACACACCATGCATAATCTTGCATGCCTCTGTCGTATCTCCCCTTACTTGCCTTTTCTCCAAGCTAAACAATCCCAGCTGTTGTAACCTGCTTTCATAGGGGGGATGCTCCAGCCCCTTGATAATTTTAGTTGCTCTTTTCTGTACTTTTTCCAGCTCTACAACATCTTTTTTTTTTAGGTGTGGTGATCAGACCTGTGTATATACTAGACATGCAGAGAGTCCACAAATACACATCGTGTTTCTCAAATGCTAGAACACTGCTCCCTGATGCATCGTTTTTTACATGCAGGGAATTGTCCTGTATTCACCTGTAGAAGACCCCACCTGAAATGGGACACCCCAGATGTCTTTGCAACATGTCAGTGTCCCCCCCCCCACACACACAACTGCCATGCTAAACTGTGCATATAACTTTTTAAATCCTACAATGTCTCATTAAGAAGACTGTTGCTTCATAGAATCATACAACAGTAGGGTTGGAAGGGGCCTGCAAGGCCATCGAGTCCAACCCCCTGCTCAGTGCTGGAATCCAAGTCAGAGCATCCCTTGGGCAGAAGAAGAGCCCTGCTTACAATTTAGCTCTCACAGAGGTGGTCCACCTGGCTGGGCTGTACCACCTCAGATTACAGGTGTGGGCTCACATGATTGAACATTCCTCAATGTTGTTTTAAGAAACCCCATGATGCAGAAAACAAGTATGTCAATGAGAAGGCCAGGGCCTGATATCTAGCTTTCTATGTGCAGGGAATTTGTTTTGCAAGGGGAAAGCATTCACTCATGTCAGTCTCCATCCACAGTCTGAGTGGTACAAGTATGAGCTGTACATATTACAAGTTTACCACCTCGACAAGGCCTAGTGCTGAGCATCCACCAGGCCCAACACCCTATTTCCTACTGTGGCCAGCCAGGTTTTGGGGAGATCCTTCCCTTCCCTGCTTGCTTCGGTTGCAAGACACAGTAGCCAAACTGCCCAGCAGCTCCTGTGCTGCTTGCCCTTTGCTCCCTGTTTACTCAGAGTAGGGCTGACTGTCTAACATACTCTCCACCACCCTGGCACCAGACCTTCCCCCTCCCTGCGTGCCTGACCCACAAGGCAGGAACCCACCAGGCCCAAACAGAGTGCTCATTGAAGCTCGCAAGCTGGGCGATACCATAAAAGAAGGGAACGGGGTTGTTTGTCTTGAGAAGCCCGGTCCTTGCAGAGTATTTAATATTCCCCAGCATGCAGTCGTGTCTCTCCTTGCGTCTCTGCCTGTCAGTTAAGCCCCGGGATGTTTGTTTTAACGGCCACTTGTGGTCAAGGCTGGTGCCAGTTGTGCGGCCCTGGTTGCACAGATTTAACGTGGGGGCAGGGGAGTTGGCCCACGAGCCCAAAGCTCAGGGAAGGCAGTCAGGGACACCCCATCCTAATGGGAAACAACTGAGCTACATCTAGAGGGGGGTGGGGGAGCCCTCAGGGATGTTTAACTCTTTCAAGATCTATAGGGCTGCTCTGTTTTTCTACCCTGGATGGGACTGTCAAGTCTTAACCCAGCCCTTTCTCTTACGCCTGTCACGGCAGTGTGATTTGCAGAAATCATGGATTGCGTCCACACCGTGAACAGTTCTGCAGGCTGATTTCTGTAGGCTGCTGAAGGCATAAGAAGAGGCTAGGGCCAGGCCATTCTCCCCCCACCCCCCACGTCCATTGGCAACCCTAATCCCAGAGAACAACTTAATTAAGCCTCCCAGACTCCCGAGCAAAATATCTGAGCAAACAGGATTACACATTTAAGGTATTAGCACCTCTGCAGCTGGTTAGCTGCTTGGCACATTAAAGGAGATTAGCCTCAAAGGGCCCTCTGCTTGCAAGAAGAGCTGGGAAAACTATGCTGGCAGCTAGCACCAGAAGACTGGGCCGGGAGGGCGCTTGTCATCTCCACCAGGGCCGGTCGGTCTAAGATTTTTTTTCTAAGGCAAGTTACAAGATGATGCCCAATTCTGACCAGACTGGCAGTGAAATATGTGACTTCAACCCTGTGATGGAGCCGCACTCTTCACTGCTTCCAAGCTTAGGGGTGCAGCAGGGCAGACCACACATCTTACACAGAGGTGGCTGCTTCATTCTGCCTAATGGTTGGGCCGGCCTTGCAAAATGGTGCCCCAGTCTGGACAGACCTGCAGCCAGAGACTTTGTGGTGAAGGGCCCAAGAGCACACTGGCGTGCGTCTGGGTGCAAACAATGCAAAACAACTAGCTTGTAATTGCAAGTAAGCTGTTCTGTTGAATGTTCTTTCAGGGTATGAAGTAGTATAAAAAATGTAATTGTATCATGTTCTTGGTTTTCAGTCGCCAAGCTCATTCCGTCCAGTTTTCGTATAAGGTTTCCCCCACCCCCTGGCACAAATTTGTACATATAGCAGTGCACATTTTTGAAATGCAAGCATTTTTTCAAAAAATGTTTGTATATTCCTGAACTTGTGCTTGTGTTCAAAAAAAGCATGGGGGGGGGGGGAATGTGCACTTTGAAATGTGCATTTTTTTTTCAAAAGTACACATTTTTATGCTTTAGTGAATGAGGGAAAAGTACACATTTCTGAAAAATGCTCACTCAAACGAACACTTTCCCAATTCAAACGAACCGAAAAACGTCGTAAATGAAAATGGGAGTGAGCCAAACTGACCTTCCCCATGAAGTTTGGATCATTTCACCAAACTCAAGCATCCCTGGTTCTCCCATCTGTAGATACCTGTCAGTGTTCCCGAGGGCGTGAGGGTGCACCTCTCCAAAAGAATGCTGCTTCAGAGCGTTGCTGCTTCTAAAGGTGTTCCCACACCAAAAAAACTGCTTGGGTTGCCTCACAGTGAGACAGGCCCTGTTGGACCAGCTCAGCCTGGGCAGGTGGGATCCTCCATCCTGCCCCAGCAACCAAGAGAGGGTCCCAGCCAAAGTCCCCCCTTTCCTGTGCGACATCCCAACTGCCCCACAGGTGCAGAGCTGCCTCACGGCCAGTCACCTGGGGACAACTGCCAATGGCACCATGGAATCTATGAACCCAGGGAAAAACCCTAGATCACTCTACAAGCAGTCATGGGCTTTGTAGGACTCTAACATGAAGGCAGGGTGGGGGCCCACCCTAGAAAGGGTAGGCTGAAAGGTTTACTGGATACAGGCAAAGGTGAGATAACTTGTGCCTGTCTTCACTAAACCTTGCGGTCAAAGTGGGCTAAGAATTTCATCTGTATCCCACTTTTCCCATGAGAAGCAACTTCAGCACCTCACCATTAAACACCTTCCTGTGGCCCGCAAGCAAATGGGAGCAAACTGGTTTATTCTCTGCACATCGTGTAAGGTACTAGAACATTATATACTATATACATATATACTATACTACCACTAAGGGAGGGGCTGTAGCTTCGTGGTAAAGCCCTGCTTTGCATGCAGAATGTCCCAGGTTCAACCCCGGCAGCATCTCCAGGTCGGGCGAGGAAAGAATCCTGCATGAAACCCAGGAGAGCTGCTGGCAGTCAGTGTCGACAATACTGGGCTAGATGGACTAATGGCAGCTTCCTATGTACTACATACAATACATACTAAAAGTAAACTCAGTCTCCGAGCACTGATCCTTATGTAGCCAAAATAGCACCATCCACACACAAGAAGGATATATAAGATATAAGACTTGGGGGAACTCCAAGGTTTACAGAAGTACAAACAATACTTAACAGCCCAATGAGGACTTGGCATGCTCAGTAACTACAAATCGCTTAGAGACTGTTGAGGTGTGTGCAGAAAATGGGGGGGGGGATGGAAAAGAGTATCCTGGAAAAGACATGGCTGGCTGGAACCATGGACAGGCGCACTCCACTGTGCAAACTTTTATTGCAAGTCCTAGTTGTAGATGATGTTGTTAGCAGGGCTTTTGCAAGCTTTGCAAATAAACTCCTAAAGGTTATTGTCCCAGAGTAGTTTTTACTAGCCTTCTAACTACCGAATACTCTTTTAGTCAGTTCTGGCGACCAAGAGCCTTTTCACTTGGCCACCAACAGGCAATATCTACTCACTACGGGTGATCAGAAGAGTAGCTATCTGCAAGGCTGCACAGTTTCTTAGCGCACAATCCTATTCACGTTTAGACAGAAAAAAGTCCTTGCTAGCTGGGGGATGCTGGGAGGTATAGGACTTTTTTTTGTCTAAACTTGCATAGGATTGTGCCATTAAGCTTCTAAAGACCTGGGTGCTTGTGACTTAAGTCATAATGAGCAACATTTGCCAGCTTGGCCTGCAGGTTTCCAATCCAGGAATCAGAGCCATAAATACAAGGGAGATAAAACAGCAAACACAATGAAAGAGGGAAGGATCAGAAAGGGGGTATTCTAACAAGAGCCCAAGGACAGGAACACTGAGATGTAATAATCTGGACCTTATTTAAATGTTTGTTCTGCACAGTAAAATTTGGAAGACAGTCCAGCTGGACGGGAGGGGGGAACATAATCACCAGGCCAATTGTATATTTCCCCTAGAAATTTCATGTCATGCTGCACCAGCAGAGTTACATTTTCAGGGTCCAATTTCAATAAATCAGCACGTCGTGCTGGGTAACAGGAGCACAACTCTCTCCTTCTTCCCCGAATGTTCACAGGTAAAGCCAAGAACAAAATGGTCATTCTTTCTGGAGTCTGGCAGCAGGACAAATTACTTTCTGCACCTCCTAGCGCCGAAGGACTCCTTATTAAAATATCGCCTCTGCTACCGTCCCACTTGTAGTTAAACCAAGGGCAAAAAATGAAGCGGGCAAATATGTCTCCTGGGTAGGATGTTTGGAGAGTCGAGTGTGCAATTAAGAGAAATACGAAGCCACCTTGCTGAGTGGGTGCAGGGAGATCCTTCAGTTTCGCAATGCCCCGGAAACTAGTGTAGCTAAATAAACCAAGCAGCTCCCGGTTCAAATCTCATCGCAGTTGTGATGTGGGAGGCTGGTGAGCGAATCTTCTCTACAGTTTGAGGATATTCTTTTCATGACAACAGCTGGGGTGGCAGCAGTGAAGGGCAGGGTGGTGGTGATGATAAATTGGATTGGGGCCATGGTGCTTCCATGGGGAAGTTTTCTTTCCAACCCTCCCCCCAGCAGCATGTTCCTGACTCAACTCCACCCCCAGAAAGGGGCACAGGGGGAAGGGTTTTAAAAGCCTTCCCCCCATGCTGTGGCCCCAACCAAGTTCAGGAGCCTCCAAGGTTGCTTTGATCTTTAAAAAACAGCCGGTGTGGTGAAGTGGTTCGTGCTAGACAACAACTGGGAAGACCCAGGTTCACATCCTCCCTGAACTATGAAACCCACGGGACAACTCTGAGCCAGTCACGCTCTCTCAGTGTAACCTACCTCACAGGGTTGTTGTGAGGATAAAATAGGAGATAGGAGGAACACGTATGCTACCTTGAGCTCCTCGATGGAACATAACTAAACCAATCAATCAATGTGGTCGACCCTGTTCATGGAGGATATGTCTATAAGTGCCTACTAGCCATGAGGCTATATATTACCTCTGGTACCAGAGGCAGCATGCCTCTTTGTTGCCGGGGAACGTGAGAAAGAGGATAGTATTGCAACTCATGTCCTGCTTTGGCCTTCCCATTTGGGGTGTTTTGCTGGCCATCGGGCACACAGAATGCTGGACTAGATGGACCTTTGGTTAGATCCAGCATGGCTCTCCTGATATTAGGTCTAGTTTAGCCCTCTGCCACCAAGTCTTCAGGGAGCCTTAAACAAGTTGCTATACCAGTCTCACACTGTCCTACTTTACAGGGCTGCTGTAAGAGTTACTAAGGGTTAAACTACTTATTATGTTAATTGTGTAGCATGTTGCTTGAGCCTTACCTTTTCTTTATTTTAGTGTAACGGCATTCAGTCCTGATTAAGATCAGGACCAGTGTGCACCAGGAGGGGAGGATTAAACGTTTTTCCCCATTTGCTGCCCTCGACCCTGCATGGGGATTTACAGAAAAAATAAAAGCTCAACCGGAGTTAAGTTTTTTTCCTTTTTTAAAATCCTCCTGCATGGGAGGGGGGAGCTTGAAGCCCCCCCCCCCCCAGTGCATGCTGATCCCTATCTGAATCAGGACTGCGCACAATTACTCTCAAGGAAAGAAAAAGTTATGGCTCAGGTACATGCTACGCAATTACAGTAATGTAACAAACTGAATGTCCAGACGAGACAGAGGTGCTCCTGCTGAGTCAAAAGGCAGATCAGGGAGTAGGGATCCAACCTGTGCTGGATGGGGTCACGCTCCGCCTGAAGACTCAGGCTCCCAGTTTGGGTGTCCTCCTAGACTCGGCCCTGAACCTGGGTGCCCAGGTCTTGGCAGTGGCCACGAGTGTGTTTGCACAGCTGAGGCTAATGTTCCAACTACACCCGTTGCTAGAGAGGTCTGATCTGGCCACAATCACAAAGGCCTTAGTTGCATCGCATTTGGACTACTGTAACGTGCTCTACATGGGGCTGCTTTTGAAAACTGTTCAGAAACTTCAGCTGGTCCAGAATGCTGCAGCCAGACCGTGGAGCAGGGCTGGTTGCAGGGAGCATGTGACCCCCTTGCTGCAACAGCTTCACTGGCTACCGGTTTGTTATCAGGCAGAATTCAAAGTCTTGGAAATGACCTCGAAAGCCCTATATAGTTTGGGTGCAGGCTACCTGAAAAACCACCTTCTCCCATACGAGCCTGCCTGGTTCTTAAGGTCTTCAGGAGAGGCTCTTCTTTCAAGACCACCACCTTCAGAGGCATGTTTGGTAGTGATGTGAGAGAGAGCCTTCTCGGTGGCTGCTCCCTGGCTGTGGAACTCCCTGCCAAGGGAGGTTAGGTTCTCTTCCTCTCTGCTGTGCTTCCACTGGGAGGCAAAGACCACTTTATTCAAGCAGCCCCTTGGTGTTTAAGGAGATCTGTTGAACTGGATGTTGGTTTTACTCTGTTGTTGTGTTTTTAATTGTTTTTAATTGTGTTTTAATGTATTTGCTTATTGTTTTTATTAGTGACTGTAAGCTGCCTTGAGTGCCATTTCTGGTAGAAAGGTGGGTACAAATCAAATACATGAATAAATGTGTTGTGTGATCCTAAGATACATGTAAGGGAAGAACTCTGAACCCTCTGAAGTGTGTTACTATCACCACAAGATGTGGTAGTGGGCAGTAGGTGAGGGAATTAGAAGTTACAATAAACAAGTGAGTTTTACTCCACTTATGGAAGGGGAGAAGCTGGGTTCGACACAGTACTGCCATTTTTGGCGGCAGCCTCAAGTTGGTCATAATATCTACTTCCATCCTAAGGTAGTGGCCATAACCCCATCTTGTGGTAGTGAATTCCTTAAGTTAATGACTGGTTGTGTGAAGTTATAATCTATAATAAAACTGCTGCTGTTCCTTTCTCTTAAATTTAGAACTTACCACATAACACCCACTAGGAGACCTTACTCCTTTCCTAAGGTATGGTGAAGCCTGATCCTTGCCCACCCAAGAGCAAAATAAACGGTCAAGCGCATTAAAAGGACACATCAGCGCAAACAGAAAATGTTTGTGTTGAACACACACCAGGGCCTCAGGACATTTCAAAAACAGCTGGATAAATCTGCATGCGCCATCAAGGAGGGGATGGCACTAAAACCATTTTTGCAAGCAATGGTGGTCACTGAGAAAATATCAACATTTGCCAAGAAGCACCCTTCGAGTGGTTGGATGAGGTGTGCCATGATTATTCCCCTGACACATGCCCCAGTTTAGACCAGCAAATAAAACTAGTTATATCACAACGGCCAAATGCTGAGGCTCGATTTATTTCAAAAAGTGGGTGCGGAGCTACTCACTCAAATGCATCCAGGCATATCTACATATATGCATGGCAAATACATACACGTATGGCAATTCACTCAAACGCATGCGCACAGACTCACACACGCGCACGCACACACCTGGCCCTACTCAATCCAGCCTTCCTGGGTTCCACCCCCTTTCTGTCAACCACGTATTGTTCAGTAGTTTCCCGGCGTTTGTGCAGTATTTCTCCATTCTAAAAAGACTGAAATGCCTCTCCTGCGGCTTAGTCACTGTCAGTAACAGCCCTGAGCTAAATAAGCGGATATTTTCGGCCCTGCCGCTTTTGCCTTTGGTCCTGCCCCCTTTCCCCTTCAGCCCTGCCCACCCCTGGAACATACCCCAAGAGCGTCTCTGAAATGGAATTTGGCCCTTTTGCTGAAAGAGATCCAACACCCCCGATGTAAGGAATATACCTGTAGCAGTGCAGAATAGTTTCAGATCAAACATGCATGGGCCAGCGCCCAACATTCGCCTTCACTCTCCCAAGATCATGTCACACTCCTGTGCGACCAAGAACGGAGGAATGCCGATAAAGGCAGGCTTGATCGTCAGTGGCTGGGGTCATGGCTGAGTCACTAGGGAAGGGAGGAGACCAGTCTCCACCCCAATAAAAAACCCTCCAAGGGCACTCCTTTACTTTTGGCCATATGAAAGAAAATAGTTGCCCTTCGCCTTATCTGGAGAGCCAGAGGGAAAGAGAGGAATACATTTTTGTACGTGGGGACAACGTTGCAGTCAGATGCAAAATATGTCCTGCATCTCTCACGCTGTGTCGTCCTACCCTCAATGACAGGTTTTGGGGGGAAGGAGCCCTACCTCCACCCAGCACACCTGTCATGTCAACAGCTGTCCGCTAGTAATTTAATAGACAAAGGCCATTATTCATTGTTAGAAGGAAAGGCCACCACTCTTTCTAATAGCAAACGCAGGTGATCAGTGCTGACAGGCTCAGAGTCAGGCCACTAAGAAACAAGAGCGAAGTATCAGCATGCTTGGAGGAACTCGGCGGTTTGTAGAAATAGGGGCAGTGGTGTGGAAACATTAAAGAAAACTTAAGGAGGCAAAACATTTTAAAAAGGAGCACAAGCAGGGACTGAACAGGCTGAGTTGCCATGGAATATAGAGTGAGAGTTGGAAAAGAAAAGCGGAACATGGGGAGGGAGGGTGGGGGGGAGGCAGAGAAGAGTAGCATGTTCTGCTTGAAGGGAAAGTTTGGCTGGAAACCTGACCAGGAGCACTTCTTTCATGATGAAGGATATACTGCATCATTTCGTTCCAGGTTCCATTTGTCCCTTAACATTTTCTTTTTCAATCCCTATGACAGTAACACACCAGAACAGCCTCCAAATAGAAAACTCAAGGTGCTCTTAACATTTCAGCCCCACCAAGTAAAATCATCTCCATCCAGTTAAATAACTAGAGCTTGAACTGATTAATCTATCAATTAAAATTGCAGTCCTATCTTCTATATTGCTGGCCCACTTCACAGGGTTGTTCTAAAGATTATTCAGTGTTATATATTTCTTACATCTAAATATTAAGTCATCTCCTATACCCCCTCGACAGGCTTGAGGTTTTTTTTGTTTTCTTTCAACACAGCACCTACATCTCTCTTTCTGGAACACTGGGGGTTGGATTTTGTAGATTTACTGCTCGAGTGTGCAGCTCTGGAATTGGTTGTCTTTCAAGATCTCTAAAAATGCCTTCTAAGCTTTCTCCTGCTTTTTGCTTCTCCTCTAGGGGTATTTTATAAGATGAGAGGAGAATTAGGGCCATTCCACCAACCTTGCTGAAATACTTGTTTTTCTCTTCTCTCCCTATTCGGTTTTCCTTCTGTGTCATGTCTTTTTAGACTGTAAGCCTGTGGATGGAGACATATTAAATTGAACATGGACAGTCCACACGTCACCACACATAGGACAGTATGTTTACATTTTTGATCCCGCTAAGAGGCCTCACTGCCACTACTCTTCTGGAAATCTATAGCCTGCTACCAAAGAGAACACAGGATGAGGAGATACAATCCAGTGTAGGAGGCCTTAAAAAAATGGGGAATGGGAATTTTATGTGATAACCTCTGAAGGCGGAGATGTACAAATCATGTAACTGGACCAGAAGGAGCGCTGGGCAAGCAAGGCGTGCTGCAGCAAGCAATATTTGGAGAATGGATGGTGAGCCCTCCGGAGGTGATCACCCCTTCAAGGCTGGCCAGACTGTCTTCACAGTTGACTGAGGAAATATAAAGACACGAAAGGCCGCTGGTCTGAGTAGGCCTGGCCAAACAGCAATGGGAGATCCATGAGGTGGGTCGGTTGAGGGAGTTCGCTGGAGCGGAACCAGGCAGTATCTTGGCCAGCGAGCATCAAACGGAACTACTTCTGAGAAGACCTGCACGGGACAGGTCTGGAAGACAAGCAAAGGCCCTTTCCGAAAAGGAAATGGAAACCCACAAAGCTAGGGTTCTCGCTGCAGCTGAACACAAATTAGACCAAAAAAACAGTAACAACAAGATGGCCTATATGGAAACTAACCTTTGTAGGACTTCTTTGTGTGAACTTGTGGGTGCAATACAATCCCCACAGAGCTAAGGATCTATAGCATTTCTCCCTCAAAAGTAAGAGAATTCCACAGGGCAGGGAGAGGTCAGGTTTGTGGGATCTACCTCGATTTTTCCTAGAAGCCTGACGTCCACCAAGATGGTGCAAAAGGCATACACTTAAAACTAAAGAATTCTGAGGCCAGGGAATTTGTTTGGAGTACTGAATGGAGCGTACAATTCTTGCACACAAAAATCCGCTCTTGGTTACCTCTAGCTGTCTTCATTTCAGCGGTATAATTTAAGGGTGTTGCTGGGAGTTATTTTGTTGTTGTTGCTGCTGCTGTCAAACGGTTGAGGCTTAGAAACCCTTGCTAGCCCATCTACTGCAAATCTCCCAAAGATCTCCCAGAAGATCGAGATCTACCTTCTGCCCACCCCTGCTGTAGGGCAAAGCTTGTAACTGAAACGGAGATGACCGTCTCTGGGGGCTCAGGTTCTCCGGGACTTCGTGGGAGAAGAGGAGAGAACAGGAAGCGTTTTGTCAAGGACTCCAAGGGCTGCACAGCCGGCCATGTTACCTCTGTTTTCACCTTGCACGGTGCGCCCTGAGAAAATCCTTTGCTTGAGTGCCTCATTTCTTCCTGTTTAAAGGACAGGCCACCTTGACCAAGCCTCCCGCGCAAATCTGAAGCCAGGCTTCAACCAGGAACCCTGTGGAGGCCTGAGGCTGGGAGTACCTTAGTGAACTACAGGGGCTGCGGGTGCTAAGTCCTCAGGTCTGAGGGGGTCCTGGGCAAGATGCCCTCTGTGGGGAACCCTTGCCAGCTTCCGGACTAATGGCGGGTAATTGAGGAGGAGCGCCATCACCTGTCCTACTCTGCCCTCTTTTCTTTTATTTTATTTACCTTTTATTTGCCTTCTCTCTTTCCCAGAACTCCACTGAGTGCTGGGAAAGAATTTTCTTTTAGGAACCCAGAATATCACAATGACAGTGCTTCTCCTCCGTCACTGTTTAGCCATGGCCGCTTCTGCATCCCCACCCATCTGAAGTGGCACAGGTGGTGGCTGGGAGGAGTCACCTATGCTAGTCTGGGCAGGCAGGGATGGCAGAAGCAGTGGTGGCCGGCCAGCAGTGCAGAAGAAGCCGCATCCCTTGCTCACTTCTGTTGGTAGCGAGCCAGAGATGAAGCTTCTGGATTGGCCAGGCTTGGTGCATAGATAGTAGAAGGCTGGCTTCCTTCTGCCCTTGCATCTTGATTCAAAGACATCCCCCCCCCCCCGTGATTCTGCTCTAGAAATTGAGCTAAGCTGGAGAGCATTCATTTCGAGGCTGGGTTCTGGATTAGCCTCTTATGACCTTCATCGTGGTTGATGTCAAGGGCTCCTTGGAGGCCTCTCTCAGTCTAATCCAGTAGCCAAGTCCAGACACAGACAAAGGGATTCTTTTCAAAGCCTTACTCCTCTTTTACAACTTAACAACTCTACTGTTAGCAACTAGATATGAGCAGCAGAGTACCTATGTCCTACGTTGGAACAGTTGGTCCCCGTTTGAAGGAGAATCACTGGCAGACCCTGAACTTATGGGCTAGGGAGAGTCCCTCCCCTTTTCCCTTGGGTCCTCTGGGCGCAACCGTTGTTTGCGCGCCAACCGGGCACTACGCTTCCTTTCCGTGCCCTCCATTTGGCGCTGCTCCCTGCGTCAGCGTCGCACATCCAGCAAGTCTGCTTCCCGCACTCTGTCACTCCCAGGACTGCTATCTATGCTAGGAATGCCGGTGGGAGGAATCTCTGCCAGCTGTTGGCCCTGGGAAGGATGAGCGCACTCCTCTCCCAGGAGCGGCTCCTCTTCCTCAGAATCAGAACTACTCTGGGATTCTATGGGCTCAGTGTCCACCCTGACAGTTGAGACATTTTCCCCTTCTTCTTGGATCCTTCAAGAATACAGGAAAGTTTCTTTTCCAAGATGCTGTAGCAACTTATCTGGAATGAGAAGCGAGTAAGGATGGAATCACCTAAAAAGATGGGGAGGGATAGATGAAGATCATTAGCATCACCCCCCACCCCCACCCCCACTATACATTATCAATACTGTAAGTGGAAATTCCTACAGAGGGCAGCATTGCACCCATCGGATCAGGAGCCTCTTTTGCAGAAACCTCATCTGAAAGTTGGTCTACATTCTCCAGTCTTGAAATAACCAAACAGAAGCACCGGTGGTTCCAAGGCTATTGGGGAGGGCAAAGTTCTGAGTTCCCATTTCCTCACAATTTCTGGACTGAATTGTCTTAAAATATGCTTCAGATGGAAAAACAAAAATCAGGATTTTAATTCCTTAATCTTGTCTGAATCTGCACGTGAGAAATGGAACCCCAATGTAAGACACTGATTCTATTGTTGTTAAGAAGAGGGGGAGAGATGTTTATAGGAAAGTGATGATAAAGAAATGATGGGGGGGGGAGGAGAAAGAAAAAGAAAGAAGAGAACTAAAAATCAAGTCTCTGCCTATGACTCAAACGGAGGAGGAAAGACAGTATCAGGTGTAAGTATGGCTTCAGCTACATAATTTGTCAGGTGTGTCTACAAAGCACTCTTACAGATAAATTCATCAAAATGGCTAGCTTGCAAAAAATGTTCTACTAGTCAGCTTGCCTGCCCCCACATAACTGTGATAGTAATTTGTGGCCTACACAAATTTCCTACAAGGAAAGAGAACCAACTTTTATTAAACTTTCTTGGCTTGATTGCCTGCAGGCAATTCTAACTCACCACAGGTGATTCGGCAATCCTGCTCAAGGGTGATCTCATTCAAGGGAAGACAGGGCTCCAGTATTTGTGCAGAGGATGATTTTCAGCCAGCGCAGCTTGTCATGTAGGAGTGGAAAAGGCCCAGGAACCACAGCAGACTGCCACATATGGCCACAGGAAGACACTGATGGTTTTAGATTTACAACTTAGCTGCTAAAACTGTCCTTTGTGGCCATGATCCAACAAAGCAACATGCATGCACAAAGGAAGAATCATGCACAGGGGCTGCAATTAAAAATCCACACAGAGCTATTGACCTGCTGAAGAGGCAAGCTGCTTTTCTGTTTTAAAATCTTAAAATTAAATGACAAGGGGCTCACACGCCTGACTACCATCCTTGCTTCAAGGCCTGCTGCTTGCGGACTAGACATAATCACTCCCTTCTCTCCACCTTGCTGTTCCTATCTGTTGAATGGGAATATTAGTGATCCCCCTCAAAGGGTTTTGTGAAATTCCACAACAGAATAAGTATTATAATTAAGCACCTTGCAAATGCAAAGATGCTGGATATAAACTATTTATACTAATAAAAGAGGATGTGTGTGTGTGTCTGTCCATCGGCCCCATAGCACAAGACCATTAAACTTAACTCGGCATGCATACTAAGGGAGCCCTAAGGGTGTGCACCTCTGGGTTATTTTGTTTTGAAAATATATTAATAAAATTTAATTAATTTAAATGTATCTGTGTGGTTGAAGCTGGCAAGAATATCTTCAGACACCAGGGGCAGACTTTCCTAAGCAGCACATAGCTTTGCAGTCCATACAGTTTGAAGCCAGGGGAGATTAGGAGGCCGAGAGACAGTTATAGGCCTTCCCCCACCCCCTGCTGTGGGGCAGCCCTCCCGTCAGGGGAATGGAGCAGACAGACCCCTCCCTCAGAGATCTGCAGGGCTGTGCCATGGCAGGGGCTGTCCATAGGGTTCGAGTAGGCATGGCTTCACTCAGATGGGGCGAACACAATCTGTCCAATACTGACAGCAGTGTAAATTTGTTCGAAGGCTTCGCTGTATCAAACTAAGGACTAGTCCAACCCGTGCAAAGCCAGATGTGTTCACTAGTTATTGATAAAATACTGCAGGACATGGATCTTTTCTCTAAGTACCAGTAGGTTTAATTAGCGTCTTTAGTCGAGTGCTGTTTGGTCACAGAGATATTACGAAGCAATGCCAGTCCCCCACCCCACCCCCGAGCACAGCTGGAATTCCTTTCCCACTTCAAGATGGAAGCATATGAAACCTGGGCTGCATTAAAGGCTAGCAAGATGCCCTCTTAATTTATGAACTGAGCAATGGTTTACACCAGAGACAAAGAATGGCTAAGCAGGAGGTCTAAGGAAGCTGGGGGTTCAAGGGGACTGGTGTTTTACCCACACTTCCCCCTTTAATAACTCAACACATGACTATTAGTCCCGGTTTATCTGCGTCTATTAAGGAGAGCTGATGAAAAGTTTTTTAATCTACTTTCAAATGACTCCAGGCACTTGGCCGATAGCAGCAGGTTTGCAGAGGATATTGAAATGAAGCTCAACCAACAGGGGAAGCTCGGGGTCACTGGCCTCATTCTGTGCAACTGAGTCCTAAAGCAGGGCTGGGCGACTGGTGGCTATTCAGATGTCTGGCCGACATCCCTCACCACTGGCTGCTGGCTACAGCTGATGGGAGTTGTAGGCCAATATATCTAGAAGGCCATAAGTTGCCCATCCCTGTCCTAAAGCAATGGTGGCCAACATCTGGGGAAGTGGACCATGAGTCCAGTTCAAAGCACATATTGCCACTCTAACACATGCTACAGTGCATACACTCCACCCCACCCAGCCCCCAACAAACTCATCTGGGGTCTGCACTGCTTAAGATGGGGGACGGGAATTCTTAGCAATGTTTAAAGGCGCCCTCAAGATGAAATTTGGGACCGGGGAAGCATAGCATTTTCAAAGCATTTGTTGTACATAGTTACCTTTTTCCGTAGGGAGATGCCCACCCAATGCCCTCCCCTAAATTGTGGTCCTGGACTGGCCTAGTGAGTGGAAAAGCAGGCGGCAACATGGCACAGGAGAAGCAGGCCTGACTTCGTACCCGCACCCATCACATCCTGTCCATCACATCCTGTCCAGGTGTGTCATGAATTCTTGCAGTCCCTGCCACATGCAGCAGGTGAGCCCCAGGTGGACCATTCATGCAGTGAAGTGAACCAGAAGACAAACTGCTCACTGATCCTCAGGTAAGGAAAGCAAAACACTATAAGCATGCTCTAAGGCTGCCTCTGAATACGAGAATTGCCTTTGCTAGATCAGGTCTAGTGCTGCATTCTGCACACTGCAGCTCATCATCTTGGCTTCCCACATCCCATCGCTACCCAGGTGTCCCCAACTGCACTGGTTGTGCCTTGCTGCTTGTCCCATGTAACTAACATTCTGAGATCTTGCGCCTCTGCAATGTGGGTGTTACCACAGACAAGAAGCGTTCACACACCTCTCCTCCACGGATGCATCGTAAACCTCGCTTAATGTGGCCAGCACAACACCTCATGGCAGCGAACTCCGTAAGTCGACTGCGAATAGGGATGTCGGAGACCAGGATGGGACTTGCCTCGTGCGAATGTCCCTCTCGGCGGCAGGTCCCACTGGTTCGGCGGCGGCGGAGGCCGGTCTTCCGACCGGCTGCCACCGCCGCCATTACAAAGTAAAAAAAAAAAAAGTGATAGGCTACATAAAGATTTACGTAGCCTATCACGGCTGACTTTGAAAATCTAGCCGTGATAGGCTACGTAAATCTTTACGTAGCCTATCATGTTTTTTGGGTTTTTTTTAACTTTACTTTTTTCTTTCGCGGCCGGAGAGGCGGGGTGCTCCCCTCCGGCCAGAATTTCGGCGGGGAGGGATGGGGCGCCTCCCCCCCCGGCCAGAATTTCGCCAGGGAGGGGTGGGGCGCCTCCCCCCCGCCAAGAATTTCGGGGGGAGAAATGGAGCGCCTCCCCCCCCACACCGAAAAAAGCTGCGGGACCAGGTAAGGGACTTTCGTCCATCCCTAAAGTCTGCGAATTGTGTGAAGAAGTACTTTTTGTCTGTCCTGAACCAATTACTAATCCGTTTCATTGATCCTGCACCACGTGTTGTTAATCTACCTCAGCCTTCTACAATCTGGTGTCCTCCAGATGTGTTGGACTGCAACTCCCAGCCAGCATGGCCATGGAATGATGGGAGTTGCAGTCCAACAAATATGGAAGACAACAGATTGGGGAAGGCTGATCTAACCTCTATCAAACCTCTTCATTGCATTGTACCCCCAAGCATGAAGCAATTGCTGGGGAAAATGTTTACCAGCAACCGTTATGCAGGGAAATATACAAAGTCACATGTTCTGCCTGCATATTCACTAAAGAGGTGATGCATTAACCGAACATTCCATTCTGACCACCCGCAACTCATTCATTCATTCATTCATTCATTTACAATATTTATATACCACTCCACATCAAAGATTTCGGAGCGGTGAACAGCAAGGTAAAAGAATAAAATCCCATAATTAAAACAATTAAACATTTTAAAAGAACGGATGAACATAACTCTTAACTCAAGATGGACAAATGTCAGTCTTTCCCCCCAGAACCTAGAGCAACGCTTATATGTTTTCCCAGTAACACAAATAACCTAATTTACCATGCCCAGGGTGGAAGGAAAGCCGCAAACCTGCAAAAATACAGAACGTGGTGGTGATAGGTGGTGTAATTTAAAAAATATATTATTATTACATTTATATCTTGCCTTTTTCCTCTTGCAAGGAACTCCAGGCAGTTTACATGGTCCTCTCCTCTCCATTTTATTCTCACAACAACCCTCTGAGGTAGGTTAGGCTAAGAGTCCATGATTGGCCCAAAGTTCTGTAGTGAACTTCATAACTGAGTAGGGACTTGAACTCGGGCCTCTCCAGTCCAACACTCTAACCAGTACACCACACTTTGGAACCCCCTGCCACCAAAGGGCCAGCTAGCCTTGAATAACTTCTAAGAGTGGGGTGGAACCCAACCGCCCCCATCATGACAACCGTTATCATGAGTATTGAAGAGCTGCAAAACGAGAACAGGTTGGAAAGGATGTGAGCAATGCCTGGTAAAATTCCAGGAATCAGAGCAGTGGCTGGACAAGTTTTCCAGTAACTGGGTACAGGGTTTAGAGCCCTGCTTACCTCCTTATCCCTACCCATGACTAGCAAAACCAGAACAAATGATGTCACACAGTAAACATTTCAAAAGTCCGATTGCTTAATTTATCCAGCCCACAGAAATCAGCTTTCCTTGGCCGTAAAAAATAATTTTTTTTTTCCGTTTTAGCATGAACTGTACACAGCCCTTCCTGTGGCTTTAATTGGCAAGAGAGATCTGTCAGCAGCGCTCAAGTGTCTCTGTACTATGGGTTTTCATATCATTTGGATCCCCAAAGCAAGAGCAGCAATCAAAAATGAGCCAAAATGCATCTCCCAAACTATGTGCATGAAAGACATGAAGCAAGCACACAGATAAGGAAACTGTGGAAGAAACCCAACTGAATGAATTATGTTGCAGAACAGAGCACAGAGAACTAATCTGCGCTGTGGGTTTTTTGCAGCAAGAAGGAGAAGCCACAGAACTGGCTCACTGGCTCACAGAAGAACATGCTGCGGATGAGGATCGGAAGTGTTTCACCAGCTCAGTTGATAGCAACTGCACACTCTCACTCTGACTAGATCTGCTGGGGCGAGTCAGTGGGGCTGATTGATCTCTCCAGCCAAATTCGTCATCCAGCTGTGACGTGCCCAGCAAACTATTCACTAAGTCTAGGCTTTGTTGCCATAGGTTGCTTAAAGAAAAAATTAACAAGCCAACTCCACATCAACCTTTCCCTTAGATTTGGCGAAACAGCTGCAGCTTGCCTCTTCAACCTAGTGCTTCAAATATTCCATGCTGGCTTGAGGATTTTGAAGTCCTTCCTTAGCCAAGCCTACACCAGTGCGCCCATACAGCCTGGTGGAGATGGGGCATGCTAGCCAAGCATTTTCTCATGCTGCCTCTGATCTTCTTTGGGTGCATCATGTCAAATGAGAATCGCTGGCACTATTGGGTGGAGTGGGGGCTTTGTCAGTCTGGGGGTCTCAGAAAAGGCCTGACCCTATGTCCTCTGGAGCCAACCCTACAAATACAGAAACCGAGGTCAAGAAAAGAGACAGGAAACTATTCTTCCTTCAACCCACCAGATGCCCAAACTTTCTTCCTAACATGTTTAATTTTTGCATTGCCAAATGTCAAGATTCAAGGTTCAAAGCATGCAAAACCTCTAGGATGTGCACTGCGGCATCAAACAAGCACCACCCCTTCAAACAGGTTTCAGTTCATTCTCAGCACGTGGCAGTTGCAAGAATTAACAGAGGCTGAAGATTCCTCATGGAAATGTGACATGGGAAATCCATATTACCAACTGGACTTGAATTCTCTGATGTCAGCCATCTGAAGAAGGGAAAAATCAACAAGGGAGAGGATGGAGTTCATACGCTGGTCCCTTGTTTGGCAATCTGGTACATTGTGAAAAGGTAGCAATGTGTTTCCCCGTGTGGATCTGACCATTCATACATACGTTGTCCTTCCCTTAGTGTGCTGCATTCTTTGACTGCTCATGAACATTGTGTGGTTTCCACCACATCAGAAATTCCCACCCCAATTTTGTGGGAAATGCTCAAAGAAAAAGAGGAAAAACTGTGAAGGAAGGTCACGTTTAATATTTCACACCTGGAAAATGTTTGGAAAACGTAGTTAAAACAATGCTTGATCCCTGTTACTAAACGGATACAGTAGCTTGAAACTGCTGTTCTTTGCCTGCTGCTCCTTTTGGTCTGATTCAGTTTCAAAGAAGGAAAAAAGAACACCAACTCTGGGGCATTCGGTGGTTCCTCACCATTGGTGGAGAGGAATAAGGGATTTTCAAAAACATTAATGTCCTTGGGCCTGCCCTAATATTTCTCAAGCCCCACCGGTCTCCAATCCAGAAACTGTTTCTAATTTGTGAAAGTCTTCAGAGGAAAAACCTTAAGAGAGAAAAACGCGCACAAAGAGGAGAAATGAAAAATTGTCGGAAGAGCCAAGGGGGGAAATGCATATCATTTAATACATTTTAAATCGCAAGGATCGCACTCCTCCACACACACAGCAGCAGCATTTGATGGTCTCCTGGCTTTTGTGCATTTTCTCCCCATTCTAAGGGCTTCTTCACACGGAGCTTTTACCCTGCTATTGAGATTGCTCGCTCACGGAAGTTTGCAGGCCCTTTAGATGACGTTGTGAACCTCCAGGGCGTCTCCGGCACTAAATGACCTTTATCCCATTTTTAAATAGATCAGAGATAATGAGCTATCAAATTACCCCATTGTGTTCCACTTGAGTTCCCTCTGTGAAAAAGGAAAAGCTGCAAGAAGAGGAGCGAGATCAGTGAAACATATGGAAGACTCAGATAAGCAGGAGAAGGGGGGGAAGGGGAGGGGGGAAAGGAAGCGTGTGTAAAGGGAGTCCATTGCGATCCTGCCTTTAAAGCGGAAGCAGAAAGCCCCGTTTTAAATGTGGGATGCAGTTCGAGACCCGAGTGCCGCGTGACGGAGTGAGCTCCTGTCTTCAGTCCCAGCTCCTGCCAACCTAGCAGTTTGAAAGCAAGAAATTGCAAGTAGATAAATAGGTACCGCCTTGGCGGGAAAGGTAACAATGTTCCTTGCACCTTAGTGTTCAGTCATGCCAGCCACATGACCACGGAAGCGTCTTTGGACAGCGCTGGCTCTTCGGCTTAGAAACGGGGATGAGCACCGCACCCTAGAGGTGGACACGACTGGTTGGGGACACCTTTGCCTTTGCTTTTTAGAGATGCTCTAAAAGGTTGAAATGCTTCTCCTAATGCTTACTTAGAGCAGTAAGAGCGTTAAGCTAACATACGCAGGTATCTGGGCTATTTCCCCCCCCCCCATTTTCGGACCCACTCACCAATGGAATGTGGTGAGCTCCTCCAAAATGGAATTTGGCCCTTGGGCTGAAAGAGGTTCTGCACCTGTGGTCTACAACATCATGTCACTCCCAGGTCCTGCCAAGTTGGGGGTAGGAGAGGAGAAGACGGCGAAGGCAAAAGCAAGCTGTAGATAGCAGCAGGACAGGAGTGGAGTTGCCCAGCTGCCCAGACTAGCAAACAAGTTTGACCTGGAAGATTTTAGAAGGATTGGGCATGGCAATGCTGGAGAATGTGTTCTTTGCTTATTTTGATACGAACCAACCTGATCCACACCTCCGGGACTAATGTGAGAGTCAGAATGCAGTTATCCTGTGCATTCTGCAATTCCTCGAATTTTACAGTGCAGTTCTCAGCTCAGAAAACCCCTCAAAATTCATATAAAATGGATATTACAGGATAAAATGCATTTAGAGAAGTGCATTCTGTGAGAAAATACACATTCAGTTGCTATTTAAATACAAATTTGGGTGTGAATTTTTAAAACCAGTCTGCAGATTAATGTGGAAACAGACAGAACAGCCTTCTGACATGGACAGAAATATTCCATCCGTTCCTAGTCAGGCAGTACCATGCTTCAGTCTCTAGCCGACTACTGTTCAGAGGCTCCCTGGCTGGTCTGGCCAATGCCCTTGCAGCCCCCCAACGCCATTGACAAGAGCCACATGGTGGAGTTCATGCTGATTCAGTCTAAGGCTCAATCTGGACTGCTTGCAAGCTTGACTCCTGACATATCCCTTCTCCACTTCTGGAAGATATTCAATCCTGGCAGAACCTTTGGTGGAAGGGAGTTCCAAAATCTGGAGCAGGGGTTAGAGTATTGGACTGGGGAGACCTGGGCTCAAGTCCCCGCTCAACTATGAAGCTCACTAGGTGACTTTGGGCCAGCCATGGACTCTCAGCCCAACCTACCTCACACGGCTGTTGTGAGGAACAAGTGGAAAGGAAGAGAGATTATGTACATGGGCTCTTTGGAGGAAAAGGTAAGATACAAATGTAACAAATAAATAAATAAGTTGAGGACTGGACACTGTGAAGCATGTCTTGGCATGCCCTCACTGCTTGAATTTGGCATAAGGAGGCATATTCAAGAGGCCATCCTTAGTTAACTGTAGAGATTTGAATTTCCTGCGTGCACACTTCAGGTCTGTCTGGTGCAACTTTCCCTGCCTAGTGCCCTCCAGGTGTGTTGGATTACAACTCCCATCATTCCCAGCCAGCTGGGAATGATATGAGTTGCAGTCCAAAACATCTGGCAAGCACCCGGTTGAGGAAGGCGATTCTGCTGTATCGTTATTGGGAGAAGAATAGGGATAGAAAATACTAACATCTTGGCTATAAATTTTAAAGGGAAGAATGAAATGCAGAGTCTGCAGCCAAACAAAAAGAATATAAAAAGGGAGTAAGGACAGTAGCAGGCAAACACAACAGAACCGATGCCACAAAAGAAATTTGGCACGGATAAGTACCCAATGGAAGAATTAGGGCATCTGAGAAGAGTTAACTCCCCTGTGGGGTGCCAGGCACAGATACAAAGGCCCAATGATGAACTGGGCAAACCAACAGCCTCACAAGGAGAAATGCAAAGAAAGATCCAGCTTTCATACCACCGAGTCCAAAAATAGAACGAAAGCCACCGTCCAAGAGCTATAGAAAATGTCTGAATTGTCTCGAAGCAGGGTTTTCTGGCTATCAACGGCTTGTTTATTTTTTAGTTCTCAAGACTTCCATGGCAAACATTTCTGTCAGCTGAATCGAGTTATCTAGAAAACACAAGGAACAGATGGAAGTTTGCAACGACGCAATTTAGAACCAGGGGGTCCGAAGTAGTAGGGGGGCAACCCCCTAAGGAGGCACAGGCGGTTGCCATGGAAGGAAGGAAGGAACCCCTTCTTGATGCCACGCAATCCTCCCCTCTCTCCCCTCCCCCTTTCTTTCACAAGCCTCTGGACAAGGCCAGGGGGTGGAAATTCATTGCAAAACAGCCACTCTGTTTGTTTATCTGGCCTGGAGGGCTTCAGCAAATAAGTCCTGTGATGGGAGGGCAGCCCGCTCAGATCCACAAGGACCCTCAGAAAGATGACAAACAGGTCTGTACCTAGGATATAGCATCCATTCATTAAGGAGCTCACAGATGGGTTCTGGTGACCGCACCTCAAAACGGATATCGTACACTTAGAGAAAGTGCAGAAAGGGGCAACTAAAATGATCAAGGGACTGGAGCAACTCCCTTGTGAGGAATGATTACAACATCTGGGACTGTTTAGCTTAGGGGGGAAAAAGGCAAGTAAGGAGACAGAGGTGTACAAAATTATGCACAATGAGGAGAAAGTGGATAGGGAGGCATTTTTCTCCCTCTCCCATAATATTAGAACCCAGTGGGGTCCATCCCATTAAGCTGAATGGTGAGACATTCAGGACAGATAAAAAGAAGGACCTCTTCGCACAGCACATCATCAAACTATGGAATTCACTAGTACACGATGTAGCAATGGCCACTAATTTGGATGGCTCTAAAAGAGGATTGGACAAATGCCTGGAGGAGAAGGCTATCACTGGCTACTACTTCTGATGGCTGTATGTCACCTCCAGTATCAGAGGCAGTATGCCTATGTGCACCAGTTGCTGGGGAACATGGGTGGGGGGGGTGCTGTTGCAGTCAAGTCCTGCTTGTGGGCTTCCTGTGGGCAGCTGGTTGGCCACTGTATGAACAGAATGCTGGAAGAGATGTGTCAGGAGCACCCTTGCTGCCTTCTGAAATCCTCAAGTAGCCAGAATCAACACGCAGATGATAGGGCTCTTTTCCAAGGCTTTATTTCCATTCAACCTCATGATGCTTACAGATGCTAATTGCCTGAGCCTAATGAGGGAAACTCAAGAGAGCTGCCTACCAGGGGGTTCTAGCCTTAGGGAATCAGTTGGTCTCCATTTGGAGAGAAAAGGCGGGAAGCCTCTGAACTTAAGGGCTAGGAGGCAAAAGTCCACCCCTTTCCCGTGGGGCATCAGGGCACAGCTGTTGACGTTGCGCCAAGTGGGCTGAGCACCTCCTCTCAGTGCCCTCCATCTCCTGCTTGTCCCTGCGCCGGTGCCTCACGTCCCGAAGCTCCAGTTGTCCCTCCCCCTGCCTGCCAGGGTCGTTAGCACTCTCGGGAATGTGAGCAGGGAGGGGCTCTCCCTCCGGCGGTGCCTCTGAACAGCGCACGGGTTCCTCTCCCACGGTTTCTATCTCTTCCTCAGAATCAGAACTGCTTTGGGGCTCTATGGGCTCCGTTCCAACCCTGACAAGATGGACCCTTGGTCTGATCTAGCAGGGTGCTTCTGATATCCTCATGGGTTTGGGTCTAATGTCTTTTCCCCCTGCTCTTGGCTAGAGCCAGCTGGTAGAATACTGGGAAGTAGGTTGTGGAGCTCAATCCCCTTTTCTCAGGTTGTGAAGTCTCCAGAATCTCTTCTCGCCTCCTCATGGGGAGAACTCACAGCACTCCCAGGGTTATGCGAGAGAGGGGCTCTCCAGAGACTTAACCAACTCTTCATCGCTTTGAGGTGGGAGCCCAACGGCATCATTCTGCCTGTCAGCTCACTTTGCTCTGCCCCCCACCTTCCCATTCCCAGTGCCAGCAGCCCTTTGATCCCTTGCAGTGCAACTTTTCCCGGGAAGCAGCTGCTCCCTGCTTCCACCTTTAGGGCTCCGCAACCCCTGCCCTGTTTCCAGTCAAATTGCAGTCCAACATCACCGGCAGATGGTATGCGTGTGAGTGCACATTGCAGACGGGCTCAAGAAACTAAGTGACACCCCCACCCACAGCACACTGACAGAAAAGCTGCCCCCTGTTGATAACAGGATGGGTGTCTTTTATTTAAAAATATATTTTAAAAATTATTCAGTTTCAGCTATAGTTTCTTTACTTAATTAATAGATTTATACTGCCGCCCCCCCCTAAGGGCGGACCCTCTTTATAACACATAAAAAGCAATAATTAAAAATGAAACGTAACATTGAAATAAAGGCAACACAGCAGGAACTAAACTGAGATGATAAAATCTGCAATAAAAAGCAAAGCAAAATAATAATCAGTCCTGGCTGATGGAGTCCACAGTCAGTAGTCCACAATGTGTGCGTGTGTGTGTGTGTGTGTGTGTGTGTGTGTGTTTACCAGCCCATGTGTCCACACATAGCTACACCAATTAGCTGGGGTAGAAAGAAAAGCAAGGAATGAAAAAGCAGGGAAAGGAAGCCTCTCTGCCACTTTATAGAAGCCTTCCTGCCTAGAGGAAATTCTCACTTGCCGCTGGCTACCAGGTGAGCAGCTATTTATAAGCCTCTTTCAGTTTGGACATTCTCCAGGCAGCCGCATGTGCTGGGCCCTCCTGCAGAAAAGGCAGTTTCAGCAAAATTAAAGCTACCGTCATAACACTATGGCCCCACAGTCATGAATGTCATAATTAAGGAGGGGAAAAGGGAGAGGGAGACTTAACCCGTAGCATTGCCAAAACCAAACAAGCCACTGCTTCACTCAAAAGTGGTTAACGTGAACTTTGATAAGAGGAATCCCAGTTGGCCACAGATGTTTCTAATAAATGCACTCCCCCCCCCCCGTTTAGAATAATTAAAACCATTGCTTCTTCAATCCTGGTATGGATTTGAGAGCGTCTCTGGTCATCCTAGCTCGTGGCTATTTTTTCTGTTCTGCAAGGAGTTTGGCAATTCATACACATCCCCCTCGTCAACAGTTTGCCAGGGGTCAACGCCCTTACAGACACAGAAAAACTGGTTGCGTATCCTTAACACAGGGCTGGCATTCCCACCAACTTTTTCATTCAATAAGGACAGACGCGGGGGATTAGGTCGTAACTGTGGGGAACGCGGGAGCTTGAAGCCTGTATCCTTAAGAGAACCTACGGGCCAAAGGAAGCTGCCCATCTGGGGGTCTACTCAGGCTACAGAGATTTTGCAGTATTGTGACATTACTAGAAATGGGTCCGTTATTCAAAGCAGGGGTACTTGAACCTGTGGGAACTCCTGCTCAAGTTAGAGTGGCCCCAATTCAAAGTGGGCACATCCACCTTCACAAGTGTCCTGCCTTGAACTGGGGCTCACATAGGGATTGTGGCGGCTTACAGGGATGGTGGGGGCTTGTAGGATGCAAATGACACAGTCTTGCCCTCTCTCCTGCCCTCCATCACCTGTTAACCCCCAAATAAAATGTTTTTTTTTTTTCCCTTGGGGAAGAGGGAGGAACTGGCAGGGAGGGCAGGAGGTAGGGATGAAAAACCCATCAGGGTTTTGAATTGAAGGTTCAAACAGCCCATTGATCTTTGGCTCAGTCAAGCAGGTGATCACCCATCCCTAGAAATCCCAGTGGCCTGTTCTGACACCATGCTAAACCACAGTTTAGTATGATGAGAACAAGCCTAGGTGATACTCCCCTCTCCTCCTCCAGCATAGCTACAAGGAGACTGGAAGCTTTTGCTTCCAAATAAACACAGCTTTTGTGTTACACCTGAACTCCAAGCTGTGGTTAATCTTAACTACGGTTTGTTGAAATAAGCCAGCTTCATAAACCATGGTTTGACGTTGTCTTTGTTTCAAATAAATCACAGTTAAGATTAATCACATTTTGTCGGGTTTGGATAACTCCACAAGCTACCGTTAATCAACACCGAAGAGAAAGCTTCCAAATTCCTTCTTGCAGCAATGCTGCAGGAGGGGAGATGCACAACCCTGAGCTTCACCTAGGCTCATTCTTCTCATCTACACCACAGCAGTCTTTGATAGATGGGCAGAAGATTTTGAAATTTAATTGTTCACGGCATACAAAACAGATTTTAAAAAGAAGACAGGAGGATGAGCTTGGTAGCCCCATCGAGAGCATCTGGATCAAAATAAATGGAGCAAAGAATAAAAGGAACCTGGTGGTCGGAGTCTACTACCGGCCACCCAACCAAGGAGAAGATGAGGATGAAACTTTTGAAAAGCAAATAGCCAACGTTTTAAGGAGGCATGATGTAGTAGTAATGGGGGACTTCAATTTCCCTGATATTTGTTGGGAGACAAATTCTGCAAAACATGGCCCCTCCAGGAAATTCCTGACTTGTGTGGTGGATAATTTCCTCCTACAGAAAATAGAGGAAGGAACTAGAGGATCGGCTATCCTTGACTTGATCCTAACCAACAGAGATGACTCAGTGGATCAAGTAGCAGTTACAGGAACTCTGGGGGAAAGCGACCATGTTGTACTTGAGTTCTTGTTTCTAAGAAAAGCAAAAGCCGTGTGTAGTCAAACGCATACCCTGGATTGTAGGAAAGCTGATTTTAATAAACTCAGAACAATGATCAGTAAGGTCCCATGGCAAGCGACTAACAAGAAAAGGAGTCCAAGATGGGTGGGAGCTTTTAAAAAAGGAAATTCTCAAGGCACAATCACAAAAAATTCCAACAAGAAGAAAAGGTGGAAGACAACAGAAGAAGCCAATGTGGCTTCACAAAAAGCTTAGGGATGACCTGAAAACAAAAAAGGACACATACAGGAAGTGGAAAGAAGGCCAAGCAACAAAGGAAGAGTACAGGCAGGTAGCACAGAATTGCAGGGATGGCGTCAGGAAGGCTAAAGCTGAGAACGAGCTGAGGTTAGCGAGGGATGCTAAAAGCGACAAAAAGGCTTTCTTCAGCTACGTGCATAGTAAAAGGCAGAGGAAAGAAATGGTCGTTCAGCTATTAAATAAGGATGGCAAAATGATAACAGATGACAAAGAAAAGGCAGAAGTGCTCAATTCCTACTTTGGCTCAGTCTTCTCCCAAATGAGGGTCTATGACCCCGCTGGCAAAGGTGAAGTACAGGCTGAAGGGGCAGGGTTGCAGCTTGAGATCAATAGGCATATGATGAAGGAACACCTAATTACTTTGAATGAGTTCAGATCTCCAGGGTCAGATGAACTGCATCCTAGAGTAATAAAGGAACTGGAAGAAGAACTCTCAGAACCGCTGTCGATTCTCTTTGAGAAATCATGGAGGACGGGGGAAGTGCCAGATGACTGGAGGAGGGCTAATGTGGTCCCTATCTTCAAAACGGGTAAAAAAGAGGAACCTGGGAACTACAGACCAGTCAGTCTGACATCAATCCCTGGGAAAATTCTGGAGCAGATGATAAAGCAATCCATCTGTAAGCACCTTGACAACAATGCCGTGATTACTCGAAGCCAACATGGATTTGTCAAGAACAATCCTGCCAGACGAATTTGATCTCATTTTTTGATCAAGTAACCTCCCTTCTGGACCATGGGAATGCTGCGGACATAATATACCTCAACTTCAGCAAAGCTGTCGACAAAGTGCCCCATGATCTCCTGATGAGCAAACTAGCTCAAAGTGGGCTAGATGAAACAACTCTCAGGTGGATCCACAGTTGGCTACAGAATCGGACTCAAAGAGTGCTTATCAATGGGACCTTCTCCAACTGGGAAGAGGTAACGAGCGGGGTACCGCAGGGCTCAGTCCTGGGCCCAGGGCTCGTCAACATTTTTATGAATGACTTGGAGGAGGAGGTGCAGGGAATGATCAGATTTGCAGATGACACAAAACTGGGCGGGATAGCTAATATCCTGGAAGACAGAAACAAAATTCAAAGTGATCTGGATAGACTGGAGCGCTGGGCAGAAAACAACAGAATGACATTTAATAGGGATAAATGCCAAGTTCTGCACCTAGGAAAAAGAAACCAAATGCACAGTTACAAGATGGAGGATACGTGGCTCAACAACACTACAAGCAAGAAGGATCTTGGAACTGTTGTCAATCGCAACCTGAATATGAGCCAACAGTGTCATGTGGCTGCAAAAAAGGCAAATGCTATTTGGGGCTGCGTTAATAGAAGCATAGCTTCCAAATCTCGGGAAGTACTAGTTCCCCTCTACTCAGCACTGGTTAGGCCTCACCTGGAGTACAGTGTCCAGTTCTGGGCACCACACTTTAAGAAGGATGTAGACAAACTGGAGAGGGTTCAGAGGAGGGCAACAAAGATGATCAGGGGACTGGAAACAAAGCTCTATGAAGAGAGACTGAAAGAGCTGGGCATGTTTAGCCTTGAGAAGAGAAGACTGAGGGGAGATAGGATAGCGCTCTTCAAGTACTTGAAAGGTTGTCACAGAGAGGAAGGCCAGGATCTCTTCTCGAACATCCCAGAGTGCAGGACACAGAATCATGGGCTCAAGTGACAGGAAGCCGGATTCCGGCTGAACATCAGGAAAAACTTCCTGACTGTTAGAGCAATACCTCAATGGAACCAATTCCCTAGGGAGGTGGTGGGCTGTCCCACGCTGGAGGCGTTCAAGACGAGGCTGGACAGCCATCTGTCAGGGATGCTATGACTTGGATTCCTGCATTGAGCAAGGGGTTGGACTCGATGGCCTTGTAGGCCCCTTCCAACCCTACAATTCTACTAATTACTACACACACTGGATGCCACCACAGGAAAAACCCTCATGCACCGTGGTCACCAATCTTGCCCCAAAGATAGTAGAACGGGGATCAGGGCCTCAGTAGAAGATCTTAATACAGAGGCAGATTCATATGGGAATAGGTTGCTCTTAAGATACCTTGTATCTGTTGTCCTTCTCTTAAGTTAATTATAGTTGGGAAGTTTAATTATTATTGCCAAGTCCCAGATCCTAAAGCACTAACCAATTTAGGTGGAGAAGATTCTCCCCTTGCTAACCATTTTCTCTTTGCAAAATATGCCTATTTTAGGCTATAAATGATTTGAAAACATTTATGTAAAATTTGCTGCCTGGTCATCTGGGAAGAGATTCTTACTAGCTGAAGGTGCTCAGATATGGCTGTTTCCAAGCCTCTCCTATATCGCTATACAGACAGGTACATAATTTATTACAGTCCAAGATCAGCACATATAAAATACACAATAATGGCAATAATTAATTACACACAGTCTACATAAATATACTAAAAGGTAAAAGTAAAGGTGTCCCCAACCAGTTGTGTCCGACTCTAGGGTGCGTTGCTCATCCCTTTTCTAAGCCGAAGAGCCAGCGCTGTCCGAAGACGCTTCCGTGGTCATGTGGCCAGCATGACTGAACACTGAGGTGCACGGAGCGCTGTTACCTTTCCCGCTGAGGCGGTACCTATTTATCTACTTGCAATTTCTTGCTTTCCAACTGCTAGGTTGGCAGAATATGCTACATATACTACATAATAAATATACTACAACAACAATAACAAGGGTCAAATAGACTGCCTTGACCCTGGAATATTAGCCAAATAGGATATTACTGTTATATTGCTATATAGCCATGAACTACTTCTAAAGCTCAACAGCGGTCTGCTGCCCTAAGCAGCTTAGGACCAGTCTACCTGAAGGAGTGCCCTCTCCCATATGTTCCTTCCTGATTGCTAAGGTCGTCTTTGGAGGCTCTTCCCTGGGTGCCACCGCTCACAATGGTGGGATGTGTGGTTTCTAGGGAAAGAGCCTTCTCTGTAGTGGCCCCCTGTCTATGGAATGCCCTTCTCAGGGAGGTCTGCCTGGCATCTTCATTGTATACATTTAGACACCAGGTTAATGCCTTCCTCGTTAAGAAGGCATTTCAACTTTAATTTGTGGCTTTATTAATTGTATTGTGGCTCCTCAATGTTTTAATATTTTTAATGTTTAATATTTTGACACTTGTATTGTTGTATTATTTATTTATTGTTATTTTTCTGTTGTTTGGTTTTACAATTGTAAACTACCCTGAGGGTATTTGCCAGTTGGGTGGTGTCAGGATTCCCGTTATGACCTGGACCTGCTGAACGACTCCTTAAGCATCTCTTGCCTCCTTAAGAGTTCCACCTTCCTTCTCTTAAACGTCCCTTTTCCAATAACGTGGGGTTTAGGCTGTAGATGTAGGGTGACTGACACTCCAGACACCTGGGGGTTTAACCACAACTGTTTACTGGTAAATTAAAGCAAGCTAATCACAACCACAAGTATTTTACACAATAGAGCTGAGTGATACAAAAGGCATTAGGAGAAAATAAAAGCTGCAAAATGCAAATTCCTTTAGCCTAGCTGCACTTAGACTTTTCCAGGTTGCTTCTTCCTACTCCCTCTTCAGGGAGTCTCCTGACTCTCTTTATATACCCCACTCCCTCAAAACCAAAAGTACAGTTTCAAACCTGAAGAATGAAACTTAGCTGGGGAAATGAAACTGAATCTTAATCGGGGAAATGAAACTACTCCTCTCAGGGATACCCCCTCCCAACAAAATCTCCAGGCCTCTAAGCCTGACCCTTTTCCCCTCTGCCTCTGTAGGCCTCAAACCTTCACAGGCTGTATACAAATCTAATAAACAAACAAACAAACAAACAAACAGCAGCCCCTGTATTAAATGTCATCCTTTTCCCCCGCCCCAGCATCTGTTGCATCGCATCACCATCCACTCCCTCCTGTGGTTAGCAAGGACAGAGAAATGACACAGCTTCAAGAACAGCTCGATGTAATGGGGAGAAGAAGACACGGGGTTGCCACAATAATCACGTGCAGTAAGACCCAGTGGAAGGCTACATTAATTTCACTATCTGTCCCTACAGCCAAAGAGTATTCTGCCGTCTACTGCTTCATCATGAAAAGCCAATTGCTCCAAATGAGAAGAATAAGAAGCCTCTTCATATCATGAACTCTTAAAATTGGCAAACAAGACAACATGATACACTGAAAAATGGGGGGAAGCATATATACTTGTCCTCTGCCATTTGGAATATTCTCTCTCTCTCTCTTCTCTAATTTTAAAGTAGAAACAGATGCCAGAAACCAAACGCAGTTCTTATGTAAAATAAAAGTGGTGTATTATTTCTAAACTGCTTCCTCTCTGCAAACAGGCCCTGGAGGAAAGGCTGAGCTTCTCCAGCAGAGATTTAAGTGGCAACTGCACAAAAGTAAAATCCATGCTTGCATTAAAAGGGGGAAATCCAGGCATGGTTCCTTATCAATCCCCCTGCAAACAATACCCGTGACAATGCCAGTGTCCAAGTTAGGAGGGAAAGACTTCTCAGAGAACAACTGGACGCTAATTCAAAGGTACCACTCTGAAACTGTTTAAATCTGAGAGCCTTGTGAATCTGGTTAACATCAGGCGAAACAGGAGAGGCAAATTAAGTAATTTCTCACCCATTAATAGATTTAACCAGCCAGAAGTTATTGGATCCAGGCCATGTAGATTGCCTTATTAAATTCCGAATACTAGAAGCCAGGTTTCCTGATACGGAGTGCTAATGAAAAATGAGTGGAATTTATGAGCACTTCGAATTTAATTAAAGCAGGGTCCCGGGTCCCTTAATTTTGTTCTCTCGGCTGGAGCTATAGCAACCCCAGCTAGTTGAGGCTCGATCAGAAGTTCAACAGCACTGACCCTTCAAAACATGGCAACTGGTGCACACCAATGTCTCCAGAGTTCTGGATACAAATCCCAGCACGATGCCAAGGTCACTTCACAGCTTGGCCACTGGGATGCAAAGCACGGAGTGCTCTTTGTCCCAATGGCTGTGGGTGGCCGAGAACAGATCACACCAACTCTCCAGCAACTGCAGCGGCCCTCTCTTCCAAGTGCAATTCAACATGCACAAAAGGATAAGGGCCAATATCAATTTATCACACGTGTTTTGGGTTTAATTGTGAGAAGGGGAAGAGGGCACCCTTACTTCCCCAAAGGACATTCCTCCTATCTTTGTTGTTGTTGTTCAGTCGTTCAGTCGTGTCCGACTCTTCGTGACCCCATGGACCATAGCATGCCAGGCCTTCCTGTCCTGTGCTCTCTCCCGGAGCGTGCTCAAGTTCATATTCATTGCATCGGTCATGCTATCTAGCCATCTCATCCTCTGCCGTCCCCTTCTCCTTTTGCCTTCAGTCTTTCCCAGCATCAGGGTCTTTTCCAGAGAGTTTTCTCTTCGCATTAGGTGGCCAAAATATTGGAGCTTCAGCTTCAGTATCTGTCCTTCCAATGAGCACTCAGGGTTGATTTCCTTTAGGATGGACTGATTTGACCTCCTTGCAGTCCAGGGGACTCGTAAGAGTCTTCTCCAGCACCACAGTTCGAAAGCATCAATTCTTCGGCGCTCAGCCTTCCTTATAGTCCAGCTCTCACAGCCATAAATTACTACGGGGAAAACCATAGCTTTGATTAGACGGACCTTTGTCGGCAAGGTGATGTCTCTGCTTCTTACTATGCTGTCTAGGTTGGCCATAGCTTTCCTACCAAGGAGCAAGCGTCTTATAGAATCATAGAATAGTAGGGTTGGAAGGGGCCTACAAGGCCATCGAGTCCAACCCCCTGCTCAATGCAGGAATCCAAGTCAGAGCATCCCTGACAAATGGCTGTCCAGCCTCGTCTTGAAGGCCTCCAGTGTGGGAGAGCCTACCACCTCCCCAGGTAATTGGTTCCATTGCCGTATTGCTCTGACACTCAGGAAGTTTTTCCTGATGTTCAGCCGGAATCTGGCTTCCTGTAACTTGAGCCCATTATTCCATGTCCTGCACTCTGGGATGATCAAGAAGAGATCCTGGCCTTCTTCTCTGTGACAACCTTTCAAGTACTTGAAGAGTGCTATCACATCTCCCCTTTTAATTTCATGGCTACAGTCACCGTCTGTGGTGATCTTGGAGCCCAAGAAAGTGAAATCTGTCACTGCTTCCATTTCTTCCCCTTCTATATGCCAGGAAGTGATGGGGCCAGATGCCATGATCTTAGTTTTTTTAATGTTGAGTTTCAAACCAGCTTTTGCACTCTCCTCTTTCACCCTCAGCAAGAGGCTCTTTAGATCCTCTTCGCTTTCTGCCATTAGGGTGGTATCGTCTGCATATCGGAGGTTGTTGATAATTCTCCCGGCAATCTTCATTCCGACCTGTGATTCATCCAACCCAGCATTTCTCATGATGTACTCTGCATATAAGTTAAATAAGCAGGGTGACAATATGCAGCCTTGTCATACTCCTTTCCCAATTTGCCACAGTTTGTTGTGATCCACACAATCAAAGGCTTTAGCGTAGTCAATGAAGCAGAAATAGACGTTTTTCTGGAATTCTCTTGCTTTCTCCATGATCCAGCGAACGTTGGCGATTTGATCTCTAGTTCCTCTGCCTCTTCGAAACCCAGCTTGTACTTCCAGTAGTTCTCGGTTCGCATACTGCTGAAGCCTAGCTTGTAGGATTTTGAGCATAACCTTGCTGGCATGTGAAATGAGTGCAATTGTGCCGTAGTTTGAACACTCTTTGGCGTTGCCCTTCTTTGGAATTGGAATGTAAAATGACCTTTTCCAGTCTTGCGGCCATTGTTGAGTGATCCAAATTTGTTGGCATATTGAATGCAGCACTTTAACAGCATCATCTTTTAGGATTTTAAATAGCTCAGCTGGAATACTGTCATCTCTGCTAGCTTTGTTGTTAGTAATGCTTCCTAAGGCCCACTTGACTTCACTTTCTAGGATATCCGGCTCAAGTTCAGTGACCGCACTATCATGGCTATCAGGGACATTCAGATCTTTCCTGTATAGTTCTTCTGTGTATTCTTGCCACCTCTTCTTAATCTCATCTGCTTCTGTTAGGTCCCTGCCTTCTTTGTCCTTTATCATGCCCGTCTTTGCACAAAACGTTCCCTTGAGATCTCCAATTTTCTTGAAGAGATCTCTAGTCTTTCCCATTCTGTTGTTTTCCTCGATTTCTTTGCATTGTTCATTTAAGAAGGCCTTCTTGTCTCTCCTTGCTATTCTCTGGAACTCTGCCTTCAGTTGGATATATCTTCCCCTTTCTCCCTTGCTTTTCGCTTCCCTTCTTTCCTCAGCTACTTGTAAAGCCTCATCAGACAGCCACTTGGCTTTCTTGCATTTCTTTTTCTTTGGGATGAATTTCGTTGCTGCCTCCTGAACAATGTTACGGACCTCCATCCATAGTTCCTCAGGCATTCTGTCTATCAGGTGTAATCCCTGAAATCTACTCCTCACCTCCACTGTGTATTCATAAGGGATATGATTTAGGTCATACCTGAATGGTTTAGTGGTTTTCCCTACATTCTTCAATTTAAGCCGAAATTTTGCAACAAGAAGCTCATGATCTGAGCCACAGTCAGCTCCAGGTCTTGTTTTGACTGACTGTATAGAGCTTCTCCATCTTTGGCTGCAAAGGACATAATCAATCTGATTTCGATATTGACCATCTGGTGATGTCCATATGTAGAGTCGCCTCTTGTGCTGTTGGAAAAGAGTGTTTCCTATGATCAGCGTGTTCTCTTGGCAAAACTCTATTAGCCTTTGTCCTGCTTCATTTTGTACACCAAGGCCATGCCTGCCTGTTATCCCAGTGATTTCTTGACTTCCTACTTTAGCATTCCAATCCCCTATGATGAAGAGGACATCTTTTTTTGGTGTTAGTTCTAGAAGGTGTTGTAGGTCTTCATAGAACCGATCTACCTCAGCTTCTTCAGCATCAGTGGTTGGGGCATAGACTTGAATTACTGTGATGTTGAATGGTTTGCCTTGGATTTGTACTGAGATCATTCTATCGTTTTTAAGATTGTACCCCAGTACTGCTTTTCCCACCCTTTGGTTGACTATGAGTGCTACTCCATTTCTTCTAAGGGATTCTTGCCCACAATAGTAGATATGATGGTCACCTGAATTAAATTCGCTCATGCCTGTCCATTTTAGTTCGCTGCTTCCCAAGATGTCGATGTTCAATCTTGCCATCTCATGTTTGACCACCTCCAGCTTACCTTGATTCATTGATCTGACATTCCAGGTTCCTAAACGATATTGTTCTTTGCAGCATTGGATTTTCTTTTCACCACCAGACACATCCACAGCTGAGTGTCCTTTTGGCTTTGGCCCAGCCACTTCACTCTTTCTGGCGCTACTTGGAAATTCCCTCTGCTCTTCCCCAGTAGTATATTGGACACCTTCCGACCTGAGGGGCTCATCTTCCGGCGTCATCTCTTTTAGCCTTGTGATACGTTCCATGGGGTTTTCTTGGCAAGAATACTGGAGTGGGTTGCCATTTCCTTCTCCAGTGGACCACATTTTGTCAGAACTCTCTGCCATGACCTGTCCATCTGCACGGCATAGCTTATGGCTTCACTGAGTTACGCAAGCCCCTTCGCCACAACAAGGCAGTGATCCATGAAGGGGACAATCTGTGTGACCATTCCCATGCAGTTTGGAAGGCAGAAAATGTAACATCTTTTAAACGCTTCCAGAAAACACACCTTTTCACACAGGCTTTCCCTGGGCTTTAACTGCTGCTGGATTTTACCTGGCATTTTTAAACTTTGAAAAGTTTTATATTATGTTTTTTCAAGTTGTGTGTTATGGTTTTAATAGTAAACTGCCCAGACAGCATCGGCTATTGGGCAGTATAAAAATGTTAAAATAACAACAACAACAACAACAACAAATATAGTGAAGGATGCACAGATCTCAAAAGGAAAGGCTCTGAAAATCTTTCACCTACTGTAGACGTTTAATCCTTCTTTCTACCTTAAAACAAGAAAACTATGAGCAGCCAAGCATCTTCAAGATTCCAGCTCCCATATTAATTGGTACTGATATTAGCAAGCACCAAGCTCCACTACCATCTTTCATCCTGATGCCAATGTTGCTCATAGCCGTTCTCTTGAAATCCAACATCTGCAGTTGCACATTAAAGATTAAAGTTGCACATTTCCCGGTGGGAAAGAGTTCAAGAATTCCTTAATCAGTATATTAATGACCCCTCTTGTACGCAAGTTACATAAAAAAAACCACTACCACCACCACCAAGGGCCACTGCCACTAACCAGAAACCACATTAATAAACATCAGCAATAATGATAAACAGGATCAACCGATGCTTGTCGTTAATTTTTCCCCTTTCTCCACATCTGTGCTTGTTCACCTATAAAAAGACACGACGGGCAGCCTCTCTAGTTACAACAACCCAAACCTTGGGCAGGGAATTTTCCATAAATTCCCCAATAATCTGCACTAATATTGGCAAAAGCCATTTTGTATATACAAACACTGCATTTAGTCATATACATGGCATGAATGAATTTATCCCAGACATTACGAGTTCAGCAGTTGATCTAAATATGCACCAGTTCAATGTCTTATAAATCTATTCAATGCATGGCTAATCAGGAATATCTGTTTAAGGTGTGTCGGGTGCTTGCGGCTTCGCAGTGGCTCTGCAGTTTAACTGCCTAGACCAGAATTAAACATAGCCTGGACAAATGTGGCGTGGTGCTGCTGACAAGCGGGTACCCCAAAGCGCACCCTTAGAGAATATAAAGGCTTGTCCAGGGGGAACTGGCGGAGGAAGAGAATGAACAGTTGAGGGCCCCCACTGAAAAGACATCAGAACCCCACCCATCAGTCTAAAGTGATGCCCGTGTAGGCAGGAGGGGGCTGGGCACAAGGGAGAAAGTGGAAGGGAAAAAAACCTCCCCTGAGAATGTGAGTTCCCTGTGCTGCTCAGAAAAGTGAGGTGAGAAGGGTGGTTTACGGTAGATGAACTAGAATTCTGCCTTCCATGGTGATGGCGTGTGTGTGTGGGGAAATATTAACCACCACCAGAAAAACCCCCAAGTAAACCACTGACATGAATTTCACTAGCACCCATCTACACTGGCTAAATTCAGTAGATGCAACTATTCCCAGCATGGAGAGGAGCATGTTGGTATCTGTCTGCTGCATAGCTGTTAAAGATGGGCAGGGGGGAGGTGGCAACCCTAGTTCAGAACCACAAACATGGCCAAATACACAGGGACTCAAACCCAGACTTTTAAGAGCTAAGGAGGCCGAAGAAGCTGAGGTTGATCGGTTCTATGAAGACCTACAACACCTTCTAGAAATAACACCAAAAAAAGATGTCCTCTTCATCATAGGGGATTGGAATGCTAAAGTAGGAAGTCAAGAAATCACCGGGATAACAGGCAGGCATGGCCTTGGTGTACAAAATGAAGCAGGACAAAAGCTAATAGAGTTTTGCCAA
Source organism: Heloderma suspectum (assembly GCF_057233095.1). Lineage (NCBI taxonomy): Eukaryota > Metazoa > Chordata > Lepidosauria > Squamata > Helodermatidae > Heloderma > Heloderma suspectum. Next base: position 32,391,906 of record NC_139469.1, on the reverse strand, counting down.
GAGAACATGCTGATCATAGCAAACACTCTTTTCCAACAGCACAAGAGGCGACTCTACACATGGACATCACCAGATGGTCAATATCGAAATCAGATTGATTATGTCCTTTGCAGCCAAAGATGGAGAAGCTCCATACAGTCAGTCAAAACAAGACCTGGAGCTGACTGTGGCTCAGATCATGAGCTGCTTCTTGCAAAATTTCGGCTTAAATTGAAGAACGTCGGGAAAACCACTAAACCGTTCAGGTATGACCTAAATCATATCCCTGATGAATATACAGTGGAGGTGAGGAATAGATTTCAGGGATTACACCTGATAGACAGAGTGCCTGAGGAACTATGGACGGAGGTCCGTAACATTGTTCAGGAGGCAGCAACGAAATCCATCCCAAAGAAAAAGAAATGCAAGAAAGCCAAGTGGCTGTCTGATGAGGCTTTACAAGTAGCTGAGGAAAGAAGGGAAGCGAAAAGCAAGGGAGAAAAGGGAAGACATACCCAACTGAATGCAGAGTTCCAGAGAATAGCAAGGAGAGACAAGAAGGCCTTCTTAAATGAACAATGCAAAGAAATCGAGGAAAACAACAGAATGGGAAAGACTAGAGATCTCTTCAAGAAAATTGGAGATCTCAAGGGAACGTTTTGTGCAAAGACAGGCATGATAAAGGACAAAGAAGGCAGGGACCTAACAGAAGCAGATGAGATTAAGAAGAGGTGGCAAGAATACACAGAAGAACTATACAGGAAAGATCTGAATGTCCCTGATAGCCATGATAGTGCGGTCACTGAACTTGAGCCGGACATCCTCGAGAGTGAAGTCAAGTGGGCCTTAGGAAGCATTAGTAACAACAAAGCTAGCGGAGATGACAGTATTCCAGCTGAGCTATTTAAAATCCTAAAAGATGATGCTGTTAAAGTGCTGCATTCAATATGCCAACAAATCTGGAACACTCAACAGTGGCCACAAGACTGGAAAAGGTCAGTTTACATTCCAATTCCAAAGAAGGGCAACGCCAAAGAGTGTTCAAACTACCGCACCATTGCGCTCATTTCACATGCCAGCAAGGTGATGCTCAAAATCCTACAAGCTAGGCTTCAGCAGTATGCGAACCGAGAACTACCGGAAGTACAAGCTGGGTTTAGAAGAGGCAGAGGAACTAGAGATCAAATCGCCAACATTCGCTGCATCATGGAGAAAGCAAGAGAATTCCAGAAAAACGTCTATTTCTGCTTCATTGACTACGCTAAAGCCTTTGATTGTGTGGATCACAACAAACTGTGGCAAATTCTGAAAGTGATGGGAGTACCAGACCACCTTACCTGTCTCCTGAGAAACCTGTACGAGGGTCAAGAAGCAACAGTAAGAACCAGACATGGAACAACCAATTGGTTCAAAATTGGGAAAGGAGTACGACAAGGCTGCATATTGTCACCCTGCTTATTTAACTTATATGCAGAGTACATCATGAGAAATGCCGGGTTGGATGAATCAGAGGTCGGAATTAAGATTGCTGGGAGAATTATCAACAACCTCCGATATGCAGACGATACCACCCTAATGGCAGAAAGCGAAGAGGATCTAAAGAGCCTCTTGTTGAGGGTGAAAGAGGAGAGTGCAAAAGCTGGTTTGAAACTCAACATTAAAAAAACGAAGATCATGGCATCTGGCCCCATCACTTCCTGGCATATAGAAGGGGAAGAAATGGAAGCAGTGACAGATTTTACTTTCTTGGGCTCCAAGATCACCGCAGACGGTGACTGTAGCCATGAAATTAAAAGACGCTTGCTCCTGGGGAGGAAAGCTATGGCCAACCTAGACAGCATAGTAAGAAGCAGAGACATCACCTTGCCGACAAAGGTCCGTCTAATCAAAGCTATGGTTTTCCCAGTAGTAATGTATGGCTGTGAGAGCTGGACTATAAGGAAGGCTGAGCGCCGAAGAATTGATGCTTTCGAACTGTGGTGCTGGAGAAGACTCTTACGAGTCCCCTGGACTGCAAGGAGGTCAAATCAGTCCATCCTAAAGGAAATCAACCCTGAGTGCTCATTGGAAGGACAGATAATGAAGCTGAAGCTCCAATATTTTGGCCACCTAATGCGAAGAGAAAACTCTCTGGAAAAGACCCTGATGCTGGGAAAGACTGAAGGCAAAAGGAGAAGGGGACGGCAGAGGATGAGATGGCTAGATAGCATCACGGATGCAATGAATATGAACTTGAGCACGCTCCGGGAGAGAGCGCAGGACAGGAAGGCCTGGCGTGCTATGGTCCATGGGGTCACGAAGAGTCGGACACGACTGAACGACTGAACAACAACACTCAATGCTCTGGCCTTGGTTAAGAACATCAGAAAAGCCCTGCTGGATCAGACCAAGGGTCCATCTAGTCCAGCATTCCGTTCACACAGTGGCCAACCAGCTGCCCACGGGAAACCCACAAGCAGGGCATGAGCGCAACAGCTCCCTCCCGCCCATGTTCCCCAGCTACTGGTGTACATAAGCTCACTGCCTCCAGTACTGGAGGTAGCAGTACTGAGGGAGCTGTTGCGCTCATGCCCTGCTTGTGGGTTTCCCGTGGGCAGCTGGTTGGCCACTGTGTGAACGGAATGAGACTAGTAGCCATTGATAGTGGACAAACTGGTTGGATGAATTTGTCCATTTTGCTTTCTCCCACATTTTTTTTTAAATCAAGTTCTTTCTGTCCCATTTAGGGAAAAAATGTGCAAATTCTGTTAAGTGCTTATTTAAAAAATCAATAAATTATTTGTTGAATTTCTTAGTTGCCTTTTTCTTTGAAAAGACTCAAGGTGACTTACAACAAAATTATTAAAACATACAAACTAGCTCTGCCACAGAGCTAAATCTTGCTTTGTGTCCTGGAGCAAATACAGTGAAAGGACTGAAAAGCCTCGAAATGTTTCACATGAGCAGGGTGAGAGAAGACGACCAAGGGTGCACTCCTATGGGTATAGGCGGACACCTCCAAACTCAGAGGTGACTGCCTATCCAATGCAGGGCAGGAGAAGCATGGAGGGCATCGTTCCCTCCATGCTTCTCCTGCCCTGCATTTGCGGCTAGACAGCCAACTTGCGGCTAGACAGCCACAGGATGTGCAGTACTGGCATTGCTGCCCCCCCCCCGGAACGCCCCCCAGAACACCCCGTTTTGACCGCTCCATGCTCCTCTTCTGAGCACGGAGGCAGCGCAGAAGGGGAGGGGGAAGGTCAGTTCCTGGAAAACTACATATCCTATGGCTGTCTAGCGGCCATACGATTGCTCCCTAAATGACTCTGAAGGGGTTTCAGGAAATGGCACAACCACCAATTCATGCCGAACGCCAGCACTGAATACCTACCTTACCCATTTCTCTAGTGGTTTATTCACGATGAAATCCCCAGTGGCCTTATGAAAGTCAGTTCTGCATTAATGGAGCAGTGGCGGATCCTCAATCTTGGGTTACACAGCACACATGAACAGCAGGAAGGTGAGCAAGAGCTAATTCTACTAGCATGGCAACCCCATTCAGAAAGTCATTCTCACGCCCCCAGCACAAGACACAAGCTACAAGTGTTTCAGAACAGTTTTAACTTTTGCCCCAGTCTCATGATCCATGTTTCAGAATGGAAAGCCATTTTGTTATCTTTGGAACTGAGTGCCATGCCACTTCAATTAGCAGCCCTTTGACAGTCATATGAAAGACTGATAGTAGAGAGAAAGAGGATATCATATTGATTTTCGCTGTCCGTCACACTGCTTATAGTATCGTCATTGAGGACTGCTCACATGCCCAGGCATATCACCCAGGCCTGACAAGAAAAGCCTTGTGAATGTCCTTTAAGATAAATCCCTTTTCAAGGTGCCATGTACTTGTTTCTAATACGATCTAGACTTCCTCCCACTCTACCCCAAGTCATCATCATATCAAAGGTGCAGTCCAGGGAACCTATGAACTAAGGTTAGACAGGCTTGCTTACAAGGAAGAGCTCTATGCAATGCATTTCACAGAAGGGTGAGTGCAAATTATACTTAATGGCCTGAAATTCAGACAACAATGAGTGTTTTAGTGGCAGCCTTGTTCAATTAGGTGTAAAAATGGTTACCTTATGCCCAGGCCTTACCATTAAACCTAAGGTAACAATGGCCTCAACGCTATGGCCTCAACTAGGGATGTCAGAGAATTCCGCCATGGATCTCGGTGAGGCCGAATGCCAGTGCATTCAGCCCCCCGAACTCCGTGGCAGAACGGCCTGCCACCTCCCCGCGGATCCCCCCCCAGGATGAGACTCACCTGGGGCGGAGCTTCCGGGCAGCGGCGGCTCCGGCAGTGGCTCCGGCGGCACCGGCGGCCGGTCTTCCGACCAGCTGCCACTGCCGCCATTTCCAGGCTTGTGTGTAAAAAAAAAAAAAGACATGATAGGCTACGTAAAGATTTACGTAGTCTATCATGGCTAGGTTTAAAAAGAAAAGAAAAAAAAGACGTTAATAGGCTACGTAAATCTTTACGTAGCCTATCATGGTTGGGTGGGTTTAAAAAAAACAACAAACGTACGCAAATGGCGGTGGCTACGGCCGCCGCCATTTGCATTCCTTCTTTTTACCATCTTAATCTACGTAAATATTACGTAGACTATGACGGCGAAAATAAAGGGGAATGCAAATAGCATAGCGGGCGCTATTTGCGTCCCCTTTTGATTCGCCATTTTAGCCTACGTAAAGATTTACGTAGGCTAAAACGGTGAATGAAAAAGAGACGCAAATAGCGCCCGCTATGCTATTTGCGTTACCCTTTATTTTTGCCCGTCATAGTCTACGTAAATATTTATGTAGATTCAGATCTATGGCCGCCGCTATTTGCATACATGGTTGGTTGTTTTGTTTGTTTGTTTGTTTTTACCCAGAGCCCTCCACAGCCAGAAATCCGGCTGTGGACGGCTCTGGCCTGGCTGGGCCTGGCCTGGCCGGCTGCTCCGTGGCGCTGCCGCGGAGCACAGCTGTCCGTTTGAGGATTCCGGGGGGAGGAAAGGAGCGCCTCCCCCCCCCCACCATCAACATAATCCATGAAAGATAAGTCACTTTCATACATCCCTAGCCTCAACACTTGAGCACACTCCGGGAGAGAGCGGAGGACAGGAAGGCCTGGCGTGCTATGGTCCATGGGGTCACGAAGAGTCGGGCACGACTTAACGAGCGAACAACAACAACAACAACAACAACGGCCTCAACGCTATGACTTCGTTTGCTCATAAAATTATCATTGTACTTTAGAACTTTTAAAAGTAAACTCAGTTAGTAAATTTGTAATTATTGTTTGAATAGATTAGAACTACATTAAATGACAGCTGCACCATCAGAAACACAGGACTCTATAGAACAAAACCCAAGTTGTCAAGAATGCACATTTACTCTCAGGAATGCACAATGGTGACTCTACTCATATGATGGGAAATGAGCATAAAGGTCTATCAGTAAAATACACTTTAGATCAATAATTTTAATAAGGATGGAAGAACTAATTATGCTGGGAATCTTACAGAGAGGATTAAAAGTATTTTTTCCCCATGGCTTCATTATTTCCAGACATTTTACATCTGTAGTCTTTCTATAAAAGTGTTCTCATTACATAGTTTTCAGAAATCATGGGGGGGGGGGAGGCTGGGTAACAATATATAAATGCTTTGTCTTAAATTCTAAAAGAAAATATTTCATAATCCAAAGCTGTTCAGTTTGGGGGGGGACGACAAAAATGGTCCTGGAGGGGGAAGCACCCTTTTTCTGAATTTTTCAAGGTTCTTTTCCGGGCCTTCACATCTCTAACACTAACTTCCACCCCTTAATGATTTCAGAGCTATAATCTAGAGCTTCAGGATGGAGCAGAGCAGGCGGTCCTTCAATGCCTTCACTGCAGGAAGAAATGCATAAGTACTTACAGTTAGGATGAGCACTCCATTAAAAGAAATTCAAGAAGCAAAACATGGGAAGAAGAAAAAAGTCAGAATGCTCATTTGCGACCCCACATCAACAGTGTGCCGTTACCATGTGGGTGAGCACTTGACAAGGCACATACCAGCATGGTCTTACTGCCATGCTTCCAGCAGCAGACAACCCTCACTGAGCGAAGGGTTCAAGTTTACAACACAGATAGGGCTAAGATAATGCCACCAAAATCGTCAAGGGACACCAAGCTGCTGGTGGAGTTTAATCAGCCTACGCTGCTCCTTGTAAAACCCTGAGCAGAACAGTACAGGAAATAAAACAAGAGTTACACAGATCTCTGAGCCAAAGGAAACAATGGAAAAGAAGATAAAAGTTTACTGGAAGTACTTGGTCGGCCTTGAGATTTTACGGTACGTGTTAGAATTTTCATCGAAAACTTTTAATAATTAGCAGCACATGCCAGCACTGACTATATGTTCAACACTTTTATGTCACCCTTCACAGCCCTGTTCATGCCTCAGATACAGAGTCTTATGCAATTTTGGAGAAGCTCTTGGGGGCTGCATTCCAGTGATGAGCGGGACCAAAGGTAAAAGAGGTGGGGCCAATATACCAGCATATTGTATCTTAAAGCTCCTCCTGCCAATACTCAGCCTGGGGGGCGGGGGGGAAGAGCATATTTCAACCTTGTAGAATGTGGAAAAAAGGCACAAAAATCCAGAAACCACCAAGCCATCGGTGGTCAGGGGGAAGGTGGTGAGGCCAGGAGGAGGGTGTGCGGCCTTTTGGGGTACCCTGGAGGGCTGGACTGGATCCCAAGGAGGGGCTGTTCTGCAACCCTGGGGCAGGCTATGGTCTCCCAAAACCCCTGCTGCAAAGGAACAGCCATTCTCGAAGTGTGTAAGCTTTTGATGGGCACATTTTGGCACAGGAGTGGGGAGGGTTACAGGCAGGATCAGGACCATGGTGCGTGTGGAGGAGGTTTAACCTTTTCCCCCATGTGCTGCAGCTCCACCAGGAATCCCGACCCCATCCAAAGATATGATATAAAGCCTGGAAGGGAAGTTTCTGTTGGTGCCAATGGATGCTTCCCTGACAGTGCAAGTATCAGCCCTGGGGAGAAAGGCTGATTTTGGGCAGGACTTCAGCACATGGAGAAAGGATTAACCGCTCTCCCTTTGATCCTGACTGGGGGGCCCTTCTGCTGATTTTTAAATAATAAAAAGGTGCACATTACATGCTTATATTTGTTGTTGTTGTTGTTGTTCAGTTGTTCAGTCGTGTCCGACTCTTCATGACCCCATGGACCACAGCACGCCAGACCTTCCTGTCCTGCACTCTCTCCCGGAGTGTGCTCAAGTCCATATTCATTGCATCAGTGATGCTATCTAGCCATCTCATCCTTTGCCGTCCCCTTCTCCTTTTGCCTTCCATCCTTCTCAGCATCAGGGTCTTTTCCAGTGACTTTTCTCCCCAAAGATGCCACCATATTTTCTTCTTCTCAAGGGTGTGTGTGTGTGTGTATGTGTCCAGTGCACACACATAAACACATCCTTGAGGAGAAAAATTGTTTAGGAGAAAACACACACGCCACAGAAATAAGAGGCAGGCATCACTCATGTTAAAGCTCGAGGAATTTAAGCAGAGGTTGTATGGCCATCTGTCAGGGAAGTTGTGGGTGCACCTTGCAGGGCAGAGCCTGCATTGAGCAGGGGGTGGGACTAGATGATCTCTAAGGCTCCTTGCTATTCCATGGTTCCAAGGGGACTAAAGGGAAAATGTTCATAGCAAGTGGGGGCAGAAAGTTCCTCCTGGGCACTTGCAAAGTTGAAGACTGGAGGCGCGGAGGAAAAGTAGCATGTGAGAAAGCAAGAGAGGAAGGGAAACTGTTCCCTGTCTCCTTTCCGTGCTGCCTTTAGGTAAGTCATGTGCTGTTCCTGCTTGAACCGCCTCAGGCTCTCTGGGACAAAAGGAACCTTCTTTTCCAACAGAGAGAAAGCTACGCGTTACCCTCACTGTGACTAATTCATTTGGCCGCCTCAATTATAGGAAAAGATCTCGTGTCACTGGCTTATTTGGAGTTGTGTCTTTTCCATCTACCCCATAACAGATAAGACGGCTGGCATTTTTTAATTACTGCACAAAAGACTGCAGAGCCGAGAGCAAGGACCTTGCTTCCAAAAGGGCATCAACTGTGTTCACATACAGATGCAGAACAAGTTTGGCTGCTCCCCTTCAAAGAAATAGCAAAATCTTTAACCTTGGATCAAAGCAACGTATCTCTCCCACGCCGAGTTTGTAGAAGATTCAAGTAGTATTTTATAATTTATTTTAAAATATTTATACTCCGCCTTTCCATGAATCATGCCCCAGGCAGCTAACAACAAGTACAAAAATAACAGTATGGTTTCATTTGTGTTGCGCATTTCCTCTTCCAAGGACCTCAAGGTGGCATGCATGGGATGTCCCCCCCTCCCCTTATCCTCACAACAGCCCTGTGAAGTAGGTTAGGCTGAGAGATAGCGATTGGGCCAAGGTCACCCAGTAAGCTTCAAAGCTGAGCGTGTGTTTGGATCCTGGAGTCTGACCTGGAGCCTGTCCATGAACAGACCTTCTGGCTCTGGCCCAGTTGATCCATGCCCACCTTGCTGGAACCAGACTGGCACTGCAGCTTGCCACAAATCTAGGCCCTAGGCCTCCCTGCTCCGCATTGCAGCTATATAAATGGCTGAAGAGAGAAAGGGAAGAGTTTGGTTTGAATAACTACTAACAGCAGCAGCAGAACTAGTATAGTAGGTTTCAAGAGATCAGGAGGCTTCACAGACTTTATCTCCATACTTGCAGCAACGCTTTTGTAACAGGGATGCTGTGCCAGCACTCCTAAGTGAACTGAGGACGTGATCTGGGCATTTCTGTAGGCCTGAACAGACCCAAAACGTGGGTGGCAGGGGTCTTTGCGGAGCCCTGAGCAGAGAAGCTTCTCTGCTCTTGTCGCTTTATAGAGGGGGAGGGAGGTACAGATCAAAGGCCAGCCCAAGGGAGGCGAAGAGACCATAACGACAAAAGCAGGGGCGGCTTCAGCAGATTTATTTATTTATTTTATTAAATTTATGAATCGCCCATCTGGCTGGTCACCCAGCCACTCTGGGCGATGTACAGAGTGTATATCAGAATAGTTCAAACAATAAAATTCTACAGTAAAAGCATCATATTTCTAAAAATACCCTAACCTATCCCAAATGCCTGTCTGAACAGCCATGTTTTTAATGCACAGCCGAAGCTCATTAAAGAGGGGGCATGGTGGAGTTCCCTAGGGAAGGAGTTCCACAGAGTGGGGGCCACCAGTCTAGCTGTCCTGGCAGATGCCCCTTGTCAGAGACCTGTGCCCTTCCAAGTGGTGAGGACAGGGCCCTGGGTGGCACTCTGGCCTGGCCCTGGCCTGTTGGAACACCACGTCAGAGTCTGGCCTGCTTACTGGCCAGCAGGGAAGCCAGCTGCCTGGTACTTCCTTGGCTTTGTCTCTAACTCCAGGTCAGCTTCCTCTGACCTAAAAGCACCATGGATGGTGGCTCTATTGCTTATTGCACTAGTACGATTTGAACTGAGGGCCTCCTAACTCGCAGGTAAGGCTCCAGCTATATCCCCGCCTCCCAATCAGTCTCCAGTGGTATGTAGGCCAACTGCAGCCCAAATGATCATTTCAGATTCTTCCAAGCCAACAGACCTCCCTCAGTCATCTATCTATGGAACCTTATCTTCCAAGACACAACAAATCCTGCACCTCCCAAAAGAATTCCAGAAAGCTCCCAAACTTAGTGACATGTAGAATTATTCAGACTCCCCTCTCGGCTCTCATCTTCTGCATTGACCAAATAGACAAGTTTAAAAACTCTCACTAATGTTTGGTGTTGAAAGTAACAGAGCCATCACAAACAATTCCGCAAATTCCTGCTAGCAGCCATCAAAATGCTGGGATTCTGCACTCTGGTACAGTTGTTTAGGAAGGCCCAAACACATCTGCCCGCTAAACAGTCCTTATGGTTAAAAGCTGGCCCATAAAATCATCCCTTCATAAACTTAGAACCAGAAAGTTGGGGAGAGAATTAAAATCCTTTCCAGTTGCGTTAACTATCTCTTCCTCATTTACCAACTTAGAAGGCTTGTCCGGAATTTGACAAGAATCTTTCTTTCGATTGCTGATTATCGTCAGGAATGTCTTCATGTTAGACTATTGGTAGCTCCTAAAGCAATGCTGCTTCATCTTTTTGAATCCAGTGATCCTGGATTCCTGCATAAAGACCTTCTTAGGCAATTCAATACAGCTGCAAAGCTATGTATAGCTTGGAACTGGAAGTCTCTAGAGCAACCAACTAAAGAGCAGTAGATGGATAAAATTTGGGAGACTACGCGCATGTATAAACTTTCTCTGCAAGTGCAGTGAGCAAGGAATCCTAACCTGAAGAATGATATTATGACACCATGGTTTCCATTCATTTCCTGTGCTGAGGCACTTCCAACAAAATACAGTTCCCTTTTTTTTCTGATTACTATGCACAAACACACACAATGGCATACACCTGCACACGCTGAGCTTGCATTTTTACTCTCATTAGAAATGGAGCTCCTACTTAGATTTATGATTAGTGAATTCCTTTGTTTCTTTAGTGATTGTGATTTATTATTATGCATCTTCTTTTTGTTGCCTTTATTTTGATAATCTTGTTTCAAAATAAAATACAATTTCATGATTAAAAAAAAGATTTTATTTATTTTTTAAGAGGCAAAACAACGGCTCCGACCAGACATCACTCCAAACCATGGCTTAACTATGGTATAGTGCGATGTCTGAATTGACAGGCCATGGTTTCTGACCAACTGGCAAACCAGAATTGGAAGCTATAGTTTGTTGTATGCTGACAAGGCATGCTTTGTATTAACTGGCTTAGCCTGACGTCTGAAATGCCAGTCCTAATTATAGCCTCTCATAGACTCATAGGGTTGGAAGGGGCCTGCAAGACCATCGAGTCCAACCCCCTGCTCACTGCAGGAAGCCTGAGTGCCAGTTGGTCTCCCATCCAGGTACTAACCAGGGCTGGCCCTGCTCAGCTTCCGAGATCAGACGAGATCGGGCACATCCAGCCCTTCACTGAGCAAACTTATGAGCAAGGTACGGAGAGCATGGGAAATGGAACCAGGCAAGCACTGCAAACCAGGGTTTGCAAACTGTACCATTTAGAAGTCCAAATCATGGTTTGGGTTCTTAGCTACAATTAATGCAAGCAGTGGTTTCACATGATATCGGAACTGAGCCAATATAAACTTTGTATACATACGCAAGGAACTTAAGATGTGATATTAGGTTGTAAGAGGATTCACTGAAGTTTCTGAATCTTGCGACAGGAAAATATTTTATCAGAAAGCTGGGGGGAAAAACATACACTTTTTGAAAAGGAAGACATGGGACAAAAGGCAGAGCACAAAAAACACATACACTCAAAAGGCAGGTGCAAATGGAAAGATCCCAAGCTCTTTGCATTTCCATTTGGTGAAGAAAGGTTGCAAGTGTGGCAGACCTGCGCCTGGAAGCGGGTGTGCTAAAAGCAGCGACTGCGCTCAGCAACAGTGCCCAATCAGATGAGGATGTGGAATGAGGGTGGCCTGAAGTGGAGGAGGTCTCTGCATAATTTTTTTTTTCTTGAATCTGCGGAATTAAATGCACAGTCCATTAAAATACTGGCTTATTTCCCGGTGGAGCAGAAAGTACTACACCGCCTCCTGGAAATCGCACAGGCTAAGGCTTCGACGGCCCTCCAGCAAAAGAGAATGAAGAAGTACAGGTGCCAGCACTGTTTTTCTACTTGCCCTTCTAGTTCAAACTTGGTATAGACAGTGTTTGGCAGTCCATCTATAGAGGTGCAGTCCGACAGGAAGGAGAAAGTCCTGGGAGGCCCCAGTGAAATACTTCCAGGGACAGATGCATAGGCAAGCAAAGCATTTAAGGGTAGACCACCTTGTAGAAATCCAGAAGCCAGGTGGCAGGAAAGTGCTGCACAGTAGCTCTGAATTATTTTCACTCAGTAAAGATAAGCTGCAGGATCTTTGCACAAAAGCAGATGACTTTGGAAAGCTCTAGACCAAACATCTTTCAAGATTAGCAAAGTATGGCATGCAAGTTGTTACTGGTTTCTTAAGCAAAGCTCAGTCCAAAGAAAAAAATAAATAAATACGTACAAAGGAGAGATATTTTTTCTCTGCCATGCCTGTAAATGCAAAGCATATTCTTTGACTCCACTTCAGAAAACAAAACAAAATCACTGATCAGGTCTGATGCAGAGTTTGGACAGCAGAAAGAAATAATGCTTAGCTAGCTCTCTCTCTCGGGCTGAAAATCTACGTCATGAATTCCCCTCTCTTTCAAAAAAGAGTATTCGGATGTCAGCTTATTCTTCAGAAATAGTGTTAATTTTGCCACTAAAGATTTGAAAGGAAAACTTACATTAAACCCTTGAACGGCAGAAGATGACCGAGATGTGTTTTTCTGGAAAAGGAAGAGTAGAACTGGGGTGCAATTTAGGGTGGAAAGACACATTGCCTTTCACAACGTATGGGATTCTTCCTCAGCTGTACATCCAACTATAGCAAGGGTGAGAAAATTCTGGGGTCATGGGGTCACATTGCCCCCACAGAACCCACCAGGGGCCTCACCCCAACCCTGCTGCCAAGGGAAACAAGGTGTCAGGAGCGCCCTAGCTGCCTCTTGCAGTCCCCTCCAATAGCCAACTCAGGATACAGACGACAAGGATTCTTTCCAAGGCTTTATTCTTTTATTCCTTTATGACTCTTTCAGATACTAATCACTAGCGACTAAGCAAGGAACAGCACTGGGGAAAGATAGCAGAGTAGCCTAAGCTCCAGGTAAGGCAGTTGGTCCCCGTTTGAAGGGGAACCACGGGAAGACCCTGAACTTATGGGCTAGGGAGAGATCCTCCCTCTTTCCCTTGGGTCCTTGGGACGCGACCGTTGTTTGAGCGCCAAACAAGCGGGGCGCCTCCTTTCGGCGCCCTCCATCTGTCGCCGCTGCCTGTGTCTGCGCCGAGCGTCCAGCAAGCCCCCCTCCAGCGCTCTCTCACTGCCAGGGTCACTATCTCTCCCAGGAATGCTGGCAGGAGGAATCTCTGCCAGCTGCTGTGCCTGTGAGAAATGAGCGAGCTCCTCTCCCACGGATTGCTGTTCCTCCTCAGAATCAGAATTGCTCTGGGGCTCTATGGGCTCAGTTTCCACCCTGACACAAAGCGTGTGAGGCTTCCAGGAGCGCAATTCTGCTTGCAAAAAAGACGTGTGCTCCTTGCACACCTTTTTTCCCCGCAAAATCGCTGCAATTTTGGTGGCAGGGGAACATAGCAGGGGGCTGTCAAAAAGGCCAGGGGGGGCAGGCATATGACCAGCGGGCAATGTGACGCCCACCCCTGATCTGTGGCAAACTTTCTGGTTCTACACAAAGGGTGACTATTGTTACAATGTAATGCGCCATATATGTGGCGCGCATGCCAAAGACACATATAACTTCAGAGTGACACTTTTGACATGCACGGATAGCATTGCTATGACCAGTATTTCGTAAAATCATAACAAATGTTCTTTGTACAGGCTTTCGGGGGGAAGGATTTTAACCCTGAATATATCCCAAATTGGGGTTTAAATCTTGCGGAGGATCTTGTCCCCACCTCACGGAAATGTTTGCTCCGCCCTCTCTAAAATATGAAATGATACCCCCTTTTGTGGAAGGCTCACAGCCTTAGATTTAAGGGTCCTGCTTAAGACAGGTGAAGGCAGGAAGAAAGTATAAATGAAGATGGAAGGATGTCTCTGGATGCATATGCCGTATGTAACCAGGTGCTTAACACACCTAGTTATCGCTTCCCTTTTGCCCTTCTCCCCATCCTCTTTCTGTCTCGCACACAACTCCAACATTTAACCTAAGAGCACACACATTTATGCAGCACATTTATATGTACATATAATATTCCTTTCACCAGCCTCTTTTCCAGTGCTGGTCTTCAGCTGCAGCTCAGCATGGGCTGGGTCAACCAGTCCCTCTCCTGCCAGGAAGGTTTTCATCAAACAGCAGGGTACAACAGGCAACACATGACTCTGGGAAAGAATACAGCAAGCTGCATGAGAAACACCCCTGCACAGTACCGTTCTATAATACACTCCTAAAAAAGACCACACATTCAGGTCACAGACAGACTGAAAGCAGGCTGTCCCCTAAAGGCCACATGTCCTCCTCCCCCTGCTTTCCTTTCCCAATATCTCAAGAATGCCCTGGTCAGAGGTATTTTCATACCTGGGACAAAGAAAAAAATGCAAGTATTTTTTTAAAAAATGGTACATGGCAACAGGGGCAGAAAGGTGATGCTGCTACTGGGATCGGTCGCCAGAAGCAATTGCTTCAGGTCATTCCATCACAAGGGCAACTATGCCTCCGTCCTTCCAAGGCCGGTCACCACTGCATGACGAGCCATTTGCTCCTGAGTTCCAAACTACCCTCCAGGAGCAGGCAATGTTTGAGACCTGGGGGCCCACACTACCCCCTGGGGGCTGCACTCACCCCTGTGGCAGCAGCCAAAGTTGTGTTGATTCCCTGAGCAAGCATGTGAACCTAAGAACGGAAGAGCCAAGGGTCCATCTAGTCCAGCATTCTGTTCACACAGTGGCCAACCAGATGCCCAACAGGGAACCGACAAGTAGGACGTGAGTGCAACAGCACCCTCCTGCCCATGTTCCCCAGCAACTGGCGCACACAGGCATACTGCCTCTGATATCAGAGGTTGCATACAGCCATCAGGACTAGTAGCCATTGATAGCCTTCTCCTCCAGGAATTTGCCTAACCCCTTTTAAAGCCAACCAAACTGGTGTCCGTCACTATGTTCTGTGGTAGGGAATTTACCTTGTTTCCAAGTAGAGTCGTGCTTCTGAGAAGGTTCCAGGAGTGCAGTTCTGCAAACAAGATAATACTCCCTGCACACCTTGTTTCCTTGCAAAATTGCTATGATCTTGGTGACTGCAGCAGCAGGGGAACACATCCCCCCCCACAAAAAGCCACAGGAACCACATATGACCTACATGCTGCCCACTCCTAGTCTAGAGCAGCCTTCCCCAACTCGATGCTTTCCAAATAAATTGGACTGCAACTCCCATCATCCCCAGCCAGCATGGCCACACCAGGCTGGGGAAGGCTGCTCTAGAGATTACAGTACAGTGCATCCCCCAAATAAGCCAGCATTTCAAGAGAGTCATCACACTGGATGCATACAGGATTAAAAGGGACAAAAATTCTGTCACCTCTTTACCACCTTGTGATCGCAGCTCCCGACTCATAAAAAGGAAGAATGGAGGAAAATCTCCTGTTTTGACATAGAAAAGGAGAATGTAACCTATCCAAACCAAAAGGGACCAATACCTTTGGTATACAGTGTAAACTGAACTGAAAATGCTGGTGGAATGATAAGGCATTCCGGAACAGTCTCCTGAAATTTCCCCCAGGCATATCAGCATTCTAACAGGCAGCATATAAGATTTCTGAAGGTGGGGAAGAAACTTAGAAATAAAGGCAAAAGCAGTAACATCTTAAACTAGTAAATTAAACCCATACCACACTCCACATCAGGAGAGACAACCCAATAAAAGAGCCCACGTTACGACAATGCCTGAAGAAAATGGTCTCTTGGGGAACCTCAAGTCTGAAAAGCTTCAAAAACCAGGCACAGGTTTTCCAAAGATTCGCTTGAGGTAAATTGCATAATAGGAAACTAAGCCTGCGCCTCCGAGAGACGCAGACATCTGATGAGGAATTACTGCAGTAGAATACACCAGTAAGCTGAGCCCGTAACCCAAACAGACTGGGCAACTTTTCCCTGACTTACAAGGACTCTTTCTCCACAGCAGTTTCCCTCCTTACCACACGAATTTCAAGCTCTCACAGAACTGAAATGCAGCAAAACTATACATAGGAGGGAGAAGAGAATTATGTATCACCTAATGGTAAACACAGTGCTTTTCGTTATCTCTTCCAATCATGGGGTGGGAGGTAAGCAAACGTCAACCCCCTGTGCCTACTTTGCCAGTTAATAAAGATAAGCAACTACTACACAGACCATTTTAATCATGTTTAATGGTAAAACAAGAGTTCTGAAGCCATATTACTTAGCCCCTTAAATGCCAGAGATACATCTTTCCCCCTCTCTGTCTCACACACTCGCAGAGCTGACCTTGTTGCCCTTAACCAATTAGCCAATTCTGAAGTAATTGGCTAAGAGGGTCTCCAGTGTCGGTCTCCAGTTAGCACGAACACACCCCATATTTGGCACAGGAAATGGAACATGGGGATATTTCTAAAAAGTTATCATTAGAGTCTACAGATGAGCACGAAATGAAGAAAAGGGGAAACAGAGGAAGGGTGGAAGTCAACGTAAACAAAGGACTGAAAGGATGGGGCTAACAGTGACCCACAGCAGCCACCTTCAATAATGTTTAGAATTGTGCCCAAGCTCAAGTTCTTCATTGTCAGGCACGTTCGCGGACCATAGGGAACTGAGAAGGTATCAAACTAAAAACATGTGTCAGTTTAGAGTCTGTGGTGCCTTTTACATGTTATGCCAGACACATGGGAGTATGTATCCCTGGTTTAGCAATCATGGGATAAGATGACAGGTTCTCTTATGCATCAGAAACTGGTTAAAGAACAGAAAGCCATGAGTACAAGAAAATGGCCAGTGTTCGCAAAGGAGGGAAGTAAACAGTGGGGTCCCACAAGGATCTGTTTTGGGACGGGTGCTTTTTAGCTTGTTCATAAATGATCTGGAATTAAGAGTGAACAGTGAGGTGGCCAGGTTTGTTGACGGCACCAAATTATTTAGGGTGGTGAAAACAAAAAGGGACTGTGAAGTGCTCCAAAAGGATCTCTACATACTGGGAGTATGAGCATTAAAATGGCAAATGCAGTTTAATGAGCAAATGTTAAGCGAAGCACTGGGGGGGGGGGAATCCTAACTTCACATATACACTGATGGGATCCAAGCTAGTGGTGACTAACCAAGAAAGAGATCTTGGGGTTGTGGTGGACAGCTCGATGAAAATGTCAACCCAGTGTGCAGCTGCTGTGGAAAAGGCAAATTTCATATTGGGCATAATTAGGGAAGGAACTGAAAATAAAGCTGCTTATTTGTATAAGGGCAAGATGATATTGGCAGTTTTAGTTTCAATTCCTTCCCTAATTATGCCCAATATGAAATTTGCCTTTTTCACAGCAGCTGCACACTGGGCTGCCACTTTCATTTGTATTTATAGTGTGACCACACTTGGAAGAGTGTGGACAGTTCTGGACACCACACCTAAAAAAGGATATTGTAGAGTGGGAAAAGTGCAGAAAAGAGCAACGAAAACGATCATGGGGCTGCAGCAACTTTAGGTTACAACATCTGGGACTGTTTAGGTTAGAACAAGGCAAGTAAGGGGGCATGTGACAGAGCGCTAGAAAATTATGCATGGTGTGGAGAATGTGGATAGGGAGACATTTTTCTCCCTCTCTCATGGAGATTCAGGACAGATACAAGGACTTCACACAGCACATGTCAGGAATGCATCTGAGCATGTGGAGATAGTTAGCAGCTCAGACTCAGGATGGGAACAGCCAGAACCGGGAGAGGCTCCCTCCCTCGTGAGCTCAGATATGGCAAGGCCTTCTTCTCAAGACCTTGGCACACAGATGGCTCGACCTGAAGCCCCCCCCCCCATGAGAACCCAGGTCTTGGGGGAGGAGGAGAGTGAGGGGCATGATTTCAGGGATGCTAGGGTCCGTCACACAGCGAAGCGGGAAAAGTTAGAGGTGGAGCTCGGACACTTCTGCACATTGGCTATGCATGATAGATGTAGGCGGGAGCCACTCTAAGGGACGGACCTCCCCACTAAGCTAGTCTGGCCAGGAAGTTCTTGTTCAAACTGCTGGCAACGCCTCTAACTTCCACTTCGGCTCCTCTACTGGTATTCATAATTGTGTGGAGTAGCTGTTTCCTTCATAGCCTGGGAGTTTCCTAGAATTTGCATTTGTAAGGAACCTGGCCGTTAACTAATCAAGTAGCGAGCCTGAAGTATCTTGGAGTGTGTTGATTGAGAAGGGAGAAGACAAAGGAACGTGACAGCACATAGCAAAACTATGGAAGGCTACGAATGGCTACAAGTCAGGAGGGCAATATATGCTACTGCCAGTATCGGAAGCAGGATGCCTGTGTACACCAGTTGGTGGGAACATGGGTGGAAGGGCGCTGTTGTGCTCATGCCCTGCTTGTGCGCGTCCCACAGAATGGTGGACTACATGGGACTTGGTGTGTTTAGCACGGCAATTCTTATGTTCATGAGCAGATCCCTCATGGCTGAATTTTAAATGACCCAGCCATGGCGGGGGGTGGGAGAGCACAATCGCTTGGGTCTTTCCCACAAAACTGGCATTCTTCTTCCTCAGGGCTAAACTAGACATCAAATATGTCTTTGTATTAAATGTGGACTTTTAAAACAATGTGAATAGTGGCCACTATTGGGAGGCAGGCTGGTAATTATTGCAGGGGATCGCAGCAGGCCGACGCGGAGAGTTCAACCCTTTCCTCCCCTGCTGCAGTCCTGATGGACACTGCTCCTTTGAAGGCGCTGTATGCGCTGGGAGGAAATCTCCCATTGGCACCAGTGGGATATGTTCTCCCAGCACAAACTACAGGTTCGGAGCAGTGACTTTCCAGAGAGTTTCCAAGTCTCTGCATGGCTATAGAAAAGGCCTGCTCCCGACAAAAGACAACCCAGATGCTGGTGGGACATAAAGGAGAGCCTTTGTAGAAGAAAATGAATACATAAAGAAAATTAATTAAAAAAGAAATAAGGAGTTCCTAGCCTGTGTTACTTGGTAATCGGGGGAGGAATGCAACATTTTAAAAGGCTGTTAATACAGAATACATAAAGTATATAATGTTTTATATATGACAATACAGAAAAGTTGGTTTTATTATGGTGATGTGCTATTATTAATAAATATAATCATGCCATGTGTGCACAAGTGTATTTTCTTCTCTCTACTGTGTATGCCTAGACGAACGCATTGCTGCCTCTCTAGGACATCTCCTCCTGAACAGCTTTGTGTGAGGGCGCAGGAATATATACCCTGCTGGAAAGTTGAGACAGAGGGGAAAATAGTATTTATTTAGGGTGCAATCCTATACATGTTTAGACAGAAAAAAGTTCTACAACTCCCAGCATTCCCCAGACTCATGCAGAGACACAACTGAATGCCTCCTCTGAGAGCGGGTAACCCTATTGTCTCAACATCAACAGCAACTGAATGATCCAATCACATCTGATGCAAACTTGTGGCTAAACTACCCTCCCTCAGCAGGGGCTGATTAGGACATTCTAAGCAATGATTTCTGCACAGATGCAGTGAGCATCCTCCTCTTTGGGTGGGCACTGTCTGCTCACAAGAGTCTTTCATTCTTTAAATGCATTTATTTGTGTCAGCACATTAACAGTTTTCTCATGGTACACTAGTGTGCCCTGGCACAGCAATTGGGAATTACTGTGCACATGAGTGTGTATTTTATTATAAATCGACAGTCATTTCCTAATTCCATATTAGACTTTGCAGACCAAGCTACAATTCCAAAACAACCATTCTCAGAGAGCGGAGAGCAAATCAGCTTTCGCTAACCACTGATTCGAAATTCTCAAACCTATAAATTAAATTAATAAAAGGACAAAGACTCCTTTTGTGCATTTCCAAAGCCTGGAGGATTTTACAAATAATAAGACTGGAAAGTGATTTATACTCCTAGATTAAAAGCTGGGTTGGCACGCACAACTCTTAAAAGAGTACAAAACTTTTATTAACCCATTCGGGTGCAACATTTTAATGTCAGTCTTTGCTGTTCCTTATGAAAAAGCCGCAAAAGTCTGTTATTGCTAGTTGCAATCTAAAAAAGATTGAGGGGGGGAAATAAATATTCTACAGATTACATCGATAAGAGGCAGGAAACAAATACAGAGTTAGGTTATACATACCATTTGGTATGTTTAGTCAAGAAACCAGATCCTGTGCTGAAAGGTTAGTAAGAAAGAGAACATGCTCCATTTCTGGCCAGTGCCAATTTTTTAAAAGAGGGGAAAACGTGCTTTTAAAATTACTTGAAAAGTTTAATCGTGAGTTTGATTTTCAATCTTTCTCCCACAAGAATCAAACAGATTTTTTGCCACCCACAGCTCCTGTCTCATACTCCAACCCATCAATATGTTAAAAGAAGATTACCACCTACAATCTTCTTGATGGATGTGACAATCACAACACCTGCCAGCCCTTCCTTTACCCCTTTACCAGTTTCAGTGCCCTAGCTTGGCCTCATTGTGTATTGTTAATGAACAAACAGATATTTCTCTCCTTCCTCTTGTATTGCCAACTGCGCTGGTTTCAGCAAAGAGTATCCCTGAAAATCTACATTATGTACAGAACAATTTAAAAACAAACAGAGCAAGCACAACTTTTTTAAGTATACAGAAAAAGAAACTCAGTGTCTGGAATATTTAGAACAGGCTGGCATAAGGCCACTAGCCTGGTCACCTGGGGCGAATAAAGATTTTCTCCAGACAAACCCTTCTACCAATTTAACCGTTCTACCTTCTCCACAAGAATCTTGGGAATTGTAGTCTGGTGAGTTCTCTTAGCAATCCCTAGCCTCTCTCATAGTTCCTAGGGCGCCCTGGAGCAAGGGAATGGCTGAAACTCCCACACTGAAAACCAAAGTATTCTAGGGTGACCCTTTACCCCAGGGTCTTTCGCCCATCTTTGTCATGCTGCCAAGTGGGAAGGAAAATTGTATGAGATCAACAGCCAAGGGGTGGCAGAATATGTGGCAAAAGGGTTGACTGTATGGGCTGATTGTTAAACCAGTTTAAGTCAGTAACATAGTTTCAGCTAGACTGTGAGTCTAGCCAGCCGCCAAATGTGCATGGAGAGAAAGGATATGCAGGCAGCAAACAACCCTACACTGTTTGTCACACAGGAGACTGTGTGCAGGATTGCAATCTTTTTCTGTCTCCCAAAGTTCTAAGTTTGCTAAAGAGAACGATGCCAAATAAAATAATAATTAAATGAACTGACATCAACCCGTCATCCATTACCAACTTAACTGCCTGGCCCTGAATTGGTCCCATAAAAAGATGCATTTAACTGGCTGAATCAAGAAGGTGGCACACCTAGTATGGAGCAAAATCTCTCTCACACCATTTCCTGTTTTGCCCATCGTTGTCCCTATCTTGAAAATCGTGATAAGATTTGTCCTGACTTTTGGTGCTTACAAGTGGACGGTCCTACTCTCCAACCCTCTTTAACTACCAAAGTATATTGCCTGAAAAAAAGTTTTCTTGGACCTCTCCTAAACTATTTGTGCACCAAGTCAGTCCGTTCCTGATCTGTAAGTGGACACCAGCGACTCCACCGACATGTATCCTTAGGATTTTTTTAAAGGTGAAAGATGGGGAGAGGGACAGATAAGAAGTATAGATGGGGGAGGGTGAAGAGGAGAAAGTGAGAAGAAAAAGAGAAAGTGAGAGAATGAATAATTTCAAGGGAGTCTCACGATGCAGGTCAGGATTGAAGAAGGATTCTTTGTTGTCTGAAAAGCTTGGAGACTACTGCTCTGTCCCAATCAACTTTCCATCAACAGCCAAAATCTTGTGGATCCTTAAAAATGTTGTGAAAAGGAAACCCCACCTCAAACCAGGATGTGGAATGAGATGGGTTCTTGCAATTCTGCACCTGTTTAGCAAGTTAGTCAATTGACTCAAAGCCTCTTAAAGGGTCACCATGGAGAGCTGATTAGTTGTCTGAAGTGGGCTGCAAGGATTAACCTGATTAGAACTGAGATTGGGGCAAGAAAGCAGAGAGTATATGTTTAGAAGGAAAGGGAAAGTGCTTCAAGGGGGCTGAGGTGGGCTTTGGGTGGTCTCCTAAGAGAAAGTCCACGAGCAAGGGAAAGATGAAATCCAATCACCATACAGGAAGCTTTTGCAAGGCACAATACAACTCCTTAAAAAAATAGAAAAGAATCCAGGAATAAGAATCATGTTACCGCTGAAAATACTACTGGCATATTACCAATGCATATACACTTCATGATTGACATACGCTCTGCTGGATGTCAAGCACGGGCGGGGGGTGGGGATGCTAACTTTCTGAACTGCAAAACTCCTGGGGGTTTCAGAGAGAGTACATCCCCTGGGGGATTCTTCCAGATATGATTTTAATTCTTTTTCTTCTTCTTTTTTGGGTAGAAACAAAAGCGAGATCATCTGGAAAAAGGGGCTTTGATCAGTATGTGTTAGGGGCTGCTGCCTGAAGCACCAAACCAGTGCGATCAATACACAAAAGTTTAAATGTTAATTTTAGAAGCATACCAGTTGATCAGGAAAATGACTAGCTCTGTTGAGCTCCAAAATATGCCTTTTCGTGTGCAAGTGTATGTAGAGATCAAGAAAGTTGGGAGAAGGTTGTGTGTAGGGATGGGCAGATTCCCTACCTGCTGGTCCAGGTGGGAATCCGCCCGTGGGGGGAGGTGATCTGTCCCTCCCCCCAGAATCCTCAGAAGCCAGCTCCTCTGCGCAGCAATCCCACAGAGCAGGCCGCCAGCTCCGCATCACTGGCAATACGGCCGGCCGCCACTGCCATGCCATATCGCTGGCTGAGTGCGGGCTAACTCCAGACGCAAATGGCATAGTGGACGCCATTTGCAGCTGTAAAGCTATTAGATTAACCTAAATGCAGCCATTAAACACTCTGAAGTCAGTCACAATGACCACAGTGAGAGCGTAGTAACTCACCTGTGAACTGGGACTCAATGGGACTATTTAAAACATTAAGTTCTAAAAGGCCTGCATCTCATAGCACATGTGATGACAACATAACTTGGTGCTCCTTGACTTTCTTTCTTTCCACCCTCATCCCAATGATAGAATTTGTGCCCTTCTTGATTTTTTTTTTTTTTTACCATATTCACGAAAAGAATTATTTCAGGTTATCAGGCCCTCCTTGCATTTTAACTCCTTGAGAAACACCTTTGGAAGCAGCAGGAGACAGGTCTTAATATTAAAAAGGAGACACCTACTCCTGAACTGTTTGTTCACATGAATGTTATGCATTAGGACTCACTCCAGTATTTTCCCGGATGCCAAAATAGCTGGAATTCTAGGATACAGGTGGGACCTGCAACAAAACACTGCAGTATGTTGTTGTTGTTGTTCAGTCGTTTCTGACTCTTCGTGACCCCATGGACCATAGCACGCCAGGCCTTCCTGTCCTGTGCTCTCTCCCAGAGTGTGCTCAAGTCCATATTCATTGCATCAGTGATGCTATCTAGCCATCTCATCCTCTGCCGTCCCCTTCTCCTTTTGCCTTCCATCTTTCCCAGCATCAGGGTCTTTTCCAGGGAGTTTTCTCTTCGAATTAGGTGGCCAAAATATTTGAGCTTCAGCTTCAGCATCTGTCCTTCCAAGGAGCACTCAGGGTTGATTTCCTTTAGGATGGACTGATCTGACCTCCTTGCAGTCCAGGGGACTCGTAAGAGTCTTCTCCAGCACCACAGTTCGAAGGCATCAATTCTTCAGCGCTCAGCCTTCGTTGTAGTCCAGCTCTCACAGCCATACATTACTACTGGGAAAACCATAGCTTTGATTATGCGGACCTTTGTTGGCAAGGTGATGTCTCTGCTTCTTACTATGCTGTCTAGGTTGGCCATAGCTTTCCTCCCAAGGAGCAAGAGTCTTTTAATTTCATGGCTACAGTCACCGTCTGCGGTGATCTTGGAGCCCAAGAAAATGAAATCTGTCACTGCTTCCATTTCTTCCCCTTCTATATGCCAGGAAGTGATGGGGCCAGATGCCATGATCTTAGTTTTTTTAATGTTGAGTTTCAAACCAGCTTTTGCACTCCCCACTTTCACCCTCAACAAGAGGCTCTTTAGATCCTCTTCGTTTTCTGCCATTAGGGTGGTATCGTCTGCATATCTGAGGTTGTTGATAATTCTCCCGGCAATCTTAATTCTGACCTGTGATTCATTCAACCCAACGTTTCTCATGATGTATTCTGCATATAAGTTAAATAAGCAGGGCGACAATATGCAGCCTTGTCGTACTCCTTTCCCAATTTTGAACCACTCGGTTATTCCATGTCTGGTTCTTACTGTTGCTTCTTGACCCTCGTACAGGTTTCTCAGGAGACAGGTAAGGTGGTCTGGTACTCCCATCTCTTTTAAGAATTTGCCACAGTTTGTTGTGATCCACACAATCAAAGGCTTTAGCGTAGTCAATGAAGCAGAAATAGACGTTTTTCTGGAATTCTCTTGCTTTCTCCATGATGCAGCGAATGTTGGCGATTTGATCTCTAGTTCCTCTGCCTCTTCGGAACCCAGCTTGTACTTCCAGTAGTTCTCGGTTCACGTACTGCTGAAGCCTAGGATAAATTGTAGGATTTTGAGCATAACCTTGCTGGCATGTGAAACGAGCGCAATTGTAAGGTAGTTTGAACACTCTTTGGCATTGCCCTTCTTTGGAACTGGAATGTAAACTGACCTTTTCCAGTCTTGTGGCCACTGCTGAGTGTTCCAAATTTGGTGGCATATTGAGTGCAGCACTTTAACAGCATCATCTTTTAGGATCTTAAATAGCTCAGCTGGAATACTGGCATCTCCGCTAGCTTTGTTGTTAGTAATGCTTCCTAAGGCCCACTTGACTTCACTTTTTAGGATGTCCGGCTCAAGTTCAGTGACCGCACTATCGTGGCTATCAGGGACATTCAGATCTTTCCTGTATAGTTCTTCTGTGTATTCTTTCCACCTCTTCTTAATCTCATCTGCTTCTGTTAGGTCCCTGCCTTCTTTGTCCTTTATCATGCCCGTCTTGGCACAAAACGTTCCCTTGAGATCTCCGATTTTCTTGAAAAGATCTCTAGTCTTTCCCATTCTATTGTTTTCCTCAATTTCTTTGCATTGTTCATTTAAGAAGGCCTTCTTGTCTCTCCTTGCTATTCTCTGGAACTCTGCATTCAGTTGGATATATCTTCCCCTTTCTCCCTTGTTTTTCGCTTCTCTTCTTTCCTCAGCTACTTGTAAAGCCTCCTCAGACAGCCACTTCTTGCATTTCTTTTTCTTTGGGATGGATTGAGTTGCTGCCTCCTGAACAATGTTACGGACCTCTCCATAGTTCCTCAGGCACTCTGTCTATCAGGTCTAATCCCTTAAACCTATTCCTCACCTCCACTGTATATTCATAAGGGATATGATTTAGGTCATACCTGAAATCATACCTTTTTTTTACATACCTGAATTCCCTAAGTTCTTCAATTTAAGCCGAAATTTTGCAACAAGAAGCTCATGATCTGAGCCACAGTCAGCTCCAGGTCTTGTTTTGACTGACTCTATAGAGCTTCTCCATCTTTGGCTGCAAAGGACATAATCAATCTGATTTCGATATTGACCATCTGGTGATGTCCATGTATAGAGTCACCTCTTGTGCTGTTGGAAAAGAGTGTTTGCTATGATCAGCGTGTTCTCTTGGCAAAACTCTATTAGCCTTTGTCCTGCTTCACTTTGTACACCAAGGCCAGGCTTGCCTGTTATCCTGGTGATTTCTTGACTTTCTACTTTAGCATAGTGATGTACGAAAGGGACTTACCTGGTCCCGCAGCTTGCTTCGCGGTGGGGTGGAGGCGCTTCGGTTCTCCCCCCGAAGTTCAGGCCGGGGGGGGAGGCGCCCCGCCTCGCCCGGCCGAAATTCAGGCCGGGGAGAAGCGCCCCGTCTCCCCGGCCGCGAAATAAAAAGTGAAAAAACAAAACAAAACAAAAAACACCCGTGATAGGCCACATAACGATTTACACAGCCTATCACGGCTAAATTTCCAAAGTCAGCCGTGATAGGCTACGTTAATCGTTACGTAGCCTATCACGGGTGACTTTGGGGAAGAAAAAAAAAAGCGCATACGCAAATGGCGGCGCCCATAGCTGCCGCCATTTGCGTACGCGCTTCCCCCCCCCCCCAAAGTCACGCATGATAGGCTACATAACGATTAACGTAGCCTATCACGGCTGACTTTGGAAATCTAGCCATGATAGGCTACGTTAATCGTTACGTAGCCTATCACGGGTGTTTTTTGTTTTTTACTTTATTTTGTAATGGCGGCGGCGGCAGCCAGTTGGAAGACTGGCCGCCACCCCCGCCCCCACTGAAACACCGCCGGGACCCGCCGCCAAGAGGGACATTCGAGGGAGGTAAGTCCCATCCCGGGGAGGGGCGGAGAATTTCACCAACAATTTCGGGGGGCCGAATGCGTTGGCATTCGGCCTCCCCGAGATTCGTGGAGAAATTCACGGCCATCCCTACTTTAGCATTCCAATCCCTTATGATGAAAAGGACATTTTTTTTGGTCTTAGTTCTAGAAGGTGTTGTAGGTCCTCATAGAACCGATCAACCTCAGCTTCTCCGGCCTTGGTGGTTGGGGCATAGACTGGAATTACTGTGATGTTGAATGGTTTGCCTTGGATTTGTACTGAGATCATTCTATCATTTTTGAGATTGTACCCCAGTACTGCTTTTCCCACCCTTTGGTTGACTATGAGTGCTACTCCATTTCTTCTAAGGGATTCTTGCCCACAATAGTAGATATGATGGTCACCTGAATTAAATTTGTCCTTGCTTGTCCATTTTAGTTCGCTGCTTCCCAAGATGTCGATGTTCAATCTTGCCATCTCATGTTTGACCACCTCCAGCTTACCTTGATTCATTGATCTGACATTCCAGGTTCCTAAACAATATTGTTCTTTACAGCATCGGACTTTCTTTTCACCACCAGACACATCCACAGCTGAGTGTCCTTTTGGCTTTGGCCCAGCCGCTTCACTCTTTCTGGCGCTACTTGGAAATTCCCTCTGCTCTTCCCCAGTAGTATATTGGACACCTTCCGACCTGAGGGGCTCATCTTCCGGCGTCATCTCTTTTAGCCTTGTGATACGTTCCATGGGGTTTTCTTGGCAAGAATACTGGAGTGGGTTGCCATTTCCTTCTCCAGTGGACCACATTTGTCAGAACTCTCCGCCATGACCTGTCCGTCTTGGGTGGCCCTGCACAGCATAGCTTATGGCTTCACTGAGTTATGCAAGCCCCTTCGCCACAACAAGGCAGTGATCCATGAAGGGGCACTGCAGTATATCCCCCTGCTAACAGAAGTGTTCTTGTTCAGGGTCCCAGCCTTCCCTTCCTTCCAAACAGGGCATTCTGTCCCCTCACCCCACAACCCATGTTCTGCTTTCTTTTCCTACTGAACATACGCAGCCCTTATTAGGTTGGTGTGATTTTTACATAGGGTTTTTTTTTTGCCATCTTAGGTTTTCTTATTTGTTGGGGGGGGTGGGGTGGGATTTCTGAAAACCTCAAGGTTTCCCCAATCATGTTTCCTACTGGCCTTGTTTTGGCTCCAATCCTGTTGTCACTCACCACCTGAATTTGCTATTAGAAGGAGCTTTCCTCATGCAATTCCACTGAAGAATATGGAGAAAGTGTGCGAAAAGAGCACATACAGAAGTAAGAAATATCCAGGTTAACTCATACCGACTTTCCTAATACTCTTTGCTTATGTTTGTGTAGATACAAGGTGAAACGGTCCCACATTTGTGTAGCAACACTTTTTTCTCATGAAAACTAGTGTATATACAAAAGCAAAAAACAGGATCCTCCTGCTCTCTGAACATGCCCCACCCCGGGATCTGAATCACTCTGTGCCCCCCCCAGATAATCCACCCATCTGAATATTTTATGAAACAATTGGCCCACAGTTATTCCCCTGACCATCTATAACATTTCCGTTTCCACTAGAGTAGAAAATCAGTTTCCGGTTTGGCAAGAGTAAACATTAAAGAAGCAATACTGCGCAACCAACCTACCACTCCCTTGTCTTCCTTGCAGTAGCCTGGCTTAAAAGCTGAATTCTATATTATCATTAGACCATCACATTCCACAACTCTGAAATCAACTCAGCCTCCCTAGCAATATGTGTCTTTTCTTTTTTACCCTTATACAACTCTGGCCATGTAAATTGTCAGCTACTGCGTTGTTGCTGTTAACAACAGCAGCTATTTTCTGCCATTCAGTTTCTTAATAAGAATAAAAAGAGAGGAGAAAGGGAGGGAGAAACTGCACAAATCTGGATCAGCTTTGTTTCATACAACTGGATTTACAAATGCTTCTTCGCATCCACTAACCAGGACTGCCTCTTTGCCAATTGGGCATACTAATTCAAGCAATACTGGAAAGTACCCCCAACAAGCCATATTTATTGATTTGTTAGAAATATTTATATACTGCTTCTCATTTGAGACAAATCCTGAAGTGGTTTTCAACAGGATAAAAGCAAACAAAAACAAACCAAACAAAAAAGACCACACACACAGTAGTATCATGATGCCTGCAGCTCTCACTGAAACATTAAAAACTTGTTCTCCATCCTACTACTGTCAACAGTGACAGACAAGAGTCCCACCTCAGTTCAGAATGTGCTGTCCTAAAATGAGCTGATTTGGGCTTGATTCAGCTCAGGACACCATTAGCTTATTTTAAAGTTTGTGCGCTTCTGAGCTCCAGGCCTCCTCAGGAGGCTTTAAGTCTTAGCCACCTTGTGAACCCAGCATCGCTTTTCCAGAAAAGCACCTTCCAGTAGCAGCAGCGAGGTCAGAGAAGGGGAACCTGAAAAGTCTTCATGAGGTCTACAGCCTTCGCAACAGTAACTTCCCACACAAAGATCACTGGGAACTGTGGTTTGCCATGACTTCCAGGTCCTTACAAAGGCAAGTGTTGGAGGACGGGGAAGGGAAGGGGAAAGAACTGTTCAGAGTGGCCGTAAGCTTATCTAGGAGCCAAGCCAACATTTAAAGGGATTTGGGCTTGGACCGCAAATAAGCTTAGTATTTGTGACTTGCCCCTCCTCCTCTCCATTCCAAAAGTCTGTAACATCACTGTCTGTAAATCTCTTTAATCAAGAAAAGGAACAGTCACTTTGAGTGTAACTTTTGTCACCAAAACCAAGAGGAATTCAGTGAGAGCTGGCGACATTTTGAGTTAGTGGCTCAGCAATGTTTAAACCCTCTCTCCTTTCCCTATGGCAGACTTGTACGGTTCTTGTAAAGGAAAGAATGCCTTTAGGCATGTGCAGAATGCCATGGTCTCCTCACTGAAAACATTCTATACACCCACAGACTTGAGGGAATGGATTCCATGTGGAAAGGCACGAGCATGATGCCCAGACAAGTTTGAGCCCCAGCACCACTCACCTAGAAATTAAACTGGACTACATGGCACAACTACATTCATGAATTTTTAGCGGAACACACACACACACACGCGCGCAGCAAGCCAAAACCCCCAATAGCATGCACATTTTAAAGATGCCCAGAACACTTGCTTCTGACCTGAAAAATGAAACAATTTATTTCCCGAAAATTGAAAGATCTAAAGGTAAGGGTTTAATCTGAGCCAGGACCGACCAGTGCACAGCATTGTAAGAACCCAATCTTCAATGCCATGGCTCTGTTCTGGAAATAAGAAGGATTGTGCAAATCAGCAAAACTCAAGCTTGCCGAAGTTCTCCAAATTCCATCTCGAAGCTTGTTCTGACTCGAGTCTGTATCACATTGCAAGCTTTGGCGTTTTTTCTTTTCTTTTCTCATGAAAATCTGTGCATATTTTTGTGCATATTTTCCCAAATGTATGCATGAATTGTGCGCATCTTGGAAACACACGCATTCTTTTCTTGCTGATTAAGCGTGTAAGTGTGCACTTTTCAATGTACGCATGCTGTCGAACACAATTTGTTTGGTCTGCAAATCACATTGCAAGCTTGGAAATGTATGGACTTTGACTGCAGTTTGTGACCAAGTCCGTGCTTGGTCTGGAAGGTGTAAATTGGGCAAATTGTGATAAAAAAAGAACTGAAATTAATTTGTCATACATCCTTAAAACGTATAAGAAATTTGTTCCATGTTCACCAGCCATGTTCACAATACCCGTAACTCACTGAGCAATCCAAAGTGGCCTTTTTATTTCTGAGATTAGAGAGAAAATCTTTCTGGATCGGCAGAAGAATACAGTCATTATTTTATTTGTATACCTTGTTTCTGTATACACTAGGGTTGTAGAGGGACTGACGGCTAACTTCAGTTTCAGAGAACCTTGGGGGGGGGGCATTCCAGTGGCGTGTGAGACTGGAGTCAAATGGGGCTGTGCCAAAATACCAAAAATAAAAGCATATTTTAGTTTAAAACTGCCAGTAGTTAAGCCTTAGGAGAGGCAATTCAACATTTAGAAGGGCGGGGGACACGCACACACAAAATGGGAAACAACCAAATGATTGGTGGTTGGGGGAAAAGGGGCAGGGAAAAGCGGACAAGGCCATTTGGTGAACCTGGAGGATCAGACAGGGACCCTGTAAGGTTGGATTAAGCCCCCAGTCCTGAGGTACTGTGCTCAAAGGGTTTTGCAGCAATGGAAGAAGACAGCCAAACTATAAATATGTCAACCATGTGTTGTTACCCATAGCATTTCCCTATAAAAGCCCATTCATAACAGTTTTGTAACAAATAATAAAAACCCCTAATAAAAATAATAAAAAAAGTAGGAGAAACAAGCTGATATCCACCTTCCCCGAGACATCCATTCAAAGAATTATTAGGAAAGGATTTCAATATCTTTTATCCTGGCTGAACAAGGACAGGGTACAAAAACTCACCATGCCCAGACAAGCCCTAATATGCACTTCATACTGGAGGTGCGGGGGGAGAGGAGCCTGTAGAGTGAGTCAGGATGCCTTCTCTCTAGTTGGACTGCAGACTGACAGATCCCACCAGCAGGTGGGCAAATTTTGGGCTCTCAACCCAAGAGGCAGGGTTGTGATCACCTTTGTGGGAGGAGGAAGAGCTTACAGGCACCCAATAGGCACCTACAGAGGTCCGTCTGGCACGCACGTTGTACTCCTTTTGGCACCAGGTGAAGCCCTTTTTATCTTCCCAGCATTTTAGCATTCTAGTCTGTTAGCTCTGCTGTTTTAAATCTGTATCTTAAATCTCTGCATTGCTGCTAGGTTTTATTCTGGTTGCATTTTTATCGGTTCCAGCTTCTTCCTCCTGATGAAGTGGACAAGGTGCTTTCATCTGTAAGGCCGACCACCTGCTTACTTGATCCTTGCCCATCTTGGCTCATTATGAGCTGCAGAGAGAGACTGGGTGAGGGGATCAAGGCGGTGGTGAACGCCGCCCTTGAGGAGGGAGTGATGCCATCAGCCTTCAAGGAGGCAGTGATAAGACCGCTCTTAAAGAAGCCCTCCTTGGATCCTCAAGTTCTGAACAACTTTCACCCAGTCTCAAATCTGCCATTTTTGGGCAAGGTGATTGAGCGGGTGGTGGCGGTGCAGTTGAAGGAACACTTGGAAGAAACTGATTATCTAGACCCATTTCAGTCGGGCTTCAGGCCTGGGCATGGGACAGAAACGGCCTTGGTCACCTTGGTGGATGATATGAGGAGGGCTCTGGATAGGGGTGAATGCTCCTTCCTTGTTCTCCTCGACCTCTCAGCGGCTTTTGATACCGTTGACCACGGTATCCTCCTGGACCGCCTGGAGGGGTTGGGCATTGGAGACACTGTATTGCGGTGGTTCCAGTCCTTCCTCTCCAGCAGGTACCAGAGGGTAGCACTGGGAGAGGAGGTTTCGGACCCGTGGCCACTTACTTGTGGGGTGCCACAGGGTTCCATCCTCTCCCCGATGCTATTTAACATCTATGTGAAGCCGCTGGGGGCTATCATCAGGAGGTTTGGGGTGCAGTGTCATCAATATGCGGATGACACGCAGCTCTACCTCTCATTCAAATCTTCACCAAGGTTGGCCGTAGAATCCCTGTCCAAATGTCTGGAGACGGTGAGTGGCTGGATGGGGAGGAATAAGCTGAAGCTCAACCCTGACAAGACCGAGGTACTTTTGGTGGGAGACAAGAGGAGGGTGGGGGATGTTGACCTGGTGTTGAATGGGGTACGGCTACCCTTGAAAGACCAGGTCCGCAGCCTGGGGGTCATTTTAGACTCCCAGCTGTCCATGGAGGCTCAGGTGTCAGCTGTGAGCCGGACAGCGCTGTATCAACTCCATCTGATACAGCGGCTGCGCCTCTTCCTTCCCGACCATCTGCTCCCATCGGTAGTACATGCCCTGGTCTCCTCTCGTTTAGACTACTGTAATGCGCTCTACGTGGGGTTACCCTTGAAGACGGTTCGGAAGCTGCAGCTGGTACAGAACGCGGCAGCTCGCCTGATTAAAGGCAGCCGCCGGCGAGATCACATCACTCCAGTGCTGAAGGAGTTGCACTGGTTACCAGTTGTTTTCCGGGCCAAATTCAAGGTGTTGGTTTTGACCTTTAAAACCCTATATGGTTCCGGCCCAGCCTATCTTAAGGAGCGCCTCCAGCAACACCAGACAGGCTGCTTAACAAGATCAGCCTCAGATGGCCTTCTCTCTGTCCCATCAGCCAGGACAGCTAGACTGGTGGGGACGAGGGAGAGGGCCTTCTCTGTGGTGGCCCCCACTCTGTGGAACTCCCTCCCTAGGGAACTCCGCCATGCCCCCTCTTTAATGAGCTTCCGTCGTGCATTAAAAACGTGGTTGTTCAGGCAGGCATTTGGGGTGGGTTAGGGTATTTAAAAAAAAAAATATGGTAAAATTTTATTGTTTTAAATTGTTTTATGGGGGTTGTACATCGCCCAGAGTGGCTGGGTGACCAGTCAGATGGGCGATTAATAAATTTAATAAATAAAATAAATTTTTATATTGTAGTTTTAAGTTTTTATATTTTATATTCTTTTATGCTGCACCTTGAGGCTTTAATTTTTGTGAACTGCCCAGAGAGCTTCAGCTATGGGTCAGTACAGAAGTGCAATAAATAAATACATACATAAAACAGAGGCCTGACTTCCAAGGATGAGCTTGGAGAAAACAGCCCCCCACCCACCTGACCCCAGACCCAGCATTGGGAAGGGCTTCTTCCTGCATTCCAAAGAGGGATGAGACAGCGGTATTCATCATGTGACTCTCCAGATCCTCCTCCTCTCCCTGCTGGTTTGAGACTGAGCTCTTTGGAGGACCAAAAAGCAAACAAGATGATGCAGTTGTTTTTCCCTGTATTTCTTCCTCCTGCCCATCCCCTTGGGCTCCAGCCTTCAGCCCACAATGATAGAAGAATCACTTCCAACAGGCAATGTCAAAAGTCAGTTCTTCTCAAAAGAACGGATGTGTTTGGAGCTATAGCGTTCTTTCTCAGATATTTCCTTTCTTCCTCCTCTTTCAAAGGGGAGCGGCTTCCATTTCTCACTACTTATTTGTTGTGTCTCTGAGGAAAAAGAAATCCCACTAGTCTTGGATGTAACTGAAGAAGGAAAAAACAGCCTTGAGGAAGAATATTATGGTTTGAAACAAACCGTGTGTTCTTAAGAATAAAAGGTGACTTTCTACAGCACCTTTGGAGATCATTCCTCCTGCAATTCCAGTCCAACAACAATGAAAAATCTGGTTTACCTGGAGTTTGCTCATCTACACTATGAGCATGTATAGCAGCTTTTCCCAACTTAGTGCCTTCTAAATGTGCTGGACTGCAACTCCCATAATCCCCATTGGTCATCCTGGCTGGGAATAATGGGAGTTGCAGTCCAACACATCTGAAGGGCACCAGGTTGGGGACAGCTGATCTATAGTGAAGTATCTTGGCTGCAGTTTGTTTCTGGGAGGCATCACCAATTGCACTGAAGGAGCCTGCCTCCTCCACAGCTTATTCTCAGGAGATTTCTTGTTCCTCCTCACATCTGCATTTTGCCCAGTTTACTTGAAGGCCAGGCCTCTCACTTGGAATACATCACTTAAAACAGAACAAAACAAAACAAAACCTTCCACTCATTTTAGTCTTGGTTGCTCTGTTCAGCTGGGTTTGTCCCAAGACACGTCCTAACAAACTGGAGGTAAGGGTGGAACTACAGATTTATTTATTTTTTTTTAAATCCTTTTACTACTGTAATTATCCTTGGTTCAACTCTGTTAGCATATGTGCACACACACACATATTTCTCAATGCTAAGCAACAGCAAAGCATTAAAAAGTAGGAACGTATGGCACTGGACAAACACTTCAGAATCATTAATTAAAAAAAGAAGACAGAGTGTAACATTGTGTGCAACTTTAGAGAATTTGGCCATCTCACAGAATTCTCATTGGGATCCCAGAGAAGGTGGATCTTCCTCCTGGGGCAGCAGAATTTGGGGAATATTTAAAAGATGGCAGAATGGGAGACAAATGAAACTGGCAAAACAGAGCACAATCCATTAAGGAAGGTAACGGAATCCACCTCAACCAGCTTCTGCCCCAGATTTTGCAGTTCCATACCTCTGGGATGGCTTCCAAATCAGAACGTGGTGGAATTTTCTTGGGAGGAAACGAAACTGCCATCTCTTTTTTTTTCTGATGGGCTCCTCATCTTAAATAGCTATAGAAGGTTTCCTATGGTCCATTTTTCTAAAGAAGAACTCACCAAAATTCACATATTCCTTCATAAAGGGGATGGAAAGAGCTTGAGATTTTTAAACAATCAAATGTGGGAGACAGTGTGACAAATTTATCCATCCTTACCTGTAGCATCTCCCTGCAACATGGGCATGCACCAGTGGAGGCTGGTGGCTCCAATGTCAGTGGGGCAGTGAATCCGCTACGGGTTTCAGACAGAACCAGTCGGAACTCTAAAGGAGCTCTCCAAGGTGTTCTGACTGAAAACCAGAGCGGATTCACTGCCCTGCTGACATCAGAGCCACCAGCTTCCACTGGCGCACACTGAATCGGCCATGTCTGCTCAGGTTCTAGCTAAGGCCCCTTTGCAGGTGGAGCTGTGAGAAGAATTGGCTCACAAACAGCTGACAACGTTAAGGATATAGGAGTAAACTCCATGGGTATCCTTGGTGTTATAAAACGGAACGTCATGACAAAAAGGAGCCAGGACAGAGAAGCCTGGTCTAATGCTTGGACAAATACGTCAGTGGTGCAACTTGGTACTCATTCACAGGGCTATGTCTAGCCGGCATCCAGAGACTGTAATTCAAATTAGCATGAAGAAAAGTTGAATTTTGTACCCATCGTATCTTACTGTAGCAGGGAAGCTATTGCACAGCATCAAATATTTGTTGTATTGCACCCAGGCCTTCTTCCAAGGAGCTCAAGCGGGCAAATAAGTTCTCCCTTTATCTTCCTAACACCCTGTAAGGTAGGTTAGGCTAGGCTGAGAGAGTGAGTGGCCCGGGATCAGCAAGCAAGGTTCACTTCTGAAGAGGGATTTGAAAGGAGGTCTCCGTAGTCCTGGTACAACACTCTAATCCCTTACTTGCATCCCAGGTAAAGAGATTTATTGTTCTCTCATCTTTTGCAAGAGCCAAAGATGTTTCCTCGGTGGGCACTGAAGGCTGGAAGCGATTTCTTCAATGGCTTTTAACGGCTGCCAGCTACAAGCTATTGAATGTCCCCTGCACCAATCTGAGGGCGGCTGAGACCAGTGTGTGTGTGTGTGTGTGTGTGTGTGTGTGTAAAACAGGGATAGGGAAAATGGGGCCCTTCAGATGTTTGGGACTACAGCTCCCATAATCCCTGACCACTGTTCATGCTGGCTGAGGCTTATGGGAGTTCTAGCCCAAAATATCGGGGCGGTTGACTGCCCCGGCTGTAATGAAGCCATTTGGCAGCTGTTACATCATCAGGATTTTGAGTTTGGTCGCTGCAAGCCCCTTCTTCTTGCTGCTGGGGTAGGGATAGGGAACCTCAAGCCAAACCTGGCCCTCCTAGGGTCCCAATCTGGCCCTGCAGTGTTCCCCAGAGGGACACAGCCTCTTTCCCCCAACCACCAATCGTTCCGTGGTTTCCTGGCCTTCATGCAGCTTTTCCCCATTCTAAAAGGTTG
Source organism: Heloderma suspectum (assembly GCF_057233095.1). Classification (NCBI taxonomy): domain Eukaryota; kingdom Metazoa; phylum Chordata; class Lepidosauria; order Squamata; family Helodermatidae; genus Heloderma; species Heloderma suspectum. The sequence continues at coordinate 32,355,882 of NC_139469.1, read as the reverse complement.
AATCGCCTCTCCTAAAGCTTAATTACTGGCGAGAAGAGCTTTAAGTTAAAATATCCTTTTTGCTCCACCCCTTTTGCTTTTGGCCCCACTTATCACTGGAATGTGGCCCCCAAGAGCTTCTCCGAAACTGAATTTGGTGCTCAGTCTTAAAGAGGTCCCCCACTCCTACTTTGCGAAAACCAGTGCTCCTTTGAAGACTAGCGCTTTCTCTTGGCCTGCTCCGTTTGAGTGTTGTGGTCCAATCTTTATTTTCTTAGAACCAACGGTCATTGCAAAGCAGGACAGAAAAAAGGAGGAAACCCTAAACAAATCCACAACAGGGAATCCATCAAACAGTATCCATCATATATATATAATGGGTAGCTACCAGGAGGAGGGCCTTTTCTGCTGTGGCACCCCGGCTGTGGAATGAGCTCCCTAGTGAGATTTGCCTGGCACCTACATTGTATTCCTTCCAGCACCTTTTTATTCTCCCAGGCATTTTAGCATTTTAGCTTTCTAGACTTTTAGCTTCACTGTTTTAAATCTGTATTTTAAATCTCTGCATTGCTGCTAGGTTTTATTCTGGTTTTATTCTAGTGCTATCGTTATATTGTGGTTTTCATGTTTTTATATTTTATATTGTTTTACTGTGTGCTGTTTGGTTTTAATTTTTGTGAACCGCCCAGAGAGCTTTGGCTATTGGGCGGTATAGAAATTAAATAAATACATACATACACACACACATACATATATAGTATACCTAATTCCATCTAATTTTAAAAGCAGCTATTGCAAATAATGAAACTTGGTATGTAACATATTTGTTCTGGTCAGTTAAAAGCATACAAATTTTCTCAAAATCTGACATCTCAGAAAAAGAAAGAAACCAGTTTTAAAAACTCTCTCTAGGTGCCCTCTACAATGACAGCAATGACAGATATCCTCCACCTCTCGCTGCCCACAGACGCAAAATCGCTGGTTGTTTTGAGTATTTGTCAACCAACAGATATCACCAAAACATTCTCTAGCACTCTTTACTTCCATGGAAACAGACTCTTTGTATTCCTCACTGCTTAGGGCAGTGAGGAGTGTGGAACCTTATACTATTTCAGTGTGGAACCTTATACTATTTAAGTGTGGAATCTTATACTATTTAAGTGTGGAACCTTATACTATTTAGAATGTTTGCACATGTAATCCAAGCTTCCCCTGCTCACCATGCAGAGGAATGATGCAGCACCCTGAAACACCATCCCACAACCACTGAAAGTTCTGCTCTTTTGAACATATTGAGTATGAGGTGGGCGCAGGAGGAGCTTAAACTGAAATTGGCAGATGGCGGTGCCTACTGAATCTCATGGGAGTTCAAGAAGTTCTGGTAACAAATATGATAATTACCAGTTGAAAAGACGGAGACAACAGATTTTGAGAAGCAGAAGATGAGATGTCTGGGTGACTCACCTCATAATGGTAGTTCATGCATGTCAGATCTCTCCAGCAGCGATCCCCTCGAATTTTAATCAATCCCTGTCAAGGAGTGGGGGAATTAAAAAAGAAAAAAAGCCTGAGATTACTATGTGCACCACAGTTCTGTTGAAAATTCACATACAGTCAAATATTAAAGGAAAGAAAATTCATTTCTAAAATCCTTCCTGACCTTCAGTGGGCAGTCAGTGTTTCAAAATGAAAATGCTGCCTCTAGCAACCAGGCTGCGGTTGGGGAGTATCAAACCCACAGCACATCCTAAAGAAGGAGCTACACGCCTGAAGTGGGTTCCCGTGATTTCTGAGCACACAAGTTGTCCCATAAGATGTTCTGGTTCAAAATAAGTTAGTGCAGCTTTCCCCAACCTAGTGCCTTCCGGATGTGTTGGACGACAGTTCCCATCATCCCCAAGTGGCATGGCCAATGCTGATGGGAGCTGTAGTCCAACACATCTGGAGAGCACCAGGTTGGGGAAGGCGAAGTTAATCAATTAACACTCATTACAGAAAAGTCTGGTCAAGCAAAAAACCGAGGTGTGTTTCATGCACCGGTTCTGAGCTACCGGTGAAACCACTGCAGCAGAAGAGCACATGGACTCCCCCGCCCCGCCCTCCGGCTGCAATTTCTTATTTTCTCGCAGGGACAGACTTTCACAGGGTGGGGCACTCCAAGCCCCCAGAGGCCACTTGAGTAACCATATGAGGGAAAAAATAATTATTTCCCTAAGGCATTGGGAGACGGTTCCAAGTCCAAACTAAGACGACGAAACCAGAAGACAAAAATACATGACGGATGGGGTCTGGTCCACACATACATACTCATCACTTGACGGCACATGTGAGCGGGCCCATCCCAGAACTAACACGACAGGCAGAACGTTCATTCTGCCTCCCATCACATCACCTCAAGCACGATGTTTTATGGCCATCAGATTAGACCCAGGTTCAGTCAGAGAACCAGAGAGTCTCAGGTTGAAACCCCCGCTCAGCTCTGAAGCTCGCTGACCTAGGAATGGTCCTCACACAGCCTAACCTACCTCACAGGGGTAGTGTGAACATACAAGAGGATATTTCTCATCAGCACCATCCCGAGCTTTTTGGAAGAAGGAATTTGAATGTGATCTGTCAGAAAGCCCTAAAGAGTCACATCACTGTACTATCTTCTTGATTCCATGATCTAACATGGCTATTATACAATCATAGAAGTACAGAGATGGAAGGGACCTTGGAGATCATCTAGTCCAACCCCCAGCTCAGTGCTAGGCTCTGCCCTGCTGGGTGCAACTACAGCATCCTTGACAGCTGGCCATCCAGTCTGTTTAAATACCTCCAGTGAAGGGGAACCAACCAATCTATTCCACTGCCAAACAGCCCCCACTGCTAGGAAATATCTTGTAATGTTTAGCCAAAATTTGCTTCCCTGCAACCCCCAACCATTGTTTCTAGTCCTGCCCTCTGGAGGAAGACAGAACAACTCTGCTCCATGTTCTGCATGACACCGTTTCAGAAATTGGAAAACCGCTATTGTCCTGGAACCAAGCTTGACATTCGCTGATTAGTTCAGACTGCTATACGAAAATGCTCTTTAGCACTTAGATCGGGGATCCACAACCTATTTTGGTCTGTGGGCACATCTAAAATTGTGAGAGTATGTCATGGGCACTCTCACAAAATGGGACAGCCATTCATACAATGGCTGCCATAGTCACACTCGTTTCCCATAAGGCAAACTGGTGAGACTAAAAGAAAAGTAACTTGCCCAAGAACCTAAGTACAAGGCAGAAGTGGGATCTGAGCTCCATAACCATTATTTTGAAGCCAAATGAAGATGGTGCTCAAGGGCAGAACTTTGCAGCATGCCAGCCTCCCAGCTTAAAAAAACACTTTAGGCTGCAATCCTATGGAGATAGCAGCTTCCGAAGTCGAAGGCTGCCATGTACCCAATGCAGGGCAGCTGGAACACGGAAGCGATTTCACCCATCTAGCTGTGGGTGCTTCCGAGTGGGAGGGAAAGAGGCTGGGGTGAGCATAAGAAGCTGTGTAACGCAGCTTTCCCAATCTCCTCCCCTCCCTGCCCCTGGATCACCCCCTTTCCCCCATCTCCACACTCCATTTCTGAGCACAGAGACACAGCCAGAACCACGCTGGACAGAGGGGTGAGGGGGGAGCTCGGTTTCTGGGCTCTGACGTCAGAGTCCTGTTTCCGACCGTGGATCTCAGAACCTGAACAATCCTATGTCCCCCGAGACTAGGGGACATAGGATTGCTTTCTTAAGTAATGAAATAAAAACTCGGAGTTGGAGAGCCCAGTCTTAGACTAACAGGGCTTCCTGCCCTCCCACCATGCTTCCCATCGATGGCAACAGTAGGATCTAGATGAGATGCTGTTCTCCGGTTCTCCAGCTTTGCTGTTTACTACCCTCACAGCTCCTTCGCCTACACGCACCCTTTGCGACACTTTCCCCTCAGCCCAGCATCCACTTCCCTCACAGCAGTAGCAACAACTACCCTTTCCTCTGCAGCAGCCAGAATATTCATTCTGTAAAATCACGGTAATGGCTGGGAGGCAGGGCCATACACAGCCAATTTTTAGTCTGTTACCTGTAAGTATTCTGGATTTACTTGGCATCATTATACGATTTAGCAAAGCTTCCTAAGACATTTATTTCTGGAGACTATTCCTTGGGAACACAAGCCCGAACCGAAAAGAGAAGAGAGCTGAGGGCCTCAATCTTGGGACTGGAATTCTATCGATTCCCAGTTATTCACAGCAGGTAGTGTCCTTAAGATTGAAACTGGAGGCAGCCTGGAAATGAGAAGTCACCTAATGTTTTCAGAACACTGGAGAGGGAAGGAAGAGGATGAGTGCCAGTAAAGGCAGAGAGAGTTGCAGAACAAGGAGCTCTGCTTTCCCCTCAGGTTAGAAAGAGGTCAGCAGGTGAAACACACAGCGCACTCCACTACAATGCAAACAGGAGGAAGAGGGGGAGGTTTCCAACAGAAAAAAGGACCATTCTGTGGCTGGCGGTAATCTCAGGATTGAATTTCGTTGCCTCAAAGTCAGCACCGAAGACAAAGGAGAGGGGAAAAGTCAGTCGTGCCCAGCAAGGAAGACGTCCATCCAAAGAACAGACCTAGGAGCAGGAAGCACCTACCCAGAAGCCTCAAGGGATGTGAGACTAGAGCATCAGCCTTTGAAGTGTGCCTTCTATAAGAGATCCTGATTAAGATCTCACAATATCCCCACCAAGGAAGGCTTCAGTAGTCAAAAGGATGTTCCGGACACCTGTGGGTCAGCCTTCTGACAGTGCTTTAATGAATTCCTTGCCCCCTTTCTCAAATAAGGTGGCTCATTGTGTTATGTTACTAGGGGAAATGTTATGGGGAGTAACTAGACAGTAGGGAGGTTTGTGTTTGGGAAGCAAGCAAGTGGAAAGAAGGGACCTACTACAGGAGAATGACTAAATGGGTGCCATCCAGTCTTGCAGGAGGTATCAAAGTGCTCAGTTAAGTGCTGACTGATTCCCATGAGTATCAAAAGGGACAAGGATTTAAGGACTGGAAAAATCTGCTGAATTTCTAGATACCAGAATAATTTTCTTTTTTAGGAACCAGCCCTGTGAAGGCATGGGGGGAAATGTCCAAAACCTGATGCACAAGCATCAGACATTCAACTTATGGGGTCCGTAACGCTCCCTGTGTTGTAGTGTTTAGATTTTATTTTATTTTTTACTATAGTAAACTGGACTCAAAGGATGGGGTGGGGGGTGGGACAGAGAAAAATATTCTCCATTCTCATACAGGTTCCTTTGAAAGGCAGATGAGGACAAGCAAGGTAGATTTAAGTTAGACATTAGAAAATGGCGGGATAGTCTCTCCGGGTGCAATCCAATGCATGTTTAGACAGAAAAAAGTCCTACAACTCCCAGAAAAAAAGCTATTGGACTTTTTCTGTCAAAACATGCATAGGATTATCTTGATTTTGTCCATCTAAACAAAGATAATCCCATCATAGCCAACATGGACCATTTCCTAAAATGGCAGGGGGGCAGGGGGGAATAATAGTGAATTGGAGTGATCAAGTTGTCTAGAAGACACAAAAATTGCCTCCTGCTCCTAAGTCCATCCTGAGTGCGAAATAAAGGTGCTCCCTAGAGGCATCCCTTTGGTTTCCATCGCCTTTCTGGGTCCTTGCTTCCGGCATTCCCTGCCTATTTAAAAAAGAAGAAAAATATTCTTTACAAAGTGTCGCCATTCATGTAACGTAATCACCCCCTGCTTTTAAAGCAGCATCCATCTATCCACACAATTTCTGTGTTACCCTATATCATAGAGGCTGCCAAGTAGGTTTGATGATATGATTAATGTACAATGTATAAACACCACTATTGCTATTCTCAGACAAATTTCTTTTCTGAAGCGAGGGAAATGAGAAAGAACTGGGAGGTGACAAAGAAGAAAGAGGAGACAAGATACCTTCACCATAACTGCAGTGTATGATTCTATGACTCCTTCAAGAGATGTTATTGTAATAACATAAAGAAAAATCACAAGCATCCTATCTAACCACCCTGAGAGCTGGAGGAAAGGACAGCCTGTTTTTGATACGAGGCTATACAAACTGTAAAATTAGAGGTTGAATTTCCATGATCACTGTTTGGTATTCCAATAGCTTGTTTGCATTTAGGCTTTCTAATCTATTGCAAGGCCTCACCCATCCCATTCTACATCACTTGTCCCCTGGTTCAAGAACGGCATGCAAAAAGCTTGGGACAATGGAGCTCTTTGCTGTGTACCAGGGAGCTACTTTGCCTTGAATTCAAATATGCTAGGTAAGCAAATGGGTTTGCAAATCACACCACTTTTCTGCCAGGTTAACAGTTATACTGCCCCTAGCTTGCTCTGGCTGGCACTTGGAAGTGGAAAGACAGCTCACCGTTGAAAACATGTGGTTCGTAATAACAGAGATGAAGCTTCACATTTATATAAAGCTTTAGGTGTGCATAAAATGCCTCACATATGTTAGTGCCTCACTAATCGTGTAAGGCACATCAGTAGTCAATATATCTGAGGTATAGCTACGTACGTAAAGAAAAATGGGGATGCAGGTTATATCCGCCCCAAGTATCTTCAGATGTATGCAAGGTAACAAGACGCACAAGGTGTGACCCTTCTCAAACACAATTTCTGTATTATGTTGACAGGCGTAAAAGAAAGGAGTGCCGATACAATTACCCACACATACACAGGGGAAGTGGAATTGTGCCCAGAGGCCACGGTCCCTGGCAACTGTGCATTCAGTCAGCAAGTGAAATGGGTCTCTGTGGGGAGAACACCTCTACCCTTGTGAAAAGGCACTCTTACGTGTGTAGGGTTTGACATGCTAGAAAGATGAATGCACAAGACACTTGTGCATACGCCTTGGCCTCCTCTTAAGTAACGTAAGCAGAAGAAACCCAAACCCACCCCATGAGAATTTCCCTGAAATTTTCTTCACCATTGGTTATTTTTTGAATCAATTTCTTTTCTATCAAACTGAATGAGAATAGCTGAAAAAATGTGGGAGAAATTTTCAGTTTTACTACGCAACCAGGCAGGCCTAGCAGGGCCACCTTCACAAGTCATTTTTCAAAGACACCCAGTTGCCCCCACCACACCTGCCATTTACAAAGTACAAAAAGAACCTGAAGGACAGCAAGGTTAAGGTGTGCCTCCTGTTTTCTCAAGAACAGGGAGCAAAATTCTCAACCTCTAGATTTATTCTGAGGGAATACAAGCCTTGTAAAATATGGGACAACACACTTTGGAAGAAAATATGGGACAAAACATTTTGTCCAAGGAGTTGAAGGCTATGCCACTAGTTACCTGTCGCTGCATCTATACTACTTCCCAAACCAATCATGTTCAATTTTTCACCATGGACAAACCAGTCTTTCCAAACTGGCACTCTGTTTATCCCCAATAATGACAGATTCCCAACTACCTGATCTTAACCGCGCTGTACGAGGAATCTGGAAACTGCTGCAATAAAAGGGAACGCCTTAACTGTACTTTAGTTCCTTATTAGAGTCTGTTTATTGAAGACTGTTTCTGGTTACTTAATGGTAAGAGTGTCAGGAAATATGTTTACCCGCTGTGTCTCACTTCGAAGGAAAATGCCACGTCTAAAGCTATTAATCCTCTCTAGCTTTTTTTTTTATGAGGCCTTTCTGAAGTGCCTCACTATTACGAGTGGTGAAAGTCTCCATTATCCCAGTTTGGTCAGGGCACCGTCAGCGATCTACTTAAACTTGAGAAAGGTTCAGAAACTAAACTTTAGATGACTCGTGTTACTGATGGGAGAACAGCGTATGCCAGGATGATGGCGTAAGCACACACATGGACCAACATTTTCCAGCCAGCTTGTGACAGGCTCGGACCGAGCTTAAGAAGTGGAACTGCGAGCTTTAATGGTCCAAAAGAAACCTCGTGAAGATGTAGGATCTTTTTTTTATATTTTCTAAAGACGCTGTGTATATTTTCCAAGGATCCAAGAGTGGGCAACCTGCACCCCTCAGCCTTATTTAAAAACGCCTCTACAAATCACCAGTTCAGATCTCTGGTAAGAGTGATCTCTCCCTTCCCTGGAGAGGAAGGGGAAATGTGGCCCTTCACAGAAAACACACACGTCCCCTCCTGCCCCTTCTTTTGAGCCCCACCCCACCCCCAAATCGCTGCTGCCACGTCACTGAATTGCCACCGAATCTTGGCAGTATGCAGTAGCGATGAGGAAAAATCGGTGTCTTAACTGGAAAACCAGGCATGCACATAGCAAACGCCCTGTTTTTATGCACATTTCTGCTCCCCTAGGGCTTCAGGGAGTGTGCTTTTGCATTAAAACAAGGCCGTGCTCACAGTATTCTACCCTCCTCTGGTACGGCCACAGAGAGGAGACTGAAAGATTCCGTTTCCGGTTTAGATTAACCACAGCTTGTTGCGATATCCCAAACCGAGACAAACTGCGCTAACCCTAACTATGATTTGAAACAAGCCAACTTCACGCTGTAGCTTATGAGACTGGCTTGTTGCACCTAACCGTCGTTAAACTTCCTCGTAGTTTGTCTGGGCTCAGATGTCATAACAGATGTCGTGTGGCTAATCTAGAACAGAACAGACCTCCTCCTCAGAGCTGCACCAGAGGAGGAGGGGGAGTGCAAGACCCCAAAGTTCACCGTGGCTTGACCTCGTAGCGGTAAGCCATGGTTTATCGCTGTGGGTAGAAACATGGAAAGCTGCCTTACATGGAGTCGGGCCACTGGTCCATCTAGCCTGGTGTCAGGAGCGACCCTGCTGCCTTCTGAAATCCTCAAGTAGCCAGAATCAGCACGCAGACAAAAGGGCTCTTTTCCAAGGCTTTATTTCCATTCAACCTCATGACGCTTACAGATGCTAATTGCCTGAGCCTAAGTGGAAAACTCAAAGGAGCAGCCTACCAGGGGATTCTAAGCGTTAGGAAGTCAGTTGGTCTCCGTTTGGAGAAAAGTGCGGCAACTCTCTGAACTTAAGGAGTAGGGGGGAGAGTCCCCTCCTTTCCCATGGGGCATCGGGGCGCAGCTGTTGTCGTCACGCCAAGCGGGCTGAGCACCTCCTCTCGGCGCCCGCAATCTCTCGCTTGTCTCTGCGCCTGCGCCTAGAATCTCAAGTTGTCCCTCCCTCTCCATGCCAGGGTCACTGTCGCTCCCAGGAATGTGAGCGGGGGGGGGGCCTCTCCCTCCAGCTGCGCCTCTGAAAAACGAGCGGGTTCCTCTCCCACGGATTGTATCTCTTCCTCAGAATCAGAGCTGCTTTGGGACTCTATGGGCTCAGATCCAACCCTGACACCTGGTACTGCTGACACTGACTGGCAGCAGCTCTCTAGGGTGTCAGGAAACCCTAACTGGAGATGCTGGAATGCTGTGTACAGAGAATAAAGCCCTAGTGCAGTAATTCCCACAGAGTGTGTCATGGGAGAACTGCTTGTCTACTGTAAGCAACAGAATCAGAGAGCTGAAAGGAACCAGGATGCACCTACAACATCCCTGACAGATGGCTCTGTTTAAATGCTGCCAGCAAAGGAAAGCCCACCAGCTCCCAAGGAAGCCTGTTCCACGAAGCCTTACTACTCTTACTGGTCGAACATTTCTCCTGTTTTTTAGCTGGAATTTGCTTCCCTGCAATGTCTTCCCATTGGTTCTAGTCCTGCCCTCTAGGGCGACAGAGAGTACATCTGCTCCATCTTCAGATATGTGAAGACTGCTATCACACCTCCCCTCAGTCTTCACACACCCAGCTTTTTCCAGAGCCATCATCACCCTGGTCACCCTTCCCTACACATGCTTCAGTTTGTGAATGGCCTTCTTAAAATGGGGTGCCCAGCACAGAACACAATACTCCAGATGCAGCACAACAAGCCCAGAATAAAGTGGAAGTATTACTTCTCATGCTCTGAACACTATGCTTCTGTTAATGCAGGCTAAGATTGCATCAGCTTTTGTAGCAGCCGCAACTCACTGCTGGCTCATGTTCAGCTTGTGATCCACTAAGATGCCTAGATCCTTTTCACATGTACTGCTTTACCTGTGATCCCACAGCACTCTTCTGTAGCAGGGGAAGCTACCCTGTTGCATCCCTGCAAGTTACTGCTCTATAGACCCCAAGCCAGAATGAGGAGGGCTGCCTCCGGAAGTTGAATTGGGGTGTCACCAAAGGACAACAAATGATTAGTAATTTAATTTATCCTGAATGTAATGTCCTGAAGACGTTGTTATTTCGAGAGGCCTTCCTTGAGTGACCAGCCACAGTTTATTAAATTCAGAAGGTGTTTCTTTTAAAATGTTTTAACATGGTGTTTCGTTCTTTTATCTCTGCTGTTCACCGCTCCAAAATCTTTTGATGTGGAGTGATATATAAGTATTGTAAATAAACAAATAACTAACATAATTTTATTATTACGGTATTTTTTTACTGCCAGAGAAGGGAAGCCCCACTTGAGGGATATCTCCCTCAGATGTCAAAATAACTTGGCTGCCCTTGGGTACTATGCACCTTGACTAAGGAAGGTGGGGGACATTTCTGTTCTGCCTCAAACAGCAAAATATCTTGGCCCAGCCCTGCTATATATAGCTCTCTTCCAAGGAAGGGATTTATTCTACTGCATCACATACAACTAGATCATGTGACAGAAGTTTGTCATTCTTTCTGCCTGTTGCATTTCAGTGTGAATTACTGTTCTAGCCTCGCCTCCCACCAAATTGGAAGGTCAGCTAGAACAGTGTCCTGGGCATAAACTCAAGAGGGTTGGGGATTCTGCAAAATGGTAATGCTTACCCTTCCATACACCTAAAAGCAAAACTATCTGGATGTAAACATGAGGTGTGACTAATTTTTTTTTTTAGTGAGCTTCTCTACATTAAGGAAAATTCCCTCAAATTTACTGGGGCTTCGTTTTCCAGAGTCTTTGTGGGTTTACAACGGGCACAGTACACGTGCTTCCCCCCCTCCCCTTGTTTTTTCCGGTCCCTTTGTGGCATGTTCCATATGTTTCATTCATTCAGCCAGTAGGTGGTGCTGCAAGTTTTCTAAAATATTGCGCGATATTCTTGAAATACACCACCTTTTTGATGCGGTTTTTGGCGGCGCAGTGGGGGTTGCTATCGCATTTTAGGCAGTTTTTAAAATTGCAGAATAAACCTAAGAAACAATGAGAGAGGCACCAGAGGTTGATGACGTCATGAAAAGGACCCACAAACTTCCATGGGTGAACAATCACAAGCACATGATAAATGCCTCAGGTAAAAACGCCCTATGTCTTCAGCTGTCACACTGCCCAAGTTTAAAAAACATGATGACATGCCTGGAAACAGTCAAAAATGGAGTACCTATTTGTGATGTGGGGAGAGGGGGAAGATTAGAGAATAAGGAGTAAAGAATAAACTAGAAGGGAGCGGCACAGCTGTGGCAGTGTACAATGGCAGTCAGTTTCAAAATGGGAATGGGGGAAGAAGAAACATGAATCACATTTTCCTTATGCCCCATAAATCCACTAAGCTGCACTGTATTCTACTTTCAGTATCAAAAGAAATTTTTATTTTATATTCTTCTGTCATACAAAATCCATTTCTTTTTATCTTATACAACCTGCCCCACCCAATGTCAGCCCCCATTCACAATGATAAATCCTAAATAATTAAAACGTCATTCACGCACTAAGCTGGTATAAGCCACATTCATGGTTTTCAAAAAATGGCATCCTACAAAAATTCTTGCAGGAGTGAGTGTACTGGGGGATGGGGTGGGGGAGAGGGATAAATAATGATATTCCTATCTTGAATTCCACCGCCCCTTCTTTTTATAATGCAGATGTCAGGGTTTGGGTTTTTTCTTAAATTCCTACAGAGTGTCAAAAAGAACAAAGCCATCTTTGAGTCTTTTTCAGGCCAAAATTAATTCTAAAGAAGTCGTGGTTTGGGGGTGGGAGAATGATACAGACCAACAGCTAGCACGGCTCAAGATGACAATGAAAGAGAGACGGGCGGCCTTAAGCGACGTCTCCAAAATTCTATTGATACCAGCTTGGGGGAAGTGGGAGGATTCTGAGGCAGAGGGGAAGGAGGAACGTGACATGGTCATTATGAGTGAGTTCAGAGTTGGAAGAATATTTTCTTTTTGAAGTACCCCTGTTCTACCCAAGCCTCATAAATTAAGGGAATTCATGCAGGTGAAAGGATCCTTCTAACAGACCAAGTGTGGGGATTTTAGAAAGCACCAAATATATATACACACAGACACACACACACGGAACTCCATCATTTCAGCATGGCAGAATGCTCAAGACACTCCATGGATAAATGGTTAACAGTAATAAAAGGACTTAGAATTTATGTTTGTTACATTTTTTTTTAATCCCACCATTCCTCCAAGGAGCTGAAGGTGCTATACCAACTCTCTTCTCATAGAATCATAGAACAGTAGGGTTGGAAGGGGCCTACAAGGCCATCGAGTCCAACCCCCTGCTCAATGCAGGAGTCCAAGTCAGAGCATCCCTGACAGGTGGCTGTCCAGCCTCGTCTTGAACGCCTCCAGCGTGGGAGAGCCCACCACCTCCCCAGGTCATGGGTTCCATTGTCGTATTGCTCTTACAGTCAGGAAGTTTTTCCTGATGTTCAGCCGGAATCTGGCTTCCTGTCACTTGAGCCCATGATTCCGTGTCCTGCACTCTGGGATGACTGAGAAGAGATCCTGGCCTTCCTCTCTGTGACAACCTTTCAAGTACTTCAAGTATTTTTCTCTCCTCGCTCCAGCTCTGTTCGGATGTTCTAATTCCTAATGTGATTCTACTCATGTGGGGTAGAATCACATGAGAGAGAGAGAGAGCAGGGACAAGTGTTCCATCACCTTCCACGAGGGTGGATGTCTCCGGGGGGGGGGGGGCACTCTTCTACTTGGGAAGGCTCCCATGCAGTTTGGGATGCAATTTGGAGGATCAGGGTTCTAGAGCGTGTAGGGAGGCTACATGCACAGAAGAGGATGCAGACTGCAGGCAGCTGCTCATCAACTCGTGGAGGGCCATGGAGGAAACAGAGGTAGCACGTGCATTTCTGCTCTCCCTCGTGCAATTCTAGTGGCACAGGGGTTAGAATGCCTGAATAGGGGTTGCCAATTTATTTATTGCATTGTATTAGTTATAGGAGCGGTAGGCAACCTTGTACCTTCCAGATGTTTTGGACTGCAACTTCATCAGCCGCAGCCGACATGGTCAATGGTACAGAATAAGGGAGTTACAGAGACCTAGGTATAGGTTATTATTTTAGAGACCTAGTTCTGTTGGAGGGACTCAGGCCATGAGTCACTCAACCTGAACTTGAAGGGTTAATATGTACCTGAGTCAGGTGGGAGGGGATCTCTGGGAGATGGCATTGCCTTTTCCTTGTCTCCTCCCCCTACTCTCCTATTCTCCTTCCAGGGATGCAGAGCACGAGGCTGACCTCAGCCAATTTACTTCGAGATGTAACAAGCTCTCAAGTAAAGTCTGTTCCTAACCCACCACTCGAGTGTGTTTTGTCTACATCCGTGGCTACTGATGAGGGGCTGATTTGGACTTCAAGTTCTAGGTTAATATTTTAGAGACCTAGTTCTAGGTTATTATGGCTGCTTATTGATTCGTGTGCTGTTTATTGTTTTGCATTATATTGTATTTTATTCTTTTAAATATTTGTATTGAATTTTATATTTTAACGGTATTTTAAAATGGCATTTTAGTTTTTTAACTGGCTGTAATCTGCCCAGAGAATGTGAGCTATTAGGCAGGTTAGAACTAAATAAACAAATAGTCAAAACATCTGAAGAGCAGCAGGTTCCTTGCTCCTGATTTAGATACTGAATTTTTATCCCGCCTTTCAGCCAGTTGTTGCCTTCGTGAGCAGTTCATATTAAAAGAAAAGAGACAGAGAGGTCTTGTCACCAGGCTTATGAAATAAGAGGACAAGACACACAAGGGAAGGGAAATGGAAGGAAGAGGTAGAAGCGGGCAACTAGGTTATTCAAGGCCAGAACAAAGTGGTGAACTATACAGGGGGAATTTACATCCCGTTCGGGCCAGGCTGATCTTCTCTTTATACAAACAAGCCTGTGAGATTGGTCTTGGACTGTCAGACTGGCCTAAGATCGAGCTTTGTAGCGGGGCAAGGGGTTGAACTCAGGTCTCCCAAGTCCGAACACACCACCCTAAGCCAGTCTACCCCAACCTGGTGCCCTCTGATATTTTAGACTACTCCTCCCAGCAGTACTATGGTTGCAATTCAACACATCTGGAGGGTATCAAGTTGAGGGAAGGACGCTGTAGCCACTACACCACACTACACCAAGCATATCACACTTTAGAGTGCTCAAAACAATGTCCACACATTATGTCAGTAATCCTTACACCGCAGCCAATATAATTATCCTTGTATTGCAGTGGGGGCATTAAGACTGAGAATAGAGAAGGTTGCAAGTTCATGGCACAGATAAGATTTGGGCCAGGGGCATCACACTCTGACAATACAATACACTAGCTCTTGTGTGATGTATACCTATTTCTGAGTTGCTTGGGTTTTTTTTTAACATATGGACACAGAGTAAATATAAAGCTACAACAGATTTCCAGCCACCCACCAAAGAGTAAGCACTCGCTCAAATACATGTGCACGCACCCAGACTCCCAAAATTTGCACACCTGAGTAAGTCAATCTTGTTCCTCTTATGTTGGGAGGGGGGCCGATTCTTCCCTCCCCTTTTTTAAATCTGTGCTACCAGAAAAAGTATTTTACAAAATAAAGAAGTAGCAAGACCGTAACCAGAGTTTGACTGGCTTTGAAGACGCACTCTAAGGGGTGGGGGAGTGGGATTTTTGAGAGGCTCTCAATGCATTCGCTATGTGCCTTTTTGAGCAGCTGAAGTGTGGGGGGGGGGAGGCACAGGGAGAGAAACCCACAGAGCCCTCTTGCCAAAGGGCTATTACTCGGACAAGTGAAGCAAGATCAGAAAAGCACAAAGGAGGTTGCTAAGAAGTCAAGTATGGGATCCCCACAGAGTAGAGGGAGGTCTGCAGCTGGAAGGTCAGAGGTTGGAAACATTGTAGACATCAGCTTCCAAAAATTCTCATGAAGCTTCACTGCAGAAGTCTGTCTCTTCTGATTTCTCATGTATGAATACCGATAAAAGGACTGCAAAAAGAAAGCGCCCTTTATGTTCCACCCCAGCCCACGTTAATGCAATAAAACAAATTGGAATAATTATTCTCTGCTTCAGAGACGTAATGGCAAAAGGAGGGCGACGTGGCCGTCAATTAAAGCTTCTGATTACAGCCCATTTGGTTTCAAAAACAGGAATGCAACAAAATCCTTGGTTTACGACATTACATCTAACATGGTTTTCTGGAGCTGGGGAGCCAACTCTGCTTTCTTCAGAGCAATTTTTTGCTGTCCGGAGGACTCATCTTCTTTCTTAACTAATCAGATCTTGTTCTGTTCCAGCAATTGGTTTGTGCCAAAACATTCACATTATGAAGCTGCACAGAAGAAACCAAAACATAAAGCAGGAGTGACGAACCTCTTTCAATTTTAGAGATGCTCTCAGGGGCTACATACCAGGGTTTCTTTTGGAGGGGGGGAGATAAAACGGGTGGGGTAAAATACCAAAAATGCCAGCCTATTTGAGTTTAAAACCCTTGTTTCCAGTAACTAAGTCTTAGGAGAGACATTTCAAGCAGTTAGAATGGGGGTGGAAGGAGAAAAAAGCCAGGAGACCACCAAATGGACCAGAGGTCCAGGAGTGGGGCGGGCGGGGGGGAGAACTTGATGACATGGAGAAGGACAGATAGCCATTTGGGAAACTCGGGCAGCTAGGATTTGGCTCACAGGCATAAAACTTGACACTTCTGACAGAAAGGAGCAAAGATTTTTATGTATTTATTTTTAAAGTGAGATTCAATGCATAACTTCAAGGGACCTGTCCACAGGCTGCAAAATGTAGAGGTATCCTATACTAATAGTGAATTCAGTTCTTAGAATATGGATCCTTATGTAGCCAAAATAGCACCATCCATGCACAAGTCAGAGGTATCAGTAGGTGCAGGGAAACCCCAAGGTTTGTAGAAGAACAACAAATATTTCAGGAGAAAAAACCTGCAAAGCAACCTAATCAGCACTGAATTTTACCAGGTGCCTAAGTGTCCATGGGGGGGGGGGGGGGCAGAAAACCCAGGGTTAGGGAATGGAGTATCCTGCAAAAGGGCCTGCCTGCCTGCCTGGCACTGCAACGTTTTGTTGCAGGCTCCACTTGTTGAAAATAATGCCATTATTATAATTATGATTTTTTTATATTTAAACATTTTAAAATAATTTAGCCATATCACTTACTAGGAATGGGCAGATAAGTCTATTTCTGGTCTGTGTCACTTTTGCATGTGTTCATTCACAAAAGTCTGTTCCATTCTCCTGCACTATTTTGTGATTTTTTTAAAAAAAAATTAAAAATTTGCACAAAAATATTCAAATATTTAAATACATATTTGAACATGTTTTCTCACAAAATACACATTTCTAAATAAATTTTAACCCCAAATATGCATTTTAAATATATTTGGGTATATATATTTTATCTAAGAACTGCAATGGAAAATTGGGAGAAATTCAAAAACGGAAAGATAACTATGCTCCAGTTCACATATTAGTCTGGGAGGTGCAGATCAGGTCAGTCTGCACTGGAATCTGCAAAATTCAAATTCCATAAGCATTCCTATTGCTTACCTGGCAGATGTGAGAAAAGAAGGAAGGGAAAGGGGAGAAAACAGTAAGACACAGAGTATGGTGTAATGGCAACTGCTCGACACGGCAGGACCAGGAAATTTGCTGACTGATTGTGTAACATAAAACATAAAAAGAGCAGTGCTCGATCAGACCAAAGCCTATCTAGTCCAGTATTCTGTTCGCAGTAGCTATCCAGATGCCCGTGGGAACCCCAAAAGCAGGACATGAGCGCAGTAGCACCCTCCCACTCATGCTCTCCAGCAACTGGCATGCACAGGCAGAGTTCTCCTGACACTGGACGTAATCTACAGCCATCATGACTAGTAGCCATTTATAAGTTAACAGAGATGAATTGCAAAGTTCTTCATTTAAGAAAGAGAAGTCAAATGCTCAGGTATTAGATGGGGGATACCTGGCTTGACAATAGTACATGTGAAAAGGTTCTTAGAGTTGTAGCAGATCATAAGCTGTATATGAGTCAGAAGTGTGATGTGGCTGCAAAAAAGGCAAATGCAATTTAAGGTTGCATCAATAGAAATATAGTTTCTAAATCAATGGAAGTAATAGTTCTACTCTATTCTGCTCTGGTCAGGCCTCAACATTAATATTGCGTCCAATTCTGGACACCACATTTTAAGAAGGATTCAGATAAATTGGTTCACAGAAAGGTAACAAAGATGATCGGGTGACTAGAAACTAAGTCCTATAGGGAAAGATTGAAGGAACTGGGTATGTTTAGCCTTGAGGAGAGAAGGCTGAGGCAGGGTAGGATAGAACTTTTCAAGCACCTAAAGGGCTGCCACACAGAAGAGGGCCACAACCTGTTTTCTACCATCCAAGACTGCAGGACATGAAATAATGGGCTTAAGTTACAGGAAGGCAGATTTCAGCTGAACATCAGGGAAAGCTTCCTAACGATCAGAGCAGCCAGACAATGGAACCAACTGCCTTGTGACGGTGCTGGGCTCTCAGTCCCTGGAGGTATTCAAGTGAAGAATGGACAGCCATCTGTAAGGGGATGCTTTAAACAGAACCCCTGCACTGAGCAGGGGGCTGCACTCAACGGTCTTATAGGCCCCTTCCAACCCTACTGTTCTATGATTCTATGATTCTGCATGCCAGTTGCCAGGGACAAACAGCAAGGGAGGGATGTTTCCTTTATGTCTTCCTTTGTGAGCTTTCCAGAAGCATCTGGCTGCCTGCCTTAGGAACAGAATACTAGGTTTGATGGATTTTAGCCTGATATGGCAGGGTTGTTCACCCCAATCTCTGAGCCTACTTCAGGGAGCATAGAGAAAGACACAGAGGGACACGAACCGGTTTGGATCTGGCCAGGGGTTCAAGAGCTGTCACATTCCTTCTATAAACCCTCTTGTGACTGGGACTGTTTTAACTTGCGTTACCCGACAGCAGAATCATAGAATCATAGAATAGTGGGGTTGGAAAGGGCCTACAAGGCCATCGAGTCCAACCCCCTGCTCAATGCAGGAATCCAAGTCAGAGCATCCAAGTCAGAGTACTCCTCCAAACATTTACAGAGGATAATGTGAAGGGTTGCCGAAGGATTGCAGCATCTGCACAACTTTTTTGTATTGTTATTGTTAGGTTGTAGATGCCTAACATATCCAAGTAATGAATCTGAGAATATTTATAATTCATAGCGAGACACTTTCTCTCTCTTTTTTTAAACTAAAAAAATAAAAAGATCTGAGGTTCTGGCCATCGACAGAGTCATAATTCTCCAGGTGTACCCAGACAGAATTCTCAGCGAAACGTATGGAGCCCCAGGGGTCTCTTTGGATGTCTCACTTGTTGATATATAAGTAGCACGGAAAAGATGGAAAGGTCATTAAAGGAGGATTTTAATCCAGGCCAGCATGGGTCAGTGACTGATGGCACCTCTGACATCACAGTGCCCAACCATGTGTATAAATCCCTTCTGGACGAGGATAACAAGGCTGACAGCCCACGGAAAAGGAAGTTTAATGCACAAAACTGTTTCCTCCCAGACCACACGCACACCTGTTGCACGACTGTCTGCAGCCAAGGTATGAATAGCAGTCAAGCCCAGGGATGTTCGAGGAAGCTGTCTGGGGGGGAGGGGGCTGAAATTCACCGAGCTTTCCTCAGCTTGAACCCCCACCCCAGACTCTGGCTCACTTCCCGCAAGCTAGCCCAACCTGATATGTACCGAGGCAGCCAGCTCATGGATTTTCAGTATTTTCCCTTTTCCTTAAAATTGCCATTTACACAAGTTGCGGCCGTAATCTGCTTAATTTGTGCAAATTGCAAGTGTAATTTGTGCAAAGTTAAGCATATCACAGCCGCAAACTGCGCAGATTGTGAATTTAAGGGGGAAAGCCCCCAAGAAGGTTCTTGGATTTCAGGAAAAAGCCTACAGGCCAACTTGGAAGAGCAAACCGAGTCAGAGGCTCCGGGGAAATCTGGTGAGCCCCAAAAGGGCTGGATTTCCCCACATCAGCCATCCCTAGTTGAGGCATGGGCAAAGAGAAACCAGTGCCAGCCCCAGGTTTTTAAGGACCCTTGGGCGAGACACCCACAATGGGCCCCATCCCCCACCAAGCCTACCTCCTTACTGCCATTGTCACCATCAGCTATTGCTCCTCACGCTCTCCCCATTGACACCTCTTATTTGCTTGACAGGCATTGGTGCCAACGAGCCAGTGAGCATGTAGGCAGTGGCTTCTACTGCCCCTCTAACCACCACAGCTGTCCGGGCCAAAGCAAAGGGCAGGTGAACAAGAAGATTACAATGGTGAAGAGCAGCAGCAAGTCCAGCGGGCTTTTGTCCCTGGGCCCCTGCTGGGGTGTGGGCCCTTGGCAGGTGCCCAACCACGCCTACCCTTGGCGTTGACCCCGAGAGGGTTTGTTAGCACAGCCGCCAACATTTTGGGCCCATCCGCTTCGTGCAACTGCACATCACCAGCAGCATACATAGAGTTCTTTAAAAACTCCTGTAGACGTATTGGGTCTTGGTCTCTTAGCCTTCTCTTTTCATCTCATGATAGTATTGCGTATGCATGCGGTCTTCTGCCTCGTTTGTTTTTTATTCTTTTGTAAACCACTTCGGGGTTGCTCCAATGAGAAGCGGTATGTCAGTCGCGTTTCACCAATGGCGGCCCTGTGACCTGCTTTCCGGGGACAGCGCTCTGCTTGAAGGGCTGCCCAGTCTAAGCCAGCTGTGAAGATGAGCTGCCGTAAGAAACCAGGACAGCAGACCGAGCAGGCACACGGGGCACACGGCGGTAGTCTTCCCCACTCCGGTGAGATGGACTGCATCGCTATTTAGATTACATAAATTATTTCTTAATTTGCATCTATGCCTATAAATTAGTATATGGAAATGTTATGCAAACTGTGTCCTCTTTCGTCCTCTTTTCTTGGAGGGAGCATCCAATGTGCAAGGAATCTGCAGGCAAACCAAGTAGTTCATGCAGCGATTTCTGGCAAAACCGAATTTCCTCTGGAGCTGTGCTATACTGTCAGGAGCACCCTGGCGGCCTCTTTCAGTACACTCCAATAGCCAACTCAAGACACAGACGAAAGGATTCTTTTCAAGGCTTTAATCCTTTTACAACTTAATGACTCTTTCAGATGCGAATCACCAGCGACTAAGCAAGGAACAGCAGAGTAGCCTATGCTCCGGGTTAGGCAGTTGGTCCCCATTTGAAGGAGAGTCACTTGAAGGCCCTGAACTTATGGACTAGGGAGAGATCCTCCCTCTTTCCCTTGGGTCCACGGGAGGCAGTTGTTGCTTGCGCGCCAAACGGGCACTACGCCTCCTTTCCGCGCCCACCATTGCTCATCGCTCCCTGCGTCTGTGTCGAGCGTCTAGCAAGCCCCCTTCCCACACTTTCTCACTGCTAGGATCACTGTCTATCTCAGGAATGCCGGCACGAGGAAGCTCTGCCAGCTGCTGTGCCTGTGAGGGATGAGCTGGCTCCTCTCCCACAGATTGCTGATCGTCCTCAGAATCAGAACTGCTCTGGGGTTCTATCGGCTCAGTTTCCACCCTGACACGTACTTGAAGACCTCTTTCCTTAATGTGGCAGATATTGGCTTGCACAGAGGTGTCAGCACGTGGGGGAAAACATTGTGCATGTGCATGCATACACACATGACAGAGGCACTTTCCAATTTATCTCTCTCTCTCTTTTCCCTGGAGAAAATCACCCCTACCTCCCGCATTACGCTGAGAGGAAAAGCTTCCATGAGCACATATGGGAAGGTTTTTCCTCCCCACTAAGCTTATTTGCCACACTGGGG
Source organism: Heloderma suspectum (assembly GCF_057233095.1). Lineage (NCBI taxonomy): Eukaryota > Metazoa > Chordata > Lepidosauria > Squamata > Helodermatidae > Heloderma > Heloderma suspectum. The sequence goes on along the minus strand of NC_139469.1, from coordinate 32,334,823 downwards.
AGGGGGGATTTTGGGGGTGCAGCAGAAGGGGAGGGGAGGGTTAACTCTTCCCTCCCCAGCTGTGATCCCCCTGAAAATCACCCCCTGCATGGCAACCAAGCTTAGAAAAAACCCTTCCATTGGCAACAATGGACACTCAGGGTTCTGGGAAATAGAGTCAGGGCTTGGGCCCCTATGGGTAGCACCGAGCAACACCTCAGATCCCCAGCAGCATCTCCAGGTAGAACTGGGAAAGCATCTTGCCTGAAAGCCTGGAGAGCCGCTGCTGCCAGTCAGTGTCAACAATACTGGGCTAGATGCACCAAGGGCTTGACTCAGCCTAAGGCATATTCCCATGTTTGTTTGCCCTATTTGCCCAAAGGGCTGGATGCGCCCGATCTCATCTGATCTTGGAAGCTAAGCAGGGTCAGCCCTGGTTAGTACTTGGATGGGAGACCGCCTGGGAATCAGCCTTCCTCCACTGAGCAGGGGGTTGGACACAATGGTCTTGTAGGCCCCTTTCCACCCTATGATTCTATATATATATAATTCAAATCTAGAGTTAGTTGGTCATCCCTTTTTGATTGCCTTTCTGTTGACCGATTCTCATAAAACACACTTCACTGGAAAGCTCTTGATAAGCAGATTCCATGAATAACAATGGTTTTCAATATAATTCAAAGTCGGGAGGTTATTTATATTGATAAAGCTTTTTAAGAATTAGGCTATCTTCTATAATAATGTACTATGAAGTTTTATTTTTAACATCAAAAAATGTCAAGTATTACTAAACATACATAACTGAAAATTGGAGCAAAATGAAATATGAATACAAAAAATGTTCCTGTGTACCTTTATAAACACAGGTGCAGGCCAAAGTACAATGATATGCCAGTAACAGACAGCCTGTAAACAATCATGAAGAGATTAAGAGACACCTATAGTTAAAAGTAACCCAGTCAAAGTTTAGTTATTGCTCAGATAGGAAGTTTGTAGCTGTTAAATTTAACAAAATAAGGTTTATATACAGTCAGAGCCGGAAATATTGGAACAAGGATAACTGTTTTGGCAGTTGGCCTCTGCACACCACCACATTGAAGGTGAAAGGAAACGCACCCAGATGGGAGCGAAGTCAGGACTTTCAGCTGTAATTCAAGGGGTGTGACAAAAGTGGGGCACTAATCATTCAGGAAGGACAGCCAGTGGCATACACACACCCATCGTTGGTGGCTCATAAGTAATGGAACGAATGGCTGACAAGCAGCTGCATGGCCAGGTGTGGCCTGTTTCCTGGGTACCCCATTACCAAGCAAGCAGATAAAAGGCCTGGAGGTGGTTCTGAGTGTTACATTTGCATTTGGTAGCTGTTCACAGGAACTCCCAACATGAGGTCCAAAGAGGTGTCCATGCGAGTGAAGGAGGCCATCATTAGGCTGAGGAAACAACATAAACCCTCGAGAGAGATAACAAAAACAGTGGGAGTGGCCAATTCAACAGTCTGGAACATCCTGAAAAAGAAGAAATTAACTGGCAAGCTCAGCAACAGCAAAAGGCCTGGAAGACCACAGAAGACAACTCAAGTGGATGACCGCAGAATTCTGCTCATGGTGAAGAGGAAGCCTTTCACAACATCTAGCCAGGTCAAGAACGCTCTTGAGGAGGTAGGCATGTCATTGTCAACATCTACAGTCAAGTCACGGCTTTATGAATGTAAATACAGAGGCTTTACAACAAGGTGCAAACCATTGGTAACGCTCAAGAACCTAAAGACCAGATTAGCCTTTGCCAGCAAACACATAAAAAGCCTGCCCAGTTCTGGAATAAGATTCTTTGGAGTGATGAAACCAAGATTAACTTGTACCAGAATGATGGGAAGACAAACATATGGGGAAGGAAAGGAACAGCTCATGATCCAAAGCATACCACATCATCTGTCAAACATGGTGGAGGTAGTGTTATGGCATGGGCATGTATGGCTGCCAATGGAGCCGGGTCACTGGTGTTTATTGATGACCTGACTGCTGATAAAAGCAGCAAGATGAATTCTGAAGTGTATAGAGCTATACTTTCTGCTCAGATTCAGCCAAATGCTGCCAAACTGATAGGACGCCTCTTCATATTGCAGATGGATAATGACCCAAAACGTACAGCAAAAGCTACCCAAGAGTTTCTGAAGGCAAAGAAGTGGGATGTTCTTCAATGGCCAAGTCAGTCACCTGATCTCCACCCAATAGAGCATGCTTTTCACTTACTGAAGACAGCACTGAGGACAGAAAGACCCACAAAAGCAGCAGCTGAAGGCAGCTGCAGTAAAGGCCCGGCAAAGCATCTCAAGGGAGGAACTCAGCATTGGGATTCATGTCCATGGGTTCCAGACTTCAGGCAGTCATTGACTGCAAAGGATTTTCATCCAGGTATTAAAGGCGATCCTTACATTTGAAATGATGTTGGTTTGTTCCATTACTTATGAGCCCCCAACGATGGGTATGTGTGTATGCCACTGGCTGTCCTTCCTCAATGCTTAGTGCCCCACTTTTGTCAAACCCCTTGAATTACAGCTGGAAGTCCTGACTTCGCTCCAATCTGGGTGTGTTTCCCTTCAACTTCAATGTGGTGGTGTACAGAGGCCAACTGCCAAAACAGTTATCCTTGTTCCAATATTTCTGGCCCGGACTGTATTCCACACATTACTAACATGCCTAGACATCAATCGCTTGTCGCTAACCGTAACCGGAGGCGAACCGCAAGTTTAAGTGAGCCTCACCCTGCCACGCTAATTCTACCCTTCCAGCCCCTAGAGAAGAAGCTGTGTGCCTCCACCTGGATGCTGCCATGCCCACTTCAGCAAGCCTGCATATGTAGGCAACCCATCAGCCTTTTGATGATGATGAAGCTCTGGCCAGCCTTGCATCAGTCAGTATCTCAAACCAGCCCAGGCTCAGGAGGCAACCTGTGCCTGTCGGCACGTGTCCTGCAACCAATACCAAGGGGTTAGATACCGGCAGCCGTGTCAAGGTGTGCCAGCACTGCGACACCTCGCTTTCCAAGCCAGCTCCCCATTCATCTCACCTTTGCCATTAGCATCAACAAGAGCCAGGGACAGTCAGTGCACCGAGCTGGCATCTCTGCCTACACCACTTTTCTGCCATGGACAACCCTACGTGCCAGGAGTCCTGTGCGCTCATGGGCAAACCTCAGGATTCAAGGTGTCCATGGACCAGAACAAGGACATTACAGTGGCCGCCCTGGAGTTTACACTACGAACACTGTATTTAAGGAGGTTTTGTAAAGATAAAAGATGTAACGCTCTGGATGTTTCAATAAACGCTGTTAAGTTAAAGTTTTTGTGAGATTTGATTTTTCTCCACGAACTGTGTCCGCGGGTTACCAACTGGTTGATAATAAAGGAATAAATAACCACATCTCACTTATGACCTGATTACACTGACCATGCCCCTTCCTTAGATTTAGAGCTATATTTAGAATACTTTGCAAACTTCCTCTGAGCACCCAGAGAATGCTTTCTCCCACCAGCCAGTTACTGCAGCACCGCCCCAACACAGCCAGCTAGGCTTCCTTCCAAAGCAAAAGGCACAACTCCCACGCAGGCTAAGCCCCTACACCTCTCTTTTTAATTATATAACAAATAGGCACTGCCCCACCTCCCACTAGCATTCTGAGAAAACTCAAATAATAATTATTTTAGCTGTAAAAGCTCATTGCTTGTGGAACCACTGCTAAACCTTGTTCCAGTATTCTGTCCACTTGGATTTCACTAGTGACTTTGACTGAGCCATCCTATGGAACAACCTGCCTCTGGAGGTCAGGCAGGTGCCAATACTGGGTTGCTTTCAGCGCCTGCTGAAAACAGCTGTTTCCAGGAAGCCTTCCTTGGTTGACCACCCTCGGTTTTATTGGCACCTTGTTGTCTTTTGTAAGTATAATTTTAATATCATGTTTCATTCTTTTGGTCTTTTGTTAATTTTATCTCTTGCTGTTTCCCACTGTGGAATCTGTTTAAATGTGGAGTGGTATACAAATGTTGTAAATAATAATAATAATTATTATAATTATTATTTATTTATTGCATTTATATCCTGCTTTTTTTCTCTCTTGCAAGGAACCCAAGGCAGCATACACAATCCTCCTCCTCTCCATTTTATCCTCACAACACCAACCCTGTGAGGTGGGTTGGGCTGAGAGTCTGCGACTGGCCCAAAGTCACCCAGGGAGCTTCCATGGCTGAGTGGGGACTAGGACCGAGATCTCCCAGCTGCCAGGCCAACACTCTCGCCACTACACCACGCTGGCTCTCAATAATAGTGATGATGATTATTACATTTATATCCCGCCTTTTTTCCTCTTGCAGAAGAACCAAAGCAGCTTACATGGTCCTTTTCCTCCTCCTCCTCCTCCTCTCCATTTTATCCATTTTATTAGTATTTAATGAAACATACATGGAAGTCCTTTATAGAATGTCTATTATTTTTTACTCTCACAGCTATCCTCTGAGTTACGGTGTTATTACTTCCAACAAGTGGAACCTGCAACAAGATCTTGCAGCATGGAGTGCTTCTGTTCAGGATTCCAGCCAGCCATGCCCTCTTCTGGACACTCCATTACATGGTTTTCCATTTTCCTCCCTCCAACAGTCAGTCAGCATTCTTTACCCACTGAGCATTCTCAATCTGCTTTGGGCTGTTTTGCTTCCCCCACCCCATACCTTAGGTTTATTCCCCCCTAAAGATTTATTTCATTTATTTGCAATATTTGTACGCTACCAAACAACAATGATCTTTGGGCAGCTTCCAACAATAAAACATTAAAACACAATCAAACCATTTAAAAACATTTTTTGTACTTTTGCGAAACTTGGGGTTTCCTCAAGTCTGCTGATGCCTCCCCACTCTTGTGCTGTCTACATAAAGATAGGCTCTTGGATAATGAATTTGGAATTAGTGTGTAGGAGGAGGGTAAAGATTTTCTAATGTGGAACAGAGTTACCCAAAGACAGACGAAGAATCCATGGTAGAGTTGAAACATGGATCCAGACCATTCAGATTCAAGTCCAACTCTTTCAGTACTAGAGGCATCATTAGGATAAAGATCCTACAACACTTTACATATTGAAAGTGCTGTACTACACAGATATACTCATTAACACATAAAAGGGCTAAATGTATTCTTCATTTCCACAATTGCACTGAAAATGTGTGGAATTTGCTATTGGGAGCAGAAGTGTTTTCCTTTCATCCATGTTTAAAACAACACACATATTTCTAGCCCCTATAGTCACAAGGTAGGCTTGAAAGCATAGGAAAAATGCCTGCAAAATGCGTCGCAAAAGTTGAGTGAGCGTAGGGATGGAAGAATCTCTTAATTTCACGTTCTCTTGGTTTCCCATTTTTCCCAGTCTCGTTTGGCTTATCACAAACGTTGAGAATGATTAATTAAAGCTTGCATGAACATTTATAAGCATTTTTGTGCATATTTCTCCTGATGCATGCATTTTTGTATGCATTTTTTCCTAATGCGCACATTTTTTCTAAGCCATTCATAATGCATTCTTGAATGTTATTTTCCATAATATATGCATCTTTGTTGTGGCTTCCTTGACCCTCCCCCAGGACAATAACAGAACATGCAAATTTACATCAAATTTGGAAGATTTGGCTTTGTTTGCAACACAATTTGGATTAGCAGGGAGGGCGCAGAATTCTAATTTGATTTGTGCCCCGTTAGACTCTACTGGGAGACCAATCTGCAAATAAACTAGAACTGGCTGATTCTCATTTGTTGCCTTGAGAGCAATTACTAAAAAAGCAGGCAGGCCTGTTGCCTTTTTCCTACCTTCAAAAATAATTTTAGATGATTAAACTGTGGCTGCCTGTAGCAGGTGCAGAGTTCTCTCATGCCTGAGGGGTCCCTTGCTGCTGGAAGCATAAAGCAAGGGGAGTCTTGATTTGTTTCGCAGACCATGGAGCCTTGCAATTCCTCTTGGGAGGATGCAGTGTCATCTCGGGGGCAATGGGAGGAGCTTACTGGGCCACCCCCCCACACACACACAACAATCTGAATTATGGGAGGGAGAAATTGGGCGATGGACAGCACTGATGGGGATGGAAGAGGCTATTTTTCTGTCTCGTTTTAGTCAACGCTTTTGGATACAGAACACAAGGGAGGATCACGGAAACTGAGGGAGCTCTTAAGAGACCTCGAGATTCCCGTTTTCATTCAAGTATGGCTGGATGGAAAATCGTTCACCCCTTAACAAGTTGGCATGCCGAAACGTGTAGCTTGTTTGCAGGGCAGTTCAAACGTTTACAAAAAGTTGGCAATTTATTCTGTCGGGGTAACGGAAGAGCTAACACCTTTCAGCGATACGAGAACGTTGCGCAGATTTTGAGAACAATGCTGCAGCTCCTAATGTTTACACTCTTCATGGCCGAGTTCTCATACACTGAAATGCCAAGGAATTACTGTCTTTCCAAAATTGTTCTTAAATTTCAGTTTCACTTATCAGGAAAAGCAGTAAACAACAACCCTTGTTAATGGCAGAAACAACCAAGAGGTGATATCTCAAGTTAATCAAGCACTTCAATTAACATTATGGATGTCGCAGGAGAGGGACTGACTCCACCGGACTCCACCCCACAACCCCCTGGACCCCACTCACTGAGCCACCACCACTTACTGGATCTGTTCACAGTCCATGAGTGCCCAGCGGCCGCCTGTCCCCTTAGCGAGCCATCATTTTGCGCAAAGTGGCAGCTCGGGGTTTTATGGAAAAGTAACATTGTGTAAATGGTGCCTTTACAGGTGCCATTCATGTAACATTACTTTTCTGTAAAACTTCAAGCTGCCATTTTGCACAAAATGTTGACTGGCAGAATTCCCGTCGCCACCCACCAGCCCCTCATTCTCTCTTCCTTGCAAGGAGAGAACAAGCAGTTGGTGGGTTGTCATGGGACTCCTGCCTCCGCCACCTGTCAACCCCTCATGGTTGACGGGGAGGGATTGACAGGATGGGGCCTTTCCTGGTAAGTAACACTCTGAGCCGCCATTTTGTGCAAAATGGCGGCTCACTGAGGAAGGGCAGCCCCATGGCGCTCGCCAGGCATCACCAAGCCATCCAAGGGCTTGAGCAGTAGTGGCGGCTTGGCTAAACCAGGTGTGGGTGAGTCCATCCATCCCTAATTAACACTGAGTTGGGAGAAATTAAAGGAAAATATCTATTTCCCAGCCTACTCCACCCTATGAGACCTGCACCCAAAGATTTGTTAGATTGAAATCAATATAAGGAATATAGACATCCCTCCTCCCAGGGCCTCTTAAGCCTCACTGCCTTCCTTGAACCAGCAGTTCCAGCTTTCAAAGATCTGTCGTCTACCTGCATCACACAATCTCTCCTGTCTCAAACCCTTGTAAACTTCAGCCAAACCCGGTTTTCCCTTCCCTTAAAATAAAATCTGCCCAGTTTGACAATGTTCTATTGCCGAGTTTGTCCCCCGAGCAGTCAGAATATTTACAACATTCAGTAGTATCACAGCATACACACACCTACCTTAGTTACACCAACAGCCTGAAATAACAACAACAGAACCCAATGTTTTTCAGTTTATGGAAGCTTTCCTTCCTGAAGGCATTTCTTACATGCCACAGTCAGCCAGAAAAGCAACTCCTTAAAAGTATACCATAACTACCTTGGCGTCTACACACCTCAGAACGATTGTCTTTCATCGGCCCAGTTGAGGCGCAATCCTATGCATGTTTAGATAGAAAAAAATTGTAGAACTCGCAGCATTCCCCAGTCAACTGACTGGGGAATGCTGGGAGTTGTAGGACTTTTATCCATCTAAACATTCATAGGACTGTGCCCTTAAGAACAGGAAACCAAGTCAAGAACATCAGGCAAAGGGAACATCAGGGCCTGCTCCAGTTGGACTACCCCCCCAGCCCTGGGAGATGAGAAAGGAGGCAGGGTCATTCCACCAGCCCTGCTGACAGTCTGCTTAATTGTTTTCCTCTTCCCTCCCCATCCCTTTTTCCTTAAGTGTGGTGTGTTTTTAGATTGTAAGCCTGCGGACAGGGGGTGTCTTTTTTGCTGACTGATCCTAAGCCACCCTGGGAGCCTTTTTGTCACTGAGGAACAGGATAAAAATACTCTAACTAAATAAATAAATAAGGAACTGTGTTATACATTGTCAGATTATTTATCCATCTAGCTCAATATTGTCTACACTGACTGGTAGCAGCTCTTCAGAGTTTCAGACAGGGGTCTTTCCCAACAGTACCTGGAGCTGCCAGGGACTGAACCTGAGACCTTCTGCATGCAAAGCAGGTATTCTACTGGTGAGCTATAATTCCTTCTCAAACAGCCTGGGATACCCCATTGATAGAGCCCACACAGAGGGAACATTCCCAACTGTGCAGCCCATACAGTTAGCTTCCCACAGCGGTGTCCTGGGGTCAGAAGTGCTTAGAATCATAGAATAGCGGGGTTGGAAGGGGCCTATAAGACCATCGAGTCCAACCCCCTGCTCAGTGCAGGAGTCCAAATCACTGCTTGGTCTGTGCTTGCTTCCAGATTCTGCTGCCTAACCTCAACAGCACCTCAAACCCTACTGGGTAGACTTTCCAGGAGTACTGAAAGCTTGGGAGCCAAACAATACAAAACTATTTAATTAAGGAGACTCTCTCTGGCTGGGGGTGGGTATGAAGAGAATTATCTGTATATGCCCACCTGTAGTGGTTTCAGCCTTCCAAACAAGTCCACAGAAATGACCAGCTTACTAAAAAGATTCACTAGACTATTGATTCATACATACCTATATGTTTTTGAGGGGACATAAAAGGAAACAAAATAAACATGAAATGAAACATAATTCACTTACCGCTCCGAGCATGATTCTGAAAATAAGCCATCGATAACCCCAGATGACTATGCGGGAAGGAGGCGTGTGTTTGGGCAATCGGGAAAGTGTCCAGAAGGGGCACAGGAATATTCCTAAAAAACCAGTTTCCAGAAGCTGAGATTCCCACCCTAGAGGGAAATAATAGAGTACACATTAGTTTGTTGCAGAACCAAGGGACACTTTCAACAGTGACGTGCAGGTATATTGAAACACTGTGTTCTCTGATGTACTCAGAGATCTCAATGGCACACAGAGGAAGGGAATTCTCCAAGTTATGCAGCTTCCAAAAGGGTAGCTGTGTTAGTCTGTAAAAAGCAACAAATTTGTTGCAAAAGTAACAAATGGTCTTGTGCATCTTAAAGATGTATTTGTGGCAGAAGCTTTTGTGGACTAGAGTCCACATAATCAGATACATGAAACATCATGTTCTGTTGGCCAGTGTATATGTATACACTGTACATGTATATGTATATTTTATTTATTTATTTATTTATTTATTTATTTCTATACCGCCCAATAGCCGAAGCTCTCTGGGCGGTTCACAAAAACTAAAACCAAACAACACACAATAAAACAATTTAAAATATATAGAACATTAAAACCACAATATAACAATACAACCACAATAAAACCTAGCAGCAGTACAGGAGTTTAAAATAAAGATTTAAAACAGCAAAGATAAAAATTTAGAAAGCTAAAATGCCTGGGAAAATAAAAAGGTCTTCACCTGGCGCCGAAAGGAGTACAATGTAGGCGCCAGGCGAACCTCACTAGGGAGCTCATTCCAGAGCTGGGGTGCCACAACAGAAAAAGCCCTCCTCCTAGTAGCCACCCGCCTCACTTCCTTTGGCAGGGGCTCACGGAGAAGGGCTGCTGCTGATGATCTTAAGGTCCGGGCAGGCACATATGGGAGGAGGCGATCCTTCAGGTAACCTGGCCCCAAGCCGTTAAGGGCTTTGAATGTTAACACCAGCACTTTGAATCGGGCCCGGAAATGGACCGGCAGCCAGTGCAGCTGGAAAAGTACTGGCGTACTATGAGCTCGCAGGCCAGTCCCTGTTAACAATCTTGCTGCCCTATTTTGGACCAGCTAAAGTTTCCGGACCGTTTTCAAAGGCAGCCCCACGTATAACGCATTGCAGTAATCCAGACGAGAAGTTATCAGAGCATGGATAACTGTAGCTAGGCTATCTCTGTCCAGATAAGGGCGTAGTTGGTATACCAGCTGATAAAAAGTGCTCCGTGCCACTGAGTTCACCTGTGCCTCAAGTGACAGTTCTGGATCCAAGAGCACCCCCAAACTACGAACCTGATCCTTTAGGGGGAGTGCAACCCCCTCCAGAACAGGTTGATTATCACCTAGCCGGGCAGACGAACCACCCACTAACAGTACCTCTGTCTTGTCTGGATTGAGTTTCAGTTTATTGGCCCTCATCCAGTCCATTACCGTTCCCAGGCACTGGTTCAGATCAGCCACTGCCTCACCTGGTTTTGATGAGAAAGAGAGGTAGAGCTGGGTGTCATCCGCATATTGATGGCACCTCAGCCCACACCTCCGGATAACCTCCCCCAGCGGTTTCATGTAGATGTTAAACAGCATGGGGGATAGAATAGAGCCCTGTGGAACCCCATGGCACAATTGCCATGGCACAGAGCAATAATCCCCCAGCACCACCTTCTGGAATCGGCCATCCAAGTAGGAGCGGAACCACTGTAGTGCAGTGCCTCCAACTCCCAACCCAGACAACCTATCCAGAAGGATACCATGGTCGATGGTATCGAAAGCCGCTGAGAGGTCCAGGAGAATCAACAGGGTCGCACTCCCCCTGTCCCTCTCCCGGCAGAGGTCATCCCACAGGGCGACCAAGGCAGTTTCCGTTCCAAAACCAGGCCTGAAGCCCGATTGAAATGGATCTAGATATTCCGTTTCATTCAAGAGTGCCTGGAGCTGTCCTACAACCACCCGCTCAAGCACCTTGCCCAGGAAGGGGATGTTGGCCACTGGCCTATAATTGTTAACATCCTCTGAGTCCAGGTTAGGCTTTTTCAGGAGTGGTCTAATTACTGCCTCTTTTAAAGCGGCAGGCACCACTCCCTCTCTCAAGGAGGAATTTACAACCTCCTGGACCCAGCCGGACAACCCCTCCTTGTTTGATTTAATAAGCCATGAAGGGCAAGGGTCAAGCACACAAGTGGTCGATCGGACTTGGCCAAGCACCTTGTCCGCATCCTCAGGCCTCAGTAACTGAAACTCATCCAATAAAACTGGACCAGACGGTGCTCTGAACGCCTCTACCAATGGAACTGCATTAATCGTGGTGTCCAATTCATGACGAATCTGAGCGACTTTATCCTCAAAGTGCTGCGCAAACCCGTCACAGCGTGCTACCGAGGGTTCCACCGTCTCTCTCCCTGGCCCAGAATGTAACAGGCCGCGAACCACTCGGAAAAGCTCCGCCGGACGACACTGAGAAGATGCAATGCTGGTGGAAAAGAACTGCCTCTTTGCCACCCTCACCGCCACAGAGTAGGCTCAATAGTGGGCTCTTACCTGTGTTCGGTCAGACTCAGCACAAGTTTTCCTCCACCTGCGTTCTAGCCGTCTCCCCTCTTGCTTCATTGCCCTCAGCTCAGGTGTATACCAAGGAGCTGGCCGGGCTCTGCTCAGAGGGAGAGGGTGCTTGGGTGCGATCGTGTCAACCGCCCGAGTCATCTCTGCATTCCACAGAGCGACCTGGGCTTCGACAGGTGCACCAGCCATACCAGCAGGAAAATCCCCCAGAGCCCTCTGGAATCCATCGGAATCCATTAATCTCCGGGGGCGGACCATTTTCATAGGTCCCCCACCCTTGCAGAGGGGAAAGGCCGCCAGAAGTCTAAACCTCAGCAGGAAGTGATCTGACCATGACAAAGGGACAGATGTTAATTCCTCCACTTTCAGATCACCATCCTCCTGCCCAGTCGAGAAAACCAGATCAAGTGTGTGTCCTTTTATATGCGTTGGGCCAATGACATGTTGGGACAGCCCCATGGTTGTCATGGCGGCCATGAAGTCCTGAGCCGCCCCGGATACAGCGGCCTCAGCATGGAAGTTGAGATCCCCCAGGACCATCATCCTGGGGGTCCTCAACACCAAGTCCGAGACCACCTCCGTCAGCTCAGGCAGGGAGTCCGATGGGCAGCGGGGTGGGCGGTACACCAACAGAATCCCTAATCTGTCCCGGGTACCCAACACAAGGTACAGACACTCAAGATCTGCACTCGAATGAGCAGGAAGCCTGGAGAGGGAGATTGAATTCCTATAGACCACGGCAACCCCCCCTCCCCGACCCTCAAGTCGGTGTTGGTGCTGCACTGAGTACCCAGGAGGGCACAGCTGGGAGAGAGTGACCCCTCCCAGTTCCCCCACCCAGGTCTCAGTAATACATGCCAGGTCAGCCCCCTCATCCACAATCAAATCATGGATGAGGGAGGTCTTATTTTGGGCCGACCTGGCATTCAGCAGCAGCACCACCAGACCCGAGGGCAGACTGGTAAGGCTGCCAGGAACCATCAGGTTGGGGGAAGAACCAGAAGAGGGGACAGCTGTAAGGTGTCTAGCCCCTCTTCTCCTCATCTGGCCTGTTAATCCCCCCCACTGTGTGTACATGTATACACACAGACAAACACACATATGAGAGAGAGCGAGACAGAGCGCATATAAGTGGGGGGATATAAATAGTGGGGCCAAACGGCCATGAAATGCAAAATGCAGTCTGCGACAATTCTATGTGAAGCTTAAGAAAGTAACCGTTCACAACAGCGATAACTGGTGATGACACAATCTTCATCATGTGAACCGCTTTGGGGTGTTTTGCAAAAATGAAACTGGTATATAAATCTGTTTAATAAATAAATAAAATACATTCTAACTTGAGAGGCTTGACAGGATCATCCATAAGGGAACGTGAAGGGATGCGATCATGAGGGGACTGGTGCATATAATAGGTGATGGCCCACAACGGAGGGTTCCACACAAAGAGACAGACGTTTTAATAAGTATGAATGCACACATGCATACTCGCTAATTTAACTGGAATAACATTTCTCTGGAACGTGCTTTATATTCTTTCCAGCCATACCAACGCAGGTGAGTTATCTGACAATGTGGGAGAGACACAATTCCATGCAACTTCATGCAAATTGCAATATTTGCATTCTATTTCCCTTCCAGCTCCAGCAAAAGACACACACAGCATAAAATATCCAAATGATTCTTAAGAAAGGAAGCCGGGAGTGGGGGGGAATAAAGACCAATTTAGGACTTCGTTACTGGTTCTTATTCCAGTCCATCAGTTATCGTTGGTGTGTTGACATTAAATAAGCTAAGCGATCTACACAACTAAAATTTTAACTTGGATTTTGGCCATGTTATGATTCTTCTCATGTAATACATTTTCTCTTTCCTCCAACCCAAAAACACACAAAAGAAGGTGCTCACTATTGCACCATTCTCTCCTCCTGGTAGGGATGGGTGAATCTGTGAAGCTCAATTTCACTTAAGTTCTCATTTTTCCAAAGCTACATTCATGCCATCCTGATTCCACATTGGATTACAATTTTTTTATAGTCTGCCCAAAAACGTGCATGCAATTTCCTGTACATTTGTAAAAAAAACCCTGCATTTTATATGCATTTTTCCAAACATAAGCATTTTTGTGCACACTTTTGCAAACCTGTGGATTTTGCTCAATGAATACAGCATTTTGGAAAGCATTTTTGCAAATATATGCATTTTTGTGGAATTTTTTTAAAAAGTGCTTTTTTATGATCATGCACATTTTGAAAATGTATGGATTTATGCGGCAAACTCCAGTACATGTTTAGGTTGTGGAAGCGTGAATTTGGCAAGTTTGTGTTGAAATGCAAACTACATGAATTTCTCATCCATATGTACCTCCTGGGCAGGAACGGTGGGCCACAGATTATGCCGTTTTCAAAGGCAGCATTCTACCCCACAATCACATGTGCTGTATATAAAAGGAGGCAGAAGGCCGCTCTAGCCAACTATTTCTGGCCTGGAGAGAAGAAGCAGACCCAACCTATCCCAGAACGGTCTCCAGACATCAAGCATCTCACGGAGAACAGCTGTAAAATGCCTGCTTAGGTCTCCTGGTAGTAATTTTATACTAAAGCATTACTGGTAAAGTGTACACTCTGCATCGATACGGACATGTTCAGCAATAGTTTCTGCAGTGTTTACTAATTTTTATGTTGCAAACTGCTTCAAAATGTCTATTGAGATCTAGCCAAGTGGTCTATAAATTGATTAAATAAATAATTTCTAACATTTGTCTACTGCTTTTCCATGAAACCATATCTATGCACTAAATTTTAAAGAGGTCATGAGGACATGAAAGCAGGATAATATGCAAACAGAAGACACAGAGCTTCAGCTATGGAGTGGTATAGAAATGTAATAAATAAATACATAAATAAGTACACCCTTGCAAAATCCCATATCATTGCTGAGTTAGAGTATTCCTCTTAAGGACAGTGACTTTCTTCCTAATTTACATATGCTGGATACAATTTTAGTCCATAATATTTGGTTTGGTGCCCTAAATCAGCTTTTTCCAAATTCCTGACAGCGGAGAAGCATGGAATTCTGGGCAGCTCCATCATTATTAGTTGTTGCTGTTGGTTATAATCTTAAGGCATTTTTATTTCAACCTGCATTTTATTAATTACTGTGCTTTGGATTAATTTAAACTGTTCATTGTAAGGGGTGTAAAACCAATCATTTTAATGTTATGTTTTTATCTTAGAACTGTACACCTCCTTGTAAGGGCTATTCTGCCCTGAAAGGCAGTTTAGAAAGCTTTTAATAAAATAAAATGTTTTATCATTTGAATTAAAACTGGAGGCATGCCTCATTCTTATACCCGCTAAATGTTATACCCACTCTAAGTAGTCAACCTAACCAACAACTGTCCTCAGAGCCCACTGTCTATGTCTCTGCATGAGTCATTTATTGGAACATGCTTCCATTTACTGGAACATGGATGGGAGCAAGTTTAGAAGAGGCACTCATCCAGAGATGCAAGAGAGAGTCTGACACAGGGCAAGATTGAAGGAATGACCCAGATCATAGCTGATACAGAGACATGGCAGAATTGCTTGGACCCAGATGACTGGACGATGGGCAGGCCAGAGCAGTGAATCATACAGAGATGCAGCAGGCAGACTCCTTTGGGTAGGGTGGGGGAGGCTAACAGAAACCTTTAATTATTTATCCATCATGGGACACACTAGCAGATCTCCCATAGCACTATCGTGTACCCTGCTGACATACAGTTTGGGAATTACTAACTTAAGTAATTAAAGGGTGGTTGAATTAGTGAAACGTTGCAGATTTCAATCTCATGATGAGCATGATCATTTGTTGAGTGAAGCATTTGAGGAAACTAAAACATAATGAATGGAGCCGCCCCCCCCTTCCTTTTTTTGTTCTGATAACTAAAGACCCAACCATTCCCTTCAATTAAAACTTAATTACTGTTTTCCCCTTTGTGATTGAGCTTTGATTTTAAAAAGAGAATTCTCATTTTATCTGCACACATCCTGTGGTTTCTAGGAGATAACTCTTGCTGCCAAAGCCAGCACTTTGGCGGAGGGGAACACAGTCTCCAGTTGCACAAGCAGCTGCATCAGAAAAGCAACAGAGACGACAGAGTTTGAAAGGTTAATTGTTCCCAACAGCGGCCACAAATAGCAGTTACGGGCTCTGAACTGGCACCCGAAGGGCGGTATATCTCATGCGATTCAGCCGGCACAAGAATCCCAGTGTTATCAGGGCTTTCACATGCTAATTATCCCAACTCTGTTCCAGAAACACAACTGTACATGCTAGATCCGCAGCCGCAAATGTATTATCCCCCATTCCTCAATAGAAGCCCTGCAGGGCACATCCAGCCTCTGCCTTTCTTGTCCCCCCACCCCCTCCCAGCACCACATTGACCCAGCCACATTCTTGGCTGCCCTCGTCCCAGACACCACGTTCTCTTTTCATACTGCACATATGCATGTTTAACACACGTGTAATACAGAAAGGGGATACATGGCACCAGAGCTGAGGTACACAGGAAGCTGCCTTGTACTGAGTCAGGTCCTTGGTCCATCTAGCCCGGTATCGTTGATACTGGCTGGAAGCGACTCCCCGGGGTTTCAGGCAGGAGTTTTTCCAGGCCTACCTGGAGATGCCAGGGATTGAACCTGGGACTTTCTGCGTGCAACGGAGGGGCTCTACCAATGAACTACAGCCTTTTATTCACTGAGCCACTGCAATTGGCGAGCACGCAGGGCCGCGAATGGCAGGCAAATGCTCTGCACTTTCTAAACAGCATTCAACCCTGCATAACGCAGATCACAAAAACGATCTAAAGAATAAAGTGTAATCTTAAGACTCATTTAAAACGTTCTCTCTTGCTCTCAAACACACATGCAGACTCACCAGAAATCAACAGCAAAACCACTATTAAACCACACACCTATTAATCTTTTTTTGGCTATCGCAATTTCTACTTCAATCCTGTACCCAGTTTCCTGAGTGTAGGCCCCATGGAACTTAGTAGGACATACTTCTGAGTAGACATGCATTGGATTGCACCCTAAGAGAACAAGACAAGAGGTTTTAAATTAGGGATGGGCAACTTGTGGTCCTCCAGATGTTCTTTTTGGTGTAAGCTGCTTTGGGCAATTAGATATGCACACAAATTTATTGCTGTCCAGTACTGTACTCTCCCCGACCAACAAATGAAAATGAAAATGTTGGAGCTTTAGAATTTAATACATCTAAGAATATCAGCAGCAGCATGTTTGTCCGGAGAGCCAATTTAAGGAGAGAGCGGAGCGACTGGCCAGGGCCAGAGCCACAGTGACCTTTCAACAAGTTCCTCTGCTGCAGGTGCCACTTGTTTACCGCTGGACTGGCAAACTGGGAAGTGGGGAATAAAACACCTCCCCAGAAGCCAGACAGTTGCCAAAGCCTTTATGCTTGAAAAACAGTTGGCGATGGGAGAAACAAACAGCAACGTGGTATCAACATAGGTACAGGAAAGTTCCATTATTGGGCACCTTACATGGAAATAGCCTACCAGTACATTTTGTAACAGGCAGCTGTAGCAACTAGAACTTCTTGAAGACCTCCGATGAGGAAGGTCTAGGTAATTGGTTCCATCATCGACAGTGGAGGCTGTGGGTTCCAATGTCAGTGGGACGGTGCATCTGCTCCAAGTCTCGGTCAAAACCAGTCAAAACTCTAACGGAGCTCTCCAAGGTGCTTTGCACCTTTAGGAAGGGAGATAGTAATAATATATGTCTCTATCTTGGATGCCTTTTTCACCCTACACCCTTTTCAGTGTTCAGCAGGGAAAAGCTCATCTCTCCAATCAGCTACTGATCAGAGATTAGAGCCAGTGGAGGGTGGTGGTTCCAATGTCAGTGGGCAGTAAATCTGCTCCAAGTTTCAGTCAGAACCTGTCAGAATGCTAAAGGAGCTGTCCAAGATGCAAAGCTGGTGGCTCTGGCTGACTTCGGAGCCACCAACCTCCACTGCTGGCAAACTGCTCTTACCCTTAAGACATTTATTCTGAAGCTTGACCAGAATCTACCTGCCTGTAACTTAAGCCCGTGAGATCTAGTCCTGAGAACAAGGCTTTGCCCTTCAGGTATTTGAAGAAGGCTATCATTCCACCCCCTTCAGTTTTCTCTTCTCCAGGCTAAACATACTCAGTTCCTTCAACCTTTTCCATGCCCCTGACCACTTTTGTTGCCCTCCTCAGAACCCATTCCAAACTGACTACATCCTTCTTAAACTGTGGTGCCCAGAACTGGACACAGTATTCCACATGAGATCTGATTAATGTGGAATAAAGTGGAGCTATTACTCTTTGTGACTTGGAAACTATCGTTCTCTTCTTGCAGCCTAAAACTGCATTGGCCTTTTTCTTTCTTTTCTTTTCTTTTTTTGCAGCCATGCCACACTGCTCACTCATGGTTAGCTTGTCACTGACAACACAAGAAGAAACACCCCATTTTAACGCCTTCTAGAAGAGGATCTGCAGAATCCCTTACAGTGCAGCCAAAAAGCTCACCTCAAGGCACAAAAAAAGAGCAGCCCTGAAGAGAAAAAGGAAGACGGCCTCCAAACATGTGCAGAGCACCTTGCTGTCCCTACTGAGTAAAGGCAAAGCGCTCTTTATACTGGAGATCACAGGAGGAGGCTTTCCTGTCAAAGAGTGCAATGTTGCATTCTGCGGCTGTGGAAATGAGGTGAAGGAGGCCCCTCCAGGGCTTCCAAAACCACAAGACCACACAGGATGTTCCTGCTCCTTCCCAGTGGTTTCTGCATCTTGTTTGCTAGCCTGTAAGCTGTTGGCAAGGGCTCATTCTCACTTGCTTTTTTAATTTGTACCTAGCACAACAACAATAGGCATTTTATTATTGTTATTATTAGGCAGGTGAGGAGGGGACACCAAACCCAAGGTGTGTGTGTGTGTGTGTGTATTGGTGGGGGATTTATCATTTTGCCTTACGTGCCAGAAAGCCTAATGGCCTGGAATTCCCTATATGGACATTTATCAATCATTCGGGGCCAAGCGAGTCTCCAACCAGAATGCTGATTCCCTGCTGCACCTGCCTGGCTTTGTTCCAGAGCTCAAATCCTGGCATTGCCGACTTCTGGGGCTGGTTCCAACATCGCAATCTCATTTTAAACCAGGCCAGAATTTATTGCGCGGGGGGGGGGGGCATAGTTCCATCCTGCAGCTGGAAAGGGTGGGGGGAGGAAGACTCTTAATGATGAGCCAGGCAGGAGTAAACAGAGCTCACCCAGCTGTTTAAAAAAGAAAAAGAAATCTTAAATTACCCAGTGACACCAGCAACAGCTGAGACAGCGATCAACAGCATTTAACAGCCAGTGCAAAGGGGGGGGGGGAGATAACCTGTTCCCAAGACCATTTTTAAAAATACCCAACACACTGTGCAGCACCCAGCTAAAAAATTACTTTCCGCCCTCAGTAAAGAGGGCAAGTTTTGGTGTCATCATATAGATGCAACTTCAGCCTCCAATGTTAGCATAGTGACTTCAGCATCAGAAAGAAAAGTGTTGCTCCCACAAATAACCCGTTTAATTAAAGCACAAACAGCCGCCTTGCACCAAAACGTACATGGTGCAAAATCAGTCTCTTCGCAACTGTGGCACATCACAGGGGCTTCTGATTACTTCCATGAATCATAACCCCGGCCCCGGCCATGCCTGCCTACCCCACAGACAGGGAAGCCCGGCTTCAAAATACGGATTTATAATTCTTAAGGACCAAGGCCAGCACCACCATAAGGCAGAGTCAGGTGGCCACTTCGGGGGGCAAGTTTTGGGGCCCATTAAAGGATGGCAGGTGGCCAGTTGTACTGTGGTTGGGAAGGTGAAACCTCCAATATTGACTGGCTAAGCTGGTACGGTGGCACACAATGGCACCATCACGGACCAGCAATGCCCTGTCCCGTGATTGGAAGGGTGAACAGGCAAAATTATGTCTGCCCCAACTCTTTTGCCCTTCCCTTCTGGTGGCCTTTTTCCACTGCCACATGGAAACCTTTTCCCCCTGCCACATGGAAACCTTTTCCCCCCTTTCTGGCTGCCCCCACCAAACCAGCCTTAAATTCCCTGGGTCTACCCCCCCTTAGGTAGTGTGGGGGTTGGCTGTTAGACATGGGGGGTGGGTAACCCAACAATAACAAAAGAGGCCACAAAGTTTTGAACAATGATGTTTAAATTTTACTGAAGAAAAATGTGAATAGGGAAAATGTTTAAAATCTACATGGATACACACACAAAACAAAAAAAAGGTCTCTTAACCAAGCAATATCTTATTGTCAGTGTTCCAGCTCTCTCAATCAGTTCTCCAGACCCAGAAACTCTGGCCTTCTGTCATTCTTTCATCTTCTTCTTCCTGGTTTTCCTTGTCCCTCTGCCTTTTGCCTTATGCTTCTATAATTTTATCTCTTAAAATTATTATTTTTTCTCTCCCCAACACCAACTAATCAAGAGGCTGTTAATTTCTGCACGTTTCTATTTCCAGAGTAATTTTTTCTGTCTCTCTCTTTCTTCCTCTGACCTTTTGTTGAACTTTATCATTTCCCAGCTTCCCTGACAAACTTCCTGACCTCTACATTGTAACTAAACTTTAAATAATTAACCTTTTGGCTGAAACTGACTAGCGCATGCACACACACAGATTTAACCCCATAACATCCTAGAATGGAGAACGGTTCCATTCCTTCACAAGCACTAAGCAGGCTGCAACCCAGCTTCTGTGAGGAAAGGGAAGGTTGTCAGTTTGCTTGGGACTAAACCTCCTCACAGCAGCAGGCAGAGGACTGGAAAGAGGTCCTGGGATGTAGGGAAGCTAAGTGACAAGGAGCCCAGGAGCAAGGGGACTCAAGGAAGGGTGCAGGGTGGGGAATGGACTGGGAAAGAAGAACCTGAAGGAAAGGTGAATGGAGGATGAAGCTCAAGGGAAAGAACAGAGGAGGCAACAAAAGGTACCTTAGAGACATGCTTCTGAAGTTGCCTCAGAGTACTTAGGGTAAAAAGAGGCTCTGAGGGAGGAAGAGAGGACACCTGGCAAAGACTGGGAGGCTAAAGGAAGCAGGACAAAGGTAGTGGTCTGAAAGCTGGAATGTGGAGAAGCTATGAGTGGTGGAGGCAAGAGCTGAAGAAAAAAGGGGTCAAGGAGAAAGGTCTGAGCAAGACTATACATACGGCAAGGAAGAGACTAGGAGCTGCACACTATCGGCAGGAAAGATGTGGGTAGGAAACCGTGGGGCCCCTAGCACCGTGTTTAACTATTTGTTTCGAAGTATTTTGACACACCCTTCACCCTAGGATATCAGGACGGTGTACAAGAGGCATATAAACAAAAATAGAATACAACATAACCATAAAATATTGCAATAAAAACAAATTAAAAAGCAGCAGAGAAGCTCAGCATAAGCCAGCCATAACACTTCCAAATGCCTGGGCAAACAAGTAAGTTTTAAGCTGGCACCAAAATTTTAGCAGCTTCACTGCCAGTTTCCTTCAGCGGAGGAGGGCATTTCAGAGGGCACCACCACAAAGAAGGCCCCCTCCCTAGTTCCTGCATGAGCATACCCTGGCAGTGTCACAGGATTGCTAGGACTAGAATCTAGATCATGACAGGGGGGATTTCTGCCTACAGCTTCTACTGTCACTGCTACATTATACTGACAACCCTAAGAGGAGCAACAAATGCTAAAACACAGTTGCGGGGCGGGGGGGGGGAGTGAATTTTGCCAACTGATTTGAATGAAGCCAGACAGTTTTCTGACAGCAGACTTGATTTATTGCTTTACCACGAGAAGGCCACGGTTTGGATTTTCCATGTCGGACACCAAACATCTGGAACCAACATTGTTAAGGGCAACCTAACTGGCCCAACTGTATTCTTTGGCCACAGATCTTCTCAGTCCTCTGCCATGACCCAGGGCTCGGAGAGGGAGTTTCCCAGTGGCAGCCGCTCTGCAGAGGAGTCAGAACCAGTTTCTGGTCCTTTGCAAGTGGGGCCCTCCTCCTTGGATCCTGCACCCCATCCACTTGGATCTCTGGGAGATGCCGCTGTCCTCTGACTCCTCCAGTGATCAGGGAGGCTCTGGAAAGCATTCCCCAAAGCAGCTCCCCATTCCCTGCACCCTCACCCCTGGAAGGAGCCAGAGACAACAGGAAAGGGAACTGGCCCGTTCAAAGCCAGATATAGCACTTGAGGAGGTGAACTCTCCTGGCCTGCCTATAGAACCCTGTCAGTTGCTGTAGGCCAGCCATCCCCAACCTGGTGGCCTCCAGTTGTGTTGGACTGCAACTCCCGTAATTCCCAGCAAACATGGGATTATGGGATTTACAGGCCAACACATCTGGAGGCCAACAGGTTGGGGAAAGCTGCTCTAGGCCTACCTTAAATGGAGGATCGCTTTCCACAGTCCTGAATCTCAGCCCGCAGTGCCTGGGCCAGTACATCCAGTTCTGTCCGGGGTCCTGAACCAGCTCTGTCCCAGACCTACTTCATCCAGCTGCCATATCCTGTGTGTCCAGTAGAGGCTGGTGGTTCCGATGTCAGTGGGGCGGCGAATCCGCTCCAGGTTTCAGTCAGAACTCTGAAGGAGCTCTCCAAGGTGCGAAACCACCTTGGATAGCTCCTTCAGGGTTCTGACAGAAACCCGGAGCGGATTCACTGCCCCATTGGAATCAGAGCCACCAGCCTCCCAGTGCTGTGCCTCCTCGCTTGAGTCATCACCTAATAGAGATGGCGGAATACGCAATGGAATACGACATCCTCATTGGGCTGGAATTGAGGAGGGGGGGGTTGCCCCCTTCAAGGCTTTTTCCCCTAAATACGTTTGTTACATTTTCAATTCTGGGAATTCCCTGGAGCATACCAATATCTCCCTCTTGTTCCTCGGTAGCGTCGTTTTAGCTACACAGCTGTCGTAACTCATCACCTGACTTTGCCCAATGGCCATGATGGCCAGGAATGATGGGAACTGTAGTCCAACACGCTGGAGGGTACCCGGCTGGTATACATGATCTAAACTGGTACAACATAAGCTTTGCATTTGAGGGGCCCCAAGTTCCAATCCTGGTTTCCTGGATCGCAGGGAGGAAGACTAGGGAAGGCCCCTGTCTGAGACCTTGGAGAGCAATGACCAATCAGAGCAGACAATACTGGGCTAGATGGACGCATCATACGATTCAGCTTGAGGTAGCTACTTTCACTCTACCTTTATTAATCACCTCTTTAAAAAAAATGGCACAGTTAATCGTTGGCAAATAGCTTTATCACGAAAATTAACACTCTGCCATCTTGACAGGGTAAGGCATGAGACGTCCCACTTAAGATTCCATGGCATTTGGGGCCTTTTGCAAATGAAAACCCCAATACACACACAGAGTTTAGACTCACTGAGGACACCATTTCTGGACCACGCTCAAAACAGCTCCCCTCACTCTCTTGCTCCTGCCCCACTGCCGACGGCCCTGGCTGCATACTGATACTTCTGGGAACGAGAGGGTCGCATTGTTGACCCACCTGCTCCCGTTTTCTTCGGTTGGATCTCGTCAAGTTTCAGCAGCTGCACGGGCAAGACAATGAGCGCTACTGTTATCTTGGTGAGATGCAATTTAAGATGGAATAAAATTAAAAATGGCACAGATTTCAACGGCTGCACTCGCCTCACGCGTGTTCAGAATGTTCGGTACGTGCGCCTAACTGAGTGCAGAAAAATAAACCAATTTGCATCTACTCCCGTTTTCTTTTTCTTAAAGGAAGTATCCTCTTGGAACATGCTGAAGAAAATCATAGACACTATTACATTTAATTTTTGCTCTGAATCACATATGCTAAACTTAATCCGTTGTCCTTGTTGCAGTTACACACACACACACACACACACACACACTTATAAACCAATGTTTAACCACCAACATCTGTTGACTGGAACATATCTTTCTCTTTCTCTTGCTACACATTAGTTAGGATGTTTCATTAAAGACCGTATCACTGTTGGCCAAAATCAGATGTGTTGCCTTAACCGACCAATGGTCCGCCTACTGTCTTTCCTGGCTCATACCCTGGCGTGTAATTCGGGAAAAGATCCTACAGAATTCTGGCTATAGGAGAAGATTTGTGAGGCCTTATTCTATTGACCTCATGCAAACAACTTCATCAGCATTTCCATTACAGAAAGTACAGTACATCTATGCTTGCCCATTGATTTATAATTTTTATTTTTTTTATCCAAAACAGACACATATAAATAGGGTTTTAAGGCTGCAGTCCTAAACACAGTTAGCAGAGCATTGAACACAGTGAGACTTACTTCTGAGTAAACATACATAAGATTGTCCAGTTTTAAAAACAAAGCAAAACACCAGAAAACAACAACACACCCTGGTACAAATGGACTGATTAACACAAAATAATACAAGGCTTTAGAAGGCGCTCAGAAACCAACATTCCACAATGATTCACCTTTCTAAACGTAGCCTTAACCACTTATTTTCCATTGTTTCCTCAGCAGAAGCACCTAAATAGGTACATTCAAGAAGAATAACAGAAGAAACTATTGTACATGCAATCAATAAATTAAATATTAGAAAGATAATATTTTAGAGGCTCCTGTAGAGGTTCCAATCAAGAAGATTGGGGGAGACCCTTATTTTTAGGGTAGCACATTGGACACACTTCAGAAATAAAACTAAGGAAAATTAGTACAGATAGTGTCCCCTCTACCACCATGATCCAAAGCTGATGCTTTCTTTTAAAAAAGCAACAACTAGCACACAGCACTGAAATTCAGTAGGATATAAGCATGATGCACTATAAACTAGGGATGTCAGAGAATTCCACCACGGATCTCAGTGAGGCAGAATGCCAGTGCATTCGGCCCCCCGAAATCTGTGGCGGAATGGCCTGTCACCCCCCGCCCCCCCGTGGATCCCCCCCGGGACGAGACTTACCTGGGGCGTATGTTCCGGGTGGCGGCAGTGGCAGCGGCCAGTCTTCCGACCCGCTGCCGCCGCCGCCATTTGCAGTCTGGAGGGTTTTGTGTGTTTTTTTAAAGACACATGATAGGCTACATAAAGATTTACGTAGCCTATCATGGCTGGGTTAAAAAAAAAAGCGTACACAAATGGCGGCGGCTACGGCCACCACCATTTGCGTTCCTTATTTTTGGCCATCGTAGTCTACGTAAATATTTACGTAGACTATTACGACAAAAATAAAGGGGAACGCAAATAGCGTAGCGGGCGCTATTTGCGTCCCTTTTTGATTCGCCATTTTAGCCTACGTAAAGATTTACGTAAGCTAAAACGGCGAATCAAAAAGGGACGCAAATAGCTCCTGCTACACTATTTGCGTTCCCCTTTATTTTCGCCGTAATAGTCTATGCAAATATTCACGTAGACTAAGACGGCAAAAAATAAGGAATGCAAATGGCGGCGGCCATGGCCGCCGCCATTTGCGTACATGGTTTTTTTGTTTGTTTGTTTCGGCCTGGCTGGCTGCTCCACGGAGCCGCTGCGGAGCACAGCTGTCTGTCAAGGATTCCGGGGGGGAGGAATGGATCGCCTCCCCCCCGTCGAGGATTCCGGGGGGAGGGACGGAATGCCTCCCCCCTCACATAATCTGCGGAAAGGTAAGTGACTTTCGTACATCCCTACTATAAACTCAGTTGTGGCCAGGTGCTCATAGGCAGAAAACCCTGTATACTCCTTGCCCCATTGATTTCACTGAAAGGAAATGTGCACCACAGACATGCCTGGATCTACTTTCATCGCTGATGTGGACAGAGCAATTGAGACTGTTTCTGTGCCCCAATGAATCTGGATCAGAGGAAATGTGAACACTGGAAACCTTAATCATGCAGCAGGAGAGATCAATCAATGGCTATTAAGCACGATAACTAAATAGAACCTCCAGGTTTGAGGGCAGTGTACCTCAAACACCTGTTGCTGGCAGGTAGACAGCAGGGAGAGCTGTTGCCTTCATGATCTGCTGATGAACTTTCTGAAGTACCTGGATGACCACCACTGGAAACAGGGGGCTGAGCTAGGGGGATCTTCAATCTGATCCATGTTCTTAGGTTCTTAAGTACTATATAAAATCTGCACTCCAGTTTGCTTATTTGTTTGTTTAACTTGAAAACTGAATTGCATCACACCATAATCCATACGCAATTTATCTTAATCCATATGCAACTATGTATTATTAGAAGAGCTGACAACCTATTACGAAATATTGAGCTGCCTTTTAAACAATGACTTAAATCAACATAAAATGTCCATATTGCCGAAACCTCAATACAGGAATCTCCTTTCCTTTTTTGTTGTATTGTGAGTCAGCTTACAATTTATTGTTATTGTAGTTTTAAAAATCGTTAACGGTGTATTTTAAATGTATTTGTATTGTTATTGTAATTGAAATTGTTTTTTAATTGTGTTTTAATAGTGTATTTAAATGTACTTTTAATATTTATATGTTAACCGCTTAGAGATGTTTTTATATTAAGCGCTATATAAGTATTATTAATATATACATTCATGGGGCTTCTTCATACGGACCTTTTATCCTGCTGTTGAGATTGGTCACTCACAGAAGTTTGCAGGTCCTTTAGATGATGTCGTCAACCTCCAGGGCATCTCCTGCACTAAATTACTTTTACTCCGTTTTTTAAAAGATTGGAGATAATGAGCTATCGAATTACTGCGCTTGAGTTTCACTTGAGTTCCCTCGTGAGAAGAGGAAAACCTGCAATAAGAGGCGCTACACCACAGCACCATCTAGTGGCTGTGTAATGAAATATATGGAAGACTCAGATAAGTGGGAAAAGGAGGGGGGAAAGGGAGAGGAAAGGAAGCATGTGTAAAGGGAGTCCATCATGATCCTGCACTTGAAACGGAAGCAGAAAGCCCTGTTTTAAATGAGGGATTTTAGGCTGGTGTAGAGATGCCCATAAAGAAAAACTAGCAAGCACTGTTAGAAGAAAAGTTCATCTTTAATTGTCCTTTTCATTCCAGTTGCAACAAGACATGACAATAGCCTTCCCTAGCCTGTTGCCTCAACATACGTGGGCCTACAAGTCCCATTATCTCCAGCTGGTTGTGGAAGGTTGCACTAAATCTAAATATTTAAAAACAAGCAAGAACCCTTATGTGGAGGCCTGTCTATTAAAACTTGTCCCCCACATATCAATCTATCAATCAATCTATCAATAATTTCGGGTGCTATCCTATGCATGCTTAGACAGAAAGAAAGGCTTACAACTCCCAGCATGACCCAGCCAGCATTGCTGGTTGAGGCATGCTGGGAGTTGTAAGCCTTTTTTCTGTCTAAACATGCATAGGAATTGCATCTTTAATCTACCAATGGAAATTGTAGCCCTAACTAAACTCATTTCCCCATGGAGGTTCATTATAAGCAGTCTTACTGCTTATACATGCCTACATATATATATACATACACACACACACACACAATTTCCCTCTTCTCCCTTTTATTTCTTTTGCAGCTTACCAAGATGTTGTGCTACAATTAAATATATTAAGTCTTTACAGTGCCAGTGAACAAGATGTGTGTGTGTGTGTGTGTGCTTTTTTCTAACACATTTAAACAAACTCTTCACTTGGATTTTGCAACTGATAAGTTTGTACAAATTACACTAATATCAAAACTTCAGGTACTACAGTGATACTTCTCAGAAAACCCTTCCTCCACCATCACTCCCCTCCCACAACCAGAAAGAAAAAGAAAGGTCCATAAAAGTGGCAGGAAAAAAAGTAATTCTGAAGGGAGCTGCAAATCGTATAAGACATGGGGTCATTCAGTTTTATGGTGCAACTTCGTTTATGAAAGAAGAAAACTTGAGAATCAAAGGCCAATCCATCAAGTCTACTTGACAAGGAAATAGCTGAAGAGTTGAAGGTGGCCAGGGGACCATTTCACCGCAACACCTAAAGAGAGATTTCCCGACGGAGAACGTGGTTGAGTCTCAATCTAAGCTCAAAATTCACTGGCGCCATCGCCTTCTGAAGTTCCTCTTGCCACCCCAAAGCATCTCATTCCTCACCCCCCTAGCTCCTGGAGTAGTTTTTACTCTTCCTCCTCCATATCACCAGATTCATAGAAGAGGGATTTTTAAAAGCACAGTCACTCATCACCTTGTTCAGACTTCAGTCAACCATCACCAAATATATTTTCTCACATACCCAGAGGCTAAAAAAGCTAACACATTCAGGTTATTGTGTCAGCTTCACGTCAGTTTCTTGGGTTCCCTACGACAGGGGCTTAGCCACAAGGGGATATTCTAGACCCATTCCCTGAAATTTCAGCTCTCTCATTCATATATATATATATATATATATATCTCACACACACGTCTCTAGCTTTTTTACTTTACAACGATAAAAGCAAAACCATGAAGGTAGCATACTTAGAATCATAGAATAGTAGGGTTGGAAGGGGCCTACAAGGCCATCGAGTCCAACCCCCTGCTCAATGCAGGAAACTTATCAATTGCTCAGTAAGACATAAACTAGGGAACCTGCGGGAAAGCAACCATTGCACTCAGTACACCTCCTTGTTTCCTGCCATCTTCTTTTGCACAAGTTTACAAATCCTTGCAAACAATCCCTCCTCTTCACCTTAATGAAAGAAAGGACTCCATTAAAAGAAAGCTCATGGAAAAGCCTGAATAACCTTTCCTATAAAACAACAGAACAGGGTGGGGTTGCCTTCCCCCCACCACACACACACAGACCTACATCCTAAAACATCAACACTACTTCCACTATCAACACTACTATTTACAACAGACGTAAATTCTTCATCTATTGGAGAGGAGCTTCAGACTTTGATAAAAGCCAACATGAAGAGGTTGTTGTTCAGTCATTTAGTCATGTCCGACTCTTCGTGACCCCATGGACCATAGCACGCCAGGCCTTCCTGTCCTGCGCTCTCTCCCGGAGTGTGCTCAAGTCCATATTCATTGCATCGGTGATGCTATCTAGCCATCTCATCCTCTGTCGTCCCCTTCTCCTTTTCCCTTTGGTCTTTCCCAGCATCAGGGTCTTTTCCAGAGAGTTTTCTCTTCGCAAACATGAAGAGGAAACGGAGGCAAAGAATCCTCCATTTGTGATCTTCGCATGAAAGCTACTATAGAGTTGCAGCTGAAGAAAATGAAGCCACCTCCCAGTAAGTTTTAATATTGGCTATGTTTACATTGTGCAAACTAACTTCTCCTGAAATCCTGTTGCTCTTGAAGAAAGCAAACTGCTTTTACCAACCACTTCTTATAGTGGATAGAACAGGACTGCGTCAACAGCTGCTGGGATGTCCTTTGAGTCTCTTTCTTCCAACGTTTCACTGCTCGATGTGAGTCAATCGCTTTCATGAGTGCAAATGAGCTACCCGTCTGCCTGAACCATCTCCCCAAAACCAATATAAGCACCAACAGTCTTCAGGACTTTCACGAGTTAAAGCACCATCAGGAACAAGACCAAGTGTGGGGGCTTACCAGTCCACCTTGGAGGATGAAAGAGGTTGGGAGAACATTAGGAGAATCGTTTAAATGGTAAGAGCAGTTCATCATGGAACCAATCACCAAGAGTGGTGGTGGAACTTCCCTTGCTAGAGGTCTTCAAGCAGAGACTGGACTACCATCTCTTGGGGATGCTCGAATTCTGGATTTCCTGCAATAAGGAGGAAGTTGGAGTAGATGGCCTGCAAGGCCCCTTTGAACTCCATAAATCAGCCATCCCCAACCTGGTGCCCTCCAGATGTGCGGGACTACAATTCCAAGAATCCCCCAGCCAATTCTGGGAGTTGTAGTTCAATACATGCAGAGGGCACCAGGTTGGGGAAGGCTGCTAAAATTCTAGAAGATCCACTGGTTCTTGAACAAATAGGAGGCAGTTAACAGTGTTGCTTCCTAAGAACTACCCATGGATCCAGTTGGCGAGGGGGGAGAACTTCCATATGAAGACCAGGAACCTGGCCCCAGCTGCATAGCAGACAAGGTGTCGCCAAGCAAACCCCTCCCTCAGCTCTCTAGAACAGCCTTCTCCAACCTGGTGCCCTCCATGTGTTTTGGGCCTCAGCTCCCATCAGCCCCAGCCAGCCTGGTCAATGGTCAAGAATACTGGGAGTTGTTGTCCAAAACATCTGGAGGGTACCAGGTTGGGGAAGACTAGAGTAGACAATGGAGGGAGAGTAAGACGATGGGAAGTAGAGCCAGGGACAAGAGACACTGACCGGGTTCAGACAATCGTCACAGGCTAAACAAGCCACAAAGTCTTGTTTAAGCTGTGGTGCATGCCAAGTGAGATTTGAATAATCGCCTGCCCGGCCGTGGCTTGTCATGTCATCCATACCGGGGCATCATGGCTGGAACAGCAGGGGGAAACAACCCTCAGTTGACCCAACAACAGCCCATATTTCCCCCTCAAACAAGCCATGCGGCCCAGGTTTGGATGACATGACAAGCCACAGCCAGGCAGGTGATTACACAAATCGTGCCGGCATGCACCATGGCTTCTATGAACCACCGTGGCTTGCTTAGCCTACAACAATCATGCGAACTGTCCCAGTGGCTCTCCACTGGCCAGGCGGATCACAAGTGATAATGTGGAAAACAGCAGCAGAGAACTATGGAAGGCCTCCAAAATGGAGCCAATGTGCCACCCACCTCCAGAAGCCCTATGCAAAGGTCTCCGGGATGGGGAGAGTCAGGATGTTAGAAAGAGACAATAGACTGGGAAGCAGAAGAAAGGCCCCATCCAGAAGCGGACTCCTGTAGCCAGAGAGGCACAAACTCTCTTTTCCAGAAGCATCCAGAGTTGAAAATGTTATTGATAACTTCAGGGTCTTAAAAAGTATACATGACACAGGGGGGAAAAGAAAGAATTTAGCACAAAACTTTTAAAAGCTCCCAATTACTCTCCAGGGTAGTCATTAGAAACTACTTAGGTGACAGGAAGGCGATATCTAAGTTAATGCAGCAATAAATTAGCTCCCCCTCCCCTCGCCTCCTTTTCTCTCCTCGGTTTGGAGCAAAACAGCAAGTGACAGAGAAATCAGTAGGGAAGATTTTAATTCTTTTTTTTAATGTTTAAAGTTAATGGATGTCCTGTTTCCAGTTCCGTAGGTGGCTGTCATTCTAAGAGATCACCGTATATTGCATTTAATTACTTCTATCTTGCGGCAGCTGAAATACTTTTGATCTATTCAGTGGAGAGCAGTAGGTTTTACTGAAGCCTGGTGCAAGGGGCAGCCTGCTTCTGGTTAAAGCCCCCATCATCAGCAGGTTGCTTGCATACCACATTTAGGCCAGACAGCCTTACCAGTGTTCCCTGGAAACTTTGCCTTTTATTTGTAGCTGGTGGAAGCAATGGGATCCTACAGCCAGGTTTAGGAGCGGCGTTCCTGGTCCCAAACAATGATAGCTTACGGAGCAGGAAGAAGCAACAAGCCCATATGCTCCTTGCTCAGCTTGCACACAGCTTCCGGGAAAATGTCCCCGTTTGTTTAGAAGAAGTTTCTAAACATGCTTTCCTTGCATGACCAGCTGTGGGTTGTTGAATTCCACTTGGTTGGGATTTGTCTTTTTAAACATGTTTTAACTTTTTTTTAACTCTTTTAACCATTGTTTTATTCTTATGTTGTTCACCGCTCCGAAATCTTCTGATGAGGAGCGGTATATAAATATTGTAAATAAATAAAAATAAATAAAATAAATAAGTTTCCTGTGATATCTGAAGTGGGAAACTGTGGTTTGTTCATCCAGAGAAGCCAGAATCAAACTTGCAATCCTGGTTTATAGGGAGCACACAGCTTCCCAGTTCAAATGCCACAGGAAACTGTGGCTTAACAATCAAGGCAGTCTTCTCTAAAGACAAGTGTGCAAGACAAGGATGGAAGAGAATAGGAGACAGTGCTCTAGTCTATTCCCACCCCAATAAACCCTATTTCTAGAGATGAACGAGAATTTCATTTCTGCTCACAAACACGCGAGCATACCTTTTTTGCAGCCCCAAATGCAAGCATAAGCACATGTCCACCAAACACATTTGCAAAGTGTCAAACACTGACTTGTGTTCGATTTGCACAAATTTCCCCATTCAATTTTGCACAAATTTAAAAAATGCTCTAATTTGCATTAGTTAACCCCAATGTCATGCCTGTGGACACTTCCCTTGTCATCGGCCAGGCTACCTGCCCACCTGTATCTTAAGATTGTTTTAATTAAAAAAAATTAACGGGGAGGGTGGCACACGGCAAAGCGAACTGCTGCCCTCCAGCATCATCTTAATTTGGTTAATGGTTCTGTGTTTGAGCACTCAGATTCCCCCATTCCCTTGTACTTAGGTTCTTGGGCAAGTTACTTTTCTTATAGTCTGTCTTTGGGGAAATTAGTTTTTTGTGACTGGCTACGCCCAACATGGCAAGCATTTTAAGAATGGGCAGGCCCCCCCCCCCCCGCCATGGAAGCCAGTTTTTGTGGAAACACCTGCAACTGTCTCCCAAAATTCCAAATGTGCCCATCAACCCCAAAAGGTTGGGGACCCCAACTTTCAATGAATGAATAGTACATAAATAACCCCAATATTTACCAAAAATTAAAAAATAGGGGGGGAAAACCCCTAAAAGTCAAGGCTGGGGGCAGGGACAAAGAACAGCACAATGAGGAATAAGCATGTTCAGGGAACACAGAATACCGACTGGCTCTGGGGCAGAGAGAACACAAAAATGGAATGGAGCAGGAATGGAATATTCTGGAAAACAGCATGGTAGGTTGGCTGAAATCCTGAATAGGAACACTTTACACCACACCTTTTTGTTGCAGGTCCCACTTGTATTACTTGCCATTCAAATGCTACATGGCAATCCCTTTTTCCCATCCTCATAGCAGCCCTGTGACGAAGATAGATCAATATTACTCCTGTGGTGGATGCTAAGCAACAGAGATCTCATTGCCACCTATCTGTGCAACTCAGGTCTCCTGCAAACATATCCAGCAAAGAACCATACTGGCTTTCAATACGTTCATGTAAATCTTTGCAATGTACACAATGTATTCTGATTCATAACAAATTATTCCACATGCTTTATGATCACAGGATTCCAGACCCCCTTGCAGCCAGAACTGTGGGACAAATAGGCAATCTTCATCCCCAACCCCCTCCACACCATTTCTGCTATATATAAATGAATCCATACATATATGTACATACAGAACATGCTATGGAGTGGGGGAGGAAAAAAGCAACTCAAAACATAGTTGGCTATGGAGAAAAGCCACAAAGCCCTGGGGGCAAGAAGGGATACAGGAAACGAACATTCATTATTAGCAAATCTTAAAACCATGCAGGGTTCGGGATGAATAATTACACCATGAAAGAACTCTACTTTCCAATTATCTTGCCCACGCTGATCTCTTTGAAGTCAATTATGTAACCCAGTACCAGATAATAACGTTTTCTGGTAAATTTCATATCGGGAAGTGTACACTGATTTTACGAAATAGTAACACGGATGGGATAACAAACACAAGTGATCATTTGTGTGACGGCCCAAAAATGGGGAGGGGGGTGCAAGAGAGGCCTAAGACTTTATGGCATTTGGGGAAGAATATCCAAATAGAACAAACCCGGCTGGGTAAACTAAATACGTTAAATTTGCAACTGACAATTATACACCATTTATAGTGCATCCCAAATCAATCACCTCATGCAGAAACTGCCATACAACAAGCGCTGGTGAGGAAATAAGACCCCCCCCCAAAAAAAACCCTATGTGCCAAAAGAGAAACTTCTACTTCTATTTGGTCTCAGTGGTGGTGGAAGGAGAGTAATTAATCTTTTCTTAATGAAGGAAATCGTTAAAAAGGCGACCTTGAAATCAAAAAGAGCAAGATCAAATGAACAACGAAAACAGATTCATGAATTGTGAGACAAGACTGATATGAGTGTCAATCATTTTCCGCTCACCACCAACATCCAATGAAACCGGGTGGCATCTAGTTTTGGATAGCCAAAAGGAAGTACTCCTTACTACATCTCAGTAGCCCACAGAATTCATTGGCATAAGACGTGCCAGTTGGAAGGTAGCTCTAAATTATAAGTGAGAGAGAAAGAGAAAGAGAGAGCTGAGTAGCTAATAGATTTATTTATAAAAACATTTTAATACAGCTTCTCTGTCTTTAAAATAAAAAAGACTCCTAAGGCCACTAATATCTCTATTTTCTAAAAAAAAATGTTCAGTCGTTCAGTCGTGTCCGACTCTTCGTGACCCCATGGACCATAGCACGCCAGGCCTTCCTGTCCTGCGCTCTCTCCCGGAGCGTGCTCAAGTTCATATTCATTGCATCAGTGATGCTATCCAGCCATCTCGTCCTCTGCCGCCCCCTTCTCCTTTTGCCTTCCATCTTTCCCAGCATCAGGGTCTTTTCCAGTGACTTTTCTCTTCGCATTGTTGTTGTTGTGCAGTCATGTCCGACTCTTCGTGACCCCATGGACCGTAGCACGCCAGGCCTTCCTGTCCCGCGCTCTCTCCCGGAGTGTGCTCAAGTTCATATTCATTGCATCAGTGATGCTATCCAGCCATCTCATCCTCTGCCGTCCCCTTCTCATTTTGCCTTCAGTCTTTCCCAGCATCAGGGTCTTTTCCATAGAGTTTTCTCTTCACATTAGGTGGCCAAAGTATTTGAGCTTCAGCTTCAGTATCTGTCCTTCCAATGAGCACTCAGGGTTGATTTCCTTTAGGACTAAAAAAAAAAAAAATAGAATAAATCAAAAAAGAGCTTCTCCGAAATGGAATTT